>NC_064633.1:425980533-427230533 GCF_023864275.1 Schistocerca cancellata
GAAGGAGGTGCAGGATCGGAATAAGGTCATAGAGGATCCGCGTGAGGGAGGGGAGACGGATGCGATAGGCGAGGTGGAGCGCATGGCATTCTAGGATTTGAAGGGATTTGTAAAAGGTAGGAGGGGCAGAGATCGAGGTGGGATGAGTGTAGCAGAGGATGGGGCAGATAAGGGATTTATAGGTGTGGAGGATGGTGGAGGGGTCCAGACCCCAAGTGTGGCCAGAAAGGAGCTTGAGAAGATGGAGTCAGGAGCGTGCCTTGGCTTGGATTATCTGGAGATGGGGGGTCCAGGAGTGGCGACGGTCAAGGGTGACGCCAAGGTACTTAAGGGTGGGGGTGAGGGCGATAGGACGGCCATAAATGGTGAGATAGAAGTCGAGGAAACGGAAGGAAGGGGTGGTTTTACTTACAATGATCGCCTGAGTCTTGGAAGGATTGACCTTGAGCAACCAATGGTGACACCAAGCGGTGAACCAGTAAAGATGGGATTGAAGAAGGTGTTGGGAGTGTTGCAGGGTGGGGGCGAGGGCAAGGAAGGCAGTGTCATCGGCGTACTGGAGAAGGTGGACGGGGGGTGAAGGCGGCGGCATGTCCGCCATATACAAAAGGTACAGAAGAGGGGAGAGGACGGAATCTTGGGGCACACCGGCGGAGGGGTAGAAGGTGTAGGAATCCGTGTTATGGATGGTGACATAGGAAGAACGTTGGGAAAGAAAGGACCCAGTCAGACGAACGTAGTTGAGAGGAAGAGCGAAGTTTTGGAGCTTGAAGAGGAGACCGGAATGCCACCCACAGTCATAGGCGCGTTCAAGGACGAGGGGTGAGGAAGATGGCAGAGTGACGGGAGTTGAGTTGTTCAGAGAGGAAATGAGTGAGGTGAAGGAGAAGGTCATCGGTAGAGGACGGCCGAAAGCCACACTGGATAACGGGAAGGCCGTGCTGGCGGAGATGCTGGTGGATGGTCGGGTAAGGATGGATTCCAGGACCTTGCTGAAGACCGAGGTAAGGCTGATGGGACGGTAGGAGGAGACAGCGGACGGCGGTTTGTCGGGTTTGAGGAACATCAGGATACGGGAGGTTTTCCACAGGCTGAGCCTTCTGGCTGTGAGCATTCCCTAATAAAGGGTAGATACAGATGGCACTCTGGTGCTTATTTCGCTACGCTATCTGTTGGTGAACGACGCTAAAACCATTATCAGTTCCTCGGCTATAAGTCAGTTGGCATATGCCGTCAACGAATCAAAACCGATGTCGTATTTCCATGTGTACTAAATTTTTTCGGCATCGTATATCATGGCTGTATTCAACATGTAAAAAGTTAAGGATGCCTCTTGGGAGGTAATGTTTAGTATTCAAAAGTTTTAGCAACGGATAACCACTTGCACGACCGTTTCAATCAAACAACAGAATGTGCTTATAACATTTTGACTTTGAGTAACGGATAACGCATTAAGTCAACATTTAATTTTGAATACGGATTTGGTCGAGATTCACGAGTCAGAAGACATACATTTCTTAAAATTTCCACAAGATTTTATTAACAAATATAAGCTGTTCTTGATGAACAGGGACCCCGTTCGTGATAAATGAAAGTAAATATATATCAAACAGAAAAGTTGCATCCTCTCTGATATGCTTTACTGTTCATACCAAGGTATTGCACATGGTAACATACGGGTTAGACATATAAAGAGAAACACTCACTCGTTCATTCATTTGATAAATAAAGGCAGGAAAGAATATTCTTCTCTACAGACAAGAGCTACGAACACTAATACGTACTAAGCAGAGAGCTGCAACGCCAATGACGGGCAGGTGCCAAGATGCAAACATTATGTTATCAACATCGTCGTCTTCTTCTTCTTCTTCTTCTTCTTCTTCTTCTTCTTCTTCTTCCGTTCAAGGATGTTGCCTGTTCCGAACTCACAAACATCTCTTTCGAGGCCTTCCAATATCTCTTTTCCTATTCACCTTATAGTTCAGTCACTTCTGAGGAATTCCGTGACTTGGCATTCTCATGAGGTGTTGTCTCCAATTTTCACGATATTTTTTAATTTTTTATTCATGTTGAAAATACTCAATTCTGTTAATAATGTTAACTCGAAAATTACAAAAATGACTAAAAATTGCCCACGTGTATAGGTACCGTTAATTTATCAGTGGGATATAAACCTGGAAACAACCTAAAAAGCGCATGGATGTACATGTGCTAATGGAGGATAAGAAAGATAGCCTATTTTGTCACACAATGACTTTAAATCGAATATGTACACGTTTATTGGACAGTTGCAAAAGCCAAAAGGAATTATTATTAATCTAAGAACGCAAGGCATGATTCCTTGTGCTGTTCTTGTAAGCATGAGACCGGAAAAAGACACAGTTTCCAAGTTCCATAGATCACGAAAAATTATGAAATTCAATACTGCATGAAGTGTAAATACTCTCTTTGAATTTACTTGATGCACTGATAGAGCATTTAGTTTATAAAAGGTTAAGCAAAGACATGGTTTCCCTGTAATATCACCAAATGTGATAGTAAACAGTCTGCATGAAAGTGCTTTCCAAAGAAGGTACAATTATTTTTACATGCGAGAAATTACATACAAATCGACTACTAAGTGACCCACTAAGATCCAGAAACTGAAAATGAAATCGGTAAGCAAAATAGCAACTCACTTATAAAACATTCCAGTACCTTTCCTCATATCGTTACAGAACGCCTATAGAGAGCAACTGCCTTACCGAGACTCGTCAGGAAGAAAAGTGTGCCATGGACCCGCTCTAAGTTGTGGAGGCGAACGGGGTGGGGGAGTGGGGGGTGGGGTGCGGGGGGGGGCACCTGACTAGAGAAGAAGCACGCACCTTAGCCAGCTTAATTGCACAGCCGTGACCAAACAATATGTCATGTCGACAAAGTGGCCTTCTCTTTCTGCTTACATCCTCAAGGTGGCGAGACACGGTACTAGCAGCCAATCAGTTTCCGGCACTCGCGAGAATCAACTCTGACATCAATCATAACCATGCATTCAGGGTTTAATCACTAGTTTAGGGCACAGGAAAATACTGCTACACAGAGGTAATATTAGATCTACAATTTTGTTTCCACCGTTTTTTCTCAAAATTTGAGGCTTTATTGTGAAAAACTTACAAAAACTTTAAGATTCAAAGTATTGGTCATCGCTGGCCACTACTTTCTCCCATCTTTCGGGCAGCTTTCGAATCGTGCGGTAGAAGAACTCAGCGTGTTTTGAGGAGAAACAAGAATCGATCCAGTTTTGCACTTGTTCATATGACCGGAAGGGCTGGTCGGCCAGACCGCGTGAAACTGATCGAAAAAGGTGGTAGTCAGAAGGAGCAATGTCTGGAGAATACGGCGGGTGGAGTAGAGGTGCTGATTTCAACATTTACATCTGAAGCGGCTTATTATCTGATGCCGCGGTGCTCAGTTGCCGATGTCCTGTCAACCAAATTTTATTTTTCCAAATATGTTTTGACGGATTTTGCCACATGGGTTTGAGCATTGTCTTGGTGCAAAATCACCTAACCATGTCTATCACTCTATTGTGGCCGTTTGTCTTTCAGCGCTCGGCAGAAGAGCATCAATTGCTTTCGATAACGATCTCCTGTGATGATTCCGTCGGTTTCAGTAGCTTTGAAAACCTTCTGTCCTCCAGTGCCATGCCGGTCTTTGACGTCAAAATGACCATTCTTGAAGCACTGGAACTATTGTCTGCACGTTGTTTCACAAAAAGCTTCCTCACCATAGGTCTTACCCAGCATATTATATGCCTTAGCCACAGATTTCTTCATGTTAAAACAGAAAATTAAAACTTCCCGCAAATGACGAGAACTGGGCTCCTAAGCTGACATTCCAATATTCAGTCGAGAACAACTTTCTGACGCAGTCACAAACTGACTAATATTTTGATGGTGTTATGTTTACTACTGCCTAAGCCTACTGTAAGACACTTAAGATCTGCCATCTGCAACACCACTTGCCACTACTGTCACCTATTGCAAAACGGCGGAAACAGAGTTGTTGACCTAATAATTTGAGAACAAATTACGTTTTTCTTTCCTTGAGGCGTGTACCGTTGCACACAGGTAGCCAGGAGTAACTCGTCAACGAGACTTAATTCTGTGAAATGGATTTGACGGATCCGTTTCAGTATGCTTTTGTAATGGCTTGCCCCATACAAGCATAATCTGTCAGTACCAGATTAAAGTAGAATCAAAATCACTCAGCATCACCTTGACAGATGATGGCTGGGTCTTCTCCCGTTTAAGTGGTGGTGGGTCCGCGTGTTTCCACTGATTGCTTTGTTTCTTTGTCTCGGATTCATAGTGATAAACATAGCACTCGTCCGCGAGCGTTAGGTGGCCAAAGAAGTCATACAGATTAGTCTGTCATAGCTGAAACATTTCCACTGCTGCTTCGGTTCGGAGGGTCGAAGGACCCAGCGAGCGACGAACTATGTCATGATCTAAATACCGTGCCAGATGCTGAAAACATATCACATGTGATTTTCACTTCTTCCCATTATTGCTTCCGTCGGGTTGCACCGGTCTTCTAGTGCAGTGCCTTCATTAATCTTGCTATTTCCCAACTCTTCATAAGAGTTGTAATCTGCCACTTCGTTCTCCGTCATTCAGAGTTGTTTGGTCGCACTAGAAGCATCTGGTCACGTAACGGATGTGTCATATAATGGTGCGTTGTTGCAGTACGCTTCCACCAACTCGGCATAGACTGTTGCAGCGTTGTAATCCTCCCAGTGCAGACAACGTATTACTGCATAACAATCTACTTTATCAATGGCCTGCGATATTTTGTTTAGGGCTCTCTAACGCATGCTACGCAACTGTGTCGCAGGGCTTTCAATCTGTGACAGAACTACAGACGTGTACCTGCAAACAAACAAAAAATTAATTACCAGCTCATAACTTTATTTTTTTGTGGCGACTTTATAACTTTTCCTAGCACGTGAGTACCGCTACGTGACGATGGCTGCTTCTATCGGATTGGTCGTTGACAACAAATAAAAATAAAAATCAGATATCCCCAACAAAAAGCATCTGATAGTCAGCCACCTTCCTCCTGTATCCTGACACTGGGTCAA
This sequence comes from Schistocerca cancellata, assembly GCF_023864275.1. Lineage (NCBI taxonomy): Eukaryota > Metazoa > Arthropoda > Insecta > Orthoptera > Acrididae > Schistocerca > Schistocerca cancellata. The sequence goes on from NC_064633.1 coordinate 425,985,653, forward strand.
GACTTGACATTCCACGATATACACTGCGCAACGGAACTAAATTCCACCCACTGCAACGCTTAAGTTTAAAATTTGGGTCAAATGTGCGTACCGTCCAGAAACACATGCGCTACAAAACGCCACTGTTTCCTGAGCATGTATCCCGACATCGGTATGGGATATGATCACCGTGCACACATACACAGGCCGCACAACGGGTTGGCATACTCTGGATCAGGTGGTCGAGCTGCTGCTGGGGTATAGCCTCCCATTCTTGCACCAGTGCCTGTCGGAGCTCTTGAAGTGTCGTAGGGGTTTGAAGACGTGAAGCGATACGTCGACCGAGACCATCCCAGACGTGCCCAATGGGGTTCAGGTCTGGAGAACAGGTAGGCCACTACATTCGCCTGATATCTTCTGATTCAAGGGACTCCTCCACGATGACAGCTCGGTGGGGCCGTGCGTTATCATCCATCAGGAGGAAGGCGGGACCCACTACACCCCTGAAAAGGCGGACATACTGGTGCAAAATGTCGTCCCGATACGCCTGTCCTTTTACAGTTCCTTTGTCAAAGACATGCAGGGGTGTACGTGTACCAATCATAATACCACCCCACACCATCAAACCACGACCTCCATACAGGTCCCTTTCAAGGACATTAAGGGGGTGGTATCTGGTTCCTGGTTCCCGCCAGATGAAAACCCGACGAGAATCACTGTTCAGACTATACCTTGACTCGTCCGTGAACATAACCTGGGACCACTGTTCCAATGACCATGTACTGTGTTCTTGACACCAGGCTTTACGGGCTCTCCTGTGACCAGGGGTCAGTGGAATGCACCTTGCAAGTCTCTGGGCGAATAAACCATGTCTGTTCAGTCGTCTGTAAACTGTGTGTCTGGAGACAACTGTTCCAGTGGTTTTGGTAAGGTCCCGAGCAAGGCTACCTGCAGTATTCCGTGGCCGTCTGCGGGCACTGATTGTGAGATATAAAGTCTTCTTGTGGTGTTGTACTCTGTGAACTCCCGTATTGTAGCGCCTGGACACGTTTCCTGTCTGCTGGAATCGTTGCCATAATCTTGAGATCACACTTTATGGCACATGGAGGGCCCATGCTACGACCTGCTGTATTTGACCAGCCTCCAGTCGCCCTAGTATTATACCCCTCATAACGTCATCAATACGTATTCTTGGAGCCATTTTCAACATACAGTCATCATTAGCACGCCTGCAAACGTCTGCACACTTACTCGATGCACCGTACTCTGACATGCACCAACACACCTCTGCGTATGTGGACTGCTGCCAGGGCCACCGTGCGACGACCGCAGGTCAAATGCACCGCAAGGTCATACCCCGAGGAGATTTAATACCGCAGACCGCCCACCAGAGCGTTGTTTCACCATGTATCAGCATTATCCTTAATTTATGAGCTTGAGTGTAATATTAACTTTTTACCAATAACTTCTTTTCGTACGGTGCGTCGTTTAGAGATATTTAGTTGCCTCAAGTTAAAAGAAACAAGCCTTATATACTGTGCTATCAGCCTCCCCGGCTTTGCACAGGTAGTTCTAAATCTCTACAGCTATATGATTTGTCTGGCGTAGCTGTAACAAATTATATGCTCAATCTCCCTCGTGAATGGGTCTATCTGTTAGTAAAAACCTATCAAAAATCTGGTCTTCACACATAAAGAGAAAAACGCGGCGGTGATTTTAATCCACCATAGTTCACACAATTTGCACAACATTTTTATGAACTATATACACAAATCTTCCTGATGAACCAATCTGTCCGTTAGTGAAAACGGAATCAAAATCCCTACAGTAATTCCTGGCTACAGCCATCAACATAGTCAGAGGAACACGGCAGGGGACTTTAATTTATAATATGTTTAGATATATAAAGCAATAACTTCAACTTCCAAGTAGTCACTCTTAGGACAGTTGCCTCAGCGTCGGTAATTTTATCACTTATGACACCCTTACGAATGCAGAAGAATCTTATTGAAATGGATTCCGGATGACAATAGCCTATGTTGTTATAAAGAGTTTCTTTTCTGGAAATTATTGTTTCACTGGCCATTTACAGCTTTAAGAAGTTTTAGGTATGAGATACATTCTGTAGTCGTCGGAATCTGAACTACTGATTACGAATATTGGTTTATGATCTCAAAATACTCAGTTAAAAACTCTCTACTATGAAAGCAGCAGGCATAAAATACAGGGAATGATAGGTTAAAGTGCTTAAGACGTGTTATTCAATCTGTACATGGAGCAAATAGAAAAGAGAAACAAAGTGACAATTGGAAAGGGTTTTAAATTTCAGGGAGAAGACATTAAAACTTTGAGATTTATGGATGATATGGGAATTTTATGGGAGAGGGCAAAGGAGTTGAAAGATCGGTTAAATGGAATGGAAAATACCTGGGAAAGATGTTATAAGATGAACATCAACAAAAGCAAAACGATACTAGTGGAATGTAGTTCAATTAAAGCAATTGATGCTGAGGGAAAAACATTGGAATACTGAAAGCAATAGACGGATTTTCCTATTTGGTAGCAAAATAGCCGATGATGACCAAGCAGAGAGGATATAGAATATATAACGACAGTATGAAAGAAAAAGTTTAAGAAAAAGAGAAGTTAATTTAAGTGTTCGGAACTGTTTTCTGAAAGTAGCAGGTGGTGGTAATTAAAGTGCAATTACTCACGGAGGTCCAGTGTGGGATGTAATTAACGTATGGCAGTGAAACCTTGGGAGATATGGTAGCGCGTTAATGTGGAACCGATTTAACGTGGAAAAAAATTAGTCCCAATTTTGATCCCAGGTGCAAATCTGGCACTGTATAGCATGTCGCCGACGTCTCCTATTCTCGTACTAAACAAATTGTGTAAGTAGCGATTAAAAATAAAATCAACGTTATGCCTTTCTCACTTGTTTGACCTTTGCTGCACATGACACGTTCCTAGCATTAGAGATATTCGAGCGCGCACGGAGGGTTTCCGGCAGTCGTTCTTCCCGCGAACCATACGCGATTGGAACAGAAAAGGGAGGTAATGACAGTGGCACGTAAAGTGCCCTCCGCCTCACACCGTTGGGTGGCTTGCGGAGTATAAATGTTGATGTAGATGTAGATTACATATGGAAGCATTTGTATACGCACCCACAGCACCAGATTTGCACCTGGTGACCAAAACTGATACTAATTTTTATCCAACGTAAATCGGTTCCGCATTAACGCAATAGAATATCTACCAAGTTTCACTGTCGTACGATAATTACAACCAACACAAGACCTCTGTGAATACCTGCACCTTAATTATAACCACCCGGTATTTAACTGAAGCGTAGCTTTGTGCGTTGATCCCAGTTCTGCTATTATTTCTTTATTGCGCTTTCCACCCTGTGACACTTTATACGTTTCTGAAGAAATGCATTTCCAAACACTGGATTCTAAGTGTATCTTTTTTTTATTATTCTGGGTTCAATTCCATACGTTACAAAAGAGGGTGACCGATTTGTAAAATTTCATTGTCTCTTTCCTTCGTAAGGTTAGTCTTATAGCACCAGTAAGTATGATAGATTTCCGTATCTTACGTTGAAAATGAGTTTCGTCTTCTTGTGATGTACTGCATCTTTATTCTACTACTTTAAAAACTAGCTCAACTTTACTAAAGGAGGGGATCAGTAAATAGTACACATACTGTTACTCAACGAATCTTCAATTTGGTAATGGAAGGGAGTGTGTGGAGGTAAAAATTATTGAGGAGGAACAGAGATTGACTACAGGAAGAAGGTTCAAATGGATGCAGGGTGCAGCAGTTATGAAGAGATGTTCAAAAAACGTTGAAATGTATGTGAAATCTTATGGGACTTAACTGCTAAGGTCATCAGTGCCTAAGCTTACACACTACTTAATCTAAATTATCCTAAGGACAAACACACACATCCATGCCCGAGGGAGGTCTCGAACCTCCGCTGGGACCAGCCGCACAGTCCATGACTGCAGCGCCTAAGACCGCTCGGCTAATCCCGCGCGGCTGTGGAGAGATGAAGAGATAAGTTGTAGACTAGCGAGGAGAGGTGCATGAAACAAGTCGTCGGACTGAAGACCACAACGACAACAACCGGCTGTATAGCTCCAGCCCTATAGGCAAAGTGATTCGTAGTTGAACACTTCGCGCAGAAATTTTTTCACTTCATTGTGATTCATACTCTACTTTGTACTTGTATCATTTCTCACGGTAAACTATGGTAATCAGACGTGGAATAAGGGAGCTGACACTAAGAAAGAAAGGAGGACATACATGCTCTGACACGATTAAGGACCAGCGGGCGTAATCGACTTTGGGAGCGAGTGGGCGGTGGGGGAGTGGGTGATTAGAAGCAAGCGCGACGTGTGAACTGCTGTGCGGTAACGTGGACGGCTGACAGCTGCGGGTTAGCGTGACATCCAGTGGGTAGGCGGGCGCCTTCGCTGCGGGTAATTTGCAGAGCTTCCATGTAGTTTGCATGTCTTTGGGGTATTACGTTCCTTCCTCCTAAGAGAATGCTCGTTAGTGGTGGAGGGGAAAAAAATAAAATCGAGGAAAAACGGCCCAGTAAAAGGCACTGCCGAACAAAGGACCATCTTACGGGAAGATGGGGGTGTGATGGAAGCGTGTTAGCAGCCGAACGGAAGCTTTCGCGTAGAAAAGAGAGACCAGTTTCAGCTCTTGCCATCGGGAGTCGGAGCTTACGTTTCACAAAAGAGGGCAATACGAACCAAAAGCCCTTAGACGCTGTCTAATTAGCTGTGTAATTAGCAGTAATAAGAACAAACTTCGAAGCGCAGCACACCTGACCGTCGGAAAGCCTGAAGGTCGAATGGTGGACGCTTTTCTTTTGGCATGAGTACTCCTTTAATTCGGGCCAATTGAGACGAATCTTACCTTGTGCGGGCAAGGTACGCTGCACGCTTCGTGCAATAAACCTAATAGGTATACTCCCATAAAGAATCCTGTGTTACACCAATTCCGATTATAGCTTCCCATTAAATTTTAGACATAGGTCGTACTATCAAGGACTCTGCTCAATTTTTAAAATCAGTTGCCGATATGATACTCAACTTATAAAAACTGTCGCGTATGTTTGTGAAATAATTCCCACTGCTAAAATTTGCGTTCTTTTTCAGTTATCAATATCTCAAACGTTTCAATTGCTATTTGTCATTTATCCATGATGTGTGGTTACGTCTTATTACGTAGATCCATGTCGATCGCAAAACTACGGGCACTCAAAATTTGAAGCAGTCAGACATTATACACTGCAGTGATTTATTGTGGACCCATAATTTTTGGGTACGGAAGTGCCAATTGTGGCGATGGACACCTCTATAATTGCCATTTTTGCACTTTGGACCGGAATTATCTAAGTAAATAACTGTAGCAAGTCTCTTAAATTTTTACTGTGCATTTTTTAGAAAATCATTTTCCCGTTTTCTAGAATCTTTATCCCTTCTCAAGGTACACCCGAAAAACCATCTTTTTTGGGTACCAGAAGTACCAGTTGTGGGGATGGCCACTTCTATAATTTCTGATCACGGCAAATCCTCAAAGTTTTTACCATATGTTCTTAGTTTGATGTACTCAACGAATCTTGCAACTTTTTCGATACCATTATCCATTGTTGAGATCCGAGGTTCAAATTAGTGTACTTTTTTTTTGGTCATCAGTCTTCTTATTGGTTTGATGAGGCCGACCATGAATTCCTCTCCTGTTACAATATCTCAAAGAAGCACTTGCAACTTACGTCCTCAGTTATTTTCTGGATATATTGTTATCTCTATTTTCCTCCTCAGTTTTACCCTCTATAGCTCCCTTTCGTACCATGGAAGTTTTTCCCTGATATCGTAACCGATATCCTATCATCCTGTCCCCTCTTCTTGTCAGTGTTTTCCATTTATTCTTTTCCTCAACTATCCTGCGAGGAACCTCCTCATTCCGTGGCGGGGTTGCTGGCGTCGCCTTTCGAATTCCTGGCGCCAGTAGCACAATCTGTCGTGTGCTGTCGCTCTGGTTTGAGACCACTAAGATCTTTCCTAGAGATTGTTGATGGGGACGGAGCGAGCTGTGATGTGTTAAGTGGGGGAGTGGTGTCAGAGTGAGGAGGACGGTGTACGAGGTCCGTCTGGCGTCTAAGGCGAGCAGTTGGGCAAACGTCTTGGGCACAGAGTCCAGTGAGTGATTAGATTAGATTAGATTTACTTTCATTCCAATTGATCCGTAGTGAGGAAGTCCTCCAGGATGTAGAACATGTCAGAAAAACAACAATACATGACAAATATTTACAATTAAAACAAATAAGCTAATGTACCATTCCACAAGTCCGAAGTGGAATGATCGTTATTTTTTAATGAACACTATATGAAAGTCATTTTACAAATACTAATGCACTGAATTTAAAATAAAAAAGTTCATTTATTTATTTATAAGGTAATAAACGTGTAATACAACTACTATAATATTTATTCACAATGAACACATTACTGCACTGAAATGGTGTAGAAGTTAGATTGTACTTACACACACAAACACAAACACACGCACACACACACACACACACACACATTTACAATGAACACATTACTGCACTGAAATTGTGCAGAAGTTATATTATATATATATATATATATATATATATATATATATATATATATATATATATATATATATATATATATATATATAATTTGGTTTTACTCAGAAATTCATCAACGGATTAGAAGACGTTGGCCACCAATAAATCCTTTAGGCTTCTCTTAAACTGAATTTCATTGGTTGTTAAGCTTTTTATGGCTGCTGGCAAGTTATTGAAAATATGTGTTCCTGAATAATGCACAACTTTTTGTACAAGACTAAGTGACTTTAAATCATTGTGAAGATTATTCTTATTTCTAGTATTGATTCCATGAATTGCGCTGTTGGTTCGAAAAAATTATATATTTTTAATGACAAATTTCGTTAAGGAATAAATATATTGGGAAGCAGTAGTTAGTATACCTAGTTTCCTAAACAGGCTTCTGCAGGATGTTCTTGAGTTCACACCACATATAAGTAGGGGGACAACCTATGTGCCAGCACACGTTGCATTGTTGCCAAAGTTATTCAAGATGGCGGCGATGACGTAATCCAAGATGGCGGCATGTAGACTTGGCAACATCGCATGACGTCATCCGAGATGGCGGATTTTGGTGGGAGAATAGTCCAATTGTGCTACATCCACTAACCTAACCTCAAGAAAAAATGGTGGGAAGTTTGAATTTTGGCAGGAAAATAAGCCAATTGTGCTACGTCCACTAACCTGAGCCTCCAGAAGAAAAAATGGTGGCAAGTTTGAATTCCAACATGATAATGTATGCAAAGACTGTACTTGTATTTTATTACTATTGAATATCATTTATTAACATTCATTATCATTCATTGTCATTTATTATCATTCATAATCATTTATAATCATTTATTATTATTATTTGTTATTATTTATAATTATTGAACTGCCTCTACTAGAAAATTCACTCCAAATTCAAATTCCAACATGATAATGGCTGCAAAACCTTACTTTTGTTTATTATTATTCATTATCATTTAATATTATAGGCCTACCTCCACTAAAAAATTGCGCCAAATTCAAATTCCAACACGATATTCTCTCCAAAACTGTACTTCTATGTATTATTATCATTTATTATTTATTCAAGATGTCCGATTTTCTCTGTGAGAAAGCCATTCTCCTTACATCAATAACAAAAATCAATCACAAGCTAAATCCCCAACACCATAATTGATCACATGTACGAATTTTCTCCGACACTTATCTTTTTTCACTGGTAGCCTATCATAATCGCATCAAATAATAAACTGCACTTATAGTAACGTAATTCACGTCCTTTGATTTTGCAAGGGGGAAGGGATTGAAGACTTTATTTCAAGCAGTACGGTCATCACTTGTTCTCCAACAAAGTCAGCACACACATCTTTGATATCGCAGTGCGGTCACCATGACGTCCGCGCTCCAACTGAATTAGTTCAAATCCTCGCCACCCCCTGGCCAGCATGCGGAGACACTGCCTATGCCTGTCACATGACGCGGCCGGCCACTAGCTCGGGGGGGGGGGGGGGGGGCGAGCCCAGCGATCGTTCCCACGTCGTAAACATGTTTTCGCTGGACACGCTGGAACTTGACGAGTTTGACGTCACAGGGCCCCTTGTCCACTCACCACGTGTATTCGTCGCCTCCACACGTTTCCCGCCAAAATTGTCTGCCTCGCAGATGAATCACACAACGGTCGACCATTCCCTGAGCAAGTCCGAACCTGCAGATACTGACCTCACACAGCCGTTCGCCACGTATCCTTGTGTGTTCAGGAATGCAGTGCTACACTTTTGGTGGCAAAGTTTGCTCGACAGTGGAATCCGCCATGACTATATAACAGCACGTTTGGACCGCACTAGAACGCCCGCTAATTGACTCGCTCTCACGCGCGCGTAATAACTGTACAATCGCTGCGCCACCACCCTGCATAAGTCACACACCCTCCATACACGCGACAGACATAGCCTTCTGTAAATACCTGGAAAATGACTCTTTATTTCAGACATTATGGTCATGCAGGTGTGTTCCAACTGACTTCTCCATGCTCACACAGTGAAACCCCAGAGCACAGCTGACGTACACGCTGCCGGCTGAGCCCGTTCCCTGGCCGGCTGACGTCAAGCAGTTTACAGTGCCCGCACAGCCCCCAAGGCCAGCGCGCCAGGTAGGCGGCGGCGAGCAGCGCCATAAACGGTCCGGCTATGTAAACATCCTCACCCGCCCGCGAGCACTTAATGCCGGACACGATGGAACCTGTAGACAGCGGACCGTACAAAGGATACGTTTGACGCCCGAGTTTGACCGACAATGGAATCCATCATGACCGTATAACAGCGCATTTGCTCGTTGTGAGAATGCTCACTAATTCACTCTCACCACCCCGCTATATTAAATAATTCAATTTACAATTTCATGTACGTATGCAAACGTATTCAACTCCCTAATTTCAACTACTTTTCGAGGTCCAGACCGCCACCTCCTCCTCCTCCTAGGAACCAGCGCCAAGTTTGACATCTGCCAATCAACAAAGCTCACTTGCGCTTCCGCCATCAACCTAAGAAAATTGTTTCAAACTAAGCCACCAGCACTCAACCTCTTCCTACACGTTTCTGGTAAACGGACTCATCCTGCACTATGTCCATGGATGGAGGAACGAATTTACTTTATTTAGGAATGGAGTCTATGTAGCACGCCGACATGTCCCACATCATACAAACCTGCATGACACTCCTACATAACTCATTTATAATGTTCTACACACACACTTGCTAATTGTAAACAGTTAAAAATAACTCATAGCACAGCCTACAGACATGTGAACCGCTCGTAAACAATGCAAAACATTTACCTCCAAACAGCCAAACAACTGCTAATTTTCGGAAATAATTTCAGTGCATAGGCTGATGGAAGGAGGAACGAGTGTACTTTATTTATTTGCAACATATCTTTTTGAAACTTTTACTTCTCATAGATTTCGATATGTAAGGCTGACATAAGGCAGTTTCTGAACTCCAGTAGTGCACTACACTTGGCAACACAACCACACCCATCAAGATATTCATTCCAATCCAGACCTGTAACTCCTCTACAGATAAATTTGTCCAGTTATTTGTCTACTCACTCACATTCTTACCAGATTGCCGTTATTGCACAAAAACAGCTCAGACTGCGCTGTGCTGCTCAGGGAAGTAAGGAAGGGCTGCAATCTATTTATTTGGAGCCCTTTTATTTAGTCGTGGAGTATATTTGTCACAAAACAACCGCACTGATCCCACTGTGGTCATCTGACACAGGCCACAAACACGTAAACAACTCCTAATTTCACGGCAAAATACCAAACAGCTCTTAAATATTGCAGTACACAATATCAGCAGACGAGCTCTGCACTCTTAAACTCTCCAAATAAAGCGCCGCACAGTGCACAGACATGCTCGCAAAATATGTAACGCCAGAAATGCATATCCTCCTATTTCCATCTATTGTACTATAATTCTGTTTCCTTGTTTTGTTACCTCAAGATATGACATTTCTGTGTCTTTGTATATTGTAATTGTTTTACTATTTGTATATATTTATGCTTTTATGTCGATGTATAATTAGTTTGTTTCGTAAATATTATTTGTATTTTTACGCTGGGTCTTGCCTAGGGAAAACTGCTATCGAACGATTACATCGATAGGTCGTGTGAAGAATCAAAGTGTGTAGGATCTTTGGTAGTGTTAACTCTGGCGCGTGGAGCGCGGGCAGAGGGGGTCTGGCTGGAGTAGCGAGTGGAGCAGGTGTGTGGTGTGAAGCTCCCGCGAGTTGCCGCGCTTTCGGGGTTTGGCAGCATGTAACTGCGCTCGACTTGCGATGATAGTTTCTGACATGGTGTCGCGGACGGGAAGCATTAGCTGGCGCACATCAAGAGCCCGTCTCGCCTGGTGCCCGTGTCGAGAAGAAGGCGCGCCAACATCCAGTTTCTGCAACAGCGACGGCCGACAATGAGTGACTGTCGCCACCTCCTCGATCGACGGCTTCAAACCTTCAATCAACCAACAAGGAAGACTGGAAGCACGTAAAGTTTTAGAACTGTATGGCAGACCTCAGCTTTTCAAACTTTTAAAATTGTTGCATAACAAAATTACAGCAACTTAGCATGAACGTTTGTTGCTCATTGTCCCAATTGCATTACCAAGCAGGGTCCCTTCCTTTTCCGGAATGAACCCGAGTGTCGTTGAAATTCAAATTCGATTTCACTGCTTTAATTTCAAAGTTCAGTTAAAGTATTCATAGCTGGCTACAATATTAGATTACACAAGCACAAATTAAGAGTGCGAGTTTTGTTACCGTATTTTAGCTTACCTGTGACTGCAGCTCAGCTTGGTACGTACTAAATTTTACTATTGTTAATTGTTCAGAATCATTTAATTCAAGTTCAAAGTTAAATCTCTTATTTTTAAATTGCGTAGATTCAAGTAGCTTTTGAAATGATTGTTGAGGTAGTCCAAGACTAACCGTATTTTACTGAATTTCGATGTGCTTCAGAAAGAAAGCTCACTATTAACTTCAGTCACTAAATTAACTTTCGATTTTCCGGTTTTATTAATTCTTTTGCTAAATTAAGTCAGAGTGTAACGAAATTTATTACTTCTGATAAACTTTCAGTTTTCACACTACACTTGTCAACCTTCAGTTGCCACGCTTCTAGTGATAATTATATGTGTAATAATCTTTCTTTTTCAGTTACTATAGTAATTGTCCTTAGGACTGGCGACCGTAATTTCCCCCAAATCTCAAATATCTAATTACCGCTAGTTAATTGTTAACGTAACGGCCGCACATTTACTTTCTTTATTAACTTTACCCCTATTTCTAAATTAATTTCCACCAGTTTCATTAGCACTTTTTCTTTCATTTAGATGTAACCCTTTCCCCCCTCTTCACCGACAGATTAACTTCGGTGACGATTGCTTTTCCCAAATTTCCATTAGGTACATGCGGTTTAATTTTTCACTGTCATTAAGGTCGAAAAGTGAGGGGGAGGTTACAAATAGTGCAACAGACACGCCCAAACACCACCAGCTGCCAAACCGACCAAAAAGTCTCTGCTCGGCCTCTCACAAACATGACCTCAACACAGTCGCATTCGCACCTATCACCGGAGAAACTGATACCCCCTACGCGCCTTAGATTACGCTCCAAGGCAGGCCACGCACGCGTGCAACTGGCGGGAAGGGGATTCCAGAGTCCCCAGCCAAGTTCAGCTTCCGAGCGCTCGTCACAGCCGACACATTTCAGAGCTTCATTGTTCTTCTAATGTATACCGCCGGCGTCTCAGGTCTGGACCTGCCTTCACGTCTATTGTCAGAATAGCTCATGGCTCGATGACACACACGATTAACGCGGCTGGGAAAACATTTACCACTCGCATGCAACCGAGATGGTGACGGGAAAACCCATCACTCTGATCTGCGCTGCATGCGCGTGTAATCATTGAGAACACTGTATTTATTTTTTCGAACAATTTATTTAACCATACAGTGTATCTATCACGCTATCACAAAACACCCACCCAGATGTGCTCTGGGCCATGTTGCACAGCCCACAGACCCACACCCAATCATAATTTCAGTACACACTATAGCAAACTGCTACTAAATAATACGCTCAGTACTCGTAAACTATCCTAATAACGCATAGCAGAGCCTGCAGATCCGGTCGCAAAATAACTCAGCAGATGTGCGCAGGTACACCCCACTCAGTACCCTGCCGCACTGTGATCTGGTGTGATCATTGGGCACTAGACGTGTCCGCAGGGCTATATTGGGCTCATATCATAGAAAGGAAAAGTTTTACAATTGGGGTAGAGATAGCTCAGCGTAGGGTGACCTGGGAGAACGGTGTGTGTCTGACAGGACGGAAAAGTAAGCGATCTAAGATTATTGGCCGTTCTTAAAGTGCTGAATGTTATAGTCTTAGAGTTTGTGAGTGTGTGTGTTTATGTTCTCTCTCTCTCTTTCTCTCTCTCTCTCTCTCTCTTTCCTACCAGAACCTTCGATGCACTGATCATGGACTCTAGAACAATACTTTACACATGATAGATTAGATGATTTACTTAAAAATCTATCGAACTACGTTGTGTATAAATATTGCTCCGTTCTTGTTCTTCTTCGAGAAATGTGGTGCACTTGGATGGGTTAGGACTAGGAAAGCTCTATTCAGTCAAGAGAGGTGGAGTGCAGCTGTATTAGTTTGCTCGGTTGAGGAATAATTGGGTAGCGATGTTGCGGGGTAGGTTGGTCAATGCCGAGGTGGGATGATCATTTAGCGTAAGAGGACTAGATAGCTCTGTGAGCGCTATACACATAGAGATTGATCGAGTACTACGCGCGAGGTCCTAGAAATATGTATAGTGCTGTCTGGTATAATTTGATCGTCTTTATGTGTTCGAGAATTAAGTGTGAATGGACGTGCTGAGCAGTCATCTATGAATGTTCTTAATGATACTTGCAAAGTAGAGGAAGTATGGTTTAGCTATGATACTGAAATTAAGAAAACAAGCTGTCACATGATTGGCCCGTGTTGGAGTTACTGTAAAATTTTTCGCGATATCAGCTGTAATGGATAATATTAAAGTAGATCGGTGGTGTCTTATCCATCGCAACTTTGCATTGGGTACGACATAATGATTGACTGACAATGCTTGCTTGAGTTGGGGAACACATTTTGGTTGATGGACCGCAACTTCCGGGGTTGCTCGCACCGAAAACGGTGATCCCGTACTTGTGTGCAAAAACGACCAATCACTAGAAATGGAATGCAGAGTTATAAACTATTCGGTCACTGCGACATATGAGTTTAAATGTAGAGATGGTCAATCACTTTCGAGGTAAGTCGCTACAATGTTATGCTATCGACTGTAAGAATGTGATTGATAAGGTGCAAGGTATAGTTTCCTGTGAGAGACCGTGCATCAGTCCTTGTTAATATCTGTTTGGAATCAGACAATGACTTCGAAGTCACGGCAGAAAGACGAAATGCTCAGCAGTGTGCAAAAGTGTGTTAGAAAACACTGTTTGAGCAAGGGCCAGAGGCAGCTTCTCATTCACTTAGAGTATGGGTGATCAAACTTTAAAGGGGTCTCTGCAGCGTGTGTGTATATTTAATATGATCTTGTTCATATAGGCATTTGTAGTTTGAGGTGTTGGATTTGGCGAGCTGTTAGGAATTCTTGGATGGCTGCACTCTGAGTTATTTGGGGGGAGTATTGTGAATTCCGTTTGTCCGCACTGGAGGTGGATCGCATTGGTGCCTTCGTGACTTTTTCACTGTTTGATGGTAGAGGATAAAGATGATAGGGTGTTGAGGATTTGTTGTACTTGTACCTAGTTTGAGGCGTACAACATTGCGCGCATTTCCGTCAAATGGTCAAAACAAGGTCCTGTTGTAGTAACTGACATCCTTCTGTTTATAGACAATTTGCAGAAGGTAATAGATATGTCTTTCTCCTACTTAAATTGCAGAGATCAGATGGGTGAAGATAAATGCATACACATCTATGCTTAGAAAGGGAGAACGCTTTTTTATTAATAAGTGAGTTTTGGCAGGAGTAAATATGGTTTTATATGTGAGAATGTTTAAGATTTGTGAGTGGAAATTGTCAGCAAAAGGTGAATGACGTCAGGTTCGCTGGCTGGGGGAGACCTTGTTTACATGTCCTGCTGGAGATGCAAGGGGGGGGGGGGATAGAGATCTGCGCTATTCAGGAATCCATTTGTGGTGCACTGTATGTCGTTAGACAATAGCTGGATAGCAGGTATAGGGAGAGCCCACTTCAGCATTCTGGTCCTGGGGCTGAGTGGACGGCTGTTTGGATGGACAGCTATGTGGCTTTGACATGTCGCCAGCGGCGCTCGGACACTCGCTTTGTAAGGCGCTATGGGATTAGTTTGATCATTTAGTACTTGTTTCAGTGGTTATTGGATTAAGAACTGTAATATTGAAGGTCATGTCCTCAGTGGAACCGCTGTGTAATTGAGTAAGTGTGTTTACATATTTGAAGATATGTTTCGCGAATGGTGATGTTAAGTTGATGGCGCAATTTAGCTACCACTGTAAAAAAAATGGATGTCTGCTGCTGAAAGAAAGAAAGGGCTGACCTTGCCCCCAGACCTGATGAATGAGTTATTAGTTAAGAGCAAGTGATAGTTGAATTATGCTATGTGTTCGGATATAGGAGTCTCTAAACGGCGGGGCGAGATTTTTTTTATGTGGAAATTTATGTAATCTATAGGTAATGATATTCGACCGCTAGTGAGAACAGTTAAGAGCGGAAAAAATAGGTACAAATCGAGCGCTGTCAGAATGTTACGGCAATGGTACTAATATTTAATTCAAGGTGGAGGTGGTAAATATGGACCAGGCTTTGAATATTGTCATATGTGCTTGATGCTCTGTTTAAAAGTTTGACTCTTTAATTGCGTCTGGTATTTCTGG
Source organism: Schistocerca cancellata (assembly GCF_023864275.1). Lineage (NCBI taxonomy): Eukaryota > Metazoa > Arthropoda > Insecta > Orthoptera > Acrididae > Schistocerca > Schistocerca cancellata. The sequence continues at coordinate 426,000,747 of NC_064633.1, forward strand.
GTATGTGTAAAATTAATTTTACTGTTGAAAGTGCGAGAAAGATGAGTTGATTGGTGTTTAGATAGAGGCTACGTTTGTAATTCGAAAAGAGGGGGTGAGAATGGTAAATTGATTGATGGACATGGTTTGTGGGGTGATATGTGAGTGTCAAGACAGGGTTGAGGATGTTTGCGTATGTTGGTTGTGGGACGGGTGTGAGGTTAGGTGCGGTGGGAGGTGTAAATTAGATCTTATTTTTATAAAAATGTTGTAAAGTAAGAATAATATTGAGAAGGTTTTAGATGGCTGGTCACGTGACGAGGCGAGAGCAAGGATGTGTAGTTATGTTTAATTAAAGGGCCGTGTGATGTCGTGTGAGGAGCAATGCGCAGTGTGCTACAGGGTCATAGGAGGTAAAGACATGTGCTGCTATGATGTATCTAGCGTGTGGAGGCTGCGCTTTGATAATTATGCTACGTTGATATAAAGTTGACTTTCACCAATGTTCGGTGGTAGCGGCTCGGGGTTGTGATGGATTGCGGTCCTGGACAGACGTATGTGTGTGCTTTGGCCGCTGATGAGTGCGTTGACCGCACCAACTCACGCTTGTGGAAGCCGAGCAGGGGCTGTGCGAGGTCTGAAATCAGACAGATGGGTGACTTCACGATCCTGTGGGCAGGGTGCGGAGTGCGGGGTAGCTGTGCACGTCTGCTGAGTCATATTGCGAGCGGATCTGCAGGCTCTGCTATGCGTTATTAGGGTAGTTTACGAGTACTGAGCGTATTATTTAGTAGCAGTTTGCTATAGTGTGTACTGAAATTATGATTGGGTGCGTGTATGTGGGACGTGCAACATGGCCCAGAGCACATCTGGGTGGGTGTTTTGTGATAGCGTGATAGATACACTGTATGGTTAAATAAGTTGTTCGAAAAAATAAATACAGTGTTCTCAATGATAACACGCGCCTGCAGCGCAAATCAGAGTGATTGGTTTTCCCGTCACCATCTCGGTTGCATGCGAGTAGTAAATGTTTTCCCGGCCGCGTTAATCATGTGTGTCAATGAGGCATGAGCTATTCTGACAATAGACGTGAAGGCAGGTCCAGACCTGAGACGCCGGCGGTATACATGAGAAGAACAATGAAGCTCTGAAATGATTATGTACATAGCCATGAAGATAAATGAATAGACACTTTGTCAAGTATCAGAGTTATATGTGAGAATAAGATTAACGTACCAATACCAAAGGAACTTCAGATTGTCAATTGTAAATTGCATCCAGAACCAAGTTAAGTAATTTTTATGCTTGTTATTATTTTAATAAATGTGTGTGAAAATTAATCAAGTTCTGTTTAAAGTTGGTCACCGTCAATCTGATACTCTTAGCGTGCAGTGGCATTTCTATCGTCTGACCTAACGGCAGAAGATAAACACGCCACGATAAGACCACGAGACACATTGCTGACACTCGCCTACTTCGATAGAGCGACAAGTCAAATAATCTGATGGTGTGTATACTGAAGGTCCTACAGTATGCACATCACATTTATATTTTATTAATAAGATTAAGTAGGAATAATTAATATTTGTAATTTTGGAAATAATTGTGGTAACAGGGAATGTCTGCACCAAAGTATTGTTGGCGGCAGAGACCGCACATTGATATAATTTTAAAAAGACCTGGAGAGACCGCGTATGGATACATTTTAAGAAAAGAGCGGGAAAGACCGCGCATTGATACATTTTATAATGGTAGCAGGGATTGTCTGCATCAGAAAGCATTGTTGGCGGGAGAGACCGCACTTTATAGCGTTCGTAGGAATTCAGTAGTAAGCGAGATGTGAAGCGAGTCGGTTGCAGGTCTGAAGCGAGAGGTTGAGAGGAGCGGTGTGCCTGCCAGCCACCAGCTATAATTTACAAGAGACTATAAACGGATGTACAGAGACATCAGAGAACTATTATCATAAGAGCAACTAATATTATTGAATCATTATTATTTTGAGAAACTCAAGACTAGTGAAGGTATGTTTGCACAATGCTAGTTGTAAGATTGTTCTAAAAAGTAAGTCCCATTTGAACGTTTGTAAAATCATTTCATTACCAACAGTAAATATTTGAAGAATCGTTTTCAGTGTATAATTAATATTTGCTAGCAATATTGCATTACTGATTATAATCCATCCCAAAGACCATCAACGTAAAACATTGCAAAATTTTATTGTTGTCAAGAAAAAGTTTAACTATGAATTACGTAACTTCTCTCAAATTAATTAAAGAATAACATCAGCTTTGGTAATAAATGCAGCCACTTATTATGACAGCCCACCAGCAGCTAATAGAGTATAGTAAAACAGAGTAAGCCGGCCGATGTGGTCGAGCGGTTCTAGGCGCTTCGGTCTGGAACCGCGCGACCGCTACGGCCGCAGGTTCGAATCCTTCCTCGGGCATGGATGTGTGTGACGTCCTTAGATTAGTTACGTTTAAGTAGTTCTTAGTTCTAGGCGACTGATGACCTCAGATCTTAAGTCCCATAGTGCTCAGAGCCATAAAACAGAGTAAGTATGTTCATGTCGTAGTTCGATGTAGCAGTGAGATGGCGATCCAGTAACAGTAAAAAAGGTAGGGAACAGTTTTGGGTTATTGCAGATAACGACTGAGGGCCACGACGACGACACATTCTATGTTTCGTCGAAATAATCAGCAAATCACTGTTAATAAGCAGCATTTAAATTTGTACGCGAAGATTGCACTTATTATTATTGAGAAAGAGAATTAATTTCAAAGGGAAGATTTCATTTGTTATTATTAAGCAAGAGATCGAAATCCTAAAGGAAGGTTTCATAGGTTGTTGTAGAAGGGAAGGTTGCGTAACAAAAGAGACATAGAGGAGACGGGAAGGTTTCAACTTGGTTCATCTGGACGGTCAGTTGATCAGCAGTTGCACGTCTATTCGCCCATACACACCTCCGCAACCATCGTCCGCCTGTCATCTATGGCGTGTGTTGTATCACAGTTGCTTTGGTGCCGGTTTTGGAGCTATTTTGGTCGTCACATAATTCGCTCCATTTTTGCATTACGACAACTGCACCCTTCTCCCCCCCCCCCCCTCCCCCGCCCTCCACTGTTAGCGCTGCCACCTATGAGTGGTTATTATACGTTGATGACGAACAGAGGCGGTGGTCACGTTGATGTGTCCGGATCGTGCACGTCTACAACGGATCGCAATTATTAAGTGTTCGATTCCTCTACTCCGTGTAGGGTAGACGCCATCGTTCGTGACTCAGTTTTCATTTCAAAGCGTCCAACCGTCACCCTCCTTCAAGACTCTGTGAGGTGCTTAGCTCCTCTGGTAGCTCTGACGCCGAGAGGGGGCAACACGAAGGACGCTGGGCAGTTTTCTAATCTTTGCACAGGATTAGCGCCCCCGTCCCCCGGGACGGAGAAGCAAACACGTCCCATATTTGCCGGGCGTCGGCCCTATCGGGACGCTGTACGCCGGAACTTCTCCGACTCGCAGTCGTTGTCTATTTTTATTCGGCGCCCCCTGGAGCCGCCGCCCCTCGGGCCTATCTGGCAAACTGGCTGGAACAACAGGGGCGACAGGAACGTCTTCCTCGGCTCCCCTCGCCTTCCCTTCGCTTCCCTCCACCCTGCCCGGCCGCTGTGGCGAGCTCGCAAGAAGTTTGCCCGGTGGGTCGCAAGAAACGGCGATGGGCGAGAGCGACGCTCATTCGGGACGACGCGTCGCGACACCGAAGAGTGGTGGCGGCGGAAGGGAGGAGGGGGGGGGGGGGAGGACGACGCGCTGCTCATGACCGTCTGTGGGATCGAAGGCGGGGGAGGAGGGAGTTGGCAACTAGACCCTCTACAAGGCGCAGCCAGCGCGACTGGAAACGTCGGCGCTAGGGCGCCGCCGTAGCGTAAGACTTAATTACCGGGGAAAATGTGGGACGCACCACGTGACAACTGAGGTCGTTCCCCCTCCCTGGGCGTGTCTAGCCGGTCCCCTCCTACGAGTGACGCACCCACCTTCGCAAATTTACTGGCCGAACTTGTTCTACATTTCGCTTTTTCTCCTCAGGCGATATGTTTGCTTCGTACTGCATGACAGTAACAGAATTTCATTTCCCTGTCACATTTATAGTAGCACGTCAAGCGCTTTTTACCTCCTCGGTCATGAACAGCGCAGTTCTTGAAAAGAAGTTCATTTCCAGAACTGCAATAACCTGCTGCCTTCTTCTACATCTATTTCGTACAGCAGGGATGGTAACCCGCGGCCCACAAGCCTCATGCGGCCAAAAGCAAGTATCAACGTGCCCCATGATGCTGGCATCTATCACATGATAGGTAAAGAAAAAATTCCATAAAATTCAGATTATACAAAGCTATGATTAATAAAATATTTTCAACTTGAAACTCCTGCCACACGATGTTATTCTCTCTTCTCTCATTTGTCTACCCCATTCCGCTCCCCCGCTTTTCTTTCTGTTAGTGTCAAGTACATTATGTGCGGCCCAGAAATACAGAGAGGTCCAGAAAAATGTAGACACTCTTTCATAATCAATATTAATGGAACAAAATGACATACCCTTACAATTCTTGCTCTAGCGGAGGTTATTTTATGTCTTCAAAGCGACCCACATCGGGGGAAAACAATGTCGATGCCACCGAGCGAGGTGGCGCAGTGGTTAGCACACTGGACTCGCATTCGGGAGGACGACGGTTCAATCCCGCGTCCAGCCATCCTGATTTAGGCTTTCCGTGATTTCCCTAAACCGCTCCAGGCAAATTCCGGGATGGTCCCTCTGAAAGGGCACGGCCGACTTCCTTCCCCCTTCTTCCCCAATCCGATGAGACCGATAACCTCGATGTTTGGTCTCTTCCTCCAAACAACCCAACCCAATGTCGAAGCCGCTGAACTGTTGACCAAACTACGGCTGCCAGTGTTTCCGGTGTGGTAACTACACACAACGCGTCGATGAAACTTTCTGGCAGATTAAAACTGTGTGCCGGACCGAGACTCGAACTCGGGACCTTTCCTTTCGCGGGCAAGTGGTCTACCATCTGAGCTACCCAAGCACGACTCACGCCCCGTCTTCACAGCTTTACTTCTGCCAGTACCTCGTCTCCTACCTTCCACACTGCTGTGAGGACGGGGCGTGAGTCGTGCTTCGGTAGCTCAGATGGTAGACCACTTGCCCGCCATAGGCAAAGGTCTCGAGTTCGAGTCTCGGTCCGGCACACAGTTTTAATCTGCCAGGAAGTTGAATATCAGCGCACACTCCGATGCAGAGTGAAAATATCATTCTGGAAACGCCTCGATGGTTTCTCGTAACTCGTTCAGTGTAACTGGCTTCTATTGGTAGAGTTGTTTCAAGGCCCTCATAGGCAGAAGTCAAGAGGTGTAAGTTCTGGAGATCGTGGTGGGTACTCAACAGCTCCTCTTCTACATATCCTTCCTCCAGGTAGATTTTCATCCAAGCAGGCTCTGAAGTCTATGTGGTAGTGAGGAGAAGCGCCAAATCTTATTGTAGGTAAAATCTGTCATTTCCAAACACCTCTCGTATGGCTGGTAAAATCGATGTTTGCAGCATACGAAGATAAATCTCACCAGTTATGGCAGATTCAAAGGAGAATGAGCCAATAAAACTGTGCGATGGTAGACTACACCGCACATTAACACCCGGTAGGCTAACATGTTCGTCCGCGTGAACGTGAGGATTTTCAGGTTTACAGAACCGCTCAATTTGAAATGAGTCTCGACAGGTCAGATAACAACCCTTACAAACTGTTTACCCTGGCGAAGCATGCCTTCAAAGCACTAGCAGCACTCCATACTTCGATCTGGATCGTCCTCGTTCGTAGCGTGCAGCAATCTTGGAATGTACACTTTCCACTTTGCAGCCTTTAGTATTCGTCGTACGCTTGATCGATTTACCTGCTTTCACGTTATAACGTTACAGGTCGGAATTGATCTATGAGGTCTTGAATATTTTATTTGTATCCGTCAGTTGGTATGGAGAAATTGAGATTTCGGGCATTTCTTTACATAGTTTTGCGTTATTAAGTTCCGACGCTATGCAAAGCTGTCATTTAGTTAAGCGCGATTTGCGATCTGTTATGTTTTATTTTCCGATAGTAAATCATATTTTCTGATTACCGTTAAAATATAACAACGATAAATGTTTGAGGTCATTTGGAATAATATTTGAATAACTATGTAGATGACGTCACGCCATTCTTTTACTCTTAGAAAAAAAGAGAGTGTTAATTGTGCGTTTATGGACGGTGAGTGTCAGAATCAGTGATTACGATTCGAGAAATAACTGGTCTGACGAAGTTCAATTGCACACAATCGTGTAGGGCGAGTTATAAGCTTGGAATTGATTGTAGATGTATGCAGGTCAATTTCGTGACAGTCTAGTAAGCGTCGAGAGTGTGTCGCGGTATCAAGACGGCTTTCGCGCCGCCGATGGTTTGCTTTAAACTCGCGAAAATACAATTTACGCGAATTCTTAATTATAGCGAAAGGATAGAATATTTGATGGTTATCCCACTGTTGAAGGGCAACTGTGGAGGACGTAAGTTTGGATAGAAAGATCATTTTCAAAATCCAATATAAATCCTGTCGATAGAAGTGGCCTAGCAACCCAAAAGCTCATACATGGTTATCAGCAGAAACAGTGTACTATTTTTCATGCACACGTTTACAATCGAGGTGTAGATGGTTTGCGGGTGCGAAATAAACATTTGAAAGTATTTGATTGAATAAAAGGAAAGATATAAAGAAGTTTATTCGTATATTTTGTTATTTCATGGACAGTGGTATTTTCTTATGGTGGTGTAGAGCCTTACGTATTATTAATGTTGTGACAGATTGATCGTAAGTGCTCTCGTTACAATTCGAGTTTTGGGCCTGATTAAAGATAGCTGGTTTTTAGAGTCTCAAGGATTAAGTGAAGAACAAAATCACACTTAAATAGTGCTGCATCGAAACCCACTATCTTTACACTATAGTTTATACCACTTTAATCTTCTGGTATCAGGTGGTATCGTGGCCGTGCGGCTGTGTGTTGTCAACAACAAATAGGTAAACACAAACATAAATATTTCTGATGCTCTGATATCGACGAGGGAAAGAAGAGACAACAACGACGACATACACGTATACATACACAAACGGTATACGTGGCGCCTTACAATACAACAACACAACGCACGTCACGGTATAACGTGCACCATGCTTCACAGATTTTTGAGGTGACCCAGTAAAATGTTGCAACTCAACAGTGCTGGAAGCTGGACTTGTTGATGTTTTTGGTCGGCCATATGCATATCCTGAATAGTCCCGTGGACTTCAAATATATCCCGAATACGATGAATTGTTGTACGTGTTTGTGGCTGAGTTCCGTACACATTACGCCATGGGCGTTGTTGCTCCATCATATTTTCGTCCTCAGTACCACTTCAGTACCGCCTTGCATTGCTCAAACGACAATCTTACTTCATTCAGTACTGCACTGTCAACTGCTGGAAAACGCACACCAAGTTCTGTTGAGAAAACTATGGAATACGCTACCGCACAAAATTGCAAGGGTGTGTCATTTTGTTCCAAAAATATTGACTGTCAAAGAGTGTCTGCATTTTTCTGGTCTCCTCTGTGCTCTCTTCTTCTAATGTGGCTCGGTAAGCTTGAATGTTGAACACACGTGCTGCACAGTGTATCAGTACATTGTACTATTATTATCAATTCGCGTACTGGTCGAGGGAAAAAATACTGTCTGTAAATCTCTGTATGCGCCCCAATCTCTGTTTTTTCTTCGTAAAACCTATGCTAGATATACGTTGGAGTTAACATAACGTAGATTCCCAGTTAAATTCTCCGAGAATTTCTGTTACACTTCCGCATGGTCTGTGGCGTTCATCACGATCTCAGGAACTAGGGGAGAGTCAAACTGCTGCCATCGTAAAAGGCACTCTGAAGTAGGGATGGCAGATCTCGCTAAAACAACCGCTTTCCGTTTATACCGGTTCTTTCGTTTCCAATTTAATCTGACTATTAAAGATACTCAATAACCGGTTTTTGGAATAACTTACTTTCAGTTTTAATTGCTACACTACTGGCCATTAAAATTTCTACACCACGAAGATGACGTGCTACATACGCGAAATTTAACAGACAGGAAGAAGATGCTGTGATATGCAAATGATTAGCTTTTCAGAGCATTCACACAAGGTTGGCGCTGGTGGCGACACCTACAACGTGCTGACATGAGGAAAGTTTCCAACTGATTTCTCATACACAAACAGCAGTTGACCGGCGTTGCCTGGTGAAAAGTTGTTATGCCTCGTGTAAGGATGAGAAATGCATACCATGACGTTTCCGACTTTGATAAAGGTCGGGTTGTAGCCTATCGCGATTGCGGTTTATCGCATCGCGACATTGCTGCTCACATTGGTCGAGTTCCAATGACTGTTAGCAGAATATGGATTCGGTGGGTTCAGGAGGATAATACGGAACGCCTTGCTGGATCCCAACGGCCTCGTATCACTAGCAGTCGAGATGACAGGCATCTTATCCTCATGGCTGTAACGGATCGTGCAGCCACGTCTCAATCCCTGAGTCAACAGATGGGGACGTTTGCAAGACAACAACCATCTGCACGAACAGTTCGACGACGTTTGCAGCATCATGGACTATCATCTCGGAGACCGTGGCTGCGGTGACACTTGACGCTGCATCACAGACAGACGCGCCTGCGATGGTGTACTCAACGACGAACCTGGGTCAATTTTTCGGATGAATCCAGGTTCTGTTTACAGCATCATGATGGTCGCATCCGTGTTTGGCGACATCGCGATGAACGCACATTGGAAGCATGTATTCGTCATCGCCATACTGGCGTATCACCTGGCGTGATGGTATGGGGTGCCATTGGTTACACGTATCGGTCACCTCTAGTTCGCATTGACGGCACTTTGAACAGTGGACGTTACATTTCAGATGTGTTACGACCCGTGGCTCTACCCTTCATTCGATCCCTGCAAAACCCTACATTTCAGCAGGATAATGCACGACCGCATGTTGCAGGTCCGTACAGGTACGGGCCTTTCTGGATACGGAAAATGTTCGACTGCTGCCCTGGCCAGCACATTCTCCAGATTCCTAACCAATTGAAAACGTGTGGTCAATGGTGGCCGAGCAACTGGCTCGTCACAATACGCCTATCACTACTCTTGATGAGCTGTGGTGTGTTGAAGCTGCATGGGCAGCTGTACCTGTACACGCCATCCAAGCTCTATGCCCAGGTGTATCAAGGCCGTTATTACGGCCAGAGGTGGTTGTCCTGGGTACTGATTGCTCAGGATCTATGCACCCAAATTGCGTGAAAATGTAAACACTCGTCAGTTCTAGTATAATATATTTGTCCAATGAATACCCGTTTATCATCTGCATTTCTTCTTGGTGTAGCAATTTTAATGGCCAGTAGTGTATTATTTCCAGTAACAAACGTAGACACCGAACAAAGATCGAAACATTCTAACACTCCTCAGAGTTTGGAACTGTACGTTTCAAGGTACCAAGAATCAAAGTATAAAATAAAACAGGCTTTAAGCACTATGGGACTTAACATCTGAGGTCATCAGCCCCTAGACTTAGAACTACTTAAGCCTAACAAACCTAAGGACATCACACACATCCATGCCCGAGGCAGGATTCGAACCTGCGACCCTAGCAGCAGTGCGGTTCCCGGACTGAAGCGCCTAGAACCGCTCGGTCACAGCGGCCGGCTAATGAAACAGGTAAATAAAAGAAAACTTAATCCGTATATTCTTCGTTGCTTTCCACGAAAAGTGTTGAGTGACGGAAACCTATAATAATATTACCAGTATTATCCTATTGATTCTAATTTTTTGAAACTCTGCTCGTAAATCATGATGTAATCGAGGATCACACAACTATCTGGACATTACGAATAGTCATAGCTGAAAAATGAAATGTGAGGTTGTAGAACCCTGTTTTTCATGTTATGTTGTCCGTTTCCAATGGCTGTAAACAGATAAAGGCATACTATGTAGACACAGACAGTTGATAGTTTCTTTCTATTTTCATAATAAACAATGAATGAATTGTTAAGTTTTTAGTTAATTACTGTTGCCTTATTTCGTAGAAATGGAAGACAAACAATAAACTGGTGTGTATAATTTGTAGCGTTTGATTAATGATTTTGGATTAAAAGCCTGTTTCGTAATGAAATATATTTATATTTGTTTGACATTGTGTCAACAGCAGGGGGCGACCGGAATTATTTTGAAGTATCAGGTACGCCAAGATCACGTGTAAATCTTTTTATTGACTGCTGGTTTCTACAGACCTGTGCGCTCATCAACGGATCTGAATGTTTAAGAAACAAACATTCCAAGCCAAGGTGGATAGTACATATATGATATCGTATAATACTGTGTACATTACTGAAGCATTGGAATGGACCTTGTAACACATTAAAAGAAGTTCAAGAGCTTTACAAACCTGCAAGTCACATAATGACGTTGGGTCGGTTTACAATAAAAGGTAGCAATGAACAACATCACGTCAGACATAAAATACCACAAATATAAAACATACATCATGTTGCGCTGATGTGCTAGCACACTCGATCACTCGACACCACACTGGCAACTGAGTTTATACGATATTAGAACAGTTGTTTGCGTTTCGACAGACGATATGTACTAACATAAATCTCGAACTACATGTACCACAATACAAATTCTTTCTTCACTTCAATTACATTAAAATTACTTTTGTCAGAATTAGGTAACACTTTCAACACCACAAATTTACTGTAAATTACATTTTGAAAATACTGTGTGTCATTTTTTAAAATGTAAATTTACATTAAAATATATTTCAGATTATTTATCTTCACACAGTATCTGCATCGATAGCAACTGACAGAAATAGATCATCATGGTAACTGTGTACAAAACAATGTAGACTGCAGTCATTTGATAGGACTGAATACAAGATTTTGTGAAGATCCTAGTATAAATTCGATATAGTGTCTAAAATGCTTGATGTGTACTCAAGAGTACATGAATAACCAAAATCCATGAAATATGTATACGATATGGCAACAAATACGACTCTCTTCTTACACCACTATGTGACTTGCTAGTTTGTAAAGATCATGAACTTCTGTTAATATGTTACAAGGTACGTTCTGAAGATTCAGTAATGTATACAGTGTTTAAATGAGATCATATATGTGTTAACCACTTTGAATTAGATTGTTTGTTTATTAAACTTTCAGATCCGATGACGACAGCACAGATCTGTCGAAACTAGTAATCAATAAAATGATTTACAATCAGTTTTGCCGAACCTGATATTTCAGAATAACATATCAGAAATATTTATTTACTTTTGAACAGGAATCTGAATACAATTGAATACTTTAATGGAAAAACTAAAAATCCTCTTTCAAAACTCAAATGAACGTTTTAGACTGTTGACAAAATACAACATTTACTAGGAACAAAAACTTAACAATTCCAGGAGTGAATTACTCCACTGGCCAATATTTATTGCCCAACCTTTTCATAAACACACGTTTTACAATGTGCCGATCTATAAGTCGACTCCTTTCATCAGAAAAATATCATTCAAAGACGATACCAATTCTTCAGAAGCCACAGTACTGCCTACCAACGATAATATTTCCGGGCTACAAATGACGACTCTGCCAAACACCTTCTACTATGATCCCAAAAAGCGATAGGATCACTGCTTCAGGGTAGCAAAGGACATCAGATACGTTATTGTCTCAGCAATGATGTAGTGGTTCTTATATATATATGTGATCAAAAGTATCCGGACACCTTGAAAGGTGGCTACACTGAGCCACAGCGCCAAAAATCGCGCCAGAGAGTATTGTTCCGCCGCCTCCACTGCCAGTGATTATTGAGACGCAGCGGCAGGCAGTTCTTGCCGAGAAGTTGTGGTGGACACTGCTTGTAGCTGAAGTCAGAGTGAGATGCGGTAGTGGAGAGTGTTGTTCCATGTTTTATGCAGTGGTTTGATGGGAGAGATGATGATGTTCTAATGGAGATATTGTAATGGTCAGAGTGCATTTCGTCAATATATATGGAGGTATTTTCTTTTATTCTTTTATTCTTTCAGTGTCCTGAATAATGTGTCATTACAGGTTCAGTCAACAAAGCATCTGGCTTGTGTTCTTGTATTAGAGTGTAATTTTGGTTTTCTAGCACAATTATGGTATTTGTAATTTTCTTTTATCACGTCAGTTTAATTGCTATTTAAAAATTCTTGTCTTGTTGAAGAAGAACCGTGCCAGATGTGCGTTGAGTCATACTACCACATACAGAACAGCTACACTTGTGCTTTGTTGGTTTCGTAGGTTTTATAGTTGCTGGGGACTTAATTAATTAACTGTGTTAACGAAAATTTTCTTTCATTGTTTGTTGTTATTCTATGCAGTCAGATTGCGTACTAAAACTAGTCAGGGCCAGCCGTTTACGAGACTTGCGTAATCGGACATACAGCTACTAAAAATATTTGCATTCATTTTTTATTTTAATTAAGCCCCCATGCAACCTGGCTGAAAATGACTTACAAGTTCGTGGCGCCTTCCATCGGTAATGCAGAAGTTCAATATGGTGTTGGTCCACCCTTAGCCTTGATGACAACTTCCACTCTCGCTGGCACACATTCAGTCAGGTGCTGGAAGGTTTCTTGGGGAATGGCAAATCATTCTTCACAGAGTGCTGCACTGAGGAGAGGTATCGATATCGGTCGGTGAGACCTGGCACAAAGTCGGCGTTCCAAAACATCCCAAAGGTACTCTATAGGATTCAGGTCAGGGCTCTGTGCAGGCTAGTCCATTACAGGAATGTTATTGTCATGTAACCACTCTGCCACAGGCAGAGCAATATGAACAGGTGCTCAGTCGTGTTGAAAGGCGCAATTGCCATTCCCAAACTGCTCTTTAACAGTGGGAAGTAAGAAGGTGCTTAAAACATCAGTGTAGGCCCGTGTTGTGATAGTGCCAGGCAAAACAATAAGGTGTGCAAGCCCCCTCCACGAAAAATACCACCGCCTCCGAATATTACTGTTGGCATTACACACGCTGGCAGATGACGTTCACTGGGCATTCGCCATACCCACACCCTGTCATCGAATCGCCACATTGTGTACCATGATTCGTCACTCCACACAACGTTTTTCCACTGCTCAGTTGTCCAATGTTTACGCTCCTGGGCGTCGTTTGGCATTTATCGGCGTGATATGTGGCTTATGAGCAGCCGCTCGACCACGAAATCAAAGTTTTCTCACATCCCGCGTAACTGTCATAGCTCTTGCAGTGGATCCTGTTGCAGTTTGGAATTCCTGTGTGATAATCTGGATAGATGTCTGCCTATTACACACTACGATCTTCTTCAACTGTCGGCGGTCTCTGTCAGTCAACATACGAGATCGGCCTGTACGCATTTGTGCTGTACGTGTCCCTTCACGTTCCCACTTGACTATCACATTGGAAGCGGTGGACCTAGGGATGTTTAGGAGTGTGGAAATCTCGCGTACAGACGTATGACACAAGTGACACCCAATCACCTGATCACGTTCGAAGTCCGTGAGTTCCGCTGAGCGCCCCATTCTGCTCTCTCACGATGTCAAATGACTATTGAGGTTGGTGATATGGAGTACCTGGCAGTAGGTGGCAGCATAATGCACCTAATATGAAAAACGTATGTTTTGGGGGGTGTCCGGCTACTTTTGATCACATAGTGTATATATGTTGCTCATTTCTAACTGCCGACGGTGATATTAAAGCAGCCGTGATCACACGTTTTCCGTAATAACCCTGTGTTTCAAAGCAATGGAAATTTTACTCCTACTTCAAAAAAGTTTTATTTATAAACCAAAATATTTTGCCCCACTGTTAAGACAAATTTATGTACAGTTTTTAGTCGGTTATTAGTAAAAAATAAAAAAATGTCTGTTGTAAACGAAACCAAATAAATATAGAAAAACACAAGTTGGTTTTCCCCATCCCTATTTCCCGATTTACCGACATACAATGTTAGGCGAATTAACAAAGCCAAGGACATGCATTTTTAAGTTTCCGCGTCGTCATGAATAATCCACTAAATTTTGGACATGCACTCGTGCAAATACTAATTCTTCAATTGAAATTTCGGCCGCGTATCGTATGGTCATCCTCAGAGTCGCAAGACTAACTATATGGTGCCAAGCGCGGCTTTATATACTCCACCGTAGCTGGACAGCGCGTGCGGATCACAGAAGCTGGTCGACGGAAAAGAGACACATATACACACGCGCCATCTATTGTGGAGGCGTTCAGACATTCGATTCGATTATCGATGTACATTCGGCTACGGTAACACCTTAACGACTTCTCTGCAATTTAATTACACCAAGAGCCGGATTCGATGCATTACCCAAATTAAAACCGTTGTCTCTATTTATTTTGTTACTGGTTAGTCTAATTACTATCACTTCTCTGAAAATATATTCCAAAAAGGAAGAGATGGATGTTAAACTCTATACGTCACTGTAGCTCATCGAATGGCCCGTATATATGCAATGTTCTGCCACAACTCACTTGTCTGACTGTAGTAAGCCTGTATATCTTCGGTGTTCCACGCACCTCTCATTAACGGTCCGTGTTTTCTGACCCTCTTATGACTCATTATAATTTCCGCAAGGAATATGATACACACCCGCCTTACGAAGCAATAAATCATCCTCCACAGAACCGAGGCCGAAAGATCACTTTAACACTTGCAGATGCCAGACTGAGATTCATTGGAAGAATACTAAGGAAATGCAATCCGAAGACAAAGGAAGTAGGTACACTTGTTCGCCCACTGCTTGAATATTGCTCACCAGTGTGGGATCCGTACCAGATAGGGCTGATAGAAGAGATAGAGAAGATCCAACGGAGAGCAGCGCGCTTCGTTACAGGATCATTTAGTAATCGTGAAAGCGTTACGGAGATGATAGATAAACTCCAGTGGAAGCCTTTGCAGGAGAGACGCTCAGTAGCTCGGTACGGGCTTTTGTTGAAGTTTCGAGAACATACCCTCACCGAGGAGTCAAGCAGTATATTGCTCCTTCCTACGTATATCTCGCGAAGAGACCATGAGGATAAAATCAGAGAGATTAGAGCCCACACAGAGGCATACCGACAATCTTTCTTTCCACGAACAATACGAGACTGGAATACAAGGGAGAACCGATAGAGGTACTCAAAGTGACCTCCGCCACACACCGTCAGGTGCCTTGCGGAGTATGGACGTAGATGTAGATGTAGATGTAGAACACTGTGTTTCTCGAAAATACGGCTTGTCTTCGACGAGAGAGCACCCACATAAGGCAAAAAAGCTCTTGATCTGAAGATTTTATTTTTTTCTTCCAGATCATGTAGTTGCATTCTAGGATTTACATTGAATGCTCTGAGAATTTGTTTCGGGGAATATCCATTCGCTTAAAAAATGCTATAGAGGTGTGTGAGTTCTTCTTGCAAATTATCGTTATCGGATATACAGAGTGATCTGTGCACTAAAGTATAAGGACACCTGCGATTTGTGAAGAGTGATGGCAGCTACTGGCATGTAAATTAAATTCGTATGCAGTGGTTTACGATATATAGCATGTCCTAAAGGCCATCGACTTTATGACGAATGAAAACATCCGAAAAGAGGGAGGCAGTCATCTTTTTCTATTCCGTAATAAGTTTTATAATAGCGTGGATACAATTCGGATGTTCAAGAAATCAATGTAATTCATTCTTCCCGTGAGGCCATACTACAAAAGTGTGTGTACACGTACCTCCAGAAGACCGTTGGTTTAAAACTTGCCCAGTCCATTGCCTTGTTCTCGAAGTCTTCAAATGGTTCAAATGGCTCTGTGCACTATGGGACTTGACATCTGAGGTCATCAGTCCCCTAGAACGTAGAACTACTTAAACCTACCTAACCTAAGGACATCACACACATCCATGCCCGAGGAAGGATTGGAACCTGCGACCGTAGCGGTCACGCGGTTCCAGACTGAAGCGCCTAGAACCGCTCGGCCACAGCGGCCGGCTTCTTGTTTACGTGCTTCTGCAAAGAAGTGAACTGCACGTGTGTATTTTACTGTGTAGACTAGTGGTTAGAAAATTAAGCGTTTTTTTGCGTAAGTCTTTTGAATTTCCTTGTGTAGGGCGGCTTCCTAGTGTTAATCTTTCGTGTAGAGAAATTTATTTCTGTTTAATAGTTTGCGGTCTCAGAGTTCAGTGAGAAATCTGCACACCAACTTAAAGTGTTACTTTATTCTCCTTTGGTGTATTTGCAAACTCAGTAAGGTCATTTGAGACCATATATTTTATACACAGTACCATATGGCTAGGGACTGTGCTTGCTGTGAGCGGACACAAGGAGAGTTGGCTGCTATCCATGCCGGCCGCGGTGTCCGAGCGGTTCAGTCTGGAACCGCGCGACTGCTACGGTCGCAGGTTGGAATCCTGCCACGGGCATGGATGTCTGTGATGTCCTTAGGTTAGTTAAGTACTTAGTTTTACGTTCTAGGGGACTGATGACCTCAGATGTTACGTCCCATAGTGCTCAGAGCCTTTGAACCATTTTTTGTTGCTGTCCGTAAACAGCTGCTGTCGACAAGCTTCTAGCTAATGCTCGAAGTTGCGGTGGCGTCGGGGCGCCAGTGACGAGTCCTGCGACAACTTTGGTGTCACTGGAATCCCCTGGTGGCCCGGAGGTCACTGCGGTTTCCGATACGCAACATCTGATCGGTCCGTCCTCACTCCAGAGTGGGTGGCAGACAGTGGTGGGTTCGCGTGTCACTGGGCGGAAGGCGAAAGAGGAAGTAGGCCGTGCGGCAGGCTCCCTACGTCTTAGCAACAGGTATGAGGTGCTTCCCAGTGTTGGTGGTTACTCTGAGCCTGCACGGGATGCCTCTCCTGTTGGGCCAGCGGTCGATTTTCCTGCCCAGTCCGGACAAGTACAGAGGGTGGGCATTCTAGTCATTGGGTGTTCTAATGTTAGGCGGGTGATGGAGACCCTCAGGGAGATAACAGGCAAGTGAGAATGAATTCCAGTGTATATTCGGTATGTTTGCCGGGAGGCCTTATCCGTGATGTGGAGGACGCCTTGCCGGCGTCTATCGAGCGCACTGGGTGCAACCGGCTGCATGTAGTAGCACATGTCGGCACGAATGACGCCTGCCGCTTGGGTTCTGAGGCCATCCTTGGCTCCTTTCGGCGGCTGGCCGATTTGGTGAAAGCAACTAGAAACGGACGCGGGATGCAGGCTAAGCTGTCTATTTGTAGCATCGTACCCAGGGTTGATAGCGGTCATCTGGTTTGGAGCAGAGTGGAAGATCTAAACTAGAGGCTCAGACGGCTCTGCGATGGTATCGGATGCGAGTTGCTCGACCTCCGCTATCGGATGCAGAATTGTAGGGTTCCCCTTAATAGGTCAGGCGTCCATTACACGCAGGAAGCGGCTACTAGGGTAGCGGAGTACGTGTGGCGTGCACATGGGGCTTTTTTAGGTTAGAGAACCCCTCCCTTGGGAGCAAACACGATTTGCCTGTTAAATCAGCCACAGCGACCTCAGAGAATCTAGCTCCTCGCAGATCAGAAATAGAAAAGATTAATATGATTTTAGTAAATTGTAGGGTGATCCAAGGAAATGTCCCAGAATTAGTATCGCTTATTGAAGGTTATAATGCACAGATAGTATTGGGAACAGAAAGATGGTTGAAGCCAGACGTCAATGACAACGAAATCCTAAGTTCAGACTGGAATATTTATCGAAGGATAGGTTATTCGCCAATGGTGGCGGCATGTTTATTGCAGTAAAAAATCCGATAAAATCTAGCGAGGTTATCAAGGAAATTGAGTATCAAAGAACGGTTGAAAATGGGGATCGGATGCTTTTATAGACCACCTGGGTCAGGATCTGTAGTTGTAGAGTACTTCAGCCAGAGCTTGCAGAATATCATTAGTAATTTTCCTGATCATGCCGTTGTAATAGGGGGTGACTTCAACTTGTCAAGTATACATTGGGAGTGTTATGCCATCAAAACTGATGTCAGAGTCTGGGAACCATGTGGCACCGTTCTGGATGTTTTGTCCGAAAATTACCTGGAGCAGATAGTTAGAGAACCAACTCGTGAGTGTAACGTATTAGACCTCCTGGCAACAAACAGACCTGAACTTATGGAATCAGTTAACGTAGAGGAAGGTATCAGTGGCTGTGTCGGCATCTATGACGACGGGTCCTACAAGGAATGCTAAGAAAGGTACGAAGATATATTTGCTCAGCAAATTTCAGAATATCTCAGCAGTCCGCATAAAATATTCTGTGATGAGGACGAAGATGTGGAGAACAAATGGAAAAAATTCAAAGGCATCGTTCAAGTACTTTCCGAGTACGGTTTTAAAGGATGGTAAAGATCGACCATAGTTTAACAGCCGTGTTAGAAAAGCGCTACAGAAACAAAGAGCACTTCATCTCAGATTCAAGAGAAGTAAAAACCTAGCTGACAAACAAAAGCTGAACGAAGCAAAAGTAAGGAGAGCAATGAGAGAAGCGTTCAATGATTTCGAAAGTGCCGGCCGAGTGGCCGAGCGGTTCTAGGCGCTACAGTCTGGAGGCCCGTGACCGCTAGGGTCGGAGGTTCGAATGCTGCCTCGGGCATGGATGTTTGTGATGTCCTTAGGTTAATTAGGTTTAAGTAGTTCTAGGGGACTGATGACCTCAGAAGTTAAGTCCCATAGGGCTCAGAGCCATTTGAACCATTTCGAAAGCGAAACGTTGTCAAACGACGTGAGTAAAAACCCTAAGAGATTTTGGTCGTATGTAAAATCACTAAGTGGGTCAAAATCGTCTATTCATTCTCTCAGCGACCACACCGGCATAGAAACGGAAGATAACAGAGAGAAGGCCGAAATACTGAATTCGATCTTCCGAAGTTGTTTCACCGCGGAAGATCGTAACACTGTCCCTCCCCTATGAACATCAACATGCATTCCGCAAACAGAGATCCTGCGAAACTCAGCTCGCTCTGTTCTCCGCCGGCCCGTGGTGACCGAGCGGTTCTAGGCGCTTCAGTCTGGAACAGCGCGACCGCTACGGTCGCGGGTTCGAATCCTGCCTCGGACATGGATGTGTGTGATGCCCTTAGGTTAGTTAGGTTTAAGTAGTTCTAAGTTCTATGGGACTGATGACCTGAGATGTTAAGTCCCATAGTGCTCAGAGCCATTTGAACCATTTTTTCTGTTCCTCTATGAGATCCACAGCGCACTGGACAACGGCGCTCAGGCTGATGCCGTGTTCCTTGATTTCAGTAAGTCATTTCACACCGTCTCACATTGTCGTTTAATGAAAAAAAATACGAGCTTACAGAGCATCGGAGCAAACCTGCGATTGGATTCAAGACTTTCTTGCAGATAGAACTCAACACGTCGTTCAACGGAACTAAATCGACAGATGTAAAGGTAATTCCGGAGTACCACAGGGAAATGTGATAGGACCGTTGCTGTTCACAAAATACATGGTGGTCCATTGATCATGACCGGACCAAGTATCTCATTAAATAAGCGTAAAACGAAAAAACTACAAAGAACGAAACTTGTCTAGCTTGAAGGGGGAAACCAGATGGCGCTTTGGTTGGCCCGCTAGTTGGCGCTGCCGTAGGTCAAACGGATATCAAATGCATTTTTTAAAATAGGAACCCCCATTTTTATTGCATATTCGTGTAGTACGTAAAGAAATATGAATGTTTTAGTTGGACCACTTTTTCGCTTTGTGATAGATGGCGCTGTAATAGTCACAAACATATGTCTCACAATTTTAGACGAACAGTTGGTAACAGGTAGGTTTTTTAAATTAAAGTACAGAACGAAGGTACCTTTGAATATTTTATTTCTGTTGTTCCAACGTGATACATGTACCTTTGTGAACTTATCATTTCTGAGAACTGTACACGACGTTAAAAGTCGTCGCCAAGCAATTCCTGGTGCATAGAAATATGGTACGGATGCAATCGATGTTGATCTAGCATTTTCAACCCCGATGTTTTTGAGATTCCCGATTCTCACTCAATTTGTCTGCTACTGATATGCAGATTAGCCGCGACAGCAGCTAAAACACGCACTTGGGCATCATCATTTGTTGCAGGTCGTGGTTAACGTTTCACATGTGGCTGAACACTTCCTGTTTCCTTAAATAACGTAACTATCCGGCGAACGGTCCGGACACTTGGATGATATCGTCCAGGATACCGAGCAGCTTACATAGCATATGCCCGTTGGGCATTTTGATCACAATAGCCATACATCAACACGATATCGATCTTTTCCGCAATTGGTAAACGGTCCATTTTAACACGGGTAATGTATCACGAAGCAAATACCGTCCGCACTGGCGGAATGTTACGTGATACCACGTACTAATAGGTTCGTGACTATTACAGCGCCATCTATCACCTAGCGAAAAAAGTGGTCCAATTAAAACATTCATATTTCTTTACGTGCTACACGAATATGTAAGAAAAAAAATGGGGGTTCCTATTTAAAAAAAAACCTCAGTTGGTATCCGTGTGACTTATGGCAACGCCATCTAGCGGGCCAACCGTAGCGCCATCTGCTTTCCCCCTTCAAGCTAGACAAGTTTCGTTCTTTGTACTTTTTTCGTTTTACGCTTATTTCGTGAGATATTTGGTCCGGTCGCGATCAGCGGACGACCCTGTATATAAATGATCTAGTAGGAAGCTCTTTAAGGTTATTCGCAGATGATGCAGTTGTTTATACCAAAGTAGCAGCGCCAGAAGATAGTAAGAATTAGCAGAACGACCTGCAGAGAATTGATGAGTGGTGCAGACTCTGGCAGTTGACCTTGAACGTAAATAAATGTAACACATTGCAAAAAAATGGCTCTGAGCACTATGGGACTTAACTGCTGAGGTCATCAGTCCCCTAGAACTTAGAACTACTTAAACCTAACTAACCTAAGGATATCACACACATCCATGCCCAAGGCAGGATTTGAACCTGTGGCCGTAGCGGTCGCGCGGTTCCAGACTGTAGCGCCTAGAACCGCTCAGCCGCCCCGGCCGGCAACACATTGCGCATTCATAGGAAAAGAAATCCACTACTGTACACCTACACTATTGATGACAAACAGCTGGAGATAGAGTCTGCCGCAAAATAATGACCATATAAAACAGATAGTGGGAAAAGCAGACACAGGACTCAGATTCATCTGAAGAATCTTAAGGAAATGTAACTCATCCACGAAGGAAGTGACTTATAAGGCCGTTGTTCGCCAGATTCTTGAGTATTGTTCATCTATCTGGGATCCTTATCAGGTAGGGCTGATAGAGGAGATAGAGAAGATCCAACGAATAGCGGCGCGTTTAGTGACGGGATCGTTTAGCTGGCGAGAGAGCGTTACGGAGATGCTAACCAAACTGCAATGGCGGAAAGAGAGACGTTGTAGATCAGGGAGAGATCTACTATTGAAATTTTTGGACAGCACTTTTCAGGAGGAGTCAAACAACATATTACTTCCCCCCATATACATCTCACTTATTGACCACGGGGGAAAATTTGAGAAATTAGAGCCAAAGCAGAGGCTTCTCGACAATCATTCTTCCCACACACTATTCACGAATGGAACAGGATTAGAGGGATCAGATAGTAATACCGAAAGTACCCGCCGCCACACACCATTAAGTGGCTTGCGGCGTATGATGTAGATATAGATGAACGCCCCCGAAAGAACTGTAATGTTGTTGGCTGCGGATATATTTGCAGTCCCTCCGAGTGCTGAGAACCAAAATTCGCCGCTAGAGCGACATGGGCACATATCCACGTGGCGTGACCATGCGAGCGCGTTGATCGTCCGCTGAACTCATTCGGGCTTCAAACAGTGAAATGGAGACTTCAAAAGAAGAGCGAAGGGATGTAGTTTGTTTGTTGACAGTGGAAGAAGTGCGGGTAACGAAATTTCATCTGCGAACGGTACAAGTCTACGGAGAGCACTGACATGTCCTTTGCAACGCTGAAGGTGTGGCACAAGTGATTCTAAGGACAGATGATGCACGATGTGGAACGCAACATCGCATAACCAGTGCCATTGCCCAGCAGTATATGCACTCACTATTCAAAACCGTCCAGTTACATTACCAGCCATTGCCGCAGAGTTGGATTATAGTCGGAAGTGTTTAATCCATCATTGAGAATACACTGAAATTTTACAAAGAGTCCTCCCAATGGGTGGCTTGCGGCCTTTAACCAGCACAGGAAGCGTGCCGAATGGGACTCTCTCTTGAATTTCTGCAGCGCTTTGCTAACGAAGGGAAGGAGTTCCTGTCATGAGAGGTCGCTGGAGAGGAGAGGAGTCAACATGACAAAATCTCCAGTGGCAGCATACAGGGTCGCTGCGACCCTAAAAACACAAAGCTGTCCACTCAGGTGCGGCGTAGTGTAATGGTACACGTATTACCATCGATATCAATTTGTCAGAATCCATTTTCGTTTGATGCGTTGGCGGCATGTTTCTGCAGCACGGGCATTCTTCATAAGGGAGATGCCAGTATGGCTATTAATTGTGAGCAAGCTCATTACATCTAGCGGCAGTAGTGTAAGTTAAAAGACAGAGATGTGTCACACTAATATAGTACTGCAAGGTGCTGTTACCTAGCGTTGAATGAATCGACTACATTCGTTATCGTGTTTAAGACAGCAGTTGTCGTTAATTAAGATGTTTAGTTCTTAAATTATCGTATATACAAAAACAAACCATGAAATATTATCATCAAAAACATGTATTACATTAAAGGGAGTAACGGCTGTTAAACAGTAGCTATTACGTCAGTTAGGGGCTCTACTGTTGACAGAAAAAGCGACACAATAACCGCCTTTTCAGTTTTCTTTAGTAGTCTGTCTTTGTGAGTCGTTTTTTGTGAGTCTTGCTGGAAAGTTGCGTATGTGAACTTTTTGTGACCTGGTGTATAAAGCTTCAGTAAAATGTGCATAAATACAACTTCTGGAATCGACTTTTATACAGCAGCTGTGCACAGTAATGACGGAGGATGTTGGCTCAATTTCTACAAGTATTTATAAGCCAGTATTGTAGCGGTGAAATGGACGTCTTTTGGATGGTGGCTGGCTGGCTTATGTGGAGTGCACGCTATTGCATGGAGCCAAGTATTTAATGGATGCATCTGGGAAGGGGGTGGGGATTACGTATCGTTACCAACAGAGGCAAATTAACTGGTCAATGAAGCAACTACAGACTGAAGTATGTTTTGTACAATCAATAGTCACGTTCTTATGAAGCAAACATGTAAAATTAGTTCTAATTTTGTGAAACCAATCCCTCTCAACTGTAGTGCTTTGAGATGAATACACTAAGCAGATTCAGAAGGATGTAGGTTGCAGTAGGTACTGGGAGATGAAGAGGCTTGCACGGGCTAGAGTAGCATGGAGAGCTGCATCAAACCAGTCTCAGGACTGAAGACCACAACAACAACATTGTTTTGTTCAGTCAAAATGGTCTTACGTGTTTCTTACGTAAGTAGTGAGTCAACTCAATCCTATGTTGCATGTACCTAAAATCTATTTCCATATTCAAAAGATACAACAGAAAGCTGATGTAGGTTAAAATTAGTACGTTTTAAAATCCACTAATCTAAATAGTAATTAAGCTCCTGTTGATAATGTGTCAATTGGTTAAGGAGCAGACAACCAAGTAGACTTCAAAAGGTAGAGTGCCAAATTCTTTATTAGGTAGTCCAGGCACTA
Source organism: Schistocerca cancellata (assembly GCF_023864275.1). Classification (NCBI taxonomy): domain Eukaryota; kingdom Metazoa; phylum Arthropoda; class Insecta; order Orthoptera; family Acrididae; genus Schistocerca; species Schistocerca cancellata. Next base: position 426,024,586 of record NC_064633.1, read on the forward strand.
TGGTGACTAAAGTCAAATTAAGTCATTAACTTTCATTGTGTGTGACGAAATTAAAGTGTTAATCAATACTATTAGCACAGCTTTTGCACCACATTCAAACTGTGCGCCGCCCGCAATGCCACCCGCGCCGCCCCCGCCTGTCAACCCGCACGCTATTCGTTCGTTTATTTCGTCATACGACTCGACTGAATCGAGTTATCGAGTAATTGTACTTTCCTATGAAGCACACGCGTCCGCGTCATCGTATTTTATACGTTTCTGTCTGGCACATAGGTAGCTAACACATACCGACGAGAAAAGTCGCGGCCATTCTAGTGATCTCGATACGTTATTCTGTCAGACATTTGTTCGAGAAAAGTCGCGAATATTCTACTGTTTGTGATATAAAAGAGACTAATGGGAGAGATTCTGCAATACAAGAAAACGAGCGTAAACGCCTTAATGATGGTGATTCTGTTATGCAAGCGTTGTCTGTTTGTCCTAGAGGATAATGGAATGTAGTCGAATTAAGTCTGGTGATGCTGAGGGAATTAGATTAGGAAATAAGACACTTAAAGTAGTAAAGGAGTTTTGCTATTTGGGGAGCAAAATAACTGATAATGGTCGAAGTAGAGAGGATATAAAATGTACACTGGCAATGGCAAGGAAAGCATTTCTGAAGAAGAGAAATTTGTTAACATCGAGTATACATTTACGTGCCAGGAAGTCGTTTCTGAAAGTATTTGTATGCAGTGTAGCCATGTATGGAAGTGAAACATGGACGATAAGTAATTTGGACAAGAAGAGAATAGAAGCTTTCGAAATGTGGTGCTACAGAAGAATACTGAAGATTAGATGGGTAGATCACATAAGTAATGAGGAGGTATTGAATAGAATTGGGGAGAAGAGGAGTTTGTGGCACAACTTGACAAGAAGAAGGGACCGGTTGGTAGGGCATGTTCTGAGGCATCAAGGGATCACAAATTTAGCATTGGAGGGCAGCGTGGAGGCTAAAAATCGTAGATGGAGACCAAGAGATGAATACACTAAGCAGATTCAGAAGGATGTAGGTTGCAGTAAGTACTGGGAGATGAAGAAGCTTGCACATGATAGAGTAGTTCGGAGAGCTGCATCAAACCAGTCTCAGAACTGAAGACCACAACAACAACAACAACATGACTATTCTACTTTGCACGCGCTATACAAAATATCTGGTTGTCTACCTGCATCTATTGCTACAGTAGAAAGAAGTTTTCAACATTGCGGCGTACAAAGACATGGCTGAGGTCGATAGTGAAGGAGGATCGACGTAATGGCTTAGCTCTGTTGAGCAATCACCCTGACATTGATTGTCCTACTGACGATATAATCAACCAATTTGCCAGGAGGAATAATCATATAGAGTTGATCATTTAAGGAAGAGAACCACAATAGTAACTTTTTTGTATCATAAGATGGCGTTGTCTTGTGTATATGTATAATGAGTTTATATAAAACTTTCTTAAACTTTGCACGTGACTTGATTATTTTTTATAACGGCCAAAGTAAAGGTAGCTCAAGATATCTCTAGCGTCCCCTCCTTGAGGTTTTTCTGTATCCGCCACTGCATTCACTTGAATACTGTCTTTGACATATTTACTGTACACTGAAATGATGTACACTTTCATGTGCCAGAAATAAGTCTTGCTTACGCTTAAAGCTAAAACACCATCCACTACAGTAAGCACTGCACCATCAGAGTAATGCAGATTAAGCGTATAATTAACTACTGTTTGTTAGTTATTTACACGCTGTTCAGTCTGAAATGTTTTCCAAATTAATATATGCTATGATCGTAAATGCCAGTAGGCTTAAATAAATACAACAAATTAGTGTTCCACCATCAGTCTTCTCAATGTTGTAAAGCAATTACCAAGTCTGTTAATAGCTCAATCTCTCTTCATATTAAAAGTTTAATTAATTGTTTCACGTGTGGGAGCTTGCTTGCACTGTTGTTTTGTGAAGTGCGTTGTGTAAGAATAGTTACTGAGCAGCTGCTGCATGCGATTGGTACCATTTCAGAATGCGATGCCTCACGGTCAAGTAAAGGGTACTCATGATTAGGAAGGAACTAATGTCTGAAACAAGACAGAACCATAGCAAAAGATTACGCTCACCTTCTTCTTTGTACAAAAGGGGCCCCTTCTTATCGCATTTCTGCATAATGGAACAACGGTGAATGTGCAGCGATACTCACGAACCCTGACCCCCCTTCACAAAGCTATCAAATCGAAACGACCGTAGCAGCTCACCTGCAGGGCCATTCTCTTCCATAACGATGCAAGACCCCAAGCGGCAAACGTAGCCAAGGAGCTCCTGCAGTCATTCAAATGAGAGGCCTTCAGTCACCAACCATACAGTCTGCGACTGCCTCCCTCCGATTAGACGATTTTTTGTGAGCTAATGAAGGATCTGAGAGGCACACAATGTACCCCGATAAGGATGTCAAGCGACAAGTTTGGAATTGGTCCACAAAGCAGCCACAGGAATATTACAAGGTGGCCATTCACCACCTTTCATCGCAGCGTGACAAGGGCCTCAACAGTGCTGGGTAATACTTTTTGAAATTAACATACAAGTTTCTGTTTACAGACCTCTGGCTTGGTTTTTTGAATGAGAGGTATCACATATCGATACTACCCAACAGCGCATCTAGGTTGATAACGGAATTGGAATTTCCGTGTAATGGTGATAGGGGTCGCACGTGATCTGGCGGACTCAATGGTGGGTCCCCACCGAGTCGCATCTCCAGTGGCTCTGTACTATGGCTCTATACCACGAGCGCCCTCTGCCGCCACGATATAGGATGGCCAGCTGCAGCCACTCAGCCCACATGCTCTTGGAACCTCATCTCACTGACACTATAGTTCCTGCTCAATATAGCGAGCTTCAAACTGGTTGACAATTTTATCAGCTGGACTCTGTTTCTTGCTATACTATTTTTACTGAGTCTTCGTATGTTTGGAGATATACAAGTAAATCTTCCGTTCACTGTGTTAACCATTTCTGCTCCCGTCCAGCTTTCCTACAGCGGCAGTTGCCGCACCACTTTGTAGCACACCTCTCCTTACCATTGTGTCCAATGTCGTACACATCAGTATACCCCTCATGCCGATATTCTAGAAGAAGACTTCAGTTTTTCAAATACTTAGTTCTACAGCAAGTGCTTCAATTTTAAATAAAAATAAAAAACGACGCCATTCTAAGACTTCTGACACAAGGAGTCACCCCTGTTCTGCAAAGAGTCTTGTCAAAGAGAGTGGAGGCGTGGGCAGAGGTTAAGGTTACTCTCTTGCCTTTGAGGTGGGAAACTGCCCCTAAAAGACTGGAGAAATTGCAATGATCAACGGTATGTTGATTAGGAGGCATCAAGGACACTGAATGTGTATCCGCAGTACATGTGGTCTGTAATTGAAAGAGTTGTGATGGGCTTTCCATTGGCAAAAGATCCCATCGGATCCATGGAGGGGATTGCCAAACGGGTGGGGGACGTGAGACAAATGTAATAACCAACGGAGGTGCCACATTTCTACGCGTCGGGGGGAATGGGGTGCAGGAGTGAGAAGTGAAATGGAAAGATGATAAGGATGTCTGGCTGGATAAATGAAGGGTATTGTAGAAAAAGGTATAATGAGATTAGGATCGTTAGGAACAGAAAGATAGGTCAGAGAGTGAGCTGCTATCAACAGTTTGTGATAAGATTATTCTTGTCAGAATCGACGGGAAACCAGCGCCAACAACAATAGCTTAGATATACATGCCGACCTCTCAATCGGAAGGTGAAGAGATGAAGAAAGTATATGAGGTCATTGACGAGGTAAAGGGAGATGACCTTCTAATGTTATTTATTATTTATTTTAATTAAAATGCAACACGGTAAAAGAACAGTACAGTAATACCAGACCATGGAGGTTTACAATGCTGTGGCAGGATAGAATAAGACGACAGCGTTGCAGGAGAATATGGGCTCGGTAGCAGGAATGAGAGAGGAGAAAGACAAACTGAGTTCTGCAGTAATCTTCAGCTGACAATTGCGAATGCAGTGTTCAGAATCACAAGAGAAGGAGATATACTTGGAAAAAGCCTGGAGCCACAAGAAGGTTCCAGCTGGATTACATCATGGTCAGACAGATTCCGAAATCAATTAATGAATTTTATGGAGCAGATATAGACTCTGATCGTAATTTAGTAGGAGACTGAAACTGAATAAATCTCAGAAAGAATCAACGTGGGAAAAAGAACTGAGTGATGTGGATGTGCCTTTGAAATTTTCTGAGGCTGCAGGTAATGCGATAATGAATACCACGGCAGGCAGCTCAATTAAAGAGGAATGGAAATCCCTAAAAAAGGGAAGTCGTAGAAATTGTGACCGAAGGAATTTAATTAAAGACCGGACCGACTGCACGCAGGCAACCGACTGCTGCTTGTCTACTGAGGTCAGTTTTTTGTTTCCCGCAGCACCAAATCTTCATGTTTCCATAATTCATCCTTTTGTTGTTATTGAATCATAGCACCAGTTGTAACAACATTTCTCCACGACCAGTTTCGGGACTTCAGCCACTTTCAAGTGTTCACAGCTGAAAAATAGGAGCTCGCCTGTCGGCTGGAGTGCCCAAGGCACACAGCTGTGACCACTTGAAAATGGCTGAAGTGCCGAAGCTGGTCGAGAAGAAATTTTGCTGCAACTGTTACTGAGACTCAACAACAATATTACTGGCTGTTGCAGATGCCCTGTATCCTAAGAAAACATTGGACAAAGTATCATATGGTTTCGTTGTTGCCGCCTTTTAGTTTACAGTGAGAAAATTCTCTAAAATTATAAACACAAGTTTTTCGCTTTGCTTTCCGTTCTGTCTGAGAAAATATAGATGATTGTAGTGCGTGGGCTATAGCTTTCCTTGTTTAGTGAAGAAAAGCAGAACATCGATGTTTGTCTGTTGAAACTTTTTCCCAGGGGGTCTAGTAATCTTTGGTAAAAATAAAATAAAATAAGCTGATCGAATGGCATTATAGGGCGGAAGTTCCAGTCTGGTGATATTCATCCGTCTGGTAAAAGTCTTTTCGTTTGACGCCACTTCAGCGACTCGCACGTCATGAGTATGATGATATGAAATGATTAGCATAACATAAACACCCAGTACCCAAACGAACAAAGTCTTCGACCCAGACAGGAAGCGAACCAGCTAACTAAGCCTTTTTGTTTTGTTCTTTCTTTCTTTTCATTCAATCTGTTTCTTCATCTTTTTCTCCTGCAGTTACGTGCTGATGTCACATGACCAGATTCCAACGATGAGAACTTAGATGTTCATTACCGACTTACCGACAGCACTGGTGAGTGCTGACGCTATATCACGACCTATGGACTCCTTTCGTTCATACCTGACGACTGTGAAACTCTCTGCGTGTGCGAAGTTACCCTGACTTAGAAAACTAATTTTGAGCTAGCCATGTCTTAAGGATCTAACTGTAAGTTGTAAATTTGATATGCACAATTTTAATGGATAACGTGATTTTTAAGATCGTAAAGTCGAGATTTGCACGAAATACTGTGAGCGGCGTGGGTGCTATTCTGTCATTCTGCGCAACGGATATCTGAGCTGTACCCTTTACCCTGTGGCTCCTGCAAGATGCAATTTCCACCCCCACACTACTACAGAAGTCAGACAGACGCTACTAACGTTCTAAAGAGAAATGCCTGAAAAACTTTCAGCAATAAATATCTTCTGGAGTCGTCCATTGTAAGGAAATGACACAAACATTCACGATATTTCTTACGTAACTAGTGGGATATTTGGGTACTGGAGTAATGCTAGTTAGTGTAAGAAAAACATGAAACTAACGAAAATTATTATTTATTTAGCAAAAATTCTCAGAATCACAATGGCACTTTTAGTTATGAACTCGACACGTTATTTCCGGGTTCTTTTTGGAATGTGAAGTTACCTCTTAAGGATAGGATTCGCTAATGAAATTTCTGTACAAAGTTTAAGATTGTTATTGACTTGGCAGAATGGCTGAGAGCCGCACCAACTCAACTTGAAAAATTATCCGCTAGAACGTTGCTAGGTATGGTCAAGGCTGTTACGTGTGAAATGCAGTGAAGTGTTCTGTTGTGGAGGAAATATGGGGCTCGCAAGAGCTGTAGCGCACAATACCGTAAGCTGTTATGACTGCTGTCTGCGCCGCTCGCTGCTGACAAATAAGATAACTCTCGTTCTATCTGAATTGACCTTCGCCAATCAAACTCTCCCTACGCCTTGATGAAGTCAAGGACTCCTATTCGCCCCTAGTCTAACTATTGGCGTGGTACACCGGTCAGATAACCAGTCCACTGCGATGCCACTCAAAAATTCGCTCGCAGGCGTTTAACTATAACTCTGTCCATTCACACTGCACAATAAGTGTGGCGGCCATCACAGTGAACAACACTTAAGAGCAAGGACTTATTATAGAGTCGCACTCTGATTCGCTCTCGACAGAGGTGCTCTCCCAGTGAAGTACTGAGGAGTGACTTGTTCCTCGCTCTTTGAGTACACGTACGAGCGCGCATGCTCTCGTTACGTGTTCTCGCTCCAAGAGCGACAACAGAACGTCCCCTCTCCACGCCAGATGTGAAGGGGTATATCTTTCGGTCTCTTCAATTACTGCTTCAGCTCAAGGCGTCAGAAATATCGTCTGACAATCAGCATTGCTCTTCTAAAATGGAAGAATGACGTTTCGTTTAAGGCGACCAATCCGGAGATCTGTACAATCGGCGTTTGGCGTTTGCTGTCTCCTTGTGAAAATCTCTGACACTGTGTGCTATGTTGTAAGGAATGTGTAGGCTGGGCGCTCCCACACAATGTAGCGGAATTTGCTTTTAAGCCGAACACAGGGTCGTTTTTCCTTTCCCTCGGGCAAATGCTGCTTGCTCTATCGGTGGTCACTGGCCAACATAGATAGGCTGAGTCGTCCTCTGACTGTTCAATCTGTATATCGAAGAAGCAATGATGGAAATAAAAGAAAGGTTCAGGAGTGGAATTAAAATTCAATGATACGATTCGCTGATGATGTTGCTATCTTGAATGAAAATGAAGAAGAATTACACAACTGGCTATTAAAATTGCTACACCAAGAAGAAATGCAGATGATAAACGGGTATTCATTGGACAAATATATTATACTAGAACTGACATGTGACTACATTTTCACGCAATTTGGGTGCATAGATCCTGAGAAATCAGTACCCAGAACCACCTCTGGCCCTAATAACGGCCTTGATACGCCTGGGCATTGAGTCCAACAGAGCTTGGATGGCGTGTACATGCAGCTTCAACACGATACCACAGTTCATCAAGAGTAGTGACTAGCGTATTGTGACGAGCCAGTTGCTCGGTCACCATTGACCAGAAGTTTTCAGTTGGTGAGAGATCTGGAGAATGTGCTGGCCAGGGCAGCAGTCGAACATTTTCTGTATCCAGAAAGGCCCGTACAGGATCTGCAACATTCGGTCGTGCATTATCCTGCTGAAATGTAGGGTTTCGCAGGGATCGAATGAAGGGTAGAGCCACGGGTCGTAACACATAACAGCCACAGTTCAAAGAGCCGTCAATGCGAACAAGAGTTGACCGAGACGTGTAACCAATGGCACCCCATACAATACGACACAAACGAAAGTTGATAGGCATGTTTCTACATCTAAAAGAAGCTGTCTATTCAAATTTTGCGCCAGTCGTATAAGAGTGGCGCTAGTAGCGCCACCACGAGAATGCAAATCTGGTTTCCCTTAAATAAACGCCTTAACGGTCTTAGGCGTTAGTTATCTTTAAGATTGGGTGCACTGAGTTGATGGTAGTCAAGAATGCCTTTAAGGTGACAAAGGCGCCTTATTGACATCCCACGAACTTTGAATGAGGTCGTGTTATAGGGCTATCAGAAACTGGTTGTTCCTTCTTTGATACTGCAGAAAGACTGGGCAGGAATACTCGTATATTCAGTGTACATGGTTACTCGCAGCGTAGTTCATGAGGATGTGCAGTTACATGAAAACCGGACTCAGGATGGCCCTGTGAACTACCAAGAGGGAAGTCCATCGTGTTCGGAGTAGGGCCCTGGCCCATTGTACTACATCTGCAGCAGCAATTTGAGCAGAAGCTGGCACTGTAACTGTCACTGACAAATGTACATTTTGGCGTGCAGTGGAGGAATGTTGGATGTGGATGGAAACTGTCAGGATGCGCCATATTAAAACTTGACCAGGATCTTCGAGTGTTTTATTATTCCCAGCTACAGCGCCGCATTCCTCTCTGTCTGTGTCACAGCGTCCCGCGATGACGAGGACGCCACTTCACTGTCTGCAAAACAGCTTGGCGCGGAAGGGCTACGTCAGTGAGCCATGTGACGTACTGCGGCATGCTGGCCGTGTACAGCTCCGGTGTTATGATGACGTCAGGATGCGCCGGCAGCCGACTGAACAGCCTTCGTCCCCGTTGCCTCAGCGCCGCTTGCTGGGAGCCACAGGGCAGCCCGCTGCGTGCTTCTTCGCTGTCGTGGGTAAGATCGCGGGCGACAACAGGCACCTACGGTCTAACAGCCAAATCTGCGGCAGTCGCTTAGGGATGCCTCCGGCGTGTGTTGGGAGCCAACAAGACCGCCCGCGGTAGCAAGCCATGGAGTAACCCACCACTGGCTGGCTACGGACCCCGCGTTGGCCTCAGAGGGTCGAACCAGCGATCCATCGTGGACTGGAAAGCTGGCGCCCCATCTGCTGCTGTGTAGCCAGTGGTGTGACATTCCCCGCTGTCCAGGAGAGCTGCCACACTTGAATCCCCCTAGTTAGATAACCGGCACCTACACTCCTGGAAATTGAAATAAGAACACCGTGAATTCATTCTCACAGGAAGGGGAAACTTTATTGACACATTCCTGGGGTCAGATACATCACATGATCACACTGACAGAACCACAGGCACATAGACACAGGCAACAGAGCATGCACAATGTCGGCACTAGTACAGTGTATATCCACCTTTCGCAGCAATGCAGGCTGCTATTCTCCCATGGAGACGATCGTAGAGATGCTGGATGTAGTCCTGTGGAACGGCTTGCCATGCCATTTCCACCTGGCGCCTCAGTTGGACCAGCGTTCGTGCTGGACGTGCAGACCGCGTGAGACGACGCTTCATCCAGTCCCAAACATGCTCAGTGGGGGACAGATCCGGAAATCTTGCTGGCCAGGGTAGTTGACTTACACCTTCTAGAGCACGTTTGGTGGCACGGGATACATGCGGACGTGCATTGTCCTGTTGGAACAGCAAGTTCCCTTGCCGGTCTAGGAATGGTAGAACGATGGGTTCGATGACGGTTTGGATGTACCGTGCACTATTCAGTGTCCCCTCGACGATCACCAGTGGTGTACGGCCAGTGTAGGAGATCGCTCCCCACACCATGATGCCGGGTGTTGGCCCTGTGTGCCTCGGTCGTATGCAGTCCTCATTGTGGCGCTCACCTGCACGGCGCCAAACACGCATACGACCATCATTGGCACCAAGGCAGAAGCGACTCTCATCGCTGAAGACGACACGTCTCCATTCGTCCCTCCATTCACGCCTGTCGCGACACCTCTGGAGGCGGGCTGCACGATGTTGGGGCGTGAGCGGAAGACGGCCTAACGGTGTGCGGGACCGTAGCCCAGCTTCATGGAGACGGTTGCGAATGGTCCTCGCCGATACCCCAGGAGCAACAGTGTCCCTAATTTGCTGGGAAGTGGCGGTGCGGTCCCCTACGGCACTGCGTAGGATCCTACGGTCTTGGCGTGCATCCGTGCGTCGCTGCGGTCCGGTCCCAGGTCGACGGGCACGTGCACCTTCCGCCGACCACTGGCGACAACATCGATGTACTGTGGAGACCTCACGCCCCACGTGTTGAGCAATTCGGCGGTACGTCCACCCGGCCTCCCGCATGCCCACTATACGCCCTCGCTCAAAGTCCGTCAACTGCACATACGGTTCACGTCCACGCTGTCGCGGCATGCTACTAGTGTTAAAGACTGCGATGGAGCTCCGTATGCCACGGCAAACTGGCTGACACTGACGGCGGCGGTGCACAAATGCTGCGCAGCTAGCGCCCTTCGACGGCCAACACCGCGGTTCCTGGTGTGTCCGCTGTGCCGTGCGTGTGATCATTGCTTGTACAGCCCTCTCGCAGTGTCCGGAGCAAGTATGGTGGGTCTGACACACCGGTGTCAATGTGTTCTTTTTTCCATTTCCAGGAGTGTATTTATATGCGGCTGTGCACCTCTGTTTTGCTAACACACCGCTCCAAGTCATGTACTCATAACACTTAGGTTGGGCCAGTGGGCCCTTCTGCCTGTAACTTGCACCATGAAAACCAATGCATTTACTCTTTTCAGCTGTTCTATGGCCCTGTGGCCTCCCTTCCACTTCACAACCGCTGGTAAGCGTAACTTACTGTCAACAGGCCCACGTCTGGCTGTAACTTGTGCGCTCAGAAATATTGCACCAAATCTAACTTTTTCCTATCTTAAGCAGTGGTGCCGCTACAGCACCAAAGTAACACAAAGAATTGTTACAAATTGATTACTTCAAGGACAGCTCTGAACCAGATGTTCTGTAACATGCGTTCCAGTGACAGCAAGCCACCACCATTTATGACTTCAATGCCGTCAACCGAGTGAGAGCTCATTATGGAACAGGGTGGAGGCCTGTTGTGTTTTCTGCTGAAAGCTGGTTACGCCCCTGTGCCAGTGACGGATGTGTGTTGGTTAGAAGGAGGCCAGATGAGCACCTGCAGCCAATCTGTCTGTGTGCTAGATACATTGGACCTACACCTGGTCTGTGGTGCGATTTTGCATGAAAGCGGGAGCATTCTTGTAGTGATCCTACACACCTTATTGCTAATTTTTACGTCAATCTGGTGATTCGACCTGTTGTACTGCCCACACACACACTCGTGCCATAGTATAGTGTGAGCACTCAGAGACCAAGGGAATTTACTGCTGTAAATCGGGCTCATGACCACAATTGCAAAAGTCCGTGTCAACCAGAGAGAGGCCTGCCGGCTGTGAAGAGCCGCCATCCCAGGAGTACCTGAGCGGTAGGAGTTCGAATGCTATCAATACTCCCATTACAAACACTTGTCATACTGAATTTTCTCACATTTTCACAGAGTATACACATCACACGATCCCGAAGGCGACTCAATGCAAACTGAGTGCTAGTTCACTATTCACCCATCCAGGGAGCGATGTGAGCCAAATCGTCATAAGCTGGAAGCTGAACTTGTGAACGAAGGATGGGCAAGTCCCAGTCCGGAACAAACGTGTCTGCTGAGAAATTGTCTCCATTCCGGACCTGTTTGCTTGCTGCTATGCTTTCTACAGCCACCTCCACACTCGCAAGAATATTGGGAACCAGGCACATATTTATCAGAATGTCTATAATTAAATATGACGATTGCTGCTGCAGTCTGACACTAATCGATATACTGGAAATGTCTCCTTTTGGTGGCTATGATTCTGGAACGAATCTCAGTATTTATAGGCACATAATTTTCCATGTAAAATCTCTCTCATACTCTTACAGTTACCTAAGTTTCGAATCTATACTTCCCTCACTATAGGACACACAGTCATTTTGTCTGCGTATGCCGAAACATAACCCACAGTAACTTTACAGTGCATCTTTACATTTCAAACGAGCAATGCAGTTATGATTTATATGTGTACAGCACCCGAAAAAATTATGGTATGCCCACACTGACACCAGCTATGTGTCTCGATTCTCCTCAGTTATAGCAAATTGTTTGACGTTTCAGTCTAGCAGAAAGTGTTTTCGGAAGGTGCTGCTTCCTGCCCAGACTCTCTCAAATAAGCGTTGTAAAAGCACTGGCGTCCGGCACTATTTGATAACCAACAGAGCTCCCGTGGACGAAAGAGCTGGAAAGACTTCACCGATAGTGCAACAAAGAACACGTGAGGATATGCTTTGGGGAGCCGATGTAGGGACGTTCTGTGTATCCATTTTGCTACAGCCATACTGCCAGTCCTCTTTGTAAGCTATAGCAGCTCCAGTTGAACCCTCGCATTGTTATATTGAACAGCTCTTTGTGAAATGAATATATCGCCCGTTACGTTCAGATACACTCCTCAATGCATTGAAATCACAATTCACCTAGTCAAATCTATCCTTCCCTGCAGCTGGACATACGTAATTTTTTTTACATGATTACTTCCCACAAACATCTGATGATATGTCGGAACATTAGCCACATTACCTTTACGTTCAAGTAGTATAACATTTTTGACTACGATTTGTAGGTGTGTAAAAATATATATGATACATCCACACACTGCCCAATAGCGAAAAAGCCTCCCGCTGTCACATACCTGTCGATGAATAAGGCCGTAATTACAATTTTAAAAAGACCTAGCGTCCTTTTTTTATTTTTTCGATTTCACCACTTCCATGAAACCTTTTCGTATATTTGGTACTTGTAAATCCAGCCTACAGACAGTGGCGTCTTGTATATATTCAGACTTCCAAGTCGGGTTTTGTGCCAGTGCATTCTATGCATAGCTACCGTAGACTTATCTACCACCACCCAGAGCATACAAATTTCCCCTGACTGAGAAATCATTGCGACTGCAATATATACTACAATACGTCCATTCGGGGTTAATTTTCAGGGGTCAAGCAGATGGGTGGAGAAACTGCTAAACTATTGTAGTCTAAGTACATTTTTAAGTTATTGTTGCTAACCACTGCACCTGTTTAACACTTCGGAGCAGGAGGTGGATCACCGCGAGACGTGTCTTATGTTGCAGCTGGAAAAAATGTGTTTATTACAAAAAAGTAAAAGAACTTGTTAGAGGGTCATACAAAGCTTTTGTTTGTTACGTGTGCGAGAAACGACGACTTAATGCTTCAAACCTGTTTAGATCCTGTCAATGTGTGTGCGGAAGCTGAATTTTCAAATTGGAATGCCATGTGATGTAGAAACCTCCTATATGCTACAGCGCAAAGAACGCTTTATTCCAAGTGTACAATAGACTTCTGTTTATCCCTTTCAGCGTACCAGCTGTATATAACTGGATAATCACTATCAATCCATCGTCATTCAGTCATGCAACTGGAAGCGTTTGCAGAATGTCTGTAAAGCAATGCCACCATTCTAATAGTGAATTTATCAAATGGTAATGAGTGTATTGTGAAAAGTATGATCATGCTTTAATGATCGCTATTACAGGGGGATAGTGACTGGACAACTCTGCTTAATCAAGAACACAGCTGTACCCACACATTAGGAAAAATATTCTAGAGCTCTTACTTCCTCGATGTGTTATACAACAGTTAGCTTTGAGGACTACGGAAACGCTGGGAAAAGATCGTGTTACTGCTTACAACGTATTTGAGCAGCTGAAATCAAGAAACGTGTGTAATGTGCTCTCTGGAATTATATGAATGTGATGAAGATTCGTCGCCACGTGAACGCTTTTGATTACTGCGTGTTTCCTACACAGCTTGTACCACTACTATGTGATATATATCGCACAGATTTTATTTGCCACCTGGCGTGTTTAAAAGGGATGGGTTTAAGCATTATGATTTGAATGCGTGATGCCAGACGATGGACCACAGTCAATTAAGATGCATTGCATTGGCCGGCCGGAGTGGCCGAGCGGTTCTAGGCGCTACAGTCTGGAACCGCGCGACCGCTACGGTCGCAGGTTCGAATCCTGCCTCGGGCATGGATGTGTGTGATGTCCTTAGGATAGTTAGGTTTAAGTAGTTCTAAGTTCTATGGGACTGATGACCTCAGAAGTTAAGTCCCATAGTGCTCAGAGCCATTTGAACCATTTTTTTGTATTGCATTGGGCGAGCATTGCATCACCGAGGTTTTTCAACAATGTGAAGTGCGCTGAAACGCGGAAGAGTGAAAATTTGTTAACATATTTATACCATGGAATCCACTGGGATGAATCTAGCACACCTTATAAAGAAATTGTGACGTCGCTTCTATTATTCATCCACCATCTACGTGAAGGGGAAGGAGAAGATCTCGTGCGTTCGTCGAATCTCCAAGTTTGCTGCTATTCAAGACCTGGAATTCTACGGGTGTCCTGCTCTTCATCGAAGCAAGAAGAATACGTATAAAAATAGAGGTGCTATTGCAACTGCTTATGCAATTGTAAAACTATTTTGAGAAATAAAGCCCGCATGTCGTGGTCGTGCGGTAGCGTTCTCGCTTCCCACGCCCGGGTTCCCGGGTTCGATTCACGGCGGGGTCAGGGATTTTCTCTGCCTCGTGATGGCTGGGTGTTGTGTGCTGTCCTTAGGTTAATTAGGTTTAAGTAGTTCTAAGTTCTGGGGGACTGATGACCACAGATGTTAAGTCCCATAGTGCTCAGAGCCATTTGAACCATGTTTTTGAGAAATAAATGAAGTTTTATTCATAAAATATGTATGATCTCTCTTCACGCCGTTCCCATATTGATAGTATACAGTTTCGCCCAGATACTATGTCCGATTCTTTTAGATATAATTCTAGACATGTTTGCTATACATTTTTGGAAGCAGACATGGTCACGTGCCTCCTGTTCCCATAACTCAATTCATGTTGTACGATAGGCGTAATTCCATGCAGCCATTCTATATATTTTGTTATTCTCTGTCGCAAACTTCGCCTCCTTAGTAGCACTCCATAAAAACTAATGTAATCATGCACAGCCTTTATGTATACATACATAATACAATAGGGAATAGGTTGTTTGTAAATAACAACAAAGACATACGGTAACGGTTTTTTCGTTTCTTCAGTTCACACAAATACAATTCAGTTCTTGAGATTAGAATTCAGTTCTTGAGATTACAGTTCACTTCTTGAAATCAGAATATAGTTCTTGAGATACAATTTGACTCTGCTATTCCAATGCAGAGATACTTTTAACTTACATGCTACAACAGTAACACAGATCGAGAATATTTTTTACAATTTTTTGCAGTAGCACTGGATGAGAATGTTAACAATTTCTTATAAATCTACGCTAACAACAAGTGCAGAGATGCTACTACTGCACCTAAATTCCACAGTCCCAGTAGCGTAGCTTTGACAGTAATTATGATGGACTGTGTACACTTAGAAACTAATTTCAACAGCCCCAATAGCAACGGGTTTTACAATAATAATAATTCTGATGGACTGTCAGCTATATAGATGTAGTATATGCACGTAAAAACTAATCTGACTTGAAGGGCTAGAGGCAGGTGAAAAATTTAAAAACTATTCTATGTACAAGACACACTTGGTGCGTAGATAGTATATATTTACAGGGTAAACATACGTTTCGTATGAATAAATAAATATACAAATATTTTTTCAGTTTATGCCTGTTTTAATAAATATAAATACTTTTTGTTTATGCTATTTTTTAAAACTTTTTTCACACACATGATATGCTTATATATATACCTTTCTTTTTTAACTTTTTCCACACATAATCCCTGTGTGTACATAGTTCACATAAACATTAACACCAGACACACACACCCAAAGACATACATACAAAATTACTTGCACTATGATGACTCTCTCTCTCTCTCTCTCTCTCTCTCTCTCTCTCTCTCTCTCACTCAATCAGAGTCCTCCACTCCTTGTCTCGCTACAAGTGAGTAGTGTGAGGACTGGAGAGCCTTTCACCGTCATGAGATGACGATTTAAGACTGCAGCACAGTGTACATCTCGTATCCTCTCGATCGAATACTGGTTTGCTGTACCACATGCGACGGCTGCGGTGCAGAACCGCGAACGCCGCTGTACATGCACCGCAAATAGTCTTCGATAGAGAGGACTCTCGATGCCATGTGACACACACCCTTAGCCCACCTCTGGGTTTGCACCTTCCAATGTGCGATACGTCTACATTTTTGATTGCAGATCTACAAACTCCGCAGTCGGCGATTCATTCGCCTCGTCCTTCATATGGCAGATGACCTTCTTGTTCTGTGGAACAATACCATAAGCATTATCGGCCGTGTATGAGGACGTGTCGAGTTCATTACAATGGTACCTCATTACTTCATACGGATTGCAGTTCTTCACCCAATAGATGAAGCCATCTATATCCATATAAAATAATTAAGGATCTGTAAAATGGGTTTTCGCAAACTCATAATCAAAAGGTATATGTGGAGTTTGGATAGGTCTAGCATGCACATCCCCACATAAATAGGTTTCGTAAACTCTACTGCATTCTTTGTCATCTTCACAGCAACGAAATTCTTATTGAATATGGTGACCCTCTTAAAATTTGGTCTGGCAATGCATTTTCTTATGGCATAATGCAAATCCCATTCGGTTCTAATCATAATTTCACTTCTTTCCCTCAAATTCTCCATTGTTTTATTGAAAATTGAATTATTCATTATCTTTAAAAATCTTTCTCAAAGTCACGCATTGCAGAAGCTCTCTGTCTCGTATTCATATCAATATAGTCCTTCAACCAGGGGGACTGCCTGAAGGAGATAGCTCGAATGATTTTTAGCACTCCATCCCCAAGCTGAGACACAGTTGGAGATTACGATAATGAATAATCTATCTCCTCTTATTCCCCAGCGTTGTCATCAGTTTTGGTGTGGAGCCTCCTTGCGGAACTAATTGCTCTCGTCATAGCGGCAAACTGGCGTGCACATCATGCAAATTAGATGGTTATGTGAGTCCTGCCTCCACTATATACCCTACATTAGTATCAGCCGCCGTATCTCTCATAATTTTTCCACCTAATCTCTTGCAGCCATCGAAGCTCACCAATCGGCAGTGCTTGTTGCATGGCGTGCCCGCAAAAGTTATTTACATCCAAGTACATTGTGTAACTTTAATCGAGGGATGCTTTGAACCTGTCAACCCTCCGTGGGCTATTTGCCTTTTGCATGCCTATGGACACACTGACAAAGTCTTTAATGAAAAAAAGTATTTATTATGTAAAAAAAATGGATGAAAATGGGGAAGAAATGGCTTTAAATATTTTTGTTATTTGCTCTTCCAGTACGAACTTTGTTGTAGAACCCCTTACTTACGTGTGGTAATAAAAATGCATTTAGACAGAATTAAGCACATTTAAAATTACGTGAACCTTAGCAACCCTCTCATGCTGATAAATTCATAAAATGCTGATTAATAACAATTATTTGAAAATTGTATAAATTAAATTTTTTATGTATTTCGGCCTTGGCACACATTTTCTAAATGCAGTGGTTTTTTAAATATTTACTGAATTCTTTCCTGGCGTTAGCTATGGAACACAAGACTGTCTCTGTTAGCATAAAATGGTTAAATATTACCAAGCCGACCTGAACGTTTAATTATCATTGACAAAACACACTTCACTATACGTTTAAGTTATTTGCTTTAGAAATTGAAGGAGCCAACAGATTAACAACTTCAACGTCAATTATCCACCTATGAATGCACAAATGTAAAACCAGTAATAAATTCCGTCAGCCTCAGGATCGCTGTAAAAGAAAAATATTTCGTAATTCACTGCTAATTTTATCTGCTCCCGATTTACGGGTTTGGCTAATTTTTTAGCGGAACAATTTTTTAAATGTGCCGCCGCTGCAAATCGTTCGGTCACGGCACATCCCAGCAACACCAACGATAATCGCTAAAAATGCTGAAAATTCTTTAAAGAAATATTATAGATGACATGGGCAAGCTAATTTACATTAGTAATACACAATTTTGATAAATTATAATGTATTTAGACCATAGCAATAATTAAACTTTTATTTCTTTGTAATTTCTTCTCTAATGGCAGCTAAAGATAGATACAGACAAAAGAAGTCTACACATTCATAAAATGCTACGCCACAGGTTCCTCTCTCTCTCAGCTCTCGAGGAAGACGACAAAGAATGCACATTATGTATTCCTATTTATGCTCTTGCTGATTGTGAATGTCTCTTTGTAATCTTACAACATTAATTTCCTCTGTGGCTGTATTTTACATTTTTATAATATTTTTTTTGTTAAACAATTACAGTACATACGAATTGCTTCATAGTGCCGTACATAGGACAATT
Organism: Schistocerca cancellata; assembly: GCF_023864275.1. NCBI lineage: Eukaryota > Metazoa > Arthropoda > Insecta > Orthoptera > Acrididae > Schistocerca > Schistocerca cancellata. The sequence continues at coordinate 426,042,679 of NC_064633.1, forward strand.
AAATGTCATTTCATTTTATTAATAGTGTGTGTGCTGCCAGGGAAGTTACATTGCCCCCTGGCAGCATTTGGCAAAGAGTTTCTATACTTTGACACAATGGTGCCAGTAACGTTCTTTACAATTCTGTTTTTTTTTTATGGAATGGCTCTTTTAATTAGTCCCAGGGTTATATACGTTCATGGCTCCCCCATTTGGGCGAAGGCAGACAGGAAATCTGGGCAAAACTGTGCCGGAGCCCAGCCATCCCAGTTGGTTCATGATTAATCTTGTCTCTTTAACAGTCATTCTTTTGAAATGATTTAGCAGTTTGTCATCAACGGTTACATAATATCACAGTCACATACAGTTCAACGAAAGTTTGTTGTGTGTGTTTAACAACTCGTAATTATCATTTTTGCGGTATACTGCAAGGTCACTTGTCCTAGGGTATATCACTTAGTTTTTTGAAATCATTTAGTACAACGTCACTTTTCATAATGTTCTCACTACCTACGTGTTACAAATCCATCTCCTACACTTGTTAGTGTTCATTTTCTCTCGTCAATTTACGGGTATACATAATAAGTGTTCAATGTTTGTCAAAAATCGAGTTCATTGACATGTTATGCAGTTTGTGTAAATATTTTGGAATATATCAACAATACTGTAGTTGGTGAGCGGTGCGGAGTGATTGTTGAGCGGCACTCGGCACGGCGCGGCGCGTCTGCTCCGTGTAGGTCACCGCCCCCGGTGTTGACAGCTACGGCGCGGAGAGGCGTGTGGCTGTCTGGTCTGCTACGGGCTGCTGCGGCCGCTGCATGGCTGAAGCAGCCGGATGAGAGTTGTATATCAGATCGCCCGTGTGACATCTTCTTGCAGTGCTCCAGCAAACATGCAACAAGTTCACAAACAGTGTACTATCCTTATGGGCATTTTTCCTGCTGTGGGAAAGAACGCACACAGTTATTGGCAGTTATTATTCAGTAGGCCTTCACTAGTCTGGTTTGCACAATGTTTCGTTGTCACAGTAAAGCGTTTTATGGGCACACAATATTTTTTCACCATGTCATGACTTGTCATTAGTCACACGCAAGTTTTCACCTTAGAACAAAATGTATCTCTGCAGACAATGCGCTTTCCTGGCGTCCCTTGACACACAAAGAGTTATAGTTTGACACTAGCTTGGTCCACCGTCTGTTATCGGCTCACTGTTCGTGTCGTGTTAGTTCCTTGTCCACTTGCACACACGGCGATGATACAGTTTCTTATTGCTTGTTCAAAACAACCTCGTGACGTATTGCTGCAGTTTTAACAGTCACTGTCTGTCTCTGCCACACAATACTGCACTTTTGTTTAAGTTTTTTCAGTTACAATGTCCGTTGTGCAATGTTTTGTAACAGCACATTCGTAACTTCTTTGTTCGCTCTTTGCCAAGGTGTGTGATAATTGCGTACATGGTAACAAATATTAAAATTTCGTATTAGTTTGCCCAAAAATCATCTATATTTATGTTCGAGTAGATTTTATTTGTGCATTCCAGCCGCATTCAGGCATATTGTTCAATAACTCCTCTGACATTATATCTCACTTTACTTGCAAGGTCCTATGTAACTACAGTGTAGTCTCTGTAGGCTAAAATTTACTTGGATTGTATCAGGCTAGCTCTTTTTACTGATTCGATCTGCACATGCTTCAATTGAAGCTTCTTTGTGCGTAACATTGCGTAACTTAAATTATATATACACTCCTGGAAATGGAAAAAAGAACACATTGACACCGGTGTGTCAGACCCACCATACTTGCTCCGGACACTGCGAGAGGGCTGTACAAGCAATGATCACACGCACGGCACAGCGGACACACCAGGAACCGCGGTGTTGGCCGTCGAATGGCGCTAGCTGCGCAGCATTTGTGCACCGCCGCCGTCAGTGTCAGCCAGTTTGCCGTGGCATACGGAGCTCCATCGCAGTCTTTAACACTGGTAGCATGCCGCGACAGCGTGGACGTGAACCGTATGTGCAGTTGACGGACTTTGAGCGAGGGCGTATAGTGGGCATGCGGGAGGCCGGGTGGACGTACCGCCGAATTGCTCAACACGTGGGGCGTGAGGTCTCCACAGTACATCGATGTTGTCGCCAGTGGTCGGCGGAAGGTGCACGTGCCCGTCGACCTGGGACCGGACCGCAGCGACGCACGGATGCACGCCAAGACCGTAGGATCCTACGCAGTGCCGTAGGGGACCGCTCCGCCACTTCCCAGCAAATTAGGGACACTGTTGCTCCTGGGGTATCGGCGAGGACCATTCGCAACCGTCTCCATGAAGCTGGGCTACGGTCCCGCACACCGTTAGGCCGTCTTCCGCTCACGCCCCAACATCGTGCAGCCCGCCTCCAGTGGTGTCGCGACAGGCGTGAATGGAGGGACGAATGGAGACGTGTCGTCTTCAGCGATGAGAGTCGCTTCTGCCTTGGTGCCAATGATGGTCGTATGCGTGTTTGGCGCCGTGCAGGTGAGCGCCACAATGAGGACTGCATACGACCGAGGCACACAGGGCCAACACCCGGCATCATGGTGTGGGGAGCGATCTCCTACACTGGCCGTACACCACTGGTGATCGTCGAGGGGACACTGAATAGCGCACGGTACATCCAAACCGTCATCGAACCCATCGTTCTACCATTCCTAGACCGGCAAGGGAACTTGCTGTTCCAACAGGACAATGCACGTCCGCATGTATCCTGTGCCACCCAACGTGCTCTAGAAGGTGTAAGTCAACTACCCTGGCCAGCAAGATCTCCGGATCTGTCCCCCATTGAGCATGTTTGGGACTGGATGAAGCGTCGTCTCACGCGGTCTGCACGTCCAGCACGAACGCTGGTCCAACTGAGGCGCCAGGTGGAAATGGCATGGCAAGCCGTTCCACAGGACTACATCCAGCATCTCTACGATCGTCTCCATGGGAGAATAGCAGCCTGCATTGCTGCGAAAGGTGGATATACACTGTACTAGTGCCGACATTGTGCATGCTCTGTTGCCTGTGTCTATGTGCCTGTGGCTCTGTCAGTGTGATCATGTGATGTATCTGACCCCAGGAATGTGTCAATAAAGTTTCCCCTTCCTGGGACAATGAATTCACGGTGTTCTTATTTCAATTTCCAGGAGTGTATATATAATAGAAAAGACTGTACCAAGAAATATTTCAAGTGTGACACACATATAGAATATCATGCAGTACACAAACTACTAAAATGTTCCTCCTGACTGATCTCTGTCACAATTTAACACTACAAATAATTGCACTAATCAGGTTATCTATGCAGACATTTAGAGCATGTTTAAGCTAACACTAATTAAAAAGAAGACATAACATAAATAATCATAAACAAAAGAGAAAGTCAATCATATTCTTACAACTAAATACTTCTACACTAGTACATTATCTCTACAGATAACACATCATTAATGTTCATTCATTTCCAAAAGAATGGTGTACCTTTTTACACATAACACATAGGACTATTAGTCATTTACTGTAGGAATATTTTCACATCCTTACGCGGATACAGTCCCCGTACTCTCCCTGAGTGGGGATCCGCTAAGAGATAGCTACTATTTCCTTCTTTAACCAAGGAATGGAGTATGAGGCTCGACAGTAGGTTTTGTGAGGCTTCACCTCGATATTGTATTGATATCCCTTAACAATTCCTGATCGTTCTGAAAATAGATCTGCATAGTTAGATAATAACTGTACCAAGTCCTGCTGTTGCATTGAGTTCAAATTTTCGGACTGTGATACTTTGTTCACAAGTGCGTCCACATTTGCTTTTAATTGATCACCTTGTACGTCTGGATAATAGAGATTTTGTCCTAGAGAATGATTGTCTAAATGTAGTATCCACTGATTCCTACATTTTATGTTAATAGCATTACAATTAGGCACAGGTACCTCTTCAGATCTGAGCATGGACAATTCTATCCTCCTACCCGTGTTCATCAAACTTAATTTTCCCCGAGAAAGGTCGATTACTGCGTCCCTTTCTCTCAAAAAATCTACCCCCAAAATGCAGGCTACCTTTAAACCCTTTACTACCAGGAACGAGCACGCTATGGCTTCTCCCCCTATATACATCTCTACCCGCACTTGGAGTTTAATTATTTGTCGCCGTGCACTGATGGCAAGTCCTTGGCCTCAATCGCGGCGCGCACCTTCTCGTCTATTTTTTTTTTTTTTTGTAAATTCGTTTTCAATTTTGTTCGACTGTTCGGACATTTTCTGCCCTATTGCTTGACTTGTGTCAATTTTTAATTTTCCCATCCTGTTAGCCAGTACACTGATTTCATCTACGATACTGGCGTTAGCCACCTGGATATAATCTACTCTTTCGCTCAGTTCTTGCACCGCTTTGGGTATGGTTTCATAGTTTTTGTCTCAAACTAACAATCTCACTTTGCATAGCTTCCAAAGACTGCATTAACTGCAAATCTCTCTCATGCTGGCATCGATCACGCTCTGCTTGTTTAGCATCACGTCCAGTTTCTCGTTCTGCATGCATAGCATCACATTCTCTATCGCGATCTGCTTGCATACGTGCAAATTCAGCTACCAATCTCTGGTCACGCTCTGCTTGTTCATGCACAAACGTAGCTTGGAAACTGAGCATGCGCTCGAACATAACCCTTAATGATTGCATTTCTGACACCTCACCACTCTCTGGTCCACATCTAGTGCTTGTAGGTGGCACAGAATTTCTACTTTCAACTGAATCACTGGCTGGCAGTGGCAACATTTCTTGCCCTTCTGCCCCCTGATTCTCACATTGTACTTCCTGAACTACGCCACTAACATTACTTTGTGCCCCACTTTCTAACTCGGTATCACTGCTTGCTAACTGTTGTTCATTATCCATGTTTATATTTTTCTGACTACGCAATCTAACCGTAGTCAACAAAAGAAACAAAATCTGAACTAAATATCCTAACACTCAGGTTTCACTGACATAGTCACACAAGAAATGGTCATTTGTTGAAACACACTTATTATATACTACGATGACTAACTGCTCAAACGTCCTGTTATTTAAAAAAAAAGAACATTAACAACAAGCACACCACTAATGATCCGAGAACACCGCACTGAGGCTACTTTACTACCCACAGGATAACTACACTGTAGCTTTACCATTTGGTGATCTATCTTGGGTGCAGCTGCCCCCTGGTATTGTGATAGGTAATTAATTTTTTGATATAATGAACTCTCTTCTTCAGCTTGCCTCTGGGTATATAGTGTTCTCATGCAAAAAAAATCATATACAGGTATTACCACACAATATTGGTCCCATTCAGATCTCCTGGCGGGGACTACTCAAGAGGATGTCGTTATCAGGAGAAAGAAAACTGGCGTTCTACGGATCGGAGCGTGGAATGTCAGATCCCTTAATCGGGCAGGTAGGTTAGAAAATTTAAAAAGGGAAATGGATAGGTTAAAGTTAGATATAGTGGGAATTAGTGAAGTTCGGTGGCAGGAGGAACAAGACTTCTGGTCAGGTGACTACAGGGTTATAAACACAAAGTCAAATAGGGGTGTTGAGTGGTACTTAAGTAAATAAATTAGTGAAATCAAAGTGAACTAGAAATTAGAATATAAATGGAAAACTTGGTTTAGTTTGGAGAGTTACATACTGGCACACAGCGGGCCGAACAGCAGAGACAATGACCGTGAAGTCAGCAAGTTCCACATAAGCGGGCGCTGTCGATTCAGCCGTCAGGGCATCACCCGACCGGCTCACGTGTTTCTCAGTTGTCGCATGTGAGCAAAGGCCCTCACCTACATCCCAAGAGCCAATGACCGACGTTAAGAAGATTCTTCGAGAAGCTTTTCAACGTGACAGAAGAGGCAATGACCGGCTCACGTGTTTCTCAGTTGTCGTATGTGAGCAAAGGCCCTCGCCTACATTCCAAGAGCCAATGACCGACGTTAAGAAGAATCTTCGAGAATCTTTTCAACGTGACAGAAGAGGCAATGGCCGTGAAGTCGTTCACCTCCAGTAAACTGAAGTGAATAAATACGCGAGACGCAGTGGGCCCGACAGATGAAGACGAGAGGAAGACGAAGGCGAAGACGGAGACGAAGACGGAGACGAGCGACAAAGAAGACGAAGAAGAAGCGTAGCAGTTGTTTTAAGTTAGTTTCGGTGCTGAAGATCGTCAGGCAAGAAGAGACTACATCATGCACAGACGCACCGAGTCCGCCGCTGTAATAGAATAGCAAGCAGCAGCCTCAGTGCCAGAAGGAGAAGTTAAAAGGTATTTGAAGTCTGATCTTTACGTACCCGGGTGACTCGTGAGGACGGGAAGGAGACGGCCTCACTTCAGCAGTCACCTGTGAGCTGGGATAAAGACCTGACAGCCGAAGACTGGCAAGCGGGAGTCCGTGGTTCGAGTCCGGGACACTGGCATTCCCCCGCCGCGCCGCTCTGCTGGACGACGCACAACACACGCGGCCGCTTAGAGAAGAGAAACACTGGGACGCCACATTCAAGGTATCACCACCCGATGCACGACGTCGCTCGCAATAATTAAACGGGTCACCTCGCGCTGCGCGTCTCCGGTCAGCTGGGCGAGACGGCGACACGAGATACACACCGCTACGCGTAATCAGACGCCGCTGCCGCCGCCGCCGCCGCAGCAGAAGGCTACGCAAACGACACGGCTGCCGCTCTCCGAACCAGAACGTCCAGTAAGATAACAGTTGTACGAAACTTTCAATAAAAGTTATCTTATGTATAAAATGATGTTTCATTCGACCTCATACCCGAGCCAAGGAAGAACCCACCCTGCCCACATGTTGTTAAGTGAGAAAAGTTAATTTATTTAATATTTTCACCCTGACAGAATGCTTTAGAATGCTCATCCTGACAATTGACAGCATCAAAAGAGAAAACCCAGTTACATTGAGTGACAGAAGTGTCACATTTAGTAACACAACTGATACATTTGATGTCAGAAGCCGTAGTAGTTGTTACATTTGGTGTCAGAGAAAAAACCCTTGGCTCAATATGAGGTGTGAATGACAGTCACTAAAGATCCACAGTTAGTATTGTTTAATGTGTGAAAGGATAGAGGTTTGCATAGCAGTCGTAATATTTTCTTTCTTTAGAAGTGTATATTCTCTCATGATTCTAAGAGTTTGTCGAAAATATTTAAACATCCTTTTCATTCAGTGTGGTAAGATTGTGTAACTAACAGTTTGTAAAATGATGACACGAAATCGTACAAAGTCAGAGTCAGCACCACAAGCGGTTTCTACTGAGGAAGCTATTCAGAGCTTAGTTAATCAAATAGCACAGCTTAAAAATGATAATAATGCATTATTTAAACAGTTGTGTGAGGTTAGGCAAACCAGTTCAGTCCCTCCCACCCTAGATTCCTCAGCAGCAGCCTTGGTAACTCCTTTTTCAGGTAAACCTGGCGAGGACATAACAGCCTTTTTTGATGATTTAGTAGCAGCTGCAAAGTTAGGATCATGGTCAGATGAACAGCTCTTACAAATGACAAAGTTAAGATTGCTAGGAGAGGCTAAAGCACACGTATTATACCATGAAGAATTACGGAATGCTCCAACATTTGAGGAATTGAAGAAAGGATTACTTAAACGTTTTCAAAAACAGAACAGCTGTAGATTTTATAGGGAAAAATTACACACTATCAATCAGAGGCAAAACGAGTCATTAGAAAGCTTTGTAGATAGGATTAGAAAAGTTAATATTAACACCTATCAGTTGACAACTAGTGATGAAGCAAATAAAGTTATTTTACAAGAGGCAGAAGATAGAGGTCTAGATACATTTTTACGTGGGTTACCTCCTGAAACGTCCCGTCGTGTCAGGGCTGAGTTTCCTAGGAATTTAGCAGAAGCTGTATCTGTGGCGACAGCTTTTGAAGAAATTGACATTGCCACCAGATACAAGGAGAAGCGAAATGTATTTTCAGCAGGAGTACGATGTTTTAGGTGCGATCGACAAGGCCATATAGCAAAAAACTGCAGACAACCTCAATGCACTAATTGTCAAAGAATAGGTCACACATTCAAGGAATGCAGGTCTAAGAAAGTTTTTGGAAATAGAAATCAGTTAAACTCAAACGGGAATGTCGGAACCGCCGCCAGGCGTTCCCAATAAAATTTCATGCCATTAAGGCGAATGTGAAGGCGGAATGCTGGTTATCTGCTACCATACAGGATAAAGAGGCAAGGATACTGGTGGATACAGGCGCAAACGTGTCAATAGTGAGTAATGAATGTATTGGAGAAAAGAAATATGACCTTCCAAGGTATAGATTGAGTGGAGTAGGAGGAGGTACATTGAAGTCATTAGGATGTACATCATTGATTTTCTATATTCACGGTGTACAATTTCAAGAAGATGTAGAAGTGGTAACAAAGATAACTGACGGGTACGACGCGATCCTAGGGTTGGATTTCCTGAATAAACATCACGCTAAAATTGACCTCAGACAGCAAACTGTAGAACTTAGCGGAATAGTATTTCAGCTAGGTGACACCGCTGCAAAGGGCCCTCTGCCGCAAGATTTCCCTAACCGGAAGGCGAAATCAACTACACTGCGTGCAACGTCCTTGAAGGTTGATTCGCGGGATCAGATACCATCTGGCTCAGGAAAACTTCTCTGGATGACCGTTGACCCCGAGGTACCTACAGATACAATATGTCTAATAGAGCCACTAGAGGAAAATGAGGAATTAGATGTATCACATTGTTTTGTACGTAGAAGTGTTGTACGGGTTCAAGACGTTGAGGGAGAAAGAAAAGTACCGGTACATATTGACAATTTCGGAGTGGAGGACAAAGAGTTGCATAAGGGAATATTAGTAGCTACAGTCAGTACTTTTGAAGAAGAAGATTTTATTTGGTCAGATATTAATGATGGTCAGAAACCAGACGCCTATAAAACTGCATTACGCCAGAAGATTGAGCATTTGAAAGGAAAGGATAGAGACACGATAGAAGCAGTTTTAGTTGAGTTCCAAGATTTATTTAATGCAGAAGGTACACTGCCAGCAACAGATATCACACAGCATAGGATCCCAACAGGACATAGCCCCCCAGTTTATAGAAAGCCTTATAGAGTTGCGCATCACTTACAGCCAGTACTGGATGAATTTTTAGAACAGCACCTAAAAGATGGAATTATAGAATATTCTGATTCGCCTTATAATTCAAATATTGTAATTATTCCAAAGAAGTCTCCCGACGGTACGAAACGATATAGATTTTGTTGTGACTACAGACACCTTAACAAACAAACAATCTCAGATGTTTATCCTCTTCCAAACATTACAGATATCATTGACAGTTTAGGTAACAGTAAATACTTTTCAACAATCGATTTACGTAGCGGATATCATCAATTGGAAGTTGCACCTGAAGATAGGCATAAAACAGCATTTTCTACCCCTGGAGGCCACTGGCAATTTAAAAGAATGCCTTTCGGTTTGAAAAATGCACCAGCAACTTTTCAAAGACTACTCGATGGAGTATTGCGAGGACTAAAAACTCAGCAATGTTGTGTATATCTAGACGATATTATTGTATTCTCCAAAGACATTAATGAACATGCTGTGCGTCTGCGTAATGTTTTTCAGAGACTTAGAAAAGCTAAATTAACATTAAATATGGAAAAATGTAGTTTTGCATTGACAGAGGTTACATACCTAGGGCATGTCATTAGTGAAAAAGGAATTAGAACAGATCCTCGATTAATTTCGGCAGTTAAGGACTTCCCAACACCACAACGCGTTAAGGAGGTACAAAGTTTCATTGGTCTCGCATCATATTACCGAAAATATGTTCAAAATTTTGCTGAAATTGCCCGACCCTTAACCCAATTATTGAAAAAAGGTGCAAAATTTCATTGGTCTGAAGATTGTGAATCAGCATTTCAAACCCTTAAAGATAAGTTAACACACAGTCCAGTATTAGCCTACCCAGATTATAATAAAGAATTTATTTTATCCTGTGACGCAAGTGGTCATTCAGTAGGAGTTGTTTTGAGTCAGAATATTAATGACGCGGAACACCCCATAGCCTACGCTTCGAGACAACTAACAACAGCAGAAAGAAATTATTCCACAACAGAGAAAGAATTGTTAAGTGTTATTTATGGTATCAAATACTTTAAATGCTACTTGTATGGTAGGAAATTCAAGGTCATTACAGACCACGCAGCTTTAAAATGGTTGCTTGGGTTAAAGGATCCATCTAGTCGTCTCACGCGTTGGTCCCTATGTCTTTCCGAAATGGATTTCGAAGTTATCCATAAACCAGGCAAAAAACACACGAATGCAGATTGTCTAAGTCGGAAAATAGCACTTTTGGAAGCAACAGGCCGAGATACTGAGGACTGGAGAAAGGCACAAAATGAGGATACAGAATGCAAAAAATACGCAACTCAAAAACAATTTTGCTTTGAAGATGGTGTATTATGCCGTAAAACAAAACTTGGACCGCGAATTGTTGTTCCCCAACACCTTAGACAAGAAATAATGGCAGAGGCCCATGACCATATCCTTGCAGGACACGGTGGACAGCGGACAACCGAAAGACGTGTAGCAGAGCGATTTTGGTGGCAAACGAGAAAGCAGGATGTTGCGCAGTACGTTCGTAATTGCATTGCGTGCACACAACGAGCTGAACTTTCTCGTTCAAAAATACCCTTACAGAGGCTCCCCGAGGCTTCATGTCCATTTCAAATCTGTGGACTGGATCTCTACGGGCCCTTTCATAAAACACCTGCTGGTAATAAGTATGTTCTTACAATTATAGATCACTTTTCAAGCTATCTAGCTATGGTGAGTCTCCCAGATCAGCAAGCAAATACAGTTGCCCAAGCTTTAGTTAACAACTGGATACTTAAATTTGGCGTACCTGAAGCTATTATCACAGATCAGGGATCTAATTTTATGTCTGAACTAATGAAACAGCTATGCCACTTACTAAAAATACGCAAATTACGCACAACTCCGTTACACCCTCAGTGCAACGGACGCACAGAAAGAGTTCATCGGACAATTGGCAAGATGCTTAGTTATTATATTAACGAACAACATTCTAATTGGGATACGTATTTACCAATAATCGTGTCGGTATACAACGCCAAAACGCATGAAGCAACTGGCATGTCACCTTATGAAGTGGTCTATGGGAGAAAAATGCCGTCCCCTTTTGATGTAATCAGGCAGAAAAACGGAAAAGTCGGAGAAACAGTAAGAGATTTCAGTCGAATGATGAAGGATGTATGGAAAAAGGTTCAAAACTCTATTACAAAGGCTTTGGAACGACAGGAAAGATTAGGTAATACCCAAGCTAAATATCCAAATTACAAATTCGGTCAGTGGGTTATGCTTTTAACTCCATACGTTGCGAAAGGAAAAACAAAGAAATTTGTAACAAACTACAGAGGTCCTTATCAAATTGTTGAGATCACGTCACCAGTCAACGTTAAATTGCAACTGCCCACCAGAACTACTGTTGTGCATGTCAGTCGTTTAAAACCTTTTAAGGGTGCTCCAGATGTAATTCCTTCAACAATAGTGTCTGCTTTTCCGAAGGGTGGAGGAAGTTCACGAAGAGGAAAAAGAGTGGCCACGCCAGCACAACATACAGACATGGCACCATACGAGTACAATCTGCGACCAAGAGTGCGAATGTCCTAGTGGAATCTCAGTAGACTGTGGATAGTATACATATGTAAATAATTAATAAATGATAATGGTTTATTTTTTTAAGAAAAAAAAAGTTGAACAGGTAGATCTTGTAGTTAACAATGTATTCCTTCTTTTCTTTATTTTTGTTTTTACTAGGTTGGTAGGTCCATAACCATGTTGTTTGCTTTTTTCAGAAAACGCCATGCAAAGCATTTCCTACACAAAACCTATCCTACCTCAATGACTCCCTTGACAGTTCCCTTCTGAAGTCATTAGATATGTTCATAAACTCGCAGCAAGGCAAAATTGATGCCAATGTTATGATGCAACACGTCTTAAAATTAAAAGGTGAACACAAAACTAAAATTATAATGCTAGGAACGGGTAGATCTGGAACCTTTGTGTTGGTGTTTCTGCTTTGTACAGTTTTCTTTTATTTAAGAAACAAAAAAAAAAAAAGCCAAATCATAATATAATACTTCATCAAATCCCTGTTAACTGGATACCACACTCTTAACTGGTGTACTTCAATGGCTACTTTTGAGCATTAGTGTATTAATTTTGTTTATTGTACTTCACTCTTTAATAAACAGTCTTATGTTAAAGTAAACAATACTGTAGACTAGATATTCTTGCATTAGTATAGGTTAGATTAAACAGCTGTTGCTATGTAATTTTCTAAGTGAAAAATCTATTTCTGTTTATTCATTCTCATCAAGATTTGTTACACTTATTATAACCATTTATGTGTGAACTATGTGATTCATGAGCGCACAGTGCTTTGGTAAAGTGATAAAGTATTTCAGCATACTTAATGTGAAGCGTGTGTGATCTTCTAAGTCGAGAGTTTTCATTACTTGTGTTAGTGCTTTTTCCGTGTGAAGAGTGGAGGAATGTTGAGTAGTAAATTCGAGGGCGAATTTCTCCGAAGGGTGGAGGAAAGTTGAGTGGTACTTAAGTAAATAAATTAGTGAAATCAAAGTGAACTAGAAATTAGAATATAAATGGAAAACTTGGTTTACTTTGGAGAGTTACATACTGGCACACAGCGGGCCGAACAGCAGAGACAATGACCGTGAAGTCAGCAAGTTCCACATAAGCGGGCGCTGTCGATTCAGCCGTCAGGGCATCACCCGACCGGCTCACGTGTTTCTCAGTTGTCGCATGTGAGCAAAGGCCCTCACCTACATCCCAAGAGCCAATGACCGACGTTAAGAAGATTCTTCGAGAAGCTTTTCAACGTGACAGAAGAGGCAATGACCGGCTCACGTGTTTCTCAGTTGTCGTATGTGAGCAAAGGCCCTCGCCTACATTCCAAGAGCCAATGACCGACGTTAAGAAGAATCTTCGAGAATCTTTTCAACGTGACAGAAGAGGCAATGGCCGTGAAGTCGTTCACCTCCAGTAAACTGAAGTGAATAAATACGCGAGACGCAGTGGGCCCGACAGATGAAGACGAGAGGAAGACGAAGGCGAAGACGGAGACGAAGACGGAGACGAGCGACAAAGAAGACGAAGAAGAAGCGTAGCAGTTGTTTTAAGTTAGTTTCGGTGCTGAAGATCGTCAGGCAAGAAGAGACTACATCATGCACAGACGCACCGAGTCCGCCGCTGTAGTAGAATAGCAAGCAGCAGCCTCAGTGCCAGAAGAAGAAGTTAAAAGGTATTTTGAAGTCTGATTTTACATACCCGGGTGACTCGTGAGGACGGGAAGGAGACGGCCTCACTTCAGCAGTCACCTGTGAGCTGGGATAAAAACCTGACAGCCGAAGACTGGCAAGCGGGAGTCCGTGGTTCGAGTCCGGGACACTGGCATTCCCCCGCCGCGCCGCTCTGCTGGACGACGCACAACACACGCGGCCGCTTAGAGAAGAGAAACACTGGGACGCCACATTCAAGGTATCACCACCCGATGCACGACGTCGCTCGCAATAATTAAACGGGCCACCTCGCGCTGCGCGTCTCCGGTCAGCTGGGCGAGACGGCGACAGGAGATACACACCGCTACGCGTAATCAGACGCCGCCGCCGCCGCCGCCGCCGCTGCCGCAGCAGAAGGCTACGCAAACGACACGGCTGCCGCTCTCCGAACCAGAACGTCCAGTAAGATAACAGTTGTACGAAACTTTCAATAAAAGTTATCTTATGTATAAAATGATGTTTCATTCGACCTCATACCCGAGCCAAGGAAGAACCCACCCTGCCCACATGTTGTTAAGTGAGAAAAGTTAATTTATTTAATATTTTCACGCTGACAGAATGCTTTAGAATGCTCATCCTGACAATTGACAGCATCAAAAGAGAAAACCCAGTTACATTGAGTGACAGAAGTGTCACATTTAGTAACACAACTGATACATTTGATGTCAGAAGCCGTAGTAGTTGTTACAGGAGTAATGCAGGAGTAGGATTAATAATGAATAGGAAAATAGGAATGTGGGTAAGCTACTACAAACAGCATAGTAAACGCATTATTGTAGCCAAGATAGATACGAAGCCCACACCTACTCAAATGGTTCAAATGGCTCTGAGCACTATGGGACTCAACATCTTAGGTCATAAGTCCCCTAGAACTTAGAACTACTTAAACCTAACTAACCTAAGGACATCACACACACCAATGCCCGAGGCAGGATTCGAACCTGCGACCGTAGCAGTCCCGCGGTTCCGGACTGCAGCGCCAGAACCGCTAGACCACCGCGGCCGGCCCACACACCTACTACAGTAGTACAAGTTTATATGCCAACTAGCTCTGCAGATGACGAAGAAATTGAAGAAATGTATGATGAAATAAAAGAAATTATTCAGATAGTGAAGGGAGACGAAAATTTAATAGTCATGGGTGACTGGAATTCGTCAGTAGGAAAAGGGAGAGAAGGAAACGTAGTAGGTGAATATGGATTGGGGCTAAGAAATGAAAGAGGAAGCCGCCTGGTAGAATTTTGCACAGAGCACAACTTAATCATAGCTAACACTTGGTTTAAGAATCATGATAGAAGGTTGTATACATGGAAGAACACTGGAGATACTAAAAGGTATCAGATAGATTATATAATGGTAAAACAGAGATTTAGGAACCAGGTTTTAAATTGTAAGACATTTCCAGGGGCAGATGTGGACTCTAACCACAATCTATTGGTTACGACCTGTAGATTAAAACTGAAGAAACTGCAAAGAGGTGGGAATTTAAGGAGATGGGACCTGGATAAACTGAAAGAACCAGAGGTTGTACAGAGTTTCAGGGAGAGCATAAGAGAATGGGGGAAAGAAATACAGTAGAAGAAGAATGGGTAGCTTTGAGGGATGAAGTAGTGAAGGCAGCAGAGGATCAAGTAGGTAAAAAGACGAGGGCTAGTAGAAATCCTTGGGTAACGGAAGAAATATTGAATTTAATTGATGAAAGGAGAAAGTATAAAAATGCAGTAAATGCAGCAGGCAAAAAGGAATACAAACGTCTCAAAAATGAGATCGACAGGAAGTGCAAAATGGCTAAGCAGGGATGGCTAGAGGACAAATGTAGGGATGTAGAGGCTTATCTCATTAGGGGTAAGATAGATACTGCCAACAGGAAAATTAAAGAGACCTTTGGAGATAAGAGAAACACTTGTATGAACATCAAGAGCTCAGATGGAAACCCGGTTCTAAGCAAAGAAGGGAAAGCAGAAAGGTGGAAGGAGTATATAGAGGGTCTATACAAGGGCGATGTACTTGAGGACAATATTAGAGAAATGGAAGAGGATGTAGATGAAGATGAAATGGGAGATACGATACTGCGTGAAGAGTTTGACAGAGCACTGAAGAACCTGAGTCGAAACAAGGCCCCCGGAGTAGACAACATTCCATTGGAACTACTGACGGCCTTGGGAGAGCCAGTCCTGACAAAACTCTACCATCTGGTGAGCAAGATGTATGAAACAGGCGAAATACCCTCAGACTTCAAGAAGAATATAATAATTCCAATCCCAAAGAAAGCAGGTGTTGACAGATGTGAAAATTACCGAACTGTCAGTTTAATAAGTCACAGCTGCAAAATACTAACACGAATTATTTACAGACGAATGGAAAAACTAGTAGAAGCCGACCTCGGGGAATATCAGTTTGGATTCCGTAGAAATACTGGAACACGTGAGGCAATACTGACCTTACGACTTATCTTAGAAGAAAGATTAAGGAAAGGCAAACGTACGTTTCTAGCATTTGTAGACTTAGAGAAAGCTTTTGACAATGTTGACTGGAATACTCTCTTTCAAATTCTAAAGGTGGCAGGGGTAAAATACAGGGAGCGAAAGGCTATTTACAATTTGTACAGAAACAAGATGGCAGTTATAAGAGTCGAGGGACATGAAAGGGAAGCAGTGGTTGGGAAGGGAGGAAGACCGGGTTGTAGCCTCTCCCCGATGTTATTCAATCTGTATATTGCGCAAGCAGTAAAGGAAACAAAAGAAAAATTCGAAGTAGGTATTAAAATCCATGGAGAAGAAATAAAAACTTTGAGGTTCGCCGATGACATTGTAATTCTGTCAGAGACAGCAAAGGACTTAGAAGAGCAGTTGAACGGAATGGATGGTGTCTTGAAGGGAGGATATAAGATGAACATCAACAAAAGCAAAACGAGGATAATGGAATGTAGTCGAATTAAGTCGGGTGATGTTGAGGGTATTAGATTAGGAGATGAGACACTTAAAGTAGTAAAGGAGTTTTGCTATTTGGGGAGCAAAATAACTGATGATGGTCGTAGTAGGGAGGATATAAAATGCAGACTGGCAATGGCAAGGAAAGCGTTTCTGAAGAAGAGAAATTTGTTAACTTCGAGTATAGATTTAAGTGTCAGGAAGTCATTTCTGAAAGTATTTGTATGGAGTGTAGCCATGTATGGAAGTGAAACATGGACGGTAAATAGTTTGGACAAGAAGAGAATAGAAGCTTTCGAAATGTGGTGCTACAGAAGAATGCTGAAGATTAGATGGGTAGATCACATAACTAATGAGGAAGTATTGAATAGGATTGGGGAGAAGAGAAGTTTGTGGCACAACCTGACAAGATGAAGGGATCGGTTGGTAGGACATGTTCTGAGGCATCAAGGGATCACCAATTTAGTATTGGAGGGCGGCGTGGAAGGTAAAAATCGTAGAGGGAGACCAAGAGATGAATACACTAAACAGATTCAGAAGGATGTAGGTTGCAGTAGGTACTGGGAGATGAAGAAGCTTGCACAGGATAGAGTAGCATGGAGAGCTGCATCAAACCAGTCTCGGGACTCAAGACCACAGCGACAACAGCACTGGTTAGGCAATACATACAATACATGAAAAAAATATTAATTGTTCTCCAACAAAGTTCGACTACAATAATTCCCTAGTTATCGCATGGGTATTTTGTGGCCACTGCTTATTCGAGCCCCACGTTATTGGGCGCCATTTTAATGAAAAAAATATTTATTATGTAAAAAAAAATGGATGAAAATGGGGAAGAAATGGCTTTAAATATTTTTGTTATTTGCTCTTCCAGTACGAACTTTGTTGTAGAACCCCTTACTTACGTGTGGTAATAAAAATTCATTTAGACAGAATTAAGCACATTTAAAATTACGTGAACCTTAGCAACCCTCTCATGCTGATAAATTCATAAAATGCTGATTAATAACATTTATTTGAAAATTGTATAAATTAAATTTTTTATGTATTTCGGCCTTGGCACACATTTTCTAAATGCAGTGGTTTTTTAAATATTTACTGAATTCTTTGCCGGCGTTAGCTATGGAACACAGGACTGTCTCTGTTAGCATAAAATGGTTAAATATTACCAAGCCGACCTGAACGTTTAATTATCATTGACAAAACACACTTCACTATACGTTTAAGTTATTTGCTTTAGAAATTGATGGAACCAACAGATTAACAACTTCAACGTCAATTATCCGCCTATGAATGCACAAATGTAAAACCAGTAATAAATTCCGTCAGCCTCAGGATCGCTGTAAAAGAAAAATATTTCGTAATTCACTGCTAATTTTATCTGCTCCCGATTTACGGGTTTGGCTAATTTTTTAGCGGAACAATTTTTTAAATGTGCCGCCGCTGCAAATCGTTCGGTCGCGGCACAGCCCAGCAACACCAACGATAATCGATAAAAATGCTGAAAATTCTTTAAAGAAATATTATAGATGACATGGGCAAGCTAATTTACATTAGTAATAGTCCGCCGCTCGTGGTCTCGCGGTAGCGTTCTCGCTTCCCGAACACGGGGTCCCGGGTTCGATTCCCGGCGGGGTCAGGGATTTTCACCTGCCTCGAGATGACTGGGTGTTTGTGTTGTCCTCATCATTTCATCATCATCCAGGAAAGTGGCGAAATTGGACTGAGCAAAGATTGGGTAATTGTACGGGCGCTGATAACCACGCCGTTGAGCGCCCCACAAACCAAACATCATCATCATCATCATCATACATTAGTAATACACAATTTTGATAAATTATAATGTATTTAGACCATAGCAATAATTAAACTTACATTTCTTTGTAATTTCTTCTCTAATGGCGGCTAAAGATAGATACAGACAAAAGAAGTCTACACATTCATAAAATGCTACGTCACAGGTTCCTCTCTCTCTCAGCTCTCGAGGAAGACGACAAAGAATGCACATTATGTATTCCTATTTATACTCTTGCTGATTGTGAATGTCTCTTTGTAATCTTACAACATTATTTTCCTCTGTGGCTGTATTTTACATTTTTTTTATCGCAGATATTAACATATTTCGTAATTACATTATGAGTATAGAAATATTACAATCATAAATACATCGAGAATATTATTACAGAAAATATTACAATAATAACGAAGTCCTTTATACAAAATTAAATAATATTTTTGTTTGTTAAACAATTACAGTACATACGAATTGCTTCATAGTGGCGTACATAGTACAATTAAATGTCATTTCAATTTATTAATAGTGTGTGTGCTGCCAGGGAACGTTACAAGTCCCCCACGGATCCCTCGCTCAAAGGAAAGAAGCATGTCAGCATCGGTCAATAATTCAATGCTGCACTTCGTTTCCTTGATCATAGCGTCCCAAGACAAGCCAGGTGCCGTTTATAAAAGGTGGGATCCAGAAAATATGTGGTCATGCATAGACTCCGGAATCTCTAGAAAACTTCCCCAAATAAGCGCACGTCTGTGTGCATGTAAAGCCGTGCATATTCCCCTAAAGTGGGATATTGAATTCCCGTCAGACATTCACTGCATGTTCATACCCTGCATCCGTTATGCCAGCGGCTGTAAGGTTGCTGGAGAATGCAGTTATGTCGGGTAGCTTGGTTTTGTTGAGTTTTGCCATACTATCCACATACTCGTATGGAAAAACCCCCTTCCTAGTTACAAACTGAAACTTTTCCTCGTCGGGGAATGCAGCTCGAGTGATATGCATAACTCCCCCCCCCCCCCCCCCCCACTACCAGCAGATGTAGAGTTTCAGAGTTTCAACGAGTTTCTGGTGTGGCGCATGCATAAAATGTAGCGTAGCAAGGAAGTGAGCGTAATTCTTGGCTTCATTCGTTTGGAGAATGAAATGTATTTCTCGACGCTCTCAGATAGGACAGCGGCCTGGTTTTTCTCCCGACTGAAATTAGCCAAATGCTCAACTAGACAGTGAGCGTCATATCAACTTAAATTATGTCTTGGTAGCCAATACTTCAAATTGCACGTATTGTGAGCCGCTCTACGGAACTATCGCGTAAGATGACTGTGGTCCCTACGAGGAGTTTACGCTTTTCTATTTAGCGACAGCCCACATGTATGACAGTCGACCGCGTTATTGTACAGATCTTCATTCTTCTTCGATTTGATCATGGGAACGTTGTCGCTGTAAATCTTATCAACCTCCCATGAAAGTTTTTCGAGCTTAATGAGCAGCCAAACAGCAGGATTATCCTCGACATAAGATTTATAGCGGTTAAGAATCGGATCATAGGACGATATAATTTGGTACGCTGCCGCATATGGTATGTGTTTTTCTGTAAAGGTGGTATGTGAGGTCGTGTGGTGACATTCACAGCGAGTCACAGGAGCTAGGAGCCATTCAAAGTTGGCGTACACTGCAAACGGGCATCTCTCCCGGCGGTAAGCATTTTTAAATTTTACTAATTCATTTTCCTCAGTAGGCATCATAATGAAACCTGTAGGTTTGAAATAGGATTGAAATTACGTAACTGACAGTAGTCTGAAACACAACGTTATAATGGGAATGACAGGTGAAAGTGTACTTTATCTCATCACTTATGTGCTTTGCCCTGTACTGGCCTTTCCTAACTGCGAGAATATAAATTTAATTTAACTGAGAGAATGTAAAACTACATGGATTTATGTAAAACAAAAACAATCTGATGCAACACTACTGATTTGAAATTGGGCCTGGTAATAAAACAAAACTTGATCAATTTGAAAATAATGGTTCCTGTGCTTAATGAATGATACTGAAATAATAAAATTTCTTTCCTTTATCTGGACTATGGTAATGCTTTTCGAGCTGCTCTCTGTTAGTACTTTAAATTGTGTAGTTATCAAACAGCTATTGTGCATGACTGTAGCGTAGCATACATTTTAATTAGATCGAATATGACTGAGACACTAACTTCTTGAGAAAAATAGTTAATGGAAAATGACATGGATCTTGGAACTGGTATTGACTTGGGGTAAGTAACACCGTGACAATAACTTTAAAACTTCTTTTTTGACTCTATGAAAATTAATAATGCTCACAATTAACACACTCAATAAACTGATTATACATTAACAATTAGCTTTACAAAATAATTGGATGCGAGTGCTATACATTGTTTCAATCATCACTAATGAATATGCGCACTGAATTAGTAACAAAACAACTTTCTTTACCTTAATTATTTCCATCTTCTGTTGAGATTCCTTTTACAGTTCGCAAACATCATAGTATCTTGCAAATAAATAAATCATTACTGTCCATAGCGACTAAGTATATATCCAGCACACATCAGATACAACACGTCCTTTCACTTGAGAGTCCTCCATACTTCACACGATCTAAAGTTACTCTAACACCTCGTATCAGCGATCACTGTTGACCAGTGACGCTACTACTACATTTGACTATCTGTGGTTAAATATAAAATTTTCTTACTAAACTTGAATTAATTTACCGTGTGTATATAGCTTTCAATAACACATACCAGGTCCTTGGAAGCGCAATCTACTAGATGCACCACTAATAACTTGTCTGAAGAAAAATATTTGAGGCACCTTAAGCAAATATGTTTTCATGTTCTTTTTTCGACAATTGGCTGTAAAGAAGTTGGGACATGTCTTTAATCCAAACTTAATGATATTTGTCATCTTCAGAGAAGATAGCATGTGTACATGTATCTCACACTCACCGGCAGATTTTGGAAAATGGAGGGGGCCGATGACTATATGCTTGTCCTGCTCATTTGACTTGCTTTTCTCCTCCAGGCCATAAACATGAACCGGTGTTCCGCTATTCTGCATCTCAAATTTAGGTATGTCCTGAATGCTGACGGGGATCTTGATGTGATAAAAGTGATAACACTTATGAATGTCAAGGTATCTACCGCACTGAGATGTGCGCTCTGAATGTACCTTATAATTTCTCTCGCAAGCCAGGACTGACAATGCAAAACAAGCCTGATAGGTTTTATTTTCGACATTAATGCATGCTCTCTTATTAGCTGGATCCTTAGGGAGCTTTAATAGCTAGACCATCCATTTACTAATAGTAGACATGTGTACGGATGTCCAGGTGTTATATTTGGCTGAGCGATTTAGCTGACCCTCTCACTTTCATCTCGGAAAACCGATCCATTACAGCACTCAACGTGGATTTCGGCTATTGACGTGCTCCGCCTTATCACGCCATCCTCCCCCCCCCCCTTCATAGATAATGAAGACTTGTCTCTTTCAATGCCGGAATCAACTTTGGAGGGGTACGATAGTTCGACACAGAGCACCACACTGCATTTAATGGCGGGATACTGTGGATCACTGACTACTTTAAGGAGTTCCGTTTCCACGACAGGAAGGCATACCCTTAGAAAGCTGACAGGTTCGTGGTACCTACCTGCCGGATTCTCGATCCTTGTGAATGAGATTCGCTCCGCAAAGGTGTCTGCGGTCACCGAGTATTCTAACTGTAGTATGGTACCACTGACCTGACGTCCTTCACTAAAAGTATGGGAGAGGAAACTGCCGCTAGCCACAGGATCATCTCTATTACTAATACTATAACGACAACTAGGTGACGAAACTGATTGCGGTGATGTGTTGAGAGGTATGTGCTGTATCTCGCGAGATCGACAAGGACATAATGGCGGAAGAGGAGGAGAAGACGCTGTGGAATCGGCCAGTACGAGCAGCCTGGTCGCTGCAGCCCTGACCCAGTAGCCTGAGGGAGTGTCGTCTACGGACACCAGGGCGGTGCAGGGGTGGCGGCGGCGGCGGCGGCGGCGGCGGCGGGGGCAGCGAGAGCCGTGACGGCGGCTGTGGCTTCCCGCGCAGCGACTAGCGGTGCCCTTGCTGGCGAAGCCCGGATGTCACAGGCTTCTCCGTCCCTGATACCGGAGGCACGGCGTTTGCGGTATTTGTTCCCCTGACGCAGCCATTGTAGAATAACGAACACAACTAAATACCATGCTCTAGACATCGCTTACTGCAAGGAAAGAAAGAGTACCGATTATTTGTAAGTAGAGTGAGTATGTATCACCGATTTGGCTCTGTCTCCTTAGCATCTCCCTCATCTCCTCATGACGAAAGTCTTCCTCCATCTCTTCCACCTACTGTGGCAATTCGCCCTCTTCTAAATTTGGGAAGATCCATCTATTCAGGCCGGCCGCTGTGATCGAGCGGTTCTAGGCGCTTCAGTCCGGGACCGCGCTGCTGCTACGGTCGCAGGTTTGAATCCTGCCTCAGGAATGGATCTGTGTGATGTCCTTAGGTTAGTTAGGTTTAAGTAGTTCTAAGTCTAGGGGACTGATGACCTCAGATGTTAAGTCTCATAGTGCTTGGAGCCATTTGAATCCATCTGTTCAGCTTCCCTATGTCGCCTGCAACAATAATGCTCTAATAATAAAGCCACATGTACAGAAAAACAATGGGAAACAAATATAATTTTTTTTAGAGTATACACCCCACATGAGATCTACGATGGTTCCTGCGTATCTTCAGTGCATGCCCCTCCCTGTCCCCCTTCTTCGTCTGCCAGAAAATCATCTACAACAACAAGGAATTGCACCATATTACATCTGTGATGTAATTTCATTATGTATACACAGTCTATGTAGAAGGAAAAGAATTAATGGATATATATACTGAAACAATACGAAATTCTTAGTGAAAAGAAAAGAAGTAGCGTTTTGTCGTTATTGATCCTCAGCAACAGCAACATATTATGTAAATGGTGAATTTTTTTTAGAAAGGAACTACATATACACGACATATACTGCAACAATACTAAGTTCTTAGCGAAAAGCCGGCCGAAGCACCCCGCGCGGTTCTGGCGCTGCAGTCTGGAACCGCGAGACCGCTACGGTCGCAGGTTCGAATCCTGCCTCGGGCATGGATGTTTGTGATGTCCTTAGGTTAGTTAAGTTTAACTAGTTCTAAGTTCTAGGGGACTAATGACCTCAGCAGTTGAGTCCCATAGTGCTCAGAGCCATTTGAACCATTTTTTCTTAGCGAAAAAGTAACATTTATCGATTTTGGTCCCTGAAAATCATCTACAACAACGTCAGGCTCGTTGGTCGCAAGATACTATCTCAACAATGAAAGATATATGATATACAGATAAGAGATACAACTTACGATGATACTGCAGCTGTTGCTGCTGGTACAACTGCAGCTACTGCTGTTGCTGCAGGTGCAGCTGCTGCCACTAATGTTGCTGTTGCTGCAGCTGTTGCCTCTTGGGATCTCCAATTACTCGCTGGATATATGCTGAAACAATAAGACATGTATTCACTACGAAATTATTGGTGAAATAGAGGTACAGTTATCGATTTTGATCCCTCGAGATCATCTATAGACTTGCTGCTCACAAATACTACAAAGGTGCAGCTGCAGCTGCTGCCACTGTCCCTGTTGTTGCATTACAGCATTCATTTCATCCATGCTTCGGTGTTGGCGGATATGTGCTAAAACAATAAGAAGAAATGAATTCAGCACTACAAAATTCTTAATGAAGAGAAAAAATTGCAGTTATCTATCTGATCTGAACTTGCCAGATTATTCTCCACCATGCTCTAACACCCTCTGCCGTATGCCGCCACTAGCACTAACGATGTCCGTGATGCTGCTCAATGTTTGATTTTTTTCCAAATAAACCGGTAGCACACACACACACACACGAGTGAGAGTGGGACAATCGACTTCACACTACGGTGGTTGACAGACCGAGGGCGACAGTGGCTGGAGTGGCCTTTATATATCCTCTGTCCCCTCTGCTCACCACTTCCCCGAGGAGGGAGCCAATAGGAACACAGCATCCTACTCCACCTCCAGAAGAATGCTCGCCTGAGTGTGCTGGACAGGTCGGTGCTGGTCAGAGCACGCTGGACAAGTCTGTCCCGGTCTGCAAGCTCCGTCTATGTCCTGCTGGTTGTGGGATTTTTGCTATTCGATGAAACCGAATGTAAGATTAAATGTAGGTAATGCTCACTCCATTTCGCTATAACTCTACATTCAGGTTTCTACGTACCTAGGGTTGCCGTAATTTCTATCTGACAAACCGGGACATTTCTCTCAAACTGGCTAAAAATGGACGTAATTTGCGAAGGAGAAATCGGGACGAAGTGGGCTACTTCTCATAAGCTTAAAAAAATGAAAGATTGGAGCAAATGTCGCTTTTAGTTGCGAACAGCTGCAGCTATACGAAAAATTAACGGAGCTGTGAAGCAAAAAATATCATAACAATTACAAATTACACATTCTGCTTCGTAGTCATGCCTGCCTTGATTTAAGAAGAACCATTCATCTGAATATTTTACTTGGAATGAACACTTCCTCTTCGTCATTTTGAGTTCAGTTGAAGCAATCAAACACCTCAATAATAAATTAACTGCGATAAGATTCTGAGAAACAGATAATAACGTTGCTGCCAAGCTTAAACTAAAGTGACATAAGGGACACAGATGGTGGTCCATCAATATGGCATCGCGAATTCGAGTCATAGTGCTTAAAGCAGGGCTCATCCCTTTCAAACATGACAGGTGGAAAATAAAATCTATGCGATATACACACATCAAAAAAAGTTTTGGATCACCTTGGTTCCGAGAGTTCCGGAACCCATACAGAAAATTGGAATAGAGATCAACATAAACATCATTTCCGCCTTTTTTATTGCTCATGAAAACCACACATTGTATGTTGTGCCACCATACAGCGAGACCTTCAGAGGTGGTGGTCCAGATTGCTGTACACACCGGTACCTCTAATATCCAGTAGCACATCCCCTTCCATTGATGCATGCCTGTATTCGTCGTGGCATACTATCTACAAGTTCATCAACGTACTTTTGGTCCAAATTGTCCCACTCCTCAACGGTGATTCAGCGTAGATCCTTCAGAGTGGTTGGTGGGTCAAGTCGTCCATAAACAGCCATTTTCAATCTATCCCAGGCATGTTTGATAGGGTTCAGGTCTGGAGAACATGCTGGCCACTCTAGTCGAGCGATGTCGTTATCTTGAAGGAAGTCATTCACAAGATGTGCACAATGGGTGCTCGAATTGTCGTCCATGAAGACGAATGCCTCGCCAATATACTGCCGATATGGTGCACTATGGATCGGAGGATGGCATTCACTTATCGTACAGCCGTTACGGCGCCTTCCATGACCACCAGCGGCGTACGTTGGCCCCACATAATGCCACCCCAAAACAGTGGGGAACTTTCATCTTGCTGCACTCGCTAGACAGTGTGTCTAAGGCTTTTAGCCTGACCGGGTAGCCTCCAAACATGTCTCCGACGATTGTATGGTTGAAGGCATATGCGACACTCATCGGTGAAGAAAACGTGATGCCAATCCTGAGCGGTCCATTCGGCATGTTGTTGGGCCCGTCTGTACCTTGCTGCATGGTGTCGTGGTTGCAAAGATGGAGCTCGCCATAGACGTCGGGAGTGAAGTTGAGTATCATGCAGCCTATTGTGCGCAGTTTGAGTCTTAACACGACGTCCTGTGGCTGCACGAAAAGCGTTATTCAACATGGTGGCGTTGCTGTCAGGGTTCCTCCGAGCCATAATCCGTAGATAGCGGTCATCCACGGCAGTAGTAGCCCTTGGGCGGCCTGAGCGAGGCATGTCATCGACAGTTCCTGTCGCTCTGTATCTCCTCCAGATCCGAACAACATCACTTTGATTCACTCCGAGACGGCTCGACACTTCCCTTGTTGAGACCCCTTTCTGGCACAAAGTTACAATGCGGACGCGATTGAGCCGCGGTATTGACCGTCTAGGCATGGTTGAACTACAGACAACAGGAGCCGTGTACCACCTTCCTGGTGGAATGACTGGAACTGATCTGCTGGAAATTTGGAAATTTGTGGTGAGGTCTTGTGGGACGAAACTACTGAGGTCATCGATCCCTAAGCTTACGCACTACTTAATGTAACTTAAACTAACTTAGGCTAAAGACGACACACACACACCCATGCCCGACGGGGGACTCGAACCTCCGACGGGGGGAGCGCGCGGACCGCGACAAGACGCCTGAGACCGCGTGGCTACCCGGCGCGTCTGATCGGCTGTCGCACCCCTCCGTCTAATAGGCGCTGCTCATGCAACTTGTTTACATGTTTGGGCGGGTTTAGTGACATCTCTGAACAGTCAAAGGGACTGTGTCTGTGATACAATATCCACAGTCAACGTCTATCTTCAGGAGTTCTGGGAACTGGGGTGATGCAAAACATTTTTTGCTGTTTGTATACAGGGTGAAGCGCAATTCGCGCACTCGGGCTTCGCAGGACGTTTTTTTTGTGTGTGTATATATATCGCATAGTAATGGTACAAGTTGTGTGGGGAACATATAGTAATCAAAACTGTTCAACTGGCGAAGGCTCTTAATCAGTTTCATATAAATACCCGAGAGCACATTACAGACATTTCTTGATTTCAACCGCTCAAATACGTTGTAAGCAGCAACATGCACTTTCCCCAGCGTTTCCGTAGTCCTCAAGGCTAACTCTCGTAACATATTGAGGAAGTAGAGAGTTCTGGAATATTTTTTCTAATGTGTGGGTACAACTGTGTTCATGACTAAGCAGAGTTGTGTAGTCACTATCTCCCTTTAATAGACATAACTGAAGCATGACCATACTTTGGACGATAAACTCATTACCATTTCTTAAATTCACTGTTAGAATTACGGCATTCCTTTTTCAAAGACATTCTGGACACACTTCAAGTTGATTGACTGAATGACGATGGATTGATAGTGATTATCCAATTATATACAACTAGTGCGCTGAAAGGGATAAAGAGAAGTCTATTGTATACTTGGAATGAAGCGTTCTTTGCTGTGTACCTTATAGGAGGTTTCTGCAGAACATGGTATTCCTATTTGGAAATTCAGCTTCCGCACGCACGCTGCAGGATCTAAACACGTTTCCCGCACACGTAACAAATAAAATCTTTGCCTGACTCTCTAACAAGCTCTTTTACTTATTTGTAACAAACACAAGTTTTCCAGCTGCAATAACAGATCCGTCTCGCGGTGATCCATCTCCTGTTCCAAAGTGTTAAACAGGTGCAGTGCTTACCAACAAGAACTTGTATAATTTGAGAGGTGGTAGGTAAGTCTACGGTAGCTACACATGGAAGGCACTGGCATAAACCCCGCCTTGGCGGTTTGAATATATGTAAGTCGGCACTGTTGGTGGATGGATTTGCAAGTATCAAGTTGTGGAAGTAGCGTAATCGAAAAATAAAAAAAAGCTTGCTAGGTCTTTTTTGATTTGAAATTACATCCTTTAGTCATCCACAAAAATGTGATAGCGGGAGACGTTTTTTCATCTGGTGGGTGGTGTGAAAACGACACCCAGCTGCTGCGAGTGCGGAGTCTCACACATATTTTTATACATCTATAAATGATAGTCAGAAAGGTTATGCTGCTTGAACGAAAAGATACTATGGCTTATGTTCTGTAAGAAAATTAAATATGTCCATTCGTAAGGGAGGATAGATTTGACATGGTTAATTGTAATTTCAACGCATTGAGAAGTGTATCCGAACGTAAGGGGTGATATATTCATTTCGTAAACAGCTGTTCAATGTAACAATGCCAGGGTTCAACTGGATCTATTACAGCATAAAACAGGACGCGCAAAATGGATGTAACAAAATGGATATACAGAGCGTCCTCTCATCAGCTCCCCAAGCATATCCTCACGTCTTCTTTGTTGCACTATCGATCGCGACGTCGGCTACAGTGCACTAACTCATATCGGTGATGTCTTTCCAGCCCTTTCGTCCGCGGGAGCTATGCTGATAATCAAATAGTGCCGGACGCCTGTGTTTTTACAACGCTTATTTCAGAGTGTCTTGGCAGGATGCAGCATCTTCCGCAAGAGCTGACTAGTAGACTGAAACGTCAAACAATTTGCTAAAACTAAGGAGAATCGAGACATGTATCTGGTGTGAGTGTGGGCATACCATAATTTTTCAGGTGCTCTATGCATATAAATGATAACTGCACTGCTTATGTGAAATTCGTATATGTTGAAGTGTAAAGTTACCGTGATGCTCTGGCATGTGCAGACAAAATGACTGTGTGTTCTATAGTGAGGGAGGTATAGATTCAACACATCTAAGAGAGACATGTATGAGAAACATTTTACGCAGAAAATTATGTCCCCTGTAGACACTGAGATTCGTTCCGGAATCACGGCCACCAAGAGGAGATATTTCCAGTACACTGATCGGTATCAGACTGCAGCAGGAATCGTAATATTTAATTTTAGTTACATTGATAAATATGTGCCAAGTTTCCAATAGTCTTGTGAGTCCCAAAATGGTTGTAGAAAGAACAGCAGTAAGCAAGCAGTTCGGGGCCAGGAACAGTATCTCAACAGATGTCTTTGTTCCGGGCTGGGGCTTCCCCATCCTTGTACACCAGTTCAGAGAGTCTGACAAAGCCTCTGGCTTATGATGACTTGGTTCACGGCTCTCCATGGATTGGCAAAAATGGCTTTGAGCACTATGGGACTTAACATCTGAGGTCATCAGTCCCCTAGAACTTAGAACTACTTAAACATAACTAACCTAAGGACATCACACACATCCATGCCCGAAGCAGGATTCGAACCTGCGACCGTAGCGGTCGCGCGGTTCCAGACTGAAGCGCCTAGAACCGCTCAGCCACAACGGCCGGCCCCATGGATTGGTAAATAGTGAACCAGTTCTTATTTTGCGTTGAGTCTCCTTTGGGATCGCGTGTGTCATGTATATACTCTGTGGAAATTGGAGAAGATTCAATATGACGGGTGTTTGCTCTGGTAATATTGATAGCGTTGGAACTCCTGCCACTAAGGTCCTACTGGGGTGGGGGCCCCTCCACTGCCGGCAGGCCTCTCTCTTTCTGACACGCGCTTCCACTGCTGTGGTCATTGGCTGTGTTCACGGCGGTAATTTTCCCCGGTCTCTGAGCTCTGGCACTGTGTTGCGGCATGGTGCGTATGGGCGTCCAGAAGTTGAGTACTTGAGGTTAAGAGTGTTTCAACGATCTCAGTCATCTAGGTGTGAATAGATCGTGTTTCTCAATACAGTGCAGTGGTATTTGTTATTGTTTTTGTTACTATGCTATCACGGAGTAGACCCTTTCCTCCTTCCTTCTTAATCCTGGTGTAGCTGGGAGAACCAGTCAACTTATGAATTCTATAGTACTTTTAAAAAAGAAAGTACACTCAGCAGGCCTATCTTGGTCAGTAACCGTGACGTTAAAAATCACGTCGAAATTTGAAATTCTAATTATCATTTCATACATCACCTGTTCCAGTCGCTTTGTCAAGAAATGACAGGTTTGGATTATTTAATGAAATTCGTCGCCAGAAACATAACACTGTTGTTTATGCACGTTAATTGCTGTGCATTGTCGATCTTTTTTTATTTCGAGTAGTTTTAAACTGTGTGTAGCAAATTGTTTAAATGTCTATATTACCGATTTAATTAATACTGCCTGTTTCACTTTTCTGAAGCACCATTTGTGTCATCTCCAAGATGTGATATTCCGGTCGGCCTCTGTGGCGGAGTGGCTCTAGGCGCTTCAGTCCGGAACCGCGCTACTGCTATGGTCGCAGGTTCGAATCCTGCCTTGGGCATGGATGTTGTGTGATGTCCTTAGGTTAGTTAGGTTTAAGTAGTTCTAAGTCTAGGGGACTGATGACCTCAGATGTTAAGTCTCATAGTGCTCAGAGCCACTTGAACCATTTGTGATATTCTGCACCAGATTTAATAACTCCTGGAGCAATTTGTGAAATGTACCGCAAGAAAAGTCCGCAAAGTCCGCCGTGAAGGCTAGGGCAGTTCAGCGTCTGTGGCAGAATGAAATATCTCATACCATTTCCTATGTCTTCTGCAAAGCAAACTAGAGCTCTCTCTCTCTTTTTGTATGCAACGATTTTTTTTTAAAGTGTATTTCGAGTCAGCCTGCTACTAGTTTTGGACAACATCAATTTGTGTGCGTGAAACAGGTACTGTGTCTCCTTTTCATCCCCAGAAACACTATCACGTCACTGGAAATTAAAATTATTAGCTTCAGTAGTATTTTCGGATCGATTACCTGTCAGGTATTTTCTTTCGAAGGAGGTGCTTCACATTCGATGTTATGCAGGGGTTTACCGGGTAAACGCTGTTTTCCTTGCTGTTTGGTCCAACCATGACCAACGGTGCATGCAGGCCTGGCAGCGGCATGTAACAGGAGAGAGAGAGAGTGAGTGTTTCGACAGGAATTTCTCGGGTACCAAGTATCAAAGGGTTGACACCTCCTGATGGAGTTGTTCGGGCATTAGCATGATATGTGGTCTGTCAGTCACGGGGCCTGAGCATACTGTCTTGGACACTGGCGCGTGGCGCAGCCGCTGACAGTTGCGTCACTTTTCAGGACCTCGAGTGACCTGCACGTGTGGTGGCGCAAGCTGACATTCTGTGTGGGCCAGTGGACAGCTGGTGGTGGGCGGTGTGTGCTTCGCGACTGAAGGACTTTAATAGTGTAATTATGTGTGATAGCTGTTTCATGGTGGTATTCTTTGCATGATCAGAGTAAAAAACAAGCGATCGATGTAATACGTATTTTCGATGTATTTTACAAGATCTACGTCTTCCCAAAAGGCAGAGAATGATGAGCAAGAGAGATCCAATCCCTGAAAAATGAATTCTTTATAAATAAACAATATACCCTCTGCTAAGTAATTGATTTCCTGTGGTTAGATCCTTCCCCTCCAGCACAGAGCCGCCAATTTCGAGGTAGGTTGAGTGGGTAGGAGGCGAGGGTTGGAGCATTTACAAGTTGGGGGTTAATTAATTGGTCAATTTAATTAAATAGTCAATCAAATTGATGGAGCAAGAGAGGGCTATTTGAATAGCATGAAGCAGCTCGTGGATATCATAAGTAGTACAATTGAGCTATTTCTCACCAATTTTGTCATCAATTTAATTAATTAGTCAATTAATTTGATATCAGATGTGCCGTTTTTCTGAGAAAGTGGTGAAGAGTAGAGGTGACATGGAAAACTACGTAACCAAACAATATGTTAAGGACTTGTCAATAAAAAGGACGGATTATCCCCAAGGGGTTATAATCCTCTTAGCAGAACAATAGGTTAAGGCCATAAATCAATCAAGTTTGCCCTGATTGCAGGCAACCCGCACAAATGAATTGTCCTGATGCCGCCCTTGCCCCACTACTTACATGCCCTTTCGGTAAAACGGTCCCAAACAGTCTTGTGCGATATTCGTTTTATCTAAGTGCATTAATAATCAAAATGTCATTGCTCCCAGGTTCAAAATTAGCCACTGTAGTAATTCTTAATGAAAATCATCAATAATGGCAGCTGAAGCCTTCCAGCATAAGAAACAAACCTCGCAGAGGAGCGGACCGAGTTTCAGGGTACTGTCGCGCTCTTGGGATGGGAAACTATTCCTGAAAGGCGGACGGATCAGCAATGATCAACGGTATGAGGATGGAGAAGGGAATGAAAATGACTGCATTAAAGACACACAGTGTTTATCCGCAGGACATGTGGCCTTTAATTGAAAAGTGTCATATTAATCTTGCCTTTGATTCCCGATTCAGATCTCCGGTAGGGGACCGCCAATCGGGAACTGATAATGAGAAAAAGACTGAATAACCATCGAAAGGGTAACATTCTACGGTCGGAACGTGGAACGTCAGATGCTCGAACGTGGTAGGGGAGCCAGAATATCTTAAAGGGAAATGTGAAGGCTCTATCTACGTATCGTCTCAGTCTACATATAATGAGGGTCAGTGAAGTGAAATGGAAAGAAGACAAGGATTTCTGGTCAGACGAGTATAGTGTAATATTAACAACAGTCGGAAATGGTATAACGGGAGTAGGGTTCGTTATTAATAGGGAGGTAGGGCAGAGAGTGAGTTACAGTGAGCAGTTCAGTGACAGGACAGTTCTCATCACAATCGTCGGCAATGCGACACCGACAACAACAGTTCAGGTATACACGCCGACGTTGAAAGCAGAAGATGGAGAAATGGAAAAGAATATGGCGATATTGAACGTGTAATTCAGTACGTAAAGGGAAATGAAAATCTCATAGTCATGGGAGACTGGAATGCATTTGTAGGGGGAGGAGTAGAAGAAAGGGTAGGGAAGAACAAGGGGCCAGTAGTAGGATGAGAAAGACTAACTGAGTTCTGCAGATGGTAATGACCAATACTTGTTGAAGAAACACGAGAGAAGGAGCTATACTTAGAAAAGACAGCTGGATTACATCATGGTCAGACAAACATTCCGAAATCATATTTTGGATTGTAAGACGTACCCAGGAGCAGATACAGATTCAGGTCATATTTTAGTAATGATGATGAGTCGACTGAAGTTAACGAGAATCGTATGGCAGAATCAGTGTGGAAGGAAATGGAGTACTGAAGCACTGAGAAGTTGTGAGATGTATTTGAAGTTCGCTACGAATGTGAATACTGCCATAACGAATACCACAGTAGGCAGTTTAACTGAAGACTACTGGGCAGCTCTAAAACGGGCAGTCACAGATGTCGAACAGCCAGGCACAGGTAAGTTTGAAGAAACCTTCGCTAACAGAAGAAGTACTTCAGGAACTACAAAAAGGTTCAGGAATGACATGGATACAGCAATATAAATCACTTAGGAATGAAATAAATAAGCATGCAGGCCGGCCAAGGCGAAATGGCTGTGGGAGAAATGTACAGAAATCGAAAAATAAATGATCTCTGAAGGACTCCGCATATAGAAAAGTCAAAACAGTCTTTGGGGAAATTGAATGCAAATAGTAACATTAAAAGTGCAAGAGAATTCCACTGTTGAATGCAGAGAAAAGAGCGGATGGGAGGAAATAGTACACTAGTGGCCCCTACGAGGTGAAGCACCTGTCTGATGACTGGGTCAGAATTTAAAAGAACTTTCGAAGATAGCAGAAGGGATAGATCGGAACTTCTAAAATCATTGGGGAAATGACGACCAAACGATTATTCAGGTTTGTGTGTAAACCCTATGAGAGTGGTGACGTTTCATCCACACACATCCAAAAGTAGCAAGGGCATATAGGTGCGAAAACCATCGTACGATCAGCTTAACTCATGCATCCAAGCTGCTGACAAGTGTAATATACAGAAGAAGGGAGCCGGCCGGGGTGGCCGAGCGGTTCTAGGCGCTACAGTCTGGAACCGCGCGACCGCTACGGTCGCAGGTTCGAATCCTGCCTCGGGCATGGATGTGTGTGCTGTCCTTAGGTTAATTAGGTTTAAGTAGTTCTAAGTTCTAGGGGACTGATGGCCTCAGCAATTAAGTCCCATAGTGCTCAGAGCCATTTGAACCATTTGAACCAGAAGAAGGGAAAAGAAATAGAGGGTCTATTAGATGACGATTGGTTTGGATTTAGGAAAGGAAAAGGCAGCAGACGGGTAGGTCTGACATTGAGTTTGATAATGAAAGCAAGAATGAAGAAAAATCAAGACAAGTTTACAGGATTTATGAA
Organism: Schistocerca cancellata; assembly: GCF_023864275.1. Taxonomy (NCBI): domain Eukaryota; kingdom Metazoa; phylum Arthropoda; class Insecta; order Orthoptera; family Acrididae; genus Schistocerca; species Schistocerca cancellata. The sequence goes on from NC_064633.1 coordinate 426,076,614, forward strand.
CGTGGGAAAAAGCGTTCGACAGTGTCAAATGGCGGAAGATGTTTGAAATTATAAGAAAAATAGGAGTAAGCTACACGGAAAGACAGGTTACATACAATATCTTCATGAATTGAGAGGGAACTATACGGTAGGAAAACTGAGAACGTATTTCTCGGACTAAAAAAAGGTGTAAGATGGGGATGTAGTCTTTAGTCCCTACTGTTCAGTTTATTCACCGAAGAACCAATGAGGGAAATAAAAGAAAGGTTCAAGAGTGGTATTAAAATTCAGGTTGAAAGGATATCAATGATTAGATTCGTTGTTGACCATTGCTATCCTCAGAGAAAGTGAAGAGGAGTTACAGGACATGTCGAATGAGATGAACAGTCTAATGAACAAAGAATATGGGTTGAGAGTGAACCAGAAAAAAAAGTAGTTAGAAGCAGCAGAAACGAGAACAGCGAAGTTAGTCACGAAGTAGACGAAGTTGAGGAATTCTCCTAGTTGGTCAGCAAAGTAACCTATGTTGGACCAAGGAAGGAGGACATAAAGAACAGACTAGCACACTGACGAAAAGGGCATTCCTGGTCAGGGTAAGACTACTGGTGTCAAACATAGGCCATAACGTGAGGAAGAAATTTCTGAGAATGAACGATTGGAGCACAACATTGTATGGTACTGAATCATGGACAGTGTGAAAGCCGGAAGGAAAGAGAATTGAAGCATTTAAGATATGGTGTTACAGAATAGTATTGAAAAGTAGGTGGACTGATTAGGTAAGGAATGGGAGGAAGACAAGAACGTAAACACTTACAAGAAGAAGGGACAGGATGACAGGATACGTGATAAGGCATCACAGTATCCACGATACTAGAGGGAGCTATTGAGGGCAAAAGCTATAGGGGAAGTCAGAGATTGGAATACATCCAGTAAATAACTGAGGACATAAGGTGGAAGTGCTTCTCAGAAATCAAGAAGCTGGTGCAGGAGGGGAATTCGTGGTGGGCCGCATCAGATCAGTCAGAAGACTAATGCCTAAATAAATAATGCAGTAAAACACGAAGAATAACCAGTACTCCAACAGCGACTGAGCAGCGCTGCTGCATGACGGTAGCAATCAGTGCGGTCCAGTGCAGAACTGTTCATGCAAGCGTACTAGTTAGTTTTCGTGTTTTACTGTCCCTGTTAATTCATATTAATAAAACAAATATTGCACTAGACTAATGTGGGTTCGCTCTACTGAATGGGCACACAAAATATCGCTTTAAAAAAATCGTTTCGTATGTAATGTGAAACAAACCGACGCTTTCCGTCAACGCTAGGTGTCGCTTGAAAGACGTGTGAGCAGTATTTGTTCGGCTGACTCCAGTACACATTACAAAAATGAAATTGCAAATATCTGGCAAAACACCAGAGAAAATTCGCCTGACGACTCTTAGGAGGGACATCCTCATTCACCAAACTTTTAAAAAAATGCTGAAATATTATCGAATATAATCGTACAATTATTATTGTCTGTTCGTGAGGGATTGGACCAACAATATTTACTCGAAAGTTGACCAAAATCATTTGGCGTAATCCCCTCGTTACCAGTGTTGACACCAACTTGCTAAATTGATGGTCAGTGAATAAATAGGTGAAAAAGGAAAGAAGGTAAAGAGTTCCAAGTTGAACGACACAGTACAAAGGTACGGACGCGGCGGCAGCACTTCACGAATATGCTATGCGGTTTTGCAGCCCAAACGTGCCTTCAACTAGCAGGTGGGATGGTTGTGGCGGCGTTTCGCGGCTGGCTGCACGCAGCATCTTCCTAACACGATCAGCTTACGCCGTATAATAACCCAGCCCCCTTCCCGCCCCCACGAACCAGTCCTCCCCCTCTTTCGCGTGCGTCCCCCCCCCCCTTCCTCCAGGACCTCCGTCTCAAGACTCTCATCTGGGACTACTTTCATATGACGAGCAACTTCTAATGAAATTTCGCCCAACTCCGGCGCGGGCCCGTGGGCGTTTAGGATTACCTGCAGCGCGGTGCGTCTCTCTCTCGCGGAGCGGGTAATATGTATATGTACACGACACGACCAACTTGTAATATCCGCGACCGCCATTAGCATTTCCCGGTACTCACTCGTCAGCGGAGCCACTCTATCCAGCAGCCGTGCAATAAAGGCGACAAATGGCACTGGTTCTACGAGGGTCCTTTTTCTGATCGAAAGTGGATGAGACCAAACAAATGAAGTGCGCCAATACAACTATATGGAAACGTCTGTAATTGCTATGCAAGTTGTTTCAGAAGGAATCTTAAGTATTGTAGGTGGTGGAAGTGTAGACCAATGGGAACAATCCATTACATGTAACACGTGACCAACTTCTGCTAGGGACTGGGTGCTGTACTGTGCTCAAAATCGTATTGTCGTACACTTTTGAGATGGCTGCATAAGCAGAACCAGTGGGCATGTTCTCAAAGCTAAGAAAATTGTTGGTCATAGTTGTACAGCTGTTAGAACATAAGCCAAACAAATATTCACAGAAGATGTTAAGCAAATGTAAATGATGAACTTCAAAGTTGATTTTCTTTAATTCAACCTCCAACTTCAATGCATTTTCGAATTCTCTTGACAACATCACGTGTAGATCTTCTGAGGTCGTCTTGGCATTCTTTTATGAGGGTAGTACCACTCATGTATCCAACTATGAGATCGTTTCCTGTGTTTACTTTTTCTTTGTAGAGTTCGCCTTTCAAAGATCCCCCACAGGCAAGGTCCATGGACCTTGGTAGTCAATAATCGTGATCATTTCTGCCGATCCATCTTCTGGGGAATGTTACACTACTGGTCATTAAAATTGCAACACCACGAAGATGACGTGCTACAGATGCGAAATTTAACCGACAGGAAGAAGATGGAGTGACGTGTAAATGATTAGCTTTTCAGATCATTCACACAAGACTGGCGCCGGTGGCGACACCTACAACGTGATGACATGAGGAAAGTTTCCAACAGATTTCTCTTACACAAACAGCAGCTGACCGGCGTTGCCTGTTGAAAAGTTGTTGTGATGCCTCGTGGAAGGAGGAGAAATGCGTACCATCACGTTTCCGACATTCATAAACGTCGGATTGTAGCCTATCGCGATTGCGGTTTATCGTATCGCGACATTGCTGCTCGCGTTAGTCGAGATCCAGTGACTGTTAGCAGAATATGGAATCTGTGGGTTCAGGAGGGTAATATGGAACGCCGTGCTGGATCCCAACGGCCTCATATCACTAGCAGTCGAGATGACAGGCATCTTATCCGCATGGCTGTAACGGGTCGTGCTGCCACGTCTCGATCCCTGAGGCAACAGATGGGGACGTTTGCATGACAACAACCATCTGCACGAACAATTCGACGACGTTTGCAGGAGCATGGACTATCAGCTCGGAGACGATGGCTGCGGTTACCCTTGACGCTGCATCACAGAGAGGAGCGCCTGCAATGGTGTACTCAACGAGGAACCCGGTTGCACATATGTCAAAACGTCATTTTTTCGGATGAATCCAGGTTCTGTTTACAGCATCATGATGGTCGCATCCGTGTTTGGCGACTTCGCGGTGAACGCACATTGGAAGCGTGTATTCGTCATCGCCATACTTGCGTATCACCCGGCGTGATGGTATAGGGTGCCATTCGTTACACGTCTCGGTCACCTCTTGTTCGTACTGACGGCACCTCGAACAGTGGACGATACATTTCAGATGTGTTACGACCCGTGGATCTACCCTTCATTCGATCCGTGCGAAACCCTACAGGATAATACACGACCGCATGTTGCAGGTCCTGTACGGGCCTTTCTGGATACAGAAAATGTTCGACTACTGCCCTGGCCAACACATTCTCCAGATCTCTCACCAATTGAAAACGTCTGGTCAATGGTGGCCGAGCTACTGGCTGGTTACAATACGCCAGTCACTACTCTTGATGAACTGTGGTATCGTGTTGAAGCTGCATGGGCAGCTGTACCTGTACACGCCATCCAAGCTCAGTTTGTCTCAATGCCCAAGCGTATCAAGGCCGTTACTACGGCCAGAGGTGGTTGTTCTGGGTACTGATTTATCACATGTAATCACATGTCAGTTCTAGTATAATATATTTGTCCAATGAATACCCGTTTACCATTTGCATTTCTTTTTGGTGTAGCAATTTTAATGGCCAATAGTGTATGTTTGAATGATGTGTAACCTGAAAACTAGAACGTGCAGGAGTCCAGTCATGCTGGAAGAGCATACCGTACTGGCACGATGGTATCTCCAACAGTGTCGAAAGTCATCGTTTTGATGGTCCAGGTGTCATGCTGTGGGGAGGCGTGATGTTGCATGGGCATACTGACCTCCATATCATTGAACGTGACACACTCACTGGTCAACGTTATTGTGATACTGTACTCCTTTCCTACTTGGACCTTTACAGGGGTGCATTCGGCCCTGAAATTAATTTAGTGGATGACCGCATCGAACAGCGTAGGTGGAGGAGTTCTTGTAACGAGAGGATATGCGGCAAACGCGTTCCTCCTACTTAAGCACATGTGGGATGAGTTGAGTAGACGTTCTGCAGCCTGTCCACTTGAACCAACGACCACCCATCAGCTGTCACCGCGCTGATGGAGAAATGGAGCGTCCCACCACAAAGACTGCTTACCAACTTTGTCGCCAGCTTTGGAGCACGTCGCAGAGCATGTATTGCCGTCTGTTGTGTTCAGACACCCTATTAGGAACCAGTCGCTTTTAATGTCCAGGAAACATTCATGGATCACTGTGACTTCATCGTAGTTATTGTCTTTGAATACATGCATCTTTCTGTCACTGTCTGTACTATTCCGTAGCAATTCTTTCTATATATGGTTCAAGTTTCATAGAACTATATTACTAGGAAGTGACTCATCATGCGAAAGCTGCTTTTGTCCTTACGTTTTACACACTAGTACAGTTAAAACATGCTGTACCGAAAATTTGTTGTGGTATTCAGTTCAGAGACTGGTTGCATGCAGCTCTCCATGCTACTCTATCCTGTGCAAGCTGCTTCATCTCCCAGTACCTACTCCAACTTACATCCTTCTGAATCTGCTTAGTGTATTCATCTCTTGGTCTCCCTCTACGATTTTTGCCCTCAACGCTGCCCTCCAGTACTAAATTGGTGATCCCTTGATGCCTCAGAATATGTCCTACCAACCGATCCCTTCTTCTAGTCAAGTTGTGCCACAAATTTCTCTTCCCCCCAATTCTGTTCAATACTTCCTCATTAGTTACGTGATCTACCCATCTAATCTTCAGCATTATTCTGTAGCACCACATTTCGAAAGTTTCTATTCTCTTCTTGTCTAAACTATTTATCGTCCACGTTTCACTCCATACAAACACTTTCAGAAACGACGTCCTGACACTTAAATCTGTACTCGATGTTAACAAACACTTCTTCTTCAGAAACGCTTTCCTTGCCATTGCCAGTGTGGTTGGTATGCCTGGGCGATCGATTCGATTGGCCACAGTTTGTAGTTTTCTACTTACAGTCATGCGTCTTCCCACTGACGCACGACTCTTCTGCCGGACGATGATACGATGACGATTTCGGGAATGGCACACCGAAATGAAGCACCACCAATACACAGTTCTTTGGGTGCTTTGCCGCCTGTATCATTTCACCGTATCCCGACGTGTCCTGGTAACCAGCCAGAGATATCAACTTTGCCTTGGTTTTGGCCTGCTGTGAGTCGTCGCGGTTGTTTTTAAATGAAATCATTCCTCTTTAGGCTGTTAAATCATTATTTATAGCACCTGAAATTTCGATACATCGTCATTTTCGAGCTTTGTGTGATGTTGTAACACACTGAATAAAATAAAACTGTGACATGCTGCGTAACGTGTATGGAATATATATGCTGTGTAACGTGTATTTCTAGCGTGTATGGTATAGGAAACAGGAGCAGATAAATTCGCACCACCACATGCAACTGCTCTTACACAGCATATCAGAGCTTTACATTATTGAGAGGTTCACAACATCCCACAATGCCTAAAAATGACCACGTGTCTAAACTGCAATCGCAATAAATAATGTTTTAAGAACCTAAAGAAGAATGATTTCACTTAAAAATTTCCCGAAGGCTGTGGAACCAGTCACCAAATTTCTGCATCGTGGATGGCCTGAATTAGTTTTTCTACTTGATGCAATTGCTGTACGGCTTGTAAGACACTGAGCGAATCAGAGCAGATGAAGAAATTTGAACCTGCTCCAATTTGTTTAGTACTCTGTGTACCTCTGCATCATAATTTGCTAATCCTTTCAGAAAGAGAGCTCTGAAAACCACATCAGGAAAAACTGCAGGGCAGAAGACTGCATTCCGTTGTTTAGATACATGCGTTTCACAGTTCCTATCACAGGCTTCTAGGGGTTGTAGAGACGACTTGTGTGACAAAGTCTTGATAAAAACCCATGTCCGGAAGTATAAAATTTGAATGTATAATAAATTCGACGCTCGAATCGCTTTCAGATCACCAGACAGCGGAGTCAATGAGCTCTGCCATGCGTCCCCTACAGAGTTTCTCCATGTGGCGATCCTGCTGTTCGTTGCACTCGATGTATCTGCCACGCATGCTTTCATCCATATGGTCCAACGCTAGTGCTCATCCGTTGCAACACCACAGTGAACCCTCCTGGTCTTTAACGCACCAGTTTCTCGAATACTTTGTTGCGTCTGATGGCCTGAGGGGATCCGGGAAACTTTCTCGATACATGCGTTGGGCTGCTCTACCATTACGTTTCGTGCCGTGAAGCCAGAGACATGAAAGTGAGCAGATCTTAGAACTTACTTTATATTCAAACGGCACATCTCCGGACACGAGTTCCTCTTTAAAACTTTATCTAAGTGCTCTGTACAGCCTCTAGAAGGAATTATGCAACAGCTTGCATAACGATAAAATCTTGGATGATTCTCTACACTGAAGAAAACTAACTATTAAAAATGTAATATGGTGTACAAGATTTATTGCTCCCTGACAAGTTTAATATAACTTCGGCCTCTGAACTCGCCAAGGCGACAGTTTGTTCCTTCCGTGGCTGCCTATTGATAATACTGCTGCTCGCTTTAATCGGGATCTCACGGCTGTCAGGTCAGAAATCAATTGGAGATATTATTATTTTAAAATAATTTAGAGTCGTTGTTAAACTGTAAAACTATAACTTTCTGCTTTCATCCCCTATGAAATATAATTTTATCTGCTTGTGAACCATAATCTATAGGCGCGTGTGAGAGAATGAAGTCCAACGACAGTCTCATTATAATTAACTGACGAAATTTCCACGTGAAGTAATTCCTCTCTCCACCACTTTAATCAAGCAACATTGTATTCCACAGAAAGTTTGAGGTAATTAATACACGGAAGTTATTAGCGAATAACATTCAGCAGCGCGATTCAACTTTCGCCGTCGTATATAAGCGCGAACGGTAGCAAATTAAAAACCAAACAAGCCCACCGTCAAAAAGCGGCCGAACGCCGAATGGACGTTATTCAATAAAACAACAAAATGACTGAGATAGTGTGGAGAATCGACGCGTAAAATATAACGGGCCAATATTTTGGCAGCTATGGGGAGGGGAAAAGCGAGAGGGGGAGTGGAGGACGGCGCCAATCAGGTCCGGTGATTCTGCAGCGTCCGGTGAATAATTCACGGCGCTGGGCCGCTCGGGGAGGTATCAATTGCCCGATATATCTTCCGGACGTGTGGCTTTTATTTGGAATTTAAATGGAGTAATTGAGGCGAGTCCGCCGCCGATTACGCCGCTTTAGCGCTCGAGCACGTCCACCCCTCCTCCCCCCCCTTTCCCCAACCTCCTCTCCCTCCATCAGTCCCCCCTCCAGCCCCCCTCCCACTTCCAGCCAACCTAAATCAAACGTTTCACAGCACTGCAGCGAGGCGAGTCCGCATTGTTATCATGGTGGTCGCTCGGCGTATGCTAATTATACCATTTGCATTCAATATGTGCATTTTTGTCCTGTCCCTTTCTGGCTGCGCGGCGTAAAATCATGTGACGCTGCCGTGAGGGGGGGGGGGGATTGTGAGGGGGGAGTGGGTGGTGGCGGTGGAGGAACGAAGGGGAAAATTCCGGGACGGAGGATGCAAGGTACGTCCTGTCCCGCGGTTGTGATTCGTGGGAGCAATTCAGGATCGCGACGACTACTCGTACCATTAACAGCAGCTGTGCGTGCCGGGAAAAAGCAGCCATTACGGCACTAAAAAACCTCTACATGCTGAAGCAAAAAATCTCGTTTTTTTCCTTCTGCACTAACCCAATTTTACAAACGCTTTCTTTATAGCTTGCATACAGTATATGGTATCTCCACAGCAGCAAGGAGAAGCTAACTGGCTAATTTCACGCCAGTTATGCAGCAGAAAATTAAATTTAGTTACTTCCATACTGCAGCGTGTAACAATGTTGGCATACTGTGAGAAGTTCTCAGGCAAGAAAGCTGTCTCACAGGGGAAGATTATAAACGAACGTGTAAGCTACCCCCATTCCTCTACCATCTTCTCAGTATTTGTGTAGAGTTTTGCTCAAGTGACACTTACTCCAACGGGTAGCAGTATAAACTTGACAGATTACTATTACTTGAGACTATGTATGGATCGGCAGGAATCGTGTAACGCTATTTTAGTTCAGCTACATTGCTGGAAACCCTTAAAGGAAAATTAAAATTTCTCATGTTTAGAAATGAGTAGTTTCGACAACCAGTTTTGACAGACTTTGCTGTCGTCTTCCGGTCTTCAAAAGTTTAGTTAGAAAATGTGTTCGTTGTGAGTTGGAACCTCACACCAAGTTGTTACAATAGTGGATTAAATGTACCACATTATGCAGAGGCTTGTGATACATAAAACGTTTGCAGTCACAAAGCACCTTGTACACACGACCCTGTCTGCATGTGTAGCGCTCACAGATGACTCTTGTCATAAAAAAAAAACACACACACACACAATATACATCATACATTTAGCTCAGATATGGTTGCTGATTGACCCTGTCTGCATGTGTGGCGCTCACAGATGACTCTTAAGTCATAAAAAACACAATATGCATCGTACATTTAGCTCACAGATGGTTACTAAGTCTTAGAAAAAGCAATATACATTGCACATTGTACATTTTACTGTATATTGTACATTTTACTGTATATTGTGGTTTTTAAGACTTTACAATCATCTTTGAGTGCTACGTATGCGGGCATGGCCATGTGTTCAATGTGCTTCGTGATTGTAAAATTTTTATTTCTGACAAACCTTTGCATAATGAGCTACATTTTACCCACTAATATGACAAAATGACACGTCATTCAAGTTCACAACGAACACATTTTCTAACAAAAATTTTTGAAGACCAGAAGATAACACCAAGGCCTGTCGAGACAAGTCGTCGAAAATAAAAATTTATGGGAGCTTGACTAAATAAAGCTTTTTGATCAAATTAAACCAAAAGTTGTAATTCATCAAGGTAAGTTCGATGTGGCACGAGAATCTAGTCACTGTATTGAAGGATTGTGAAGTTATGCAGTGTGGAAATTCTCGAAATACTCGTATTTAAGTGTCCATATTAATCAAGATAAGTTTAGTGAATTTCTCTATAATTACTGCGACCTATTTCATGTACCAGTAACTTTCTGTACGTAAGATCGGGGAAGAGTGAAGGCTGACTGCAATGTGGTCCTTGCGATTCACGTAAACTTTTAAGAAACAGAATTGCATGTTAACCTACAGCATAGCCGGAATGCCCGATCATTCTCCTCGCTGAGCTTCGTCATAGCACATCAGAAGAACCCACTGATTCTTCGACCAGATGCAACATTTCAAGGCAGAGACAGTATTCACAGATAAATGATTTCAGGTTAGTTCTTCAGGTTTATTTGGCAGATCCATTATGCAATTTGCTTGATTGTTAAGGGGAAGATTCAATACCAGGTGGACAGAGGCGCCGACTTAAAAAAATATTGGGGGAGGGGGAGGGGGAAGGGCATACTGGGGGTCTTGCCCCAGGAAATTTTAGATGAAAAATAGTGAGTTTTAAAGTTTTTTAAGCATTTTAGAATCATATATTCAACATTAAAACCCTGAAAACTGGACTCTCGATAACTCGACATTCTCCAGAAAACTCGACAAGCCTGACACAGTTTTTGGCTTTGAAAAAAGAAACAAACACAAACACGCACGGTATTTTCGTAAAAAGCTAATTTGATTTATGGTAATAATCATGCTTATAGAGTATTACAGAGCAGTGAATACATAGCTCTGAAAAGACTGAAATTTTATTTAAATAAACCCTTAACTACCATTAAAAGAATTAAACATAAAATATTGCTGTCTCACAGTAATAGCACTATGATTAATAAGTGAAATAGCTAATTTAAGCTTACTTTGAATAAGGCTCAGGGTTCATTAAATAGAAACAATATCTCAAAGTTAATGCTTTAATACAGTTAATAAAGTTAATACACTATGTCTATTACTTTCAGTCAAAAAGTACGTAAATAGCGGGTTTTGATTGGGTCTTACGCCCTAAAAATATTTAAGCATTTGAAAATAACTAATACAGTACTATAGTAATATAGTAGTACAGTATTAAACTAGTACTAATATTTCGAAACTGCAAATTCAACGTTATGTATGTATTTAATTCTCTATTTTATAAAGATGTTTAATATTGCTCTAAATGCCATTATTAGGGCTAGAGTGTCTTTAGAAAGGTGCAAATGTCGACCGTCTGACTGGATTACTGAATATGAAGTCGTTGATGACTGGTCGGATATCCAATTCATCCAAAACATCTCGGTGGGCATGAAGAACAGCCAGGTTGTTCAGTCACTTCTGTCCCATTGTTGATCAGAGGTATGACTTCAGACGTCTAAGGGCGCTAAATGACCGTTCTGCTGTTATTGTCGTGATTACAGCTACTTGTAGAAGCTTAATGTACTTCACTACTTCACATAACATTTCTCCAACTGCAGGCTCTTCAGTAATGTACTTACTTACATCCGCGCGTTTTTTAAGACCAGTTGTTTTTTATTAGCGATATCGGCCAACATATACAAGTGTATGTGCAGTCTCTCAATGTCTAGGCCATTTTTGAAAAACTCAGTTGATTGTTTACTAAAAGCAAGCACTGTTGTTCAACTGCAATGACATGTGTGAGTCCAGTTGAAGCAAACCGCTCAGTAATGCAGGACTACACCATTTCACAAACTTCAAAGTAAATAGCTTTGTAGTATTTCTTTGGGGTTTTGAAAGTGTGCGGTGAGCTGGCTTCGTTGTTTTCATACTTCTTTTGTATACTTCGATTCTGAGGAAGCGAAGGATCATTAACTTGTAAGGTTTTTCTTTTAAACACAATTCCCAAACGTGTTCAAAACTATCACGCCTTCCATTCAATATATAAAAAAAAGCCCTGATATATTTTTTCCAGATCAGCAACAATTAGATGAGGGCATTTAATTTTTTCATTGACATCCTCTGCTGGGTTCATTGAATGGTAATAAAGACATAAAAAGAAATGTCTCGAATTGTAACATTGACTCAAGGTAGCCTGGACATTTCTAACCTGCCTCTGTTTTATTCTCTGCAGAAAATGTTTCAAAAAACTCTAGAAGTTTTTCAAAGTTTTTCAATGTTCTCAAGATACTAGAAGCACACATAGTCCATAGAGTCGGGCAAAGGGGTAGTAGACCAGTTTGGTCGTCGGCGCTCTCACAGCGTATGTTTCTTCTGTTGGATTCCCTTACGGTGTTTATTAAGTCCTTGGCTAAAGCCATAATATCCCTCATAGACGTAAGTTGTCGGAGACTGTCTACAGCTGCCAAGTCTAAACTGTGAGCAGTGCAGTGCACATGACGTGCTTTTGGTTGTATGATGATGATGAGGTCCCATACTCCGAGGAGCGTAGGGGGACGATGAGGGAGACCCACATCGGCGACTAGGCAAGGTCCTAGCGAAGGTGATTTGCCATTGTCTTCCTCCGACCGTAATTGGGATGAATGATGATGATGAAGACGACACAACAACACCCAGTCATCTCGAGGCAGGGAAAATCCCTGACCCCGCCGGGAATCGAACCCGGGACCCCGTGCGCGGGAAGCGAGGATGCTACCGCAAGACCACTAGCTGTAGACTTTTGGATGTATATCCAAAACTAACTTTTTTACTTCTTTGAACTTACCTCTCATATTCGAGGCACCATCTGACCTCTTAGTTATCCATTGACAAATCAAGACAAGCAAAAACGTCTTTTATAATACTAAACAGAGTTTGTGATTCAGCGTTGGAGGTCTCGTATACGCCAATACAGTGTTCCTTAATGATTAAGGAATCATCAAAAGTACGAATACAAAATGACACTTGTTCGTGACTCGAAGAATCACTTGTTTCGTCAATCCTAATAGAGAAATGTTCAGCCATTGAAGCCAATACCTTTCTCAACACAGACTTTCCTAGTAGATCAATGATCAATATCGTGGGACGTACACTTATACCCCGAACGCCCTAACCAATCTTTAAACTCAGGTATGTCATTCTTTCAGAGTTCTAACAATTGAAAAAAATGAGTTTACATCTTCATGCCCTCTAATTGCTAGTCCTTGTTGCCACAGAAATTGCACGGTAGTAAAAATTGTTTCAAGAGCTAAACGGCCTTTCTTCATATCACTATCTAACTGTTAATTCGATTGGGAGGCCACACTTTGGTTGGTGACAGAATTTAGTTTCAGATCATCTTCTTTATGCGTAAATGTATTTTCATGAAGACGGAATTTTTCCAAAGCCTTTTTCCAGTTAGAAAACCCTATGGAAGTAAATGCATCTTCTGTTTTTGAAGAAATTTATAACAGATTTTTAGCTTCTGCCTCTTTGCAAGTTTTGCAAAAAACTTTTTTCGTAGATGCTACATATTCTAGCCAAGTATATTTGATCAACTAAGACTTCTGAAATGATCTTGCCTTTCCGGATTTTCCAGGTTTCGGTTGTGAACGGTTCTCACCTGAAGATGACGAAGCAATTGACGACACAATAATTGTTGCAGGTTGACTTGCAGTATCATCAACTTCCAAGCGCCCCATTTGGTAACAAATTTATTCATTGCAAACTTAATTCACGATTTACTAAGAGACTAAAGTAAACGTATAAAATATAGTCATATAAAATAGTCCACTAGACACTAAAGTCGGAACACTAAACACGTCTGCAGCGTGCAGTGAACGAAACTAACCATACTGAATGAGTGCAACAGCAGGGTGGGATTTATGTTACCACGGTGTCGTTATGTCTCGAAGGTTCAAGGCGACATGAGGCGTAGGGTTCCAGGCGCTTGTGCTTCAATCCTTTTGATGTCGCCGCGGCCGCATCGCTGGTCCGCCGGCGCCAGACTTTACCCGAAGGTTCGCACAACGGGACAACTTCTAAGTGTGTCCGCAGCACCGTAGCACTATCATGATTCACACCTCCGTTTTCAGTTAACCTGCTTACTACCGTAATAATTATTTGTTTTAACTCATTACTGAATGTGTTGTAAAAGGTAAGCATCGTCAAACAAGGAAAATAAAAAATTTCTACATAATAATAATAAATGAAAAGCACCAGTTTGCTTTTGTTCTACAATATTATTTTTATTGCTAACCGGTTTTCGGCTTACAAGGCCATCTTCAGACATTTCCTGAGTATTATCACCAAAGAAGTTAAATGTTAGCAGACGACATTGGAAGAGAAGTAACACATCTACAGAGAAGTAGAAACATACAGTGAGTAACATCTTTGCAATGAAATAGTAAAAACTGAACAGTACATAAATAACAATGGAGTTGACAGGAAAACCTTTAGCACAAAATAGGAATAGCTTGCCTACATAACAGTTTCTATTAATAAACAAAACTAATGAAATAAGATAAAATTAGTACTAGACAAGGCTGCATCAAGAGGTATGAAACATGGAGAGTGATACACAACCAATTAAAAAAGAAGAGACAGTTGTCAATGTAAATACAGAATACACTAGGAACTTAAGCAATACCTACAGTTTGAGAGTGTGGTGGTACTGCATTTTAACATTAACATTATAATCAAAGCAGTGGCTGTATACCAGTTTACATTAAATAAATGAGCAAAGTAAAATATGAACAGTATTTGATGAGACAACTACAAGGGGAGTTAAACATGGACAGTAATACAAGTACAAGTTAAAAGCAAACCCTTAACTATTGAAACTACAGCATATGTGGAATACAAAGACAACTGCAACAAATAAAACAACTTAATGACTACAGGAAAATGGGAATATGAAGGAAGAGAGAGTGTGGGAAGTAATGAACAACAAAGATGATTATATGAAGTTTAGGAGAGGGGAAGTGTTGAGTTGTGTCTGGTCATTTAGGATAAGATCTGGACTGTGAGCAAGATGTTTGTTAATTTCCAGGGCTTCCAGCAGGTTGAGTTTATGGCCTTTGTTTGCTAAGTGAAGTACATGGGACACTGGCTGGTAGTTGTGACCCTCACTCAGTACATGCTCAGCAAATGCAGAGTCTGAATTCTGCAACCTCCAGCTGCGTTCATGTTCAGCCAGAGCCTAGTTGATATGTCTCTGCCTGACTGACCAATGTAAAATTTGTCACAATCAGAACAAGTGATTTTGTATACCCCACTGTTGGCTAATAAGTGGATCATTTCAACATAATTTTGTGATTTTACAAAGCATAATATATCTAATAATTTTCTTGAATTATTGGTGTGGCTCAGCCCCCCCCCCCCCCCAAAAAAAAGAATTCTTGAGGGGGCTCGGGCCCGACGGAGTCAGTGCCTACACAGATGGACAACGAAGATATTGAAATTGCTTCCTGCAAAGGAAGAAATCTAGTCACAGTTAACAAACATTATTAAATCAATTTTATCTGCTTCGCATCTGATAGACTATAAACATAAATGACAACTAGACCAGCAATCTTAATAGACATTCAATTAATTTTTTAACTTGTAGCCAACATTCAATTACACACATATTGTTTAAATATTCTGGTTAGGTACAGTATATGTGACAAGACGGAAATGAACAAAAAACTGAAACAGAATTGAGAACTGGGTATGGGTGGTCTGTATTAATTCTGTATCACATGATGCAGGTATTCACTGGCGATATTTGCCGTCTTGGGCACTTTTGTTTCGTGGGCATGTTTCTCTGCCTGAGGCCGGTATTACACAACCAAATTTCTTTGACAAAGAAATTTGATTGAATATTCATCTGTTTCTTCGACAAAGACCTTTGACGTGGCACAAAAGGGGTATGATACTGCCTTCAGATATCTCGTCGAAGTTCCATCAGAATGACTGGCATATAGTAACAAAAGAGCTGTATGATATCAGTGAGAAATTTCTATTGTTAATACTGTTAGTTTCATGGTTTCCCATCATTAAATGAAGGAGAGGTTCTTTCCAACATGAGTACGAAATGTAATTAAAGTAATATCGCTCCTTCTGTTAATTTTAACATACCTCACACCGTCAAGAAAAGCGAGAAATCAAAAACCGGCCATTTGTAGTTGATGTCACTGAAAAAATGCGTGTGAAGTTCCCCCAAGTACCCAAAAAAGATCACGTTTCTATCTCGCAATTTGACCACTTCAGGGCAGTTGTGTCATTCTTGTTGTGAGCTACTTCATGATTCGTCATGGAAAGAAAAGTGTCACGTCAGCGTCGTTACTGGTAGGTGTACATGAGCCATTTAGCACATTCTGAGTAGTGATGCTTTTCGTGCATATGGTAATTTTTAAAATCACATATTATTACAGTGTCGGTGTTCATATAGTTTCTTTGTCTTACATTATAATATCTTTCACATATGCATGCTCGTCTGAAAGAAGAGACATTGTTTTGACAGTCACAGCTGTTGTAAATATTACGAAATTTCATGCCTTGTAGCGTACAAGAAGAAAAGGACATTTTTGCTATGAATAATTTCTTCTATAAATTATATGATGGGTCATAAAAAAAGCAAAAATCTTTTTAGAAAATAAAAAAAGTGACAACTCTAAGAACTAATCAATAATTACCTGATAACACGTCACATTCGGAGAGAAAAGAACTGTATACCCTTCTTCTTCTGTAGTGGTCAATCCAAGGATTGGTTTGCAACAGCTACAATGGCAGCTTGTCTCCATTCTGTGCGTCTTTGAGCTTTTCTCTTCATTTCTTTATAGATGTTCCATCCCACATCTTTCACGATTTGATCCATGTACCTCAGTCGTGGTCTTCCTCTTGGGCTTTTTCCCTCGACATATCCCTCTGTGATTGCGTTCAGGAGTCCTTTATGTCTTAATAGATGGTCTGTAAATTGCACTCTTCTTTTAACAATGAAACTCCAGAAGCTTCTCTTCTCACCTGCTCTTTCCAGAATCACTTCGTTTGTGACCTTGTCGATACATTTTATTTTGAGCATGGGTCTATAGCACCACATTTCAAAAGAATTTAGCTTCTGGTCTTCCTGTGTTCCGAGAGTCCATGTTTCAAACCCATAGCATGCCACACTCCACACATATGATTTCAAAAATCTTTTCCCGATTTCAAGGCTGATGCTCTTAGATGTTAAGATGTTTTTCTTCTTGTTAAAAGCAGCCTTTGCCTGGGCAATTCTACTTCTCACTTCTGCCTTGCTCCTTCCATCCCTGGTAATATTACTGCCCAGATAAGTAAATTTATCAACTTGTTCAAGCAGTTCATTGCCTACATGAACTTGGACTTTCACTTGATCTTCTTTGTCGCATGCCATTACTTTTGTTTTTGCTTTATTAATTCTCATATTATATTCTTCCCCCATAAATTTATCCATTCTATTCAGTAGGACTACAAGATCTTCTTCACTTTCAGCCAGGACAGCTATATCATTGGCATATCTTATCATATCTATTCGTTGGCCATGAATTACTACATCTATCTGCGAATTTTCCCTTACTGTCTTCAGCGCCTCTTCAATGTATGGATTAAAGATAACAGAGGATAGTGCGCAACCTTGTCAGACACCTTTCCGTATCTGCACCTCTTCTTGTTTTGTCCGTCCACGGATAACTGCTGTCTCGTTTTTGTACAGGTTCCATATCATTTTTCTATCTTTATAGTCTATTCCTACTTTTTTGAGTACCTCAAACATCTTATCCCATTTAACATTATCAAAGGCTTTCTCTACATCTACGAAAGCTATGTATGTTGTCAGGTTCTTATCTAGTCATTTCTCTGTTATTAGTTTTAGAGCAAATATTGCTTCTCTGGTTCCTCTATCTTTCCGGAATCCAAACTGGTCTTCGGAGAGTGTAGCTTCGACTTTTTGTTCTATGCGTTTTAGGGTAATTGAGGTTACTATTTTAGAGGCGTGAGTAACTAGGCTGATTAAAAATGGTTCAAATGGCTCTGAGCACTATGCGACTAAACTTCTGAGGTTATCAGTCGCCTGTAACTTAGAACTAATTGAACCTAACTAACCTAAGGACATCACACACATCCATTCCCGAGGCAGGATTCGAACCTGCGACCGTAGCGGTCGCTCGGTTCCAGACTGTAGCGCCTAGAACCGCACGGCCACTCCGGTCGGCAACTAGGCTGAGCGTCCTATATCATTGGCATATCTTATCATATCTATTCGTTGGCCATGAATTACTACACCTGTCTGCGAATTTTCCCTTACTGTCTTCAGCGCCTCTTCAATGTATGGGTAGGAATTTTACCCTGTTCGTACATGTTGAAAACAAGATTATACAACTTCTGATTCAGTTTTGCACCTCCAGATTTCAGAAGTTCGGCTGGTATATTGTCTATACCAGGCGATTTGTTGTTTTTCAATTTTTCAGAGCTAATTCAAACTCTTCCTTTAATATAGGTTCATCTATGTTGTGTGCATCTACTTCTGTTTCTTCTTCCATGATGTTTTCAGACAGTTCTGGTCCGCTGTACAGTTTTCCTATATATTATTTCCATCTTCTTGCAACTTCATCATAGTCATCCAACATATTGCCATTTTCATCTATCACAACCCTACACTTGTTTTTTCTGTCTCCAAAGCAATGTCTCACACATTTATATGCCTTGTCAATATTTCCCTTTCTCATGTTGTCCTCAACTGAAATTCAGAGATCATCAAGGTATTTTCTCTTGCTTGTTTTGCCACTCTGTTGATTCTGTTTTTCAGACTCTTGTATTTCTCTTGGTTTTCCCTCTTCACAGAATTTTTTAATAATCCTTCTTTCTTCCATCATATTTAGTAGGTCATTAGTGATCCATTCCTTCCTTTTCTCTGTCCTTTCTTTTCCTATTAATTCTTCTGCTGGTTCTAAAATACCAGTTTTTATTTTTTCCCAGCTGCTTTGGATGTCATTGCAGCCCTCTGTATTTGTTTTCTTGTCTGTTTCTAGTTGATAGTGCTTCAGTGTATTTTCATTTTTCAGGTTTGTCAAATCCCATTTACATGTACTTCTTTTTTTATGTTCTTGAATTTTTGTTCAGTTGTCATCATAACGAGTATGTGGTCACTTTCCACATCACAGCCTGGATATGATCTTCTGTCCTTAACTTGGTTTTTAAATCTTTGCTTCACTAATATGAAGTCAATCTGATATCTGTTAATGTCACCAGGCATTTTCTAAGTATATATTCTTCTTGGATGATGATTAAAGAAGGTATTTGTAATGCAAAGTTTATTTCTTTGGCAGAATTCTACAAGTTTATCCCCTCTTTCATTTCTTAATCCTAATCCACATCCTCTTCTTTACCTTCTCCAACAACGGCATTTATATCTACCATGATGACAAGGTTTTCAGCTCCTTTAATTCTGCCAATTACTTCTTCAAGGTGGTCATACATCATGTCGATTTCATCATCCTCGTGCCTCGTAGTTGGCATGTATACTTGGATTATGATTGTGTCTCTTGGTTTAGTTTCCAATCTGATACAAATTATCATTTCACTATGTTGAACAAATCCTTTTACTCTTAACCCCATCTCTTTATTGAGGATAATTCCCATTCCTGCAATCCCGGGATTGTCTTGTGATGTTCCAGTGTGTATGATTCTGTAATCCCCTGACCAAAAGTCGCCAGCGTTTGACCATCTCATTTCTGAGACTCCCAGTACATCAATATCCATTCGTTTCATTTCCATTTTCAAGTTTTCCAGTTTACCACATTTAAGAAGTGAGTTGACGTTCCATGTTGCTATCCTTCTTACATTACTGCTTTTGGATTTCGGAATCTCTTTAGTTGTCCCCGCCCGGAGATCCGAATGGGGGACTATTTTACCTCCGGAGAATTTAATCAAAGAGGTTTCCATCATAAGCTGTTGATACTTGGGATACCCGCCCGGATCTTTAATGGAGTGGTTTCCCGTTGCCTTCTCCATTCTATGCCGTTGGCCACCTTGTGGCTCCTCCGCCTTTAGGAGCAGTTTCCCACCACAAGAGCAACAGAGTGCCCTTCCTTCTAGCCGCTCATCCGCCCTCCTAGAAGGCCGTTGGCACTTGATAGAAGGTAATCTCCTGATCCCGGGAGATATTCGGCTCAGAAGAAGTATAGGTTGGAAATGAAAGACCCCTAGCCCTCGAAACCTAATAGCGTCAGGGTCGGAAAAGAGTCCGCAGCTCGTGGTCGTGCGGTAGCGTTCTCGCTTCCCACGCCCGGGTTCCCGGGTTCGATTCCCGGCGGGGTCAGGGATTTTCTCTGCCTCGTGATGACTGGGTGTTGTGTGCTGTCCTTAGGTTAGTTAGGTTTAAGTAGTTCTAAGTTCTAGGGGACTGATGACCTAAGATGTTAAGCCCCATAGTACTCAGAGCCATTTGAACCATTTTTTTTGGTCGGAAAAGAAGAAGAGTTGGCCGAGGGTCGCCAAATAGGAAAGATAAAAGTGAGGAGCCTGGCATAAGTAAGTGGAAGCAATGCCATGACTCAGCTCGGGACCCCGTTGTCGCCAGCCACGTACTCAGTAGGTGTGAGACTCATGAGGTGGGGACTCATGTTACTGTTTTATGAACTAGAATGGGAATTACTGCGAAAATTATATACTTGAAAGTTAAAGGAAGCTTGTACTATTTCAGTGTATGTTTCATAGAATTTTTAAGTCGATTTTTCTCAAGTGTTGCATCTTTGAGTTGTGTTTTTTTGCTGCGGGGCGATGTAATAAAACCTGAGTGCAATGTAATGTATGCATGCATTCGAGAACATTCCTTCACCGAGGAGTCAAGCAGTATATTGCTCCCTCCTACGTATATCTCGCGAAGAGACCATGAGGACAAAACCAGAGAGATTAGAGCCCACACAGAGGCATACGGACAATCTTTCTTTCCACGAACAATACGAGACTGGAATAGAAGAGAGAACCGATAGAGGTACTCAAGTTACCCTCCACCATACACCGTCAGGTGGCTTACGGAGTGTGGATGTAGATGTAGATGTAGATGCAGTTTACAGTAGCCGAGTCGTAATTATATCGCCGAGAATCCTTTTGAACATGAGAAATGAAATGTGACCCGATTACGAGTACATACACTTTCTTGCCAAGTACTTCAGCTTCAAGATTTAGTTCCATAGCATGCCCGCCTGTGACGCTTTCTCCCTTATGTGTTTATATTAATCTACAGCTAGCACGTCTTCTATCACATTTAACACAAACCTCATTCCCTCTCCACTTTCAGCTACCACCGCTGCATCGTCAATGAATTCAAGTGGCTTAACTGGCTCTGAGCACTATGGGACTTAACTTCTGAGGTCATCAGTCCCCTAGAACTTAGAACTAGTTAAACCTAACTAACCTAAGGACATCACACACATCCATGCCCGAGGCAGGATTCGAACCTGCGACCGTAGCGGTCTCGCGGTTCCAGACTGCGGCGCCTAGAACCGCACGGCCACTTCGGCAAGCCGTCAATGAATTGCATGGCACTTATTTTCTTTTCTTGACAAACAACTAAATTTCTTTATCATGGGTGACAAAGAACTTGCCTTACATCTTTCTTGGTTTTGAGTTCTTGTACAACTCTATGAGAGGAGACTATTCTAATTCGCTTTCAAGAAAAAGCGTGCATTTCCGTGCCCTTGCGTAGAAATGCTGAAACATTTTATTTCATCCCAGATTATAAAACAACTTTCTGTATTTGTAGCGTTACAATAAATTCCGAAGTACGACTTTCTTTGAATTTTGAATATACACTCAAAATGCACTGGTTTCAAAGTGTGTTTATACGCTTCAGACGCTTGCAGTAAACAGTAGACAATCGATTTCTTCGATCACATCTATAGTTAGAGCTAGATTCCATCAAATAAACTTGACAAAAGGCAACATTTGACAAAATTTTCCATTACACTACGTGAAATATATTCGACGAAGCAACTTCGTCAAAGACACTTGATGATGTCATAACGACCTAAAGTTTCGTCTTCCATTGCTGGAGACATCTTAAGAGACTATTAGCAGTTACAATCTCAGACAAATTCAACAATCCGCACTATTTATACACATCTACGCAACGGCACCGAGGAGCCACCAAATTCTTTTCCCCGACACTGTGGATTTGTCAAGACCTAATAATTACTGCGCCAGGATGCGCAGAGACGCCGTAGAAATTCAGAATCACAAAAACAACTTCAACAGAAAAGAAGAAGGACCGAAATTAGACAAATTGTGGTCCTTAGGGCTAAATAAAACAAATAGCGCCAGTACTGCTCCATCACAAGCTTGAAAACGCACGAGGGCGCGACTCTATGGTCCTAGGCAGCGGTCTGATGACCGTTCGTTGCCTGGATCTGCATAAACAGTGCAGCTTGTCGAACTTGTCTGAAATTGCAACTGCTTTGTGAGTCGTTACAGCCTCTGATAATGTTCCCGCTCTAAACCACTGGAAGACGAAAGATTAGGTATAGAATTATGCCTTGGGCCATGGCTTAATTCTATGCTTGTCATCTCTGTGGGATCGATGTTTATCCGAAGATATTTCTAGTTTCTGTCCTAAGAGAACTTTCTCAAGCAGACTCTCATGAAATGTATGGCGTATGATTTGTGTCTGCCTTTTACGATTATTCAACTTTGCTGTTACACCGTCTCGCCAATGAAACAAATAATTAACCATTCGCCATACCGTCCTATGTGTGTGCTTGTTGTTCCCGGTTAGTCCAGAGCACTTGAGAACCGTATTCACATATGAGCCGTACATGTTGTTTGTATGTGATCTCATTTGAAGACAAACTAGAATCTCATTTAAAGACAAACTGCAATATCCCAGTATCCTAACAATCAACCGTAGCCTGCCATTTGCGTTACTTATTAGTGAGCTTACGTGGTCGTTGCACTAGTACCCCTACACATTTTTAACGCCAGTTATTTGTAAGGAATGACTGACTCAGCTGCGACTCATAAAATGCTGAATTCTACAACTTTTCATTTGTCTACATTAGGAGCTAACTAAATGTTCAAATGTGTCTGAATTTCTAAGGCACCAAACTGCTGAGGTCATCGGTCCCTAGACTTGGGAACGAAGTTTTTCGCGACGGCACTTACATATAAAACATTCTCGGTATTCTTGTCATCGATGACGATGGAGGTAAGCGTCGAAAGCTCGACATTTTATCCAGAACTGACGCGGCAAGGTCCCTAGACTTAACACCACTTCAGCTAACTTATGCTAAGTACAACACACACACCCATGCCCGAGGAAGGACTCGAACCTCCAGCCGAAGGGGCTGCGCAATCCGTGGCATGGCGCCTCAAACCGCGCGACCACTCCGCTCGGCTAGGAGCTAACTGCCAGTCTTTTCACTACGCTACATTTTTGTCAAGACGTAACTGGAAATTACTACACCTTTTACTACTTTTACCAGACAGAATTTGTTTATAGGTAACTGCATTATCTGCGAAAAACCCTCGATTTCAGCTAATAGTATTCGTTATTATTTAATTTAGATTTACTAGCGAATTTTTCAGAGGAACAAAATCTGATATAATTCTGTTGCGTATTTATGATACCCGGCCATACAAATAGGCATCTTGGAATCAAGAATTTATCCCAATGAAAATGATACACGAGTATGGAAACACCAAAAATATATTACCATGCCTAATACGGTGTAGGAAACTCTTTGGCACTCAAAACAGTTTGCAGCTGCATACCGATTACGTAGTCTTCTTTCCGAAGTAGACCACAAAACTCAATAGTATTGTGATCTACTGAATGTGGTGGCCAGGGGAAATGCAACAATTCACTCTCGTACTCACAAAACCAGTCCTGGAGGACACAAGGTGTATGAATGGTGGCCCTGACGTCTTGGAACACAGCATCACCATTGGGTGATAAACGTTGTACCAGAGGATGGAACTGGTCAACTAAAATAGTCACATAATCCTTGGAAATAACGTGACGTTGCAGAGTAACTATGGAGCCTTTGGAACACCACGATGTCTACGTGAATCATCACTGAGCCCGGCCATGTTTCACTCTTGGGACTAAAACTCTGCCAGGATTTGGCAACAGTGTGCAACAAAACTCATCGATCCAAGTGACTTGCTTGTATTGTGCCAAAACCCAGGTTTTACGGCTTCAGCACCACGTTTTCCTGTTACGGGCATTTGCATAGCTAACGAGTGGTGTTCCACTCGCCTTACAATTCCCTGCTTCTGAAGCTCCCTACTTGTTCTTTTGGTGCTGACAAGTTTCGCGAGTGTAAATTCACTGCTGCAGTCACGTTTTCAGCTGTAGTCCTCTTATTTTTCGTCACAGCCCTCTTCAGAGACCGTCTGTCACGATCACTCAATCACTCAACACATGCTTTGTCTGCGTTGTGATTTGGTGGACGATGTTTTCCCGCCTTCACGGTATGCGATATAAATCATCGATACAGTTTCTCTTGAAACACCGGTCACTTCGGCTATCTTGGTTAGGGAGTCACCCACCATAAGAGCACCAACGATTTACCCACGTTCGAATTCACTCAGTTCCTTCACAATGCACTCACAACTACACAGAATACTCTTTTGGTCACGACTGACACTTCAAATGTGTTCATTCTGAACAAGTGCCGTTCGCAGTCAAATACAACAACAGAACCTACTGGTTTAGCTAGAATTTAGATTTATATTCAAGCACGTATTTCGCGCCGTGTTTCCATATTTTTGTCCAATCCCTGTTGGTCAACAATGTATTCTGCCACACCGATACGTAACACTGTGTTACAGGAAAGTTATTGTTTTCGAACAATTTAAATTTCAGGTAAGCCTAAGCGCCAGTCGTGATTCTGGCGTCGTCGAATGTCATAAACTTGTGGAGGGATTTGTGGACGGTGACACAATGGTGAGGAGCTGAACCGTATGCAAAGTTTGCGAGTACTCATCGATATTGTGCAGTGGCGTAAAGTGTTGTCAGAGTTTCCTTGTCTGGCCATTGTAATCCTCTAGTGTCACACTCGCGGGAAACTCGCATGCCGTTAAAAGGTGCCCGTAAATGAACGCGGGCGCAGGCCGCTCGTTGCGAGTCCTTCCCGCGACTCAGTCTTGCCGCTAACGATGCGCCAGCAGTGCGCTGTCGCGTATGCCAAATTCGAAATACACTCCTGGAAATGGAAAAAAGAACACATTGACACCGGTGTGTCAGACCCACCATACTTGCTCCGGACACTGCGAGAGGGCTGTACAAGCAATGATCACACGCAAGGCACAGCGGACACACCAGGAACCGCGGTGTTGGCCGTCGAATGGCGCTAGCTGCGCAGCGTTTGTGCACCGCCGCCGTCAGTGTCAGCCAGTTTGCCGTGGCATACGGAGCTCCATCGCAGTCTTTAACACTAGTAGCATGCCGCGACAGCGTGGACGTGAACCGTATGTGCAGTTGACGGACTTTGAGCGAGGGCGTATAGTGGGCATGCGGGAGGCCGGGTGGACGTACCGCCGAATTGCTCAACACGTGGGGCGTGAGGTCTCCACAGTACATCGATGTTGTCGCCAGTGGTCGGCGGAAGGTGCACGTGCCCGTCGACCTGGGACCGCACCGCAGCGACGCACGGATGCGCGCCAAGACCGTAGGATCCTACGCAGTGCCGTAGGGGACCGCACCGCCACTTCCCAGCAAATTAGGGACACTGTTGCTCCTGGGGTATCGGCGAGGACCATTCGCAGCCGTCTCCATGAAGCTGGGCTACGGTCCCGCACACCGTTAGGCCGTCTTCCGCTCACGCCCCAACATCGTGCAGCCCGCCTCCAGTGGTGTCGCGACAGGCGTGAATGGAGGGACGAATGGAGACGTGTCGTCTTCAGCGATGAGAGTCGCTTCTGCCTTGGTGCCAATGATGGTCGTATGCGTGTTTGGCGCCGTGCAGGTGAGCGCCACAATCAGGACTGCATACGACCGAGGCACACAGGGCCAACACCCGGCATCATGGTGTGGGGAGCGATCTCCTACACTGGCCGTACACCACTGGTGATCGTCGAGGGGACACTGAATAGTGCACGGTACATCCAAACCGTCATCGAACCCATCGTTCTACCATTCCTAGACCGGCAAGGGAACTTGCTGTTCCAACAGGACAATGCACGTCCGCATGCATCCCGTGCCACCCAACGTGCTCTAGAAGGTGTAAGTCAACTACCCTGGCCAGCAAGATCTCCGGATCTGTCCCCCATTGAGCATGTTTGGGACTGGATGAAGCGTCGTCTCACGCGGTCTGCACGTCCAGCACGAACGCTGGTCCAACTGAGGCGGAATGTGGAAATGGCATGGCAAGCCATTCCACAGGACTACATCCAGCATCTCTACGATCGTCTCCATGGGAGAATAGCAGCCTGCATTGCTGCGAAAGGTGGATATACACTGTACTAGTGCCGACATTGTGCATGCTCTGTTGCCTGTGTCTATGTGCCTGTGGTTCTGTCAGTGTGATCATGTGATGTATCTGACCCCAGGAATGTGTCAATAAAGTTTCCCCTTCCTCGGACAATGAATTCACGGTGTTCTTATTTCAATTTCCAGGAGTGTAGTTGTTAGGAAAACGTACCAGTTATCACCTTTATGATTCAAATGGTTCAAATGGCTCTGAGAACTATGGGACTTAACATATGAGGTCATCAGTCCCCTAGACTTAGAACTACTTAAACCTAACTAACCTAAGGACATCACACACAGCCATGCCCGAGGCAGGATTCGAACCTGCGACTGTAGCAGCAGCGCGGTGCTATGCTGAAGCGCCTAGAACCGCTCGGCTACAGCGGCCGGTCTTTACAATTCCCTTTGCCCAGCCGTGACGCAGTGATTACAATACTTGCATAACTCACACATATAATTAAAATGTATGTATGTATGTGTGTTCCACACCTCTTCCCGAGTCAACGGACCGATTTGAACTGAACTTGGAACACGTATCACTTATTATCTGGAAAGAATCGCTGTCTGGGTAAGAACCACCTACCTACCAAAGGAGTGGGGGTGAAAAAGAAATGTACCCAGATTTTATTCATGCAGTATTTGAGAATAAGAATATTAACGACTTGCAACGACTGCGTACGTAATGTCAAATCCTTACGAAACTTTTTCTCTCTTGCAATCCCCACAAAACGTTGAAAGGAGAAAAGGTAATCGCTTACTACATTTTTGCTGTCCATGCATCAGAACTGCCGCATCAGGCAAGAGGTTGCAATGTATTACTTCTTTACTACTAACTTTATTCGCGACACACTTTACAGACAGTATTCACATATACCAATAAATGTACCTGCAAAATTGTGTTATTGTACGACACATAGTTCAGGAGGATTGAGCTGCGCGAAAACGAAACTGCAAGGCGAAATTCGCTAGGGATATGGTGAAACATCTGTACAAATATGAGTGAATATGTTAAATATATGCGAAATATATGTTACATGTGCTTATGCGGGAAATATCGCGCATAAAAACCTCCTGCTAAACCCCCGGATCGATATCAAGGAAATTTACTATGTATATTATTATCTGGAAAGAATTACTGTGCGGTAAGAAGAAGCAACATTCTATCTGGTTGGGGGTGATAACATAGGGAGAGAACGAGGGAGAAAGAGATGGACAGACAGAGAGGTGGAAGGAGAAGGTGGACACAGACACGGAGACAGAGAGAATGCCGGCCTGGGTGGCCGAGCGGTTCTAGGCGCTTCAGTCTGGAAACGCGCGACCGCTGCGGTCGCAGGTTCGAATCCTGCCTCGGGCATGGATGTGTGTGATGTCCTTAGGTTAGTTAGGTTTAAGTAGTTCTACGTTCTAGGGGACTGATGACCTCAGAAGTTAAGTCCCATAGTGCTCAGAGCCATTTGAACAGAGAGAAAATGGACTGAGAGAGGGGGAGGGGGAAAGGAGGAATGGGCACAGAAAGGGAAGGAGAGGAGATTCAGAGACTGCAGAGGAGGACAGAGGAAGAAAAGAGAAGGAGATTGTCTGAGCGAGTGGAGAGGAGGAGATGGACAGAGAGACGACGGAGTAGTGCACGGACAGAGAAAGGGGTAGGAAGAGATGGACAGACAGTGGGAAGTGGAAGAGGTGGACAATAGAGCGGGGAGTAGGAGCTATACAGAGAGGTTGGCGGAGGAAACCTACAGAGAGAAGGAGAGGGAGGAGATGGGCTAATGCAATGGATTAAATACTTATCTGGGTAACATCGAGTAGTCAGCTAGTAACATTATAAGCATTTAATTTCTTAATTAAAGTGCACTTCATCCAGAATACTCAGAAAACCACAAATCTAGCACTGTTACTTTATATTTAATATTCTTTTAAACCAACTCTATTCACAATATGTTTCACAGACAATATCTACATATACCACTGAATGTACATCAGAATTATTTTGGGATGGTGCACAACTTCGTACGGGTTTTCCATAAGTATAATAAACTCAACAGATAAAAATAACAATAATGTATTTTCCTTCACTCCCTGCCAATGCTGGGGTAGCTTTTCGATTCCGCGGCTGTAGAAACCACGTGGTTTTAAGGCGATGAAGTTGTCGAACCATGTTCGGAGCGCATTTTCATCCGGAAAGGAATTGCATTGAAGGCTGTTCGATAGAGAGAGGAAAAGGTGAAAATCTGAAGGCGAAGATCAGGTGAGTAAGGTGAACGAGGAATGATGTTCCAACACAGCTCCTGTATAGTGTTTTTTCCTCAGGCTAGCAGATTGCGGGCAGGCGTTATCGTGGAGTAGTATCATTTCACGTAGTCTTCCTGGTTGTTTTCTTGGACTGCGTCTGCAGTTGTTGACAGTAAATGTCAGTACTGATGGTTAACTTGAGAGAAGCAATTCGCAGTACACCACACCGTCACTGTTTCACCACATGCATAATATTATCCTTTGGAGATGCGTGCAAGTCTTTGTACAGAGATTTGCTGCTTTGTTTTGGCTCAGCTAGTCCTTTCTTTTCCTTCTATTAGCGTAAAGACAACACTTATTGTCACCAGTAACGATATAGGTGTTCTTCACGAGCCAATTGATGACGAACAAGTCGAGATGCTCAAATTGCTGATTTTTGTGATTTTGGTTTAGAGCATGCAGTACCCAGATACTCGATTTCTGAGCCTTCTCCATTGCATTCAAATGTCACACGATGTTGGAATGATTGCAGTTCATCAATTTGCCGGTTTCGAGTACACTGACTTGGATCATTGTGGACTAATGCGTTCAGTCTTCATCAAACTCCCGGAGGTCTCCCTGAACGTGGAGAGTCATCGATGTCAAATCGATCCTCCTTAATACGAGAAAACCAATTTCTTGAGTGTTCTGTCCAATGGCATTATCCCCACAAACGGCACAAATGTTTCTGGCTGCCTCTACTGCTCTCACCCTATTGTTGCACTCAAACAGAGGAATATGTCGGAAATGTTCCGATTTCTCTGTTTGGCACTCCATTTTCTAGCGCCTACAGCTCCACTCGCATCTCCAAATGACAATATGTACACTCAAATAGCAACACTGAACTACAAATAAAAAATGACAATCGATAAATAAACACGTATCAACCAGAATACCAGCAAGCAAAACAAAAACACTATCAACTTTATTCGCAATAAATTTTCCAGACGGTATCTGTATTGAACGTTCGAAAGAATTATTGTACGCCATGTAATTCAAGACTTATGACGTCATAAACATTGACATGCGTGATACGGATGTTCTGTACACGAGAGTTCTATTCTTTAAAGAATCCCGGGTGGAGTGTTATTAGTACTTTCTGATGAGGGAATATTTACTCAACCAGAGATATTGGTCTTCGTTCCTCCATATTAAAACTGGATGAAGGTGGGACACAGCTGGTATAATTTTTATTAAAAATGAAATTCCTCCAGCTGTATTGAAGATTTTATATTTACTTCGCTACTAGTTTCGAAGTTGCGTCAACGCCATCTTCAGGCCCGTACACTTTGATGAAATCAGTTGTGTGTGGCTCAGTCTAGCAGTCCGCGGTGAGACCAACACGTGCTCCACATAGATGGCGGGCAGTAACTGAAGATAGCGTTGACGCAACGTCGAAACTAGTAGCAAAGTAAATATAAAATCTTAAATACAGCTGAAGGAATTTCATTTTTAATAAAAAGAGATATTGGTGGTTCGAATATGTGCTCCTTTTCGTTCTAACGGCATTCTAGGACCACAAGCACCAGAAGACGTGTTTGAGTGGCCCGACAGTTATCCTATGCTACGACGTAGACTTCCTAGGGCCCCGAACAGCCAGCCACACCCTCGTCGTCTTTAGTTGCTACTTGGGCGGCCTAGCGCCACCGCGGTCTGATAGCTATAAGTATATCCGACAGGGCCCTTCATTATTTAATTGGCTAATGCTGCGCGCTACTGTATTCATGGGTCGTATCCCGTCGTAAATGAGGTGGGCTCTTCCGCCGCCATCTCCGCCGGCTTTCGAATATTAATTTTTTAGCCAGCGACACGACACGCGGCATGAAGGCGGACCGCTCGAAGCATCCTGGCCTAAATGTTTGAGGGGACCATTTCCGTAAATGCTGCAGTCAGTTAAGCAGAGCCTCGCTCATGGGGATCTGCGACACACCAGCTTTTCCCTTTCCTGCTCATTTCCTGCCACGTCCCTGAAACTGTACAGAACTGCGCGAGTAATAGCGTGGAAGGTGCGAGATTAAAGTCTACACGTTTTCTTCAACTGAATAAGTAACTGCATCTGTTCGCTTGTGTAAGTGTTAACTAGGAATATTACAATTAATAAAATCTTTGAAGAGATGATAACATTGTTGCAGAGGTTGAAAATACCGCTTAAATGGTAAGTTTCCTTTTATTTAAAACCGGTCATGTCAATCTTCAAGTGTTATGACTTTGCACTGTGACCCCGGGCGCCGCGGTGTACGAGTACAGGACGTAGTAAAATAAAATGATTGTGTGGCATTGTTGGACGGGAGGTCCCAAGCAGGGAAGTTCGGCCGCCGGGTCGCAAGTCTTAGGTGACGTCACATTGGGTGAGTCGCACGTCGGTGATAATGAGGACAACACAACAGCCAGTACACGAGCGGAGGAAATCCTCACGTCTGGTGGGATTCGGATCCGGATCCGCTCCATGGTAGGCAAACACGTTACCACTCAGCTAAGCAGACGGACTACACGACGCGCTGTATCGCCAGCTCGCTGGTGATACACCGCGTCCTCTGCTCGTCAACCGAGGCGCTCGGAGTCACAACACAAAGTTATGACTCATAATGAGGGGCACATAAGAGCCCGAAACTGGTCGTGTTTTACATAAAAAGAAACCTAACAACTGAAGCAGTATTTTCTACCTCTGCTATATCGGTCAGTTGCGGATGCTCCTCCGACAGGATTGTTTGTTGATAACATTGTTAGTAGAGCCTGTAGTGGAACAAACACTCTGATTCGTTGCCACACACGCAGACGTACACTAATGAGTAACAGTGCATACGAGGGTAAGTCAATTATTACCCGCAATTTAGTTATATTTTTGTTTATTTTGGTAGTACTGTCGTTTCACGTTGATGAAGCATGCTTTGTTTATTTGTTGTGATATCTTTGCCATTTTCAAGCTGCTAGGTTAGTTTCCTTATCGCTGCCGTGCTGTTAACCGTGGCTGCTCTGCTGTCTATTTGCACCAAAGAAGAGCAACTTTCAGTGGTCGGAAGGCGTATCAGAGGCCGAAATTCATCGAAGACTTTCGGCACAGTACGGGATAGTGTTTTTCCACAACTGAGCGTCTATGAATGGAATTGAAAAATTCCAAAATGGTCGCACAAGTGTTACGCACGATGAAGGAGCCGGACGACCGTTTACCGCCACAAATGAAGAAGTCATTGAGAGTTCACGTGAAATGATTCTCTTAGACAGACGATTAACTGTTGACGAAGTGGTATATGTTCTGCAAATAGGTCACGGTTCTGCCTACGAAATCATCCACAACAGACTTGGGTTTCATAAAGTTTGTGCAACATGGGTCCCAAAACATAACTAAATTTTACTTATATTTTGTATACCGTAAGAATACATAATTGTATTAGTAGAGGGTTTGGACAAAAATATGGAAACACTGTGTGAAATTCATGCTTGGACGTAAATTCGGATGCTAGTCAAGCATCCAGGTTCCACTGTTGTATTTATACACGTACTGCACCTGTGAAAAGTCATCAACACGTTGACAGTGTCAGTCGAGTCAGAACAGTATTTTTTGAAGTTGTGAGTGCATTACGTCAGAGCTAAGTGAATTCGAACGTGGTTAAATTGTTTGCGCTCGTATAGTGGGTGACTCCGAAATATAGCTAGCTGAAATGTTTGGTATTCCAAGAGACACCTTATCGAAGATATACGAGGTGCATTCAAGTTCTAAGGCCTCCGATTTTTTTTCTAATTAACTACTCACCCGAAATCGATGAAACTGGCGTTACTTCTCGACGTAATCGCCCTGCAGACGTATACATTTTTCACAACG
This sequence comes from Schistocerca cancellata, assembly GCF_023864275.1. NCBI lineage: Eukaryota > Metazoa > Arthropoda > Insecta > Orthoptera > Acrididae > Schistocerca > Schistocerca cancellata. The sequence goes on from NC_064633.1 coordinate 426,108,568, forward strand.
CTGGCGCCATGGTTCCATGGCAGCGGCGAAGGCTTCTTTAGGAGTCTGTTTTGACAACTGGAAAATCGCTGAGGCAATAGCAGCACGGCTGGTGAATGTGCGGCCACGGAGAGTGTCTTTCATTGTTGGAAAAAGCCAAAAGTCACTAGGAGCCAGGTCAGGTGAGTAGGGAGCATGAGGAATCACTTCAAAGTTGTTATCACGAAGAAACTGTTGCGTAACGTTAGCTCGATGTGCGGGTGCGTTGTCTTGGTGAAACAGCACACGCGCAGCCCTTCCCGGACGTTTTTGTTGCAGTGCAGGAAGGAATTTGTTCTTCAAAACATTTTCGTAGGATGCACCTGTTACTGTAGTGCCCTTTGGAACGCAATGGGTGAGGATTACGCCCTCGCTGTCCCAGAACATGGACACCGTCATTTTTTCAGCACTGGCGGTTACCCGAAATTTTTTTGGTGGCGGTGAATCTGTGTGCTTCCATTGAGCTGACTGGCGCTTTGTTTCTGGATTGAAAAATGGCATCCACATCTCATCCATTGTCACAACTGACGAAAAGAAAGTCCCATTCATGCTGTCGTTGCGCGTCAACATTGCTTGGCAACATGCCACACGGGCAGCCATGTGGTCGTCCGTCAGCATTCGTGGCACCCACCTGGATGATACTTTTCGCATTTTCAGGTCGTCATGCAGGATTGTGTGCACAGAACCCACAGAAATGCCAACTCTGGAGGCAATCTGTTCAACAGTCACTCGGCGATCCCCCAAAACAATTCTCTCCACTTTCTCGATCATGTCGTCAGACCGGCTTGTGCGAGCCTGAGGTTGTTTCGGTTTGTTGTCACATGATGTTCTGCCTTCATTAAACTGTTGCACCCACGTACGCACTTTCGACATATCCGTAACTCCATCACCACATGTGTCCTTCGACTATCGATGAATTTCAATTGGTTTCACACCACGCAAATTCAGAAAACGAATGATTGCACGCTGTTCAAGTAAGGAAAACGTTGCCAGTTTAAGTATTTAAAACAGTTCTCATTCTCGCCGCAGGCGGTAAAATTCCATCTGCCGTATGGTGCTGCCATCTCTGGGACGTATTGACAATGAACGCGGGCTCATTTTAAAACAATGTGCATGTTTCTATCTCTTTCCAGTCCGGATAAAAAAATCGGAGGCCTTAGAACTTGAATGCACCTCGTATACCGCGTCCTGTGTAAGCAGAAAAATATCATCCGCTAAGTCGCAATGCTTAGGAAACTAAGTGTTGAGCGATCGTGACAATCTATCACTGAAGAGGTTTGCGACGAAAAATAAGAGGACGACAGCTGCAAAAGTGATAGGAGAATTGAATGTCACATTCACGAACCGTGTTAGCACCAAAACAACACGAAGGGAGCTTCAGAGGCGGGGAACTGCGCGGCGAGCTGGAATTGCAAAACCACTCATCAGTGATGCAGATTTACGATTACGTAATTGGAAACTGTGGTGACGAAGGCATAAAACCTGGACTATGGGGATTGGAAGTAAGTCATTTGGTCGGGTGAGTCTTGTTTCGCACTGTTCACAACTTGTAGCCGAGTTTAAGTCCCAACATCGAAACATAACGAGTTTCGGTGTTGATTTTGGCAGCCATATTCCTTGCGCCTCAAGGTTATTCTGCAATGTCACATTATTGCCAAGGGTCATGTGACCATTGTGGCTGATCATTTTCACTCACTGGCACAATGTTTGTTCCGTCATGGTGATGTTGTGTTGCCAGACGACAGGGCGCTTTTACACACAGTTCGCATTGCCCAGAACTGGTTTTGTGAGCACGAGGATGAATTTCCGCATCTCACCTGGCCACTGCAGTCACCAGATCTCAATATTATTGAACCTCTATCATCTACTTTGGAGACAAGGGTGCGTGTTCTCTATTCAACTCCATCATCATTACCTCAACTTGCCGCTCTTTTGCATGAAGAATGGTTGGTATGAGATTCTCTTGAATGTCATGCAGAACCTGTATTTGTACATTCTGGAAGTTGGTTTGAAAGCCAACGGGTTTGCTACACCGTATTACCAGGACAACGTGTAGTGTTTTCAATGTTTCCACATTTTTTAACCCCCCCCCCCCCCCCCCGTGTTTCTGTCACTGCTGAATTAGAACTGGGTACGAGCGTTCCTACAGACACCAGCGGGGTTGGCAACACGAAAGGAGCTGAGTGTAGGATACTCTCTGAAGCCAACTGCCTAGAAACGGCCAGTAGTTTACAGATGTTGCATTTACCATCCACCCATCTGTCCACGACATTTCCTGAGGATGCCCTGTGCACGTGATGGCATCCGTGCTGCTCTAGGTACTGAAGATGAAGAACGTCTGAGGTCGCGGTGCCTCTGCAACCCACTCTGCCGTCTCTAGATCAACTTCCGTGCGTAGCTAAATCATGCCACGATTGTTCGTCTGATTTCTCTCAAGTTCAACGAATATCTCGAATTCATGTGCCTTGCAACCTTCGTTTAAGCATTCAGTATACCATTTCACAGCCATATTTCGGATGTCCTTTGAAGTTAATTTTTGCTTACAACTGAGCTGATGAATCAGTACTACAATTCTTCATTAAAATGATGTGGTAAGAATTGTATATCATCAAACAGCATCCCATGGTCGAACGGAATTTTGTGCCCTCTTCTGATCGCGACGTGTTCATCTAAGATTCATTACGAATATACGCTACTGGCCATTAAAATTGCTACACCAAGAAGAAATGCAGATGATAAACGGGTATTCATTAGACAAATATATTATACTAGAACTGCCATGTGATTACATTTTCACGCAGTTTGAGTGCATAGATCCTGAGAAATCAGTACCCAGCACAACCACCTCTGGCCGTAATAACAGCCTTGATACGCCTGGGCATTGAATCAAAGAGGGGTTGGATGGCGTGTGCAGGTACAGCTGCACATGCAGCTTCAACACGATACTACACTTCATCAAGACTAGTGACTGGCGTATTGTGACGAGCCAGTTGCTCGGCCACCATTGACCAGACGTTTTCAATTGGTGAGAGATCTGGAGAATGTGCTGGCCAGGGCAGCAGTCGAACATTTTCTGTATCAAGAAAGTTGACCGGTGTTTCCTGGTAAACGTTGTTGTGATGCCTCATGTACGGAGGAGAAATACGTACCATAACGTTTCCGGCTTTGATAAATGTCGGATTGTAGCCTATCGCGATTGCGGTTTATCGTATCGCGACATTGCTGCTCGCGTTGGTCGAGATCAAATGACTGTTAGCAGAATATGGAATCGGTGGTTTCAGGAGGGTAATACGGAACGCCGTGCTGGATCCCAACGGCCTCGTGTCGCTAGCAGTCGAGATGACAGGCATCTTATCCGCAAGGCTGTAACGGATCGTGCAGCCATGCCTCGATCCCCGAGTCAAGAGATGGGGACGTTTGCAAGACAACAAACACTTGCACGAACAGTTTGACGACGTTTGCAGCAGCACGGACTATCAGCTCGGAGACGATAGCTGCGGTTACCCTTGACGCTGCATCACAGACAGGAGCGCCGGCCGGGGTGGCCGAGCAGTTCTAGGCGCTACAGTCTGGAACCGCGCGACCGCTACTGTCGCAGGTTCGAATCCTGGCTCGGGGCAGGGATGTGTGTGTTGTCCTTAGGTTAGTTAGGTTTAAGTAGTTCTATGCTCTAGGGCACTGATGACCTCAGAAGTTAAGTCCCATAGGCCTCAGAGCCATTTGAACCATTTTTTGGAGAGCTGCATCAAACCGGTCTCTGGACTGAAGACCACAACAACAACAACACAACGGCAAGTGCTATGTGACGGTAGTTCTAAATGCGTACGATTGTCATTGTAAGATTAAGAATTAACATGATCTACGGATGCATGAAAAGTTGCATGCTCATTTCATCGCTATTAAGGACTACTGAATAAACATTCGGCAGTCGAAATGGTTGCACTGCCAGTGAGGGTATATGGATTGTCTAAAACACAATCAATATTAAGTGCAATCGGTTCACACGCCTATTGGATTTCTAATTTTTAACAGCAGTGTTACTATCGCATCTTGACCGAGTGGACATTTAAATCAAGGATTCCTCACTTTTCATTAACAAACTAAGTGGTATAGCGTTGAAGCCGAGAGGCATACGGGATCTTTATAAATTCAGTACCATAACTGACCGATATTACATCGGAACCAAGAACAAATATACACTCTCTGACAAGAAAAGTGTAACACCCAGGAGACATGGTCGGACGTCGGTGTAGCTCCATTCTTGTAGGCATCATTAGTGGGTGTGTAAGAGATTAGTACTGCACTTATCTGTGACAGAACAACCACCAGAGTGCATTAGTGTTGCTCGTGTTTAGTGTAATTATCAGTGATTTTGTTGTCGGTAGTCTTCAGTCCAGAGACTGGTCTGATGCAGCTCTCCATGGTACTCTGTCCTGTGCAAGCTTCTTCATCTCTGAGTAGCTACTGCAACATACATATTTCTGAATCTGGTTAGTCACATCGGGTACATAAGGGGCATGAATAGCGTCAGATGTTGAGTGATCACTGTGAAGAGACTGAGATGATGCGTATTCGTGTTACACAGCTTTATGGACACCAGACAGAGGATACCTCATTGTCGGTCTCAATTTAGCCGGCTGGTCGAATCATGCCGAATCCAGAGTTCTGGAGCATTCAGAGGTGACAGTAGCACGTTACCAAACTGCATGGGAATGTGAGAAAAGGCATACTCGCCGTCAGGTCTCCGGTCGACCATGTCTGACCATCGTTACTTGCGCAGGCTGCCATTAACACACCAATGCAAACAGTTTTATTTGGGATGGCACCGTGATCGGGAAGCATGGACTACTGTTTAATGGCATCGCATTATGTTCAGAGATGAGTCATGTTTCTGCATTACCTCGGATGACCACTGTCGCCGACTATGGTAATCACCTTCCAAGAAGTCCCAAGCTTACAACGTTGCATTAAGGCACAGCAGTGTTTCACCTTGCTTCGTTGTGTGAGGAGTCATCGGGTATGACTTCAGGTCAGGCCTAGTAGTGACTGGGGATGTCTGCTGGGACAACTGCACGTCATGGACATCCTGCATTCTCATGTGTTACATTTCGCGCGACAGTATTGTGGTGCTGGTTTTCAATAACGTTCGCCCATACATGGCTCATTTTACTGTGAACTGTGTGCTGGCTGCTGGGGTACTCGTGCAGTCAGAAAGATCCCCGGACTTGTCCCCAAAAGAATACATGCGGGACCAGGATGAATGCCAGCTCTGTCCCAGTGACAGGATATCGAGGACCATTTACAACACTTGCTGGCAGTTTGCCTCAATAAGGGAAACAATGGCGTTAAGACACCCTTTCCAAGAGAATGAATGAAGGCATCCAGGCTGGAGGGAGTGCAACATCATAGTGATAAGTGGGCTCATAACTGTCAAGTGCTTTGTAAATTTGTCTCTTTATTGTAATCGCAGAAATAACGTCACATACCGTCTCAACCTGTGTTTCATTTCGTTTCCTCCTTCCCTTCCGGATGCTTTACTATTTTTGTCAGGCAGTGTACCATCATTAAGCAACCAGGTGTCTGAAATGCATATTGGGTGAGTAGCAATCATGCAAGAGTAGGCCAATGGCAATGGAAATAAATACAAAGTACTTTCTTCAAACATTGTTACAACTAAGTTTAATTGAGGTGCGTAGTATTGTGGCATCCGGATGTTCGCATTAAGTCAATAAAGAGCGTGTAGCGCTGAAGTGCCTGCTCGACGGTCGCAGTACGTAACATTTAGCGCTACACGTGGGGAGAACTGTTAAACATGTACTTTGTTGACGGTGCAGCCGAAAGCAATGGTAGAAAAGCTCAGCAAATATATCGAAAACGTTTCGGTGCACGAATATGGCTGCATTATCTCAAATTTACTGCAATCCATGTTCGACTGGCCAATGCTGGCTTACTGGCGGTGCGCAGGTCCAGTAAATGCAGAACGCGGACGGCGCATACACCTACCTATGAGGAAGACGTGCTGTAACCCTTTGAGTACAAATGGTTCAAATGGTTCTGAGCACTATGGGACTTAACTTCTGAGGTCATCAGTCCCCCAGAACTTAGAACTACTTAAACCTAACTAACCTAAGCACATCATACACATCCATGTCCGAGGCAGGATTCGAACCTGCGACCGTAGCGGTCTCGCGGTTCCAGACTGTAGCGCCTAGAACCGCTCGGCCACACTGGCCGGCCTTTGGGTACAGGCCAGAGGTAAGCAGATGAGGAATTTCCACTGATTTCGGGTTTCACCACAGTTTAGTATAGAATATATTGGTGCTTCATCCTCTGCTTCCTTCAAGAGTACAGGATCTTAGTTTAGTATAGAATATATTGCTGCTTCATCCTTCTCTTCCTTTCACAGTACAGGTCTTGGGAGCAGATGGTTGTCCGCCTCGGCTTCAGCTTGAAAGCTGCTTTCTGCAACAGACTAACGAAGGCCCTCAGTTCCTTGAAGTTGTTCTATTTACGAATGAGGCTCAATTTACTCTAGAAGGCATGTACAGTCGACAAAATAAGACAGTTCACAGGTAAAATGACTAAGTCCTACATCAGATATTCTCGGCGGATACTGCCACGTCATAATACGAGGCAACCCTTTCGTTCCGTTAATACCCAGCCCATATTACGTTATAAAAACTAAACTAAACTCCTCCCGCACAGGCTCTGAAGGTCCAAAGGTACCGACTGGCCGCCGTGTCATCCTCAGCCCACAGGCGTCACTAGATGCGGCTATGGAGGGGCACGTGGTCAGCACACCGCTCTCCCCACCGTATGTAAGTTTCCGAGACCGGAGCTGCTACTTCTCAATCAAGTAGCTCCTCAGTTTGCCTCACAAGGGCTGAGTGCACTCCGCTTACCAACAGCGCTCGGCAGACCGGATGGTCACCCATCCAAGTGCTAGCCCAGTCCGACAGCCATCGGTGATCTGACGAGAATCGGTGTTACCACTGCCGCAATGCCGTTGACCAAATTACTTTATAGCGGCAACAAATTATCGTACCAGCAAGACGTACTATACACCACACTGAAAATTTATACCAATTAAATATTATACACGGTAGTATAAGATACGAAAGCGAACCTGAAGCATGTAGTGATTTAACCTTGCGTTCCGAAGGATATGGTACACCATGCAAGCAGCTCATGGTCAGAGTGCCTGGTCCTCACTCACTGAAGCAGAATTCGGTTCTGCCATCCGACCAGTCATTTTTCGTATCCCCGTCTTGGTAGGTGCCAACGGCCTTCCTGTGGTATTATCTTCCCAATGGATGAGTAAGACACTGCTCTACATTATTTGTAGTCTTTAGGAGAACCACAGAAGTGCGAGTTAAGGAGAACCACGTATATCAAAAAATTCTTGAAATTTTAATAAAAGTTCATCCAAATTATTTTAAGGGCATTCGTTTTCTAGGAGTGAGAGAAAATTATTATGATGAGGAGTAAATGATTTTAGATCAGACTTCTACCAAAATGTTATCTTTTATGAAGCTCGTATTTCAGATGTAGGAGAGAGTAATAAGTCGAATATTTATTTAATTCTTAAAGGAAACAAGAAAAAATTCGGAGTAGATATTAAAATCCATCGAGAATAAATAAAAACTTTAAGGTTCACCGATGACATTGTAATTGTCAGAGACAGCAAAGGACTTGGAAGAGCAGCTGAACGGAATGGACAGTGTCTTGAAAGGAGGATATAAGATGAACATCAATAAAAGCAAAACGAGGATAATGACATGTAGTCGAATTAAATCAGGTGATGCAAAGGGAATTAGGTTAGCAAATGAGACACTTAAAGTACTAAATGTGTTTTGCTATTTGGGGAGCAAAATAACCGATGATGGTCGAAGTACAGAGGATATAAAATGTAGAGTGGCAATGGCAAGGAAAGCGTTTCTGAAGAAGAGAAATTTGTTAACATAGAGTATAGATTTAAGTGTCAGGAAGTCGTTTCTGAGAGTATTTGTATGGAGTGTACCCATGTATGGAAGTGAAACATGGACGATAAATAGTTCGGACAAGAAGAGTTTCGAAATGTAGTGCTACAGAAGAATGCTGAAGATAAGATGGGTAGATCACATAACTAATGAGGAGGTATTGAATAGAATTGGGGAGAAGAGAAGTTTGTGACACTACTTGACTGGAAGAAGTGATCGGTTGGTAGGACATGTTCTGCGGCATCAAGGGATCACCAATTGAGTACTGGAGGGCAGCATGGTGGGTAAAAATCGTAGAGGGAGACCAAGAGATGAATACACTAAGCAGATTCAGAAGGATGTAGACTGCAGTACGTACTGGGAAATGAAGCAGCTTGCACAGGACAGAGTAGCATGGAGAGCTGCATCAAACCAGTCTCAGGGCTGAGGACCACAACAACGGCATTAATGAAACTGGTAATGATACTCTGTACCAAATTACGAGCTCAAATGTAAGCGCCAAACTTAACAGAAATACTTTTGCCTTTTATTCGGGGCTACTAAAATTCACTATCACTTTCAGTTCCGGAAAACATCAGGTCCAAGTTAAGTTGCAAAAGAGAAAGTTTTGTCTGCATGCATAAAACTATTCACAGAAATAGCAGACAGTATAGAAAGCAGATGCACCAGAAAATAATCATTAATATGAATTTAGTGACATAGAATAAATGTTTAATGACGAGCTCATATATTTTGGTCTCGAAGTCAAATTACGAATATACTGGGAAAAATAACTTCAACCATTCAAAGTAATGGGTCTGAATAAGGCGTTTAAATTCTGGCAGACAATATTTAATAAACGCCGTTTGGACGTGTATAATGATCCGAAAGAGATAAGCAGGTACGAAACCGCACGATCTTCCAGTTAGTAGGACAAGGGTAGAATATGAAGCTGATATCTGTACAGATATCACTGGTGATCTTGCAGCGCTCTAACAATGAAGTTATAATGAAATCTAGACCTTTCGCTGCTTACAGGCGTTGATAAATATCAACGGGGACAGTTGAAAAATGTGTGCCCCGACCGGGACTCGAACCCGGGACCTCCTGCTTGCATAGTTTCCAATGGGAAAGTATGGTTTGTTCCTCCATAATTGTCAAGGAAAATAAAATTCAGTAATGTCGGCTGTCTGCTGGCATGAAACTATAGATGCCAAATGACGGAATGCGTTACTCTTTTCCTTACTGCAATTGGAATTTAATTTGATAAAATAGCTATATTCTGATTAGACATTGTTCGTAATTTACTCGAAAGATACAATCAGTACTAAATGGCTCTAAGCACTATGGGACTTAACATCTGAGGTTGCCGGCCGTGGTGGCCGAGCGGTTCTAGGCGCTACAGTCTGGGACCGCGCGACCGCTACGGTCGCAGGTTCAAATCCTGCCTCGGGCATAGATGTCTGTGATGTCCTTAGGTTAGTTAGGTTTAAGTAGCTCTAAGTTCTAGGGGACTGATGACCTCAGTAGTTAAGTCCCATAGTGCTCAGAGCCATTTGAACCATTTGAACCATCTGAGGTCATTACTCCCCTAGACTTAGAACTACTTAAACCTAACTAACCTAAGGACATCACACACATCCATGCCCGAGGCAGGATTCGAACCTGCGACCGTAGCAGCGTCGCGGTTCCGTACTGAAGCGCCCAGAACTGCTCGATCATAGTGGCCGGCTACAATCAGTACAGAAAATGATTTTCGGTGTAGAGTAAAAGTGCTTATTATGGGAGAGTTCGCTAATGTGAGAAAGTTAAATTCTGAGTACAATATTGTAGCGGCTGTCTTATTCCGAATTACGGTGCAATGTTCCTTCGGACACGCGTGCATGTTCGAAAGAACATTGCATTGTAATTCGGAGGCCCTGCAATGTTGTCTTTATCCCCCGACACTGGGCAAGCGACTTTCAAAATTAATGTCTCCCCTGTACAGGTGCACACAGGCTTAAAACTATTGAACTATATGAAAAAAGGGTAATTAGTTACAAAGTACAGAATGCTCACACATTATTCAAGATGTAAACGAAACTACAGATATTCGGATTTAGGTTACGACATGTTCGATATGCCTGCCATCTTTGGCGACCACGTGGTGCAGACGAATAGCGATATTCTGCATGACCCGCTCAAGTGTTGGAACATGAATGCTGTCCATGACCTCCTGGATAGCTGTTTTCTGCTCAGAAAAGGGTTTGGGGCTATTGCTATACATCTTGTCTTTAGCATATCCCCACAAAAACGAATCGTATTTGTTGAGATCCGGAGAATATGGCGGCCCAGAGGCCACCAGCATGAGCCCCTATTGAGGCTCATGCTGGTGGCCTCTGGGTACCTCAGAGCCAGAAGGCGGTCCCTAAAGTGCTCCTCCAGGACATCAGACACTGTCCTGCTTCGATGGGGTCGAGCTCTGTCTTGCATGAACCACATCTTGTCGAAATCAGGGCCACTTTGAATAACTGGTATGGAGTATTTTCCAGAACAGTCATGTACCTTTCAGTATTCAGCGTGCCATCAAGGAATATCGCACCGATTGTTCCGTAACTGGACATTGCACACCATACAGTCACCTGTTGAAGGTAAACAGGCTTCTCGATCGCGAAATGGGGTTTCTCAGTTCCCAAATGCGACAATATTGCTTATTGACGAACCCATCAAAATGAAAGTGGGCTTCGTCGCTAAACGAAACGATATTGACATCAAAGTCCTCTTCGTCAATTCTGTGGAAAATAGAGTGAAACACAACTGTTGTTCCATGGCCCTGGAACTTAATGGCAGATGGGTTTGAATTTTGTATGGGAAGAGATGCAGGTCTTCAACAACAATTTGTCCCAGTGTCTCCCAGTTGATTCCCATCTGTTATGCAGCTTGTCTGATCGATTTCCTGGGATTGGTATGAAACACAGCGCGTGTCTTCTCGATGTTTTCAGGCGTTTTCACCCTCTTTGGATGATCGACATTGCCATCACTGTCATCTCGAACACTACCTATTCTGAAACATCCTGGCAGATCAAAACTGTGTGCCGGACCGAGACTCGAACTCGGGACCTTTGCCTTTCGCGGGCAAGTGCTCTAGCATCTGAGCTACCCAAGCACGGCTCACGCCCCGTCCTCACAGCTTTACTTCTGCCAGTACCTCGTCTCCTAGCTTCCAAAGATTAAAACTGTGTGCTGGACCCACACTCGAACTCGGGACCTTTGTCTTTAGCGAGCAAGTGCTCTACCATCTGAGGTACTCTAAGCACGGCTCACGCCCCGTCCTCACAGCTTTACTTCTGCCAGTGCCTCGTCTCCTACCTTCCAAAGGTAGGAGACGAAGTACTGGCAGAATTGAAGCTGCAAGGGGGGCGTGAGTCAAGCTTGGGTAGCTCAGTTGGTAGAGCACTTGCCCGTGAAAGGCAAAGGTCCCAAGTTCGAGTCTCGGTCCGGCATACAGTTTTAATCTGCCAGGAAGTTTCATATCAGCGCATACTCTGCTGCAGAGTGAAAATCTCATTCTGGAAACTACCTATTCACTCAAAGTTGCGAATTTTAATTCTTGACTGTTGGCACAATTGGACCGGTTGTCTTCAGCTTGAACTTGGTCGGAAACTTTTTTTGAGCAGCAGTTGGGCTGCTATTGCTCGCATTGTGGGTTTCACAAGCGTTGTACGCTCAGGCATTTTCACAAGCAAATAGTCGACAACAAGAAGTCACGTGCGCATGCACATACTAATTCCCATCATGCCTCGCGGCCAACCGTGCAGTTTGAACGTCCTAAAGCAAACCGTTCAGACGTTATGACGATTTGATTTCATATAGTTGAATAATTGTCACCCTGTACATAATGAATGTGCGAGTACAGGCTGTCGACACATGGTTCACGACATATAGAAATTTGAGTCTGGCCGTGAGTCATTCTCGTTAGCCTAATGGCAAGGCGACCACTCGCAGTAAGCGGGGTTCGAATACCGGTCCGACACAAATATTCATCGTCGTCATTCCATTATACGTCTGATGGCTGTTCATATTCGCAACTGCGATTACATCTCATGTATAGATTCTGAGTAAGTGGTCAGCTATGTTTCGAGGTATCAAAATTTAATTCTCACAGCGCCTGAGGTGCAGAGCAGTGACGACAAGACCGTTACGGAGGTGGATATTGTCGAGAATCCCAGATTTTAAAATTGTTGAATTCCTAATTTTTCGTGTGGGTTTGCTTGTAGGGTTTTAATATCTGAAACTGAATAGAAGTCACAACAATATTCATAAGCTTACATTACTTTATGGAAGAACAGGCACTGTTGGCGATCACCAGCTGTACGAAGTACTTCGTAATTAATTTACTGACTGCATATTTCTTGATATCAACTGTATGAGGATTGGATTTGCTATTCAACAGTGACATATGAAAATCTGGTTTGAGTCCCGGTCCGGCACAAGTGACTGTTGGGTAGAAAATCTATAATTCATACAGCTGATGTCAAGAAATTCGCAGTTGGCGAATTACTTCGAAGTATTCATGTGATTCACAAGCGACTAAACGAATATCAAGAGGCATCATCCTACAAGGCAAGGAGGCCGTCAGCTTCAGGAAATATGTCTCATCATCCACGAGACTCTTCCACGTATCCAGCACTAGATTTTGGGGGCCGGTGTGGCCAGTCAAAGTTAAATTGACTCTTCGTTATGGCCCGCAAATTTTCAGTGGGACTGAAGTCCGGCGATCGAAGAGGCCAGTCGATCAGATCGATGTCAGCCTGTTGCGAAAACCATTGGTGAACGATTCGACTCTTGTGAAGCGGTGAATGCTCGTGATGGAAGTAGATCACTTCACTGTGATGACGCACTGAAATCATAATAGTGGAGGAGTGCCAGGGCGCCAAACCACGTGGCCTGAGATACTAGGACATCTTGGCAGTAAATAAATGATTATCATAGATTGATTAGCTAGAACATTATGACCACCTACCTAATAGCCGGTATGTCTATTTTTGGTATGGATCTCAGCGGCGATGCGTCGTGGTATGGAATCAATGAGACCTTGATAGGTCGCAGGAGGGAGTTGGTCCCACATCTGAACATACAAGTCGTCTAATTGCCGTAAATTCCGGGGAGGGGGGCGATGAGGTGTGATGCCAGGTTCAGTTATATCCCAGGTGTGTTCAATCGCTTTCAGATCTAGCGAGTTGGGGGGTGGCTTCGTGACATGGCACATTATCTTGTTGAAAAATGCCATTGCCATCGGGAAACATGATCGTTACGAAGGGGTGTATGTGGTCTACAGCCAATGTAAGACAGACCGTCATGTTGCCTTGCATGAGCTCCTATGGACCCATAATGCCCACGTGGATGTTTCCCAGAGCATAAAGGAACAGCCGCCAGTTGTCTCTGTCCCACAGTACATGTGCCAAGTAGCTGTTCCCCTGGAAGACGTCGGATTTGCGCCCTACCATTGGGATGATGAAGAAGGTATCGGAATTCATCAGACTATGCAACGCTCTGCCACTGTGCCAACGTCCAGTGCCGACAGTCACGTGCCCATTTCAGTCGTAGTTGCCGATTTGGGGCGTTAACATTGGGACATGCATGTTTCGTCAGCTGCAGAGGCCCATCGTCAGGAGTGTTCAGTGCACTGTGTGTTCTGGCACATTTGTACTCCACCCAGCATTAAAGTCTGATGTTAGTCCCACCACAGTTCGCCGCCTGTCCTGTGCTACCGGTCTGCCAGGCCTGCGATATCAGACAAGTGTAATGAGTGTTGGCCGCCCAATCACACGATGTCTGGATGTGGTTTCACCTTGGTTTCACCATGTGTTAAAGACACTCACCGCAGCACTCCTCGAACACCTGACATGTGCAGTTTCCGAAATGCTCGTGCGGAACCTCCGGGCCATCTGCCCTCGGTGAAACTTAGATACAACGTACGTCTCCAAATTCTACAGACGGACAGCACGCTCACTGATACTACTTGCACCATGAGTGTGTCTGACTAGCAGTAATTTCTCGCCAGGTGACGCTGCTATCGCCTGGATGGGTTGACAATGATAGTAGGTCGATTGTCATAATGCTCTGGCTGATCAGCGTATGTCCGTCTATAGCGCTGTGTGTTGTCGGCATACATCGGCGACATTTGCGTTACATTTGCAACACATCGACAAATAATACATTGTAAAAGAAGTGGTATCGACGGGCCGCAGGCCTTAATCATTTTCGTGAAAAATCCAGATCATCAAACGCTACCATGCAGCTACTACTTGATTATTCAGCTCTGTTCTGATTTGTGTCTTCGAGGCAGAAACATATCGGCATTTCAAAAAGATAAAAGTAAGTGGTATGGCGTCTATATAAAACAATGAATAATACTTATCATATGAAACCAGAAAGGTGTATAACTAAAATCGTCGCAATAAGAAGGGAACAAACACGCTGCTAAAAGTGTGTTACATGTGGCGATGCCGCCATTGCCTGTATGTGTTGTGCTACCACTGGTTCGATCTGCACACAACCAAAGAGCTTATCAAGATATGAGAATGGTTTTGTTTTTTTGACTGTAGATCTGACATAATTCGCGTGTTTGGGCGGTTGATAACCCCTGTACAGTAGTTATGTGAGGACATTAGAGACAATCTGCAGTAAATCGTGGGGACTACTTGCTTGGGCCCTACATATTGACTGCTGGACCCAGGTGGGCATGCATAGACTGTTCTTGCAAGAGCACATGCCGACATTGGAGCATGGCATTTAGGTGGAATGGGGTTAGGGCTGGGGATTTTAGAAACATGGAACTCAGTTTAACAATAATTTATACAACGTCAAAACTTTTAAGTAAAAAACCCAAACCATTTACAGTAACACAATGTAATTCTCTGTAGTGCAAAAGACTTAAGTAATGTTAGTATATTCAATCACAAGATATCCATAACTAAAAAAGGACAAGGTAAAACATAGAAGAATTTCAGTCAGGCCCTAGAACCGGCAACTGGGTAACAATATAACAATTTAAAACGCTGGGCACAGTGCCCTCATTATAAAAGACTAACTTAGTGCATTCTGATTTGCACACGTAGACTGAACGGTCTGCACAGATTTTTGTTTTGTTTTCTTTTAATCGTATTTTTATATTGTTCACAAATTGCAATATCTTCTAAGCTTTGCGCGTTAATTAAGGCCAGAGAAGAATGTCTTTCCCGAATGTCCTGATCAAAAAGTTATTCTGGTGGCCAGAATCGGAGGTCTACGTTCATTCCTGCCGTTTGAATTCTTGTGCTAATATTTCCATAGAAACTTCCTTTCTCTAAAACATATTTCTTTAAAATTCAAATAAAAATTCACATACATTTGGCTTTAAACATATTTTATACAACTAAATATTTTTATAAAACTTTTAATCCCCCATTTCACTCCATTAGGGGTCGAATTTCCAAAAACACTAAAGAACATATTTTTTTAATTTCTAATCTAGAAGCCAAATACAAATTTTCTTAGAATTGTCTTTAAAATGATTTCATAATGAAATATTTAAAAAAAATTGCATCCCCTATTTCACTCCCTTTGGGGCTGAATTTCCATAACATTGAAACACATGTTTTATATTTCCTACCGAGAAGTCAGGTGCCAGTTTTCATAGGTGTACCTTTAAAAATGCTTTATTAGTACTTTAGCAATGATTTATTTTCATAAAAATGTTCACACAGTATTTTACACCCTTAATGCTTGTATTTACAAAAATGGTGAAGGATGTTTTCCTCTTTATTTTTGACAGAGAAACCAAATACCTATTTTGGCAGTTCTAGTTTCAAAATTGCATTAAAATAGACATATTTTCAAAAATATTTCATCACCTGCTTCGCCCCCTTAGAGGTGGAATTTCGAAAAAATTTTTATTTGTTGATACCTACAGTATAACGTAACACAATCTCCAAATTTCAAATTTCTATTCCCAGCTGTTTCGGCTGGGTGATGATGAATCAGTGAATCTGTCAGGTTCATTTCACATCCATGGGGATTAAATTTACAATAATACTGGAACGCTTAACTTTTTTTTATAACTGAGAAGCCAAATACAATTTTTCATCTATTTAGCTCCAAGAATGCTTTCAGAATGAAGTATTTCCTCATAAACTTTGTATCCCGAATTTCATCCCCTTGAGGCTGAATTTTTCAAAAACACTGGGAGACCTAGTTTTTTATCTCCAACCGAAAGTAAAATACAAATTTTCATGGCTGTAGCTTTAGAAATGTCTTGATAGTACTTTAATAGTAATTTGTTTTCAAACAAAGCTTTCACCTACTATTTCACCCCTGTAGGGGTTAAATTTTGGACTGTACAATTTTAATTTCTAAATTCTGTTCGAGTACATTCTAGAAGTATCCACAAATCTCAAGAATCATTGTGCTGGAATGTTCTGTAGCCGTATATATTCCGTATGTGTTCTGGCCGGAGGCAGTTCGCTCGGCGCTCTTGTATGTGTAAGTGCTGAATAAACTTAAATTTTCAAAAATGCTGAAATACGTTTTCATTTCCGACTGAGAAACCAAATACCAATTTTCGTTATTCTAGCTTCAAAGTGTGACATTGTCAAAAAAATTTCCATTTTACCATTAGATAAAAATGAAATGAACTTTTGGCATCGTTGGACGGGAGGCCCCATCCGGGCAAGTTCGACCACCAAGTGCAAGTCTTATTTCACTCGACGCCACAATGGGCGACTAGCACGCCGGTGATGAGGACAACAAACACCCAGTTCGCGAGCAGAGAAAATTTTCCAACCCGGCGGGGTTGTTGAGTGACGTGCTAGCGCATTGTGTATAGCGGGCATGCGTGACTTCGGCCACTGCAGACTACATCAAAAGTGAGAAGAGGAGAGAGGGGGGAAATGTTTCCTCCCCTCACTCTGCACCCAGAGAATGCTACCAGACTGTTGTTGTTCATATTCACTGTTTCCAAAAACGTACCTAACGTACAGCTTGTATATTGTCATTTTGCTCTGAATAGTATAATATAATTTTCATAACAGAATTCAAAGAATCTTCTTACTTACCTTGGATTTTACCTAGTTTAACTTCATTATGAGATTCTCCAGTTCGCTTGAAAATTAATACGGATATTTTGTGTGTAGTTGAGTGAAAATGTCTATTGTGTCACATCCTAGAAGTGTTTTCATTTCTTACTACCAGATAGACTCTTCAAATTTCTGTACGGATTATAGATTTGTATTTTACTTAAAGACTGTAGGCGCTAAAGTGCTTGAGGTACACTGACATCTTATGGTTCAAATGGCTCTGAGCACTATGGGACTTAACATCTATGGCCATCAGTCCCCTAGAACTTAGAACTACTTAAACATAACTAACCTAAGGACACCACACACATCCATGCGCGAGGCAGGATTCGAACCTGCGACCGTAGCGGTCACGCGGTTCCAGACTGAAGGGCCTAGAACCGCACGGCCACACCGGCCGGCGACATCTTATCTTTAGCGTATAAATTCTTTGATCCCTGTATGTGGATATAGTCCACGTTTTTCCCTGCTTTTGGCTTGCTCAACAAACAGCATCTCAGGTGTGGTGTTCTGTGTATAATGCATGGTGCTGTGTACAACAACTGCCGTTTAACCTCTTGTGTTTGGTAGACTGAGGATGTGTGCACAATGGCACCTCCTGCCCAGTGCGAAAAGTGGTTGTGCGACCTGTTCGTTTACCATACTGCTGTATCCTAGCTTGTGCCTTTGCTTCCAACGTTATTAAGGCTTGTCTAAGTTTTTCTTTTAACGGCATCTTTTTCTCAGTAAATTTAGGAAAGAGATTAACCCAGATGTCTACTTTAGACTTCTTTTACATTAATTCGATTGGTGTAACACCTGTTGATGCGTGTTTCTAATTATTTATCGTTTGCTGAAAAGGTGTCACGTATTCAATCCAGTTAGCTTGTTTGGGTGGTGTGTATGTTCTGATACACTGTTAAACTCACGAAATACACGTGCTATTGGGCAAGCCTTAGGCTGAAATTTGGATACATAAATGTGTTTTAGTATGTGACGGGACAAGTTCTTTCCACTTCGCACTTGTGAAGGAAGTTGTACTGTCAGTCAGTATAGCTTTTGGTTCACCCACATCCACAAAATATCGTCTCGCGATTCTCTTAATTATAGGCCCTGCCGTTAGAATTTTAGTGGCATACATCTGCAGATATTTCGAAAACACATTATAAAACGTTATTACGTATTTCACTCCTCCTTTTGCAGTCGGGAAAGGTCCTACGGCATCGATTGATACAAAATGAAGGATTTTATTAGTATAACAGAATGTAATTCATTGAGTAGGGATCTGGTTAAGTGTTTGGCCTTTTGAGAGATTTTCTTGATGACCTGTTTGACTCTACGTCTAACTTTAGGGAAATAGCAGTACTGGAATGTTCTGTAGCCGTATATATAATGTATGTGTTCTGGCCGGAGGCAGTTCGCTCCTCGCTATTGTATGTGCAACTGCTGAATAAACCTTCGTTCTGTGAAGTTAGTGTTCGTCAACCATCTAATTACACCTTTTTCTACGTGACATTGTACTGGTGAAGGCGCTGGCTATTGGAACTTGTGTTAGCGCCATTATCGACGACACGATGGCTCCCATCAGGCCACGACAGAGCCGCCGTTTACGTGGCGAGAAACCCTCAGTTCGAGTCATATTCAACAGATCGCAATCTACCGGAGACAGAAGAAGAAAAGGACGTTACATTGATGGCAACTGTGTGCCACCACATGAGACATCCTCCCGGGTTCTCTGGTGACGATGGCCACGATCCAAAGAAGTGGCTGAAGGTGTATGAGCTGCAGGCTCAAGAAAACGATCGCAGAAGTTATGACGCGAGCCACCGCCCTGTTGTCTACCGGCCTGGTGACCTCGTCTGGAGCTTCACTCCTGTTCGGAAGGTTGGTCTCTCTGAGAAGCTCCACAGGCACTACTTTGGACCTTATAAGGTTGTAAAACAGTTGTCTGAGGTTACTTATGAAGCTGAAGACTTCGACCCCGACACAAGACGACGAAAGTTCAGAGATGTGGTCCACGTCCTTAGATTGAAGCCCTATAAGGATCCTACAAGCCAGGGTAAATTCGAAGCTCCTGCTACAGGCAACAAGCGGAAAGGTGACGAAGAGTGTAGCGGCGAAATAAATTCTAAGAAGATCACCACCAGGGCGAGAAGCAGTCATCGGTAGTTGGAGTATGTAGGACTGATGACTCGTTCCCGGAGTAGGACGACGTAACGCCGAGACGCTGTTCTCTTAAGGAGGGGGCCATGTCGCAGAAGAAGCTGAGCAGCACGGTGGTGTAGTGGTTATGATACTAAACTGTTGCATGGAGCGTCATGAGTCCAAAACTCACCTGGAATGTACAATTTTAATTTCTATATTCGGTTCGAGTACATTCTAGAAGTATCCACCAATGTCAAGAATCATTGTACTGGAATCTTCTGTAGCCGTATATGTACTGTATATGTTCTAGCCGGAGGCAGTTTTCTCCATTCTCTTGTATGTGCAAGTGCTGAATAAACATTAGTTCAGTGAAGTTAGTGTTCGTCATTCATCTAATTACACCTTCTTCTAAGTGACATTATTTTCTGAGCACACTTGGCTACACCACAGTTATTCTATGAGTTATGGGTATCTCTCACAAAACTGTCTACATATACTTTGGGTACACAAATACACCAGTTATTAGACTGAGGCGTCCGACGATAAAACAAAACTCCATTATGTAACTTATAACATGTTCTCAAGGCTGTATAGTCAGTACTTGTTAGTTGGTGCCTTACCTTGTTCCAACGAGTGTCTTCTTCTCGAAGCTGACTCGTACTTTTACACATTTCCAAACAGCAGGGCCTATATGTACCAT
Source organism: Schistocerca cancellata (assembly GCF_023864275.1). Lineage (NCBI taxonomy): Eukaryota > Metazoa > Arthropoda > Insecta > Orthoptera > Acrididae > Schistocerca > Schistocerca cancellata. The sequence continues at coordinate 426,128,463 of NC_064633.1, forward strand.
CGTACAGGAGTAGAATCCTAAAGATTGATGTTTGTTCTGTTAATTCTGCATACTCATTTGATCCTTGTGAAAGTCTAGACAGGGCATATGCCAAAATATTCCGTTAACCTTTGATATAAATTAGCTCAAAATCGAATACTTGAAGAAAGAAACTGTTATATCCTAGCCAGTAATGCCAACCGAGCCCGCTGCCAAAAGGTTGACAGCATCAAAGTCCGGACGCCGTCCGCATAAGCAGCGCCAGCGATACAGGAAATCGCCGCAAGTCTGCGCGCGCCACCGCTGGCGCTGTAGTCGCGAGCGCTAGGAGTTCTGTATTCGCCGCTCAGTTGTATACTCGCCACCGATTTGTGTACTTGCTAGTCAGTTGTGTGTTCATCGCAGCAGAGTTTTCGTTTGTCGTCAGCCGACGCTGACCTAGCCGCTCCGACTCGAACTAGACAGATTTCTGTAGACACGGAGTTCACTACTGTGTTTCTGTATCTTCGCTAATAAAGATAAGTACCGACTTTATTTAATCAGAGTGTTTGGGTTTTCATCTTTCTGTTCACTGTTCCAGCGGACCGGTCGGCCCGCTATTAAAAGTGTGGCGGTGACTTCGTAAGCCGTTTCTACAGCGAAGTGTTTGTCGCTACGAACGCCGCCACAAAACTGGCGACGAGGACTTCCGAACTCGTGTGCAGGGCTGGTTTAATTTGTGTTCACTATGTCTGCCGAATTACAACAGTTGATCTTGTTACAGAGTCAGCAAATACAAAGTCTGGTGGAAGCCATCGCCAAACAAGCGGCTAATCCACCAACACAAATGGAACAAGCACAGGCAGCACCACCTTTCCGTGCTTTTGATGCATCAAGAGAAGAATGGCGAGAATATTTCGCGCAGTTGCAGGCGCACATGACAGTCTACAAAATCACAGGTAATGAGCGGCAGCTTTATTTAATTTCCACTGCAGGCGTGGAAGTCTATAGACTACTTTGTAAGTTGTTCCCGGAATCCAAGCCAGAAGCTTTAGACTATGACGTTGTTGTTAACAAGCTTGCTGAGTATTTCGAGTCGCGAGTTCATGTGGCAGCAGCCAGATTCAAGTTCTTCAGATTAAAGAAACTGCCACATCAATCTAATAAACAGTGGTTAACAGATTTACGGGGCCTCACCCGTCAGTGCCGATTTAATTGTGTGTGTGGAGCTTCCCACAGTGATGTCATGTTACGAGACGCTATTACTCAAAACATTGCAGATTCTCGTATTCGTGCTGCTATCTTAAAGTTGCCTGACCCGTCATTAGAGACTGTGATGAACATCATTGAAGCCCAAGATACTTTTGACTATGCTGAGTGTGAGTTAGATCAGCCATGTATTTCTCAAATTGCCTGTGCTAAGCAAGTTATGTCACGCCCGCGGCCCCACCGGCAGAGTCAGACTGTAAACACTAGCCGGCCGCGTCATGTTAAACACATTCGTCAGCCGCGTGTGCAAAATGATAGAGTTAAGTCTTGCCCTAAGTGTGTTCTTGCTCATCCTCGTGAACGTTGCCCGTTAAGAAACGCGGTTTGTCACTTTTGTCAAAGGAAAGGACACATCCAGATTGTTTGTTTGCGTAAACGCAAGAACAATTCTAGTGCTGCCCAGCCCATGGATATTCATGTTATTCAAAGCCAGCCCGCCCAGAAGGTCGCGTTTAAAGACTCTTCCACGGTTCGTGTGGGTAATAAACTTGTTCGCAATAAGCCGCCCACCCAGCCCTCTGCTATGCGACCCAAGCATAATTCAAACGCTGTAAAAAGTAATGTACAGACTGCCAGTGAAGCGGGAGTTGTTGTTCCACCCGCCCAACCCACGAGTTGTCGTAAGCAGCGAACACGCGCTAAACGCGCTGATTTTGTGCCTTCCGCCTCCACTGCACCGATCCAGAGACAGTGTAATAAACTATTTGTGAAGCTACGCATCCAGGATAAGACCTTCAATTTTCAATTAGACACTGGTGCGTCTGTGACTCTAATAAATAGTGCTACGTATGCGGCTATCGGCCGCCCTAAACTTTCAGCGGCAAAACATTCTTTGGCTACTTATAGTGGCGAACAAATTCCTGTGTTAGGTGTATGTAGCGTGCCAGCCACATTCCGTGGCAATACAAAAACAGTTTCATTCACAGTGCTCCGCGCTACAGACAGTGTAAACATTTTCGGATTAGACTGTTTTGACTTGTTTGGCCTGTCTATCCAAGACAATGTGTTGCAAATTACTTCTGTTGTTGTTCCTCAAGATAGCATAACCCATTTGTGTAAACAATACAGTGACATATTTAAAGACGAACTAGGTTGTGCTGCGAACTTTGCCGCTCATATTACGTTAAAAGATAATGCACAGCCTCGATTTTTTCGTGCTCGTCCAGTGCCTCACGCCCTCCGGGCACCTGTAGAAGATGAACTTCGTCGTTGGCAAAACAACGGTGTTATTCAACCCGTTTCAGCGAGCCAGTGGGCTTCTCCCTTAGTTATTATAAATAAACCGTCTGGCAAGTTACGTTTGTGTGCTGATTTTAAGTCGACAGTTAATCCTCAGACTGTCATTGATTCTTTTCCTTTGCCTAGACCGGACGAGCTGATGGATAAGTTAGGGGAAGCTCGTTTCTTTTCCAAAATTGATCTCCGTGAAGCATAATTGCAATTGCCCCTCGACGAGCAATCACAACAGTATTTTGTCATAAACACGTCGTTGGGGTTGTTCCGTTTTTTGCGTTTGCCTTTTGGTTGTGCGTCAGCTCCAGCTGTTTTTCAGCGTTTTTTGTCACAACTTCTGGCTAATGTGCCATCGTGTTGCAACTATTTAGACGATATTGTTGTGTCCGGTCGGACGCCTGCTGAACATTTCCGTAATTTGGAGTGTTTGTTTACAGTGTTGTCTCGGGCAGGCCTACGTTGCAACATCGATAAATGTTCATTTTTCCTTACGGAGATGGAGTATCTGGGACATGTTATTAATGCTCAAGGCATTCATCCCTCCCAGTCACATTTAGCAGCTATTCGTGATTTGCCCGCCCCTCGCAATCTGCATGAATTGCAAGCAGTTCTTGGCAAATTGACATATTATATTAGGTTTATACCTAATGCATCACAGATTGCTGCACCGTTGCATCGTCTCCGCCGTAAGAATGTTCCGTTTGTGTGGTCAGCTGATTGCCAATCAGCCTTTCAGCAGCTTAAAGAGGCTTTATTGAATGATCGTTGTCTGGTCCATTACGACCCAAACAAGCCTCTAGTGTTAGCTTGTGATGCCTCTTCTTTCGGCCTCGGTGCTGTGTTGTCTCACCGAGTCGGTAACACCGAACGTCCTATTGCGTTCGCATCTAAATTGCTCAACAAAGCTCAGTGTAATTATAGCCAATTGGACAAGGAAGCGTTGGCTATTGTGTTCGGTGTCACAAAATTCCATCACTACCTCTATGGTAGACCATTCTATTTAGTAACAGATCACAAGCCTCTGACGTCACTGTTTCATCCGTCTAAACCAGTTCCTCAGCGGACAGCTCAGAGACTACAACGTTGGGCTCTTTTGTTATCACAATACCAGTATGAGATACTGTATCGCCCTACAGCTCAGCATGCAAACGCTGACGCGCTTTCTAGATTGCCGGTTGCTGCGGATGATGTATTCGATTCCTCTGAAGACTCTTGCCATCAGATTGACGCCGATGAGCATCAATCCCTCCGGGATTTTCCGATTGATTATCGTCAGGTGGCACGTGAGACAGCTACGGATCCTCATCTGAGTTTACTATTACGTTTTGTTCAACGTGGTTGGCCGTCCAAGGCAAAGGACATATCGGATCCTGTGGTTCGTCGCTATTATCCGCAACGTCATCTGTTGTCTGTTTCACAAGGAGTTTTGCTGTTACGCACCGAGAATGACCAGCTTCGTATAGTGGTTCCCCAAGTGCTCCAATCCAAGGTCCTCGACTTGTTGCATCAAGGTCATTGGGGAGTGGTCCGCACCAAGCAGCTTGCCCGCCGTCATTGTACATGGATCGGCATTGATAAGCAGATTACGCAGATGTCTACAGATTGTTCGACGTGTGCCGAACACCAAGCTGCTCCGCCTCAACGCTATTTTGAGTGGGCACGCCCTGCCGGTCCCTGGCAGCGAGTCCATATTGATTTCGCTGGTCCATATTGGAATTCTCGTTGGCTCATCGTGATAGATGCATTTAGTAATTTTCCGTTTGTTGTGCCCATGCAGTCTACAACGTCTTCACAAACTATACAGGCGTTGACTTCAATTTTTTGTATTGATGGTCTTCCAGAAGTTTTAGTGTCTGACAATGGTCCAAAATTTACCTCTGCTGAATTTGAAAGTTTTTGTTCTGCCAATGGCATTCGCCATGTTCTTACTCCGCCGTTCCACCCTCAATCGAATGGTGCAGCGGAACGTATTGTACGCACATTCAAGGATCATATGGACCGCCTTCGTGCTACGCACTCTCGTCAGCAGGCCCTCATCACGTTCCTGTCGTCGTACCGGACCACGCCACGCGACAGCCCTTCGCCTGCGGAGCTTCTCCACGGCCGTCGTCATCGCACCCTACTACGGTTGTTGCACCCCCCGTATCGACCCGCCGCTCCTGAGCATCGCACGCGTTTTCAGCGCAACGACGCCGTTTTTTTCAGAGTTTATCACGGTCGCCGTCGTTGGGAACAAGGCACCGTGATAAGTGTCCAGGGTCACGGTTTTTATACTGTTCAAGGTGCTACTGGGGTGCACAGGAGGCATCAGAACCAGTTGCGCCGCGCTGGCCGCCCGGATTCTGCCGCTCGTTCTTTGTCCACAGATTTGGTCCGCGGCGGGTTCCAGCCGCGCCTTCCGACTTCGCTGCCGCCACCAGGGCAGCGGCAGCAGCCGTCGCCGCTACCACGCCGACAGCCCGTCCCGTTGATGCCTCCCGCGCAGCTTCATCCGGGAGCGCCCCAGGTGGTCGCTCCGGCGCCTGCGGTCCCTCTACAGTCGCCACCGCCTTCGGAGCAGATGGACGTCGACCCCTCAGCCGGGCCGCCATCCCAAGCGGTGGCTGTGCAGCCTGTCCTGCAGCCGCTTTCCTTGGGCACCCCCAAGGAGTATGACACCGCAGCGCCTTGTCCGGCGCACACGCACAGTCTCCGACAACAGTCTCCGCCCCGGTCTCTTCTGCTACGCCTGCGGCCAGACCCCTCCCCCGCCGTCGACGCTCGCCACGTCATTATTCAACGACGGTGCGGCGATTTGGGGGGGAGGAGTGTTATATCCTAGCCAGTAATGCCAACCGAGCCCGCTGCCAAAAGGTTGGCAGCATCAAAGTCCGGACGCCGTCCGCATAAGCAGCGCCAGCGATACAGGAAATCGCCGCAAGTCTGCGCGCGCCACCGCTGGCTTCTGGCTTCTTAAGCGCTGGAGTCGCGAGCGCTAGGAGTTCTGTATTCGCCGCTCAGTTGTATACTCGCCACCGATTTGTGTACTTGCTAGTCAGTTGTGTGTTCATCGCAGCAGAGTTGTCGTTTGTCGTCAGCCGACGCTGACCTAGCCGCTCCGACTCGAACTAGACAGATTTCTGTAGACACGGAGTTCACTACTGTGTTTCTGTATCTTCGTTAATAAAGATAAGTACCGACTTTATTTAATCAGAGTGTTTGGGTTTTCATCTTTCTGTTCACTGTTCCAGCGGACCGGTCGGCCCGCTATTAAAAGTGTGGCGGTGACTTCGTAAGCCGTTTCTACAGCGAAGTGTTTGTCGCTACGAACGCCGCCACAAAAGAAACACCATCTGGCTAATCTTTTGTGCAATAGTTTACATATCAGTAAGAATGAAAGTGCTGGATGTTCATACTTCGGTGTGATTTCCACATAGGAAGCACTGGAATTTTAGAATGCCCATCCTTTGCGAGCGCTTTAAGGTCAGAATAAGCTCTTTCACTTTATGTCAGTGTGCGATTAGGAAAACTGATTATGTTTACATTTTGATTTTCATTATCATGCTTGATCTGAAACAATATTGCTCCCAGACCCTATAAGGACACATCGGTACTGAGGAAAAATTCGTGTGTCGTATGAGGGTGTACTAATATGTCAGAGTTTACCAGAACTTGTTTTATGGTGTCAAAGTCCTGAAAAATTTCTGTTCCCAGCCATATGTAGGTTTTCCTCATAAAAATTGAGCAATGCATCACTATTTAGTAGCGGGTGAGGTACATACTTACGGAAGAACGAGGCTAAGCTCATGAATGCTTTTAACTGTTTTTTACTTTGTAGTAAACGAAAGCGTCTAATGGTGTCTAGTTCATATGGAGCAGGTCGAATGATTCTTGGTAAAATAACATGACCTAAGAATTTAATCTCTTTTCTGGCAAATTCTGATTCCTTTAAGTTAACTGTGATTTCATAAACGTAAAAATTGTCTATCACACTTCTTTATATGCACAAATTTTCATCCCATTCAGCTGTAGAAATAAGTAAATCACCCACATAGACTGTAACTTAATAATTCCGGGCCTAGCACCTTATCCAAATCTGCAAATAAATTGTCCTGTACTTACAGTAAGTCCAAATGGTAAAATGTGGAATTGGTAACTTCTGCCTTCACAGACAAATGCCGTATATTGTCAGCTATACGGGTGCAACTAGGTTTGCCAGTATGAAATTTTTAAATCTATTGTCATAAGGAATTTTACTCCATGGAATTTTAATAATTGCTCCTCTCGGTTTTCTAGTTTGGTTCTTATTGATACTATGGTACTTTTATTAATTTCCTTGCATCCAAAACAAGTCGTACACTTCCATCGGGTTTATCTACTGTGAGGATGGGGCTGCAATATGGCAAGTGAGATAGTTCAATAACATTCAAGTGTATCATACGTTCGATCTCTTTTCTTACTGCTTCTTTCTTTGTCCAAGGAACTACCAAAGATGTATGATAGAAAGTTTCGTGGTGGTTTACTCTCATATGATAGACATTACTTACTCTTGGTTTCTTTTCAAAAACATGCAAAAATTTCGACAATAAAGACCAGATTCTTCTGCCTTACTATGAATAGTGTGTAAAACTGTTGTTTCCTCTATGATTTGTTCATTACATTGCTCGTTCATGTAAAAAATTTCTGGATACATTAGACGGAGACTCGCTTTATCTGATAACTGGTTATTCACACAATACATTGTTTTCATTAAATCAACTGAAATTATGTTATCGCTTGAGTGAAGATAATATCTGCCATTACCTAGGTCAATTTTCACTTTACGTTTCCTGAAAAAATCCATTCCTTGGACACAGTTAACAATTAGTTTTCCTGCCACCAGGAATGTACAAATAGTTATCGTTCTAGCGAAAGTTAGTGGAATTTAGGTTTGTAATTTGACAACTTTTAACTTATTTCCTACAGCTGTTAAAATATGGCAGTTCTGCACAGGTGAAGTAGGTAAGCTTAGTTTCGTTTTTATTTCACCGAACAAGCTGTACAGAGCAAGATTCATGGCCACTCCTGTGTCTAGTATCACATGACATCTATTGATCCTATTTTGGTATTAACGACCATCTTTACTTCATCGTTTATTCCTTTTACATCATATACACTCCTGGAAATGGAAAAAAGAACACATTGACACCGGTGTGTCAGACCCACCATACTTGCTCCGGACACTGCGAGAGGGCTGTACAAGCAATGATCACACGCACGGCACAGCGGACACACCAGGAACCGCGGTGTTGGCCGTCGAATGGCGCTAGCTGCGCAGCATTTGTGCACCGCCGCCGTCAGTGTCAGTCAGTTTGCCGTGGCATACGGAGCTCCATCGCAGTCTTTAACACTGGTAGCATGCCGCGACAGCGTGGACGTGAAGCGTATGTGCAGTTGACGGACTTTGAGCGAGGGCGTATAGTGCGCATGCGGGAGGCCGGGTGGACGTACCGCCGAATTGCTCAACACGTGGGGCGTGAGGTCTCCACAGTACATCGATGTTGTCGCCAGTGGTCGGCGGAAGGTGCACGTGCCCGTCGACCTGGGACCGGACCGCAGCGACGCACGGATGCACGCCAAGACCGTAGGATCCTACGCAGTGCCGTAGGGGACCGCACCGCCACTTCCCAGCAAATTAGGGACACTGTTGCTCCTGGGGTATCGGCGAGGACCATTCGCAACCGTCTCCATGAAGCTGGGCTACGGTCCCACACACCGTTAGGCCGTCTTCCGCTCACGCCCCAACATCGTGCAGCCCGCCTCCAGTGGTGTCGCGACAGGCGTGAATGGAGGGACGAATGGAGACGTGTCGTCTTCAGCGATGAGAGTCGCTTCTGCCTTGGTGCCAATGATGGTCGTATGCGTGTTTGGCGCCGTGCAGGTGAGCGCCACAATCAGGACTGCATACGACCGAGGCACACAGGGCCAACACCCGGCATCATGGTGTGGGGAGCGATCTCCTACACTGGCCGTACACCACTGGTGATCGTCGAGGGGACACTGAATAGTGCACGGTACATCCAAACCGTCATCGAACCCATCGTTCTACCATTCCTAGACCGGCAAGGGAACTTGCTGTTCCAACAGGACAATGCACGTCCGCATGTATCCCGTGCCACCCAACGTGCTCTAGAAGGTGTAAGTCAACTACCCTGGCCAGCAAGATCTCCGGATCTGTCCCCCATTGAGTATGTTTGGGACTGGATGAAGCGTCGTCTCACGCGGTCTGCACGTCCAGCACGAACGCTGGTCCAACTGAGGCGCCAGGTGGAAATGGCATGGCAAGCCGTTCCACAGGACTACATCCAGCATCTCTACGATCGTCTCCATGGGAGAATAGCAGCCTGCATTGCTGCGAAAGGTGGATATACACTATACTAGTGCCGACATTGTGCATGCTCTGTTGCCTGTGTCTATGTGCCTGTGGTTCTGTCAGTGTGATCATGTGATGTATCTGACCCCAGGAATGTGTCAATAAAGTTTCCCCTTCCTGGGACAATGAATTCACGGTGTTCTTATTTCAATTTCCAGGAGTGTAGGTCATCTCATAAATCGATTTTTTTCATGCCTTAAAAAAACAATTATTCATAAGCGTCATGCCCCCACCCCCGTTTTCGATCGGTGGCAGGACGTCTAGGACGACCAATCACCATTTTCCGTATGGGGGGGGGGGGGGGAGGGGGGCGGTGCTGCCGCTCCCGTCAGTCACTTCTACAATGTTCACAAAGTGATCGGTATTTTGCTACGTTCTGTTCTCCGCATAATTGGGAGCGGCGTTCCGTTGGTTTTGGTTTACGCTGCCCCTACAGCCGTTGTTTTCGTAATTGTTATTTAAGCATGAGTGTTCGTTCCTATTCCTATACTCTTGTTAAAATTATCGCCGGGTAGGCGCTAGTTATTTCAACTATTACGGTTATTTCTTGACGGTGAGCCACGGTACCTTGAATTGCTATTTATATTTTTCTCTCTTGGAAATCGTTCTTTTGAAGGTTTCCGAATCCTCCATTACAGTTTATCCCTGCGGCGGCGCGCGTGGATGCCAGCAGCACTGCCCATTGCCGTACTGGTTTTTGCTATTACTGCCATTGTTGTTGTTGATGTTGGTGTTATTACGGTTACTGCGATTATTAAATCCTTCATTCTTCAGTGGACCAGACTGGTTTCTGCTACACTCAGTTGAGTTTGACTACTCTCATAAATGAGGTCAATCGAATCCACAACCGTGAGAAAGTATTCCACGTCATACGTTGGCAAGGTTACCAGTTTCTCACGAGTGTTATTCGGCAAACGCCTCTTTAACATTTCCAAAACATCGACATGTGATATTGCATTGGACAAATATCTCGTCTTGTTCAAGTATCTTCCGAAATATCAGCGCAGTCCGCCTTGTTTTACGTTAAATGGCCGTGGGACAAAACCTTCCATCCGCAGCCTTTCCTGAATTCCTTGCGACCAGTATTTCTCTAGGAAGGCCTGTTCAAATTCTTTTTACGTTCAAAAAGTGATCTGCCTCTTCGGTTTCCCACTCTCACGCATCATCTTGTGTGAAGCCAACAGGGAAGTCGTAATTTTTGTAATGCGGACCAGTGCCGGGATAAAATATTCCTAAAAGCTCTCACAAAGACTCCGAGCGGTCTAAGGCGCTGCAGTCATGGGCCGTGTGGCTGGTCCCGGAGGAGGTTCGAGTCCTCCCTCGGGCAGGGGTGTGTGTGTTTGTCTTTAGGATAATTTAGGTTAAGTAGTGTGTAAGCTTAGGGACTGATGACCTTAGCAGTTAAGTCCCATAAGATTTCACACATATTTGAACATTTGAACATCTCACAAAGACAATGCGTTGTGTTTTCTTGGATTCTTGAGAGAAGACTATGAATTTTCTATTTTATTAGAGTCTCATATATTATGACTGATGACAGGCCAGGCATTACGTTTGTAAGGTGTCAGGCAAATCCAACACCTTCCATGAAAACCCTGACATGATAGCAAATCCGGCAGTATGTCACATAGCTCCGAATAAATACTGACATTAAATTAACCAAAGTAATATGTTCAACGAGTGAGCAAATGGAATACCACAGACTAACACAAGAACGCCTAAATGCATGTCATACCTTCGCACCATGAAACAGACGCAGTTCCGAGGGGAGAAACGAGAACAGAAGCCGAGAGCAGAGTCGTGTAAGCGAGAAGGCTCTACGATAAGGGACGGACACCCACATCGCCAGCCGACCGCCAATATCACCCCCAGCCCATGTTAAAAGATAGAGCCCTCCAGAAGAACAGTATAGATCTTAAAATAACACTAAAAGGGCCACACCAGCTGCAAGTTTTAGCATGAGATATTTCACGTCTCTGTGACGTAGCAAACATTAAAAACATTGCCTCACAACGAAAAGCATAACGTTTCTCATTGGATAGACAGAAGTTTTGCAGGTGGATCTTAAGGTTAACATTGAGACCCTGATTGGTCAGTTGAAAACACAGCCAGATAGCTTTTTTTAAACCAACTTCGGTAAATTGTAGTAAGGAGAGGTTAGGAGGGAGTTGCTTCCGAGACGGCAAGCTGTGCGGAGCTGCGCCGCCAGCCGCCCCCTGACGCTGCCTAAACACCGTCAAGGTAATGAACGCACGCGATGCCGCATTACAGCGCCTAACTCTTCACTCAGAACTGCAGAAGTCTCATCTGTTACATCCCCTTTTTTATGTAATACTAGTGTCGATCGTCAATTTAATCTCATGGTATTCACATTTGCTACTAGAAGTTAAAATCTGAAACGCGATGATTTTTCTGTTATATAATAATTGAGAAGCCACATCAGCCACTGTAACTTATGACAAGTTAAATAAGTAATTAAAGATAATTCAGGGTCACTGTGAAACGTCCCCTTAGAAAAATTAAACACGACTGTGCTTAAACTGACACACAATATTTTTAGCGCAACGCAATCTGACTTTCAAAAATCCCTACAAAAGAATGGCCCTGACTAACATTAATCTATACCTTTCACAAATCACTTACCTCACCAAAAATCTCCGTTACTCGAACTACTGCAATACAGCGAGCGCCACTACTGCCAGCTAAATAAAAGATTCAAACTACGTAAGGCACTAACTACTGATAGGCATAGTTAGCAAATGAAAGATTTTAATAGAGAACAAACAATGTATTTACCTTAATAGTGTTGAAAAAGCATAATATACATAGCAGTTCATAATATCCATTCTGTACTCAAAAATCCGCCATCTCATTTCCCACATCCACCACTGCTGGCGGCTCATCTCCAACTGCGCAACGCTACGCGCTGTTCACATCCAGCTGCCGCTGTCCAACACTACAATGGCAGACAACAATGCAAACTAGCCACAGACTGCAAAAAGCACAGGCAGTGATTATCATATAGAGCGCAACGTAACGTTGCCAATAAGAAAACATAAACAGCCTACTTACATAAAGAAAACATAAACAACCTACTTACATAGCCCCCATGCTCCCCAAAAAAAATTTTACAAATTGTTTTGGGCAGTGACCAATAATGATTTGAAAATATTTTTCATAATTACAAGGACAGTGTTCTGCTCATGGGTGATTTTAACGCCAGGATTGGAAATCGAACAGAAGGGTATGAAAAGGTTATGGGTAAATTTGGAGAGGATATGGAGGCCAACAGGAACGGGAAACAACTCTTGGATTTCTGTGCCAGTATGGGCTTAGTAATCACAAACTCCTTTTTTAAACATAAGAACATTCACCGGTATACTTGGGAAGGCAGGGGAATCAGATCTGTCATTGACTATATAATAACAGATCAGGAATTCAGGAAGGCTGTGAGGGACACACATGTATTCAGGGGATTCTTTGATGACACTGATCATTATTTAATCTGCAGTGAAATTGGGATTGTGAGGCCGAAAGTGCAGGAGGTCAGGTCCATATGTAGGAGGATAAGAGTGGAGAAACTTCAGGATAAGGAAATCAGGCACAAGTACATAACAGCGATCTCAGAAAGGTACCAGTTAGTTGAATGTAGTCAATTACAGTCATTGGAAAAGGAATGGACAAGGTACAGGGACACAGTACTAGAAGTGGCTAAAGAATGTCTTGGAACAGTAGTGTGTAAAAGTAGGATGAAGCGAACAGCTTGGTGGAATGATACAGTCAAGGCAGCCTGTAAAAGGAAAAAGAAGGCGTATCAAAAATGGCTACATACCAGAACCCAGGTAGACAGAGAAAGTTATGTTGAAGAAAGAGACAAAGCCAAGCAGATAACTGCAGCATCGAAGAATAAATCGTGGGAAGACTTTGGAAACAGGTTGGAGACTATGGGTCAAGCTGCTGGAAAACCATTCTGGAGTGCAATTAGCAGTCTTCGAAAGGGAGGTAAGAAGGAAATGACAAGTATTTTGGATAGGTCAGGAAAACTGCTGGTGAATCCTGTGGATGCCTTGGGCAGTTGGAGGGAATATTTTGAAGAGTTGCTCAATGTAGGTGAAAATGCGATCACTAATGTTTCAGATTTCGAGGTAGAATGGGATAGGAATGATGATGGAAATAGGATCACATTTGAGGAAGTGGAAAAAATGGTCAATAGATTGCAGTGCAATAAAGCAGCTGGGGTGGATGAAATTAAGTCGGAACTCATCAAATACAGTGGAATGTCAGGTCTTAAATGGCTACGCAGGATAATTGAAATGGCCTGGGAGTCGGGACAGGTTCCATCAGACTGGACAAAAGCAGTAATCACACCAATCTTTAAACATGGAAACAGAAAAGATTGTAACAACTACAGAGGTATCTCTTTAATCAGCGTTGTGGGTAAAATCTTCGCAGGTATTGTTGAAAGGAAAGTGCGAGTATTAGTTGAGGACCAATTGGATGATAGTCAGTGTGGGTTTAGGCCTCTTAGAGGTTGTCAGGACCAGATCTTTAGCTTACGGCAAATAATGGAGAAGTGTTATGAGTGGAACAGGGAATTGTATCTATGCTTTATAGATCTAGAAAAGGCATATGACCGGGTTCCTAGGAGGAAGTTATTGTCTGTTCTACAAGATTATGGAATAGGAGGCAAACTTTTGCAAGCAATTAAAGGTCTTTACATGGATAGTCAGGCAGCAGTTAGAGTTGACGGTAAATTGAGTTCATGGTTCAGAGTAGTTTCAGGGGTAAGACAAGGCTGCAACCTGTCTCCACTGCTGTTCATATTATTTATGGATCATATGTTGAAAACAATAGACTGGCTGGGTGAGATTAAGATATGTGAACACAAAATAAGCAGTCTTGCATATGCGGATGACTTAGTTGTGATGGCAGATTCGATTGAAAGTTTGCAAAGTAATATTTCAGAGCTAGATCAGAAATGTAAGGACTATGGTATGAAGATTAGCATCTCCAAAACGAAAGTAATGTCAGTGGGAAAGAAATATAAACGGATTGAGTGCCAAATAGGAGGAACAAAGTTAGAACAGGTGGACGGTTTCAAGTACTTAGGATGCATATTCTCACAGGATGGCAACATAGTGAAAGAACTGGAAGCGAGGTGTAGCAAAGCTAATGCAGTGAGCGCTCAGCTACGATCTACTCTCTTCTGCAAGAAGGAAGTCAGTACCAAGACTAAGTTATCTGTGCACCGTTCAATCTTTCGACCAACTTTGTTGTATGGGAGGGAAAGCTGGGTGGATTCAGGTTACCTTATCAACAAGGTTGAGGTTACAGATATGAAAGTAGCTAGGATGATTGCAGGTACTAGTAGATGGGAACAATGGCAGGAGGGTGTCCACAATGAGGAAATCAAAGAAAAACTGGGAATGAACTCTATAGATGTAGCAGTCAGGGCAAACAGGCTTAGATGGTGGGGTCATGTTACACGCATGGGAGAAGCAAGGTTACCCAAGAGACTCATGGATTCAGCAATAGAGGGTAGGAGGAGTCGGGGCAGACCGAGGAGAAGGTACCTGGATTCGGTTAAGAATGATTTTGAAGTAATAGGTTTAACATCAGAAGAGGCACCAATGTTAGCACTGAATAGGGGATCATGGAGGAACTGTATAAGGGGGGCTATGCTCCAGACTGAACGCTGAAAGGCATAATCAGTCTTAAATGATGATGATGATGATGATGATGAGTCCATAAAGACAGTCCAGATTGTTCATCACAGTAAAATTTCAGTGTTTTTTTTTTTCAAAGTCTGAGCAGTAAAAGACAATGCACATGGAAGTAGTGGATTTCCATGCAGTCTTGGAGAAGTAGTGTTGTCCTGCCAACTGAAATACAGTGCTGACTCTTGACATGCTGACAGGTAAAGGGCCACAACAGAGCAAACCCACAGCATAGTCATTCGACGGTTTGAAGAAGATTGGTAGGTAGGTCATCACAGAGCAGACCCACTGTAGTCCCAGTAGAGATTATGGTATTGGTGGGCCACCAGAGGTGCAGACCAACTGTAGTCCTTGTAGAAAGTGTGGACAGGCCCACTGTAGTCCTGGTAGAGATTGTGGTATTGGTGGGCCACCAGAGGTGCAGACCCACTGCAGTCCTTGTAGAAATAATGGTATTGGTGGGTCATCAAAGGTGCAGACCCACGGCAGTCCTTGTAGAAATAATGGTATTGGTGGGTCATCAAAAGTGTAGACTCACTGTAGTCCTTGTAGAGATGGCCAGCAGCCATCTGTTGTGACTGTACAGGTGCACAATCACCATTGAAGAGTCTTGCAGAGAAGATAGCAAGTCCATAAACCACCACTTGTGCACGCACAAAGTTTTTGGAATTGTCCTTAGAAGTCTTGCTGACAATATAGCAAGTCCATAAACCACCACTTGTGCACTCACAAAGTTTTTCGAATTGTCCTTAGAACCAGCAATGCTGTTATCCAGTCCCTTGCTGAATTATTAACACACGTGCAAACACTAACAGTCCCTACTTCTCACATATTGTCCATATACTATGACCAACAGAAACGTGTGCAGTGAATTGGAACTTACAAGTTAATAATATGATGAACTGGTGTCAATTACAATTTTATAACATAAGAATACAATTACAAAAGTACAAAATACATCATTAAAAAACATAACAATACAGATAACATTTGTAGTACAGGCTTTACAACAGAATAGAAATAACATATACATCAGTCTTACAGGAATTATGACATGAGTACATACATAAAAGATCAGAATAACTTTTAAAACATCAGCTTTACACATAAGCATTAAAACAAAACAGAATAAATAATGTCTAAGCATATTTACAAGGTAAATAACATATTATTAATGCCAATTATATTTGAGGATAACAGTATTCCTCATCATAGTGGATGTAGCTTAGTATTAGAAGAAGAAAAAATTCTATGAAACTACACAGAGACAGGAAGAAAAATACACAAAGGTACACAAACACATAGTGGGATAACACAAAAGGAAAGGACAGGGTTTGTTTTCAGTGTCACATTTGGTACTGCGGTCCAACCCAAAACTTCATTCCATAGATCTTTCGTCTTATTTCGATATTTGCTCCAGCCACAAAAAACCTATTCAAGCATGCTTTCTGTATTTATATGTTCACATATTTCTTACCTCATTATTCATTTTCCATTATCTTACTTCATCATTTATTTCCAAGAAAATCCTACCTAAACCTATTTTCTGTACTTTTTTTCGTATAACTTCTCAATGCATTTCCATATGAAACGTCCCCTTAGAAAAATTAAACACGACTGTGCTTAAACTGACACACAATATTTTTAGCGCAACGCAATCTGACTTTCAAAAATCCCTACAAAAGAATGGCCCTGACAAACATTAATCTATACCTTTCACAAATCACTTACCTCACCAAAAATCTCCGTTACTCGAACTACTGCAATACAGCGAGCGCCACTACTGCCAGCTAAATAAAAGATTCAAACTACGGAAGGCACTAACTACTGATAGGCATAGTTAGCAAAGGAAAGATTTTAATAGAGAACAAACAATGTATTTACCTTAATAGTGTTGAAAAAACATAATATACATAGCAGTTCATAATATCCATTCTGTACTCAAAAATCCGCCATCTCATTTCCCACATCCACCACTGCTGGCGGCTCACCTCCAACTGCGCAACGCTACGCGCTGTTCACATCCAGCTGCCGCTGCCCAACACTACAATGGCAGACAACAATGAAAACTAGCCACAGACTGCACACAGCACAGCCAGTGATTTTCATATAGAGCGCAACGTAACGTTGCCAATAAGAAAACATAAACAGCCTACTTACATAAAGAAAACATAAACAACCTACTTACAACTGTAGACCATTTTGATAGTTTTCTCTTTTATGAAACTTAACTTAAATCTAGATTATAGATGTGATATGGCTTAGGTCATCCTTCGATCCATTGTAGAACTTGGAAACCCATTCAGGGAATATTCGTTGACATTTTTGTTGAACGCAGTTGGTTTTTATCATCCTGTATTAAAATATTTCCTTTTATCAATAGTGCAATTTATAAACAATGTTTTGTGAGTAGAATAAAATTTCCAGTGGTAAACTTAACTGCTTTTTCGACGTTATTTACCAGCTAACTAAAAATAGGAAAGCCTTGAACCCCTTCCACTAAATTTAGTTAGTATTAAGATTCTTTTACAGGGAGTGCAGTGGAGCTGACGCTGAAATCATTAAGTATTTGATTATATCATCGCTAGTCTCACTGAACTCTTCTGAACTCTACATGTCATGTGTGGTCTGGTGTCTCCTTACCAGCAACAGGTCCCAGGTTCAAACTAGTCAATTCCCTAGAAAACACGCTCAGAGCGTCGTTGCGCGAAAATGGTAGGGAGACACGACTTAGAACAAACAGACACCACGGAGAATGTTAGACGTTATCAGATTGTGACACCGTCCTAGCCTTTTCGGAGGAGGCAATGCTGAGTGTGGTGACACTGGCGCGTACGTTTCATCGTTTGCAAACTGTTCTCCTTCGCTTTGGTCATAATCTGATTTTGGCGAAACAATATTCGAGTGACAACTCTCTAGTACTGCTTTTCTATTTTGATTAGTTGCGGAAGGCGGTTCGATCGATCTATCTCTTTCACTGGTAAGTTAGGAACGAATCTTCCCTTCTATTCCTTTCATATCACTATCTCTTTTAGCAAGAATTTTATGTTCTCTTTCGTTTATAATCTCTTCAACCGCGTCAACATAAGTTATTTTTATTACCGGACGCATTTTTTAGCTAGGGTAGAAACGGTGTCAAAGGCACCGGTATCAGCTCTCTCATTTAATTTTTTTATATCCTTATCGCTACGGTTGTACATCGTTTTCAAAAATATTCTACGTATTGTGTGAGTTTTTATACATCATCCGGTAAATTTTCGCACGCAGACTTCATTTCAGATATGTGTTTGAATTGTTACTATAGCTTCCGTCCCGTCTGCCTGCGACAACGGCATCCCGCATGACAGAACAGAGACGCGGGATGCCTTCATCATAGCGAGTGTAAGCAAAGCAAGGCCTCGTGTCTCAGCCAACGCCCGCCAGGGCCCGTTACCCGAGCACCGCGGATCGACAACAGCGTCAGAGGTCGCGATCAACAAGCGGGCTATTTTCCTACGCCACCCACGTCGTCGAAAATAGTCCCAGAAGATCCATCCGCCAGCCGGCCTTATAAGCCGGCGCACCGCCGCGCAGAAGGAGTTCGACACGTTCCCGGACATATGGGGATCTACCTTCCCGCCCGCAACCCTTGTCTGCTGGTAATCCCGGATCGTCAGGAGCTTAGGACTGTGACTCAAATAGTGTCATGTAACGGTGGTCTGACTTTCCTGGACAGCTTGGTAGTAATGCTGTGCCGACCACTCTCTAGTAGTTTTGTTTCAATTTTTTCTCTGGTGGACTTTCTCCAGTGAGAGACTTGTAAGGAACACATTTTATTATTCTTCTGTTATAAGATCCGAAGTGGGATCCATATTCTGTTTCTTGCTTAAATTGTGCTTTGTTTCGACTACTTTGTCGACATCAGCAATGTTCTTGTTTATTGGTTTCCCAATAAAAACAGATTGAGGAACATCGTTTCGTTTTGTCTCTGCTACCGCAGGTACTGGAGTTACCACTTGAGCTAACTTCCATACGCGCATTGTGAACTAGCGTGCGCCGTTGCAAGTTCATTAACTTGACGTGTAATTTGATCTTGGTTCTCACTCTTACTAGAAATTTTTTTGTCTGCATGATTTTACATATTAAAAAATTTCGTATATAGTTTATTAGTTGCCCTGTCAACTCTGTGTTTAAGATAGTACCCAAATTTTCGAAGTCGTCGAAAGTTTCGTGACTTTTTGGTCTATGGTACCGAGACTAATCTAAACTGGCGAGACCTTGGACCGCTTGTGATTTTTGTACTCAAGTCTGTTCGCAGCTCATATTCATTTCTATTAATTTCTGTAAGTACTGGTCTACGGTTGATACCTACGAATGATGATTATCTAATGTGTGTATAGCCTGACAATCTGTGTGTATTCGTTCCCTTCACTCAGTATCGAACTCGCAAAATTTCCTACGTCTGTTGCATTGTTTCTATCCAAATTATTTTGAAAAGAGACATTTCCTGTTAAGGATTGTGAATTAATCTCGTCGACTGTTAGCCATATGACATCATCTGGTCTAACATTCTGTCCATTCATTCCAGTTGAGTTCAGTTGTATGTTGTTTTCGATTGTGACGTTGCCATCCTGTTGCGATGCTCTGTCATTTTTCATTATCTTATACATAAGATTCTGATTCAGTATTTTGGTGATCACTACCGTTAGTATTAACTTTCTCATTGACGCTTGATCCCATTTTTACGGACAAAAGAGGTGCACTTTGACTTGATTTATTGAAATATAAGAAACTCAGTAGTTGTGAATAATTTGTAAACATGTCTCTCTGGAGTACAGCGGTTTATTTATTGTTTAAAATTGAGTGTAAAAAGTTACAAACGCAGTAAACAGCTATGGCGTTTGTAACTGTTTATATTAAATTTTCAGTAACTGTGGAAAATTTCAATCGTGATATACATTTGCGTCAAGATGGCTTCTCATTATTATCACTGCTGCGTTCATGAAAATCGTTTACTATTGCAATGAAAAAGCAACTCTATGGTAAACACTATTGCTTTCAAAAATGTTTTAAGCAGGTTAAGGGTCAGGATATTGTGGCGAAATTGCTTTTGCGTGATATGATCAGTGGAATATGCTTGATACTACCTTTGGTTGACGTAATTCTGTTCATGTTCCGTAAAGTTCAATTACTTGTCTGCGGAGAAAATTTTCTTCAATTTCCCTAGTTTTATTCTGTTTTTACTAACACAGTTCTCCTTTTCTCATTGTATCCCCACCATCTAAAATATGGAATAGATAGAATAAAATTAGTATTTCAACAATCGCTGTTACAATACTATCCGCAAAATTGCGGGATGTAATCTCTGTATGGTATTCTATTCTGTTTTTTACTAATTGCTGGCTATATAATAAATCAGAGCTTTTGAAAGAGAAATGTCTTATGACTTTTAACTGTGACGTCATCAATGGAAGTTAATGAAATGCTTTTATGGCCGGCTGTCGAACAGACACCATCAACCATATCTGAAATAAACTTTCTAGGAAATTTAATAGTGAATGTTCTTAGCTGTATTTTCTTCTCAGTGGGGAAACTTCACCTCTTCTTTCTGCTGCGATGGTCGTATCGAACACAGCCGACGTAGAATTTGCTAATTATTGACCATGTCGCCTAGTGAAGGAAACTTATATTTCGATGCAGTGACATGGTCTGTTAGTCAAATAAATAAGGAGGCACTGTGTTTCACTTCACTTTTATACTAACCCAAAATATATCTTACTCAGAAAACTGTTACAACAGGAAGAGCCATAAAAACATTCGCGTCCTCTCTTCAGCAAGACACACAACAGACTCCTTTTTTTTTCTAACAATTTAAAAAAAAAGTGTCAGTCACATCTCTCTCATCTAACAGCATCTCTGCTGCATCACATCGCTTCCTTTTTAGTCTTACGTATACCTCTTCGGAAACATTTAGCAAGTACCATCATAGGGTCCTATTACACTTCTCTGTGGCACTCCAGATGCTACCCTGTTCTCTGATGAACACTCGCAGAGAACATCATCTTCTTCTTCTTCCGTTGGCACTACGTACTGGGATGGGACTTGGCCTCCTCAATATTTCTGAACAAGAATTTTTTTTACATGAAGGGGTTGTTAGCCGCTTGCCCAACCCCCAACTTGGAGGACCAGGATTTGTATGAGGTTTACTCCTATAGGGAAGCTGGCTTCACTACGCCTACAGAGCCCTTCCTTAGGTTAGGTTAGTGTTGTTTAACGTCCCGTCGACAACGTGGTCATTAGAGACGGAGCGCAAGCTCGGGTTAGGGAAGGACGGGGAAGGAAATCGGCCTGAAACGATTTAGGGAAATCACGGAAAACCCAAATCAGGATGGCTGGAGACGGGATTGAACCATCGTCCTCCCGAATGCGAGTCCAGTGTGCTAACCACTGCGCCATCTCGCTCGGTAGAGCCCTTCCTGACCTATGTTGTGTTGTGGGACACACTTTGTCTGACTCCTCCATTGAGACCACTCCGGCATGGGTGACTATGCCAGTAGCTACGCTACCGCCTACACAGCTCTTGACTTCATCGGAGCATGCAGACCCTCCCGCCCGGCAGATGGTTCAAATGGCTCCGAGCACTATGGGACTTAACATCTGTGGTCATCAGTCCCCTAGAACTTATAACTACTTAAACATAACTAACCTAAGGACATCACAAACACCCATGCCCGAGGCAGGATTCGAACCTGCGACCGCAGCGGTCGCCCGGTTCCAGACTGTAGCACCTAGAACCGCTCGGCCACCTCGGCTGGCGCCCGGCAGAGAAGGTACCTTCGATAAGGCGGCGTCCCCTGGCAAGGCAGAGAACAACATACTGGTGTTTATTACTTAAGAACTCCCTCACATGTCTGGGAATATTCTCGTATCTTCGTTAACAGTATGCAGTGGGGCAACGTGTCAGATGCTTTTAGGAAATCTAAAAATGTGGAATCTTCCTGTTGCCCATCATCCACAGTTAACAGAATATCACGTAGATGCAGAACTCTCTGCAGGTTTTAGAATGTAAAGAAAACTGGAAAAGAAATTTACAAAATGTAAATCTGTTTCTAATTGAAAACCGAAGTGTATTTCCCTGTGGGCTCAAAGAAAGAATTAGTTCGCAAGATTTTTTTACAGCGACCAAACACATACAGAACGTGCCACACATTTTTCAGCGAACATGGGACGTCCTGCAGGTGCTAGAAAATGATGCAGATAAAACTGAAAAAGAAATTTGGAAAGTGGAAATATGATTCTACGTTGTATGATTTAGCAGTCTGACCGGCGTAAATCTCAAAGAGTATGGTGTAACAGAGATAAGAAATAAAATAATCAGAAATAGCTTAGTTAATAATGATACACAATAGGAAGTGCAGATCCGGTAGTGGCTGCAAATCCGATGTGTCTTTGAAAGCTTAAGAGAAAAATAAGAACCCCGCAACAAGTAGTCTGCGAAAACAATGCTCCGTAAAAAAGAAGAGTAAGACAAAAATTGGTACAAGAAAGGAACAAAACAGAAATAAAAGACTTCTTGCGTTTCACAGCAGATAAAGACAAAACATATACAACATTCTGTAAGATAAGATCATTTTAAACATCATGAAAACAGAAAAAAATAAACAAAACATAGTGCCCACAAGAAAAGTAGTAAGAGAGAGAACAGTTTGTGAAGCATCAAGTAGGAAATATATTATCAAGCAAAGACGACATCAATAAAAGATGGGTAGATTGCATTTAGGAGCTACATAATTGTGAAGCCTTATCACCGATGTTCGAATATGTGTGACTAGAAACTGTTGATGAAGAAGAAAGGACCCCAGTATGATCAGACATGAAAAAGGCAATGGAGAAAAGTAAGAAAAAAAGCATGTGAAGAACATCACATAGGCGAGCGATTATTTTTAAAATTGGAGGTTTACAGTCATAAAGAGAAATGAAATTTTATTCTGTTACATGTGGGAGACACGCTTCCTGCTGTCAGATGAACTCCAGTAATATGGTCCATACTGAACAGAAATATACCTCTCGTTTGTGATAATTACACAGATATTCCTTTACAGGATGCCAGGTACAAAATACTTTCCACCTGACTCATGAAGAATTAATTAGAGGCTACTTTCTTGTTTTTCACAGACACTGGTTTACAAAATATAGTTGTGTGTAGCACAACAAAAATAATATAAAAAATTCTGTTGATTTCACAAAGGTGTGTGGTAGCTTACACCGTCAGATACTGACAAATATTATCGAAATCTTCTCAGAATTATCTCACTAAATTCGGAAGCACATAGAACAAAAGATCTGTAGACATAGAACACGTGCAGGAAAGACTGAGACTTTAAGAAAACAATGATTGTATGCTAGATTACATAGTCTGTGTGTCCCGAAGATCAACTTAAGTTAAAACCACACAAAATTATAGCAAAATGGTCATGAATATCGTTCCTCATGTCAGTGATGAAGGAGAGTGTTTTTGGGAAGGTAAAATAGAATAAGTTTGGTTGTAAATAATAATAATAATAATAATAATAATAATAATAATAATAATAATAATAATAATAATACACTTTCAAAGAGCTGTCTGTTTCAAATACTTGGGAAAGTTATTTACTTTTTAGAAATGAAATAGAAATTGACGTATGTTAATAGAACCGTGTATAGCTTTTCCATGCTCTGAGAAAAAGATCACTCTCTTCAAACTTTAAATTTTACGTCTCGAACCAACTACTTTGCCAGTGTTTCTTGTAACATCGTAACCGTCAGGAAAAAACTATGAAAGAAAACTGTTTGTATTGTAAAGAAAAATGCGGAGGAAGGTTTTTGAATTCTTTTTCGTTAGGTGGATACGGAAACGGAGAAACAGGAAAAGGGAAGAAAAAGCCACGCATTATTGTAAAGGTAATGAAGAAGATACGCAACATTGGGCCGATTATGTAGCTACGATGCCAGAGAACAGGTTACCATCTGTATAACTGTTAGAAGGCCAGCTGACAATTGAAAGAGACACAGAACAAGGGAGGAAGGTAACATCCGAAACGACATGCAAAGGCTAAGCATAAAATCCAAATGGTTGCTCGAGGCACGTGACAGTACGTATGGATGTGGAGTACTCAGCAAGCATGGTCGCTTAGCCACAGGACACATCTGGTGCAAAGTTATATAAGTCTTAGTTATGTTGTCCGGAGTTGCTCTCCAAGAAGTGATGAGTTTAAATATCCGTCGTCACCGACGTAGTAAAAGACGAAATGCTAGTTCAGGTAGACAAAGAAGTGGGCCACGACCACTTAAAAGCAAATAACTTGAAATGAGTATGGAAGGCTGACCTGGGAGCTGAGTATCTGCCACCAACGTGACGACATAATTCAATGCGTTAGTGTCGCAGTATCTACACCTTGCTCAAATGTGAGTGTCCGTTTCATACTTATTTGCGTTGGAATCTGAGCTACGAATCAGTCACATGTAACGTATCACCGTTAAATATAGGAGGACGTCCTCCATTAATTTAATGAAGTGTGTCGCCGACAATGGAATGAATTCAGCACTAGTTCACTAGCACAAATAATCCTGGAAAGTGGAACCGAGAAATTTCAAAATAAGCGAAACACGTTTAACGTTTCTGTATTTTATTCGATACCAAAGATGGAGGTTACACCAACAAATTTCACGATTATTGATTGGAGAAGAAGAAATACTAAATAAAATCTTTCAGCTTCTGATATATTTGTCTTTTTTTTTTTGCTTTCTTGACTAAGTTTTACGTATCTCCTTACACAGACATTTTGACGTAATTGTCTGTCCTTACTACTTTACTCCTGAAACTTTCATACATGTCTATGAGTTGGGTTAGGTAGATAGGGTGCAGCATCTTGAGATTAAATACAGGGAAACAGAGAGAGAATATAGTTTCAGAATGAGACATACTATGTTGTCACACATGGAACACAGATAAGTAGGTAGATAGGTACAGAGAGAGAGTGAGTGAGTGACAGAGAAAGAGAGAGAGAGAGAGAGAGAGAGAGAGATAGAAAACAAAGTAATGTAAGCTATAAACCACGCAGATAGGTAAAAAATATTTATATGATAACAAAAAGTTGAGGGACAAAGTATTAGAAACGTGAATGCTGTGTAAAATTAACGTAAGTAACTTGAAGTTACTTTATTAAATTGACAAGCAAATTCAAATTTACTTGTTACTTTCACTTTACTTTGACATTACTCATCTGTAAAGTCTCTTTATAAAACCAATGCATTGGATTGTGTCTTCTGTTGCCGCAGCTAAAGTCTTTGGAACCTGTGTATGGAAATAACTTCGAACATTAAGTGTTAATTTTCCTTATTTCTTTTTAAGCCTTAGCGGCTAAGGAGGCGAACAGGCCTTATGTTAAGCAATCGTCAATTTTTTCCCTTTATTTTCAAGCCTTAGCGGCTAAGGAGGCAGACTGGCCTTATGTTAAGCCACCGTTAAAAAAAATTTTTTTTCCTCTAGATAGGTGGGAAACTATCGTTGTATCTGAAAGTATTTCTTCTAATTCAAATGTTTACAAGTGTTGTTGAATGTCACTGAAGCAACAACAAATGCACAAAAAGCGATCTGCAAGAGCTGTGCTTGAATTTTTTCAGTATCGGCTTTAATTTAAAGCTGTGAAATATTAGGTAAAAAGTCATAAATAATGGAACAAAGTTAACATCACTCCACGCGTAGAAGCGAATTACTGTCAACTGAGGACATAAATCATTTAATTTCACACGTACGAAACGTGAATAAAATTCGAATGTACACTATCTGATAATGAGCATAAAAACGCAGACTTGTTAATAGGATATAAAATTGCATAAATTAAAGTAATTTTAAAATGACTGGTTCCTGTGTTTATTAATTAATCCCTTCTCTACACATGACGTAGCCGCTACTAATAACATCAGATTGAAAGGTGTCCTCTGAAATTCTGAAATTTAACAAATTTGTTAAAAAGTATACAGATACTTAAATAACGATATCATCTCCTTATAGGTGGAATTATACGCCAAGCATCTGTACATTGAGTTGGTACTCTTCTTTGGTTTGTGAAACTATGCACTTGAGTAACTCCTCGAAGACATCACTCTTGTGATGGATGGCTTAGTACCTATCTAGTATATTTCAAGATGTGCGTCTGACAAAAAAATCATATAACGTCCACATGATATGACAAACACGCGATAAATGCGTCATTACGACATTGATACGGATAGCCTTGCTAATAATACTATCCCATCCAGATCGTGCGACTGTTCTCACCGGTCCCTAGCACGGTTTGAGAAAAAGATTGTTTCCGAAATAATTTTCATGCCATGATTTGTCTACTCTGGTAAAATTGAATCTCTCATTGACTGTCCCCTATATTCATACTGGCGGTGCAGCTGGTTCTGAAGATGACAAAATGAAAAAGTCGATAGAAACAGTCTTAGAAGTAGAATGTAATATTGGATGGAAACAGTTATACACGTATATGACGTTGGCGGTGGAGGAGGGGGGGGGGGGGAGGAGCGAGGGCAAAATTAAAAACTTGATCATTCGTGTTGTATGTATTTCTATAGCAACTTTGTGTTGTGTCTGTACAACGGAAGCCTGAAGAAATAGGACGAAAGCGTCACGCCTGACAGCAAGGTCCCAAGCACCTTCCGAATCGTCATAGCATGTGTGGAATAGACTAAGAGGTGGGCGTATGTCTTTAAGGGGGTAAGTTGTAATTAATTTTAGCACCATGACCATCGAAAGAGACAAATTATCGAAGGAGGAGGCTCTACTTTTCTAACAGACTACATCTGTCATGTCTAGTTCATGAACGATTGTGTTTGTCATGCGCTTCCGTCTAGGTCACTTTCGTAAACTATTGCACTTGTTCTACTAGGTGAATTTATACTGTCGATTGTGGCCATTAACAAGACTTTAAATATTTCGCACGACGTATAACTTATATCTAAGCAAGCACGAAGCGGAAAGTGACATTGCGGAGGTTGCTTTCGGATATATTTCACTGCATGTCCCTTAATATGATTGCTATTTCCTTTTCGGAACACACAAACGTTTCATTTAGACTGGTGTTTTGGGATAGGTAAATGGAAGCGGGTAGATATCGGAATACGTGATATTAAATAATTTAAGGAGAAGAAAAGGTTCATTGATCATAAGTGGTGACAGCAAGCTAATCAAACAGGGGGACGCCACCAACATACATTACGTTACACATTCATAATACAGAGTATTCATGATACAAACGAGGGCACTTAATACCATATTCGATAGCAG
The DNA here is from genome assembly GCF_023864275.1 of Schistocerca cancellata. Taxonomy (NCBI): domain Eukaryota; kingdom Metazoa; phylum Arthropoda; class Insecta; order Orthoptera; family Acrididae; genus Schistocerca; species Schistocerca cancellata. The sequence goes on from NC_064633.1 coordinate 426,155,341, forward strand.
TTTGTGACTATTCATTAACTAGAGGGTCCCCTAACACATATCGAAATGTAGCACCGGGAACGAGGACTTTACCGCTACGCCTGATGTGGGACTCTTGAACGTCTGCTGGAAGCTCACTCAAGTCTTTGGTCGTAAGTGATGATGATCAGAAAGACTGTTGTTAGATGTCTGATCCTGCATAATGGCTACAGCCTTCATATAGGCAACATTCGTCACCTTGAAGTGTTACCATATAATAAATGCATCAAGAAAATCAGACACTAACACATTTGTTGTTCACTACCTTGTAATGAACTGAATTAACATTCATGACTAAACTGTGATAATCTTCGAGTTTTCCAGTAGTAATAACGCACAACAAAAAAGGTTTCCTGCGACGATGATAGAATGGCCATAACAATGTTTTCTGTTCAATCTTAGTTTGTGATGAAAAGCTCCTCACGAAACAATCTGATTCTTAAGCTGCCAATATCAAAACAGAGCTCACATCCTCTAACAATCCCTGCTTGGCACTTTGTTTTTCTGCTATGGTATATGACTCTCCTGTCCAGTATAGATCATCGTATATTGGGCAAAAGGACACAGTGCTCAATGAAACAAGTAAGCTGATTAAAGGTTGGCTCGAACCTCCACTAATAGATAAACGTTATTACCTAACTGTAATAGCGTAGCTCTCTGTACACAGCGAAGTGGCTGCTAAGAAGAAGAAACTTTTCGTTGTGTGGGCATACCTCCAACGCGTTTGAGGTCCAGGAAGAGCTTCCTATGGTCATGTAAGTTTACGTAGCGTCCCAAGAAGACGAGACTGAAGTTGTGGAAGCCGAGAACACATCAGCTCCGCAGATGGATGACAGCAACCGAACACCTACCGACGGACACTGGAAATCCATAAGCAGATTACGACCCGGACTGGGAAGATCCAAGCACAGTAATGAAGAAACTGGGCTCTATAGTTGACATACTGCGAATACGGACAAGAACAAAATAAAAATATATGCTTCAATGTCTTCTCTGTTCAACCATCCTGATCAGAGGATTATATCGTTCATTTCACCGTAAGGGCCTTGGAGAGAGAAAATTTCTGGGCACATGTAATAAGAAGGTACTGTATTTTCACAATGTGATTATTCTAGTTCCTGACTTGGTTGTCTAAATGCATGTATGTTTCTAACACGAGAATAAATTTTCTGCTCTGAAGGACAGAGCAGGATAGCAGAGAAACAATTCAGTATAGAGTAACTGCTGTCAGTCCAAACGGATACATTTTAGGGAAACGCAAGGAATTATGATGTACTTCGGTTACATTCATACAGCTGGCGGAACAAATGTGTTTATTTTTTGCTGCAAACACCACACTTTGTTCATTATTGACAGATGTAATGAAGGGAAATTAGCTTCTCAAGTTGGACAGTACGTTAAATACGTGACCATATAATAGTTTTCCGAATGTCCCTAACAAAAGTATCATAACATATAGAAGAGTTTCCCAACATGATGTTAACTAAAGTTTTTACATGCTGACTTTTGGCTTCTGGCTCAGGTTCTTCGACCGACTTTTGTTTGATGATTTTTCTAACGTTTCACTAGCACAAGTGGCTGACATTGTCACAACTTCATCCTGCATTGGTGGTGGTGGACTGGAGTCGAGCTCACTGCCGAAGATTATATGTATCTGCCACGCCAAAGTCTGAGGGCTTTACCCTGGTCATTACCCCTGTAGCTCACCGCTTACTGCCTGCAGTGGTCGTTCACTGCAGCACGGAAATCCTTGATCTGTTAACCTTGAGACTTTCTGCTCTCTTGTTGAAATTATTGTCTTGTTTGTAGGTTTTTATGGCTTTCCTGAACACTTGGATGTGGTAGCTCTTCTCCATAGCGAGAACCTCCATGTGCGCTCCACTACTGCTGATTTCTCCACCTGTCCCAACATACAATACCGGTTATGTTCAGTGATGCTGGTGTTGATGGATTGTTCAGTCATCCTGACATAAACTTTCCATATATATAGGATATGTGGCATATTCCCAACATTGCAGGGGGTCCCTTTTGTCCTTTGATCATATGAAACATTCTTTAACCTTCTTGGTCGGTTCGTAAATATTTGCACAATATGCGATCGATACTGTCCATCACCCTAGGGATGTATGGCAGAAAGGCCATGCCAGAAATGTCTTCAAATGGTTCTGAGCACTATGGGACTTAACTTATGAGGTCATCAGTCCCCTAGAACGTAGAACTAATTAAACCTAACTAACACATACATCACATACATCCATGCCCGAGGCAGGATTCGAACCTGCGACCGTAGCGGTCTCGCGGTTCCAGACTGTAGCACCTAGAACAGCTCCGGCGTGTTACCTTGCCAAGTGCTAGATTTTGTCACATATTTTTACAATTGCTGGATTATCCATTGCTCCTAAGAGTTCTTTCCAGGTGTTGCATCTGGCATTGAGGTGCTGCCGCTTACATATTCGTTTTAGTTTCCTCAGTTTTTCAATGAAATATCCCAAGTCCTTACTTTTTTTGTCTTTCCAAAGTTTTTGTATTTCCACAGGTTGCTGAAAGAGAGATGACAAGTATTTCACTGTTTAAATGTACTCGAACCAGGAGTGCTTACGATCCATCTTAGAAACTAAAACTTGGGAGAAATGATATGCTAGTCAGCTTTGATGTTGTTTCTTTGTTTGTGAAAATACGTTATCATTCCCCAATATATCTTTCCATCACCAGCGATTTTAATTATAAAGACAGTAAAATGCTTACGTATATACTGCCTGACAAAAAAGTGAAGCACACAAGATGTGGTCTGACTGAATGTAACTTCGCACATGTATTCTACGATGTCAGAATCTAAGATGGAGGACCTGAAGATACTAGCATAGCATCTATGATATCAAAATCCAAGATGGCAATCAATATGGCGGACATGGAGATACAAGCAAAGTTCCTATGGTATCAGAATCCAAGATGGTAGACCTGGAGGTAGTAGCACAGCTTCTATGATGTCAGAAACCAAGATGGCAATTTAAGATGGCTAACACATTGTCTGTGATGTCATAATCCAAGATGGCGGGTCTAGATACACTAACACACTTTTGAGCCTGTCTATGTCATATGGTATGACATTAAAATCTGAGATGGTGATCGAAGATTTCAGACCATCTATATCAGTGTCATGAGCTATGATATCACAATGCAAGATTGGTGATACAATATGGTGAACCAGGAGGTAATAGTACAGCCTCTATGATGTCAGAATCCAAGATGGCGATCGAATATAGTGCACTTGGAGATACTAGCATAGCCTCTATGATGTCAGAACCCAAGATAGTAATACAAGTTGTCTGACCTGAAGACAGCTTCTCTGACATCACAATGCTAGATAGTGACCCAAGTCTATACCTGTAGATACTACCACTGCTTTGAGAGTACCTACATCAGTTCTTATACTGTGACATCACAGTCCTAGATGATGATCAAAGACACTGAATCTACAGATACTAACCCAGTTTTGAGACTGTCGTTATCAGTGTCATAATAAAGGCTGCCAGGTCACTTGTACCATGTATAGAGTCCAAGGTATCCACTGGGTTTTTCCTTATATCACAGACCACTGGTATCTCCACAGCTGAGTGGTCAGTGTGACTTACTGGCATGCTGGGGGCCCAAGTTCTGATTCCCATTAAGGTCAGAGATTTTATCTGCTTGGGTCTGAGTATTGTGTTTTCTCCATTCTCATTTCATCACCATCAATGCGCAAGTCGCCAAAGTGGTGTCAAATAAAAAGATTTGCACTAGGTGGCCGACCAACATCAAATCTGACCAATAATGGCATACAGTCATTTTCTTCAGTACTTGTAACATGATTATGTTGGAATCTATCATCTTACATATGTGGTGGAATATTTTTCATGCTGATTTTTGCATCTGTTGAACTACTGTCCACATAATTATTTGATTATATGTCTTTCTAAGAGGTCTGAAGTGATTTAAAGATTTCATTCCAATGATTCCTGTAATTGGTTGTTTCCCCAAGATGTCCTACTCATTTAACTATTACATTTTGATTGCCAAAATGCGTATACTGCAGAGAGTAATCATTCATTTTTATGCTTAATGTTGTGAATTGCACATTCTAATGTTGGTTTAATAATGTTTTTGTATTTCTTGCCGTTTGGGCTTTCGTTCCTCCAACGGCTTTCTTATATACATCAGTCACATATAATAGTTTACCATACATTTCAGACAATACTTCGAAGTTTTTAAGATTATTGGCTTCAGTAAACCTGACGTTCTTTCGAATTCCTTGGTGCCAATTTTTATCACATCCTTGTTTAAATTTTGCATACCTGCATACATAACAAATACAGTTTTTCTCAAATAGCCTTGTGCACTGCAATGATATCATCACCATAGCCATCATCTTCTTCATCATAACCATTCACTTCTTCTTCTGCTTCTCCACTAATATCTCTACATACTTCTTTCACAGATACATTTTTTATTCCTTCAGATCTGTTTTCTTCTTCTTCTTCTTTCCGAAAGCTGTCATTTTGCAGTTTAGCTTTTGAGGAATGGGCTTAATGATTTTACCAGTAGGCCCTACAGACTCAGTTTTGGCGTGTACTTTTTCTTTATTGTGGATATTTCATGGAGATTTTGACAAAATCTGACAGGATTTTTTGCAAACATTAGACACAGCTAGATTATGGTTACTGGTAGAAACATGAAATTTATTCCATATTTATTAGTGGCCTTCTTCAGTGAAGAAGACATTATTACTTCTTTCCTGCTTTGATATGTTTCTTTTGATTTTATGTCTCTGTTTGTCTTTTTTGTAATTTCAGCTGTTTCCTTCAAAATAAAAAGACGAGACTGTACATGTAACTGGCAGGTTGTTAAGTACTGACAACTGGCAACAAATTGACCATACACATCCCTTTATATTTGATTACACGTAAGCACCAAAGAAAATGGTTTTAAATTGCCTCACACATCACCATTGTTAGAGCAAAATAGTAACAAAACACCACTTGTCACAGCAAAATTGTGTGCCACTCTTCCAGTCAAATTGAAACAATATTCCCTCTGTTACCACAAAACGTAACAAACTGTCTCTCATATTAGAGTGAAATTGTACCTTGTTAATCAAGGCTACATCAAAATATGTAACAAAATGTCCCAAGTTACATTAAAATTGTAAGAAAGTACACCATGTTACAGCAAAATTGTAACAAATCTCCGTATGCTAGTGCAAAAATTGTAACAAAATACCTCATTTTACAGTAAAATTATAACAAATTGTCCTAAATTACAGTGAAATTATAACACAGTGCCCTACATTACAGTGCAATTGTATCAAAATGCCTCATGTACAGCAATATTATAACAAACTGCCCCATACTACAGTAACATTATAACAAAACGCAGGCCAGCCGGTGTGGACGTGCGGTTCAGTCTGGAACCGCGTGACCGCTATGGTCGCAGGTTCGAATCCTGCCTCGGGCATGGATGTGTGTGATGTCCTTAGATTAGTTAGGTTTAAGTAGTTCTAAGTTCTAGGGGACTTATGACCACAGATGTTGAGTCCCATAGTGCTCAGAGCCATTTGAACCATTTTTTTTTAACAAAACGCACCACATATTGCTGTAGTCTTTACGTCCCATTGATTTATTGACACTGTTCCCTAGTAGCATACTAAGTCTAATCAATAAATTAATGGCATACATATTTTACAATTCAGTTGTTCTTCCTGCATTACATTTAGAAGATGAAGTTTCCCCATGAACTAGATATACTGTGTGGCAATATATACAGTGTCTCTTTACATCTCTACTAGATTTCTGATGATTGTTTCCTGTTTTTCCTCATTCAGAATCTGTTAGGTCTGATATTACGGCCTATTTATACCATGGTAATTGTAGTAAATATACTGCCAGCTACAGGATCAGGTCTGTGTCTAACAGGTAGTCAGTAAATGACACTCCAGAAAAGAGATCGCCAATAGTCAACTTTTATGGTGCACTGAATTCTATAAGTTCAATATCACTTTGCTGAAGGATTCAAGTGTTTCATTTAGCATGATTTTAGAATGTCTCCAACATATTCCATATGTTGCACACAACCGCGCCATAAGATGTAAGGTTTATCTTTGCCAAGATTCCATTCTGCTTACATGCATAACCACTGATCTCACATCTATAACGGTGGTATGTGGCAACGGTTAGTACTAGTAAAAGGCCGTATCCTTTCAGACAGTTGATGTCTTTAGAAACCATTTCGACATCACACATTGCTGATTATTCTGGTATTTCTGTGAGATACGAACCCACCAATGGATATGTGCTGCCGATCTGCGAAGCTTTTGAATTGATATCGTGCACTGCCATTTATCTTCTATTGCAAACTGTATCAGTTGTCACTGTTCATGTAGTATGTAGCAATCCAGGACTTTCACCAATCATAAGCGCTATTCTGCCATACTTAGAACTATTTTCCACACTTGTAGGTACAAGACATTCATGCTAATTGAACCATCCTACAATTTGTGATTTTATATATGCGACTATGTAGACTATGATTGCTTTAGGTTGGATAAAAAAGCGATCTAAACTGCTGGAAAACCTATTTTAACACAAAATTCGGTGATCTAGACACAAAACTGAAGAATAAAGTTCGCCGTCTATTACCTTAGGAGTTTGTAAAATGAAGAAGCTAATGGGTGGTGTGAATTGCACCCTTTCTCTGTTGCATCTTACGAATTTTATAAAGTTTCATCATATCCGTCTCTGTCAGCGCTTTGCACAGATTTCTTTATCCACTCCTTGTCTGTTGTTGTGGGAGAGAGATCTGAGAGAAATAGTGTTCTGTTATATTCTTGTTCATGACATTAATGTAATAGCATCAGTGTATTTTTAATTTCAGACTGTAAACACTGATACTCTACGCACATCTATTTCATCCTAGGGGCTTGCTTTCGTGACATTGGTCAGTGAGATGCATACTGATAATATGTGATTTTTGTAAATATAACCGGTAATGAACTTTCACAAGATAGCATCTCCCTGTAGACAATGGTTAAAGCCAAAGGCAGGTTCGAAATAGGTAAACATATGTAATTGGTATGAAGAATCATTCTCAAGGCATCCAGAGATTTGAAAGGTACATCACCAACGAAATACGTAAACACAATGTGTTCGAGATGAAGCATTGCTAAACATGTGAGATTATTGTATTACTCGCAGCTACTCCCCTAAATTTTACGTTCTTTTACACTTCCTTGAATATAACCCTCCCAAGCACAGTTGTTTTCTGACATGTTCTGTCGCTAGACTTTACGTAATACAGGTGATGCCATATACCTCTGGAAACATGGAAGAAAACATTGCAGCGTCACTTTGGCAGCATGCTCTGTTTGTTGATAATCCTATGTGACGATGTAGAGCACACTGTTATGTCGTAACAGCAGCAGTTCAACACACTAAGCTGGACTTATGCATAAGCTGGATTTATGCGTACAAATGGGTGTATTTTCATCGGCTGTGAATGTAAATCTTACAGGTAGTCATTCATACAATGGCACCTCACAGTGGTATGTAGGAAGAAGTGCACATTTTGTACTATGAAAGAAACTTGACATGGGTGACAAATTATTGTAGCCATAACATGCAGAACTTTTATACTGCCAGTGAAAGTAGTCTTGTATGGTGTTATATTGTGTATTCGTTGGTAAGAAGCTCTAACCATGTTGTGAGGATATCGTCAGGTGTCTACATGGCGCTTATAGGTGTGTGTCCAGCAGACCCAGTGCAGTACTGCTCAGTTGATTTCACTTTAAAATATAGACCATAGGAATGTCGTATGGCAGTGAATCATTGCCAGTCCACTTGGTCTTCTGAAGTTTTGGATAGCTGTTTTTCATTGTTTCAGTTGATCTCCACCCTGATACCGATCAGGGTGGCGCAGTGGTTAGCACACTAGACTCGCATTCGGGAGGACGACGGTTCCAACCAGCTTTCGACCATTCATATTTAGGTTTTCGTAATTTCCTTAAATCGCTCAAAGGCAATTGCCAAAAAGGTTCCTTTGAAAATGCTGGGGCCGATTATCTCTCCCCCCCCCCTGACACAATCAAAGCTTGTGCTCCTCTAATGACGCCATTGTCGAGGGGACGTAAAACCCAATCTTCCTTCCTTCCTTCCTTCCTTCCTTCCATCCTGCATCCTGATGTTTGTATATCTTCATTTCCAATCTTTCTGCTTCGCTAACCATGCGTTTTCCAAACACTGTGTGGTCGTTGTAAGCATCAAGGTGGTCATAGGTGCGTTCGATTCTGTGTCATTACAAATTTCTATTTCATCTCATTTCAAATCACATGTACATACATAGTGGTCCTTACGCGAGATATACATTCATGACACTAAATGTCACACCTGCGGTTGGCTCGCATGGATGACCGCCACACAGTCGTCGTCTCCTTTATAGGACGGAGTTTGTTTGGCACGGGCAGGTTGCGCCATTCTGTGTCCCATAAATCGAAAATTTGTCGGCGTAATAGTGCCCGCAAATCAGTCGCCGGGAGGCCAATCTCCAGAGATGGTTTACTGGTGGCCTCTTTCGCCAGGCGGTCAACATTTTCATTGCCGGGTATCCCAACATGGCCGGGGGTTTGCTTTAATGGTTCCAAAACGGTTTAACGTGGATCTTATGGGCAGTTTAGCTGTGACTGGTCTTTGAGCAGTTGCATTTGAGCTTTTGGTGCTGATGGGGTAAGAATAGTGGCTAACTATACATGTTTGGCAAGATTGCAGTTGTGGTAAGTCAGCTACAAAGAGAGCGACTACCTAGAAATTTTGTAACATCTCGAGTTTTCTACTGTTAAAATATGGTAGATTTGATGTTATTGGACAGATGTCTGAGTTATTCAGTATCTTGTGGCTAGTGGTGCTTTTCAGCACCCTCTAAGCTAACTGAGTGACTGTTTTACTTGTACTGGATATTAGTTTGGTGATTTGCACTGAGCAAGGTATTGATTCAATAGCGGCATATTTTGTTTAACAGTCACTAGAGATTTTGAAATGGACTTCACTTTGATCATACAGCATGTGTTGGCTGTAAAATTGTCAGAGATCTATTCCTGAATTATTAAATAGTTGTACCCAAAAGCAACTGTTGATGCGAGATTTGTGCAGAATTATCACTACTTAGAGCATCATAGTGGCGAGTGACCATCCAATAATAAACTGTTAGTGGGGTGCATTGGCCAACAGCTGAAGAAGGAAGATTTTGATTCAGTTGCCTAACTCCAGGCCCTAAGGTGATGGTAGCCCCAGATTTGTTGTTTGTATCTGTTTATGACTCACTATCGTTGTTATCTGGGGAATTAGCTTTGCTGGCATTTGTCCACCACAGTCGATGAATAACTGCTGTATGAAAACAGAGATCAAATAAAACTGTGGTTTTTTCCCCAACTGATCAATCTTCTTACTTCTGATTTAAAGCAAATAGAATTTCCCCGAATTAATCTTGAGACCCAAAGGAAGTTAAATGAAAAGATATTTTTAAAAATGTGTAAAAAGTTGAACCAAAGGCAATAGTAATTTTTTATTACCAATATTAGAGAATAACAATTCAAAAATACAGTTTATGTGTGGTACATCTTTCTAGTCGGTAATAACACTTAAAAACTATTGTATGGAAAGAAAAAAGGTGGAAATGAATGAATTAGAATTGGTAATAAATACAAAAGAAATATTTGATAGTAATTTTAGTATTAAGAAAAGAAATAAACAAATATGTCTATTTGAAATAATAAACAATCATAAGAGGACTAAAATAATGTCTCTGACATGGCAGTTAATATGATCGTTGCTTGAAGATAGCAAAATTCATATGACAAAAGAAGGGATGTTTGCATTTAGTACGCATATTAACTGTGAATAAAATAAGTTTTGTTATCACTAGGTTTATCCAAATATTTAAAAATTTCGTTATAGAGAGATGAGAGATAGAACCTATTGAGAGTGTTAACAAAAATTAATGATGTTACTTACGCAAGTCGGCAATATAGTAGAGGTCGAACTGTGCATAGTTATACGGTGTATAACTAAACTCTAAAGAACCACAAGTTTATTCATGTGCTATTTTGCTTGCTATCCTTGAATTATTAATTCAGAAAAAGGCTCTACACTTTAATGACATAGAAATGAAACTAAACATCAGTAAAACCTGAATTACATGTTAATGAAGTACAACTTTGCTAGCTCGTTATACACTAGGTGTTAAAGAAAACAACAAGTTAATTTCTCAGTATTATTTGCCAAAGACTCGAGGTGTTTAAATAATTTTATTTAACTACTAACTGTCAGATATATTAGATGTATAAAAATTGTACTACATGTTAATACTTGAGTCTTCATTGAAGGAAATTGTCGATTTAGTAGCAAGAATTCAAACACGTACACATAACCTCTTAATGATGTCTGGATCATTGTCGTAGGTATACGTCAGTCAGATGCGAAACTGCATGAGGTTGCATGAAGATACATAATTAAAACAAGTATTGTAAAGAAAGAATATAGGATCGATACTAGCAGGGCTTCAACTCGCGGTTTACGCACGTAATCGTTGATTATTTACAGAAGTATTCCAGACAGTAATATATACAGGAGGTATTCAGCACATGACGAACTGATGACAGTGAGGATTTGCTTTAGCTACAGTTCATGAAGTACCAGTGTATTTTGCTGACTAACTATTGCTTTGCGAGGTGGTATACAGAATTCTGACCAATGTAGTATTTCATAACAGAGGTTCTTATATTGCGAACATTGTCAGGGGTGTTCTCAGATATGGATTGCATGTACAAGTATCATTCATTTATTTCGCCACAGGATATGTGCTTCTTGTATTTTCAGATTTACCCATTATTTTAACTTGGGTCTGTGGCCTGTGTGATAGATGGGTTATGGGGGTGACTGTAACGTCATGATAACGTACTAGTGGTGGAAATCGGATCTACTCTCCTCGATTTTTAAATATCTGGCAATTTTTATCTTTGAGAACTGACTCTTGTGTTCTGAACTAGGACCACCATTCTGAAAGCTTTAAGAAAGAACGTAACTATCCGTTTTGAGGAACGTACGATGTTGGCTAACCAATGTTGCTGATTTCGATTCTATCATCGACGTCAAAACATCGATGGCCTTAACAATCGACTCCAAAACTCTGATTTATCTGAATCCATGATAAATGATTAATGTATAGAATGGCGTAAAAGTAACAAATCAGTACCTATAATATATTTATTAGTTAATAGATGCTGCAACAACTAAAATTACATACCCCAAAATTTTTTGTAACATAATATTTTACAGAGACGTTTCCCCTTCAATTTACTGCTTTGTTGACGGAGAGCCTTTCCTGCTTTTAAGAACAGTTTTCAAAACCTTATGATGTGAGAATACAGCTCACCTACTTGAATACTGTTGTTTGGAGCTTCGACTAAACAGTAGCGATTATTTGATTCTATACTTCCGATTGATTCTGTTTAAGATCTAGGAGCGATCATCAAGAGAATAATTGAACCGTAATGATAGGTCCATTTCTGCTCCAGTTTTCAAATTACTCTTTTGTTGTGTTGTCTAATAATGTTCAGTCCACAAATCAAACTGGTATTTCCTATCAGGCATCGACTTGCCCATCCTCACTGTCAGCTGCAAGCAAATTCTTAATAAATTGTTTTGACTGCCTTCGATCTTGCCAGATTATCTTGAAATAATTTGGATATAGGTTCGAGCAACACTGATGTGGCTAACACGTTAAAGTTTCAGTCGATAGTAAAAGCTTTCTGGTTTCTGTTATGACGTTACTCTCCACTACTCTGTGTTGGATGCATGAAACATATTTTGGTATTCAACTGGTTAGTTATTGATATTACTTTACTGCTGGAAACGAACTTTTCTATGCACGAGTAGCCTCTTCCATACGCCCCAGGATGCGACATACATCCACCAGATGTACACTACCTATTCTATATACATAGACATTTTAGCTTGGATGGAACACTGTCACTGACCGCAGCTACTAAAATCATACAGAACGTTGAATTCCATCTAATGGATACTTCTCGAATTAGTTTGAGGTCTGGTTCTTTTCATAGCACATCATTTGCCGTTACACTTCGTTTGGTCAGCACTACAGTCCTTTTCACAGCAGTAATCAACTCAAACAGTTTGTCAGTCTTTTCAATAGATTTTTCCTACCATATTGGGCATGCAGACAAAACACGATGTATAATTTCTTCTAAATGAAATTTCTATACCGTTAACCATATTTGCTCCTGCATCAGTCCCCCCCTGTCAGTATTTTGTTGGTATTTATTTCTAAACGTTGCAAATCGGTAATAATATACTCGAAAATACATTCACTCGAGTGTGATACTGATAACCCATATACACCAAGAGCTGCCATTTCCATTTATCGCCATAAAAATAATGGACGGCAATTCCCAGAAAACTTCTACACTGCCTTTTATCTATCCATATATTTGTCGTTGGTGTTAAAAAGCTCTGAATATTATTTTTCAAGAATTGCTCAGTAATTTGAAATTAGTTTCCCAGAATCCGCTTGAATGTATGTTTCGACTGTATTTCGCCGAATGGAGCAACGACTGTCAGCAGATTTAAAAAGCCTTTATTTTTAATTAGGAAAGGTTGTGCATCTTTACAAATCATGTACAAAATTGATTTAGACAAGCGTAGACTTTCCGTTCCAGTTCCTGAAGCATATTCCGAGATATTTAGTAAACATGAACTCAATGTTGATTGAAGAGAGTTTTTAGATACTGAACCTGAAATACTGCTTCTATATGATCACTGTCGCAAAAAAGGCCGTACAATAACTTTTTTTTAAAAGTTGTAATGTTTGGCCATGCTTGCAACTCACTGGTATCACATTAATTGGCCGGCTGGGGTGGCCGAGCGGTTCTAGACGCTTCAGTCTGGAATCCTACCTCGGGCATGGATGTGTGTGATGTCCTTAGGTTAGTTAGGTTTAAGTAGTTCTAAGTTCTAGGGGACTGATGACCTCAGATGTTAAGTCCCATAGTGCTCAATGCCATCACATTAATTGATTAAGGGACCTTCTGTAGTGGAAGCTAACGCTTTATTCAACATGTCTTATTGAATCTCCCTACGACTATTGCTTAAGCTCACTACCTTTCCTTAATTTACGAGTATGCTAGTAACTTGATCAGAATCCAAGTGATTAAGCGAAAGGCTAAGGCTAATTAAACATGAAAGTACGAGAACAAATGACTTGATCACGACCGGACTGGAAGCAGTAACGCAGCTATCCATTTTAGCAAGAACAGTGAGCACCGGAAAAAGAACTATTACAGCACTACGCGGCTTCCTTGTCTAACAACTACCGCCTCGAGTCTTGACACTTCCATAATATCTCGTTACCTTTCCGCACTTATTTGACTAAAAGTAATAAATATGCGCCTCGCCTCATGGGTGAAGTTGCGATATTGAGTCTTCATATCAGAGCTACAACCTTAATAACTTGTGTGAAATTTAAGGATCATGCTAGAACGACCACATCATCGGAAGAGAGGTATAGCAGTTTGCGAGTGTCGGTCGGAAGCTGCCGATCCGGCGGATTACGTAACAGACAGCGCCGGTAAACGGCAGCACTGGCTTATTCCCCGTATCTCGATGACCCACTGTAAACGCCACTGGGAAGATTATTTGGAATACTACAAAAAGAGAAACAACGCTATGATACCTCGTATTACTATACACGAGCCGTAGTAACTGGAGCACCCATAATATGGCAGGGAGCGATGAGCGACAAGTGGCAACTGGTGGTATGTTTTCAGCACGTAATTCCTATTGGGAGATAATCCTGATCAGGGGGCTTGCCGATGTTGCAGTCGGCATTATGTAGCGGCCTAATGAGCCTGGAAGGCTAAAAAGCGCAGTAACAGCTTTTCTGGATAATATGCCAGCAGCAACATGTGAATTTTCTTGCCACTATGAGAAACTTATTTTTCTGGGCGTGGAAACATTAGTAATAGTTCACAAAGAATTTACCTACGAAAGCCAGGTGATGTCCCTTCGTTCAAAGTGAAATCGAACGAACATGGCCTTTGTCCAAAGCCTCTCCTGTGTCAAATGTATCGACACTATGACAACTCTGTGTATTTGTACACATCATCTGCTAGCTGTAGGTGTATATTTTAATTTACGGAAAATTGTAGATTGGTGAAAGTTTATTATTGTACACTTGTACGCAAAACTTATGGAAGAAAGTAAAAGATATTTCACTGCCAAGTAACATAATTCCATGAAACTGCTGAGATAATGTCTCCACAATGCTTCCCGCACGCCATCGATGACTTTTAATTCGGTGGGGGGACGGGTAGACCCGGCAGGCCAGTCCATTCGCCCCTTAAATCTTTTCGTTCCAAGAGCTTCTCCAATTGCGCTCTTTGACGTGATCGTGCATTATCATCGTCAAGGACGAGGTAATGGACGACTGCACTCCTGAAAAGACGCAAATTGGTAAGGAGTCAGTTTCAGAATAACGTTGACCGGTGAGTGTATCATGTGCAAAGATTTGGACATCATTACGCACATGGGACATTATGCCTCCCCGCTCCACAACACTTGGACCACCAAGCCAATAATGTTCGCCACTGCAGGACATATCCCTGTATGGCGGGGGGTGGGAATACGTAAAGCACCCAGAAAAAATATCGTCCATATTGGTTTTGGTGGACCAGGTATTATAGGGGCAGGAATAATGTTGTGTTGGTCAATGACTCTGTCAATCTGATAACACTGGAAGGGCTACAAAAAGTGATAAAAGAAACAAATAACAAACACCTGGACCAGCAAAACGATTATTATAGACAGTGTTCTTGGGTTCATTACGTGTTCTCACTTCAGGTCACTCGAGAGTACGTCCAGTTTTGTCGAAAATGGTCCTTCCGGTGGTCCTAGTTTACGGTGCCGGAAAGCATGATGTTGGACTGACGTAGTGACCTCCAAATTTTTGAACTCTGTACTGTCACTGCTCAACGTTACTGTGACACGGTACTCCTCCTACACGTGCGTCTTTTCAGGGATGCGTCGGCCCTGACTTCAATTTTGCGGATGACAATGCGCGACCGCATCGAACAACGCAGGTGGAGCGGCTTTGGGAACGAGAGTGTACTCGGTGTATGGATTGGCCTGACCTTTTCTCTGACTTAAATCTCATCCTGCACGTGTGTTATGCGTTGGGAGATGTATGCAGCACGTCAGTATGCAGCAACATCCAGCAGTTGACAACCGCGCTAATAGAGGAGGTGATGCCCCTACCACAAGAACTTCTTACAAACATTGTGGCCGCCATGGGAGCACTTTGCGGAGCATACATTGTCGTTCGTAGTGATCACACACCCTATTAAGTCCCACCTTTTGTAATGTCCAGGGGACTATCACAAATCTCGCTGACTTTAGTGTAATTATTGTCTTTGAATAAAAGTATAATTTTTCTTCATCCCAATGCGTTTCTTTGAGTTATCTTCCGTGCTATACTGTAGCAATTCTTTCTATAAATGGTCAAAGTGTTGTGGAACTATGACTTGTCAGTGAAGCGTCACGTGAAAGTTACTTTCGTCCTTGCGTTTTGCATACTAGTGTATATACAGCCACATTCAGTGATCAAGGTCTAGTTATTTTATTTGCCGTTTACTCCAAGCAGGGTTTGACTTCGGAAAGCTAAGGTCATAGTTGTTGAGGGTCCTTCGAGAAATCAAGTGAAGGCATCTTCTACCACGGATGTGTAGCCCTGTATTGCAACCATTCTGTAATCAGAGTAGAGTAAGAACTTTGATATGAGAGCAAGAACGTGGGCGTAGCCGTCGTAGTAGTGGGCGCGAATGTGGATGAATTAGTCCAGGGTGAAGGTGGTGTGCGCCTGCTTTGCAACATTTTGTAAGAGACTGCTCATCGTTTCGTGTGCTTTAAATATATGCTAGACTGTCCTATGACAGGAATGATTTAGCAATTCATTGTACGTGGAATATACATGCAGTAGCATAAACAGTTAAAAATAACTGAACCAGTGGAAAAATGACAGAGACAAAAGTGGGGAACCAGCTGCCAAGATCCTCATTCCACCCTCCCCACCAAAAATTTTGGCACATGAACATATTCGCGCTCTTTTAACACATGACATTATAAATCCTTTTACCCAGTCTCTCTTTATACTGAAGCCTTCATACTCGGCATCTCTCTCCCTCACTACCACTGTCTGCTTTGTCTCCTATTGGCACTCTCTCATGTCTGTCTCTCCAACTACCGAGCGAGGTGGCGCAGTGGTTAGCACACTGAACTCGCATTCGGGAGGACGACGGTTGAATCCCGTCTCCGGCCATCCTGATTTAGGTTTTCCATGATTTCTCTAAATCCTTTCAGGCAAATGCCGGGATGGTTCCTTTGAAAGGGCACGGCCGATTTCCTTCCCGTCCTTCCCTAACCCGAGCTTGCGCTCCGTCTCTAATGACCTCGTTGTCCGTCGACAACACTAATCTCCTCCTCCTCCTCCTCCTCCTCCTCTCCAACTGTCACTGTCTTCATTCCTTTCTCTCACTCTTCGTTGCCATTGTCTCCTTCTACGGCATTTTCGCTGTCTCTCTGTACCACTGCTGCTATTTTTGTCTCATTCTCTTTCTTCCCCATTGCCAATGTCTCTTTCTTTCTAGCTCACAGTCTGTTGTCTTTCTCTTCAACCACCATTGTTTCCTAACCACACATGTCCTTGGGTACGCTAACTCGGTCTTTTGACCCCTAGACTGGGAAACTTGAATAAATGGGCATAGGGAATGGGGAAAGTCTAATTTTTGTTAAAGTGCGCCGGTCTGGAGGGTGGGGGTCCAGACACCTCAACCATATATATGGTCTCCACTCATCTCTCTTTTTCATTTCCATCGCCACCTCTCTCTCTTGTTCCCACTGCTACTACGTCTATCCAACCCTCTTTCTCTTTCACTATCACAGTCACTCACTGACCATCACTATCTACTCTCTCTTTGCCTCCCAATGCTATTGTCTTAATCCATCTCTTGTTCTCTTACATTGCCACTTTCTTTCTCCCACCATTAACGTCTCCTCTCTCTTTCTCTCCCACTGGCACTGTCTCCTCTTTGTTCCATCGTCACTGTGTCTCTACTGCTCTCTTTCAGCACAAAAAGTACAAATAAGCATGCCAAAATTTTTGATGGGGAAGACGGCAAGAGGATTGAGGATGCTGGTTCTCCACGTTTCGTCTGAGTCTTTGAAAGAGAAACATATTAGCCTTCTTGTGCTCCAACACGAGCATTTTGTAGCTAGTCCCGTTATTTTTCCTTCTACATTGCTGTGTGCTGTTCATATAAAACGAATTCTATGCATCAGTAAAGTTGTGACAGTTTATTTGCATACATCGATACATTTACAACGCAAGTTGACTTTACACTACTTTACATAAAAATGCACAACATTTTTAGGCTGCACCTACAGTATACCAAAAACTGCGGTCTTGGATTTTAAAGTAAAAATAAATTTTGGGAGACAAAATAACTTTTTGTAAGATGCTCGCGCCGCCAGGTGGCACCATCGAATAATTTCCAGGTCACAAGACAGCACATATAGGCGTGAAGTGCCGGTTACAATTAAGAGCATCTGATTGCAAATAATACGTTGTCCAAGTCATAGTTTGGATTTCTTAACGGTTCTGGTATAGAGAAAGCTATTTACACTTACAGTGAGAATGTACTTAATTCATTAGATAATAATTACAGGCTACTGGCATTTTCTGTGACTTGTCGAAAGCCTTTGACTGTATGAACCACAGCATTTTCTTAAGTAAATCAGAATATTATGGTGTCACTGGCAATGCTGTCAAATGGTTTGAGCCTTATCTACCTAATAGGAAACAAATGGTATCGTTGCGAAATACCTATGCAGTAAGCAGTCAGTCTTCATCTGACTGGCAATTAATTACATCTGGTGTTCCTCAAGGTTTCATCTTGAATCCATTGCTTTTTTTCGTGTACATTAATGACTCTCATCTGTTACATTGCCAGATCTTAAGTTTGTTTTGTTTGCAGATGATACAAATATTGCAATAAGCAGCAAGTCAAGAACATTTAGAAATAGCTGCTAATGAAATTCTTACTGACATTAATGAGTGGTATAATGCTAAATCACTGTCATTAAACTTTGAGAAGACCCACTATATGCAGTTCAGAACCTGTAAGAGATTTCCCTCCGGCATGTGTATAACATATGAAGACATGCAGATTGAAGAGGTTGACAATTTACATTTCTGGGATTACTACTTGATAATAAATTCAGTTGGGAAAGGCATACCACCAAATTGCTTAAGCGCCTAAACAAGTCTATATTTGCCGTGAGAATGATGTCAGATGTAGGAGATATAAATATAAGAAAACTTACATACTTTGCTTACTTTCATTCTATTATGTCATATGGGATCATATTCTGGGCCACATATCACGCCGAGCAAAAGTTTTTAGGGTGAAGAAGCGTGTGATAAGAATCATTTGTGGTTTAAATTCGAGAACATCATGTAGAAACCTGTTCTAGGAACTTTGTATTCTAACCACTGCTTCTCAGTATATTTCTTAATCAAATTTGTTGCAAGTAATACACCTCTATTTCCAACCTATAGCTCAACACATAGGAACAATACTAGGAAGAAGAACAGTCTACATGAAGACCTAAAATCACTTACCTTGGTTCAAAAAGGGGTCCAATATTCAGGAAAACACATTTTCAATAAATTGTCAGCAACCATTAAAAACTTGGTTTCAGACAAAGCACAGTTTAAACAGAGTTTAAAAGACCTTTAGATAGGCAGCTCCTTCTACTCCATAGATGAATCTCATAACAGAGACTTTTAAGCCAGCTTGAGTAAAAATATCTGTTAGATTTCGGTTTTGACAGCACTTGGTCACAATAGTAAAGATCAGATATTTTGTGTGTGATAAATTTATTAACAGTGCATAACAGTGTTTCATTCTGACAGCGTGTTAATTCTGTAAATATTAGCTGCTCCAGTTTACTGTATTGTATTCACCTATTTCGACAATATCTTGACCAATGATCAGGGTAGTAAGTATTATATTGAAACGTTTTATGTTTTTATGCTATACTTTTTGACATGTTCCACACCCAGGAGAATCATCTCATTTTTTGGGTCTATGGAACGAAAACTGAATCTAGTGTAATCTAATCTACACAGAGACTGTGTCATAACGTTTTTTTTTGTGAAAAAAAAGTGGCTATTGAAAACATAGTTTTGTGACCTCATACGTCTTGCGATGGCCTCAGAATCCTGCCCTGCGTTCACAACATCAGTTAAAATTACGTCTACACCTCAGACCGGGTATCATGTGCATATTTTACTTGCATATGCACGGCACATGTGAAACTTTGGATATCGGCAATGGGTAATGTTATCGAAAAATGTTTCAGTGTTCCCTGAGAACGTCCTCTTAAGAACAAATGGTGTAAATTGTATAATTTGTCACGAAGAAAAAATTATAGTGCTTCTTTGGTACCTAAAAAATCATGGTTTTTCGGGATTTTCTCAGGAACCGTCCATTAACAAATGGTGCTTTCATAAGCCACCTAAAGCCCACCGTAGACCATACCTAATCGAAAAGAACCAACCGATTTCCTCAATTTGCCTTGGCTGGAGAAACTATGTAAGATTTAAGTTTTGACTCTGTACAGTTGGATAGCTACACATGCCCGTTCTTCCGATAGGTATACAAATAGTCTGTTGGCCAAAGGATATCCAAAACACTTGATTCCTTATTTCTATGATCAATAGAACCAGATCTATGACCTCCTGAAAAAACGCATTTTAGTGCGAGCGCTTTTGGAACATATTGGACTGTGGGTATTGTGTATTGTACAGGTTGAATCAACAGCGCAACTTACGTTCGTGACCATTCACAGAAAGTGAAGAAGAGTCACTTGCTTAACTGCTTGCACCAAAGGTGCTGTTTATTCACTGGCTGATTACTTTAGGGATTTTCCAATTTTCTGAATCCACGTATTACGGGGAAGAAAATTTTTTGAGTGAATGCGTCGAATGTGGATAACAAATGTGTCAGTGCTAATATGATCCAGATGGTAACTACAAGGGCGTGTTGAAACGTAATGCCTTCGAATTTTTCATTTGAAAACTCTTAAATGTTTTTAAATAAAACAAACTTTATTAACAATCTTCATCTTTATGCTTCGTTTCGACGTATTTGCACCCCTACGCCGCTACAGGGCTCCGCATTGTAACGTTTAACATGGCGGTGTACAACGTAAGTAGTAGGTGCGAGAGAAACAGCGTGTGGTGATAGGGTTTCGAATTCGAAGAGTTCATCCACACATGGAACATCCTATCCTTCAGCACGGGAATGCCAGGTTACACACGAGCGCTGCGACATCTGCAGCACCCAACATTTTGGGTTCACTGACAAGGAACGTCCTCTACAGTGTCCCGACTTGGCCCAATCCGACTTTCATCTGTTTCCAAAACTTAAAGAAAACTTTCGAGGACGTCAAATTTTCTACAGTGACCACATCAGGAAACTAGTCTCTCGTTGGGAGAAATGTGTACGATACCTGGGTGACTATGTTGAGAAATAAATACGTAGATATGAAAAAAAAGATGAAGAATATTAGTAATTATTGTTTCATAAAAAACTAAGAAGTTTCATATGAAAATTCGGAGACATGACTTTTCAACACGCCCTTGTACTTACGTATTTTATGTCTGGGATGCATTTAGTGTAGATAATTCTACTTATGTCATCACACTATAGATGCCGCTTTTATTGTAGCTGTACCAACTGTAGTATGTCAATGCATGAACATAAGATATATTTACCTTAATTGTGGTACCTGTGTTATTCAGCATGATCTGATGCGCGTGTCGACGATATTTCATATATAAAGGGGAATTTGTTGCCGTTGGATTTCACTGCGTGTCACGCTGGTTTATCGTTAACTTGACAGGGACCAGAGGTTGAAAATACCGCTACAGTTGTAAGGTTCTTTTATTTAGGACACGACCGGGGTCGGGCTCTTATACGCTCATCTTCAGGTGTCGTAACTTGGTGCTGTGAATCCGAGCGCCGCAGCGGACAAGTACAAGACGCGATGTGCTCGGAGTCACAGTACCAAGTTAACGACACCTGAAGATGGGCGTATAAGAGTCCGAAACCGTCGTGTCCTAAATAAAGTAACCTTACAACTGCAGCGGTATTTTCAATCTCTGGTATAACGCTCAGTTGCGGACGTTCCTCCGACAGGATTGTTTGTAATTTGACAGATGTTGATGGAAAGAGTTTCATTGTATGGTCTTATATAATCTCTGAAATATTCAATTTACTCTGCAATTGTTTCGTATTACAGACTCTGTTCAGTGTGAGTCACATAATTCCATCAAATTACAGTAGTAAAATAAGTTTTCATTTTATTTATAGCATTATTTATTAGGACTCACATTGTTTCATTTGCATTTCAGTGGAAAACACATTCGACCCATCCACTCATAAAATATTGTTCTCCGTAATATGTGGCTCTAAAAATGGGCAAAGCCCTAAACTAGTCAACCTATAAATAAAACCGAGAGAGGTGGTGCAGTGGTTAGCACACTGGACTCGCATTCGGGTGGACGACGGTTCAAACCCGCGTCCGCCCATCCTGATTTAGGTGATCCGTGATATCCCTACATCGCTTTAGCCAAATGGCGTCCTTTGCAAGGGCACGGCCGACTTGCTTCACGATCCTACCTAATATGATGGGACCGTTGACCTCGCTGATTGGTCGTCCTCCCCCCTATCCCTCCCTCCCTCCAGTCAACCGACCAACCAAAATAAATAGCAGATTTGCTGCAAACAATTAAAGAAAAAGTCTTTTGTTCAACATCTGTGAGCTGCAAGACGCGACGCACTAAAAACCTTTACATCCACAGACCTTCATTTTAGAATGGTAACAACAGACCGGACAGCATGCATTTAGTTAACATATAGCGCATATTGCAAAATTACTGACACTGAATAGAAACCGAAGTTTCGGCCACAGTTAAGTCTACTGAGAACGAAACGTCGCTGTTATACAAAAAAAATGGTTCAAATGGCTCTAAGCATTTGAGGTCATCAGTCACCTAGACTTAGAACTACTTAAACCTAACTAACCGAAGGACATTACACACATCCAAGCCCCAGGCAGGATTCGAACCTGTGACCGCAGCAGCCGCGTGATTCCAGACTGAAGCGCCTAGAACCGCTCGTCCACAGTGGCCGGCCGCTGTTATACAGTGACAGTTATTTTGTAAAATGACGCGGCTCCATACTGAAAAAACATTTGTTAACTGTCTTTTCCCGCGGAAACCTACGCAATGATGCATGAGATTGTCTAATCAATAAGGCTTCTCAAGAGTACGGCATCCTTTCAGAAATAATGTTACCGTGAAGTTTGTCGATTTCAGTGGTGATCCACGAACACTGCTCCTTAAAGCAGTTATGGTATCTCAAATTACTTCAGTATTCCCGTGGTGTCACATTTCGTAGTGGACCATTCCTTAGTAGACGTTAATAGATACTCGAAAAATCTGTCAGTCCAGTACCGGTGTAGTTCAAATTATTAATACATAAAATTTGGTTGGCAAGATATCTGTAACTCAGCATCATGGAATCACATAAAAAAACGCTCCAGTTGTGAAAGATTTATTAATTCAGTCACGATCGGTTTCGGGTGATTAGAAGCCCATCTTCAGGCGAAACAAGACTGCAGTAGGAAGGTGGAGAAAATATGATAAAAGATCGTAACGCACTTAACACTTGTTTACCTATAATTACAGGAATTCACTGCCCAATTGTGTGTACGCAGCCGTAAAAGTCGGGTTAGTCAGAATGGAACACGAGTTACGCGTCATATAATCAACAAAATTACTTAAAGGAATGGGCACTCAAAAGCAGCAAGCAGGACAAAATCAGGCACCGTAAGAGAACTTATGCGATGAGGCGCATGGCCGACGCGCACTGGACGACAGATTGCGGGCAGGTGACAGCCGCACTCGAAGCCGATCTTAAACACAGCTTAAAGAAGAACCCTTCAACAACCCTAAGCGAGTAAACAACGCTGAAGCACATGTACTTCATTTTGGATGTAGAGGTCAGACCTGACCAATATACCTTTTAAACTTCCCTCTCAAAAGCTACTGTAATTTTCTTTTTAGCCTTTTAATTTTACTCGCCAGCTGGTACTACTTCTCATTGTGAATACTCAGTTGTCTCTATATCAAGTCTTTTATCCAGATTGCCACTATTGACCCGTTTGCGGCTTTTTATAGATTTAAATTTTACCTTTAAATCATTTTGTCAGATAGTTGGACACTCACTATTTGTGTCCGAGTACATAATTGTACATATTTTTTTATATTTTGAGGATGTACAAACTAACCATTTTATAATGAGTTAAGTCCGCTTTTTTAACGATAGGGCTACTCACCTCTTACGCTATTCGTCGCTAGATCGCTTTACTTTCCCTTGCAGTACGACGGTCGCTAGTTTTCGTACGCGGCTGCCTCTTATTGCCGCGTCACACCGTATATCGGCGAGGTCCACAAGAAAGACAGGCCGCGGCGCGTACATCACAACACGTGACTCTGCAGGTCTTACCGTAACAGCAGATGTCTCCCGTGTGGAGAGAGTAACTATTTCACACAAGTTTAATAGTTATGGCTGCGTGTTTAAACGCATACAAGTTCTCGACAACACACGACGAAATCAAGACCTTTGGTGGGTACCTTGTCAATATACCTCGTTGGCCCCGAAACCTGGGCTACACGTGCGTCTTTCGCCTGCCCGCAGCCTGGTGTCCGCTGTACGGTGCCCACGCGCCTCGTCGTGTAAGTTCTCTTACTTTATTCGTTGCCATTCTCTTAGTTTTTCTCCTTCTTTCTCCCTTTGACCGCCTATTCCTTTAGATAATTTTGCTGATTATATGACGCATAACCCGTATTCCTTTCTGACTAATGCGACTGTTCCAGCTACGTATTCCCAGCTGGGCAGTGAATTCCTATTATTATCACTAAACAAGTGTTAAGTAGTACACGATCTTTTATCATAGTTTCTCCATCTTCCTACTGCACTCTTATTTCACCTGAAGATGCGATTCCAAACGCCCGAAACCGGAAGTGACTGAACAAATAAATCTTTTACAACTGTAGCGTTTTTTTTTTTAATCTGATTCAGACTGTCGAGTTCGATGGAATGTCACGAACACACTCGAGGAAATAAATGACAAATTAGATTTTAACATCCTGGCGACGACGAATTAGTAGGGAGCAGAAGGTCAGGTTGGGAATGAATGTGGAAAAAATGGACTGTGTTATTTTCTATCGACGGGTCCTAGCATTCACCTTTACGTGTCTATCTGTGTGTGCGTCTTTGTGTGCGCGCGTGTATGTGTATCGTGGCCCCCTGCAACATATATATAATTTTAAGACTCTTATCAATGTAAAGTGTACCAATAACGAAAACGTATAGCTAAAGTATTTCCATCGCTTTGTATCACTAATAAGAAGAAACGAGGATTAGAATCTACACGTCGAAGTAACTGGATGAGATGTGGAACTCAATCAATTCGGTTTAAAATCCACAGTTTAGGTATTTATCTATATAGGTAATAAGTCGTATAAATTGGAAGCGCCAGGAAGACGGTTAAACTTTGTTTTCCACTTTAGGCAAATCGCTTCCTTTTCTGAATTTAAATATCACGGGAACACAGTTGATTAGAACCACAGCGATCCACGTTCGCTTATTATAGGTAACTGTGTTACCGCCGGGCCAATGAGCGCTGTCGATGGTCCAGCAACGGTGAGGGGTTGGGGAATCGGATAGCTGCTAGCGGTAATCCAATTAGGGGGGGGGGCGGGTGGGGGGTAGGTGGGTGGTAGGTAGGGAGCCGCAGCCGCGAGCTGCGGTCGACTTGTTGAGATGCGCCGAGCGCAATATTTACTTTCAATTTGCCGATAAACCACTTAGCAGCCTCTGAACAACCGGATATTGGCATCCATCCGAAGCTAGCTAGGGGCGGGCCTGCAAACGACCCCCCCCCCCCCCCCAAAAAAAAGAAAAAAAAAACACACACACATGGGCATCGCAAGGCAGGTGCCAACTTGTGAAAGTTTCGCATGTGCGCAGGAAAGATATATCTCGAGGGCAATAGGTGTACTTGTTCGTACATAAATTGTGATCAGACTTAATGAATGTGTCTGGAAGACCTCGAAATAATCTAAAATTTCTGTGGCCGACGATAACGGGATCGTCTATATCTACACAAATTTTGGTAACAATACTTTATTATGTGATCAAAAGTATCCGGACACATGGCTGAAAATGACTTACAAGTTCGTGGCGCCCTCCACTGGTAATACTGGAATTCAGTATGGTGTTAGCCCACCCTTAGTCTTGATGACGGCTTCCACTCTCGCAGGCATACGTTATATCAGGTGCCGGAAGGTGTCTTGGGTAATGGCAGCCCATTCTTCAGGTGGTGCTGCACTGAGTAGAGGTATCGATGTCGGTCGGTGAGGCCTGGCACGAAGTCGGTGTTCCAAAACATGCCAAAGGCGTTCTATAGGATTTAGGTGAGGACTTTGTGTAGGCCAGTCCATTACAGGGATGTTATTGTCATGTAACCACTCCTCTACAGGCTGTGCATTATGAACGGGTCTTCGATTGAGTTGCAAGATGCAATCGCCATCCACAAATTGTTCTTCAACATTGGGAAGCAAAAAGGTGCTTAAAACATTGATGTAGGCCTGTGCTGTGATAGTGCCACGCAAAACAACAAGGAGTGCAAGCCCCCTCCATGAAAAACACGACCAAACCATAACACCACCGCCTCCGAATTTTAATGTTGACACTACACACGCTGGCACCATACCCGCACACTGCGATCGGATCGCCACATTGTGTACTGTGATCCGTCACTCCACACAACGTTTTACACTGTTCAATCGTCCAATGTTTACGCTCCTTACACCAAGCGAGGCGTCGTTTGGCATTTACAGGCGTGGTGTGTGGCTCCTGAGCAGCCGCTCGACCCTGAAATCCAAGTTTTCTCACCTCCCGCCTAACTGTCATATTTCTTGCAGTGGATCCTGATGCAGTTTGGAATTCCTGTATGATGGTCTGGATAGATGTCTGCCTATTACACATTACGACCCACTTCAACTGTCGGTGGTCTCTGTCAGACGATGTCGGTGATCTCTGTCAGTCAACAGACGAGGTCGGCCTGTGTGCTTTTATGCTGTACGTGTCCCTTCACGTTTCCACTTCACTATTACAACGGAAACAGTGAACCTAGGGTTGTATAGAAGTGTGAAAATCTCGTGTACAGATGTATGACGCAAATGACACCGAATGACCTGACCACGTTCGAAGTCTGTGTGTTCTGCGGAGGGACCCATTCTGCTCTCTCACGATGTCTAATGACTACAGAGGGCGCTGATACGGAGTACCTGGGAGCAGGTGGCAGAACAATGCACCTAATATGAAAAACGTACGTTTTTGTGGGTGTCCAGATACTTTTGAACACATAGTATATACAGGGTGGTCGATTGATAGTGACCGGGCCAAATATCTCACGAAATAAGCATCAAACGAAAATATACAAAGAACGAAACACATCTAACTTGAAGGGGGAAACCAGATGGCGCTAAATGATGCTGCCATAGGTCAAACGGACATAAACTGCGTTTTTTAAAAATAGGAACCGCCATTTTTTATTACATATTCGTGTAGTACGTAATGAAATAAGAATGTTTTAGTTGGACCGCCTTTTTCGGTTTGTGATAGATGGCGCTGTAATAGCCACAAACGTATAAGTACGTGGTATCACGTAACATTCCGCCAGTGCGGACGGTATTTGCTTCGTGATACATTACTTGGCTACTGTGATCAAAATGCCCAACGGGTTGATGGTTCAAATGGCTCTGAGCACTACGGGACTTAACATATGTGGTCAACAGTCCACTAGAACTTCGAACTACTCAAACCTAACTAACCTAAGGACATCACACACATCCATGCCCGAGGCAGGATTCGAACCTGAGACCGTAGCAGTCGCTGCCCAACGGGAGTGTGCTATGTATGCTGCTCGGTATCCTGGACGACATCATCCAAGTGTCCGGACCGTTCGCCGGATAGTTACGTTATTTAAGGAAACAGGAAGTGTTCAGCCACATGTGAAACGTCAGCCACTACCTGCAACAAATGATGATGCCCCAGTAGGTGTTTTAACAGCTATCGCGGCTAATACGCACATCACTAGCAGACAAATTGCGCGAGAATCGGGAATCTCAAAAACGTCGGTGTTGAGAATGCTACATCAACATCGACTGCACCCGTGCCATATTTCTATGCACCAGGAATTGCATGGCGACGACTTTGAACGTCGTGTACAGTTTTGCCACTGGGAATAAGAAACATTACGGGACGATGACAGATTTTTTTCACGCGTTCTATTTAGCGACGAAGCGTCATTCACCAACAGCGGTAACGTAAACCGGTATAATATGCAATACTGGGCAACGGAAAATCCACGATGGCTGCGACAAGTGGAACATCCATGACCTTGGCGGGTTAATGTATAGTGCGGCATTATGGGGGAAGGATAATTGGCCCCCATTCTATCGATGGCAATCTAAATGGTGCAATGTATGCTGATTTCCTACGTAATGTTCTACCGATGTTACTACAAGATGTTTCACTGCATGACAGATGGATGATGGATGTCCGGCACATAGCTCACGTGCGGTTGAAGCGGTATTGAATAGCATATTTCATGACAGGTGGTTTGGTCATCGAAGCACCATACCATGGCCCGCACGTTCACCGGATCTGACGCGCGCGGATTTCTTTCTGTGGGGAAAGTTGAAGGATATTTGTTAACATGCGTCAGCGCATTTTCAATGCATGTGCGAACATTACGGAAGGAGAACTACTCGCTGTTCAGAGGAATGTCGTTACACGTATTGCCAAATGCATCGAGGTTGACGAACATCATTTTGAGCATTTATTGCATTAATGTGGTATTTACAGGTAATCACGCTGTAACAGCATGCGTTTTCAAAAATGAAGTTCACAAAGGTACATGTATCACATTGGAACAACAGAAATAAAACGTACAAGCGTACCTACGTTCTGTATTTCAATTTAAAAAACCTACCTGTTACAAACTGTTCGTCTAAAATTGTGAGCCATATGTTTGTGACTATTACAGCGCCATCTATCACAAAGCGAAAAAAGTAGTCCAACTAAAACATTCATATTTCTTTACGCACTACACGAATATGTAATAAAAAATGGGAGTTGCTATTTAAAAAAAGAGACGCAGTTGATATCCGTTTGACCTATGGCAGCGCCATCTAGCGGGCCAACGATAGCGCCATCTGGGCTCCCCCTTCAAGCTAGACGAGTTTCGTTCTTTGTAGTTTTCTCGTTTGACGCTTATTTCGTGAGATATTTGGCCCGGTCACAATTATATATATATATATATATATATATATATATATATATATATATATATATATATATATATATATATATATATATACTCACCTCGATGGGCAATGGGTCCACAATCGCCAGTGTGCATAAAATTTACTTTCGATCTCCAGCGGGAGTCTAAAACTGGTGAGAATGGAGGACTAGACAGGATAGACAGGAACTGCGGATAGGTGGTCCAAAGTGGGACTGTGAGGCAGCCGGGGAGTGTACAGAGGCAGTGCGCACATTTGCCATAAACACTGTGTCAGAGTGGCACAGTGGTCCACGCAGCTGACTAGTAAGCAGGAGATCGTACGCCGATTCGTGGTCTGGCACACATTTTCACTCGTCGCCGCTGAGTGCGCGTATAATTCTGATATCATTTAAATCCTCTTCTTTCTTTTCCTTTTTCTTATCCCCCCCTCCACCTTCAATTTATGTAATACTTTTTTTATCGTCCTTATCGACTTCTAAGCTTTTCTATTTCTTAAGAAGGAATTTACGTTATTCTAATCGGCATGCATGTGAATTATCTTGTGAGAAAATATCGCGGAGATTTAAGAGAAAATTTTAGAATCATTTCATGAAATGTTTGTATAGTGCAAGATATGATCCAAAAACAAATACACCGTCGACCCAAAACCCGAAAATCACCTGGTTATTAGCGCGATAGCTCATCTTTGCAACGGATTTCAGCAGAGATCCTGCGAGATATGGGTTCGACAACTGACTGGTTGGTTTCAGGAGTGTGGGGCACCAGGTATCGAACCACAAAACTTATGGACCATCAGTTTTTGCGTGATTTTACCAAATGGATTCAGATCAGGCAAATTTGGTGGACAAGAAAGCAACATGATTTCACTGTCACGCCTCTCATGCGACTTGAGCGCTATTCTAGTGTTGTGACATGGGCAGTTGTCCTGCTGGATGATGTTGTCGCTGTTGAGGGAGACATCAAGCATGATAGGCAGCAGGTAGTCCACAATTATAATCACATAGACTACAACTCCCTAAACTGCTCCAGACAAAATCCAAGGTGGTTCCTTTGAAAGGGAACGGTCTACTTCCTTCCCAATTCTTGAAACATTCCGAGCTTGCGCTCCGTCTGTAATGACCTCGATGTTGACGGACTTTAAGCCACAATTTTTCTCTCCACGGGTGTCATGGAAGCGCAAGTGAGTGCCCTTCGTAGCGTAATACTTCCTCAACCGGCCAATGCGGCGTGTTTCGAGCAGCTATTCGCCTGTATAACGGAGAATCCGGACGCGACAATCGACCTGCTGAAAAAAGGAATGTGTTAACTTTGATCCACGGTCCACTCTCGTTGATTCACTGTCTACTGCAGTCATAAGTGACTATGTCGTTTGCTCAAGTTGGGGACACTTTCGGATTGTCTCTACGGAGCCCCATGTTTAAAAAGTCACACTTTTGCCTGCGCCAGCCTTGTACTCTGTCGTCAGATCTGCCATAGATCCCCGCTGATCTTGCTTTACAAAGTGGCCAAGTCACTGACCTCTATGTTCTGTGATTACGAGTGAACATGCGGGCCCACATACTGCCAGAGTTGTTTCCAGTAGACTGCAGAAGTTTCGCTGGGAAGCCCTTACTCTTCCTCAATGCAGCCCTGATGTCTCCCAGTGTGATTTCTGTATTCTTCGAGCCCTGAAGAAATACATTCGTGGTAGTCGATTTGCTTCGGACGAAGAGGTAGATACCTGGGTATAATGACGGTTCTCTGGGCAACCGCAAACATTTTTTCATGAAGGCATTGGCTATCTTGTCTCAGAGTGGGATAAATTCATTAATAGTAATGGTGAATACTTCTGAAATAATAAAACGTTTACTTACTTTTTCCAGATGTGTCGTTTTTATTTGACTGCCCCTTCTACAAAAAAGACTGCGTTTAGACTCTTGTGCGTCCCATAATCGAGTACACCTCAAGTATTTGGGATTCCCACCAGGTATGTTTAAAGGAGGACATCGAACCGATTCAAACGCTTGCTGCTAAATGTATGTTCAATCAACAAGCGAGTATAAAGGAGATGATTCCGGAACTCAAATGGGAATCCGTGGAGAGAAGAGAGCATTCTTTTCGCGAAAAGCCATTTAGAAAATTTAGGGAATCGTTAGTTGACTGTAGAACTGTAGGGAAGCAGCCTACTCAAGCCTTATAAAATTCTCATCCGTCTTTCCATTGTGTGCCAGCCGAGTCCGCTGTAACTAGCTCTGACGTCATGAATGTTGCGCAATACTTTAAAAATCAAGTAAATAACCAGAAACGGTTCTAGCATATCAGGAGTAATACTAAATTAATATGTGTTGAGTATCAGTTCGATAACTTTAACCATTTTCGAAATTTGGACGTTTTTCTGTAAAATTCATTGGCGCAACAGAAAAGAGCTAGAGACTTAAAAATTTAGATTTAGATTCCTTTTTCATAATTATTTAATAGAAACAGTCTTCTGGATCTCACAAATTAAGATTTTAGTTGAAATTCATGATTTTCTGGTTTTTGTCTTAAAAATTAAGGAAGCAAGATAGATTAAGTAGGCTAATAAATAAGGCTAGGATGTTTAAATTTAAGTAGAATGGAGATCCGCATTAATCATAAAGATGTGAGAAGTTTCAACTCAATAACTATAAAACTATAGCGATAGCGTATCTGCAAAGGGCAAGTTCAGAGCTCATCTACTGCGTGTAGTGTAATTAAATTAATTCTCTCGCCTAAAAAATTGACTTAGCCACATCAGCCTTTTATTATGATTACTTACGTGTGTGCTGATTGCGCATTTAAATTGAGAGCCTCATCTGTCATCAGCAAAGGAAGCGATGATTTATTCAATAACTTAAAGTGGTGCATTACTAGCCCAGCGGCCTGTCGGGAGAGCCGATTTGATCAGGCGTTCCCTTAGCCGTCCGCACCGCGGCTTTATAATTATATAAGAACGCTGCGCGAAGAAGCAAGGCCCCAGTTCTCTCCAGACGCTGAATAGCACACCATCTGTGTCGGGAGTCGCGACGCGTCGGTATCATTGCTATAAACAGCCTCGGATGCCGTATTAAGTTACT
Organism: Schistocerca cancellata; assembly: GCF_023864275.1. Taxonomy (NCBI): domain Eukaryota; kingdom Metazoa; phylum Arthropoda; class Insecta; order Orthoptera; family Acrididae; genus Schistocerca; species Schistocerca cancellata. Next base: position 426,187,034 of record NC_064633.1, read on the forward strand.
CGGGATACGCGTAACCATGAAATCATTTTCGAGTGAAGTGTTAATTCTGGGATGACTTTCATTATCTATCTTCAGTTTGCGTATGTCGTATTTTCACGTGCCGTCACGGGACAAACATTCTACCATTATTTAGCGTGGCGTTTGATGAACATTATCATCAAATTATGGCGAGTATTCATTTAAACATTTAATTTGAACAGTTATAGTTGTATCAGCGCATTAGACTCTGAACTGCTCTGGTAGTTGGATTGTGTGGATTTTTTTTTTTCATCTGTGACTTTCAGAATATATCGAACGTTTTTTTTCACGATCGTTTTTGATTATGAATCCCAGACAATCTCCTAATTCCTCAGAGTTATAAGCTGTAGCTATAAGTGTATTTCTCAGATGAAGTGGGCACTAGGAAATCTAATTACAGGCTTCACATTTTGCTAATCACTTTCTGGTTGCCAATATTCTAGTTAGAGAGCCAGTGTTGAGAACGGCAAAAGACAGCATAAATAATAGGAACATTTATATAACATATAAATTCCACCCGCTGCCCCACATATGGTGCATCGGCCGGGAAATGCATTCTTTACTACTTTACAATTCTACATTTATATAATAAATAATAATTCCACCCGCCGCCCCACGTATGGTGCATCGGCCGGGAAATGATATGTTTCTACATTACATTACAAACTAACATTATATTTAAACAACATAATCCCACCCGCTGCCCCCCATATGGTGCATCGGCCGGGAAAGAAACTGAGTAAAAGTGAAAGTGATTTTTTAAATATTCGGATTCGGGAGTGAAATGCGACATGCAACTGAGTAATAGAACAGTGATAGTGTTACGTGTGTATGTGGACGACGCAATTGGATTAACAACGCATTTGGATTGACGGAGCTCGCGCTGAGTCTAGCTGCACTGCTGGCATCGCGAGAAGCCAGTTTCGCCTCACCGCAGTCGTCCGCCGGAGCAACCGGAGCCGCGCCTGCAGTTGCGGGCCTCGCAAACACACAGCAGCCGTCGGAGTGCCGTCTGCAGTTCAACGTGCCGCGTCGCATCAAGTTAAGTGAAAAGCTGTTAAAATTTTTACTAACCTGCACTAAAAGACTGTCGGCGATGGAACCGCCAAAAGAAACTGAGGTTAAACTTAAATCAGAACCTATGTCTGTTGAGGGAACTGTAAATCGAGACAACAGTTCAAGTGTAAATATGCATGAAAATATTAATATTAAAGTGCAATATGAAGTATTGTCTCCTGACAGTAGTGTGTGAAGGGGCAATGATTCAATAATAGAGACCCCTGTAGTAAAGCAGAAATCAGAAATTGTTGATTTATTGGATGATAGTTTATCTGATGAGTTAAAAACGAAACAGCCATCAGAGGTGGTAGAGTTTAAACAGGAGAAGTTAGATATGACTGATCAATCAGAAGTTTCAGTTAGTTTTGATGATTTTGGTGTTGGAGCTAGTTTTTCGTCACCTGAGTGTGATAAAAAGCCAGCTAGTGAGCAACCCAAAGATACTGGGGCTATTGATTTAAACGTTATATTACAAGCAATAGCTGCCAGTAATGCAAAAATGTCAGCCAGTAATGCTAGAATGACAGCTGAATTAAAGTCTGAAATAAGTGAACAGGTCAAAAGCAGTAATGCTGAATTAAAATCTGATATAATTGAGGTAAATAACAGGATTGTGGCCAGCCAAATCAATTTTAATAAACGGTTTGAGGCAATGGACAATAAATTAGAATCCAATAAAGCTGAATTAGAAACTTCCTTCAAGGCTAGTTGCAATAAGTTGAAAGAGGATCTGGACAGTTTTAATTATAAAATTTATTACAACCATGAGGATATTAAGAAAAAGGTTGCTCAATAATTTTCTGAAATGTATAAAACAGTAAAATCCGAAGTTGCTGAGGTTCGCAAAGACTTCCAAATGGAAGATGCGAAGCTGGAGCACAAGTTAACAGAAAAGATCGAGGCGGAATCTGAACTGTGCTCTGATAGGTTTAAAGATGTTAATATAAAAGTAAACATATGTCAAGCAGAAGTAAATGCAATTAAAACATACACTACTCATATTGTGCAAAGAGTAGATAATGTTGAAATGAGTGTAGAAAATATTATTGCTAACATTGAGAGTAAAGTAGCTTCAGTAACTTCTGGTAATGGTAGTATGCAACAAGTTGTAGCTGCAAACGCCGCTTTTATCGGGTGTCGGCAGTTCTTGCAGTTCGATCCAGATAAAAATATCCACCCGCTAGATTTCTGGAACGATTTTGAAGATGTGATTCCACCAACTTGGTCTGAACGAGAGAAAATCTCGTTTATTAGAAGCCATTTAGCAGGTGACGCCATGCGTTGGTCAGCTGATGTTATGTTGAAGTGTAAAACATTAGCGGAATTTAAAACAGCTTTCATTAATGAGTATTGCTCTAGTAATAAGCAAAATGAAGTGTTGAGAGAATTTTGGAGTGGAAAACGCTTCAATGCAGGCAAGGAATCTATTAAAGAGTTTGCCAGGTCATGGATTTCACGTTTGTCACATTTGGCCGAAAAGCTAAAACCTGAAATGATAATACTAGGTCTTGAAGCCAAACTGCCATGGTATTGGCAAACTAGAATTATATCTGCCCCTAGAGACAATCTGGATCGTTTCATTGAATATTTGGAACGTGTAGAGCGTGTTGCTGCCAATGAGGAGCAAGCACGTAATAACAGAAATGCTAATAACACTAGTAGTAATTTTAAGAATGAGCAGAATGGCAATGTAAACATCAGAACAGTATGTGTTCGCCATCCTAAGAGAGGTAGGAATTGGAGAAATAATTATCAGAACCAACAATGGCATCCAAATGATAATAATTTTGTTCTGAACAAAATTATGCAGGTAAACAACAGTGCGGAAAGCAATACTGTGCCAGTTAACTATAATGTAAATAAAGGAAATAGTAGTAGGCCGAGGCAGGAAAACTAGTTCCCGTCTATGAGGACACTCGCGCTCACCAGGCGGTTACTTTTCCTAAGCCAGTAGTTACAGTAATTGGTAAGACAGATCAGAATACTCAAACTGAACATGTAGATGAAGGGTCGGTAGCATCTAAGGATACAGCAGAAATATTAGATCACTCACAGTATTTGATAGATACCGTGTTAGAGACTCTTTCTAAGTGGGAAGAGAAAGAGAAGGCGCAGCAGTGTAACGGTAGGGAGGAGCTACAAAATACTGAATTGTCAGGTGAAGAAGCAGAAGAAATTCATGCTTATATTTACGATGAGGATGATGTGCTCTTATCTAAAGTGTCTGTGCAGGATGTTGATACTGTACTAATAGATTTAGGACAGGAGGTAAGTGAGAATGTAGAGGGTAGCCTGTTGGGGGTCGATGAACCAAGTAGCTGTGACCAGTTGTCACTTGAGACGGAACCCGACGATAATAATGAAAGTGGTTTAGCTGTAACTAGTGTTATGCCCGGTCTGGAGGCGCAGAATCGCTCAGACTACAGTAATTTGGGTCATGTTCAGCAAACTAAATGTAATGAAGTCGTGCGGTGTTTCGATTTGAAATTAATAGACCGACTGGAAAAGGCTGCTGAAAATGTAATTCAGGAAAACCCTACACACTTTGACCTAAATGTAATGAAGACAGATGTCGATCACTTTAGTTGGAGACAAATCCAAAAGGAACTATTGGATGAGTTTGAGGAACCACCTGTACAAACTAGAATAAGCCACCCTATAATAATAGTGAATATGTTGGGTATCAATGTACGTTGTCTCTTAGACAGTGGAAGTGAGGTGAGTTCAATATCTCAGTCCTTCTTTGATGCGTTACCTGGTAAAGACAAGCTTACAGTAATGAGGGTATCAGGACTAAGAATAATTGGTGCTACCGGCAAGGTGTCAAAAACGGTAAAGCAAGAAGCTTTGCTGCCCTTTAACATTAATGGTAATTTAATTGATCATCCCTGCTTAATTGTAAACAATCTCAGTATTGAGGTTTTAATTGGCATAGATTTCTTGTCGAAATATCAGAGTGTTGTTGACTTTGAAAGAAGCCAGTTAAAAATGGTCTTGCCGATAACCGGAGTAATTACAGTACCTTTTATTGATACACATGTAGTAACTAATGATGAAACTTGGGAGCTGCCTATACGAGTTCTGAAAAATAGGAGATATTGGGACGAAGGTGTTAATCTTAGTAATAGTAAACTAAACATAGAAGAAGAAGAAGCAATTATTTTGGACAAAATAGAAGCTAAATTGCAGGAAATCAATAAAATTTCAGCTAATCAGGAGGAAGAAAGTGCATTAAAGAGGGTGATTAAGAACTTGAGACGTGAGCAGAATGCAGATGACCAGCTGAAATTAGTGAAGAGCTATTTAGGAAATGCGAACTATCCTAAGGTTTCGCAATACTATTGTCTGCATAAAGGTATTCTGTTTAGGAGAAAGAAGGAAGGTGTTTCTGAGTGGAAGCTATGCTTTCCCTCACAACATGTAGACTTACTAATCGACTATGTACACCTGAGGTATGGGCACTATGGTGCAAAGAAGTGCGTTGCAAAATTAAAAGAGAAGGTTGTGTTTGACAACATGTACCGCCGTGTTGCCAAGCGTCTAGCATCTTGTGTAGTGTGCCAGAAAGTCCGTGCTGCTAACACAAGAATACAAGGGGATATGCATTCAGTAGAACCAACTGAAACCCTAGAATTACTGGCTTGTGATTTGTTTGGCCCTCTTCCTCCTTCGAGAGGTGGGTGCACCCATGTTTTTGTTGTTGTGGATGGATTCAGTAAATATGTTAAGCTATACCCAATTAAAAGAGCAAATGCAAAAACGTTGGTAGAAAAGCTGGAAAAAGATTTCTTCGTGAACGTTGGCGTTCCGAAGAATTTGCTGTCAGACAATGGGACGAAAATTTACTTCTGATAGATTTAAGGAATGTCTAGATAAGGCCAGAGTGAAACATCTGAAAATATCTGCGTATTTCCCCCAAGGAAATATGAGTGAACATATTATGAGAGAATTGAATAGGCTTTGCAGGTCTTATTGTGCTCGGAAACACTAAAGTTGGGCAGAGCACATGAAGTATTTTGAGAATGTAATTAACAACTTAAGGCATGATGCAACTGGTTTTGCGCCTTGTGAATTGTTGTTTGGCCAAGAACCGCACAATGTGATTGCAGATATGGTAGAATTCCCTATTCTAACGCAAATATCCACAGACGAGAAGAAGTTAGAGGCTAGGGCAAATATAAGAAAAAGAGCATTGGAAAGGAAGAAGCGTCATGACGCAAAAGCTGTACCCACTAGTTTTGAAATAGGTCAGTTAGTCCTTGTCAAAACCAAGGAAAAATCAAAGAAAATAAATGCAGAAACAAAGAAATTCATGTTCGTATACCAAGGACCTTTCAGGATCATAGGAAAACCACATGCCAATGCATATAGGCTAGAGTACCCTAAGAGTAAAAAGATATTAGGTCTCAGGAACGTGATCGACCTAAAGAAGTTCATAGGTAGCCAATGAATTCTTTAGGGAGGAGGTTGTTCTGTAACCTCTACACAGTGTGGCAGCTGTGCAGTCCCAGCTGTGTGAGATCTTCTTTCCCATTTCAGATCTCACTCACTCACTTCATCTTTCCTATCCACAAAAATTTCGACCCCTTCTTTCCAATACGAAAAATTTCTGAAACTAATGAATTCTGAAGGGAGGAGGTTGTTCTGTAACCTCTACACAGTGTAGCAGCTGTGCAGTCCCAGCTGTGTGAGGTCTTCTTTCCCATTTCAGGTCTTACTCAATCTTCATCTTTCCTATCCAACAAAGTTTCGACTCCTTCTTTGAAATACAAAAATTTTCCGTCATGGCTATCAAGCCATGAATTCTGTAACCATTCTATCCACCGATTAGTGAAAAAAAATACCTAATTTGACAAACCTAACAGTGACGTAAACAACAGAGAAGTGTGATGTAATTAAGATACAAATGTATTTGAGTAGCTCGTGTATAAGCAGGATCTGAAGTGGCAGTGAAACCTAGTGTATGCATTAGAGCTAACTAATAAATAGTAAAAGCGATTGCTTAGTGTTATGAAAAATATGCAGATAAGTTGTAAGATTGAACTCACCTTGTGTAGCAAGGAATGGCAGTGTAATAGAATTGAGTAGTGTTTGTGGTTGAGACGTGAAGGACACGTCCCTGAAGTATTTATAAGGTTGGAGCTGACCATTGTTTTGGTGTAGTGTGTGACAGGACACACCTACATGTATTGAGGTTATGAGTTGGAGCCGTGAATGCGACCATAGGTACCCTTATGTTAGATGAGACAGAGCAGCTCATGGTGTCCTAAAAGTTTAAGGAATTTAGCATTACGCTCGTCCATAATTACTTGATGCACTTTAGTGGTAGGTCGAGAGAGACTACCTGTGGTTTCAGCGTCCGATCGAGTGGAAATGGATTGCCATGTGAGCAAACTGATCAGCTGCAATACACTATGGATATGAAATAAATGTGCTATCCTATGCTTTAAATGTTAATAGAGTGAGTGTTAAATAACTTCATACACTAACAAAGTAAGTAAGTAAATAATGGCAGATGTGAAACATTATTTATAGCTCAGCATAAATACACTTCAATGAAGTAAGTACATAATTGCAGATGTGGAACTGACACAACAGCAGAGGACCAATAAGTGGAGTTAGTAGTCAACTAAACGTAGTGTGTTTTGAACACTCAGAACTGTACTATTACCACAAGTTACTCACATGTACAAAGAAGCTGAGAATACAACTACTAATCAAATATACTCATACTATCTCCAAAGATGAGCCAGTTAAGTAAATAAAATACAAATGTATCAGGAATGTACCGAGCATTGGTTCAGTGTTCCGGCCCAGAAATAATAAATTGAAATTAAATAGGATTCATGATTGTATGCTTTGAGCATAAATTTTCTCTAGTACGCGACTAACGGCGTTTTGAGCCATTTGTTTACCGATTTTATGACAGTTAAGTAACTGCGAGAGTAAAATTGAAAAAGTTCTGTTAACTTTGCTCCAGTAACATATTGAAGGATAAAATTATATATCCCCATTTCATTGTGACCCACCCTTAGATATTAAGTGAACAGAGTCTGAGGCACTCTTTTTGTTTGTTCTACAGAACAAACCAGATAATGGCAGCCTGGTAGCTGCATGAAAGCGTGGAGTGACTTGGACACAACTCACAGTGACCCCTCCCCTTTCCCCATGTAATTTAGAGTGAACGTGAAGGACGCACACCATAGCAACTTCCCCTCCTCTACCCTTGTGAATGGAAGTGTAGAACGCCAGCCAAAGCGGCTACAACCACGTGTGTAAAAATGATTTGTGAAATTTTCTTTCAGGTTTAGAAAAGACTGCTAAGATATAATCATCTGTTTATGTATCTTGAATAACTGTGTTATTTTCTTTGAATTTGTGTATGTAAAAATGTATTTAATGGATTTAAGATTTTCATAATTTTACATATTTTTATGTGTTTGTTTGTCTAAGGCAATATGTATGCCAAAGTGTTTCATTTATTTTGCTTAAATTTTAGGGGATAATATTGCTTAAGAGGCAGTGAACATGCCAGAAATTTAAATAATTAAAGTAGGTAATCAGTTTTCTTTTTAATATTTCTATATGTTTACATTTAAATTTTAAATTTTCATAGGGAGTTATGCTGTACTCTTGCTTCCCTTTTTGTAATTAAATTTTTCATTCATTAACATTAAAAAAGGAAAATTTAAGTAGAGGGTGATGTAGGGAAGCAGCTTACACACGCCTTATAAAATTCTCATCCGTCTTTCCATTGTGTGCCAGCCGAGTCCGCTGTAACTAGCTCTGACGTCATGAATGTTGCGCAATACTTTAAAAATCAAGTAAATAACCTGAAACGGTTCTAGCATATCAGGAGTAATACTAAATTAATATGTGTTGAATATCAGTTCGATAACTTTAACCATTTTAGAAATTTGGACGTTTTTCTGTAAAAATCATTGGCGCAACAGAAAAGAGCTAGAGACTTAAAAATTTAGATTTAGATTCCTTTTTCATAATTATTTAATAGAAACAGTCTTCTGGATCTCACAAATTAAGATTTTAGTTGAAATTCATGATTTTCTGGTTTTTGTCTTAAAAATTAAGGAAGCAAGATAGATGAAGTAGGCTAATAAATAAGGCTAGGATGTTTAAATCTAAGTAGAATGGAGATCCGCTATAATCATAAAGATGTGAGAAGTTTCAACTCAATAACTATAAAACTAAAGCCATAGCGTATCTGCAAAGGGCAAGTTCAGAGCTCGTCTACTCCGTGTAGTGTAATTAAATTAATTCTCTCGCCTAAAATAATTGACTTAGCCACATCAGCCTTTTATTATGACTACTTACGTGTGTGCTGATTGCGTATTTAAATTGAGAGCTTCATCTGTCATCAGCAAAGGAAGCGATGATTCATTCAATAACTTAAAGTGGTGCATTACTAGCCCAGTGGCTAGTCGGGAGAGCCGATTTGATCAGGCGTTCCCTTAGCCGTCCGCACCGCGGCTTTATAATTATATAAGAACGCTGCGCGAGGAAGCAAGGCCCCAGTTCTCTCCAGACGCTGAATAGCACATCATCTGTGTCGGGAGTCGCGACGCGTCGGTATCATTGCTATAAACAGCCTCGGATGCCGTATTAAGTTACTCGGGATACGCGTAACCATGAAATCATTTTCGAGTGAAGTGTTAATTCTGGGATGACTTTAATTATCTATCTTCAGTTTGCGTATGTCGTATTTTCACGTGCCGTCACGGGACAAACATTATACCATTATTTAGCGTGGCGTTTGATGAACATTATCATCAAATTATGGCGAGCAATCATTTAAACATTTAATTTGAACAGTTATAGTTGTATCAGCGAATTAGACTCTGAACTGCTCTGGTAGTTGGATTGTGTGGATTTTTTTTTTTTCATCTGTGACTTTCAGAATACATCGAACGTTTTTTTCACGAGCGTTTTTGATTATGAATCCCAGACAATCTCCTAATTCCTCAGAGCTATAAGCTGTAGCTATAAGTGTATTTCTCAGATGAAGTGGGCACTAGGAAGTCTAATTACAGGCTTCACATTTTGCTAATCACTTTCTGGTTGCCAATACTGTAGTTAGAGAGCCAGTGTTGAGAACGGCAAAAGACAGCATAAATAATAGGAACATTTATATAACATATAAATTCCACCTGCCGCCCCACATATGGTGCATCGGCCGGGAAATGCATTCTTTACTACATTACAATTCTACATTTATATAATAAACAATAATTCCACCCACCGCCCCACAGAACGGCTCTACTGTCGCCAACACTCATTTCACGTGAGGACCATGAAAGCAAGATAAGACAAATTAGAGCTTGTTTTGGGGCACCTAGACAGTCGTTCTTTCTCTCCCTCTATTTGCGAGTGGAAGAGGAAGAAAATGACTGGTACTAGTACAAGGTACCCTCCGCCATGTACCAAAAGGGGGCTTGCGGAATATGTATGTAGATGTAGATGAGGAAAATCCATAATGGAATGCTGGACAACTCACCTACAAGAAGAAGACATACAGACCTGTACTTATACACCAACAGCTACCATCATCGTGAGCAATGAAAATATCTGTTGACCACCCTTTCGTCACTGCGTGATACCTTCATTTTCAGTTACATGTTGTGCGGTATCACTGACTATCGACACTCATAGCAGGAGGTCGACCACCACAAATATGCTCCAAGGCGAAGCAGCGTCCATGGCGGGGCACATCCCTAGGAGTTCATAACCACCACGACTGCACGCCCTTGTAACAATTGTTACGACTTCTGCACCAATGGTTAGCAGCAGACACAGTGGCTGCACTAAAGACTGAGACGGCGTGGAGTTTTACAATTATTTATTGAACTTTCTTTACAATTTCTCCCTCGTCGTCGCTGCCCAGCCTTGCGGATCCCTCCGCCTGGCTGCTGCTGTGTAGGTTCTCCGACAATGCGCGCAACGCGCGCCACTGATCGCACTCGGGAGCCTCAGGCCACCAGTGCTCCGCTGATGCCAGGATGCCCTGTGGTTGAGATGAACTCGTCGCCGCCCGGCGCCTCAGTACGGCCACGCCCACGGAGCCGTGTCGCCTTGAGGTCAGCTGCCGACGCCTGCTGCACTGGCGGCTGGGAAGCCGTCAGTCGCGATGTCTGCGAGGTCCCGTCATGGACGGACCCGAGAGTCAGTCCCCGGCTGCGCCGGTGACCAAGACCGCGCTGCGGCCGGTCCTGATGGAAGTTCTCGCTGTAGTCAGCCGTGGTGCCGACCGAACTCGGGCCGACCTCCAGAGCTGAAGTTGACATCTGGCGGCGAACGGATGACTCCTGTAAGCTGGAACAGGCTTTCAGAACCGTCACCGACGAACATTCGGACACAGACCACGTCTGTCCTCAGATCCGAGCTGCTTCCTAATGGCTTCTATCTGTTGCTGCCTGCGCTCCACTACTTATATCCGGCAGGAGGACGTTTTTTACCCTCGGTTGTAGCTTTTTGTTGTTTCTCCCGCAGTATATTGCAGTGTCACTTAGTGTGCTGGCCTCACTTTCCCTTACTCATCAATCTCCAGGTTTCGCTCGGCGCTCGGTCTGTGTGCGTCCTTGCATCAGCCTCCTGGTAGACTGCTGCTGTCAGCAAGGCTATATGTGCCTGCCTACTTCGCAATGCCTCGGTCGCTGGCGTGCCTCTGTTTTGCCATTCTCCACTACGTGAAGCAACGCTTACTACATGTGGCCAAAACACTGCCTCCTCCTAAAAATTAAATTCGTCCCCGAATTTACCCTATATGTTAACTGTAGTTCTATCCTAAATTCTACTTCTTCCCTATATACATCCAGGTTGCCATGACTGATGACCTACTTGTAAGCCATTCTACAGGAATCTCATGGAGCGGTCTTGCATTAACGTGCTGAATTCTCCGTTTTAATAAGACATATACCACACCGATAAATACAACCAACACGGTAATAGTACTGGTTGAAATACCAATGGTCACTATGCTATGTTTCAGCCTGGTATCGTACTCCTCCACATTTCTTAATAATTGCTACATTGAAATCTGACCTTTCTCCGAATCTACTAGTTTATCTATCGTTTGCAATAGTGTAGTATTCAAGGTGTTGTTAATATACGTCAAATTTTCTCCTGGAGCGATGCTGAATGACGCAGCTGGCCAGTACAATGTCAGATGAGTATCTGTAACCTTGGTGACTCCCGTGATTGTCACTGATAAGCTGAAACGATCCCCTACTATTTCACAATTTGTCCCGTTAATTAGCAAGCCACTGTCCCATAATTCCACCTCTGTGGTTGCTGTGCAGTTCCCATTGTCATAACACTTAACGAACTTGCTGAAAATGTGGTGTAGGCATCACTGTTATTGTCCGACATTTCGAAACTTCTGCTTCTGCCCTAAATAACTGGATCTCACACGACCCCTTGCCCCCATTAGCATGAGTATCCCCCTCACTAGAAATTAATAAAACCTCCTGTGCAGCCACCCTGTGTGGCCGAGCAGTTCTAGGTGCTTCAGTCTGGAACCGCGAGACAGCTACAGTCGCAGGTTCGAATCCTGCCTTGGGCATGAATGTGTGTGCTGTCCTTAGGATAGTTAGGTTTAAGTAGTTCTAAGTTCTAGGGAACTGATGACCTCAGATGTTAAGGCCCATAGTTCTCAGAGCCATTTCAACCTCCTGTGTCCTGAACTGTACGCCCTTCCCCATGCGCTCCCATTTGACTGGATAAGAATGCACTGTGTAACAGTGATACTGTCTCCCCACACACTAGTTACTGGAAATCTAATCTCTATATACATCTTAACTAGATCCATTGTTACCTTAATCCTAGACACATGATAAAAAAGTGACGTACTCGCTTCGATTATCGGCTCTACATGCTCTACCCCCTCTGGAAACTCTCCCTCTGCCTGCTTCAGACTTCGTCTGAATTTTTCTGGTGACATCAACGTCATACTCACCTGCCCGTGTAATGCGTGATGTACTGCCTCTTGCAATTCATCCATCCTCACTCGTGCATCACCAATGCTATTAACCAGTTCCCGCAGCAATTTAGCCATTTCCAGCTTCCTTTCCACTACATCAAATCGCGTTTGTACCTGTTCCAAATCTGTATTCAATAATTTCTGTGTTTGTTCTATATATGCTCGTAACCCTGTAGCCATCCCACGCACCATGCGTGTCATATTCAACAACTCTGTACCTAATCCCCGTGTCTCTGTTGTGTGTATATCCACTAACTTCCCTAAGCTTTCCTCCCTGTCGCGAATAACTGTTAAAGAATTGTTCAAACCCTCAATATCGCCTCTATCCGCTGTTCCAAAAATTGTTTTCAGCAACTTCCCACCTGCATTCAACCAACCCCTCCTTACTCTCTTTCTCCTCCCTGGAATCATGCTCACGACTTGGCGCAGTTGTTCCCCTATTTCCTTACATGACCTATCCAAAGCCTCGTACTCTTCTTGCACGATCCGTAATATTCCGTTCTTAAATGTAACCGTTTCCACACTCGATACCACCTCCTGTAGTTGCCGCATCTCGTTCCTTACCTGCAGGATATTGAGTGCCAGCCGAAGCGTCCACTCGTGACTCGTGAGGACCACATCCGGTTGTTTCCCGAACAACACCCCACTTCGCAACGGCATATCCTCTACCTGGCCAGCTTGTATCAGCTGACAGAGGACTACGCCCCATACTATCCACTTGTACCCCATACTGCGTCACCTACAGAATGGAGAGAGAAGGAAAAATCTCCCATCACTACCCCTTAATACCAATAAAATAACCCTAGTCCGTGCACAAAAATAATAGACACAAGATAATTACTGCTAACTACACATCCCTTGAACGCAACTTATACTTAATGCCCGGTTTACTGTCTGCTTCAGGCGCTTCCTTTCGCTTTCTGTCAGAAGGGGAAGTACATATACACGGATATACTGCTCCCTGGAACGGATTAACTCTACTAACGTGAACCACCATTGTCTTGGTAGGGAATTGTAATTTTACATTGACAGGTGATGTCATTTCCACTACCTGATACAGCCCCTGGAATACGGATTAGCTAGTAGCACCCATTAGCCAACTCTGTACTGTGGCAACGTCCTCGTTGTACCTCCCATCTGTTCTTGTCGTTCCATCGCTTTCGTGTTAGCTCGTCTAACTCTCTACCATACTTCCGTAATGGTTTTCGCAAATTGCTTTACATGCTCGCCCTCCGCTCCCAGCCTTGGACAAAGCATGTCAAAAGGTGATGGTATCTTCCACCCATACACCACTTCGTACGGCTACAATCCTGTCGATGTATGTACTTTACTATTATAAGCACTGGTTACGAATTGCAAGTACACATCCCAGTCGGTGTGTTGACTATTTACATAGGGACTCAACATCTCAGCGATCGTGCGATGCACTCTCTCCATTTGTCCGTTTGCTTGCAGATGGAATGGACTAGTCTGTAGTTTCTTTACCTTCAGTAACTTACACAGTTGCTTCATCAGATCAGACGTGAAATTAGTACCTTAATCCGAGATTAAGGACTGAGGTATCCCATACCAGAGTAACCAATTATTAACTAAAGCTTGTGCCACTGTACTTGCTTTCTGATCTGGTAATGCTACCATGACTAAATACCTAGAAAAGTTCAAATGGCTCTGAGCACTATGGGACTTAACGTCTATGGTCATCAGTCCCCTAGAATTTAGAACTACTTAAACCTAACTAACCTAAGGACAGCACACAACACCCAACCATCACGAGGCAGAGAAAATCCCTGACCCCGCCGGGAATCGAACCCGGGAATCCGGGCGTGGGAAGCGAGAACGCTACCGCACGACCACGAGATGCGGGCCCTAGAAAAGTGTTCAATCACTGTTAACATATACTTATTCCCTGCTGCACTCCTATTAAATGGACCTAATACATCGATTCCGATTTGTTGGAAAGGCCTGTCTGCCTCTGGTAATCTTTGAATCTGAATCTTTTGATGGCTCAAGTCCACACGCTGTGTGCATGGCACACAATTCCTGACGTACTCGTCCACGTCTTGCCGTCGTGTCCTCCACCAAAACTTCTCCGCTATCTGCCTATCCGTAGCTCTTCTCACGCCATGTCCTGAAAGAAAATGGTCATGCGCCTGTTACAAAACTTCAGATATTAACCCTGCTGGTACGACGACGCGCGGGCCGCATTTCGTCGACCTGCAAAGAAACCCGTCCTGTACTAGGAACTGCAGTTGCTTTCTGAACAATTGGCAGTCACTATCCACGGCTTGTGCCCTTTTCCACTCATCTTCAGTCACCCCTGTTACTTGCAATACTGCCACTTTCCTGCTCAATGCGTCAGCATTGGCATGTTTCACACCTGGCTTGTGTATTACCTCATAATCGAACTCACTGAGTTTCAGCGCCCATCTCACTAGCCTACTCGCTGGGTCTTTCAGACCTAATAACCATTTCAGAGCTGAATGATCCGTCACAACCTTAAACGTTCTACCATACAGATAACATCGAAAGTACGAAATCCCGTATATTACCGCCAACAATTCCTTCTCTGTCATGGAATAATTTTGTTCAGCCTTGTTAAGTTGACGAGACGCGAACGCAACCGGATGTTCTTTGCCATCAATTTCTTGCCCAAGTACAACCCCAAGAGCGTGATTAGACGTGTCGCATTGTAGTATAAACTCCTTCGAGAAAACTGGGAACTTCAAAACTGAATCTGATATCAGTATTCGTTTCAACTCTTGAAATGCTTTCTCGCACTCTGACGTCCACTGGAAGGTAACACCTTTTCTTAGCAACTTAGTAAGTGGCCTCGCTATTTCTGTGAACCCCTGTACGAATTTTCGGTAATAGCTCGCAAGACCAATATACGATTGCAGTTATTTAACCGTTTGCGGAACCGGAAAATCTCGTACTGCAGAAGTGAGACGAGGATCTGTCCGTACCCCATCCTGACTGATAACGTGCCCGAGATAATTTATTTGTGCTTGCACAATATGGCATTTGTCCAAACTTAATGTTAGCTGTGCTGCCTCTAATCTTGTAACACCTCCTCTAACCGTTCCACATGCTGCTCTATATCTCTTGAAAAAACTGTAATGTCATCAGATACACCATGCATTTTTTCGGTTTCAACCTGCAAAGGACTCCATCCAACAACCTCTGAAATATTGAAATATTGCTAGAGCGTTTTTTTGTCCAAACGGCATTCTTTTATACTCAAAGTGACCACAATGCGTCGTAAATGCTGTTTTTGGCCTATCCTCCGGACATACTTCAATCTGGTGATAACCGCTTCGCAAATCCATAGTGGAGAAAAATTTATACTGCCCTACGTTGTCTAACGTTTCTGTGATATTCGGAATCGGATATACGTCCGCCACTGTCTGTTCATTCAAATGTCTGTAATCGCAACAAAAGCTAACTTTTTTCGCCCCGTCCGGTGTCTTCTTCGAAACTAGGACGACGCTACTAGACCAAGGACTATTACTTTGCTGGATTATCCCATCTTCCAGTTGTTGCTCTATTAATTGCTCTACTACTGGTTGTAATTGTTTCGGTAGTCTGTATGGGTTACGATACACTGGAGCGTGATTCCCTGTCGGAATATGATGCTGTGTTATTGGTGTAGCAGGTAACGTACCCTGTGCTTCAAACAATGCTTTATACTTTAGTAATAATGCTTCCATACACGCATGATCATTTCCTCTCAAATGATTTACCTTGTCACGAAGTGCAGACGTGCTGACTGTTTGCTTTACATCATAGTCTAGCCATGAGCTACAGATGTCCTCTTCGTCCATTAACTCTACTGTGGCTATTACTAATCCCTTCGGCAGATCGACATCATCCCGCCCAAAGTTATCTAAACTCGCCGGAACCATAAACTGCCCATTTATGTCTGTTACCCGTGATACACTTCTATGAATAAAGCAATGCTTTTCGTCTAAAACCTCATTACTCGGTAGTGGCTCTACCAAGAATAACCCCTGCTGTGGCACATCGACATCCACCGGTACCCAGATCAACCTCCCTGTACCTTTTCGTACTTTGTCACCCGAAATCACCTTTAATGCACTTGTACGTAGTTTAGTTGGTCTCACCTTAGCTATCGGTGGACCTTGCGACTCTGAAACATTTGCAACAGCTGTACCCATTGAGAACAAGTTCCCATCGACTTACAGCGTATGTTGCGAAAGGTCAATTTTGGTGTGATGTTTAATCAGAAAGTGCAACCCAAGTATTGCTGAAAATCTCTGTCCCACAGTTGACAACATCTCCATTTGCTCCCGGGACCACACGTTCCCTATCTTTAACTTGAGCAGTGCTGTCCCTAGTGCATCTAATTTTTTTTCACCTACTGCACGCAATCTGTGTCTCTGAGCTTCCAATCCTTTCTTGCCCACGAGGTCCACACTGACAACTGATACATGCGCTCCAGTATCCACTAAAACTCTTCACCACTTATCTTTTATCCAAACCATCAAACTACAATCCGCCTCTTCGTGCATTCTCTGAGTACCTCTTTTTACTGGGAATACCTCCCGACGGCAGGAACACTCCCTTTTTCGTTTAACAGATTTTTACCTGCTGTATCATTAACCCATTTCTTGGCTTTGCACTGCCGTGCCTTATGCCCTATTTTCTGACAATTGAAACACTGCGGTTCCCGACATCGTCCCTTAAAATGACCTTGCTTCCTACAACAGTAACACTCTTTGGAAGACGAAAAACTTTTCTTGTCATTGCGACTTCTAGTGGCGCTATCCACTTCCTGCAAATGTGTAGCTATGCACAATGCTGCTGCTAAGTCACTTGGATTTTCCATCCGTATCCGTCGTGAAAAATCCGGCGAGACCCCTCGCAAAACTGCGTCTAAAGCTCTATTCTCTGCTTCTTTCAATAGAACTTCATTTGCACTCGCACCTTGCGTTAACTCATACATGTGCACATTCGTTCTCCTAATTCTGTCTGAAAATTCTCCTACCGTTTCACCCGTTTTTTGCATCATCCTCCCCAATTTTTCTCTAAAAAATCTGGTACTGTTTTGTTTCCTAAACCTTTGCAATAATCCCTCAGCCAACTCTGTGAACGTAGTAGCACCCTTTAACCCTTTGTGGTATGCCACATAAGTCTTTGCGTCATCTACTAATCGTAACTTCGCCATTTGCAAACACATTTCATCTGACGAGCCACACATTCTAGCCGTACTACGTACGTCACCAATGAAAACATTCACATCCTCTGATGTTTTACCTGAGAAGGAAGTATCAAATTAGCCGCTGAACACTCTGCCACATCGGAAAAGACAGTACCCTTGCATTCCACACTATTGCTTCCCGAGCCTGATTGAGTATTTTGCAACAATTGTTGCTCCGTCCTCTGCATGTGCTGCTTTTGCAACTTATTTTCTTCAATCAATTTCTTAACTTGCTCTGTCAACGCGACTACGGCGTCACTTGTCCCAGTTGCACGTGTCTCTGGCATTTTCTGTGTGGTACACCTCAACTCACAAAAATAAAATAGTACTACCCAGAAGCAAGTTAATTCCTAGCACGTCTAATAGCAAGCCATCTAGACTTACCACATTGCCCCGTTACATGACCATAGAAGCCACACACATCACAAGTGTTTGATACAAATTTATCGCAAGGAGCGACATGACCTGTTAATCCACACGCTATACATTTAGATGGTACTAAGTTAACGTGACTATCATTCCCACGAAACTGCGATAAGTCTACAAGGTTGCTAGGTCTGTCAAATGACACTCGCACATCCCTTAACGTTAACCTCGACACGTCTAGCTACACAGAAAACATAGAGAGAAGGCAGTTGCTGGACTCACCCTATTCGGTGTTTCTCGGTCGCTCCGCACGGTGCTAGTCAAAGTCGTGGCGTGGATGCGCCTGACACCACTTGTTACGGCTTCTGCACCACTTGTTAGCAGCAGACACAATGGTTGCGCCGAAGACGGCGTGGAGTTTTAAAATTATTTATTGAACTTTCTTTACAATTTCTCTCTCGTCGTCGCTGCCCAGCCCTGCGGATCCATCCGCCTGGCTGCTGCTGTGTAGATTCTCCGACAATGCGCGTAACGCGCGCCGCTCACCGCACTCGGGAGCCTCAGGCCACCAGTGCTCCGCTGAAGCCAGGATGCCCTGTGGTTGAGATGAACTTGTCGCCGCTCGCCCCCACTATGGGCACGCCCACGGAGTCGCGTCGCCGTGAGGTCAGCTGTTGACGCCTGCTACACCGGCGGTTGGGAAGCCATCAGTCGCGAAGTCTGTGCGGTCCCGTCATGGACCGAGCACGCGCTGTGGGGCCGGGTTTCCGTGAAGTCCAGGCGTCAGTGCCCGGCGGCGCCTGTGACCAAGACAGCGCTGCGGCCGGTCCTGCTGGAAGTTCTCGCTGTAGTTAGTCAGCCATGGTGCTGACCGAACTCGGGCCGACCTCCAGAACTGAAGATGGTATCTGGTGGCGAACGGATGACTCCTGCGAGCTGGAACAGACTTCCAGAATCGTCACCTACGAAGATTGAACATTCGTACACGGACCACATCCGTCCTCAGATCCGAGCTGCTTCCTAATGGCTTCTATCTGTTGCTGCCTGCGCTCCACTATTTCTACCCGGCAGGAGGACGTTTTTTACTCTCGGTGGTAGCTTTTTGTTATTACTCCTGCAGTATATTGCAGTGTAACTTAGCGTGCTGGCCTCACTTCCCCTTACTCATCACTCTCCAGGCTTCGCTCGGCGCTCGGTCTGTGTGCGTCCTTGCATCAGCCTGCTGGTAGACTGCTGCTGTCAGCAAGGCTATATGTGCCTGCCTACTTCGCAACGCCTCGGTCGCCTCTATTTTACCATTCACCACTGCGTGAAGCAACGCATACTACATGTGGCCGCAACACAAGAATGGCCGCAGGAGGGAAGCACTTCTAGTTACTTGGGAGTCGCCTCGCAAGGTGGTTCTCAGATTGTTACTGTTGTCGAATCAGTTCAGCATATTGTCCACAGGCAGACGAGTGGAATAGTTCTGTAGTACACAAAAGAGCTGTTACTAGCAGTTTTCACTAAATCAATTTCACAATAATTTAACTTTCTGCGTGGTCATCGATAAAGCTATAAATGCTCGATCAAAGAGTATATAATTTTATACAGGGCTGGGCATAATTCTGGTTTGGTACATGCATCGTCTTCTTCTCCCACGATTTTTCGATGATTTTAAGACATTGGTGAATAAGATCGTTAACATATGAACAACGAAACGATAATCGACTGTAATGACCAGTTTTTTTACTTACATCCAAATGCTGCCCTTAAAATGCAACGCATTTCTGTGAAACAGAGTTTCATGTCCACGTAAAACACGAATGATGAAAGATTTTTGCAAACGCTCCTGAAACTACGGTAAGAATAAATTTTGCATAATCATTCGTATTACTGTAAACCGTCTCACAATGTACGACTCGTATGAATCCGGATTTTACGTGCATTTTATGTGCAACTTTAGACCGCTGTTTCGTGGCAAGTGATTCCATAAAATAACTGGACAAACGTTAATTACAAGGATTACTCTACCTTCTTACAAAATGCAAACCGATTCGCACACGTTCGAAACACAGAAGTGTCGCGCGTAGAAAAACTATAAAAAAGAGTTTTTTGCCCGTAAAATACGAATGAAGCTAGATTTTTGAAGGCGATTTAATTTAATTGATTCACTTTAAACCTTTTCCGCGCATTTATTTCGATTAAGAATGCATTTTCTGTGCTACAAAAGGCATTAATTTAAACTATCGTATCTCGAGAACGGATGAAGGTATTCGATGAAAAAAAAATTCAATTTCACTTTATCCATTTATATTCGTGCAAAGTTTGAACCAGATCCTACAAGTTTAAAGTATAGAAGTGGCGCGCTTCGAGTAGCACCCACAACAATGCTTTTTTTCACTTAAAATCCAAATGAAGCAAGAGTTTTTTGAAATGGTTAAAACTTTTGTCAGACCAAGGTCCGACACACCGGTGGACCAATTTGAACCTTCAGCCTTCCTCCAGCCCGGAGTTATTTAAGGGTGACACTGAATCCGAACAGTGAACGTACAAATGGTGCTG
Organism: Schistocerca cancellata; assembly: GCF_023864275.1. Taxonomy (NCBI): domain Eukaryota; kingdom Metazoa; phylum Arthropoda; class Insecta; order Orthoptera; family Acrididae; genus Schistocerca; species Schistocerca cancellata. The sequence goes on from NC_064633.1 coordinate 426,207,232, forward strand.
TTAGCTGAGCATTAATTATAGCCCAATTAAAATCTTTTGCGAAAGCAGTTAATCGATTCGCACAATTTTCCTGTGTGCCAGCTCCAGTTCGTTGTTGAAACGTTGCTTAATATACTGGAACACAGCTATAGTAAGATGTTTTAATGGTTATACATCTGTACTGGAAAATGTCTCACCTGTAAGCGAATATACGTAATGGATGTACGAGTACAGGTTGTAGACTCATGGCTGACGACATACGGAAGTTTCGGTGTGGTCGTGCGCGTCGTGTACGGATAGCCAAATAGTAGTTGCTGGCACGGTAACTCAGCGTGTTCGGTCAGAGGGTTGGCTGCCCTTTGTTTTTTTTTTTTTTAAAAAAAGCTGGGTTAATGGATCACCGACGAACTAAAGTGGGTGTCTTGCGACGTCCGCCACGACCAGATGCAACTAAAGAAAACGAACAAAAATGATATTAAAAAAATAGTAAGAGTACCCTCACGATAAGCGGGAAACCCGGGTTCGAGTCCCAGTCCGGCACAAATTTTCATTTTGTTATTCGTAATTTGGAATACATTTAATGTATATATTAACGGCTGTAGTCGCCGGAGTGCTTCATAATTCAGAATAACACAGGTACTGCAATATGCATGTATATCCAAAGGAATTTTGCATCGCAATTCAGAATCACAAAGGTACTGCAATATCGTATTACCGCTGAGGTTTTAGGCACCTTGGAGCCAAAATTCAAACTTATGCGTCGCAATGGGAGACATTTACGGGGTTTCTAAAAATTTCTTGTTTTATTCTGTTGCAGAGCTGTATTTGAATACCTAATCAAAGCTTATCATGCGGCGTAGATGAAGAGGAAAGGCCATACCACGGACGAAACAGTGGGAAGGGGCGTGGGCAAATTCGACTCATAATTGAAGTGTTTTCTGCCTTTAAGGTTTGAAAGCAAACATGGAAGCAAATACTACGCATAGGAGATGGCAGCACTAACAGTATACGGTATATAAAGCGCCTCGGGGTGGACACGGAAAACAGAGCAGTTGTTGTGGTATTGCGGAAACGGTACGATTTATCTGAGGTTGGTTGATTTGGGCGAGGAACCAAACAGCGAGGTCCTTGCTCCCAACAGATTAGGGAAGGATGGGGACGGAAGTCGGCCGCTCCCTTGCAAAGGAATCATCTCGGCATTCGCTTAAAGCGATTTAGGGAAATCGCGTAAAACCTAAATCAGTATGGCCGGACGCGGGTTTGAACCGTCGTCCTCCCGAATGCGTGTCCAGTGTGCTAACCACTGTGCCACCTCGCTCGGTGAGATCCAAAAGGGCACTGTCACTGGCTTCCAGGCCAAGGATGGAAGCATTTCCGAAACGGCTAAGTTTTTAAACTGTTCGCTTGCTGTCGTGATTATAGAGTAGGTGGCAAAATGGTGCTATCCCAGAACCTGTGCCAAGGCAACTGTGGTGCAGTCCAGGCAGCAGATGAAAGGGGTGAAAGACGGCTGCAGAGACGTGTACGAGCGAATAAACGTGTAGATGTTGATAACTGACTGCCCAGATGAACAAGAGGCTATCAACAGTGTCTCGACGACGATCGTTCAGCGAACTTCGCGCCTATGGGCCTCTGCGGCAGAAGCCTGCTTCATTCACCGGAGCTGACTGCTGTTCATCGGCTGTGAAGCCCGCACTCTGCACACCAGTATCGCAACTGGACGTCTACTGAGCGACTACAAGTGGGCTTTCCAGATGAATCACTTTTTATGCTCATCGGAGAGATGGTCGTTGGCGTGTACGGCGTGAAACGTCTGAAAGCAAACAATTTTGGGAGCAACAATTTTTGGAGTTTTATGCTCTGGGAAATATTTTCGTGGCATTCCCTGGGTGATCTCTTCATTCTGGATGGCACAATGTCCACCCTTAAATGCAGTTAGTTTTTCCTCAGCATGATGGTATCTACCAGGAGGACAATGCAACGTGTTACACAGCTCGCTTTGTACGCCCGTGGTTCGAAGATCACCAGGATGAGTTAACGGTACTCACCTGCCCACCATATTCCTCAGATTTAAAACCAATCGAGAATCTGTGGGACCACTTCGATTGGGTTGTTCGCACCGTGGATCCTCAACCGAGAAACGTAGCGCAGCTGGCCACGATACTAGAGTCGGCAAGGCTCCAGGTCTCTGACGATACCTTCCAGAACCTCACTGATTCTCTTCCTGCACATCTCGCAGCGGCCCGCACTCTGAACGGTGGTTATTCAGCCATTTGACAGGTGGCCGCATTAATGTGACTGGAAAGTGTGTAAATGATGTAGTAGATAACGTTGAAACCTCCATGAGCTGTTTGTAGACGATTCTGCTGTCTGTAGGAAGTTTCTAACGCTAGAAGACTATAGTAAAAGATATGAAGACCGATGGAGGATCGATGATTGATGCAAAGTCTGGCGGTTGACACTGAACTTAAGTAAATGTAACGATGTAACGTACTGCGCGTAAATAAATGAAGAGATCTGAAATGCCTGAGCTAGCAGGACAGCGAATGAGGTTATATTTGTGGAAAGGGGCAAAAATAAGTTACTGTCAGTTGTAATCAACATATAAACTTTGTTGATTAAAACACACAATCACACAAGCAAGGATCAAAACCTCTCAAGGTTCTAACGAAAGACCTCCTTTGATTTAATTTAGATCGTCTGAAGGCCACATCGAAAATCCAAGGCTCAACGCCTAACCAAGGAATTGAGGTACAGCAGTTCTTATGGAGGTTTCACTTCTTCAAAAAAATTTTTTATCTTCAATATAAATAGGCTGAAAGCCTTAGCTTAAATTTTTTCCATAGAACTCGGCTGAAGGCCACACATTAATCAAGAACAGTGTTACGGCATAAGGCCGAGACAAATATTTTCAATGTTTAATCTAAATAGGGTGCAAACTCGGCTGAAGGCAGCATATCAACAAAACAATTTAGCTACTTAAGGCCTAGGAAGAATAGCTTTCAATTTGAAAAGGCTGAAGGCTTTATGTTGAAATATTTCGTGTAAAACTCGGCTGAAGGCCTCATACTAAAGAATAACAATCTAATGTCCGCCTCCATAGCATAACGGTAGCGTTACCGCCTACCACGCAGGGGGCCCAGGTTCGATTCCTGGCAGAGGAGTGCGTGTTGTGTCTCTTTCATCATCATTGACTCGCCAAGTCGCCTATGTGGCGTCACTTAAAAAGGACTTGCAATACGGCGGCCGAACTCCCCCGAATGGGGCCTCCCGGCCAACAATGCCATATGATCATTTCATTTACAATCTAATGACTTAAGTGCAAGACAAGGATTTTGAATATTTTTTAAAGAGAGATTAAAACTCGGCTGAAGGCCATACACCATCCAGAAAACAATTTTACGGCTTAAAACCTAAAGGGAAGAGTTTCTAAATTTCAACTAAAATAGGCTAAAGGCTTTATCCTAAAATGCGTCACATACGACTCTTCCACATACGAAACCCAAACAATCTCACGGCTTAAAGCCCAGACAAAGAAATTTCCAATTTGTAATTTAAGCTGGAAAACTCGGCTGAAGGCCACATACAAATTAGAAAATATTACTTACGGCTTAAGGCCTAGATAAAATTTGTCAACTTTTAATTTGAAAAGGCTAAAAACTCGGCTGAAGGCCACTTACAAAACCCAAACAAGAACCAATTTTTTTTTACAGCTTTAGGCCTAAGAAGAAAAGGCTTGCAATTTTAATAAGCCAAAACTCCTCTTAACGCCACACAGAGTAATTACGACTAAAAAGGCGCTCAGAAGGTTCCAGGGTCTGCCTGGGAAGGTAACACTAACGCCCATTTAGGTGAGACAGGCAGACAGACCGACACCCTCTTAATCGGAAGGCAACCCAACCGAAAGCCAGCCGACGAACCAACCAACAATATCAGTTCTGCTCCACCTGACCAGCAAAACGACTAAGATGTCAATAGCACAACGTTTTGGATACTGGTGCCCAATCCAGCCATGTAAGAATAAACACACAAAACTACCAACAACCCCTCAGTTGTCGAACTACACGCCATGCTGGACAGCATCAACACGACGAGGAAAATACACTGCCGATAACTACGTCAACGACCAGGGCAGGTAACTGGAACGACAACGACCACAAGGTAGAAGATACCGATGGTACACTTCATTAATGAAGGAATGAATTAAATTAAGTTAAACACCACACAGGAAGATGGTTGCAATTCTAGCCGACTTCAATGCACACACGTTGTTGCTTGTGGGAATCTCCAAGAAAGCGACAACCAGGATCAAAGGAAGAGATGTGATAGCAGTTGAGGCTTGATAGTAGGTTAAGTGAGCACTCAACTTTAGTGTCCAGGATCGGTGGCGACGAACTTCGTAACCCTCGTAAGAAGCGCCTCACAACTCCAACCGCGCATGCACGCCACCAGCGGCTCCGGCCTGACCACGCGCCACGGAGATTTTCCTCTCTGCTCTCCCCCAATCGACCGACTGCCACACACAGCACACCCGGAAAATGTATCCAACACACCAAATATAGTACAGCAGTATTAGTATCGATACACGCTGCTGCTGCCACTCATGGAGAGAAGACAGCAACGTTATGGCGGTAACTGAAGAAGAAATAAGACGCCACTAGGCTGCAACCAATGATAAAAAACAAGGCATGACACGAGCCAGCCACGGCTCAAGATCCCTTACTGTTCGATGATTCTATTGCTGAGAAATCAGCAACAAGTATAAAATACCCACGAGTAACCATGCAGAGCGAACAAAAGTGAAATGAGCACTAAAAACAGATAGCAAGAAGTGATGCTGCGATTCACTGGAAAAATGTTACGGAAAATTAATTTATTCGTGAAGGAGGTAGTTTAAAAAACATTTGTTTGATCGGATGCGATATTCATCAGTCACAAACTCTTATCAAGTAGGATTAATAGAAAGAGAGGGAAGATCCAACCAAAGAGGGGCACCTTTCGTCATGGAATCGTTTCGTAAACGTGAGGACGTTATACAGATTACTCAAAAAACTCCGGTGACAGACGCTACAAGAGAAGTGTTATGTATTACAGAGCGGTTTACTGTTGGAGTTCTGAGAGAGTTCGTTAGAAGAATCGGGCGACATATTATTACTTCCTTCCACATATGCCTCGCGAAGTGGCCACGCCGAGAAAATCAGACAAAATAAACCGCTAATGGACAGTCGTTCTTTCCACGATTCGCCAATGGAACAGGAAAAGGGAGAAATTGTGGTGTCATGCGAAGTATAGCTGTAGTTGTAGATGTGTGCTTTATTTCGTATTGTGTCTACCACCACACACCAGAGCAACGTGAGGAGCTGCCGGCTCTGAAGTATAATTTACGTCTGCTCGTATTTAGGAACGTCGGAACTTAGTAAGGAGTATGCCGTGTTTGTGATGGTGATAAATATTTTCCTCCTCGGAAGGTTACTCTGGTTGTGAAGCCCAGTCCAGAAAAGGCTATTACTTCGTAGGTATATCTAGGTCAATTATTCATAAATGAGGTCTTTGCTCTTCAAATAAGGTTTCACGGAGGGAGAAATTGGAGGTTGTAGAGCTACAGTAGCGTACGTTCACTACGGTTCATTCTGCGAACAGTCTGAATGCGTCTGCAAGGCTCTCCCGTGCGATTGGCGACCATATGCAGAACAACCACGATCGTTAGAGGAGCGGTATGCAAAACAGTAAGCACACAATGCCATCTGTCACTGTACTCCTTTGCTGATTGCATCACTGTTTGTTGCTGTGGCCATGTTGGATACGACCGTAGTACATCATTAGCGAACAAGCCCACGATCCTACAGGAGAACAGCCTGAACCGGCTAAACTAATAATGAGACTGTTTCCGAGACTACTGAAGTTGAATTAATAGCTGTACTACTCCCTCGTCATCGATGAAGGATTGTGTTTTACCTCTCCTTCCTATTATACTCAGCAGTAGCCGATTTCAGAAGTGATGAGCTAACAGCACTATATGTTTTAGATTCAGTCGTGGCTTTTTTTTTTCTCGCTTAAAGAGCACAGAAACAAAAGTGAAATTACACAACGCTACGGCTCACCATATAGTTTTATAGGCTGCTACCTGAAACCCGGAATTGCCTGAGTAATCATTTTGCCAATTTCCTATTAGAAACGAAAACAAAAACGAACTGTCTTTGAAACGAAAGCAAAAAGTGTAGGGTGTTTGTAGTGTAATATTTAAAAAAAAATATTTGCATGTATTCGTGAAAGCACCTTTGAAATTATGCAGTACACCCGGTGTGAGATGATTCCAGACATTTTCTTGTGCGCTGGGCTCAGCTGCTTCGAATGTCTACAACGCGATTTTGTAAACGTGGCAATACCTCTACGTAGCTCTATAGATGGGTTCTGTTTTCGCATACAGACATTTGAGCTTCGCTGGGGGTCAGGCATTTCCTTACATTCATTCGACTGTAGGAGTGCCCTAGTAATATAGAATAAATGTATTAATACTTCATGCACGATGCGGCATATACCACACATCTCAGTCTTTATGACGTCGTATCTCCTGATCTTTGTGTCATACAAAGATATAATTTTGTCTGTACATTCAGCAGCATATTTGGATACTGTCTGCAAAATGTGTTACCAATATAGTAGCAAATAAGCAATAAATTTAAACGTCATGCATCATGCGGTAGTTTTTAAACATCTCATTGTTTATGACATCATATATGCTGAACTATGATAGGTAGATTTGTGACGTCGTATCTCTTGAAGTGTAATAGGTACGTTGTTCTTTACCCCTTGGCAATTTTTATCTGACAGTAAGGGATATGAGTATCGAGATTGAAATCCGCCATTGGTTTTGGAGGAGGTGTGGAATATACACACTACATTTTATACATGTGTTATCTACATCTTTAACAACGTTTATTTACTTCTGAGTAGTGTACTGGAGCTCGAGAGATACATTTTGGAGTGTGGAAACATTTCAACATTTGAAACTTCCTGGCAGATTAAAACTGTGTGCCGGACCGAGACTCGAACTCGGGACCTTTGCCTTTCGCGGGCAAGTCCTCTACCAACTGAGCTACCAAAGCAAGACTCACGCCACCTCCTCACAGCTTTACTTCTGCCAGTACCTCGTCTCCTACTTTCCAAACTTTACAGAAGCTCTGCAAGGTTCGCAGGAGAGCTTCTGTAAAGTTTGGAAAGTAGGAGACGAGATACTGGCAGAAGTAAAGCTGTGAGGATGGGGCGTGAAACGTGCTTGGGTAGCTCAGTTGATAGAGGACTTGCCCGCGAAAGGCAAAGGTCCCGAGTTCGAGTCTCCGTCCGATACACAGTTTTAATCTGACAGGAAGTTTCATATCAGCCCACACTCCGCTGCAGAGTGAAAATCTCATTCTGGATTTCAACATTTCTTTATGGTCTTCGCAACTTGTCGTGCGGTGTGTAGCAGAATGTAGAAATATCGTTTTGATCGCTTCGATTGTACATCAACTGTCAGGATCCATCTGTTTAAGCTAGAATTTCTTTAACTTTTTTGGTTTGAAAAGTTCTCGGAATCACCACGAGACGTCAGCACTAGCGCAACGAGTTGTTCACATGATATTCATTGGACTGTTGCCTGTAAACACGTGCGACGTCAGTGCTCTTGGAAGAGAGCTGTGGGAGTGAGGTGGCTCTGTTGTTCCCGCGTAGTGATTTGCGAAGGTGGAAAAAATCGAGATTCGAGCAGTGTTTAAGTACTTCGTAAAGAAAGGTATGAAAGCAAAGGACATTCACGCGATTTCCAGAATACACTGGGATACTTTACTCCTTCATATTCAACTGTTGCCAAGTGGAAAAATGAATTTAAATTCTGTCGGAAGAGCTTAGATGATTATCCGCGCAGCGGTCGGCCGAGATGTGTCACTACTCCAAAAATCATTGCAAAAGTGCATAAAATGGTCATGGAGGATCGCCGATTGAAAGTGCTTGAAATTGCTCACGCTTGCCAAATGCCACCTGAAAGGATATATCACATTTTAACTGAAGAATTAGAAATAAAAAAAATTATCTGCAAGATGGGTGCCGCGACTCTTGACGCGACGCGACGCTCACATGTGCTGTCGCCATGCCAAAATTACACAAACTAAGGTCCGAAGTGTTACCACACCCACCTTATTCACCTGATATGGCTCTGTCAGATTTTCATCTCTTCCAAAAACTGAAAATTTTTCTTGGTGGACGAAGATTCACTTCAAACGAAGAACTGATGATAGTCGGAGTTGACAACTATTTTGCAGGTCTGGAGGAAACTCATTTTCGAGGTGGGATCAACACACCGGAACATCGTTGGACCAACTGCATTAATGTACAAGGAGACTACATTGAAAAATAAAAAAAGGTTCAGTGATGTAAGACTTTTTCTATTCCGTTTCGAGAACTTTTCAAATCACCCTACCAGCCTACTGATTACGCCAGATGTCTCCTGAAGGCAATGCGTTTCGTGATTTGATTAGGAATATTGTGCTTGGAATTTTGTGCATAGAGCTCATTATGACATTAACGCCCGTCTTGTGACGTACAGTTTGTTGGATATTTATGTAAAACGTGAACTAACTCTTTATTTTTTTATTAAACACTAACCTACAGAATTTTCCCTGACAAAGACAACTCAAACTTAACCTATTCATTTATTACTCACAATATACACTCCTGGAAATTGAAATAAGAACACCGTGAATTCATTGTCCCAGGAAGGGGAAACTTTATTGACACATTCCTGGGGTCAGATACATCACATGATCACACTGACAGAACCACAGGCACATAGACACAGGCAACAGAGCATGCACAATGTCGGCACTAGCACAGTGTACATCCACCTTTCGCAGCAATGCAGGCTGCTATTCTCCCATGGAGACGATCGTAGAGATGCTGGATGTAGTCCTGTGGAACGGCTTGCCATGCCATTTCCACCTGGCGCCTCAGTTGGACCAGCGTTCGTGCTGGACGTGCAGACCGCGTGAGACGACGCTTCATCCAGTCCCAAACATGCTCAATGGGGGACAGATCCGGAGATCTTGCTGGCCAGGGTAGTTGACTTACACCTTCTAGAGCACGTTGGGTGGCACGGGATACATGCGGACGTGCATTGTCCTGTTGGAACAGCAAGTTCCCTTGCCGGTCTAGGAATGGTAGAACGATGGGTTCGATGACGGTTTGGATGTACCGTGCACTATTCAGTGTCCCCTCGACGATCACCAGTGGTGTACGGCCAGTGTAGGAGATCGCTCCCCACACCATGATGCCGGGTGTTGGCCCTGTGTGCCTCGGTCGTATGCAGTCCTGATTGTGGCGCTCACCTGCACGGCGCCAAACACGCATACGACCATCATTGGCACCAAGGCAGAAGCGACTCTCATCACTGAAGACGACACGTCTCCATTCGTCCCTCCATTCACGCCTGTCGCGACACCACTGGAGGCGGGCTGCACGATGTTGGGGCGTGAGCGGAAGACGGCCTAACGGTGTGCGGGACCGTAGCCCAGCTTCATGGAGACGGTTGCGAATGGTCCTCGCCGATACCCCAGGAGCAACAGTGTCCCTAATTTGCTGGGAAGTGGCGGTGCGGTCCCCTACGGCACTGCGTAGGATCCTACGGTCTTGGCGTGCATCCGTGCGTCGCTGCGGTCCGGTCCCAGGTCGACGGGCACGTGCACCTTCCGCCGACCACTGGCGACTACATCGATGTACTGTGGCGACCTCACGCCCCACGTGTTGAGCAATTCGGCGGTACGTCCACCCGGCCTCCCGCATGCCCACTATACGCCCTCGCTCAAAGTCCGTCAACTGCACATACGGTTCACGTCCACGCTGTCGCGGCATGCTACCAGTGTTAAAGACTGCGATGGAGCTCCGTATGCCACGGCAAACTGGCTGACACTGACGGCGGCGGTGCACAAATGCTGCGCAGCTAGCGCCATTCGACGGCCAACACCGCGGTTCCTGGTGTGTCCGCTGTGCCGTGCGTGTGATCATTGCTTGTACAGCCCTCTCGCAGTGTCCGGAGCAAGTATGGTGGGTCTGACACACCGGTGTCAATGTGTTCTTTTTTCCATTTCCAGGAGTGTACAAGCCCAACGCCATCTGACTGCTGTACATTAACCACATGACTTCCAATAATTAACACAAAAGAATTGCCCTGAATTGCAAGAGATCCTAACAATGATACAAATCCAAAAATATGAAATTAAGGCAATATGAAACTACCTCAAACTCTGTTAACTGCCAAAAATCAGTTCAATCACGAACCCCGATTGTGGAAACCCCATTCTTTTCCATAAGTTACTTACCTCACAGAAAATCTTCATAACACGACCTACAGCAATTACAGAAAGTAGCAACAACAGGCAGCTAAATAAAAAGATTCTAACTACTGTAGACTCTAACTACTAGGAGGCATATGGTTAGCAAAAGTAAGACTTTGTTGAAGGGCAAACAATGTATTTAGAAAATTTTACCATATTCATGTGGCATCCTGCTCCAAAAGTTATATAGCTGTCAATAATTCTACTGCCCAAACATTACCAACCATGTCCATCATCATACCGTTCCTTGCATATTTCTCTATAAACACGTAATTTAATCTGACTTTGCACTTCGTGAACTACCAACACGGAGTCTCCACTAAGAAATTCATGTCCATACACTTCCTATCCACTCGCTTAATGCTAGTCCGTCCAACCAGAGAATCTCTTGCCAAGGGCGCAGTGCGCTGTCAGCGATATTAATGCAGATTACAGCGCTGCCAACATACAAACAGGCTACTTACACACGTTCACTCAGACTCAACGAACCTGTGGCTGTTCTTTGAATGAACTCTGTGGATTCCATTAATCCGACTTCGTAAGAATCCCAGACAGTAGAATAGCTTTTAGGCACACATTCTTGCGCTCGAATACACAGTAATGCGAGTTGAAAGAAACAAAAATTTTCTTCTCAATTAAGTGGATTCGTCGAAGTAATAATCGAAGTGCTTTTGTAACTTATGTATACAAGTGACAAAGTGTTAATCATGGCTTAGAAAAAATAAAGTTACGTAATTATTATTATAATTACAATGAATTATGACTTTTGTAGAATAGGTTATAGTGGATTTTTTGTAAAAACTTTATTAGCCAAAACGTAGGAAAATATATAACTAGTTTCGATCGTTTCCGGTCATCTTCGGACCAGAATCTAAAAAGCTGTGTCTAATATAAGAGAACATTTTTATCTTAACAACGCAATGGAATGTCACTTTCGAACTGGTGCTTGTAACATGAGTATATAGTAAATGTAAACGAACACTGTTGTCGTGCATTTAAAATGCGACAGAAAGTAGCCATGCTGTCTGGTGACAGAGACAGTCAAAGATCCCATGAGCTGGTAGTAAACAGACTGGGCGACGTTAAGTATCTAGGCTCATAGGTGATTTTTCGTCACCTATGCGCGTCGGCAGTTAACATCGGTCACATCACCTCGACAGAAAAGTGTTCAAAAGCTGGAATTTATCAGTTAACCTTTAATACGTGCCAATCTGTCTACATAGGCCGAAATGTAGAAATTTTAAAACTAGAACTTCTGAGCACCTCAGAGTCTTAAAAGGTGACAGTACACACTCCACTTTTGCAGATCTCCTTATATAGGAAAACCAGCTCCCAAATAACAATGCGATTAATCTCAAGATCCTCAGAGAAAGTAACAGTCCCTGTCGAATATCCGCAACAGAGAAAAACTACGCCCTGTCTTTTAAACCGTGTTGTGAATGCGTAAATTTAGCAGCGTCCACCATAAATATTTAAATATGACTACAGTTCTAAGTTGTCATTCAATTACTGCACTACCCAGCTAGAATATGACATGAGCATGAGTGTGAACTAAATTGAAACACAACCGTTTTCATATGTTGTTTGTAAATAAGTGTACCTGTTAAAAACTATTCAATTAGGTTCGTTGACTATCTGTTTAAAACTATTCAATTAGGTTCGTTGACTACTTTCATACAAATTTAGTTCTCTCTTGAATATCACTTCACTTTTATAACACGGAGACACACAACACTGGAATCGACGAATTTTACTTAAAAGATTTCTGAGCTTTAGCTGAGAAAGTTTTATACTCGGACACCAGCAAAGAATGGTAGAAGTTAAAATACACACACCAAAAAAGGTTTTGCATCACCCTGGTTCCCAGAACTCCTGAAGATAGACTTTGACTGTGGATATTGTATCACAGACACAGCCCATTTGACTGTTCAGAGATGTCACTAAACCCGACCAAAGATGTAAACAACAATGCATGAGCTGCGCCTATTAGACGGACGGGGTCCGACCGCCGATCAGTGTCGTCTGTAGTTCAACCATGCCTAGACGGTCAATACCACGATTCGATTGCGTCCGCATCGTTGCTTTGTGCCAGGAAGGGCTCTCAACAAGGGAAGTGTCAATGCGTCTTGGAGTGAACCTAAGCGATGTTGTTCGGACATGGAGGAGATACAGAGAGACAGGAACTGTTGATAACGTGTCTCGCTCAGGCCGACCAAGGGCCACTACTGCAGTGGATGACCACTACCTACGGATTATGGCTTGGAGGAACCCTTACAGCAACGCCACCATGTTGAATAATACTTTTCGTGCAGCCCACAGCACGTCGTGTTACGACTCAAACTGTGTGTTATAGGCTGCATGATGCGCAACTTCACTCCCGACGTACATGGCGAGGTCCATCTTTGCAATCACGACATCATGCAGCCCGGTACAGGTGGGCCCAACAAAATGCCAAATGGACCGCTCAGGATTGGCATCATGTTCTCTCACTGATGAGTGTTGCATATGCCTTCAATCAGACAATCGTCGGAGACGTGTTTGGAGGTAACGCGGTCGGGCTGAACGCCTTAGACACACTGTCCAGCGAGTGCAGAAAGGTGGAGATTCCCTGCTGTTTTGGGGTGGCATAATGTGGGGCCGACGTACGCCGCTGGTGGTCCTGGAAGGCGCCGTAACGGCTATGCGATACGTGAAAGCCATCTTCCAACCGATAATGCAACCATGTCCGCAGCATATTGGCGAGGCATTCGTCTTCATGGACGACAATTCGCACCCCCATCGTGTACATCTTGTGAATGAATTCCTTCAGTATAACAACATCGCTCGACTAGAGTGGCTAGCATATTCTTCAGACATGAACCCTATCGATCATACCTGGGATAGATTGAAAAGGGCTGTTTATGGACGACGTGACCCACCAACCACTCTGAGGGATCTACGCCGAATCGCCGTTGAGGAGTGGGACAATTTGGACCAACAGTGCCTTGATGAACTTGTGGATAGTATTCCACGCCGAATACAGGCATGCATCAATGCAAGAGGACGTGCTACTGGGCACTAGAGTATCGGTGTGTACAGCAATCTGGACCACCATCTCTGGAGGTCTCGCTGTATGGAGGTACAACATGCAACGTGTGGCTTTTATGAGCAATAAGAACTGCCGAAACAAAGTTTATGTTTATCTCTATTCCAATTTTCTGTACAGGCTCTGGAACTCTCGGAACCGAGGTGATGTAAAACTTTTTTGAAGTGTGTAGTTTCTCATAGCATAGACTTTGATATACAAACAAGTTACCTTTACGTGGATTCTTTTTACATGGCAAATTTATATGTCTGAATTAATCGGTAATTTAAAATCGCCGTATAAAGCTCTCAAGAACTGGCGACATATAAGCGAAAATCAATGCATCACAGAATTGATCTGTTCCGATTACATGAAAATAACTGACTGAATTCGATTTGAAAAAACATTAACCAACATTAAATAATTGTTCTCAGCATTTTCAATCTGAAATAAAACTATAAATCTTGCCAATAAATTCATGTAAATATAGTACCTCTAATGGCGGCGTTGAGCTCGTCCGTAGCGAAGAAAAGATGGAATGCAGGGGAACAAGTTTAGTAATATTCTTACAGAAAATATTAGATAAACTTGAATAACATTAGTCTCTATTTTTCTCCAATAATTTAAAAGAGGCAGTTTACATAATAGTAATAATACCAGACCTTATCATAGCCGGCAGATTAAAGTGTGTCTTGCTCGCATCATGGGTACTCGAACAACAAGAAAGAATGTAACAAAAATCAGTGATAGTAATAATTGTTTTTATAATTAAAAGATATCATTGCTTTCTGTCTATTTTCTGTGGCTTGTGAAGATCCTGTTACACCATCTCTGCATTAGCAAAGCAAACCGTTTCTCTGAGAACACACTTATCTCTCACGATATAACGTATTAAAAAATAATAAAAAAATGTTTTTATCGACTATAAAATAGGGACGTGGATCCTATATTGCCCCCTGGGCTGTTAAAAATTTTAGTGACAAAATTGATTTTAACAGTCATTCACGACATGCACTGGTTTTAGTCATAATTATTCGCTGTTCAGGTGTCTGACAGTCTTATTATACTTTGACTCATAATAGTTTCGATGTTGCTATTAATATACATATTAGATGGACCTATACATATAACAATAAGTATCTTTGTAATAGGTTTACTTCTGTAGTAAAGATGCCTCGGAAAACTGGGAATAAAACCGCCCAAGGGGCTTCAAGACACCCATAACTACTTACTTTCTGAGTGTGGTATTGAAATTTTTTGGTGTTAACAAACGTTTGATGACAGTAAGTTCATATTACTATTATGTGGGTATTTCTTATGAAACTTTCTGTGACTAATCCATAGGAACTCATTTCTACAACAATGTTTTAAAAGTTTTTGATTGATGTAAGTCATTAAAATCGTCGGTCGTCGTGCAGATGATGAGAAGGTCTTCCACCGTGTCGAGTTTCGAGAATTTCGGCAAGTGGGGCTGCTCAAAGTCTGGATCTCCTGCTGTAACAGATGCTGCACTGGAACAGGTCACGATTGTCGCCTCCCATTTTCCGATCGTTCGCGAAGGGTTCATGAAAGTCGAAAATTAGTGTTAGTATACATGTCATATATCGGTGGTGTTCTGCAAAAGAACGTTAAGATTTGAGTTCGCTTTCACACGCTCAGATTCACTCGATATACGATGGTCACTCCAAAAGAAATGCACACTATTTTTATAAATCCATCTGTTTTTTACATGTTTGAAACTTTTTCAGTGTGTAGATACATCCTTTAGGAACAATATTTTCATTTCTCCACAAAATTTCCATCCCTCTCAACTGCCTTACGCCATCGTGGAACCAGCGCCTGTATACCCGCACAGTAAAATTCTGGACCAGCCTGTTGGAGCCACTGTTTGGCAGCGTGCACGAGTTAGTCATCATCTTCGAACCTTATTCCACGAAGAGAGTCTTTCAGTTTCCCAAAGAGATGATAGTCACATGGAGCCAGGTCAGGACTGTAAGGCGGGTGTTTCAGTGTTGTCCATTCGAGTTTTGTGATCGCTTCCATGGTTTTTTGACTGACATGTGGCCATGCATTGTCGTGCAAGAGCAAAACATCCTGCTTTTTCCGATGTGGTCGAAAACGACTCAGTCGAGCTTGAAGTTTCTTCAGTGTCGTCACATATGCATCAGAATTTACGGTGGTTCCACTTGGCATGATGTCCACAAGCAAGAGTCCTTCGGAATCGAAAAACACTGTAGTCATAACTTTTCCAGCAGAAGGTGTGATTTTGAATTTTTTTTTTCTTCGGTGAATTTGCATGATGCCATTCCATTGATTGCCTCTTCGTCTCCGGTGAAAAATGATGCAGCCATGTTTCATCACCTGTCACAATTCTTCCCAGTAATTCATCTCCACCATTCTCGTACTGTTCCAAAAGTTCGCTGTCTACCGTTTTTTTTGTTTCTTTGTGAGCCACTGTCAACATACTGGGAACCCAACTGGCAGAAACCTTTTTTAACGCCAACACTTTCAGTAATATTGCCGTGTCCGCTTTCATCACGTAACCTGCTTGCCCACCGACTAACTGTACTGCGATCGACAGCAGCATCTCCATACACCTTTTTCAACCTCTTGTGGATGTTTCCCACTGTCTCGTTTTCACAGCACAGGAATTAAATGACAGCACGTTGCTTCTGACGAACGTCAAGTGTAGCAGCCATCTTGAAGACATGCTGTGACGGCATCACTCACGGGAACAGGTTGAACTAAGTTTGAAAAGAAGCAGGACGAATGTATCTACACACTGTAAAACTTTCACACATGCAGGACGAAAACTCTATTTTTACAAAAATAGTGTACATTTCTTTTGGAGTGACCCTAGTACAACTCAATATATGTCCTGGAATCATAACACTGTCCTCTCATTTCAATGTAGTGATCCATTATTTATTTATAACATTTTGTAAACGACACAGCACCGGTTAGTTTTTTGCGGTGTCCGTCGTGATACTTTGTTTTCACCAGTATCGTTTATAAACATTCCTGCTTGACGCAACGGAGCCAGCGACGTAGCACAGATTGTTGGTGCGCCACAGCAGGTACAGTCTGATTCAAAATATCTTACTCACATAGCATAGACGCGACTGCACCACTAAAGGTCTTGCATTTTATACTGTTTTAAGTTGTTAACTGCAGTCAACGTCTGTTATTGTAGCAAGTAATATCATTTCACTCTATGAGCGTCCACAAAATCATTTTTAAAGTTACGATATTGGTTATTTAAAAAAATCCACAGTTTATCACGTGTCTATCTCACCTTCCGAGTTAGACATTTTTCACTGTCCAATTCACTGCCGTTGGTTTTACATTTCACACAACAGCTACATCAGTTTCGTTTTGTTATAACATAATTAGCGACCATGTTATTTGATTACATTTTGTAGCTTATGTCCAAACATGTTGACAAGGATCACGTAAACATTGACATTAATTAGACTGATTCTCTACATTAATCGTCATCGGATCAGATCGGACCTGTGTTGATCACAGTACATAGTCCCTTCTATATAAACTCTTATTACCTACATCACCATTCATAAGGGTAACATTACTTATTGAAAGTATAAGACAAATGTCCTCAAGCTGAGCCAGTCAGTAATTTAGGAAATACGCGGACTCCAGCGCATCTTATGCTCAACACGTGTATGTGTTCAAAATTTATCTGTCCACTGAATTATAAGTTTAAAGACTTAGGATAATACATGAATATTAGTATTACGTACTAGGATTAGAAAATAAACAAAGTGCAATGTTTTTCCCAATCTAGCACAAATCATAGAATTCAGTATACAAAATATTGAAATGATATAGAAATTGACTAATCTTAGAATGAGATTCACATATCTCTGGCCTGATTGGCCCTAGTTTCTTTATATTAGTTATCTGCATTTTTTGGTCGTGAAGTGACCTAATCTACAATTTTAAAATTAACAAGACACAAATATATTTATGAAATGCAGTAAGTATATCACTTATAACTATCATATACAATACTTATACAAGTGTACCAATACTTGGTAGAAAAATGTTATTTACATCACTTCCGTAGTTATTACCATTTAGTGAAGGTATCTCTTTAAGTCTCTGTGGCAATACAACCCTTTTATTTTGTCAGTGCTAACTTCTGCTAGTAAGTAACATCCCTTATATGGGATAGATCTAATTTTTTTGGGGCCTGTATATAGCAGGTGCCACTTCTTATTCTGCTTCTTTAAAAGTGATACCTTTGGATGTGTCCGAATCAACACTAATTCATTACAGCATATTCTTGTCGGTTAGCTAATTTCTTGTCGAACTTCATTTTATGGGGTTCTGCTTGCCTAGTAATGTTTCGTAATGCCAGGTCTACCATTTCTTGGTGTGACTTATCTTCGTTTTGCAACTTAGGTATAGCCTTAGCCCATTCGTTCTTCTCCTTACTATTACCCACTAACTCATTTGATATAAATCTAGTTGATAGGTGTGGCAAGTCATTGTATATTTCAACAAAGTTGTTCAGATATTCAGTCCATTTTGTTTGCTTATTAGATGCGTAGGTACGTATAAATCTGTTTAATTCCCTGAACGTTCGTTCTACTGGGTTACTGCTAGGTGAAAATCTCAATATTAAGACAAGTCTTATTCCACATTCTTCCATTATATTTTTCCACTTGTTTCCAGTAAAATAAGTAGCATTATCTGTAATAAAAGTGGAAGGGTATAGAATTGTTCTAAAGTAATCTATCCTGCTAGCAGCTAGCTTAGTTTTTGGATAAGTGAAGTTAGCAATTGCTGCCATCTTAGTGCGATCTGTTTTGATTCGCTCAGGTGAAATATGTCCAAGAAATTTAATTTCCTTTCAACCAAATTTTGATTTCTTTAAATTTACCGTGGCTCCCCTTTTGACAAATTTACTTAGAACATCTTGCAACAGATTAATGTGCTCGTCCCATGTCTCTGTTGTTTGTAAGAGATCATCAACGTACACTGACTCAATCGAGAAACTGTGGCCCTAGCAGATTTTCGAGTGTCACATTGAAACGTCCCCTTTGAACAATTATACAAGACTGTGCTTAAACTGACACACAATATTTTTAGCGCAACGCAATCTGACTATCAAAGATCCCTGCAAAAGAATGGCCCTGAGTAACATTAAACTATACCTTTCAGAAATCACTTACCTCACAAAAATCTTCATTACTCGAACTACTGCAATACAGCGAGCGCCACTACTGCCAGCTAAATAAAAGATTCAAACTACGGAAGGCACTAACTACTGATAGGCATAGTTAGCAAATGAAAGATATTAATAGAGAACAAACAATATATTTACCTTAATAGTCATAATATATATAGCAGTTCATGACAAATTACAAAACTCCGCCATCTCTCTCCCCACATCCACCACTGCTGGCGGCTCACCTCCAACTGCGCAACGCTACGCGCTGTTCACATCCAGCTGCCGCTGTCCAACACTACAATGGCAGACAACAATGCAAACTAGCCACAGACTGCACACAGCACAGCCAGTGATTTTCATATAGAACGCAACGTAACGTTGCCAATAAGAAAACATAAACAGCCTACTTACATAGCCCCCACGCTCCCCACAACAAATTTTACGCATTGTTTTGAGCAGTGGCCAATAATGATTTGATAAAATTTTTCATAATTACAATAACAAAGAAATCAAATGCACACACTTATTGATACAATGTTGGTCAAAAGCTAAAATTTTCTCACAGTCCATAAAGACAGTCCAGATTGTTCATCACAGTAAAATTTCAGTGTTTTTTTTTCAAAGTCTGAGCAGTAAAAGACATTGCACACGGAAGTAGTGGATTTCCATGCAGTCTTGAAGAAGTAGTGTTGTCCTTCCAACGGAAAGACAGTGCTGACTCTTGACATGCAGACAGGTAATGGGCCACAACAGAGCAAACCCACAGCAGAGTCATTCGACGTTTTGAAGAGGATTGGTAGGTAGGTCATCACAGAGCAGACCCACTGTGGTCCTGGTAGAGAGTATGGTATTGGTGTTGGTGGGCCACCAGAGGTGCAGACCCACTGTATTCCATGTAGAGACGGCCAGCAGCCATCTGCTGTGACTGTGCAGGTGCACAATCACCATCGAAGAGTCTTGCAGAGAAGATAGCAAGTCCATAAACCACCACCTGTCCACTCAAGAAATTTTTGGAATTGTCCTTAGAACCAGCAATGCTGTTATCCAGTCCCTTGCTGAATTATTAACACACGTGCAAACACTAACAGTCCCTACTTCTCACATATTGTCCATATACTATGACCAACAGAAACGTGTGCAGTGAAATGTAACTTACAAGTTACTTAATTTGATGAACTGGTGTCAATTACAATATGAGAATACAATTACAAAGGTACAAAATACATCATTAAAAACATTACAATACAGATAACATTTGTAGTACAAGCTTTACAAAAGAATCGAAATAACATATACATCAGTGTGACAGGAATTATGACATAAGTACATACATAAAAGATCAGAATAACTTTCGAAACATCAACTTTACACATGAGCATTAAAACAAAACAGAATAGATAATGTCTAAACATCTTTACAAGGTAAATAACATATTATTAATGCAAATTATATTTGAGGATAACAATATTCCTCATCATAGTGAATGTAGCTCAGTATTAGAAGAAGAAAAAATCTATGAAACTACACAGAGTCAGGAAGAAAACAAATACACAAGGGTACACAAACACATAGTGGGATAACACAAAAGGAAAGGACAGGGTTCGTTTTCAGTGTAACATTTGGTACTGCAGTCAAACCCAAAACTTCAATATGAAACGTCCCCTTTGAACAATTATACAAGACTGTGCTTAAACTGCCACACAATATTTTTAGCGCAACGCAATCTGACTATCAAAGATCCCTGCAAAAGAATGGCCCTGAGTAACATTAAACTATACCTTTCAGAAATCACTTACCTCACAAAAATCTTCATTACTCGAACTACTGCAATACAGCGAGCGCCACTACTGCCAGCTAAATAAAAGATTCAAACTACGGAAGGCACTAACTACTGATAGGCAAAGTTAACAAATGAAAGATTTTAATAGAGAACAAACAATATATTTACCTTAATAGTCATAATATATATAGCAGTTCATGACAAATTACAAAACTCCGCCATCTCTCTCCCCACATCCACCACTGCTGGCGGCTCACCTCCAAATGCGCAACGCTACGCGCTGTTCACATCCAGCTGCCGCTGCCCAACACTACAATGGCAGACAACAATGCAAACTAGCCACAGACTGCACACAGCACAGCCAGTGATTTTCATATAGAGCGCTACGTAACGTTGCCAATAAGAAAACATAAACAGCCTACTTACAACATTAAATACTCTGGCGCTTATATGTAAGCCGAAGAGAAAGAAGCAAAATTGACAACTTCGCCCTCCAAATACACATGCTGTATATTGTCTCGATTTGGCAACACGATTTGCCAGAATGACGATCTCAGAACTAAAGAGCTTAAGTATCTTTTGTCATAAAATTTCTGCGTCTGCTCGTCTAAAGTTTCGAGTTTCGTTTGCACAGGCACGATAATTTTGTTAATGTACCGTGCATCAGGAACCAGTCTAATACTTTTATCTGCTTTACTTATTGCTAGCAAAGGACTAATGTAAGGTGAATTGGAGGTCTCAATTATACCCCAGGTCACCATCTTCCTTATCTCTTTCATGACCTCTTCCTTTTTTGTATAGGGGACCGAGTAAGATGTTCGATAATAGGTCTCATGTGGATATACCTGCATATCATAGACATATCCTTTCACGATACCAGGCCTAACTGCAAACACTGCAGGGTATTTAGATAATAACTCTGTCACTTGTTTAGCTTGAAATTCCTCAATGTTTGCTGCTTCATTCACCTTCTCCTTGACAGTGCCAATGATAGTCTTGAGTGCATCATTATGCTGATGGGTATGACAGAATTTCATTTGTTCATACTCCAACATGAGCAGTTTCGGAACACCGACAGAAAAAATCAAATTCCTTATCGGTGAATGGGCTGCATCAGATTCAGGGTTGAGCTCCAAAGTCATCTGCTGCTGACGGTATTTAAAGGTGAAGGTCCCACGGGTGAAGTCTATTATTGCCTCCTTCTCCACATAAAACCTAGTTCTAGTAAGACCGGTACTGAAAGATTCTCTACTAAAAGGAATGTGCGTGCTATGGCTCCAATTTCTGTTTGAATCTCGGCTTGAGTCCGGAACTTGACTGTTTGGGCCTTCTGTCCTAGTGCACCAACAACTTTACAGTTTGAAATGGGCAAAACCTGTAATTTTCTAATCTGCGAGACCCTCTTATAGAACTGGATATTCATAATTGACACACTCTCTTCGGTATCAAGAAGTACAGTGGTGATCACGTCGCTTATAGTTGCTGTTCTTCCAGCTTGAATTATTTCTTTCTTCTCTTTGTCCGAAATGGTGGGCTCTTCATATAATTCTTCACAAATGTCCCTACCATTCTGATATTCTAATCATATACAGGGTGTTACAAAAAGGTACGGCCAACCTTTCAGGAAACATTCCTCACACACAAATAAAGAAAAGATGTTATGTGGACATGTGTCCGGAAACGCTTAATTTCCATGTTAGAGCTCATTTTAGTTTCGTAAGTGTGTAGTGTACTTCCTCGATTCACCGCCAGTTGGCCCTATTGAAGGAAGGTAATGCTGACTTTGGTGCTTGTGTTGACATGCGACTCATTGCTCTACAGTACTAGCATCAAGCACATCAGTATGTAGCATCAACAGGTTAGTGTTCATCACGAACGTGGTTTTGCAATGTTTACAATTGCGGAGTTGGCAGATGCCCATTTGATGTATGGATTAGCACGGGGCAACAGCCGTGGCGCGGTACGTTTGTATCGAGACAGATTTCCAGAACGAAGGTGTCCCGACAGGAAGACGTTCGAAGCAATTGATCGGCGTCTTAGGGAGCACCGAACATTCCAGCCTATGACTCGCGACTGGGGAAGACCTAGAACGACGAGGAAACCTGCAATGGACGAGGCAATTTTTCGTGCAGTTGACGATAACCCTAATGTCAGCGTCAGAGAAGTTGCTACTATACAAGGTAACGTTGTCCACGTCACTGTATGGAGAGTGCTACGGGAGAACCAGTTGTTTTCGTACCACGTACAGCGTGTGCAGGCACTATCAGCAGGTCATTGGCCTCCACGGGTACACTTCTGCGAATGGTTCATCCAACAATATGTCAATCCTCATTTCAGTCAAAATGTTCTCTTTACGGATGAAGCTTCATTCCAGCGTGATCAAATTGTAAATTTTCACAATCAACGTGTGTGGGCTGACGAGAATCTGCACGCAATTGTGCAATCACGTCATCAACACAGATTTTCTGTAATCGTTTGGGCAGGCATTGTTGGTGATGTCTTGATTGGGCCCCATGTTCTTCCACCTGCGCTCAATGGAGCACGTTATCATGATTTCATACGGGATACTCTACCTGTGCTGCTAGAACATATGCCTTTACAAGTACGTCACAACATGTGGTTCACGCACGATGGAGCTCCTGCACATTTCAGTCGAAGTGTTCGTACGCTTCTCAACAACAGATTCGGTGACCGATGGATTGGTAGAGGCGGACCAATTCCATGGCCTCCACGCTCTCCTGACCTCAACCCTCTTGACTTTCATTTATGGGGGCATTTGAAAACTCTTGTCTACGCAACCCCGGTACCAACTGTAGAGACTCTTAGTGCTCGTATTGTGGACGGCTGTGGTACAATACGCCATTCTCCAGGGCTGCATCAGCGCATCAGGGATTCCATGCGACGGAGGGTGGATGCTTGTATCCTCGCTAACGGAGGACATTTTGAACATTTCTCGTAACAAAGTGTTTGAAGTCACGCTGGTACGTTCTGTTGCTGTGTGTTTCCATTCCATGATTAATGTGATTTGAAGAGAAGTAATAAAATGAGCTCTAACATGGAAAGTAAGCGTTTCCGGACACATGTCCACATAAAAAATTTTCTTTCTTTGTGTGTGAGGAATGTTTCCTGAAAGTTTGGCCGTACCTTTTTGTAATATGTATATATATATATATGGAAATGAAGGCAATATGTCGAACAATATATATATATATATATATATATATATATATATATATATATATATATATATATATATATTGTTCGACATATTGCCTTCATTTCCATCCTCGGTCACCTGTCAAGGGCATACAGGGACCGATTTTAGTTTGACAGTTTCTGATTATTTCGTTCCTGCTGAGATAACATCTCCACTATCCTTGTATTTTGTTGGTAGTTAGTGAGAGATGGTGTTACTGATTGATTCCACTGTTGTGAATAAGAGTTATGCTGCATGAATATAACTAGCATAAAATTTATTGGCTGTGTATGTGAATCGTATGTTGCTTGCGGATTCGAACCACTAGAACCAGGCTGTTGCCAGTATCCTTGCACTGACAGCATGTTTTATCGGGTTTTCCTTATGTGGACTATTTTTCCCGTTTCGGTTCTCCTTTTACTATTAAAATGTTTATTTACATTTTCGTTATCACTATGTCGATGATTATTATTCGATACAGGTTGGTTTTGATTGCTGTTGTTACTGTTGTATTCAACCTTTGACCCATAATTCATTTTATTGTTATTATAACCTCCATTATTGAACTGTTTACTTTTATTTCTCCTAAGACTGTTATCGCCCTTCCATGGTGGTTTTCCGTTATATTTATTATTATTATTATTATTATTATTATTACCATTAGCAATTCCTTCAGTAGATATTCTTACATCCTCCCGTACTAAATCTAACGAGACAATGATGTTAAGAAAGTCCTTTATATCAGTATCAGGGACATTAAATAATTGTTGTCGAATAGTGAATTGTAGTATTGCTTTCAGAACTCTCAACAAATCTCTAGGTGCTACCTTCTGATCCCAGTGACGGGCCATATTTATACATTTTTCAAAGTTGCCATAAGTCCGTTCCCTAGGTCTCTCTGAACAGCTCGCAGGTGAAATTGATACACTGGGTGGATCCTCAATGTGTGTTGTTTCATGACACCGCATTGCTGTCCTTCCAAACAACGTATCGATGTCTGTGATGGAGGAAGCAATTTATTTCACAAGTGTTCTTCGTCAGATAGTGAGTGAGGAAGTTCAGAAGGCATTTGGATTGCACGGAGAGACAAAAACCGAGACGCTTCAAGAGGTTATAAGAGAGGAAGTGGAATAGACATTTTACCCAATCTCTCGTCCTTCATTTTTCTTCAAAACAGTGAAAAAGTCGAGACCCAAGCGGAGATACGTTCCTATAATGCCGCATGAGGAACCTGTTTGGGCACCAAGAAAGACTGACGTCTGGAGGACTCAGGATAACCAATCAGTACGTTTCCACTGCGGACGACCGTTAGATGAGGTGCGCTATTGTGGAGAAAGGCGGCGAATATTCGATGACGCCGGCGACAGAAGACAACAGACTGATCTTGTCTGACGCCAACTCCGGGACGACGAAGATGTACAGGAAGATGTGGGTGCAGGACCAAGTAGGTCATCATCGCCGCAAGCTAGCCGATGGAGAGGACGCTCCCCAACACGTCGATCAAGGTCTCCACCGCCGTTTAGAAGCTCCAGCCGATCACCTAGCCGCCGCCATCTGGAAAACTAAAGGGTGCGACATTCCTTGAAGGTGAAGCCACCGAAGAGAAAAATCCTCCGCCGTCGATCACTACAAAAATGATAGAAAACTACGTCGATATCCTCATGGATGGCCGACCAGCCCGAGCTCTTGTGGACTCTGGAGCATTATATTCAGTCATTTCGGAGAAGTACCGCCGCCAGTTGCAGAACACCGTATTCGTCGACAACAAAACATCTCTGCTGAAGGTGGCTAATGGGAAATATGTAAAACCTACAGGAAGATATGTCATTCGTGTGGGTATAATTGGCCATACACAACCCTTAGAATTCATCGCCTTACAGGAATGTAGTCATGATGTCATTCTCGGATGGGACTTTTAAAAATCTTTTCAGGCAATTATAAATTGTGGTCGCTCGGAAATTATGCTAGACGAGATGAGATAGTGTGGACACGAATATGTGCATCCGAGTTTGTGGAGACTATGTGTGCTAGGTGAAGTGATCATTCCTGCGGTCAGCGCTAGAAAGGTAACTGTCACGTATCATGCAATGCATCAACCCATGGATCTTGTGGTGGAATGTAAGAGAAGCATACCACTGAAGAACAACTTGCTCATCCCAGCCTCTGCCGTCTCGTTTAAGAACGGTTTCGGTAAATTGTGGATAGTTAACTGTCGCCGAGAACCGCAGTTTCTTCCAAGACGCACGTGCGTAGCAAACGCTGAGCCGTTAATTGAAGAACAGCTGAGCGTCATGGAAACCCCCCGTGCCAAGTCTGTGGGCGAAATCTGCGCTACCACTACGTGACAAGATCTTCCAGCTCGACTATCACCAGATCTCACTAAGGAACAACAGAAGACGCTACTTGCCATTATTCAAGAGTTCTCTGAATGCTTCAATCCACAGGCGAAGAGCAAATTAGACAAATCGACGGTGAAGCATCGGATTAGCACTGGAGACCATCAACCAATAAGCCAGAGAACATACCGTGTGTCAGCAACGGAACGTCGAATAATTCGCGACGATGTAGAGAAAATGATGAAGAATGACATCATTCAGCCTTCGCAGAGCCCATGTTCGTCAACAGTGGTCCTCGTCTGGAAGGATGGCAGTTGGCGCTTTTGTGTTGATTACAGGAAGCTTAAAAAGGTAACTAAAACGGACGTTTATCCTTTTCCATGAATTGACGATACACTAGATTATCTGAAGGGGGCTAAGTTTTTCTCGACTATGTAACCGGGATACTGGCATACCGAAGTAGAGGAGGCTGATCGTGAGAAAACTGCATTCATCAACCATGAGGGCCTGTATGAGTTTAAGGTAATGATGTTTGGTTTGTGTAATGCACCAGCAACTTGTGTAATGCACCAGCACCAGATAATCTTCTACGTCACCAGAAGTGGACGAAGTGTCTTTGTTATTTAGATGACATTATAGTGTTCTCAGAGACATTTGATGAACATATAAAAAGACTGAGGGCCGTTCTTATGTGTCTCCAACAAGGCGGACTGAAACTTAATTCAAGAAAGTGTCTCTTCGGAGCAAAAGAAATAAAAATACTTGGACAACTTGTATCAAACGAAGGTGTGCGACCAGACCCAGAAAAGGTGAGGTCTATAACGGAATTTCCTATTCCTAAAAGTGTTAATGTGAGAAGCTTCCTCGGATTATGTTCTTATTACCGCCGTCTTATCAAAGACTTTTGATTAAAAGCCAGGCCACTCCAAGTGTTGTTAAACGCTGATGCCAAATTTATCCGGGATGGTGCTCAACAAGATTCTTTGAATGTGCTGCGAATAGCTCTGATAACTGACCCTGTACTTGGTCTGTGCGATGAGAGAGCACCTACAGAACTACACACAGATACCAGTGGGTATGGGATCGGTGCTGTTCTGGTGCAAATTTCGGATGGAAGAGAGAAGGTTATAGCCTATGCTTCTAGAACACTTACAAAAGCCGAGAGAAACTACTCAACTACAGATAGAGATTGTCTTGCTGTGATATGGGCCATGTGCAGATTTCGACAGTACCTCTATGGAAGGCCATTCACAGTTGTTACAGACCTTCATTCCCTTTGTTGGCTGACAGGTCTTAAGGATCCAACAGGACGACTCACCAGGTGGGCACTATGTCTTCAAGAATTGACATTGACATAGTGTACAAAAGTGAAAGAAAACACCAAGATGCCGACTGTCTCTCAAGAAAGCCTGTGCAAGACCATCAAAACTTTGATGAAGGTAGTGACAGCTCGCTGGACTCCAGGATCTCTCACCTGTACTATACAATTTTAATTTCTATATTTGGTTCGGGTACATTCTAGAAGTGTCCACAAATGTCAAGAATCATTGTAATGGAATGTTCTGTAGCTGTATGGATACTATATATACTGTATGTGTTCTGGCTGGAGGCAGTTCGCTCCGCGCTCTTGTTTGTGCAAGTGCTGAATAAACCTTCGTTAAGTGAAGTTAGTGTTCGTCGTTCATCTGATTACACCTTCTTCTTCGTGACAATATTAGAATGGTATGATACACCTGAAAACGTTTAATACATGTTTTAATTAAATACTCGCGCCCCACGTTGGTCGCCAGTGTGCTGTCTTTTAATCCGTGTTGTGAATGCACAAATTTAGCAGCGTCCAATATAAATATTTAAATATGTCTACAGTTCTAAACTGTCATGCAATTACTGCATTACTCGGCTTGGATATGGCACGAGCGTGAATGTGAACTACATTGAAACATACAACCGTTTTCATATGTTGTCTGTAAAGAACCTTATCTGTTTAAAATTACTCAATTAGGGTCGTTGACTGCTTTAATACGAACTTAGTTCACTCTTGAATATCACTTCACTTTTATAGCAGGGAGACACACAACACTAGAATCGGTGAATTTTACTTAAAACATCTGAGCTTTAGCTGAGAAGGTTTTATGCTCCGAAACCAGCAAAGTATGGTAGAAGTTAAAGTAGTTTCTGATAGCATAAATTTTGATATACAATCAAGTTACCTTTACGTGGATTCTTTTTGCAATGGCAAATATGTATGAATTATTCGGCAATTTAAAATCGCCTTTTGAAGCTTTCATGAAATGGCGGCAGATAAACGAAAATCGGCGTATCACAGAATCGATCTGTTCAGATTACATGAAAGTAACAGACTGAATTCGATTTGAAAAAAAAAAAAACATTAGTCACCATTAAATAATTGTTCTCAGCATTTTCAGTCTGAAATAAAACTATAACTCTTGCCAATAAAATCATGTACATATATTACCGCTAATGGCGGTGTTGCAGCTCGTCCGCAGCGAAGCAAAGATGGAATGCAGTGGATCAAGATTAGTAATATTCTTACAGAAGATATGAGATAAACTTGAAAAACATTATTCTCTATTTTTCTCCAATAATTTACAATAGGTGGTTTACATAATAATAATACCAGACCTTATCATAGGCGGCATGCTAAAATGCGTCTTGCTCGCATCATGGGTACTCGAACAAGAAGAAAGAATGCAACAAAAATCAGTGATAATAATAATTGTTCTTATAATGAAAAGATATCATTGCTTTCTGTCTATTTATTGTGGCTTGTGAAGATCCTGTTACACCGTCTCTGCACTAGAAAAACCAAACTGTTTCTCTGACAACACACTTATTCTCACGATATCACATATTAAAAAAAAATAATAATAATGGTTTATCGACTATAAAATAGGGGTGTGGATGCTATAAATACCACGTACAAAAATCAGTGATGAAAGGAAAGAAAGTCTTGAACGAAAGTACAAAACCGTGCAATAAAACAGCGTTTGCTTGGCATGAAGACCGATCCGATATTTTCTGTAATATCTTGTAGTCATTTCTGAGTTGCCAGCGTAGATTGCGGCCATGCAGAGGATGCGGGTTAGATTCCCGGAACTGTCAGAGATTTTTGTTTGTAGGGTGGACTCGTACGGGGTGCACTCAGCCTCGCGAAGCCAACTCAGTAGCTAACTGACCGAGCAGTAGTGGCTCTACGATCTGGGAAGTCTGTAAAACGGCCGGGAGAGCGGTGGCTCACCACACACCCCTCCATACCGCATCCGGTGAACGACGCAAGGAGAAGGATGATGAGACGACGGCCAGTAGACATCCCTTGGGCCTCCACGGCCTGGCAAGAAGATATTTTTTTATCCTATGGTGATATGAAGCCGTGTTTCATGTTGAGGGGCATGTGAATCGGTACAGTTGTTATTATTGCCCAGCAGAGGACCCGAGGGTGGCCGCTGGTCAAAGCCAACGTCACCCAAAGGAAACAGTGTGGTGCTGCATGATATCCACGAAAGTTTTGGGTCCCTATTTCATTCGGGGCAGAACGAATGCATAACGGTACCTTCATCTGATTGAAAACTAGGTCACAGTACTGTATTCATGGGACATGTACAATGACCTAATCTTTATGCAAGGTGGGGCATTTCCTATCCGTACGTGGCCCGACACCCATTCTACAGGACGTTGTATGGGACGTGGCCTCTTTGAATGGCCATCAATGAGTTCTGTCATAACACCCTGCGATATTTTCCTCTGGAGATTGGCGAAAGAGGAAGTCTGTCGCACAAAACCAAAAATTCTTGATAAATTGGAGGGAGCGAATTCGTCAAGTTCTTGGAAATGTGTTGCTGGATTAACTGCACAAGTCTGTCACAAAAATCCCGTTCAAGGAAATAGGTAGATAAATATGATGCTTATGTTGATTTTTACAAATGAATAACAATATTACCGTTGTAAGAAACAAAATGTTTTTTTTGTTTCATGAAAATTTAAAGTTTTAAACAATTTTTAATAGCGAGTTAATTCAAGCCCAACCTGTAGGTGGCATTACCCATACCTTATTTATGAAGTCACGCAGAAATGTTAATCATTTACACATCTAAGAATGTTCTGCTTTTCATACCAGTTTGACGTTTATTGCATACCGCCTTAATGATGTTGCAGTTTTATTGGTTAGGGGCTTCTATTGAAGATCAGCTGCCTTGAGGTATCCCAGAGTGTCGGTCTTCCCTTCTGACAATACCTTCACGTTAAGAACTACCTAATGAGTTCTCTTTGGCACGAAATTTTTAGTCGAATGGCACATCTCTTAAAATTTTCTGTACGCACATATTTAACTTACTAGAAGACGGTGCGGAACCGTAAGAAAATCTTCCGGGGAGTCAAGAAATATGTAGACTCTGTGTTTCGTTACCTTCTTGACCTACCGCAGGGGCAGAGCAAACCGTATTTCACTCCAACGGTACTCTGGGAAACCACACTGATTCCAACAGAGGAGTTGCTGCGTCGCCAAGCGAGTCATCATATGGTAACACAATATATGATCCATATTACTACACTGAATTAATTTAATCTCTTGTATTACCTCCTCTGTGTCTACCCACGAACCCACCCACGTGCGGAGCATCATCAATGACTTAAATAGAGTAGTGCTATTACATTTCACGCTCTCGCAGAAACTTATCTTGTCACTACCCTTAACTGAAGAACAAAAGCAAATTAAAGCATCAGACAATGAAAATTAAAATGGCTTCTTAGATGAATACTTCAGATCATTCGCTTTTATGATACTGAAGCACGACACAGTTGTAGTAAAATGTATGATTGTGTTGCAACTAGGGAGCAATGTATATAAAGTGGCCAAGGAACTACTAGATCTACGAAACTTTGTATAAGTGAAGTTCCGGATCTGCAGCATGTGTTTGACTTCTTCCCCTCGACCATGATCAGTTTCATATAGTGAGGTTGCAAAGAGGTCGATACGAAAATGTAACTTGAAGTGGCTGTGATGGAGCTAAAGCGGCATATGGTTCATCAGGGTTGTAGAAGACGGTCGAGTGGAACGTAAGACTTACACATGCTTCCAAGGCTCAAGAAAATCGGCAACTGAGGAACACTGCCTGACGACTCGTCATCACGTGAAAAGTAAAAATAGGAAGACTTTGGCCTCTACTTACAACTATTGCGGCCAGGTTATTAGGGAATCAATGGAAATTAAATTAGCTGTCGCTTGTAAATGTGAATGGAGCGTAGAGACGAAGTTGCCATCACTTATTCGTCTGCTGTCGACACATCTCTGCGGTACGTATCTCTGGAGCAATGGTGGTAATGTTGATTATTCCTATCTCTCTGCATGACCTCTGATACCGTCCGTGCTTGGGACTTTACACAGGGTGTCCCTCCTAAGAGTCGTCGGGAGTATTTTATCTGGTATTTCGTCCGATATTTGCAGTTTCGTTACTGAATTGTGTAGTTGCAGTCAGCCCGAACAGTTACTGCTCCTCACATTTTTCACTCGACGCCTGTTGTCTACGGAAAGTAACCGTCTGTTTTCCATTACAAAAAAAATATTTTTTAACCGAAATTTTTCGTGCTCATTCGATAGAGCGCTCCCAAGTTCGTCTAGGCCGATATTTGTTTTGTGGATATACACTCCTGGAAATGGAAAAAAGAACACATTGACACTGGTGTGTCAGACCCACCATACTTGCTCCGGACACTGCGAGAGGGCTGTACAAGCAATGATCACACGCACGGCACAGCGGACACACCAGGAACCGCGGTGTTGGCCGTCGAATGGCGCTAGCTGCGCAGCATTTGTGCACCGCCGCCGTCAGTGTCAGCCAGTTTGCCGTGGCATACGGAGCTCCATCGCAGTCTTTAACGCTGGTAGCATGCTGCGGCAGCGTGGACGTGAACCGTATGTGCAGTTGACGGACTTTGAGCGAGGGCGTATAGTGGGCATGCGGGAGGCCGGGTGGACGTACCGCCGAATTGCTCAACACGTGGGGCGTGAGGTCTCCACAGTACATCGATGTTGTCGCCAGTGGTCGGCGGAAGGTGCACGTGCCCGTCGACCTGGGACCGGACCGCAGCGACGCACGGATGCACGCCAAGACCGTAGGATCCTACGCAGTGCCGTAGGGGACCGCACCGCCACTTCCCAGCAAATTAGGGACACTGTTGCTCCTGGGGTATCGGCGAGGACCATTCGCAACCGTCTCCATGAAGCTGGGCTACGGTCCCGCACACCGTTAGGCCGTCTTCCGCTCACGCCCCAACATCGTGCAGCCCACCTCCAGTGGCGTCGCGACAGGCGTGAATGGAGGGACGAATGGAGACGTGTCGTCTTCAGCGATGAGAGTCGCTTCTGCCTTGGTGCCAATGATGGTCGTATGCGTGTTTGGCGCCGTGCAGGTGAGCGCCACAATCAGGACTGCATACGACCGAGGCACACAGGGCCAACACCCGGCATCATGGTGTGGGGAGCGATCTCCTACACTGGCCGTACACCACTGGTGATCGTCGAGGGGACACTGAATAGTGCACGGTACATCCAAACCGTCATCGAACCCATCGTTCTACCATTCCTAGACCGGCAAGGGAACTTGCTGTTCCAACAGGACAATGCACGTCTGCATGTATCCCGTGCCACCCAACGTGCTCTAGAAGGTGTAAGTCAACTAGCCAGCAAGATCTCCGGATCTGTCCCCCATTGAGCATGTTTGGGACTGGATGAAGCGTCGTTCACGCGGTCTGCACGTCCAGCACGAACGCTGGTCCAACTGAGGCGCCAGGTGGAAATGGCATGGCAAGCCGTTCCACAGGACTACATCCAGCATCTCTACGATCGTCTCCATGGGAGAATAGCAGCCTGCATTGCTGCGAAAGGTGGATATACACTGTACTAGTGCCGACATTGTGCATGCTCTGTTGCCTGTGTCTCTGTGCCTGTGGTTCTGTCGGTGTGATCATGTGATGTATCTGACCCCAGGAATGTGTCAATAAAGTTTCCCCCTCCTGGGACAATGAATTCACGGTGTTCTTATTTCAATTTCCAGGAGTGTATATTATTAACAGGGACAGTAAAACACTAAGAATAAACGACAAGCCCGCATCTCGTGGTCGTGCGGTAGCGTTCTCGCTTCCCACGCCCGGGTTCCCGGGTTCGATTCCCGGCGGGGTCAGGGATTTTCTCTGCCTCGTGATGGCTGGGTGTTGTGTGCTGTCCTTAGGTTAGTTAGGTTTAAGTAGTTCTAAGTTCTAGGGGACTGATGACCATAGATGTTAAGTCCCATAGTGCTCAGAGCCAATAAACGACAATCCGGTAGCGACTCAATAGCGCTGCACGCTTGGCTGTAGCAGTGGGCGTGAGCTGGGTCACTGCTGCCGCTGCCTGAGTACTGGTTATTCTTCGTGTTGTACTCGTATTGTCCCTGTCACTACATATCGATGAGACGAATATCGGTCTAAACTAATTTGGGACCGCCATATCGAATGAGCACTTAAAATACCGCTTTGAAAATAATTTTGTTCTTAGCGGGACACAAATCGACACTTTCCTTCGACAATAGCCGGCCGCTGTGACCGAGCGGTTCTAGGTGCTTTAGTCCGGAACTGCGCTGCTGCTGCTGTCGCAGGTTCGAATCCTGCCTCGGGCATGGATGTGTGTGATGTCCTTAGGTTAGTTACGTTTAAGTAGTTCTAAGTTCTAGGGGACTGATGACCTCAGATTGTGGCGTTCGCTGGGTTATTCAGTTGTTTGGTATTTAACTAATTTGTAAATGAAATGACAATCTTATTTTATTACATTGAGTAATTACTAAATAATTTTTCTCCCGGCTAAAGATTTGATCAAGTTGCTAAAGAACTCGAAGTTAACGTCGTGTTAAAGTGTTGTCTGTAAGTTGTGTAAGTGTCACTAAATCACAGTTCATACAACAGATTCTATACAACTATGGATTATGATGGAAACAGTTATCTTCAGCAAAATGATCATTGAAACCATCGAATATCAGCCGCGCACAACACTGACGTATGTTAGCTGAAACAATATTCTTCGCAACTCGTGCGTAATTAATTTCGGCTCCATACGTCAACTAGGAAAGTTTGTTATAACGATCATGCTATGAGCACTGTTTTTAAAGAACCAATCTGATTCGAATTATTTTCATTCAAATGAGTCCGGGACCACCGGTGCACATTTATTTTTACACATTTGTATTACGTTCGGCGTTTATGTCTGCAGAGTTGCGGAATTTGTATTTGCCGCCGAGACAACTGTTAAGATGGCGGCAGACAATTGATAGAGACTTTCTATTGTTAGAGCAAATAACTATTTTAAATGCTTATTAAATTTTACATAAACTCTACTTTCGTATTGTGCATTATTTAGACTTCATCAAGCAAACACTTGATTTATTTATAAGGAAAACACAAAAAAAAAACGCGATACAAATCGCTAACATCAATGGCTGCGCTCGTTGCAGCAGAAAGAAATAATAAACACAGATAATGCTTACTGAGAGAGGAATTAAAGTTACAAATAATTATTCACTCATATTTATAATAATAATAATAATGAACTCAATTTTCAAGTAATAATTAACAAACAATTACAATTTCTTAACAGACCTCAGTTTGATATGCGTCCGCAACTTGCAAAACCCAACCAACAAAAGGTAAAAACAAAGGAAGACAAACGCAGATCATAAAAGGAATTTACAATTATCATTGTCTTTGTATGATACACATCGATATGTCCAATTACTTCATAGAATATTATATAAATAATTAATATTTATAAGTTTTCACTGTTTTTTCATGCGTCGAATAGATAATGTTTATAACTGTTAGAGGCATAATTTCCTCTCGTCGCACTTAGCCAAAAAATTATCACGTGGATGTTACAAGATGTTAAGTCCGATAGTGCTCAGAGCCATTTGAACCATTTGAACCTTCGACAATGGACTAAGACACAATGACCAGTATTTGTTTGGGCTGGCTGCAGCTACTCAGTGAATTGCAAATCTCTACCTAAGCACCAGAGCAAATGACTACTCTTAGGACAGGCACCTGGTATATGCAGTTGGTATTGTGTGAGTGCCTATAATGATGACAAAAGTCTGTAAAAATTTTAGAAAAAGGGTTAAATGTTTTGTGTAATAATGTGTCTAAAAGTAAGAAATAAAACAGATTGGAGAAACATTTGAAGCGCCTTGAGTGGTGGTCGAAATTGTGTACAGCAATTCGAATATTGAAGCAAAAATGTGGTTGACATTGCTTTGCAAAATCAAGTACTTAAATATTTAAAGTTATGAATAAAGGACCATAGCGCTCATGCGGTCGTTACGTGGAAGGAGCACTAAGTCGAATCCGCAGTTCGACTGGAATTGCTCTTTGATTTACGGTTCCAATTCATTATATTTTGCCCGCATCTCGTGGTCGTGCGGTAGCGTTCTCGCTTCCCACGCCCGGGTTCCCGGGTTCGATTCCCGGCGGGGTCAGGGATTTTCTCTGCCTCGTGATGGCTGGGTGTTGTGTGCTGTCTTTAGGTTAGTTAGGTTTAAGTAGTTCTAAGTTCTAGGGGACTGATGACCATAGATGTTAAGTCCCATAGTGCTCAGAGCCATTTGAACCATTTGAACCATCATTATATTTTCTTTATTTATTTTGTTGTCGGCAATAGTGTGTTCTCAAGAACAATGATGTTGACAGCTCTTTCGCGGGAGACATTACTTTTTGTGCTAGACGCATTGGAATTCCTGATATTAGAAGGGCTGTATATTGAAGCACTTTTGAGACAGAAGAGCAGGGAAGTTTTTAAAACCTTCGAGCATAGGTGATAGAAATATGCCAGGGCACACGACAGAAGGCTGCACCGTCTGCTTACTCGCAATCCACCAGGCAAATCTCCTCCAGAACTCCTTAGAAATCTTTGATTCTATGTTAAATATTGAACTTTAAGTTCTCAGTTGGCAACTCATTTTCTGTATATGATTTGAGCATCAGTCAAAGGTGCGTCAAATGCTTCTCTAGTCTATTTTATTCCTTACTTTTAGACGAAAACATTTGACTGTTTTCTTCCCAATTTTTTCTATTTTCATGTTTTATTCAGAAAGCATGAAATGTTATATATTTACATATCGAATACATAGATCAGGAGACTCCTATGTACTGCAAATTATAGTCTTTAATACAGGGAAGCTGCCGGAGAGACAGAAATAATTACATAATTGAAACGTGTCAGAGAACTGAGAAATTTCGGGATTGCAATGAGACCATGTGCATCTTCAATGAAATAAAGAAACTAACAAGATTCCTCAAACCAAGAACCTGAGTTGTAAAAGTAGAGGATGAAGATGGCACATCTCTAACCAAGAAAGAACTAGTTGCTGATCGGAGGAGAACATACTGTAATAAGTTGTAAATGGATAATAATGGGAAACTTGGACGTGCAAACATTCCAGTAGAGAAGGAACTTATCATCTTAAAATAAGGAATCCGGAGAGCTACGGCTAAATTGAAAAATATCAAAGCACCTGGACCTGACCTTATTATTGCTGAAGTTATCAAAACATCTTGAGATAGTGGTTTGGAAATCATGCACAACATATGACATAACGTAACATTGGTAGAGGACTGGACCACGTCGGTAATGTTTCCATTTCATAAAAAAGGAAACGCACAGCGCGGTGATACATACGTACATACATTAATCCTTGTTCCGTAGATCATGAATACGACATTTCGTAATGATGGGGAACGTGTCACTTTAACATAAGTTTTCTTTACACAAAATAATTAATCAATTATTTTTTTACATATCTAAGATTTCATCTATTGAGTAGAAGGAGTTGTCATTCAGAAATTCTTTTAATTTGCTTTTAAATGTTGGTTGGCTACCTGTCAGACTTTTAATACTATTTGGCAAATGACGAAAGATTTTTGTGGCACCATAATTCACCCCTTTCTGTGCCAAAGTGAGATTTAATCCAGAATAGTGAAGATCGTCCTTTCTTCTAATGTTGTAGCTATGCACTTCACTGTTATTTTAGAATTGGGATAGGTTATTAATGATAAATCCATAAGTGAATATATGTATTGCGAAGGTACTGTGAATATCCCGAGTTCCTTAAATAAAAGTCTGCAAGGTGATCTTGGGTGGGCTCCAGCTATTATTCTGATTACACGCTTTTGTGCAATCAATTCTTGCTTTCTTAGTGACGAATTGCCCCAGAATATGATGCCATATGAAAGCAGTGAATGAAAATAGGTGTAGTAGGCTAATTTACTGATATGTTTATCACCAGAATTTGCAATAACCCTGATAGCATAAGTAGCTGAACCTAACCGTTTCAGCAGATCATCAATGTGTTTCTTCCAATTCAGTTTCTCATCAATGCACACACCCAGAAATTTTGAGTATTTTGCCTTAGCAACAGACTTCTGTTCATAGTCTACATTTATCAATGGTGTTATGCTATTTACTGTACAGAATTGTATAAACAGCGTGAGAGCTACATAACCATTTCATTGATTTCACATGCCAACAAGATTCTTCTAAATGTCACCCAAGCACGTCTGAGAACCTATTTAGATAAAGAAATACGACTAGAGCAAGCTAGATTTCTGCATAATAAACGAACACGAAAGCGGATTCTCAATATCGGATAGCTAATTGAAACATGCATAGAATTCAATATCCCTTTAGCTCTTTGTTTCTTGGTATAACAGGGTATTCGATTGTGTTATATGGAAGGAACTGTAAAGAACGTTAGCAGAAATGGGAATTCCTGGTCGTCTTATTACTCTTACCAGCAAGACAGTAATCAAACTAGATAAAACCACTTCAAGTCCTTTTGAACCATATAAAGGAATTAGACAGAGGTGAATTCTATCTCTTCAACATCTATGGAGAACATATTATGAAAAAAAAATCTTCAAGGCTGAACTGGTGGGATCCTAATTGGAGCACGAAGAATCAGTAATTTGCAATTAGCTGATAACGCACCACTGTGTGCAGAATTACGAGTGAAAATGAAATAAATACCTGACAGAGTTAAGTGATAAAGTGAGAAACTTGGATTATCAATTAATAAAAGAAAGATCAAGATCATGATAAGTGACAGATGCGAGTCACTACCAGCTACTGATGTACTATCAGAATTTGAAGAAGTTGATTACTTTCTGTACCTTGGCCCAGCAGTTCTGAAAGAGGGTGGCTCTGTAGAGGATATTTCCACTTAGAATTGTTCTGGGTAGGGATGCTGCATCGAAGCTGACAGTGACCTGGAAAGACCGAGTGCTAGCCAGACATATCAAATTGAGAGTGCTGAAATCGCTAGTGTTTCCAGTTTTCCTTGATGGCGCTGAAGCGTGCACGATAACAAAGTGGACAGCAAACGAATTGATGGCTTTGAGATGTGAACATATAGGTGGTTGTGAGAATATCGTGGATGCGCAAACAGACCAACAGATCAATCCTTCAACAGCACAGGATGGAGAAGTGGTTGTCCAATGTTTCTTTTCAACGAATCCTGCAGTACTTTGGTCACATAGTTCGACGACAGGAAGATGAATTGGAAAATATGATCATCCAAGGCGAAGTCGAAGGGAAAAGATTGCAGGGAACACCACCGAGACGATGGGATGGACCAAATAAAAGACACATCAAACATGCAGTCAGGTACTCCGAGAAGCATCCATGTCCGAAGGAATATTGCATCGTAATTCGGAATAACACAGGTAGTGCAATATCGTATTTATCCACCGATACCAGGAAAGCGGCTTTCAAGTAAAAGATGTCCCTTGTATGGGAATGTACACAATGGATGTACGAGTACATGTTGTAGACACATGATTGATGACATATGGAAGTTTGGCACTGGCCGTGAGTTGTGCTCGGATAGCCAAATGGTAAGGCGACCGCTCGCGATACGTGGGAAATCCGGGTTCGAGTCTCGGTCCAGCATAAGTTTTCAAAGTCGTCATCCCACTATGCAGCTGATAGTTGTCCACATTCGCAGCTGCGAACGAATTTCCTGTATATGATTGTGTGATAGTTCACCAAGTTTCAACTGTGAAAGACGGAGCGTTGATGATATAGAGAAAGAGAAAGCAAATGAGGTATGATTGGGAAATTAAAGTTCAATGGTTA
The DNA here is from genome assembly GCF_023864275.1 of Schistocerca cancellata. Classification (NCBI taxonomy): domain Eukaryota; kingdom Metazoa; phylum Arthropoda; class Insecta; order Orthoptera; family Acrididae; genus Schistocerca; species Schistocerca cancellata. The sequence goes on from NC_064633.1 coordinate 426,246,316, forward strand.
ACTTATAATATTAAAGAGTACCAGTGCATTTTTTGTCTGGTAGATTTTCCTTAATTACCCTGATGATACGTGCGTATCGATTGGACTTGTCAGTCGCCCGTATAGTTGTATCGATGCTGCTGAAGTCAGAGGTCGTACTCGTTCCGAGCGCAGCTGAAGCCCTCTGTCCGAGGGCTTGAGGGCTGAGCTGTGGGCCGTCAACGGCAGAGGTTCTCTGTATGGAGATTTGACGGCATCACGTCCGGTGGACGCGGCCACGCCTCGGCAGTCGGTATTCGGCAGTTGTTTTGATGCACACGAGAGCGGCGAAAGCGGGCCAGTAAGGCGCCTGTATCCGACTGGGAGTGCACCACCAGTGTCTGAGTTGTTACTCTGTTCTACTTGATCCACCATGTTAACTACACGTTGAAAATTTGGTTTGCTCGTGCTTTGAGAAGTGTGGAGGGTGCTGTCTTTCATACTCCAGTGTGGATTAACGTTTATTTCTGTTACCTGTTGTAGAAGCAGGAAGCTTTACATGTAAGCAACGAAACGTCCTGAGTGTATTTAACGACGGCTGGTTTCTATGCTGACAGCAACGGAATGGGTAGCGTAAGTTTCATTCCCAAGTGCTGAAAAGGTGGCTGTCGGCGCAGTGTACTGTAAGTGATCACGTATTCTTGTTTCATCATTTCCAAGAGTAAAGTTGTGGGATAGTCTCCCGCATGACGAGTATGCAAAACTCAAACTCAAGAGGTTAAATTTTAAAAGAAACAAACATTTGATTCACGTTAATGACAAAAGCTCAAAGCACCAATTTAGGTGTTAAATATTAAGGGAACCGACAGTTGTCGTTTTGCTCAATATGGTTGCTGATTTCAAACTGAGATTATCTTTTTTACTACTTACGTAATAGCGCTTAAGGAAAACTGCCATCTTAACCTGTGGTAAGTCATTTCCAGTCCGTATCAAAAAATGTGTGTTGTAATTTGTCTCGGTTCGATACTGGCCATGTGTCATGTAATTTTAAAAGAGTTAGATCCTAGGTCATCTCGGAAAACTTGCTGAATTTTAAATTAAATTTTAGGTCGTTAATTCCAAAGGACTAAGGTCCGTGTTCATGGAATTTCGTAAGCAAAGTGTCTTTAAACGTCCTATGCTTTGCTGATGGGGCTAGTGCCCATACTTTGCAGTCCACAGATTTTGACCAGTTAAATTATAAATGTTAAATGTGCTACTGTTTGGCGTTGTGCTAACATTGTAGTGCATACTTATCTAGTTGCGCGCAATAATGGCTGTTGGTTTTCTCTTAGGTTGAGGATAATTCAGAGTGTGGCCAATTCGAAAATCAGAAGCTGTACCCATTAGCTTTACTCAAGATATCATTGTATGTTTTTATGACCTTGTTTTTATTTTTTTTAAAGAAAAATGTGCGTGGATAGTGCCTCGAAGTGATTAAAAAAGTCATGCTAGTTTTGATAAGAACCTTCTAAGTAGCTTAGTGCCACCAGTCAGTAAGGTTAACTGTTTTATTTGTTTGGGTGAAACGGTTCATGATCTGGAATCACGATATAAGTACTCCCGTTGAAGGCTCTAGGTACCAATGTATGTTCCTTAAATGATGTTAATAAATGTCTTGTAAGTCTATCTTCCGGTGGTTTTCCATTCACGGATCACTGTATCCAAGCAATCCCGCTCTAAGGGTTTTAAAAGGGTCGTTAGTTCCAAAGTAATTCCATCTATCTTCACCAATCCCGCCCCCTCCCCTCCCCTACCTGTCACCTGTCTCCTTTCAAGCAATAAAATCTTCTTCGGAATGAATTGTTACTCTGCAACTGAGTGTGCATTGGTCTGAAAATTCCCGGAAGTTTAAAACTGTGCGTTGGACTGAGGCTCGAACATGGGAAATTTGTCTTTTGTGATCGCCTGTGGTGGTCGGTCACCCTCGTACACCTCAGGTGATGGATGAGACATTCTGTAGTGGAGTCGGCGTACGAATCTCCCTGACTGCTAACAGCGCTGTTGTCAGCTTTCCATTTTGAAACGCAAACGACTCCAGCAAATATAGCAGTCATCTATAGAGCTGCGACAAAACTGAGGCGTTATCATAGAGATGTTTACAAAGTCGCTTTCCTAGCGCTTTCTGTTCTCGAAATGTCCTGAATGGTTTGAAGTAAGCCATTTTTACACTTAAATATCGTACGAAATCAATTTATAATAGGCGAAACAGCTAGACCTTGAACTTTTTGTCACCTCATTTGCTGTCCTAGCGTCTTTCGTCCTCGAAATGTCCTAAATTTAGTACCTGATCCGAAGAAGCATTTTTGACAGTTAAATATAACTTCGATGCAAATTTTTGTGTGCAAAATGGTTAGACATTTCTTTCATTCATTCACTCATTCATTCATTCATTCATATTCGTGACATATTTCAGTTTCCCCCTAAGTCAGCAACTAAGTTTTTCTTATTTACCCTAAGTTCTTTAAAGAAATTAAATCTGGGTTTGCACAGTTATGTCTCACGCTGGTCTGTTTGATATCGCATTTGGCCATTTTTCACTCTTTGTTTGGCTATAAAAATTCGGAATAAACATTTTCGTCAAATGAGTAATTAAATTCTTATTAATTACCTTGGTTACTTCCAAGCAGTTGAGCCCCGTTTTTGGAAAACTAGAGCTCACGCTGGGCAGATTAACATCCCATTCGTCCGTTTACGACTCTTAGTTTGCCTATGAAAGTTCAGACAAGAATCCAAAGTGCAATTTTCCCTCGGATCACTAATTACGTTTTTCTTAATTACCCACATCACTTCCAAGTAACTAAATATTTGTTTGCTAAACTACACGTAACACTTTTGAATTTGATACTCCATTTGTCCATTTCCTACTCTTCATTTGGTTATAAAAATTCGGACAAAAGCTCATTGTGAGGTTTATAGGAAGTCATATTTTCGTTACATTCACACAGTTGACCACGACTGTTAATAGATTTGAAGTTTAATAATGAAAATGTCCTTTCGAGGATTGGACTTGAAAAGCAAGCACGTTTTCGGCTGTTCGTCGTTCACCGAGTTGGCTGATTTCGTTTCTGTCACTTCAAATCGCATATGTATTGCAACCTGCCGAGAGGATTCATACTCGCGTGCACCAAGCCGTGTGGCGCGCTCCAGCTAGTATGAGCGAGGAAAGCCCTCAGACCGTAGATCTCTGACCTAGATAGCTATATGTGCACAATAATCTATTCATACTGCTGTGTGTCACTGTTGGAACTCGAGACAGAATCGAGCAGCGCTTGAATACAGCACCGAGGGCGAAAAGTAAATTGGCATTACTGAAGTCAACAGAAGGTATATGGAGTGAGTAGAACATCACTGTTTTTTACCCCGCTCATAGAGAATTCTGTATACACCCGCCATTCGTAAAAGTAAATCGTTCTTCACAGATACCAGAAGAGTTGAAGTCTCGGCCGGTGGAAGGAAGATCACATCGACTTTATGTTTTTTCATTATTCTTGCAATTTTGTGAGAAATATTTCCCACATACTTTAGAAAAGCCGTAGACTTTATATCTGTTTCTTCTACTAATTGGTTTCTAGAATCCATGAGACAGGAGAAATAGCGTAAGATTTCCGGAAACATACTCCACACAATTCCGAAGATACCAACATCGAAAATTATCCCACAATCATCCTAATAGCACATACATCCAAGTTGCTGACAAGGCTAATGCACAGAAGCACAGGTAACAGGTGACGATCATGGGCTCAGGAAAAGTAAAGGCACCGGACTGGCAGTTCTGATGCTGTGCTTGAAAACTGAAGCAAGGAAGGAATCAAGACACCTTTTTGTCCTATAAAAGCGTTTGCTAGGTGCCGAGGTTAAGAAGTGTTTTGTGGACACTTTAATTCTAAAGAATCTGATCACGCACTAAACCCCAACTTTCTAACTATCACGATAACAAATACACGCGGAAACAATTAGTGAAGTGACCCTGTAAATGACAGTTACGAAGAGTTGCTTACGTGTGATAATTAAATTAAATTATGAAGCAGTTAGTTACCTCAGCAGTCATTACTCAATATGGGAGGAAACGAAAGCTATTAATTGACTACTGGATGACACAGTTTAAGCATAAAAAAGTGATACATTGAGCTAAAGACATGGAAAAATATGCTACACATTACAATAAATCCTCATAGTAAGGGCACAAAGATTAGAATATTGAACAAGAACTTGGCCATATACTCTTCAGGGATTCTACTCTCAAATAATGAGAAGAGTGAACTAATCAACCACTTGAGTACGCATATTAAATGCTATACCCCGATTATCTAACAGTACGGTGATAGCGAGGAATCTAATTCTTAAAAAACGAAAATTTGAGTGGTATTAGCGACACGGAAAACATGCAATGCTGAGGGCTTCAGTGCAAAAACTTTTACAAAGTCCCTACAATGCCAAAGCAGCGAATATACTTGACTACAAATGTTTTCAGCAGAACAAAGGCGGCAAACAGCAAACAGGTGGTGCATTAAGTGAAATCTGCTCCACCGACTTTTCTAATACGCTCTGTCCGCGAGGAAAAGCCCGACGCGAATTACGAGGTGCATTCAAGTTCTAAGGCGTCCGATTTCTTTTCTAATTAATTACTCAACCGAAATCGATGAAACTGGCGTTACTTCTCGACGTAATCGCCCTGCAGACGTACACATTTTTCACAACGCTGACGCCATGATTCCATGGCAGCGGCGAAGGCTTCTTTAGGAGTCTATTTTGACCACTGGAAAATCGCTGAGGCAATAGCAGCATGGCTGGTGAATGTGCGGCTACAGAGAGTGTCTTTCATTGTTGGAAAAAGCCAAAAGTCACTAGGAGCCAGGTCAGGTGAGTAGGGAGCATGAGGAATCACTTCAAAGTTGTTATCACGAAGAAACTGTTGTGTAACGTTAGCTCGATGTGCGGGTGCGTTGTCTTGGTGAAACAGCACGCGCGCAGCCCTTCCCGGACGTTTTTGTTGCAGTGCAGGAAGGAATTTGTTCTTCAAAACATTTTCGTAGGATGCACCTGTTACCATAGTGCCCTTTGGAACGCAATGGGTAAGGATTACACCCTCGCTGTCCCAGAACATGGACACCATCATTTTTTCAGCACTGGCGGTTACCCGAAATTTTTTTGGTGGCGGTGAATCTGTGTGCTTCCATTGAGCTGACTGGCACTTTGTTTCTGGATTGAAAAATGGAATCCACGTCTCATCCATTGTCACAACCGACGAAAAGAAAGTCCCATTCATGCTGTCGTTGCACGTCAACATTGCTTGGCAACGTGCCACACGGGCAGCCGTGTGGTCGTCCGTCAGCATTCGTGGCACCCACCTGGATGACACTTTTCGCATTTTCAGGTCATCATGCAGGATTGTGTGCACAGAACCCACAGAAATGCCAACTCTGGAGGCGATCTGTTCAACAGTCATTCGGCAATCCCCCAAAACAATTCTCTCCACTTTCTCGATCATGTCGTCAGACCGGCTTGTGCGCGGCCGAGGTTGTTTCGGTTTGTTGTCACACGATGTTCTGCCTTTATTAAACTGTCGCACCCACGAACGCACTTTCGACACATCTATAACTCCATCACCACATGTCCCCTTCAACTGTCGATGAATTTCAATTGGTTTCACACCACGCAAATTCAGGAAACGAAAATATAGCACGCTGTTCAAGTAAGGAAAACGTCGCCATTTTAAGTATTTAAAACAGTTCTGATTCTCGCCGCTGGCGGTAAAATTCCATCTGCCGTACGGTGCTGCCATCTCTGGGACGTATTGACAATGAACGCGGCCTCATTTTAAAACAATGCGCATGTTTCTATCTCTTTCCAGTCCGGAGAAAAAAAATCGGAGGCCTTAGAACTTGAATGTACCTCGTACTTCTGTCCAGGAGACTGAGACAGCGCAGTTGCTAGCTCGCGGTAAAGTGTCTCCAGGAGAAGACACAGAAAACAATGTCTAACTCGACATCTTGCACTCGGACAGTACCAGGACTGGATCTAGAGTAGCCTCTTTAAAGTGCACTGGGCTCACACTTTCCAAGTTGACCCATCCGCGACCCCCACCACTGTCGAAAGTTCCGAAATGACGGCGGTCGCGGGAACATGTGCCAATCGTAAGTTCTAACGTGCAATGGCAATGGAAAATTCCGCTAAACTGGCGAGCGACCTATAGCCATCCAATGGAGTCCTGTTATACCAATTTCAGGACGAGGCTCGCTGACTTCACAGAACGTCATCGTGAGCCACCCAGTCGATTTCCTACATTTACGCTGACACGGCAAAATAGTCCCGCTCACCGCTACAACATAAGACCAAAAGTTCGCCTAACTGACGGCGCCAGCGAGCTGCACCCATAGGGTCATCTAGTGTCCACTTCTGGGAAGATCGGAATACCTTACTCACTGGTGGCGTCGGCAAAGTTAGGCTGAGATGACAGACTGCCGTAAAATGATTACACTGGCGCTGGGTCGTCGCCTTCCCAGTGTGTACAACAGGCTCGAATGCAACTCTGGTCGCACGTGAAGAGGGACAGACCGACTGCTACGAGGTGCATTCAAGTTCTAAGGCCTCCGATTTTTTTTTCTCTGGACTGGAAAGAGATAGAAACATGCGCATTGTTTTAAAATGAGGCCGCGTTCACTGTCAATACGTCCCAGAGATGGCAGCACCGTACGGCAGATGGAATTTTACCGCCAGCGGCGAGAATCAGAACTGTTTTAAATACTTAAAATGGCGACGTTTCCCTTACTTGAACAGCGTGCAATCATTCGTTTTCTGAATTTGCGTGGTGTGAAACCGATTGAAATACATCGACAGTTGAAGGAGACATCTGGTGATGGAGTTATGGAGTTATGGATGTGTCGAAAGTGCGATCGTGGGTGCGACAGGTTAATGAAGGCAGAACATCGTGTGACAACAAACCGAAACAACCTCGGCCGCGCACAAGCCGGTCTGACGACATGATCGAGAAAGTGGAGAGAATTGTTTTGGGGGATCGCCGAATGACTGTTGAACAGATCGCCTCCAGAGTTGGCATTTCTGTGGGTTATGTGCACACAATCCTGCATGATGACCTGAAAATGCGAAAAGTGTCATCCAGGTGGGTGCCACGAATGCTGACGGACGACCACACGGCTGCCCGTGTGGCACGTTGCCAAGCAATGTTGACGTGCAACGACAGCATGAATGGGACTTTCTTTTCGTCGGTTGTGACAATGGATGAGACGTGGATTCCATTTTTCAATCCAGAAACAAAGTGCCAGTCAGCTTAATGGAAGCACACAGATTCACCGCCACCAAAAAAATTTCGGGTAACCGCCAGTGCTGATAAAATGATGGTATCCATGTTCTGGGACAGCGAGGGCGTAATCCTTACCCATTGCGTTCCAAAGGGCACTACGGTAACAGGTGCATCCTACGAAAATGTTTTGAAGAACAAATTCCTTCCTGCACTGCAACAAAAACGTCCGGGAAGGGCTGCGCGTGTGCTGTTTCGCCAAGACAACGCACCCGCACATCGAACTAACGTTACGCAACAGTTTCTTCGTGATAACAACTTTGAAGTGATTCCTCATGCTCCCTACTCACCTGACCTGGCTCCTAGTGACTTTTGGCTTTTTCCAACAATGAAAGACACTCTCCGTGGCCGCACATTCACCAGCCGTGCTGCTATTGCCTCAGCGATTTTCCATGTGGTCAAAACAGACTCCTAAAGAAGCCTTCGCCGCTGCCTTGGAATCATGGCGTCAGCGTTGTGAAAAATGTGTACGTCTGCAGGGCGATTACGTCGAGAAGTAACGCCAGTTTCATCGATTTCGGGTGAGTAGTTAATTAGAAAAAAAATTGGAGGTCTTAGAACTTGAATGCACCTCGTATTGTCCAAGGACCCTAAAATATTTGCAAGAAGGTCGCCCAACGGTCAGCCTGCCTCTATCTTCATTGACTGCCCCACAGGTATCCTGTCTCTGCCGTAGACCACCAAAATGATGGCTAACGCTACCGCAAAGGAGCCGTGCAGAATGCCATACCAGGTTCTCAGCACCCATTACGTTACCCGGAATGAACTTATTCGGCTTTCTTCCATAGAGACTTAATAAAAATGATGATAAAGATGATAAAATCGATGGGACAGGCCAAAGAGGCATGCAAAAGACAAGTCACCTCTTACGTTCTATAATGGAAAATGGTGCAAGACGTTCGAAATTCTCATAACTGTTGGAGCGCACCGAAAGTGAAGATGAGGTATATCTGTTGTAATGAGTTTTGTTATGTGGTGGTTTTTGAGGAATATTGAAGTTGTTTTTAGTGCCACGTATAATGAGTTATGAAAGAGAGAGTTTAAAGGAGCAGACGCAAGGGAGCACTGAGCCAGCGGCAAAGTGAATTAAGAATATTGTGCGATTATGTACGAGTAGTTGAAACTAAATGGTAACTGAGCCCATTGTCGAAATGATATTGTTTGGTTTTGTGTTTCACCATGACTGTTGGCAAGAAAGTATCTGAAGGATAAAGAAGCCTCAGCACACCTTAGATAAAGAAAAGATGATACTGAAGACGCTGTTTTATCCACGACAAAGGAGGACTGTTGTTAAACTGGTACAAAGATCAGGAATCCGCAGATGAATAAGGGTATATGCAATAAGCAGGAAAAATTAATAAGTAAAGATTTCTTCAAGATAATCTGATGATACAGTATGATACTTGATACGTGGAATAATATATCAAATGTTCAAATGTGTGTGAAATCTTATGGGATGTAACTGATAAGGTCATCAGTGCCTAAGCTTACACACTATTTAACACAAACACACACACCAATGCTCGAGGGAGGACTCGAACCTCCGCCGGGACCAGCCGCACAGTACATGACTGCAGCGCCTAAGACTGCTCGGCTAATCCCGCGTGGCAATAATATATCCTAAGAGATTTTGGCGAAGTAATATAGACGTGAGTTTTTTGCATTAACCATGTTTTTGTGTGTGTTCTTATGTCATGTTGTAGCTAGAATGAATGGATGTTTCTAATGCCTATCAAACTTTAGCAGCTTTCCTAGCATCTAAACAGGTGTTTATTTGAATTTTTCGTGTAGATACATAACGAGACCCACAGCAGTTTGTGATTGCACATTGTTTAATAAGTTCAGAGGTGACAGGGACATCTGGAGTCTCTATCAGGTAATGAGGAGACATCTGCAACTGTATCTGCAGATATAGCAGGATAAATGGTTTAGTACATGTGGTAAAATAGTAACATGAAGGGGATAACTGACAGTAACATAGAAAACCTTACCTGCCAACCAATCTTACCTGTCTTACTCACGTTTTAAAAGCATTGTAAATATAAATGATAAATTGTTATTGTGTTAATTGATGTCATACTGTTAATGAAGTAATGCTACAATCTAAAAGGGTTCAATTGTTTAAGGTTTTTGTATATTGATCAACAATTATGAAAAAGCATAAGTAATTTTAATTTTTAGGTAAGCAAATCTATAAATTAGTGTTGTTTTCATTACATAAAGCCAATTAGAATTTGCCTTTTTTATGTTAAGCTTAATAGACTGCATATGCTTGTTAAGAGGGGAGACATACAGGAAGGCAAGCACTGTGGACGTGGTGAGCGTCGACCTGAATCGGACGCTGTTGTCGCAGCTGGGACCACTCCCACTGACCATGAGGTGCGGGGCGAGCTGCAAGTCTTTACAACTGTGGCTCAGCCACGGGCGAGGCCCATCACCCGCTCAGCCTCTCCTCACTATGCACATGCCAGCCGACCCACTGTGGTGAGATGCAGACTACCTGCATCATAGCTGATGGACTGCCAGGAGCCGATATGGCTAAAAGGAAAGCTTCAAAGCCAGACACTCATTGTCTCAGGCAAGCCGGCAGCCTACTGGTCTGTCTGTATTGAAAGAAACACCAGAATCACAAAAAAAAAACATAAGGGAACTTTACTGTGATCTGCTAACGCACACGTGCGGTCTGCAGCAGAGCAATTATCACGTTTTGCTATCCATGTGATGTGAGGAACTCTCCTCCCGAACAGGTCATGAAGGCCCAACGGTACCGACCGGCCGCCGTGTCATCACTCGGCAGACCGGTTGGTCACCTATCCATGTGCTAGCCCAGCCCGACAGCGCTTATCTTCGGTGATCTGACGGGAACCGGTGTTACCACTGCGGCAAGGACGTCGGCATGTGAGGAACTACTACTGTGACAATGCTAACGTTTTCATGGGTTCTGCATCAGGAGAATTGGTATTCGTTACCGCCTGTGAGACGAGATCTGGTGACACTGTTACGATACATACAGTCTTTTGTAACCTTCCTCATAGTACTTTACTTTTGCGAGTAAGAGGAAATACAGTATGTACGAGTGTTGTACGAGGACGAGTGTTGTATCTAGAAGGAACCGTGAAGTGAGAGGACAATTGCTGTAATGATGGGTTTCCCACTATGGATCGACCTGCATGAAATAATGAACGACGATCTATACACCTATGTAGTGGGTGAGGTTCTGAAGAACCAGTCTCACTTTCAGATTCGACTTTTGATCTGAAGGCAATTCTGTTTCGGACAGGAAGGCAACTCTAAGTTCTACTAAACCTTTTTCTCTCCATTCTGTTTCTGGTATCGAGCCATTTCCCTACTTTGTGGCACGTTACATCCTACAGCCCTGGGTACACAGTAGTTGGGTGGCATGTTCTGTTTTGGCTGTCTGTGAGAAGACAAAATCTGTTTCATCCAGCATGCCAAATTTCTGACTCATACACACTGCATTGTAGATAGGAGTGCCCTGAAACCGCAGTCCCTTTTCTGCCATCGAGGACTGATATATCGGATATTCCACTAGGAAGTGGTCTGGTGTACCTTTGGCTCCTCAGTCATATTTGAATTGTACTTTTTATGGATTCTGTGTAGATCATGTTGACCATATCCTGGTGACATTTGGAGTCGCTCCCTGACATTTCGCCCAAAGTTAAATTTCTGCGGCGCCGTGTGAACGCGCTGTTATGTCACGGACTGCGTGGCCCCTCCCGTCGGACGTTCGAGTCATCTCTCGGGCATGGGTGTGTGTGTCGTTCTTAGCCTAAGTTAGTTTAATTAGTTTGTATGTCTAGGGACCGATGGCCTAAGCAGTTTGGTCCCTTAGGAATTCACACACATCTGAACTTTTGTTAACTTTCTGCTTCCCACTGGTAGAAGAGTTCCATCTCCCCTGCCAAAAATCCATAGTATGCTGACTGACTGTAGGTTATCTTCAATATGACGTGTTTATCGTCATTCAGTAGCTGGCAGATATTGCCCTGATACGTTGATCAACATTCAGGAACCGAAATAATACCTGCAATGTGTCAGTGAAGTGCCAAATGCACCTCAACAACAAGCAGAACTGTTCCTGCATCCTATCTTCAGTTTTGAAGTTACCATCACACAGCAACGTTTAGTGATAATGGTCAAGGGAAAGCACACTGGTTTGCAAGGCGTAAGTGCGACAGTAACTTTCGCATGGTGTGTCACTGCCAAGTAACATAGCTAGATGAAATTTGGACCATGCACAGAAAGAACTGTTACAGCGTAGTGCAGAAGGTAACTGAAAGTAATACACAATAGGACGAGCAGAAATGACACTCTAATTCAAAGATAATAATTACGATGAAGTCACCAGGATTAATGATGAACCCGCAGATATTACAAAAGGCTCTGTTATCACAATGGACTGCAGTGTGTGCTCACAAGCTGACAACAAGCCAGGAGTTCTTGTGGTTGGGCATTTGATTCCTCCATCAGCCCCGTTAACAACTGATGCATGGTCGTTGGTGCCTATGGACGTGCTACTAAAATACGTTTCCCTACGCATCCCACACGTGCTCGATGAGATTTAGTTCGACGGAATGGCCAAGCCGTCCGTTTGTCAAAAGTCGTTGCAAGAGCCCTTTACTAGTCCTGTTGGTAGCTGTTGCGCATTGTCTTTCGTGAAAACGAAGTCAGGACTGAATGCACACCTGAAAAGACGCACGTGGAGAACTAATGTAGTGTCACAATAGCGTTGACTGATGAGTGCATCGTGTTCAAAGAACTGGAGGCCGGTACTCCCTCGCACCATGTACCTCACTACACCATAACTGCTGGGCCACCAAAAAATCATGTTAGACTGTGTTCCCGGGTTCACTATGTCTTCCCAGCTCAGGCCCTGTGAGTCTGCGTGTAGCATCATTTTGATGATCCAGGTGCTACAGTGTGAGAAGCCATAGTGTTGCATTGCGTGCTTACCTCCAAATTTTTATCGCAGTACACTCACCAGTCATCAGTACTGTGATGCTGTGCTCCTACCCCATGTGCATCTTTTGAGGTGTGCATTCGATCCTAACTTCATCTTCATGGATGACAATGTGTGACCGCATAACACAGCGCAGGTGGAGGAACTAGAGGGTATTCGACGAATGGACAGGTCTGTCCATCCCCCCGACTTGAATGCCGTAGAGAACAAGTGGGGTGCGTTGGGGAGACTTATTGCAAAACGTCCACATACACCAATGGCCATAGAGCAGTTCTCAACCACGCTGGTGGAGGGATGGGACGCCCTACCAGAAGCGCTCTTCACCAGTTTGTGGCCAGCGTGGGAACACTTTGCAGAGCATACATTGCCGTCCGTGGTGATGATCCATGTCCCGTCCTTCGTAATGTCATCATATATCGCGGTGATTTCAATGTAATTACTGTTTTTCTATAAAAGTGAAATTTTTTTTGGGCAAATTCCGACTGTATTTCCGTTAGCTTCTGTACTACACTGTAGCAGTATAGTTCAAGTTTCATTCAGCTGTGTTAACTGGCAGTGACACAGGATGTGAACGTTACTTTCGTCCTTACGTTTTGCACACCACTGTATTTCGTGGTCCTACGCTTCACATCGAGACAGAAATGTGACGTATTCAGGTACGCCAGCTGACATCGTTGAAAGCAGTTTCACAGACGTATGGGATATACGGGGTGGTCCATTGATAGTGTCCGGGCCAAATATCTCACGAAATAAGCATCAAACGAAAAAACTACAAGGAACGAAACTTGGTCTAGCTTGAAGGGGGAAACCAGATGGCGCTATGGTTGGCCCGTTAGATAGCGCTGCCATAGATCAAACGGATATCAACTGCGTTTTTTTAAAATAGCAACCCCAATTTTTTATTAAATATTCGTGTAGTATGTAAAGAAACAAGAATGTTTTAGTTGGACCACTTCTTTCGCTTTGTGATAGATGGCGCTGTAATAGTCACAAACGTATAAGTACGTGGTATCACGTAACATTTCGCCAGTGCGGACGGTATTTGCTTCGTGATACATTACCCGTGTTAAAATTGACCGTGTACCAATTGCGGAAAAGGTCGATATCGTGTTGATGTATGGCTATTGTGATCAAAATGCCAAACGGGCGTGTGCTGTGTATGCTGCTCGGTATCCTAGACGACATCATCCAAGTGTCCGGACCGTTCGCTGGATAGTTACGTTATTTAAGAGAACAGGAAGTGTTCAGCTACATCTGAAACGTCAACCACGACCTGCAACAAATGATGATGCCCAAGTAGGTGTTTTAGCTGCTGCCGCGGCTAATCCGCACATCAGTGCGCGAGAATCGGGAATCTCAGAAACGTCGATGTTGAGAATGCACCAGGAATTGCATGGCGACGACTATGAACGTCGTGAACAGTTCTGCCACTGGGCACAAGAGAAATTACGGGACGATGACAGATTTTTTGCACGCTTTCTATTTAGTGACGAAGCGTCATTCAGCAAAAGTGGTAACGTAAACCGGCATAATTTGCACTGTTAGGCAACGGGAAATCCACGATGGCTGCGACAAGTTGCACATGAGCGACTTTGGCGGGTTAATGTGTAGTGCGGCATTATGGGAGGAAGGATGATTGATCCCCATTTTATCGATGGCAATCTAAATGGTGCAATGTATGCTGATTTCCTACGTAATGTTCTACCGATGTTACTACAAGATGTTTCACTACATGGCAGAATGGCGATGTACCTCCAATATGATGGATGTCCGGCATATACCTCGTGTGCGGTTGAAGCGGTATTGAATAGCATATTTCATGACATGTGGATTGGTCGTCGAAGCACCATACCATGGCCCGTACGTCCCCGGATTTCTTTCTGTGGGGAAAGTTGAAGGATATTTGCTATCGCGATCCACCGACAACGCCTGACAACATGCGTCAACGGATTGTCAATGCATGTGCGAACATTACGGAAGGCGAACTACTCGCTGTTGAGAGGAATGTCGTTACACGTATTGCCAAATGCATTGAGGTTGCCGGACATAATTTTGAGCATTTATTGCATTAATGTGGTATTTACAGATAATCAAGCTGTAACAGCATGCGTTTTCAGAAATGGTAAGTTCACAAAGGTACATGTATCACATCGGAACAAGCGAAATAAAATGTTTAAACGTACCTAAGTTCTGTATTTTAATTTAAAAAACCTACCTGTTACCAGCTGGTCGTCTAAAATTGTGAGCCATATGTTTGTGAGTATTACAGCGACATCTATCACAAAGCGAAAAAAGTGGTCCAACTAAAACATTCATATTTCTTTACGTACGACGCGAATATGTAACGAAAATGGGGGTTCCTACTTTGAGAAACGCAGTTGACATCCGCTTGATCTATGGCAGGGCCATCTACCGGGCCAACCATAGCACCATCTGGTTTCCCCCTTCAAACTAGACGATTTTCGTTCTTTGTAGTGTTTTCGTTTGGTGCTTATTTCGTGAGATATTAGGCCCGGTCACGATCAATGGGCCACCCTTTATACTACGCTATGTCCTGATTTGACATAACACGTCCGATCGACAAGAGAACTGGGACTCTGCTTCATGTGATGTACTCAACCATCAATACTAAAATATAGAAGGACTGGAGAGGTTGAATGGGGCGGGGGGTGGGGAGAGGAGCAGGAATTAAAGGCGGAGCACCGTGCGTCTGCCTGGGGGATCGTTGGGTTTCCGGTGACTAACGACGTTTATGTTTCGCCGCGCCGCGGAGCGCCGCGGAGCGCCGCTGGTGCGAGTTCAGTGCCTGAGCGGCGGTTGTTGTCGGAACGATCCCCTCTCGTTAGTCCACTGCACCGGGTGGACGGGGGCGGGGCGGAAGCGACCCGAAGCACGCGCGCGCTGCCAGTCCGAACCCCTCTTCGCCCACCCCCCATCCCCACCCACCAAATTCGCGCTTTGGCGCCCCCCTCCGTTCCGGTGCCCGCTTTCAGCGCCCTCCTGCCAATTACTGCGAGTCTTTCTCGTTAGAGTCCTGTAAACGACATCCTGTCCTACAAACGGACCGATGTTTTTTGTTTTCTTTTTCAAGGCCGGAAGCAAGCCCGTGCACACATTCACAGGCTTCATCTGAGGTCTCTTTTCGTTATTATTATTGCTATTATTATTATTGTTTTATTTCTGCTTTGCTATGACCATCCGAGCACATCCTATGTCGCAAGAGAGGCGTATGAAAATTGAAAGAGTTTTTTTTCTCCTGTTTGTCACAGCTGTGAGAGTAACAGACGAGTGTTTTCGGTTCGACAATCTTTTGTGTTTGTCAGAAATATATCTGTGAATTTGCGCAATCCTTTTGAGCGATCGCAGTCGAGGGGAGGCCGTCTCTCTCGTAGATATAGGCTGATCGACACTCAACTGTCAATCATTGTTGTTTCCCCTGGAAGTAAGCATCAGCACTAAAAACTTCCTTTCAAGTGTTATCCTTTTTTTCGGTAGCAACATAACAATATTCCACGTACCATGTTCCATACAGAGCTGGTTTTACAAAACTTCGCCTGCTTGTAGTGCCCGATATCGTCAGCTCAAGGAGATACACAGATCTGTGTTACTTGTTAATTTTTTTTAAGAATCTTAATCGAAATAAAATGTAAAATAACAGCTTGCTGAATACCGGTTTCGGCTGGTTAACAACCGTCTTCAGATCTATGAAAAAAAAACAGAACACTGTCTTTCAGTTGATTGCTAAGTTCACATTAGCTGAACGGCACTTTTCTGTTTATCTTCAGTAAAGTGTGAGTTTATTATTTATTGCGAAATATTTCTAAAATATTTTAGCTTCATCCACTTCTTTGCATACATAAGCAGGACAAAACTGCTGAAGAATAATTCAGAAAGAAATAACCACAGTGGAGCCACAGCCATATAAAACTTTTTGAAAGATGTAACCGCCATTTGACTGTACAACAGGTTTTTTCCCGCAATCTAGATTTCGGCCTTACGCCACTATCAAGTGTTACAAGTATTAAAAATCAGTAGATTTGAGTAGACTTGTGTTCTAATCATGTATAATGATTTTTGATACTTGTAAAGCTTGATAATGGCGAAAGGCCGAAATCTAGATTGTGGAATAAAACCTCTTTTACAGTCAAATGGCGGTTATATTTTAGAAAGATTGCTTGAGTGGGTGGGTGAATGGGTGAGTGTGTCGATGTGCGAATGCATAAATGAGTGGATGTGTTAAGGAGTGAGTGAGTGGGTAGGTGAATGCATGTAGGCTAGTGGGTGCATGGTTATAGATGAACTGGTGAGTGAGTGGTAGGTGAGTAAGAGTGGGTGGGTGAGTGGGCGAACGATTACTGTCAATACCTGACTGTCAAAATTTCCAAGTTATTGTGTACAGTCCACTTAAAGGGTCATTATGGTGATGAAGTTCTTGTTTAATGTTCTCCAAAGTTGTCATAAAATTATTAGTGAATTTCCTTGCCCTATGAACGTCTTCAAAAAGATTAAAGATTTAAGAATGCTTGATCTGAAAGGATGCTCATGGATCTCCAAGGTGCCTGTCAGCCACTATATACATCTCTTTTGTTTTGTAGGATAAATACAAGCAATCTGCGAAAGACATACTTTCTTCGAGAGTGGTCACCTCTGAGATTTTGCTGCTAATACTTGAAGAATCTTGTATTCCTATTCGCTGTATATTATATCCACGCACATAATCATCAACTGTAGCACTATCATCAGGACTTTAGGTCTACCTTTATACTGGTCCTACCAAATTATCTAGGAACGTCCGTGTTTTCGACGAACAACTGTGAAAACAGCGCCTGCCAGCATACGTTGACAGTAACAGCTCCTCGTTGTCTAATTCTGGGGAGGATACACAGTCTTTGCCTGGTTATTGTTGGGTTTTTAATTAAAAATAAAATACTTATTTCGTATCTGATGTATTAATTGACTACAAATAATTGCTTGGTTAAACATAGGTTCATTCAACGTTTAATAACGTACCCCAACTACAACTGTTTAAGTTTGACTAATAAAGTTTGTCAGTAAAATATATATACGAATTATGATTAGTAGACTGGTAAAAGGGACAATGTGATTTACTGATCTGAAAATAGCCCGAGTCCCAATATTGTGGTTAATGAACATACTACGTAAAATCTAATATAGTAGACTGGTAAAAGGGACAATGTGATTTACTGATCTGAAAATAGCCCGAGTCCCAATATTGTGGTTAATGAACATACTACGTAAGATCTAATAGCTGGAAAACCAGGAACAGTATTCCCTGTATTTTACCCCTGCCACATTCATAATTTGAAAGAGAGTATTCCAGTCAACATTGTCAAAAGATTTCTCTAAGTCTACAAATGCTAGAAACGTAGGTTTGCCTTTCCTTAATCTATTTTCTAAGATAAGTCGTAGGGTCAGTATTGCCTCACGTGTTCCAACATTTCTACGGAATCCAAACTAATCTACCAGTTTTTCCATTCGTGTGTAAAGAATTCGTGTTAGTATTTTGCAGCCGTGGCTTATTAAACTGATAGTTCGGTAATTTTCACATCTGTCAACACCTGCTTTCTTTGGGATTGGAATTATTACATTCTTCTTGAAGTCTGAGGGAATTTCGCCTGTCTCATACATCTTGCTCACCACATGGTAGAGTTTTGTCAGGACTGGCTCTCCCAAGGCTGTCAGTAGTTCTAATGGAATGTTGTCCAGGGTTCTTGTTTCGACTTAGGTTTTTCAGTGCTCTGTCAAATCCTTCACACAGTATCATATCTCCTATTTCATCTTACTCTACATTCTCTTCCATTTCTATAATATTGTCCTCAAGAACATCGCCCTTGTATAGACACTCCATATACTCCTTCCACCTTTCTGCTTTCCCTTCTTTGCTTAGAACTGGGTTTCCATCTGAGCTCTCGACATTCATACAAGTGGTTCTCTTTTCTCCAAAGGTCTCTTTAATTTTCCTGTAGGCAGTATCTACGTATATTACCCCTAGTGATATGAGCCTCTACATCCTTACATTTGTCCCCTAGCCATCCCTGCTTAGCCATTTTGCACTTCCTGTCGATCTCATTTTTGAGACGTTTGTATTCATTTTTGCCGGTTTAATTTACTGCATTTTTATGTTTTCTCCTTTGATTAACTACATTCACTATATTTTCTGTTACCCAAGGATTTCTACTAGTCCTCGTCTTTTTAACTACTTGAAGCTCTGCTGCCTTCACTCTTTCATTCCTCAAAGCTAACCATTCTTCTTCTACTGTATCTCTTTCTCCGATTGCTGTCAATCGTTTCCTAATGCTCTCCCTGAAACTCTCTACAACCTCTGGTTCTGTCAGTTATCCAGGTCCCATCTCCTTAAATTCCCACACTTTTGCAGTTTCTTCAGCTTTAATCTACAGTTCATAACCACTAGATTGTGGTCAGAGTCCACTTCTGCCCCTGGAAATGTCTTAAAATTTAGTATCTGGTTCCTGAATCTCTGTCTTACCATTATACAGGGTGAGTCATCTAACATTACCGCTGGATACATTCCGTAAACCACATCAAATACTGACGAATCGATTCCACAGACCGAACGTGAGGAGAGGGGCTAGTGTAATTGGTTACTACAAACCATAAAAATTGCACGGGAGTATGTTTTTTAACACAAACCTACGTTTTTTTAAATGGAACCTCGTTAGTTTTGTTAGCACATCTGAACATATAAACGTATACGTAATCAGTGCCGTTTGTTGCATTGTAAAATGTTAATTACATCCGGAGATATTGTAACCTAAAGTTGACGCTTGAGTACCACTCCTCCGCTGTTCGATCGTGTGTATCGGAGAGCACCAAATTACGTAGTGATCCAAAGGGAACGGTGATGGTCCTTAGGTACAGAAGAGACTGAACAGCACATTATGTCCACATGCAAACACCTTTTTATTGGTCTTTTTGACTTACGCACATGTACATTACCATGAGGGGTGAGGTACACGTACACATGTGGTTTCCGTTTTCAATTACGGAGTGGAATAGAGTGTGTCCCGACATGTCAGGCCAATAGATGTTCAATGTAGTGGCCATCATTTGCTGCACACAATTGAAATCTCTGGCGTAATGAATGTCGTACACGCCACAGTACATTTGGTGTAATGTCACCGCAGGCTGCCACAATACGTTGTTTCATATCCTCTGGGGTTGTAGGCACATCACGGTACAAATTCTCCTTTAACGTACCCCACAGAAAGAAGTCCAGAGGTGTAAGATCAGGAGAACGGGCTGGCCAATTTATGCGTCCTCCACGTCCTATGAAACGTCGAACATCCTGTCAAGGGTCAGCCTAGTGTTAATTGCAGAATGTGCAGGCGCACCATCATGCTGATACCACATACGTCGACGCGTTTCCAGTGGGACATTTTCGAGCAACGTTGGCAGATCATTCTGTAGAAACTCGATGTATGTTGCAGCTGTCTGGGCCCCTGCAGTGAAGTGAGGACAATGTTTCAAGCGTCAACTTTAGGTTACAATATCTCCGGATGTAATTAACATTTTACAATGCAACAAACGGCACTGATTACGTTTTTGTTTATATGTTCAGATGTGCTAACCAAACTAACGTGATTCCATTTAAAAACGTAGGTTTGTGTTAAAAAACATACTTCCGTGCATTTTTGTATGGTTTGTATTAAACCATTACACTAGCCCCTCTCCTCACATTCGATCTGTGGAATCGGTTCGTCAGTATTTGATGTGGTTTATGAAATATATCCAGCGGTAACGTTAGGTAACTCACCCTGTATAATCTGATACCTTCTAGTATCTCCAGGCTTCTTCCATTCATACAATCTTCTTTCATGATCCTTGAACCAAGTATTAGCTATGATTGCCGGCCTGGGTAGCCGAGCGGTTCTAGGCGCTACAGTCTGGAACCGCGAGACCGCTATGGTCGCAGGTTCGAATACTGCCTCGGGTATGGATGTGTGTGATGTCCTTAGGTTAGTTAGGTTTAAGTAGTTCTAAGTTCTAGGGGACTGATGGCCTCAGAAGTTAAGTCCCATAGTGCTCAGAGCCATTTGAACCATTTGAATTTTGTTAGCTATGGTTAAGTTATGATCTGTGCAAAATTCTACCAGGCGGCTTCCTCATTCATTTCTTCCCCCCAATCCATATTCACCTACTACGTTTCCTTCTCTCCCTTTTCCTACTACCGAATTCGAGTCACCCATGGCTATTGAATTTCGTCTCCCTTCACTATCTGAATAATTTCTTTCATCTCATCATACATTTCACCAATCTCTTCGTCATCTGCGTAGCTAGTTGACATATAAACTTGTACTACTGTGGTAGGCGTGCGCTTTGTATCTATCTTGGCCACAATAATGCGTTCACTATGCTGTTTGTAGTAGCTTACCCGCATTCCTATTGTCTTATTCATTATTATACCTACTCCTGTATGACCCCTATTTGATTTTGTATTTATAACCCTGTATTCAACTGACCAGAAGTCTTGTTCCTCCTGCCACCGAACTTCACTAATTCCCACTATATCTAACTTTAACCTATCCATTTCCCTTTTTAAATTTTCTAACCTACCTGCCCGATAAAGGGATCTGACATCCCACTCTCCGATCCTTAGAACGCCAGTTTTCTTTCTCCTGATAACAACGTCCTCCTGAGTATTCCCCACCCGGAGATCCGAATGGGGGACTATTTTACCTCCGGAATATTTTACCCAAGAGGACGCCATCATCATTTAACCATACAGTAAAGCTGCATGCCCTCGGGAAAAATTATTGCTGTAGTTTCCCCTTGCTTTCAGCAAGTCATATGTTTTTCATTTTCAGTTACTAATAATTATATAAGGTAGTATTTTTAGTGGTGATAAAACTGTTTTAATGGAATCTGAAATGCTTAGTTCTTTTATCAATAATCCCATTGTAGTTCTCAGTGTCACAAAAATATTGATGGGACTAATGAAACTTCTGTCAGAACAAAATAAATAAATAAATAAATAAAAAGGCAACATGCGACTGGTTTTGAACACGGAGCTCAAAAATTTATAGCTGTCCTCTTAACGACTTTGCTAACGACTCGTCTGGTTAAATGTCATGTGCAAGAACTGATGAAGGATCGCCAAAACTTTGTCATTTTATCAGAAAATTTTGAGTGTTGGCATCAGAGACAAAACAGCTGTCTCTTTATTTTCATCCTTCTTTCACCAAGAGTATTTTTGGTTGTGACAGAAAATGACCTACGGCGGGTTGTTCAATTTCTGTTTCCTTTCCCTGTGCTAGACTGACCAGTCTACGAGTCATGAACTGGTTTCGTGTAGTTATTCCATTGTTAATTTTTCTAGTGATTTGTCGCCAAAAGTCTAAGAGCACAGTCGTGAATTTCTTCATCTTTTTATGTGCAACACGGTACATTTATTTGCGTACTGAGGCAACTTACAGTTCGTGTACTAATCGTCGATCCTGAGCAGGTCTTCCTGCATGCTCATGGCATTGGCACCCTCCTACAGGCAACAGAAGAGTCCGCTTGTTTTTACCAACGTCGTTTGTACGACTGCACGCACGCAGCGAATTACTGCATTCCAAAGAGGCTGCGGTACGACCAGACGGCGCCTGCAGCAGACAACGGCCGCGTCAGCAGTGTCGCAGGCCGCGTCCCTTATCGGGGAACACGAGAACTCGCTCCGCGCTGAAGGACGTAAATTGGGGCGGGAGAGGCCAGCCAGGACGTGATGCCTGCAGTCCACCCCTCACCCACCCCCGCCTCACCATCGACCTGCTGGGATCCTCTATTCTCCCACACCTGTCTCTCTCCACTTTGTACCGCTATGAACCCCACTGCGCACCACACACGTTTGCAGTAGAGGATCGGAAACGGAGGAGTACGAATATAGTGTTGCTGGTTGCATACTTTACAAATCAAGGCGCTGCTGTTACATGAGTGCTGTGTCGTAAGTTAGTACGGAAGTAGAGTGCACAATCTTGCTGCTGTAAAATGCCGTTGACAAGGTGAAATTACCGGTTGTCAGAACCAGATGGGCTTTAACAAAATTGTGTTTTGTGAGATTGTGGAGGGTGTAAGACGAAAATTATTTGATGCAGTGTGTACAATTGCAAATGTATTACATTACAGGAGGAATGATGTTTGGAGTAAGTTTCATGCTATACTCCACGCTACAGACGAAAAACATACCAATTTTGTTCAATGCAAACAAAAGCCTGTTTTCTTGTTTATTCCATTTCCACCATGAGAAAACAAATGTGTTCTGTCAAACGAAAACTGGGCACAGAGCAGCGTCACTGTTATAACATTGCCACCAAAACGCAAGCTATTTTTTGTGTTTTTATAGCCATAGCAACTTACTTTTTTAGCTACCTAGCTTATCATTAATATCTGTAACTTTTTTGAAGGTTGAAATAAATTTATTTTAATAATAAATCACCCTTTAAATATTGTACTTCATTCTCAAGTCATGCTTTGTGGTTTTGTAGTTACAAACTCGGTGAGGGTACTTCAGCTGCCCCTACACATGCGTTGTTTACAACACGCATTGCCTTCAAAAACCACGAGCAAAATTTTCGTATTCTCTTGTTCACTACCTGCAAACTATTAGTCTTACAGAAAACATGAATAGGACCTTTTTGTAGGAAATTTAATGCAGTTAAATGTTGTACTGGTTCGCTGGCTGCCCTTGTTTTCGAATTAATCAAAATTATTCAAGTACAGAAGCTAATTTCAAACGCGTTTTTGTTGAGTAACTGGAAAACTGTGACGTGCAGCAAAAAAACTTAGTTGCGTTAAATCTCCTAGACAGAGGTCCTGTTCATTTTTTCTGCAGGACTAATAGTCTGCGTGTAGGATGTGAGAGAATGTGAAAATCTCGCGGGTGGTTTTCTAATCTAGAAGATACAAAAGAGAAACTAATATCCCGTAATGATATCCTGTCGAAACAATCTGAAACGACGTGAGGTTGTGGAGCGAGCACATTGAGGACTTCACCACTATCGCCTGTGCACAGCGGGGCTGATTGCCGTTCGCCAGTGCTGATGAACAGTGCACACGTAGCTAAAGCAGACATACAATAGAAGGAGACAGTGCGGATAACCTCAGGGACACTCAGGGTCACTTACAGTGCCTGGGTAGCAAGTATAGAGGTCATGAAATTAAGGGATCGTAGTTAGCCACGACATCATTCTGAAAAATCGCAGACAATCCAGAATTTCGTATACAGCAAGACTTAACACAAGACAGACATAAATTCAGCTTACCTTCAGAATTATGGAAAATCAGCGAAAAACTGCAAGGGTTTCGACTCAGTGACAACTTGTACGGAACTATGTGCTATAAGTGGAAATAAAATCATAAACTTGATTGACGGCCACAACGAGAAGATCGGTGGATTCAGGCTCCCGAGGAAACTGTGGATAACTTCGAACCGTGTCAGAACGAGTGTTGGTAGATATAAGCAGTTAATGAACAAATGGGGTCTATCGGAAAGTTCTGAATGTTAGTGCGAGGAAATCCAATCAACAGACCATTAATTTACAGGGTTATTACAAATGATTGAAGCTATTTCACAGCTCTACAATAACTTTATTATTTGAGATATTTTCACAATGCTTTGCACACACATACAAAAACTCGAAAAGTTTTTTTAGGTATTCACAAATGTTCGATATGTGCCCCTTTAGTGATTCGGTAGACATCAAGCTGATAATCAAGTTCCTCCCACACTCGGCGCAGCATGTCCCCATCAATGAGTTCGAAAGCATCGTTGATGCGAGATCGCAGTTCTGGCACGTTTCTTGGTAGAGGAGGTTTAAACACTGAATCTTTCACATAACCCCACAGAAAGAAATCGCATGGGGTTAAGTCGGGAGAGCGTGGAGGCCATAACACGAATTGCTGATCATGATCTCCACCACGACCGATCCATCGGTTTTCCAATCTCCTGTTTAAGAAATGCCAAACATCATGATGGAAGTGCGGTGGAGCACCATCCTGTTGAAAGACGAAGTCGGCGCTGTCGGTCTCCAGTTCTGGCAAAAGCCAATTTTCCGCGGGATACGCGTGAAACTTGCCCGCACGCGTTCAACCGTTTCCTCGCTCACTGCAGGCCGACCCGTTGATTTCCCCTTACAGAGGCATCCAGAAGCTTTAAACTGCGCATACCATCGCCGAATGGAGTTAGCAGTTGGTGGATCTTTGTTGAACTTCGTCCTGAAGTGTCGTTGCACTGTTATGACTGACTGATGTGAGTGCATTTCAAGCACGACATACGCTTTCTCGGCTCCTGTCGCCATTTTGTCTCACTGCGCTCTCGAGCGCTCTGACGGCAGAAACCTGAAGTGCGGCTTCAGCCGAACAAAACTTTATGAGTTTTTCTACGTATCTGTAGTGTGTCGTGACCATATGTCAATGAATGGAGCTACAGTGAATTTATGAAATCGCTTCAATCATTCGTAATAGCCCTGTATGTTTGAAGTGCATTGTTATGAGGATGATCCGAAGGACATTTATAGGGTCTCCGACTCAGCCACAGAGTCACTCAAGGATATTTGCAATTTTCTACAGTATGATAAGAACAAATGTAAAGATTATTGTAACTCAGTATAGAGCTATCAGAATATTTAGATTAATACATTGTGTGTTGAATGCCTTTCTAAATACCGCACGAGTAAATAAATTTTACTACTCTTTCCTACAGAGTGCACTCTATTCAACATTCTCAAAAGCTTTCTCTAAATGCGCAAAGTGTGAAAACGTAGGTCTTGCCTTTCATCCTTCCGTTTACCAAGACTGACCGTAGAGTCAGTATTGCTACGCGGATTCCTACATTTCCCATAAACACAAACCCATCTTCCCCGATGTCGCCTTCGACTGATTTTCTATTCTATGTAATTCGTAGCAATGTTTTGCGACCGTGATGTATTAAACTGACAAGTCTGTGTTATTCACACCAGTCAGCACGTTCCTTCTTTGGAATGAGCTTGCAGGAATGTTTTTAAAGTATGTGCAGCCAGATGTACGATGGCGTGCGGAAAAATAATGGCTCCGAATTTTATAGGTGAAAACTGTCACAGCTTTTTAAAATAAATCACACGCTATTAACATTCTACGAGTACATCATTATCCGTCATGTCTACATACATGCAGTCCTCTGCCACTGGAGGGCTACGCATTTTAATGTCTAACATGGCTGTGTGTAACATAACTAAGTCGGCGCGTGAGAAACAGCGTACAGGAACCGAAATTCGAATTCGAAGAATTAGTCCACACATCGAGCACCCTTTTCTGCAGCATGAGAAAGCCAAGCCACACTCGTGCGCTGCGTCATCTGCAACAGTCCGACGTCTTAGGTGCACTGCCATCGATTATCTTCCATACAGTCGCGACTTGGCCCATCCAATTTACATCTGTTTTACATAACTTAAGAAACACCTTCGGGGACTTCACTTCGAAGGTGATGAAGCGGTGCAAGCAGAAGTGAGATTGTGGCTCCGTCAACAAATGACGGTATCAACAAATGATATCCGTTGGGAGAAATGTGTGTGTCACCAGGGTGACTAAGTTTATAAATAAATGGGTAGATGTGAAGAAAAAAATGTGGAATGTTAACAACATTTGTTTTATTTGGAGACTTTTAAGAGTTTTCACACAAAAATTGGAAGACATTACTTTTTCAGCACGCCTTCGTAGTAATTGAAAAGTAGAACATATTGAAAGTTTCACAAGCAAGAATTGAACAGTGACTCGGATATAGAATAAATTTCCTTTACTACACGTCTATAGTCACAATTGTTTTTTGTCATCAGACTACCGGTTTCGGTCTATAATGAACATCTTCAGGTCTGTTTTATAAAAAATGTCCTAAATACTGAAGCCATAGTGGCATCGTCAAGTGGTAAACCCATCAGCGCTAGCATCGTCGAATATATATAAATAATAGCATATACAAGAGTCATCTTGTCAGCAGTACTACAAACTTTGTTTTGAACAGTAGTGCTGCTGATAAGATGACTCTTGTATGTACCATTATTTGTATATATTTGACGATGCTGGCTGACGATGCTAGCCTCTGTAGAAGTTGTAAACACCTTTCGGCCCCTGTGTTTTACCCCTGCTATCTTCAGAATTTCGAAGAGTTTATTCCAGTCAACATAGTGAAAATGCTTTAGTTTATTAATCTTGAATGTTAAGGGGCGGTCTGTGATAATTATTGGAGAGAAGATGAACTTCTCTGCGAAGATCACTTGTAAGCAACCTTTATTGTTTCAATAAGCATTGTTACCACCTTCAAGGAGTGTCTGCAGCAAAATGTGTCTCCAAAATGCGCAAGAATTTATTGTACACTTAATTGTATCTGTGTATATTTTGGCATTGTATAAACGTATCCACAATCTAGCTTCGGCCTGCATTTATAATAGGTGGAGAGCTGAATTCTCATCATGTTGCATGAGTAGGAGACATGACTGACAACTGAGACGAAAGGCAGAGCTTTGATGGATGTCCTCGAAGAGACCAACACAGTGATAGTCAACGACGGAGCTCCAACTATGGTGTTGTAGGGAAGCAGCCTACTCACGCCGTATAAAATTCACATCAGTCTTTCCATTGTGTGCCACCCTAGTCCGCCCGCTGTAACTAGCTCTGACGTCATAAATGTTGCGCAATACTTTAAAAATCAAGTAAATAACCTGAAACGTTTCTAGCATATCAGGAGTAATACTAAATCAATATGTGTTGAATGTCAGTTCAATAACTTTAACCATTTTCGAAATTTGGACATTTTTCTGTAAAAATTATTGGCGCAACAGAAAAGAGCTGGAAACTTAAAAATTTGTATTTAGATTCCTTTTGCATAATAATTTAATAGAAACAGTATTCTGGATCTCACAAATTAAAATTATAGTTGAAATTCATGATTTTCTGGTTTTTGTCTTAGAAATTAAGGAAGCAAGATAGATTAAGTAGGCGAATAAATAAGGCTAGGATGTTTAAATTTAAGTAGAAGGGAGATCCGCTATAATCATAAAGGTGTGAGAAGTTTCAATTGATTCAAATGGTTCAAATGGCTCTGAGCACTATGGGACTTAACTGCTACGGTCATCAGTCCCCTAGAACTTAGAACTACTTAAACCTAACTAACCTAAGGACAGCACACAACACCCAGCCATCACGAGGCAGAGAAAATTCCTGACCCCGCCGGGAATCGAACCCGGGAACCCGGGCGTGGGAAGCGAGAACGCTACCGCACGACCACGAGATGCGGACCAAGTTCCAATTGAATAACTATAAAACTATAGCGATAGCGTATCTCCAAAGGGCAAGTTCAGAGCTCGTCTACTGTGTGTAGTGTAATTAAATTAATTCTCTCGCCCGAAATATTTGACTTAGCCACGTCAGACTTTTATTATGATTACTTACCTGTGTGCTGAATGCACATTTAAACTGAGAGCTTCATCGGCCATCAGCAAAGGAAGCGATGATTTATTCAATAACTTAAAAGTGGTGCATTACTAGCCCAGCGGCTAGTCGGGAGAGCGGAATTGATCAGGCGTTCCCTTAGCCGTCCGCACCGCGGCTTTGTATATAAGAACGCTGCGCGAGGAAGCAAGGCCCCAGTTCTCTCCAGACGCTGAATAGCACACCATCTGTGTCGGGAGTCGCGTCGCGTCGGTATCATTGCTATAAACAGCCTCGGATGCCATAATAAATTACTCGGGATTACGCGTAACCTTGAAATCGTTTTCGAGTGAAGTGTTAATTCTGGGATGACTTTAATGATCTATCTTCAGTTTGCGTATGTCGTATTTTCACGTGCCGTCGCGGGACAGACATTCTACCATTATTTAGCGTGGCGTTTGATGAACATTATCATAAAATTATGGCGAGCATTCACTTAACATTTAATTTGAACAGTTATAGTTGCATCAGCGCATTAGACTCTGAACTGCTCTGGTACTTGGATTGTGTGGTTTCTTTCTGGTCTGTGACTTTCAGAATATAGTGAACATTATAGAGAAAATCGTTTTTGATTATGAATCCCAGATAATCTTCTAATTCCTCAGAGCTATAAGCTGTAGCTATAAGTGTATTTCTCAGATGAAGTGGGCACTAGGAATTCTAATTACAGGCTTCACTTTTTGCTAATCACTTTCTGGTTGCCAATATTGTAGTTAGAGAGCCAGTGTTGAGAAAGGCAAAAGACAGCATAAATAATAGGAACATTTAACAACAATAATGCCACCCACCGCCCCACATATGGTGAATCGGCCGGGAAATGCATCTTTTCTACATTACATTCTACATTTAAATTATTAACAGATAATTCCACCCGCTGCCCCACATATGTTGCTAATCGGCCGGGAAAAACAAAACATTTTTATAAAAACAATTAATTCCACCCGCCGCCCCACAGTGTCTACTCCCTTCCGTAGAGGTTCTGCAATAAGTATAACTCTTTGCTATCTCTGTGTTACTGAACTTTCTAACAGGCACGTTAAAGCTGACTCATTGTCAATGTGACCAGATCGCCTCCCAACAGGGCTCTCCATTAACATAAACGTTAATACTAAACAAATATTTTATGGTAACAGTTAATGGAAAATAGAAGAAACCAACTGGAACAAACATAAGGACACAGAAGAATTTGTAAATTTGTGGTAAGGTCTTATGGGACCAAACTGCTGAGGTCATCGGTCCATAAGCGATTACTTAATCGAACTTAAACTAACTTACGCTAAGAACGACACACACACCAATGCCCTAGGGAGGACTCGAACTTCCTACGGGTGGAGCCGTGCGGACCGTCACAAGACGCCTAAGACCGCCTGGCTACACAGCGCGGCCAGTTAGAAGAAATCTCGAAATTATATAGAGCAACTTACAGGAAAAAAGCATACCAATTTTAATAAATGCTATGGAGCAGCAGCGGATATCAGCATTCCAAAGAAAACAGAGTTTATTGTTATGATACAATATTCCCCTCCTTGGTGGACTTCCGTATTCTCTAGAAAAGTTCCAGATTTACTCTGAAAACCTGTTGCCAGATCCTAACTTAGATAACTACATGGAGGCGAGAAAAGAAAAAGCGTTTGCAAACAAATTCCTGGAAAAAGAGAAAAAAGGACAATTAGATTAAATTTAGTTCGACACTCAACAAAACAACCAGTATGATCAACATTTGGTATAAAACAAAGGCTTTTAGGCACAACCGTCTGTCATCCACTCTTCCTAATACATCTTCTGGATGGAAAGGATTTATCGATACACTCGATCCTCTCTTTGTCCCATTCCAAACTTTTATGCGTATCCTGCTTTGTTTATTCTCTAAAAAAACTGCTAAATGACGCTGTTAAATCGTTGTGTGACAGCTGTCTTGGTATTGATTCCATACTTTATTCCATGCTTAAGAATCTGCACATGGAAGCAAAAGATTTGCTCTTGTTAATTTTTAATCAGTTCCTGATGAAACAGGACCTGTTGTTAATCTGGAAGACGCAGCTTATAATTCCAGTTCTGAAAAATGGGAAAGAGTCAAATATCTCCTCTAGCTATCGACCGACTGCGTTGTCGTATTGTTGAGCAAAAACGCTGGAGCGAATGGTAAAAATGCCCTTGCAATGGTGGATTGAAAAGTGTAATTTCATGCATCAGAGTAAAATGGATTTAGAAAAGGCAAAACAACAATTAACAATCTGTATTCACTTTCTATGGACTTGATCTCACCCTTCCAAACGAAAAAAAAAGGATTCTTGCCGCTTTTCGTGACGTTAAGGGAACTTGTCATCAAGTGCAGATGCCAATTCTCTTGAACAAGCTGACGGATGTTACTACAGGGTTATTACAAATGATTGAAGCGATTTCACAGCTCTAGAATAACTTTATTATTTGAGATATTTTCACAATGCTTTGCACACACATACAAAAACTCAAAAAGTTTTTTTAGGCATTCACAAATGTTCGATATGTGCCCCTTTAGTGATTCGGCAGACATCAAGCCGATAATCAAGTTCCTCCCACACTCGGCGCAGCATGTCCCCATCAATGAATTCGAAAGCATCGTTGATGCGAACTCGCAGTTCTGGCACGTTTCTTGGTAGAGGAGATTTAAACACTGAATCTTTCACATAACCCCACAGAAAGAAATTGCATGGGGTTAAGTCGGGAGAGCGTGGAGGCCATAACACGAATTGCTGATCATGATCTCCACCACGACCGATCCATCGGTTTTCCAATCTCCTGTTTAAGAAATGCCAAACACCATGATGGAAGTGCGGTGGAGCACCATCCTGTTGAAAGATGAAGTTGGCGCTGTCGGTCTCCAGTTCTGGCATGAGCCAATTTTCCGCGGGATACGCGTGAAACTTGCCCGCACGCGTTCAACCGTTTCCTCGCTCACTGCAGGCCGACCCGTTGATTTCCCCTTACAGAGGCATCCAGAAGCTTTAAACTGCACATACCATCGCCGAATGGAGTTAGCAGTTGGTGGATCTTTGTTGAACTTCGTCCTGAAGTGTCGTTGCACTGTTATGACTGACTGATGTGAGTGCATTTCAAGCACGACATACGCTTTCTCGGCTCCTGTCGCTATTTTGTCTCACTGCGCTCTCGAGCGCTCTGACGGCAGAAACCTGAAGTGCGGCTTCAGCCGAACAAAACTTTGAGTTTTTCTACGTATCTGTAGTGTGTCGTGAACATATGTCGATGAATGGAGCTATGGTGAATTTATGAAATCGCTTCAATCATTTGTAATAGCCCTGTACACCTTCGAAGATGATACACGGCAAAAGCTACCTGGTCGCTAAAAGAACAATCTATATCAGATTTACAGGAAATCTACTCGGAATGTTTCTTGTCGGTCAAGACCGGCCCCAGGGTGCAATTTTAAGCCCCCACTTGTATATTCTGTGAAACTATGATTTGGAGCGAATAATCGCTCTCTCGGCAAAACTTTTACAATATGTTGATGATGTTTGTGTTTATTCAAATGCAGACCCATATCTTCAGATTAAAACAGAATTACTGACTACTATAGAACACATCGATGGATGGGTGTCTAACGATGGGTTGGAGATTTCGGCTGAGAAATCGGCGGTCGTGGAACACTGCTCGCCTTGTTGATAACGTCACAGGCGGAAAGTATGCCTTCCAGATAAAATCTCATCCTCGATTCCTCGGATTGATATTTCACGCTCGGCTCAGCTGGGAGACTCACTTACAACGTATTGTTAATAAATGCGAGAATGGTTTAAAAATGTAATTCGCTCTCTCACCAGTGTATTGTGGGGAGCACATCAAAGTAATCTGCTCAAAGTGTACCGAGGGATTATTCGATTTATATTGGACCATGGTTGTACGCCGTATCACAATGCGCCTAAGATTTACCTCTCCAGTTCACAGCTAGTCGTACTTGCCATGCGTTTGACACCTACAAATGCTCTTTTGGTGGAGGCAGGAGAAGTGCCCTAAGTATTAGAGTCTTAAGTATTAGACGTCAAATGCTGTCAGATAAATTTTTCATTCAAGGAATGGCCTTCACGGAAAGTCCTGTCTATAAAAGTAGAGACTGCATTTACCAATTACAGCATGCCTCCAACGAAAGAACAAAAATTCCTGCCGTCTCACAAGTTTTGACTCTTGATACGTCGTCACACATTTTGTGCGATATTCTTTATATTTGCCTTTATTTGAATATGTTCTTGACGCTCTCAGCTGCCAGATTTTAGTCTATTATTATGATATGACAAGCTCGCTGAGTGGTAACGTAAATTGCAGATTTAATTGCTCACTGAATCTCAGTCGACCGGTTATATTTGAACATATAGTGATGGATCCAACATTCCACAAAAGGAGTATACTGAATATGCTTTCGTATGCCCTCGGGTCCAAATCAGTAAAGCTTACAAACTGCCATAAAGTGCTTCAGCTTTTACTGGGATAGTGGCAATTTTGGAAGCAACTAAGTTTGTTTCTTCAACTCCGTTCTTAAAGATCTTAATTCTGTCCGACTCCCAAAGTGTTCTTAACAATATTCAACAGGGAAGATGGGGTGAAAAACCCACCTGTTGTATTTTGGATGCGGTACTGGAATGTATTCGCTGTAAACGGAGAGAGCAGACAGCCATTCTTCTGTGAGTGCAATCCCACGCTGGCATCCACCATGATGAGGAAGCAAGCGATTCCGCTATAACCATGCCTCGTTTTCTGTACATCTGTATAGAATGAACGTCTACGATTCCCCTACATATGAGTGTGGCTTCGCGTCAAAAGCTGATGTAAGCCACTTCTTGTTTTCGTGTTCGAAATTTGACTCTGAAAGATCTGAATTCCTGAAGGTTTTGAGGAGTATGGGTTACCTCCTCTCTTAATCAGCGTCTTCTCTTTTGGTATCTAAAGAAATTCGCTTGTATAAAGTGACTGTCAGTTTTCTTAAGAGTTCAGGGAAAAATCTGTAGGACTCATTTTTCATTTATCTGCATCACTTAAGAAGCGGTCGAAATTAGTAACATAAATATGTCTAGTTTTCTTACCACCCTATTTGTTAAACATTTCTTGTCGAAAATCTGGGCGGCTTGAACTTTCAATTCAGTAAATATGCGTTTATGTATTTTCTCTGTAGAATTATGTAATCTATGTAAGCTTGTGCTCTCGATGGCTAAACAGAATACAAGCTCTGGAGGGCAAATAAAATTAATCAACAAACAAAAAGATCTGAAGATGGCGACAATTCAAACCGAAACCGATAATCGGCAATAAAGGTTGTTTACAAGCGATCTTGGTTAAGAAGTCCACTTTCTCTCAAGTAATTATGAAAAGCTGTCTCTAAGTGCCTTTCCCTAAACTGTCTTCTAAGGTAGGTTTTATTATCAGTATTGCCTAAAGTGTCCCTGAAATTCTCCGGAATCAAACTGATCTTCCCCAAGATGGTCTTACATCAGTTTCTTCCATTCTTCTGTAAGGAACACGTGTCAGTATTTTGTCACCCTGACTTATTAACTGATTGTTCAGTAATATTTACACTTATGAGCACCTGCTTTCTTTGTAATTGGATTATTATATTCTTCTTGAAGTCTGACGGCATTTCCCTCTTTCATACGTCTATCACGCCAGATGGAAGAGCTTTGTCACGGCTGGTTCTCCCAAAGCTGTCAGTATTTCTGATTCATCTCGTCTACTCCAGTGGCCTTGTTTCCTCTTAGGCCTTTCAGTACTCTGTCAAATTATTCTCGCACTGTCATATCTGACTTTATACAAAATTCCTAGCTATTTAGGCAGATTCTTTCAGGCAGCTCTGTTACTACTTTAGTTGGTCTCCTAATGGCCCTTTTCTGTAGTTTGAAGACTGTGTCCACATTTTGTGTATAGGATCCCCAAAACATGACTGCATACCTGAAAAAGGAGTGCATTTGGGACTAGTGTGGTTAGCGTACTGCAGGTGATCAGAAGGGAGTGACATTTTAGGTATATTCAAGAAAGAAACGAAGGAACGTACCGTCAACATCGAGGTCATTAGAGACGGAACACAAGCTCGGATTGCATGACGAATTGGGAAGGAAAAAGGTCCTGCCCTTTCAAAGAAACCATCGCAGCATTTGCCTGGAGCGATTTAGTGAAATCACGGAAAACCTAAATCTGGATGGCCGGACACGGGTTTGAATAGTCGTCTTCCTGAATGCGATTCCAGTGTGCTAACCGAATGCCGCACATTTTCCATGCTGGACATTTGCCATGCCGGACACTTGCCACGCCGGACATTTGCCCCCCTGGCCCTTTCTCCAGGTAGCTTGAGTAGCGATCTTTCAGGTAAGGGACGCCCTTCCTCGTATTTCTACTGTCCGCTTTCTAATTGCCGTCTCGACATCTTACTCGATACAACCAGTACGTAAGGGACCTTCTTCTTCGACGTCATGGCGAAATAGAGAGCTTCTTTTCCGAAGTCGAAATATTTATAACTATTGGGAAACAAAAGCAATACCGACGATTATGTCAGTATGTAATTAGTTCTGCCAAGTATAAATATAGATCCCTCTGTCTGTACGGTAGCTTCCTTTCACGCTTAAAGATTGCGATAGAAACAATCCATCGCCATGGGAGCAACAAGAAAGGAACGATGTAAAGAGAAAGCGAATGTACGCTAATCATTTCTTTTTGATCACTGAATTTGTGCCCACTTTAATTACTACAACTGCATGCCCAAAAGACAATAAGGAAAGTAGAAATGGGTATGTGAATGTTTGAAAAGAAGAACGACATACTCCATATTAATTTACTCTCTAAAATCCGATATCCCTTGCGGCGAAACATTAGTTAATAAAGTATAGCGCGACAATGTTCAAAACATGACTGAAAATACGTTCACTACATAGAGATAAGAACATCTATGATTGACATGTCATCTAAAGTCGACCTACAATTTTAAAATGTTAGAAATAAGGAAATGAAGTAATACAGAATGCTCTGCTTGTAACGTACGTTGTTGTTCTACATTATTTAGCTCTGGTATTTATAGGGTCACAGAGAAAGCATCCTAGGTTTTGGAGGGAAAAGCCGTAATTGTAATGATCTGCACTGCAACAGAAACAAGAAGCACAACTTAAGGAACAATAATGTAATGTGTTTTCCAGCTCACAAGCAACTTAGAAGCAGATAGTTCCTGAGACTTAGTACGGGCAGAGGTTGCATCCGACAACCGGAATAAATTGATAGCTGGCTCCTTTTACCGACCCCGGTCTCAAATGAAACAGTTGCTGAACAGTTCAAAGAAAACTTGAGTCTCGTCACAAATAGGTACCCTACTCATACAATTATAGTTGGCAGTGACTTCAATCTACCTTCCGTATGTTGACAAAAATACATTTTCAGACACTATTGTAGATAGAAAACAACTTCCGTATTTGTTCTAAATGCTTTTTTAAAATTATTTTTAACAATTAGTTTACGAGGCCATTCAAATTGTAAATGGTTACGAAAACACACTTGATCTCTTAGCCACAAATAATCCTGAGCATCACGACGGATACAGGGATTAGTGAACACAAAGTCATAGTGAGGCTCAATTCCGTAACAAAGAAATTCACCAAAACTAAACGCGAAATATATCTTTTTATAAAATCAGCTAAATATTCGGTTGACGTCTTTCTAAGAGACAGTCTCCAATCGTTCCAATCTATGTAAGTGAAGACCATATGTGGCTTAAGTTCAAAGAAATAGTATCAAGAGCACTCGAGAGATTCGTACCAAATAAATTAATAAGAGGCGGAACTGATCCCCCACGGTACACAAAACACGACAGAAAGCTGCTGCAGGTGCACCGAAAAAGGCACGTATAATTTAGACGAACGCAAAATCTCCAAGATTGGCGAAGTTTTACTGAGGCTCGAAATTTGGTGCGGATTTCAATGCGTGATGCATTTAATAGTTTCCTCAAAGAAACCCGCTCTAGAAATGTGACGGAAAATCCAAAGAGATTCTGGTCCTATGAAAAGTAAACCAGCGGAAAGTCACAGTAAGTACCTATGTTGCGCGACAGCGACGGTAATGTTACTGATGACAGTGCCACTATAGTGGGGTTACTAAATGCAGGTGAGTAGGAGGAGGAGAGGAAGACAAGGGACCCAACCCTTCGGAGCAGGTAAAATCGTGGCAAATGTCCGGCGTGGCAAATGTCCGCACACCATGCTAACCACCGCGCCGTCTCGCTCAGTTGTATTCACGAAAATAGGAAGGATGGACCCTTGAGGCGGGAGCAGCCTATCCTCCTGTACACAAGACGTCTTTTAACGAACGGAGATGTTATTCCATGCACGAAAAGCGTCACAAGGAAATCGTTTGATGTGATACTAATATGATCTTTAACACTACAGTTCCTTGTGTCGGAGAGAGAATATAAGTTATTAACTCTTCAGTTCCCATCCATTAGTGTGATGTTCGCGTTCGTGTCGGGCAATAGGGTGGCAGCGCAAGGATATTTGACGTTCCCGCTCCCGGACAGCTCTGAAGTTTGGCGCCGAGTGTGTCTGGCCCCTGCCAGGCGCTGCGCCACTGTTTCCATTAATTACTCAAGGCGCCGTGCGAGGCGCTACCATCGGAGTTCTAGAAGGCGTAAAGCCGACGGCGCTCCGCGACAGATTAAATTGAAATTATATTTGGAGAGTGTTTAATAAATTAATTGAAGTAACTGGCACCACTTGCGAGCGAAGAGGTTGGGAGCCGCGGCAAATATGGCGCCGCCAAGGAGCGTGCTCGCTGCTGCGGCGATAATTAATTAACGCGCAGATTACTTTGCGGATATCAAAGAAGCAATTCGCCAGCGAGAAGGGAGCGTGCAAGCAGCCGGGGGCTGTAGGCTGCTAATGTGAAGTTCGCAGTACGCTCTCTGATTGCTGCGCTTCAGAAATAATTTTAAGGGACCGAGACACTAATAAAATGACTCCCTACCACCTTAGATTATTGAAGACAGAATAGCATACAGTGCTCGTCCCTCCAAATGTTCCTCTAGAATTGGCAAATTGCTTTCCGAGACTGATGTCTGAAATATTCCTCTGTGATACAGACAAGGGGGAGATTGAGTCAATAATTAAATCACTGAAGACTAAGGACTCTCATAGATATGATGGAATGGCCAGCAGAATATTAAAGTACTGTGCTGCACATGTTAGCCCTGTATTTAGCCATATCTCTAATTTTTCCTTTAGGAATGGTCAGTTTCCTGAACGATAAAGTACTCAGTAGTAAAGCCGCTTTATAAAAAGGGAGAAAGGGATAATGTAGACAATTTTAGACCTATTTCTATGCCATCACTGTCTGCTGTGTATCTAAGGATAATTGATCATTTTATATCACACAATTTGTTATCAAATGTACAGTTCGGCTTTAGAAGTCGTTTAACAACTGAAAATGCTATATTATCTTTGCTCTGTGATGTACTGGATGGGTTAACCGAAAGGTTTCGAACGCTAGGCATACTTTTTGATTTAACTAAGGCGTTTGATTGTGTTGATCACAAAATATTGCCCTAGAAGTTGGACCATTATGGAATACGGGGAGTAGCTCACAATTGGTTCACTTCTTACTTTAGCAGTAGACAGCAAAAGGCCATTATATACAGTGTTGAGAATGGGTGTGTTGTGCGGTCTGAGTGGGGTACGGTCAAATGACTTCAGTGTTGGGGTCACTCCTATTCCATATTTATATAAATGATATGCCCTCTAGTACGCCGTGCAACTCTAAAATGTTTCTATTTGCTGATGACACTAGCTTGGTAGTAAAGGATGTTGTGTGCAACATTGGTTCTGTTTCAAATAGTGCGTGCAGTTCATGATATAAGTTCATGGCTTGTAGAAAATAAACTAACGCTAAATCACAGTAAGACTCAGATTTTACAGTTTTTAACCGACAGTTATACAAAACCCGACATTTTAATTTCACAGAATGGGCATATGATTAGTGAAAATGAGCAGTTCAAATTTCTAGGTGGTCAGATAGACAGTAAACTGTCGTGGAAAGCTCACGTTCAAGGTCTTGTTCAAAGACTTAATGCTGCCGTTTTTACTGTTCAAACGGTATCTGCAGTAAGTGATAGTTCGACACGAAAATTAATCTACTTTGCTTATTTTCATTCGCTTATATCGTATGGTATTATATTTTGGGGCAACTTTTCCCATTCCAAAAGCATATTTTTGGCTCAGAAACGGGAGGTTCGGCAATAAGTGGTGTAAGTTCGCGAATCTCCTGTCGACCCCAGTTCACTAGTCTGGGTATTTTAACATTGGGCTTTCTTTACAGTCATTTCTTATTAATAAATCGAGCTT
Organism: Schistocerca cancellata; assembly: GCF_023864275.1. Lineage (NCBI taxonomy): Eukaryota > Metazoa > Arthropoda > Insecta > Orthoptera > Acrididae > Schistocerca > Schistocerca cancellata. The sequence continues at coordinate 426,284,444 of NC_064633.1, forward strand.
ATTCTCAAGAATAAGCAGCTTTTACTCAGTTAATACTCGGCAGAAATCAAACCTGCATTTGGATCGCACTTCCTTAACTCATGTGCGGAAAGATGTGCAGTATACTGCTGCATCCATTTTCAATAAGCTACCACTAGAATTAAAAAATCTTAGCAGTAATCCACGCGCTTTCAAATCGAAACTGAAGAGTTTCTTCATGGGTCACTCCTTCTGCTCTGTCGAGGAGTTCCTTGAAAAAATTAGCTGATTCTTATGTTGTGTTGTTGATTGCGTTTACTTACACTTATGGCTTGATGTTTTGTGGGTTAAGAAACATTTTATTTTTAGCTGTTGTTACTTCGACGTTGTAATATCACGTACTGACACATTCCATGACCTTGGAGATTTGCTCCTCAATTTGGTCCTATGGAACCTTATGTGTAAATTTAAAAAAATAAAAAAACGTGTGCACAAACTCTTACCTCTACAGAGAAACATGATACATAAGGTTAAAGAGGAGCTAAAAATGATTCTGCTGATATGAGATATACTCTTTGATTAATGTGTGAGAGGAGGTATAGCATCAAGCAGATTTGTTTAGCTGAAATCAAGTAAATAACTAATCAAACAATAAAATGGTAGCCAAGATCGCAGAAATTCTTTTTATTCCATGATTACCGGTTTCGGCGAAACTAAAGCCGCCATCATCGGATCTAGGAAGGACAGAAAACTCTATAAAAGTGGGCTTAGATTCCACTTATATAACAAGTATACATATAAATTTAGTTACATACGTTAGGACACATACAGGTTACAACATCAAGGCAAACTATGGTGATATTAATAGCTGCCTATAACACCTAGGCCTTACAAAATTGTCGTAAGTAGTACATATGCGCCCAAGAGAGATGACATTATAAATGTTAAGTGTCTCCATCACATACAAGCGCAAACTAGGTACTACCGAAACTCCGGCTCTGTTCTTACACTACAGGCCGCGCCGCGAGATGGCCCTATCACAAGAGGCGCCAATGAATGTCACAGCTCGTGTCGTCAGCCTCTGCGTGTGTGGTAACACTACGTCATTAGGGCTTGTACATAATTCTAGACATTGCTGTATCACGTAAACATACACAAAACTTATGAAAGCTGCAGACCTACACAATTGCACATCTGCCTGGTTACACATACGACATATCGAAAAGCAAGTGCAAATTTCATGAGAACTGCGGAATTACAAAAATGTATATCTGTCTGGTCCTATACGTAATAAGTAAGAACATACATAGATATTTTATGGGATCTGCAGGGTTGTACACAGCACATCAGCCTGGTGATACCTAAAATCTACCGAGAGTATACAAATTTTAAGAACATTACAGGGTTACATAGTGCATACCCCTCTGCTCATATATAAAAATACCAAATAAACGTACCTTGCGTCTAAGCGCTGGTTTTTCCGGTCATATCAAATGCACATCTGCCTGGTTATACATAAAACATACCGAAAAGAAATGCAAATTTTCTGGGACTGCCGAGTTACACAAGTGCACATCTGTCTGGTCGCACATAAAACCTACCAGAAGTCATATGCAAATTTAAGAACACTGCAGGGTTGCACAAATGCATATCCGTCTGGTCTAATATTAACAAAACATACCGATAAAATACACATTGCTTTTGAGCCTATGGATTTTGGTCTTAAGAACCACTTAATATAAGAAGTGCAACCATGTCGCAGCCTCATGTAAATGAACCACAGTCATCTGACGAAACCAATATCAAAAAGTTATGCCACCTTATGTCGACTATATACTTATGTAGTCGTACAAGACCCTGCTCTGTGGTGTACACGGCGATCACCGGACCAAAACCAAGAAAACATAAAACTGGGGTGGGGGGATTTGACTACGTTCCCATGGTTCACTGTTGCTTCAAAGGACTCTATAGGACCTCGTCAAAAATACTAAAGAAATTATGGTCTGCAGATTCGAGCTGATCATTAAGCAGTACGTTAGGGTATCTTTTTTTGTTTCTATAAATTTGAATGTTTTCTAGAATGTCAAGCTTTTTTCCTTTGGGGGCCCTATGCAAAATCTCCATGTCTCGGTGTATATCTGACACTTTATGCAGTCTTGTTATGTGCATTTGTGTGTTCTCGAAAACGGTAATCATGGAATAAAATGAATTCCTGTGATCTTGGCTACCAGTTTATTGTTTTACAAGCATCTAGATCGCTCCCACATGAGCACAATATGCTCCATACAAAATAATTAATCAATTTTACAATCTTTACCACAAAAAGGGGATCAAGGGAATCAGGTGTCAGTTTGTAGCACAAGTCAATGGGCATCGACTGGCATCTTCACATGTTTGATAACGTGATTCATTAATCTGTGAGGGATATTTTGATTAAAATCAGAATATAGTTTTCTCCCAGACACCTACACAAAAAACAGGGCAGTACCTTTTGGCAGATGTGATTACATTCTGCCTTAAACATTTAGATTGTGAATTTTATATTTTTGTTGTCTTGCACATTTCTATACATAGTTCGAATTTTTTAGAGTTACGTTATTTCTGATTTCGGTAATAGAAAGAACAAATACCTGTACGACAGAGCTGCCATACATGACTGCACTGTAGTTAGTGAAGGTAGAGAAGTGTGGTCAGTGCATGATCAGGTCCACGGCGCCTCCCCACGACTTGTCAGCCACTACCACAGGTGATCAGTGGCGTTGGCCCGGTACAGGACACTGCCTCTTGCTGCGTCGTGTCGTTTCAAGATAGCTCGGAGCAGAGATGCTGCTGTTCACTCGCCACCAGATGCCCTTTACGGCCAGAGTGCGAGCACCAGTTTCACGGTACAACTGTTAGTAAGTCTTTTCTGAACGTGATAGCCTGTAATGCAGCCTTGCACGAAGGTGAAACGTGGACGATAAGCGGTTCTGTCACGAAGAGAATACAAGCTTTTGGAACGTGGAGCTACAGAAGTGAGTTGCAGGTTAAATGGGTAGAGTGGTAAAGTAATAAGAAGGCGCTTCAAAGTATACACCCTTTGCCCTCGGAACAGCTGCACAAACTCTTGGAATGAAATTTTCACCCTGCAGCTGAGTGTGAACTGATATGAAACTTGCAGGCAGATTAAAATTGTGTGCCACACCGAGACACGAAAAAGCAAGATCCCGAGTTCGAATCTCGGTCAAGTACATAGTTTGTAGCGTTTTTACAGATATCACAGTTCAACATCTCTGTAAAGTATCTCACTGATCTTCATCATTAGGTGAACCTCAGTTTTTGGACCTCCCTGTCATTTTCATGCCGTAACAGTTGAAGGAGATTTAAGTCATGTGACCGACTTGGCCAAATCATATTCTTCAGTTACTCACATTTCTCTTTTCTATTTACATATCCTCTGCACAATTTGGAAGCGTGTTTGGGATCATTGTTGCACTGAAAAACAAACTCGCGACCAATAAGTCTCTTGCTAGATGGAACTGCATTGTTTATCAGTGACCCGTGATATCCCTCCTTCTGTATCGTCCCCTTAACTGTCGCTACATCGCTGACTTTGTCATCCGCAAAACATCTCCACATCATACTCGACCTTCCACCATGCTTCACTGTTGGCGTCACACGCTGATTCTTCATAGGTTCCCGATGAAGGGCCGGCCGCTGAGGCCGCGCGGTTCTAGGCCCTTCCGTTCGGAGCCACGCTGCTGCTGCGGACGCAGGTTCAAATCCTGCCTCGGGCGTAGATGTGTGTGATGTCCTTAGGTTACTTAGGTTTAAGTAGTTCTAAGCCTAGGTGACTGACGACCTCAGATGTTAAGTCCCATAGTGCTTACAGCTATTTGAAACATTTCTCCATGAAGTCGGCAAACAAACTTCAGCCTTAGATTCGCCCTACCATTCCTCTGACTATTACTGCGCGCTCCTGAGACCATTGCAATCATTTCAGCTTATTTTGTATGCTAATAAATGTTTCTTGGCGGCAATGTACCCCTTTAAACCTTTTTCATGAAGGCGACTTTGCACTGCTGAGGCAAATTGAGTCTGATCGCATACTATTTACATCTCGAATTTCAGATGCAGTACGAGTCCTCTGGCGTTTATTCTCTACACATATGAGCTGATATTCCCTGTGTGACGTTACTCTGGCTCTTCTAGATCTGGAAGATCACGAAACACTTGCATTGGTATTAGTTTGCTTGATCTGTTGGAATGTATTCACAACTGTAGATGGTGCTACACTAACTTTAATTGCTATTGTGCTACTAGATTAGCCTTCATGATGCCAAGCTAGAATTACAGCGCATATTTAAGTTCAAGTCTCCTGCTTCCACCCCATTAGGAGGTAATATGGTGTGAACCTGAACAGGTAATGAAGTGCAAGCAGTGTACCGTAAACTAATGCGAACTGATTGCAACAAAGACATTTGAAGGACTGAGGTCTATTCGAAAGGAACCGTCCCAGGTGAAGGTACATCAATGTTGTTGTGAATACTAATCAAAGCCCCTCCATGCCCAGAATCAGACAAATACAGATCAGAGGCGCTTAGTTTTTACATGTTTATACTTGTTTTATCATCATGAATATTCAGAACGAAATTCCTTTTTCAACCACAAATCCATAGTGTGATAGGTGATCGTAAATTTTGGATCTGTAATATATACAACAAGGATACCATGGTTAGATGGCCTTCCCTCATGACAGAAAGCTGCTGATTTACGAGGTGCATTCAAGGCCTCCGATTTTTTTTCTAATTAACTACCCACCCGAAATCGGTGAAACTGGCTTTACTTCTCGACGTAATCGCCCTGCAGACGTACACATTTTTCACAACGCTGACACCATGATTCCATGGCAGCGGCGAAGGCTTCTTTAGGAGTCTGTTTTGACCATTGGAAAATCGCTGAGGCAATAGCAGCACGGCTGGTGAATGTGCGGCCACGGAGAGTGTCTTTCATTGTTGGAAAAAGCCAAAAGTCACTACGAGCCAGGTCAGGTGAGTAGGGAGCATCAGGAATCACTTCAAAGTTGTTATCACGAAGAAACTGTTGTGTAACGTTAGCTCGATGTGCGGGTGCGTTGTCTTGGTGAAACAGCACACACGCAGCCCTTCCCGGACGATTTTGTTTCAGTGCAGGAAGGAATTTGTTCTTCAAAACATTTTCGTAGGATGCACCTGTTAGCGTAGTGCCCTTTGGAACGCAATGGGTAAGGATTACGCCCTCGCTGTTCCAGAACATGGACACCATCATTTTTTTCAGCACTGGCGGTTACCCGAAATTTTTTTGGTGGCGGTGAATCTGTGTGCTTCCATTGAGCTGACTGGCGCTTTGTTTCTGGATTGAAAAATGGCATCCACGTCTCATTCATTGTCACAACCGACCAAAAGAAAGTCCCATTCACGCTGTCGTTGCGCGTCAACATTGCTCGGCAACATGCCACACGGGCAGCTATGTGGTCGTCCGTCAGAATTCGTGGCACCCACCTGGATGACACTTTTCGCATTTTCAGGTCGTCATGCAGGATTGTGTGCACAGAACCCACAGAAATGTCAACTCTGGAGGCGATCTGTTCAACAGTCATTCGGCGATCCCCCAAAACAATTCTCTCAACTTTCTCGATCATGTCGTCAGACCGGCTTGTGCGAGCCCGAGGTTGTTTCGGTTTGTTGTCACACGATGTTCTGCCTTCATTAAACTGTCGCACCAACGAACACACTTTCGACACATCCATAACTCCATCACCACGTGTCTCCTTCAACTGTCGATGAATTTCAATTGGTTTCACACCACGCAAATTCAGAAAACGAATGATTGCACACTGTTCAAGTAAGGAAAACGTCGCCATTTTAAGTATTTAAAACAGTTCTCATTCTCGCCGCTGGCGGTAAAATTCCATCCGCCGTATGGTGCTGCCATCTCTGGGACGTATTGACAATGAACGCGGCCTTATTTTAAAACAATGCGCATGTTTCTATCTCTTTCCAGGCCAGAGAAAAAAAATCGGAGGTGTAGCCGTCTTTGTGACCAAGACAGAGTAACTGTTGCATGGACAATGGGCGTTGGTGGTGGCTTCATAGTTTCCTTATTTCGATTAGTCCATTTTGGAGCTCTCCCTCTTCCTAGCTCTGGCTACCAACTCAAGCGGGAAAGTCTCGAAAATATAACCCTCGACTGTTGCCTTGCACAAGCCAAGAGCAAGCACTTCCCAGAGTCGGCAAGATGCACCGCGTAGTATAAAACGTAATGGACGCACCCCGTGTGTTGTAACCCTGGAGGGAAACCCGGTACTGATACGCATGACCGCACAAACTGGTGCCCCTTTTCTCGCGCCAGGATTTGCTAATCACTAATCCCGTACTTCTTTGCTAGTTTCCTGTTAACTGAAATAAATGTTGTACAGTGCCAGTCTGAACTGGATGAAAAGTAGGCGATAAATTAGTGAACGAACTAGTTGTTCTGGTAATTCATAGTAACCGTGTCTAACTGACCGTTTAAATATTGGCAATCTAATAACATGCCACTTTTATTAAATTCTTACATAAGAAGTGGATCGTCATGTACCACCCATTCAGTCTTCTAGGTAACAATTTAATACTAATTTTAAAATTTCAGTTTTTGTATTTTTAAAGAGAGGAGGTTATCTAGATCCAATCGTCTCACATCTTGCAAACTAAGTGCTATATTGTGGACAAGAGAAGCTGCATCGTGTACGATTATTTGTTGTTTCCAAAGGGATCCCGTCCCTTGTATGCATTGGCTACATGTTCACAGTGTTGAGGTAGCGCATTGAATTTTTCATCAAAAACATCCCCTTAAACAGATAAGTGGTCGAAAGAAGTCAGTGAACTAAATGCCAGTATAAAAGCGGCTGTTATCTCCACTTGGCTATTGTCCTTCAGTAGCATGTTTCTAGCATAGTTATTTTATTATTTTCCACCTTCAACACCAATGTGTATAATTTTCTGCGCAAGGTAAGAGTTTCGTTAAAGTTGAGGGTTTGTGTAAATACTTGGCTACCGAAACCTCATCCAAGAAGTTTACGCCGCCGATTAGCGTAACCTGAATCCTGAAGTCCCGTTTCTGAGATGCTTCACTGACTTTACCTTACTTGCTACGCTCTCAGGTCCTTTTGATACATGGAAGGGAGACATTTTGCGAGTGATTCTTCCAACAGTTGTAAACACATTCTTAGACTACGAGTGCTCTTACTGTTTACTAAATATTTATCAATTGAAGCTTTCTGCAGGCTACAAAGTTTATTTCAGTCCGCCTTCGTGCGGCAGTGTTATCGCCTGGGTTGGAATAGTATTACTAGTAGGTACATCACTTTGTTTTCTATTGGTTCTGTTGCAGCGTATGTGCTCCTCTTCCTACAGCTAAACTCTGCAAGCGAGAAAGTACTTTTCATTTTCCCTTACTTTATACTACAGTCATAGTTTACGATAAATCTTCTTTTGGTCTAAGGTTTCTTTGTGATAGTAGATGTTCGTTGATAAAGAAAACCTTCTTGCCTTGTGCAATCCTTTCTACTACTTTTTTGTGCAAATAGCGTTTGCGCCGGCCGCGGTGGCCGAGCGGTTCTAGGCGTTTCAGTCCGGAACCGCGCGACTGCAAAGGTCGCAGGTGCGAATCCTGACTCGGGCATGGATGTGTGTGATGTCCTTAGGTTAGTTAGGTTTAAGTAGTTCTAAGTTCTGATGACCTCAGATGTTAAGTCTCATAGTGCTCAGAGCCATTTGAACCATTTTGAAGATAGTGTTTGCGACAAGAAAATAGAATGGCCGTGTGGCTCCTTCGTTGTCTATCATGAGGATGATTGTCCTCTCTAAATATCTGCGTTTTAAATTAAAAAATAAAAATAATTATATTTGATGTAGTGTAGTAATCAGACACGAAATAACTTTAGATAGATCATAGATACAACAAATCTAAATAATATAACCCAATTACAATTCATTAAGTTTAACAGATAAAGCTCAGTGTTCTTAAAGTCACAAAAAGCTTTTAGGCTGGTGATATACTGCTACATGTGTAAGGCACTTGAAATTAGCTCGAACCACCAATATAGTGCTTGGAAAACACACTATATAAATTAAATTTAAAAAAATAGGTAGAAAACGCAAGCGGTGTTGACAGCTGAAATTAATCGATATCAAACCTCAACCTAACAAAAATGAATGGACGTCTCATCATCGCGCGATGTATTAACCTTCGCATCGATCGGTAACGAAAAATAATCAAAGCTATCACTGGCAAACTTACTAAAACTGAAACTCAGTGCAACTGATTCCTAGTCCAAACCAACTACACACGCAAAAATAAAAGTTCTGCGGGACTGCCGGCAGAAATAAAAAGAGAGTCCTGACCACTGGAGACTCTCCCTAAGTCCCCACAGAATTGACACAAAATATTTCTGATTGTTGTGACTGAAGATACGAAAAATGTCTACCACCAAAAGTACGTGGCTTGAACACCGCTCAGATCAGCGTAAGTCTTGCCTCTGCAACTCATTCCAAAATAAAATATGGCATTTCAGTCTTTTGAGCGCTATTTTTTTATTTTCAATTACCGGTTTCAGGGTCTCTGCCCATCTTCAGATCTGTTAGACAAAGTTAAAAAATATAATTAACAAGAGAGATACAGTTAGTAATAGAAATATCTTAGTTTACAAAAAGAAATTTTGGAACGTATTAAATGCCTACATACCATATATTGCAGTTACAGAGTAACTTGTCACTAGAGAACTATCGGTTCTCTGTCATAACTAAAGTACTGTTAAAACCTTATATCGCAGTTTTAGAGAAACCCGATTGGTAACAGTAAAAAGTACCCTCTACCTTTAAGAATTGTGCATATGTTATTTTTTCACCGTACATATTAATGGCGAATATACTTTTTAACAAAACAATTTTTAAAGTAATAACATATGAATAATCATTTTTGAGTGGACCATGAACCGAAATAATTTACACTAATTTAAAATTTCTTTATGAAGAAACTTAAAAATATAATTAAGATGTAGATATTCTTTCGAAAATGTGCGTTTCCTCTTCTTTGTTTTGATTGGTGATGGAGAGGATTTTCCTACGTCAGAACGTACACAACGCCACGCCATGTCCTCTTCTGCCGCGCCCAATTCACTTCGCCGCCAGTATGCTGAGGGCCGTTCCGCTGCAGCTGGTTCTTACTGGAGTGTGCTGTTGCATTCAAGAGTAAGCCTAAAACAGGTCTTTAAAAATCTCATAATAACTCCTCTGCATGGAATCACTTTGCTCATTAAGTAGTACCCCCCCCCATGAACCATGGACCTTGCCGTTGGTGGGGAGGCTTGCGTGCCTCAGCGATACAGATAGCCGTACCGTAGGTACAACCACAACGGAGGGGTATCTGTTGAGAGGCCAGACAAACGTGTGGTTCCTGAAGGGGGGCAGCAGACTTTTCAGTAGTTGCAAGGGCAACAGTCTGGTTGATTGACTGATCTGGCCTTGTAACAATAACCAAAACGGCCTTGCTGTGCTGGTACTGCGAACGGCTGAAAGCAAGGGGAAACTACGGCCGTAATTTTTCCCGAGGGCATGCAGCTTTACTGTATGATTAAATGATGATGGCGTCCTCTTGGGTAAAATATTCCGGAGGTAAAATAGTCCCCCATCCGGATCTCCGGGTGGGGACTACTCAAGAGGATGTCGTTATCAGGAGAAAGAAAACTGGCGTTCTACGGATCGGAGCGTGGAATGTCAGATCCCTTAATCGAGCAGGTAGGTTAGAAAATTTAAAAGGGGAAATGGATAGGTTAAAGTTAGATATAGTGGGAATTAGTGAAGTTCGGTGGCAAGAGGAACAAGACTTCTGGTCAGGTGACTACAGGGTTATAAACATAAAGTCAAATAGGGGTAATGCAAGAGTAGGTTTAATAATGAATAGGAAAATAGGAATGCGGGTAAGCTACTACAAACAACATAGTGAACGCATTATTGTGGCCAAGATAGATACGAAGCCCACACCTACTACAGTAGTACAAGTTTATATGCCAACTAGCTCTGCAGATGACGAAGAAATTGAAGAAATGTATGATGAAATAAAAGAAATTATTCAGATAGTGAAGGGAGACGAAAATTTAATAGTCATTGGTGACTGGAATTCGAGTGTAGGAAAAAGAGAGAGAAGGAAACGTAGTAGGTGAGTATGGATTGGGGCTAAGAAATGAAAGAGGAAGCTGCCTGGTAGAATTTTGCACAGAGCACAACTTAATCATAGCTAACACTTGGTTTAAGAATCATGATAGAAGGTTGTATGCCGGCCGAAGTGGCCGTGCGGTTAAAGGCGCTGCAGTCTGGAACCGCAAGACCTCTACGGTCGCAGGTTAGAATCCTGCCTCGGGCATGGATGCTTGTGATGTCCTTAGGTTAGTTAGGTTTAACTAGTTCTAAGTTCTAGGGGACTAATGACCTCAGCAGTTGAGTCCCATAGTGCTCAGAGTCATTTGAAAGAAGGTTGTATACATGGAAGAACCCTGGAGACACTAAAAGGTATCAGATAGATTATATAATGGTAAGACAGAGATTTAGGAACCAGGTTTTAAATTGTAAGACATTTCCAGGGGCAGATGTGGACTCTGACCACAATCTATTGGTTATGACCTGTAGATTAAAACTGAAGAAACTGCAAAAAGGTGGGAACTTAAGAAGATGTGACCTGGATAAACTGAAAGAACCAGAGGTTGTACAGAGTTTCAGGGAGAGCATAAGGGAACAATTGACAGGAATTGGGGAAAGAAATACAGTAGAAGAAGAATGGGTAGCTTTGAGGGATGAAGTAGTGAAGGCAGCAGAGGATCAAGTAGGTAAAAAGACGAGGGCTAGTAGAAATCCTTGGGTAACAGAAGAAATATTGAATTTAATTGATGAAAGGAGAAAATATAAAAATGCAGTAAATGAAGCAGGCAAAAAGGAATACAAACGTCTCAAAAATGAGATCGACAGGAAGTGCAAAATGGCTAAGCAGGGATGGCTAGAGGACAAATGTAAGGATGTAGAGGCGTATCTCACGAGGGGTAAGATAGATACTGCCTACAGGAAAATTAAAGAGACCTTTGGAGATAAGAGAACCACTTGTATGAACATCCTAAGAAATTTTGGTCATATGTCAAAGCGATAGGTGGATCAAAACAAAATGTCCAGACACTCTGTGACCAAAATGGTACTGAAACAGAGGATGACAGACTAAAGGCCGAAATACTAAATGTCTTTTTCCAAAGTTGTTTCACAGAGGAAGATTGCACTGTAGTTCCTTCTCTAGATTGTCGCACAGATGACAAAATGGTAGATATCGAAATAGACGACAGAGGGATAGAGAAACAATTAAAATCGCTCAAAAGAGGAAAGGCCTCTGGACCTGATGGGATACCAGTTCAATTTTACACAGAGTACGCGAAGGAACTTGCCCCCCTTCTTGCAGCGGTGTACCGTAGGTCTCTAGAAGAGCGTAGCGTTCCAAAGGATTGGAAAAGAGCACAGGTCATCCCCGTTTTCAAGAAGGGACGTCGAACAGATGTGCAGAACTAACGTCGATCAGTTGTAGAATTTTGGAACACGTATTGTGTTCGAGTATAATGACTTTTTTGGAGACTAGAAATCTACTCTGTAGGAATCAGCATGGGTTTCGAAAAAGACGGTCATGTGAAACCCAGCTCGCGCTATTCGTCCACGAGACTCAGAGGGCCATAGACACGGGTTCACAGGTAGATGCCGTGTTTCTTGACTTCCGCAAGGCGTTCGATACAGTTCCCCACAGTCGTTTAATGAACAAAGTAAGAGCATATGGACTATCAGACCAATTGTGTGATTGGATTGAGGAGTTCCTAGATAACAGGACGCAGCATGTTATTCTCAATGGAGAGAAGTCTTCCGAAGTAAGAGTAATTTCAGGTGTGCCGCAGGGGAGTGTCATAGGACCGTTGCTATTCACAATATACATAAATGACCTGGTGGATGACATCGGAAGTTCACTGAGGCTTTTTGCAGATGATGCTGTGGTGTATCGAGAGGTTGTAACAATGGAAAATTGTACTGAAATGCAGGAGGATCTGCAGCGAATTGACGCATGGTGCAGGGAATGGCAACTGAATCTCAATGTAGACAAGTGTAATGTGCTGCAAATACACAGAAAGATAGATCCTTTATCATTTAGCTACAAAATAGCAGGTCAGCAACTGGAAGCAGTTAATACCATAAATTATCTGGGAGTACGCATTAGGAGTGATTTAAAATGGAATGATCATATAATGTTGATTGTCGGTAAAGCAGATGCCAGACTGAGATTCATTGGAAGAATCCTAAGGAAATGCAATCCGAAAACAAAGGAAGTAGGTTACAGTACGCTTGTTCGCCCACTGCTTGAATACTGCTCAGCAGTGTGGGATCCGTACCAGATAGGGTTGATAGAAGATATAGAGAAGATCCAACGGAGAGCAGCGCGCTTCGTTACAGGATCATTCAGTAATCGCGAAAGCGTTACGGAGCTGATAGATAAACTCCAGTGGAAGACTCTGCAGGAGAGACGCTCAGTAGCTCGGTACGGGCTTTTGTCAAAGTTTCGAGAACATACCTTCACCGAAGAGTCAAGCAGTATATTGCTCCCTCCTACGTATATCTCGCGAAGAGACCATGAGGATAAAATCAGAGAGATTAGAGCCCACACAGAGGCATACCGACAATCCTTCTTTCCACGAGCAATACGAGACTGGAATAGAAGGGAGAACCGATAGAGGTACTGAAGGTACCCTCCGCCACACACCGTCAGGTGGCTTGCGGAGTATGGATGTAGATGTAGATGTAGAAGAGCTCAGATGGAAACCCAGATCTAAGCAAAGAAGGGAAAGCAGAAAGGTGGAAGGAGTATATAGGGGGTCTATACAAGGGCGATGCACTTGAGGACAATATTATGGAAATGGAAGAGGATGTAGATGATGATGAAATGGGAGATACGATACTGCGTGAAGAGTTTGACAGAGCACTGAAAGACATGAGTCGAAACAAGACCCCCGGAGTAGACAACATTCCGTTGGAACTACTGACGGCCTTGGGAGAGCCAGTCCTGACAAAACTCTACCATCTGGTGAGCAAGATGTATGAAACAGGCGAAATACCCTCAGACTTCAAGAAGAATATAATAATTCCAATCCCAAAGAAAGCAGGTGTTGACAGATGTGAAAATTACCGAACAATCAGTTTAATAAGCCACAGCTGCAAAATACTAACACGAATTCTTTACAGACGAATGGAAAAACTAGTAGAAGCCGACGTCGGGGAAGATCAGTTTGGATTCCGTAGAAATACTGGAACACGTGAGGCAATACTAACCTTACGACTTATCTTAGAAGAAAGATTAAGGAAAGGCAAACCTACGTTTCTAGATTTTGTAGACTTAGAGAAAGATTTTGACAATGTTGACTGGAATACTCTCTTTCAAATTTTGAAGGTGGCAGGGGTAAAATACAGGGAGCGAAAGGCTATTTACAATTTGTACAGAAACCAGATGGCAGTTATAAGAGTCGAGGGACATGAAAGGGAAGCAGTGGTTGGGAAGGGAGTAAGACAGGGTTGTAGCCTCTCCCCGATGTTATTCAATCTGTATATTGAGCAAGCAGTAAAGGAAACAAAAGGAAACTTCGGAGTAGGTATTAAAATCCATGGAGAAGAAATAAAAACTTTGAGGTTCACCGATGACATTGTAATTCTGTCAGAGACAGCAATGGACTTGGAAGAGCAGTTGAACGGAATGGATGGTGTCTTGAAGGGAGGATATAAGATGAACATCAACAAAAACAAAACGAGGATAATGGAATGTAGTCGAATTAAGTCGGGTGATATGAGGGTATTAGATTAGGAAATGAGACACTTAAAGTAGTAAAGGAGTTTTTCTATTTGGGGAGCAAAATAACTGATGATGGTCGAAGTAGAGAGGATGTAAAATGTAGACTGGCAACGGCAAGGAAAGCGTTTCTGAAGAAGAGAAATTTGTTAACATCGAGTATAGATTTAAGTGTCAGGAACTCATTTCTGAATGTATTTGTATGGAGTGTAGCCATGTATGGAAGTGAAACATGGACGGTAAATAGTTTGGACAAGAAGAGAAAAGAAGCTTTCGAAATGTGGTGCTACAGAAGAATGCTGACGATTAGATGGGTAGATTACATAACTAATGAGGAAGTATTGAATAGGACTGGGGAGAAGAGAAGTTTGTGGCACAACTTGACCAGAAGAAGGGATCGGTTGGTAGGACATGTTCTGAGGCATCAAGGGATCACCAATTTAGTGTTGGAGGGCAGCGTGGAGGGTAAAAATCGTAGGGGAAGACCAAGAGATGAATACACTAAGCAGATTCAGAAGGATGTAGGTTGCAGTAGGTACTGGGAGATGAAGAAGCTTGCACAGGATAGAGTAGCATGGAGAGCTGCATCAAACCAGTTTCAGGACTGATGACCACAACAACAACAACATTAAGTAGTAGGCCTGTGGCGCATATTTCAATCTCTTCGAGCACGTTGAGGTAGACTTTTTGGAGCTTTATGTAGCACCTCCATTTGTTCATTTATATTACTCACTCCATGTTTACTATCTTTCACATGTGCTCCAAATGCTGTCCGATTGCTATGACTACAATGTTCCCTGTATCGAATTTCAAAATTCCGTCCTGTCTGTCCTATATAATAACTGTCACATTCAGCACATTTGATCTTATATACTCCGGAATTGTTGTATTTCATTTGTTTTGTCGTTGCTGGTTTATGTATTAGTCTATGTGCCATTTGCCTTTCATTCAGGAATGCCAAAATGGTGCAAAATAGAAAGATGGCCGCCGCTATTTTAAGCTCTTGGCTGCCCCTTCCACGGAAAATCCAATCCTCTCTGTCACTCAATGACTTCACCCTCCATTACTACATTTTACATGTAATGCAATTAAAAATCCAATGTCGCCATTAGATGCATACTAAAATTCTAAACATAAGTGATACCTCATTGTTAATTCTACGTGCAGTATTTCCTCCGCAAATTAATTTTAAATAACTGCTAATTTTGAGCAGCAGTAGTGAGAATAGTTCATGATTCTGGGCGAGGAGTCGTTGCGGGATGCGGGCAGCAGCGAGAAGCAAGAGACAGCGTTTTGTGTCAGTGGCGGTGAACAAGTCGTGGGGTGGGCTGGGGGCCTGGTGGCGCGCCATTCAGACGTATCTTTTATAGGCGTGGCTGGCAGCGAGGTTGGCCGCAGTTGTTGCTGAAGGCGACACAACTGAAGCGGAGCTGGGCAGTGAGTCGACGACCAGCGAGGATGACGTCTGCACAACGCAAAGCGTGGGGTGGGACCAAGCCGTACGTGGACATTGTCAACTATGGGAACAGACGGCGTCTTTTTCAAGCACCCAGAAGAAGACGGCATTCCACAGTGAGAGAAAAGGTAAAGCGTATTTACTGTGGAGTTGTGCAGAGCACCAGGTGCTTTTGTGGCCCGCATCTATTGGTGGTCAGCTGATAGGATTTTCAGCGTAAGTTATCCTGCAGCAAATGCTGAAAGTGGTGAAGTTTGCTGATGCCTGTTGTGGTTTTTCCAAACACGGCGAAGTCGATAAAATTGTTAAAACTGCAATTTTATGATATACTGCGGGTCCTTGGTACATAAGGAGGTGATATTTTATTGGATTCTGGTCATGGTAGTTACGCAGAGACTGTGATTCAATCCTTGTATGCAGCCACCAGTTTTTTCTGTGTTGTCCTGCTTTTGTTCGTCTGTCTAATAGGTAGCTGTGTGCTATGTTGTCCGTTAGAATTGGTTGCGCAGTCGTTGGAGGTTGATGCTGGTAAGATATATCGAAGATCTGTGGCAGTTGCTCCTGTTACTTATGTAACATGATTCTGTATTCCTTCTTGTAAGGCTGTTATGGGCTGATATTAGTGATACTTCTTTCTTGATTGACGCCCACTTGTAATATCACATGGGCTAAGTAAGATTATTGTTAAGAATATCTGGAGCTGTTTTGAATAAGTTTTCTTTCATCATTATATTGTTGTGCTCACTTTAAATATGAATTACTCCTGTGCAGAATATTGTCCGTATCTGATAATAACGTTTGAAGATATTTCTTTCGATGATGTTTGAACTGCCATGTTATAGTATAGGGTTATAAATAAAAGTTATTTAAAAGTAATCCCACTGTCACTCTGACCCCAGCCAAAACCCTACTTCATGCAATCCTATGTTTAAATTTATATTAGGCATTAACACATTTTTGTTTGTCAGAAACGCGTTTCTTAAGATAATCAGTTATTTCGGTGTTCAAATAGCAAAACTCACTTACTACTTTTAGTGTCTCCTTTCCTAATTTAATTCCTTCACCGTAGCCTGGTGTAATTCGACGTCATTCCTTTAGCTTTCTTCTACTTTTGTCGATGCACAACTGATAACCTATTTTCAAGACACTATCCGTTCCACTTAACTACCGTTACAAGTCCTTTGCTGTTTATGACAGAATTATAATCTCATCGATAAACTTCGCATTTTTTACTTCTTCTCCCTTGACTTTAATTTCCTGTCTACATTTCTCCTTGGTGTAATTCACAATGTACAAATTGAATAACACTGGGGATTGTATAAAGACCTGTCTCACTCCGTTCTCAACCACTACTTCCTTTTCTTGTCCTTCGACTCACACAAATGCAGTCTGGTTTCTGTACAGGTCGTAAATGACATTTCTTTCAGTGTTCTTTTTCCCTGGTACCTTCAGAATTTCAAAGTAAGTTTTCTAATTAACAGGGGTAGATTGGACTTTAATTGCTTGGCGGGACGTAAATGAGATGTACTATGTGTTACCGCCTCCCTATCATCAGACAAAAACAGAATCACCTGCTAATTATCTTTTCCCTGGACCGTGGTGACATCAGCCATCATCACGTACTGCAGGGAATTTATTGCCTTGATAAATGACTTTATTAACGAAGGGAATAGGGGGAAAACTACACACCAGTAACAGACAGACACTTGCAACTGAATCAGATACATTTACGACAAAATACATAAACACGAGGTCATCTTCTCACATAGAAAGAGGTTGGGCTATATAGCGGTTCGCCGTCTTGCTGTAAGATAAGGATAATTCGAATGAAAGATAATGAGGATCAAACAAGGTTGAGTCCCTGGGAAAACTGAG
Source organism: Schistocerca cancellata (assembly GCF_023864275.1). Classification (NCBI taxonomy): domain Eukaryota; kingdom Metazoa; phylum Arthropoda; class Insecta; order Orthoptera; family Acrididae; genus Schistocerca; species Schistocerca cancellata. Next base: position 426,301,641 of record NC_064633.1, read on the forward strand.
ATCAGTTTTGGGGATTGTGAACCACGAAAGAAAGTAGTTAGCCACGAGGGTTACACAATACGAAGGCGCAGACAGGAGCAGCGTAACAAACCTTACCACCTTAACATCGATCGAATCGCAATAAAGGTTGTTCGCGGTGCATACAGCAAATTTGCATCTTAATCACGGCCGCAGGTGCAACGAGGATTCTACCGCGAAACATCTCGATTAAAGCTACACATGGTTGATTACAAGGTGATGGAGGCCAACACATATACAATGAAAATGACGGCAACTCCCGCAATATTGCTAATAACGAAGCGAAGCTGACCGAGACTGGGGTAGCGACGCAACTGTTCCCACTGCTTTCGGCTGAGGGTAGCAACAGTTTTCCGAACCAATGTGGGGCTAATGTCCCTCCATACCAGCGAGGTTACGGTTTGAATGTGAAAGTAACGGTCCCAGAACTTTCTACAGAGTTTCGCCATTTTGTGAATATACTGAATTAAATGATTGTTTAACAAGAAAATTGTTACACTAGTCTTTTAATTGACTGATTTATAGGCCTGTGACTACTATCACTGAACTTTTGAATACCTAAGCAATACGAATCTGTGACTGGAAACGTGATTGTAATTTAATTGAACTCTCTTTCTTTGGGGTGGACTAGACAGCTGCTGAAATTTCTCCACTTGTTTTACATTTCTCGCAAAATTCTCTGGGTTACAAATGGGATAACTTTTATAACCAACAATTCCAGGTAAGCTGCAATAGTTTAATTAATAATGTTTCTTCTCCGCTACAAGTTTGTTTGCGCTGTACCGCTGTTTTCAAGTAATCCTGTAGATGTTGCATTTGGTGAGTCTATTTGCATTCATAAAAGTTGTTCATAAAGATTAGTTTACATATATACTTACATCTAGTTCATTTAGATGCCCATTTTGCATCTGTGAGTAAACTGTCGATTATCTATTTGTTGCTAGAGTGTTATAATCATGTAAGTTCTATTTGCATAGAATATTTTCGTTGATATTTTATGTTTTCAGTGTAATCATTGCTCATCAGTTATGTTAGATTTGTTTCACTGATGTTATAGTTTTATGATTTGTAGGTATGGCTATCTTTTGTTTTTATTATACTAAAAACAACCAGACGATTCTGAAGGAATTAAATTAAAAAATGAGACACTAACAGTAGTAGGTGAGTTTAGCAATTTGGGCACCAAAATAACTGATTACAGCAAAAAATGCACTTCTGATAAAGAGGATCTTATTGACATCTAATATAAATGTAAGCATATAGTGAAGGAATTGGGTGGAGTGAAGTTTGGACTGGAGGCTGTGCGAGCATAGGATAATTTTTAAATAAGTCTTATTTTCAACCACATATTGTAAGTTATTATTACATATTATACCATACCATTATACTGTATTATATCATAATATATTACCCTTTATTATGGAAGTTCAAATAACGTCGACACAAATACCTTCAACAGTTAAAATTCGAAATATATAATATTGTCCCCAAGAATAATTCTTAGTTAAAAATGGCACAGCATAGTAATAATAAAAAGCTTTTTCTAATCAGATCCGAATATTCTTAACAATAGTGTTACCGAAACACCACAACAGACAGACATCAAAAATATCAGCTAATAACAATTTTCCAAGGGGGCACCCAGAATCAAACTGTGTACCTAATACAAGCAACTCCCATAGAACACAGATGAATCTTACGAGCATCAACCTTTTAGTGATCTGCATCTGCTCCTGGGTATGCCCTACAGTCCAGTATCTGATTTTGGAATCTCTGCCAGACCATGATGTACTTTGACTAGAATCTTCCTGTATCCCCCTGCCTTTTCCAAGTACACCTCCACCTCTTGTGATTCTTGAACAAAATATTCGCTGTTACTGGCTGAAATTTATTTTAGAACTCGATTAGTCTTTCTCCGCTAGCATTCCTAGTACCAAGATCAAATTCTCCTGTAATCCTTTATTTTATCCTTCCCTTCAACCGCATGCCAATCCCCCATGACTATTAGATTCTAATCCCCCTTTATGTATTGAATTACCCCTTGAATATCCTCATACACTTTCTCCATCTTTTCATCTTCTGCTTGCGTCGTCGGCATGTTTACCTCAACTATCGTTATCGATGTTCGTTTGTTGTCGTTTCTGATAAGAACGACTCTATCACTGAACTGTTCACAGTAACTCACTCTCTGACCTACCTTCCTATTCACAGTGAATCCTACTCCTGTTATAAAATTTTATGCTGCTGTTGATAGTACCCTATAATCCTCTGACCAGAAATACTTGTCTTCATTCCATTTCACTTCACTGACCCCCTCCCCCCCCCCACTTTATCTAGATTGATGCTTAGCATTTCCCTTTTCAGATTTTCTAGGTTACCTTCCACGATCAAGCTTCTGACATACCACGCCCCGACTCGTAGAACATTATCCTTTCGTTGGTTATTCAATCTTTTTCTCATGATCATCTCCCCCTTGGCTGTCCCGTCATGGAGATCCGAATGGGGAACTAATCTGGAACTTCTGTCCATGGAGAGAGCATCACGACACTTTTTCAGTTATAAGCCACATGTCCGGTGGATATACGTTACTTGTCTTTCATGTAGTCGTTCCCATTGCCTTCTGCATCCTCATGCCGTTGATCATTGCTGATTCTTTCGCCTTTAGGGGCATTTCCCACCCCAAGAACAAGAGAGTGTCTCGAACCTCTGCCTACTCCTACTCCCCCTTTGACAACACTGGTTACTGAATGAGGGTGACCTCTTACGCTGGAAGTCTTCTGCCACCATTGCTGGATTTTTATTCAGACATCTATAGAACAGTAAATGAGACATTGCTCAGAACATATACTTACGAGATCTGTTAGAAAACTATCCGACCTTTGGCCGGGAAAAAAATAAAGAGGCGTATCTGCAGCGCTGGACACCTTCCGTGCAGAGATGACTGAAGACATTTCCCTCCAGGGATGACCTAGAGATATCGCTGGCGAGGGCTACAGCGGAGAATCTGGCGGTTCGATTTTAAAAAGTGTTGATTTCGCCACAAGGAGTACATGAAGTCGTTTCTCTGTGGGCACAATTGCTCATCTGTTTACTCGAGTGAAGATTCTTTAGCTCTCTGTGGAGTCTGACACACATACAGAAGTGCTTCTTTAGGAAAGAATATTTGAGTCGAATTTCTGTTCCTGGCTGGTGAGCAAACAAAAATCTTCACTCATGTAGTGTCTTGTACCGAGGTAATTTCAGTGTAGGAGATTGTGGACAGCATACTGAGTTCACTGTGTAGGCAGAGAATTACAGGTACACCACGTACGTCATCTACAAGGAGGCCACGTCATAGGTGCATTATAACTGCTGTCCGTAATTCAATAAGTTGTGCGCGCGTTTCGGTTGGTGGGCAGAAAACTGTTGAGTTTCATTTGCTTGTCCACTGAGCCATTTTCTGAAAGTGCCAGTCGGGGTGTAGGTCTTCCGTTTCTCACCACTAATCAACATCAGGCACATTTATGTCCGTCTAAACAAAGTCGTATAAACAAAGTCAAACATATGTTCTGCGAATCTCGAAAATTACATTTATAACAGAATCTGACATTATATGCTTCATATTTACACAATTTAGTGAACTCTACATATATTCTGAGAATAAATCATTTACGGTATTCAGGTTCTGGTTCATTCTATTATCATTCCGACAGGAGTAAATGGTTTGATTTGCTAGACTGAAGTGAAGTAAAACCACAGCACGATACTTCGTTTTATGGAACTCCCTAGGCGTAAGTTGTCAATGGCAGCGAATGCGGAAACAATATTAGGCAGTCACAGATACACACGCTATATGTTACAAACACCACCGAAGTTTATAATAAAACAGAAGATTTGTTAGTTGACATTCACCCATTAGCCCGTCCCTGTGTGAGAAGCATGAAGCATTAACTTTGCAAGGATAAGAGATATGACTACTTGATATTCGGAACTTTGGATCAGTCCTGGAGGCATGCTAGGAAGGGCAGTTTCATGTTGCGATTGAAAATGTAGGTAAGGTTTAAGAAAAACCAGTATACATTCGTAGGACTTGTCGATCTATAAAAAATCGTGAATGGTGCAATATGTTCAAGATTCTCATAAAAATAGATGTAAGCTGTATCAGAAGAAGGGGACCATAGAGCATGTACAAAAATCAAGGTGGTACAATAAGAATGGAAGACCAAGAATTAATTGCTGAAGTTGAAAACGGTATCAAGATAGTATTTTTTCACTCCTACTGTCCAACCTATACATTGAAGGAGCAATGACCGAAATAAAAGAAATGCAGGGCAATGAAATGGTTGTACGGCATTATTTTGTAATCGTCAGAACAATGTTTGTTCCTTCAGACATAAAATGACGACAAGCCATTAGTCCGTCCCTGTGCGAGAATCATTAACTTTGCAAGGCTAAGAGCTGTGATTACTTGATATTCGGAAGCTAATCCATTTCGAAAACTTTATGACTGCGTCTCGTATGGAAACGAACGGAATGTATTTACAACAGACTATCAAGGATGTACATAAACGACATTTTTACCAATGTAAAAGCTTTTATCTACCCTTAGAAGTGTTTCAGGCCGTTTGCGTATGTAATGTTCTTCTCCTTTTGAACCTATGAACCCACTGCGAAATTTTTACCGTTACTGACTGGCCAGCCTAAATTAAACTTCATGGTTATGGGAAAGAGAGGCGGACAAAAAGGTTTTTAATTTCCTTATTTTGTAAAACTGCCTGTTTAAGATAGTTCAAGATCATTTCCAGCGAAAGCGATTTTGTCAGTGTTATATGGCATCATCATCTGCGCGGAAAATGCAAGTTTTCGGCGAAGGTATTGTCATCAGTGTCTGCGGAGGCAGGTCTGCCAAAGCCTTCCACGCTGTTATTTTGTTTTGTCATAACAAGGGCAGCGCCGACGCGGCAATTGTAAGGAGAATGATTAACGGAGCAGAGACGCCAGCCCGTCTCATTGTCGCTCAGGTAATTACAGCGCAAAGAACCGGCGACCACATAAAGCAGCAGCGGAGGGGCGTCCGGCGCGCAACTGCAAGAAGAAAGAGCTCCTCATAGTCGCCGACGTATCGGGGGAGGTGAGACGTGCTGGAGGGGTGGGGGCACGATATCGGATTGGAGTGCTCCGACAAAAGAGTTGGCGGGCTCGCAGTTAATTAAAGTGGGCTTCGAATTAGTCCGCCGCGCCGTGGGTGGTGCGGGAATTAAAGGACACCCAGATATCTCGCAGGATTATCGTCAAAGGACACCAGGATGGCTTCACGATGACTCGTGGGACAGATGGTGGTATCTGCTGTCCATTGCATTGTAGTGCCGCCACAAGGGGGGAGGGGGGGGGGAATACAGCCTGAAAGAATGATTTCTGTAACGTGTATATGGTCTCATATTAGGAAAGTACGCCTGATCGGGACGTAAAGAACTATACGTCTCAAACATGAGTATTTTAAAAAATAGATTATTAACTGCGAAAGAAGTTGCATCAGGTGAAGGAATGAGGTAGCCTTAGATTTAGACACCGCTCAGTGCCAATTTTGAACGAAATTACAAAACGGAACAACGAATAGCAGACATGAACAATGAAATTTGTGTTGGACACGGTCTCAGACCCGCTTATCGCGAACGTTCGCCTTACTACTATGCTATTAGAGAATGACTCACGGCCCGACACAAGCTTCCGCAAGTCGTCAACCATGTGACTACAACCTGCACTAATACATCCATTATGTATATTCCCGTGCAGCGGAGATATCTTTACTGAAAACCGCTTGTCATCGTCTCGGAACTGTTCAGCTACTGTAAGAAGTGCACAATGATGTTCTCATTTCCTCCGGCCATAATTGTGGGTTCTTTGATTGCTCGGAGAGGTGGCACATAGTAACTGCAATTCATAAAACATTACTTCACTTTATTGCATCAACGATTACAAGATTTACTTAAGTTTGACATACTTCTTTGCCACAGGTTTAGCGGATAATTTGCAACTGTCATTGACTAGCAAAGTATCACTTAATGTACTAATTAACAACCTATTTCCTTGAGGTACAATGTTCAACATTTACCAAAGTTCTAGTTCAAGTTCACTTTGACAACTTGTTGGTCCTACACTACGATGTTGGCTCGTCCAGATGAGGTCACGAACTGGGGCGTCCACTCTCGTTAGATGAGTGGTCAGCGCGGCGGAATGCCACGCCAAGGGGCCCGGGTTCGAGTCTGAGGCAGGAGATTTTCTCCGCTCAGGAACTAGGTGTTGTGTTGTCCTTATCATCATTTCATCCCCATCTGCGAAGCGCAAGTCGCCAAATGTGGCGTCGAATGCAATAAATACTTGCCCTCGGCGGCCGAACTTCCCCGAATGGGGACTCCCGGCCCACAATGCCCTACGCTCATTTCCATTTTCCACCAACTGGGGCAGAGCTCTTCCGTGCTCGACACTATATTGGCCTCAACACGAGGGCGCTGCTATACTGAGAGGGAAGGCATGTCTTGTGGAGTGCCTCCCATTGGGCCGGCCACTGTGGTCGAGCAGTTCTAGGCGCTTCAGTCCGGAACCGCGCTGCTGCTATGGTCGCAGACTCGAAACCTGCCTCAGGCATGGGTGTGTGTGCTGGCCTTAGGTTAGCTAGGTTTAAGTAGTTCTCAGTCTAGGGGACTGATGACCTCAGATGTTAAGTCCCATAGTGCTTGGAGCCATTTGAACCTCCCGTTGGTTGTAGCGGATTCCAGTGAGCCCTCACTTATCTCTGTGGTATCGATTCGCATTGCCGACTTTGGTGTGACACTGCGATCTATGGACGATATCGCAGGATATCGCAGGATATCGCAGAATGTCTTTACGACGACTTGAACTCCGCTGTACAATTTCAATGGTGTGTCTGAATGTCTGTGGAGGAATGGCAGCACATTCTTAAGAGCGGTAACCAGAGAAAGTAGTGATGTTGGACGGTGCGGCCTGGAGCAAAGTCATCATTCGAACTTACCGCGAAGGTGTTCCACTGAGTTCATGTCCAGAATTTGGGCAGGCCAGTAGATTACAGGAACGGTATTGCCCACAAATTATTGCCTCACAAATGCTGTTTTATGATAAAATTATCGCCTCTGAACTGTTCCCTACTGTAAGAACTATACAATGCTGTTCTCATCACTTCAAATAAATCATTATAGTCATCCATTGTCCAGTGGCGTCGTTCCTTACATCATCTTAAGCATCGCTTGACATTGATTAGAGAAACATGTAGCTTAAGAGGAGCCGCTTGAACATTATACCTCCTTTTAACTCCCTACACACAGTCATTGTGTTAGCTGGACAGTTGGTAGCACTTTGCACCCACGAGTGATTCCTTCGGCTAATTTAATGGAATTTTACACAACCACTCTCCTCAATGCTCGTCGGCCCCTGTCCGCCGGTAGATGAGAACTGCCTGGTTTTGGTTCAGATGTGGTTGTTCCTTCGCGTTTATAATTCACATTCACGTCAGCCACAGTCGACTTGAGAAGCTGTAGAAGGGTTGAAATGTCTGGATTTGTCACTCAGGTAACATCCAATGACTCGTCCACAGAGCTCTTCAGATAGACCCGTTCTGCTGTTAGTACTTCTCTGCTGGAAACACAATGCTCTCTGCCTCCTATTATTCTGGCAGGGACGCCTCTCACATCCATTGGTCAGTCCCCCTCACTTAAAGGTGTCCCGATGCTTTTGATCAGATGCTATTATACTCAAGTACTCCGTACCTCACATTACACACCAGAATACCGAGAAACGGAATTAAAAGATGAGTCAGTTGCCGAGACTGTGTATCACCAAAACTGGTAGCAGAGGTCTTACAGTTTTTGTAAATTCTTGGCTTCTCATCCGAGATGTCTCTCTAGAGAAAATAAGCTAATTCAACGGCGATGTAGATAACCTGCAGGTTGTCGGCAGGAAAGACGCCTTACCTGACTGATAGAGGCGGGACCGGCGTGTCATGTGGACTGCGTCACTGATGTGAGTATAAGCCGCCTAATAGACACTACCTGTTTCGTGCCGTATGAAGACGTGTTTAGTCTGTCTCCATATCGCTACGCCCACAAGGACCCTGCTTTGTTTAAGGACTTTAAGGTTTCCGCTAATCGTTTACTTTCATTGCGCAGCCAACAACGAGTCTTGCTCTGTTTACGGTAGACGATTTCATGTCGGGAGTGGACAGAAAACAAATTTTTGATTGGAAACGGCCATTTATTGATGCTATAAAATTACGTGACCAAAATGATTTTTAGTATTTTCTTCACTCCATTTGAGTTTACTTGCTGTGGTCAAGCTTTGATCACATTTTATAATTCCCCCTCACCCCTCCCGTTGCTCTTACTCTCTTACTATACCAGACTAACTATTTGTTGATGCTTCAAAATGTGACGTATCAAAATATTCCGTATTTAAGTCTAGGTGTGCCATAATGCTCTTTTCTTTCCGATTCGATTAGTTACCTATTCTATGTATCTACAGCATTCCTCTATACCACAACATTTCAGAAGCTTCGATTCTTCTCTTATCAGATAACGAAGATGTACTGAAACGATATGGAGGAGTAAGAAATTTAATGGTACAACTCGACTTCGGGAAGGGATCAGTTGATAAGACAAATTCTGAGTCATCAAGGAATTTCCAGTTGAATAATGGCGGAAAGTGCGAAGAATAAAAGTTGTAGAGACATGAAAACGCCTGACTACAGTAAGCAGGCTCAAGTGGATGTAGGATGCGGTAGCTATGCAGGGACATGATCGACTAACGTGGGAAGTATAAGGTACCCCTCATTTTCAAACTACGTTTTGTTTCCGTATTTTCCATATTTAGAGAATTTATACCGCGTTTACGGATATCAGCAGCATTGAGTGAGCTCAGGCAGCATTGCAGAACGCATAGCAGGGAGTAAGATTACGGTTCCCACTTTGGCTGAAGTAAGTGTTAGAACATCTGGTGTTGTCTGTACGAGATGGGGTGAGTGCTGTGGCTGGCTTGAGAAAAACAGTTACGCCAGGGCAGTATACTTAGGGATACGACAGCCGTTCTAGTACGAAGAAAGTAATTTTGTTTAATAAACATTTACTATTAAAAGCGTCCGTCCCCGGTAGCTGAGTGGTCAGCGCGACAGAATGTCAGCCCTAAGGGGCTGGGTTCGATTCCCGACTGGGTGAGAGATTTTCTCTGCTCAGGGACTTGGTGTTGTGTTGTCCTAATCATCATCATTCCATCCCCATCGACGCGCAAGTCGCCGAAGTGGCGTCAAATCGAAAGACTTGCACCTGGCGAACGGTCTACCCGACGGGAGGCCCTAGTCACACGACATTTATATTTACTAATAAAAGCCACTTTTTCCACTACAGATATTAGAACAAGCCTATTGATCATAAAAACTTTCTTACAACAACGTTACGAAGCAAGAAAGCAATTTTAATAAACAAATTAACAATGCTGAAGATTATGCAGTTGTACGAACAGTTACGATGTTCCACGATTGTAAGCAAGAGATCTAGACTGCGCGGCATAGTCGCCAATTGCCGATAGTACGCCTTTGGATCTTTGGATCTAGTTTTGTCGTAAGACGATGCTCAAAGGAAATAGCTATTTCGGAGTTAATAGTGATTGATTGTTTCATTATTATCAGATAACGTTGTTTTCTTAAATAAACACTTCATAAGATCATCCAAGATCATTATTTCAACTAACATAGCGTCCCGCTTTCACCACTTAGAAATTATTGTATACAAAATTGCACTTTCTAGAGAATCCGATGGATTCGAGAGCAACACTACGAGACTTTTGCGGCAAAACAGGTAGGAGAAAATCCTGTGCGACGACTCATTAAAATAATCCAAGGGCGAAACTCTATAAGTGCCGCATGGAAAAGCACGGCCAGTAACACCGTACGCCTCTTTTGCCTTGCTCTAAGGATTCGATGACTAAACTGAGACACTTCTGGCGTTTAGTAAAAAGGAAGGAGGCGGGATCTGACGAAGGCTGCATCAACCGTCTTGGGACAGGAGATCAACAACAACCATTAGTTTAAAAATTGTATCTGAGTCAATATAACACATAATTAAATAAATGTCGTTGACTAGGGCTTCCCGTCGGGTAGACCGTTCGCCGGGTGCAAGTCTTTCGATTTGACGCCACTTCGGCGACTTGAGCGTCGATGGGTATGAAATGATGTTGATTAGGACAACACAACACCCAGTCCCTGAGCGGAGAAAATCTCCAACCCAGCCGGCAATCTAACCCGGGCCCTTAGGACTGACATTCTGTCGCGCTGACCATTCAGCTACCGGGGGCGGACAATATAACACATAACTGATGAGACAATTCATTGTGATCATCTGCTTACCAAATTCGGTTCACCTTCGGAACAAACAACAGCTGAGGTTCTGCGTCATGTGGATCCGACAAGTCGTTGGTAGTTTTCCGGAGGTATGTGCCATCTGATGTCCACGCATAGGTCACGGAGTTCTCGTAAATTACGGGCTGATGGCCTATAGGAGCGAAAATGGTGCCGCCCGATTGCGTCCCTGATGTGTCGTGCCGGGTCGAGACCAGGCAACTTTGATGGCCAAGACGTCGACGAGAGTTCACTATCGCGCTAATGGAGCCACTGCGGCACGATTCTGGGCTCGTGATAGGGGCAGATATTCTGCTCGAAGGTGCCATAGCCATAGGTGAAGAATTTAAGCATGAAGGCATGCAGGTTGTCTGTAATAATGTTCACGTAGTACAAAGCTGTCATGTCCCATGTATGTCCAGGTGAATGTCCCTCGTAGCACAATACTGGACTGTCCAGCTTGCGTCTGTAGTGACGTGCATGTCTCGGGCAGCCGTTCACATGGACGAGCCACTTTGGATGCGACTATTGATCTTGTGTAGCAAGAAAAGCGAGTCATCAGATCAGGCGACACATTTCATTTGCTTTGCGCTTCAATTTTAATGACCCTTTGCTCACAGTAGTCGTAATTGACGATGCCATTGAGTCAAAACGGAAACACGTAGGGGTCTCTATTGTACAATGATGCTCATAAATTAAGGATAATGCTGATACATGGTGAAACAACGCTCTGGTGGGCGGTTTGCGGGTTTAAATCACCTCGGGGTATGACCATGCAGCGCATCTGACCTGCGGTCCTCGCACGGAGGCGCTGGCAGCAGTCCACATACGCAGAGGTGTGTCGGTGCATGTCAGAGTACGGTGCAGCGAGTGCAGCGAGTAAGTGTGCAGACGTTTTCAGACGTGCTAATGGTGACTGTGTGTTGAAAATGGCTCAAAGAACACATATTGATGACGTTATGAGGGGTAGAATACGAGGGTGACTGGAGATTGTCAAATACAGCAGGTCGTAGTACGGGCCCTCCGTGTGCCACAAAGTGCGATCTCAAGATTATGGCAACGACTCCAGCAGACACGAAACGTGTCCAGGCGCTACAGTACGGGAAGTCCACAGTGTACAACACCACAAGAAGACCGATATCTCACCATCAGTGCCCGCAGACGGCCGCGGAGTACTGCAGGTAGCTTTTCTCGGGACCTTAACACAGGCACTGGAACAGCTGTCTCCAGACACACAGTCTACAGACGACTGAACAGACATGGTTTATTCGCCTGGAGACCTGCAAGATGCATTCCACAGACCCCTGGTCACAGGAGAGCCCGTAAAGCCTGGTGTCAAGAACACAGTACATGGTCATGAGAACAGTGGTCCCAGGTTATGCTCACGGACGAGTCCAGGTATAGTCTGAACAGTGATTCTCGCCGGGTTTTCATCTGGCGTGAACCAGGAACCAGATACCAACCCATTGATGTCCTTGAAAGGGACCTGTATGGAGGTTATGGTTTGATGGTGTGGGGTGGGATTATGATTGGTGCATGTACACCCCTGCATGTCTTTGACAGAGGAACTGTAACAGATCGGGTGTATCGGGACGTTATTTTGCACCAGTATGTCGCCTTTTCAGGGGTGCAATGGGTCCCACCTTCCTCCTGATGGATGTGGAGGAGAACCTTGAAACAGAAGATATCAGGTGAATGTAGTGGCCTGCCTGTTCTCCAGACCTAAACCCCATCGAGCTGGGATGCTCTCGGTCGACGTATAGCTGCACGTCTTCAAACCCTATTATATCTCTTAAAAGAAATATAATGTAACTATTTATTTTGAGGAAACACTCTCCTAGTAAATTCGTTTGTCCCCTGATTTATCGTGATCCGTCACTGATCCTTAGTGGAGTTAGTTTTTACTTTTAGCTTTCAAAAAAAATACAAAAGAGATATAATAAGCAAAATAATGAATTGCGTAGGTTGCCAATTACGTATTACATCTGGTTTTATCGAGCGCCAGGCTCCCTACAAATTACTGTAAATGCAATAGCGTAGTAGTACTCAGCTCTGAAATTATTACTATCACAGAAAATAGACAAGTTTTAATAAAATTATTTCACTGGATTACTTCAATTAATCTCACAGAATATTTTTACTTAATTTCTTCCGCTCCGGCTATCAGACATTGTGCTGTGAAAAAATATTTTTAAATGTACCGCGTAATGGCGGCTAATTGCTAACAGTCAGAGATTACTGTTACTCCCTCCGCAGCAGCTGGAAACATGCTAAATAATTTTCATTAAATATTCTTTTCATAAGATAAATGTGGCGTAGGTTCTTGAAATAACACACGGAGATCACTTTATACTAATATATTCTTGCTAGGACACAGTTTACACCATTAAATATTTGCAATCACGTTACGACAGAAAACAAATGCAAGCGCAGCACAATAGCTTGCGTACCTTACTCCAGCTCACACCAGAACGAACAGAACAAAACAGACTAGACAGAAGAATGAGCATTGCATTGTATTTTATACTCTAACAAAGATAATCACATTATAATCTCACACAATAAAAATAATGTCTTTTCTGCATTTATCGGTATATATATTGTATATTTTTACAGTTAAATCAATGATAAATCAATGTTTTCAATTAATTTTGAGTTTTATTTATGTTTCACCTTGATAAGGGTGAATATTGCAAAAGGGACACTACAACCCCTAGGACACTTCAGGAGCTCCGAAAGGCACTGGTGCAAGAATGGGAGGCTACACCCTAGCAGCTGCTCGACCACCTGATCCAAAGTATGCCAACCCGTTGTGCGGCCTGTGCACGCGTGCATGTTGATCATATCCCATATTGATGTCGGGGTACATGCGCAGGAAACAGTGGCTTTTTTTAGCACAAGTGTTTCATTCTCAACTTAACACCAATACTGTGCACTTACAGATCTGTTCCGTGTGTGTTCCCCATGTTCTTATGCTATTAGCGCCAGTTTTGTGTAGTTCCACGTTGTGTGGCACCAAATTCTGCAATTATCCTTAATTTATGAGCATTAGTGTAGAATGCCATATTCAACAATATGCACTGCACTATGTGTTCAGAACAACTCATCCCTGCACCAGCATTGTAGAATGTCGCCATATCTGCCACGGATCACCGCCTATCCAAGTTTGCTAAGCCTCCGACTTGCATATTTTGTGACGAGTTTTGGACACACAACACCTTGTTGCCTACTTCAACAACTCTCTATAGATGCTCAAGACAATAGCACGCAAACAGCCGAACAGCAACGCCATCAGGTGGCATTTAGATATAAGAATAAATATGACTAGAAAAGTGCAAACTAACACAGTCTAAGACAGAAAATTTCGTTATTCAGTTCAATAACCGGTTTGTATTGTTACGGTCGTCATCAGATTGATCTGAAGAAGAATGTGCCTATTTATGAGTAAGAACGTGATAATAAGTTACAATAGTACAAGCACTAGCGTCGATTTGCATTATCTGAGAAGTATCTAAAACAGTGGACGTCAAACTGCGGCGCCGGCCGCATGCGACCACAATCAAGCATTCGTGAGGCCCCTCGATTCTCAGCCGTTATTTTATATTAATATGCGTCTACCAACTAAAAGTTGAATCCAAAAAGTTAGCAAACTTTAAGTGCTTCTTAACAGTGTAGTTGTCCTGCTCAGTAACAATAAAAAATACAGACTTTGAGATGTGCTTTATTGTAAGGGACGTTGGTTATCCCCGCGTCAACTGAGTAAAGTAGGCCGCTTACTTCAGGGGCACTATGGCGTTAGAACAGAGTTTCCCAAGCTCTCTGAGTCCATTACCCCTGAGTACAATGAGATATTACCTAGCACTCCCTCTCCCCACCCAGTCACTAACGTCATCAACATAAGTGGCTAACTAAATTTTAGAATGAAAAAAAAAATTGTCTGAACACTTCTATTTTTAGAATGACGAAAGATAGTTTCTGTAGGTGTTTTATTACATCATGACCTAATGATTCTGCTTACTTCTAACAATCCTTTTTTGTAGAATGGCGAAACAGCAATTCACCGCGAGGGTACCTCCAACTGCACCTCAGAAAATAAATATAACTATCCACATTGAGGATAGACACTTGTTACAGCCGGCTGGTTTGGCCGAGCGGCTCTAGGCGCTACAGTCTGGAACCGCGCGACCGCTACGGTCGCAGGTTCGGATCCTGCCTCGGGCATGGATGTGCGTGATGTCCTTAGGCTAGTTATGTTTAAGTAGTTCTAAGTTCTAGGGGACTGATGACCTCAGAAGTTAAGTCCCATAGTCCTCAGAGCCATCTGAACACTTGTTACAAAATATGCTTCCTCTACACCCCACCTCCCCTTAGCGATTTCTGCTTCACCCACACTCTAGACCCCCATTTAAAGGCAGCTGAATTAAAATGGTGCGCTACACTTACTGTCGGTAAATTACTTCATTGCTGGACTCCTTACTTCTGAAATGGTAGAAATTGGAACACCTTAGACTGCCAAAACTTTATGTCTGACAGCTAGTTCTAATAATAACATTTCTAAGGTCCTGCGGCATTTTAGCAAACATTATATAGTTATTGTCGTGTAGTGCCGTCAATTAGATGGATTATCTGTTGCCAAATGACTAACGAAGCAATTTGTGGTCCACTGCATGAACTACCTAGAACCCAGAGAAGACATTTTGGTGGGATATTAAAGAATATGTGAAATACATGTATAAGTTTTCCTATTGTAGATGCATGGCAAAAAGTAAAATGTTAGTGTGTGAAAAGTGGACTATGTCACTAGAAGATGTTCATAATTTGTTTCATAAGTTTTAACCTCAACGAAATTGTGTCACGAGTAAAAAAAGATAAGGACCGGTAGCATTCGCGGTGCACTGCAGAGTGTTTCATCATTCTGGATAAAGAAAAGGTTGTTAGAAAGAAGCAGAATCATTAGGTCATGATGTAATAAAACAGCAACTGAAGTTTTCTTTCGTCGTTCTAAAAATAAGTGTTCAGACAGATTTTTTTTTAATTTCATTTGGTTAGGCATTGATGCTGATGACGCTAGTGGTGAAGGTTGTTAGATAATTTAATCAGCATTACAGGCTTATAAATAATAATGAGAATAATGATCTTTAAAAAATAATTTAGTTCCGTAACAGTAACACACTCCAATTCTTTTGTTTTTACGTCTTAGAAAATTTCATTGTTCCCCTCATGGAGTAATTACCCCCACGTTTGGAGCCACTCTGTTAGAGTCTGTGAGAGGGGAGATGTTTTATTGTTAGCTTCCAGTACTGACAACTCACGGAGGTGTGCGATTCGTACCGATCAGTTGCTGCTTTACAAAGACACGGAAGTAACAAGATCCGTGAATGAATGTTACAGAGACGGTCATCGCCAAATTCGGTAGTTGTTTGTAGCTAGGGACATTAAATTAATTAAGGCTGTTGTAATACAGCGCAGTGAAGGGAAGAAAAATGACAATCTAAACATTTAAAACACATTTACGATCGTGTCTCACATTGTAAAATGCGTTTAAATATAAGTACCATTATTGATATTAATCAATTAATCATCTTCTTACATAAACAACAAAACGACACTTCTTTAGGCAATTACAGTGTCACAACTTTTGGGGTCGCCGGTTGTAAATGCTCCTTAAACCTCACATAAAAAGAGAGGCCGATTTGGTTATAAAATAGTTAACAAAATTATTACACTTGATCCTATACACATCATACCGGTCAAATTTGTTGTGTGCACTTCTCTACTTACGTTTCACGTGAAGTTTCAATGCGTTGTTAACTTGAAAACCGCACACGACTTTACATTTTCTAAAAACATTTCTCGATTTTGTGGGACATTTTGCCGCGAAATTTCATAAGGATGGTTTTCACTCTTATTTCATTAGTGCTGTTTCCTGGCTGAGTGTGCGTTTGCTTACCATTTGTTTTTGTGTTTCTTTAGCCTACTGTACGGTGCATAGCATCATTTACTCAAAAACCATTGGCTATTGCAGTCTGCTTTAAATACGGAGTTCCTTACGTATTTCGTTGTCGGTCAAAGGTAAACGATAGAGCCGGTGAGTCATTGAGGTAAAAAGGCTGTTTTATATCGTGGAGGATGGCATGAAATGGCATTGATGATATTATCTGTGCATGTGGATTTTCTGAAATGGAGAATTCATATTTGTTGTCAACTTTCTTAATAGTTAGATCTCGGTAATTAATGGAGTTCTCTTCTTCTACTTGCACTTCTATTTGTATTTCATTTCCCTTGTTTTGCTGCAGCCCTGAAGATGGTCACAGCTGTCCGAAACCGGTAAAGGACCAAAAGAAATTTATTCTACACTTCCTAGATAGCTGTTTCAATCCACGACCGTGTCTCAACTTGTAAAAATAATTTGCGATCATGGACTGTTTTGGTTTCTATGCATTTTCAAACATTGGACCGCTGTTACCTCCCAGGTGACCACGTCACGTGCTAGTTGCAGATATATGAAGTGAAAGTGGTTTTTTAGTTGACGGTTGCTGCGTAGCGCTGGCGTAGTTCTAAGTGTAGTGGCGAAGTGCAGCAAGATGGCTGCAGTGACCCCGGGCTGCCCATCGCCGGCTGCGACCGGCGCGCTGCCCCCCCCCCCCCCCCCCCCCTCTGACCACATGGCTTTCGCTGCCTCCCGGCGCCCTGCGGTCTTCACTTTCCATTCCGGCCGATGGCGAAAGCGGATTCGCAGTGACGTCACTTCCCGGAACGCCACTCGGAAAGGACTGCGGGCAATGCTTCTTCCTTCAGCGCCGCGTCGCCGCGACTGCGGACGCGAATTCCGACTGATGCTGGGGAAGGGAAGTACGGCGCAAAGGGAAAACAGGGTCCCTACGGAACAGCCGTCACGTTCAGACAGTCGGAAACGGACGCCGATAGCAACGTAACGATGCCTACTGAGACGTAATGCGGTTTTCGTGAAAGTAGCGGTATTGCCGCAGTGTGTGACAGACTAACGAGATCTACACTACTGGCAATTAAAATTGCTACACCAAGAAGAAATGCAGATGATAAACGGGTATTCATTGGACAAATATATTATACTAGAACTGATATGTGATTACATTTTCACGCAATTAGGGTGCATAGATCCTGAGAAATAAGTACCCATAACAACCACCTCCGGCCGTAATAACAGCCTTCATACGCCTGGGCATTGAGTCAAACAGAGCTTGGATGGCGTGTACAGGTACAACTGCCCATGCAGCTTCAACGCGATACCACAATTCATCAAGAGTAGTGACTGGCGTATTGCGACGAGCCAGTTGCTCGGCCACCATTGGCCAGACGTTTTCAATTGGTGAGAGATCTGGAGAATGTGCTGGCCAGGGCAGCAATCAAACATTTTTTGTATCCAGAAAGGCCCGTATAGGACCTGAAACATGCGTTCGTGCATTATCCTGCTGAAATATAGCGTTTCGCAGGGATCGAATGAAGGGTAGAGCCACGGGTCGTAACACATCTGAAATGTAACGTCCAATGTTCAAAGTGCCGTCAGTGCGAACAAGAAGTGGCCGAGATGTGTAACCAATGGCACCGCAGACCATCACGCCGGGCGATACGCCAGTATGGCGATGACGAATACACGCTTCCAATGTGCGTTCACCGCGATGACGCCAAACACGGATGCGATCATCATGATGCTGTAAACAGAATCTGGAGGCATCCGAAAAAATGACTTTTTGCCATTCGTGCCGTTGAGTACACCATCGCAGGCGCTCCTGTCTGTGATGCAGCGTCAAGGGTAACCGCAGCCATGGTCTCCGAGCTGATAGTCCATGCTGCTGCAAACGTCGTCGAATTGTTCGTGCAGATGATTGTTGTCTTGCAAACGTCCCCATCTGTCGACTCAGGGATCGAGACGTGGCTGCACGATCCGTTACAGCCATGCGGATGAGATGCCTGTCATCTCGACTGCTAGTGGTAAGAGGCCGTTGGGATCCAGCACGGCGTTCCGTATTACTCTCCCGAACCCACCGATTCCATATTCTACCAAAAGTCATTGGATCTCGACCAAATCGAGCAGCAATGTCGCGATACGATAAACCGCAATCGCGATAGGCTACAATCCGACATTTATCAAAGTCGGAAACGTGTTGGTACACATTTCTCCTTCTTACACGAGGCATCACAACAACGTTTCACCAGGCAACGCCGGTCAACTGCTGTTTGTGTATGAGAAATCGGTTGGAAACTTTCCTCATGTCAGTACGTTGTAGGTGTCGCCATTGGCGCTAGCTTTGTGTGAATGCTCTGAAAAGCTAATCATTTGCATATCACAGCATTTTCTTCCTGTCGGTTAAATTTCGCAACCGTAGCACGTCATCTTCGTGGTGTAGCAATTTTAATGGCCAGTAGTGTAAGTAGCAGAGAGATGATTTGGATTGTTGTTTGTAAATAACTAGTGTAATAGTTGTTTGTCAATGTCTATGCAGAGTAATTAGACAAAACATCTAAGTGATTTAAATAATGGAAAACTAGGCCAGTTACGTTTTTTTTATGCTCAGCACGGTGAAGAATTTATTATCTGTTTCAAGTTCGTCTGCTTGCATTAATTTTTTTTGTGATGTTTGCTTGTGTAATTCTCTGCCTGTCTTGCAGTGTAGCTGTAGTGTGAATATTTGTACGAAGGCCAGGTATCAAAACCTGGTCTCCTGATTACTAGGCAACTGCGCGAGCTACTAAGCCACATTGGCTCAGTGGTTGACACAACTGCACGGATTACCCTGGCACACCTACCCCCTTGAGCCAAATTCTCACTGCCGCCCCAGTCTACTTTAAATTCCCCCTTACACACAAAGAGAATTGCCAAGGCTCTACATGTTCTGGAATAGCACTCAGCATCAAACGTGCATGGGATATCCAATCTGGAAGCCAGGTGCAGAAACTTATACAAATAAATCGACACAGTTTCAGAGACTTGACTGGCCTGGAACAGAGATGACTTTATGTTTAAGGACTGAAGCGGATAGTGACAATTTGAGCCAAGGCCGGGTATCGAACCCAAGTCTCCTGCTTACTAGGCAGGTGTGCTACCCAGTAAGCCACTATTGCACAGCAGTTGACACAACTACACGGATTACCCTCGCAGGTCTCTCCTCGATCCAAATTCTCACTGAGGCCCCAATCTACATTAAATTCCCCCTTACACACGAATTCGGACAGCCACAGCAATTCCGTTCGTGTGTAAGGGGGAATTCAAAGTAGACTGGGGCCTCAGTGAGAATTTGGATTGAGGAGGGAGGTATGCCAGGGTAATCAGTGCAGTTGTGTGAATCGCTGCGCCAAGGTGGCTTAGTGGCTAGTGCACCTCCCTATTAAGCAGGAGACTTGGACTCGATTGCTGGCTTTGGTGCAAATCTTCACTGGCTGCTTCAGCCTGTAAACATAAAATTGTATCTGTAAGGGACCAGTTAAGTCTCTGAAAATGTGGAGGGGCGTTCAAAAAGAAAGTAATTACAGAAACCAGTACCTGTATTGACCCTGGCTGTTGAGACACTTGTCCCACTGTGACACAAGGCAATGAATGGCTGTCTCATAAATTTCCCAAGGCTGCAATGTTAATCAGTTCCGCACATAGAGCTGGACGTCGTCGTCCGAGGTGAAGGTTATGCTGACCTTCTTCTTTGACCAAGATGGTCACCTTCTGATTCACTTCTTGCAGCATGGGACAACAATGAATGCCCAGCGTTACTCACAGACCTTGACCATTCTTCGCCAACCGATCAAATCACCCGTGGGGTCATTCTGCTCCACAACAATGCAAAGCCTCATATGGCCAAGTCTGTCGCGGCACTCCTGCATAAATTCAAATGGGAGGTTCCCGCCCACTCTCCATACAGTCCGAACTTCTTTCCCTGTGATTACGCCATTTTTGGGTCCTCTTAAAAAGGCTCTGAGGGACGAGCGATTCACCTTGGACGACGACGTCCGGCTGCATGTGCGGAACTGGTTAACATCGCAGCCCCAGGAATTTTATGAGACAGCCATTCACCGTCTTGTGTCACAGTGGGAAAAGTGTCTTAACAGCCAGGGTAAATACTTCTAACATATAGGTACTGGTTTATGTAATTATGCCTCCAGCTCCTTTCCTTTTAAACGGTCCTTATATAAAAGTAATGCTGTAATCGGAAAACCGTACAAAACAAATCTTGGGGTGTCTTTTATATTCTAATATTAGAAATGGTATATCACTCAAAGTCATTACTTACACTATTTGCTTTGTAAACAAAACATGTTGTTGTTGTGGTCTTCAGCCCTGAGACTGGTTTGATGCAGCTCTCCATGCTACTCTACCCTATGCAAGCTTCCTCCTCTCCCAGTACCTACTGCAACCTACATCCTTCTGAATCTGTTTAGTGTTTTCATCTATTGGTCTCCCTCTACAATTTTTACCCTCCACGCTTCCCTCCAATACTAAATTGTTGATCCCTTGATGCCTCAGAACATGTAATACCAACCGATTCCTTCTTCTAGTCAAGTTGTGCCACAAACTTCTCATCTCCCCAATTCTAATCAATACCTACCCATCTAATCTTCAGCATTCTTCTGTAGCACCACATCTCGGAAGCTTCTATTCTCTTCTTGTCCAAACTAGTTATCGTCCATGTTTCACTTCCATACATGGCTACGCTCCATACAAATACATTCAGAAACGACTTCCTGACATTTAAATCTAAACTCGATGTTAACAAATCTCTCTTCTTCAGAAATGCTTTCCTTGCCATTGCCAGTCTACATTTTATATCCTCTCTACTTCGACCATCATGTTATTTTGCTCCCCAAATAGCAAAACTGCTTTACTACTTTAAGTGTCTCATTTCCTAATATAATTCACTCAGCATCACCCGACTTAATTCGACTACATTCCATTATCCTCGTTTTGCTTTTGTTGATGTTCATCTTATATCCTCCTATCCATTCCGTTCAACTGCTCTTCTAAGTCCTTTGCTGACAGAATTACAATGTCATCGGCGAACCTCAAAGTTTTTATTTCTTCTCCATGGATTGTAATACCTACTCCGAATTTTTCTTTTGTTTCCTTTAGTGCTTGCTCAATATACAGATTGAATAACAGCAGGGAGAGGCTACAACCCTGTCTCAATCCCTTCCCAACCACTACTTCCCTTTCATGTCCCTCGACTCTTATAACTGCCATCTGGTTTCTGTACAAATTGTAAATAGCCTTTCGCTCCCTGTATTTTACCCCTGCCAACTTCAGAATTTGAAAGAGGGTATTCCAGTTAACATTGTCAAAAGCTTTCTCCAAGTCTACAAATGCTAGAAACGTAGGTTTGACTTTCCTTAATCTAGCTTCTAAGATAAGGTCAGTATTGCCTCACGTGTTCCAATAGTTCTACGGAATCCGAACTGATCTTCCCCGATGTCGTCTTCTACCAGTTTTTCCATTCGTCTGTAAGGAATTCGTGTTCATATTTTGCAGCCGTGGCTTATTAAACTGATAGTTCGGTAATTTTCACATCTGTCAACCCCTGCTTTCTTTGGGATTGGAATTGTATTCTTTTTGAAGTCTGAGGGCATTTCGCCTGTCTCATACATCTTGCTCACCAGATGGTAGAGTTTTGTCAGGACTGGCTCTCTCAAGGCTATCAGTAGTTCTAATGGAATGCTGTCTGCTCCCGGGGCCTTGTTTTGACTTAAGTCTTTCAGTGCTCTATCAAATTCTTCACGCAGTATCATATCTCTCATTTCATCTTCATCTACATCCTCTTCCATTTCCATAATATTGCTCTCCACTACATCACCCTTGTATAGGCCCTCTGTATATTCCTTCCACATTTCTGCTTTCCCTTCTATGCTTAGAACTGGGTTTCCATCTTAGCTTTTGAGATTCATGCAAGTGCTTCTCTTTTCTCCAAAGGTCTCATTAATTTTCCTGGTGATATATACCTCTACATCCTTAGATTTGTCCTCTAGCCATCCCTGCTTAGCCATGTTGCACTTCCTATCGATCTCATTTTTGAGACGTATGTATTCCTTTTTGCCTGTTTCATTTACTGGATTTTTGTATTTTCTCCTTTCATTTATTAAATTCAGTATCTCTTCTGTTACCCAAGGATTTCTATTAACCCTCGTCTTTTTACCTACTTGATCCTCTGCTGCCTTCACTATTTCATCTCTCACAGCTACCCATTCTTCGTCTACTGTATTTCTTTCACCCATTCCAGTCAATTGTTCCCTTATACTCTCCCTGAAACTCTGTAAAACCTCTGGTTTAGTCAGTTTATCCAGTTCCCATCTCCTTAAATTCCCACCTTTTTGCAGTTTCTTCAGTTTTAATCTACAGTTCATAACCAATAGATTGTGGTCAGAGTCCACATCTGCCCCTGGAAATGTCTTACAATTTAAAACCTGGTTCCTAAATCTCTGTCTTACCATTATATAATCTATCTGAAACCTGTCAGTATCTCCAGGGTTCTTCCATGTATACAACCTTCTTTTATGATTCTTGAACGAAGTGTTAGCTATGATTAAGTTGTGCTCTGTGCAAAATTATACGAGGCGGCTTCCTCTTTCATTTCTTACCCCCAATCCATATGCACCTACTACGTTTCCTTCTCTCCCTTTTCCTACTACCGAATTCCAGTCACCCATGACTATTAAATTTTCGTCTCCCTTCACTATCTGAATAATTTCTTTTATTTCATCATACATTTCTTCAATTTCTTCGTCATCTGCAGAGCTAGTTGGCATATAAACTTGTACTACTGTAGTAGGCGTGGGCTTCGTGTCTATCTTGGCCACAATAATGCGTTCACTATGCTATTTGTAGTAGCTTACCCGCACTCCTATTTTGTTATTCATGATTAAACCGACTCCTGCATTGCCCCTATTTGATTTTGTATTTATAACCCTGTATTCACCTGACCAAAAGTCTTGTTCCTCCTTCCAGTGAACTTCACTAATTCCTACTATATCTAACTTTAACCTATCCATTTCCTTTTTTAAATTTTCTACCCTACCTGCTCGATTAAGGGATCTGACATTCCACGCTCCGATCCGTAGAACGCCAATTTTCTTTCTCCTGATAACGACGTCCTCCTGAGTAGTCCCCGCCCGGAGATCCGAATGGCGGACTATTTTACCTCCGGAATATTTTACCCAAGAGGACGCTATCATCATTTATCCATACAGTAAAGCTGCATGCCCTCGGGAAAAATTACGGCTGTAGTTTCCCCTTTCTTTCAAACAAAACATATTACATAAATATTTTGAAAGTATAGTTTCATAAAGAATTCGTACACAGTCAGAAGTGTTATATTTTTTGTGTATTACACTAGTAACATAAAATTGTCAGTTATAAAGTTTATTTTGCCTTCGTTGACTGTTAAACTATCGATTATTTTTATCTTCTATTTGTTTGTAGATGTTGAGCAGAATCATGTCTGCAGCCCTTGTACACATTGAAAATACTGTGCCGCAGTACCATAACATGCAGCAAGAACATCGAAAACAAAATGGCACTGGCCATTGACAAAACGCAATAAGCATGCGCCATTTCGTTTTGTATCCTCTAGTGATGTGTTACGGTACTGTGGCACTGGCTTTTCTAAATGTACCAGAGCTGCTGGTAAATGCCGGCCGGAGTGGCCAAGCGGTTCTAGGCACTACAGTCTGTAACCGCGCGACCGCTATGGTCGCAGGTTCGAATCCTGCCTCGGGCATGGATGTGTGTGATGTCCTTAGGTTAGTTAGGTTTAAGTAGTTCTGAGTTCTAGGGGACTGATGACCTCAGCAGTTAAGTCCCATAGCGCTCAGAGTCATTTGAACCATTTGCTGGTAAATATGCGAAAAATTATCATCTAACATATTTTATTCGAAATGTTAACTGAAACTTTAAGACTACTTCTCAATTTTTTTCATTTGTCATTATTTCAGCCAACAAAATTGTTCTGCTAGGAGTGTTTATGTGCAGCATACTGATTGGTCCACTTAATTTATATCTACAAACCATGTAGGTTTTTTCTTTGTTTTTGTTTAACCAGTCTTGCTGCTGGGTTAATCAGGCCCGTCACGAATTCCTCTCCTGTGCCAACGTTTTTATCTCAGAGTAGCAGCTACAGCCTACGTCCTCAATTATTTGCTGGATGCACTCCAATCTTCGTCATCCTGTACACTTTTTGCTCTCTGCACCTCCCTCTAGTACCATGACATTTATTTCGTGAATATTAATAGATATACTTTAACCTGCCTCTTCTTGTTAATTTTTCCCATATAGTCCTTTCCTCGCCAATTCTACGGAGAACCTCCTCATTTCTTACCTTATCAGTCCTTCTAATTTTCAACAATTCTCCGTGGCACCTCGTCTCAAATGCTTTGATTTTCTTTTGTTCTGGTTTCCCCATAGTCCATGTTTCACAACCACGCAACGCTGTGCTCCAAGTGTACATTCTCAGAATTTCTTTCTCAAATTAAGACTCGTGTTTGATACTAGAGACTTCTCTTGGCCAGGAATGACCTTTTTGCCAGTGCTAGCCTGGTTTTGCTACCTAGGTAACAGACTTCCTTAACTTCGTCTCTTCGTGATCCCCAGTTCTGGCATTAAGTCTCCCGCTATCCTCATTTCTGCCACTTCTCTTTAATTTACGTTCGTATTTCTTCGAGTCACTATTAAAATAGTTTGATTGAGTAGCCCACTTTGTTTTGGTTGAAGCAAGTCAGGACTATGGGTGGGTGGGTGATTATGTTTCACTGAAACTGTTGTAGGAGAGCAACGGTTTGCCGAGCGATGTTTGGGCGAGCGTTGTCATGGAGAATGTGCACGCCCTTGGTCAACATCCCTCTTCTCCGATTCTGAATTGCCCGTTTGAGTTTTTCAGAGTCTCACAGTACCTGTCAACGTTAATTGTGGTCCCAGAGTGCATAAAAAACAGTTGTCATGATTTTACCAGCAGACTGTGTTTTTTTGAATATCCGCGGCTTTGGCGAAGAAGGATGCCGCTTCCGGAGTGAGTGTTGCTTGGTCTCACGTGTAAGTGCTATGCCCAGGTTTCGACACCCGTGACAACTGAGTCCAGAAAATTGTCCTGTTCGGCTGCAAGGCGGTGAAGAAATGGACGGGAAGCATCAACTCGTTGCCGCATGTAGTCCTCAGTCAGCATGCGTGGCATCCATCTTGTGCACACCTTCCGGTAGTTCAATGTTTCCGTTAAAATTCTGTGAGCGGTGCTTCGGGAAACCTCAGGAGCCAACGTGCAGAGATCATCCAGGGTGACCCGTCGATCACCACGCATGCTTTCCTCGACCTTCAACACTTTCTCCTCAGAAATTGACGGTCTCCCGCTCCTTTGTTCGTCGTGGATTTCGGTCCGACCGGCTGCAAACTCTCTACACCACATACGAACATTTTTGACATCTATGCACGACTCACCATACACTTCCGTCAATTTGCGATGGATTTCAATCGGCGCAGTGCCCTTTGCGTTCAAACACCGAATAACTGCGCACAATTCGCACTTGGCGGTAACATCCAACGGGAGATCCATTCTCAACGGCTGACAATCCTAGACCGAGTGCCACAGCGCGGCGTAAGCATGTTTACACACAGCGCGTAAAGCATTCTTCATAACAATGTGACAAACTGCCACACCGAGTTCTGTACTTATAAAAAAATAGGAGACTTTACTTTTGGAATTACCCTCGTAGAACGATTGCCGTTCATCAAGGGCTCCCATACAATAGTTTGTACGGGGAAGGGGCTGCTGGACCCCGGAGTATGGAGTATTTTTTAATATTTTGGAAGACGAATAGCATCTTATAAAAAGGCATAAGTTCCAGTTCCGACTCTGTTAAAAACTTACGTAATACCGACTTCTAAATGATTTTCTTAAAAGAAAAGCCCTTGACTACCCAATATGTTTTCCTTTCCCTGAGGGCTAAGGGGCAGAGGCGGCCCCCTTGCCTCCGGGTATGGGCGCCCTTGCTGTTCATGGCTCATATATAACCACTGCCACCAAAAGGCTGAATAGCACCTTGTGGAAGTGCAGGGAAGTAACACAAGTAGAAAATA
Organism: Schistocerca cancellata; assembly: GCF_023864275.1. NCBI lineage: Eukaryota > Metazoa > Arthropoda > Insecta > Orthoptera > Acrididae > Schistocerca > Schistocerca cancellata. The sequence continues at coordinate 426,328,115 of NC_064633.1, forward strand.
ATACGAAAAGAGACGAAACGGAATCGGAATTCTAAGAACCTTAAGGGCCGCAAATGGGGAAGACCACAGACATAAGCGAATTCGACAAAGGTCACACTGTTTTGACCTGGCATCTAGGACGAACATCTTGGAAACGGCTAAGTTTTCAAGATGTTCATGAGAAACTATGGAGAGTGGTTGAAGGACTAGGCCACAAAGTGTTGGGCATTCACGCCTCATCACACAGAATGATGGAGACATGCCTACTCTGTAAACCAGGACAGGTGGTCTCTGGCAGATCGAGACTTGACACTTGACGTGTTAAATCCAAGCCACGCAAAATCGCCTCATTTCTCTGCCTTCTCTAAAGTTGTAAACGCTTTCACAGAGTCGAGTTAACTGAAGTAATTAAATTAAATGACATCTACGCAGCTAATGTAGACAACAATCGCCACGACAATACAACGGTGTGGTAAGTGTTTCTGTCGTCCCGTAGGGTTTGTGCTTCGGAAAGGAAGTACATACACTCAGGTGACAGAAGTCATGGGATAGCGATATGCACATATACAAATGGCGGTAGTGTCGCGTACACACAGTATAAAAGGGGAGCGCATTGGCGGAGCTATCATTTATGTCTATTTTCAGGTAGGGATATTCAACTGCCAAATTAGTGGTAAAATTAATGGCGAAACCTTCAGCTGTCATTTATTTTGTCAATTCGCTATCATGTGGAAAGGTTTCCCGCGTGATTATAGCCGCGCGACGGAATTAACAGACTTTGGACACGGAATGGTAGTTGGAGCTAGGCGCATGGAACATTCAGTTTCGGAAATCGTTAAAGAATTTAATATTCTGAGATCCACAGTGTCAAAAGTGTGACGGGAATACGAAATTTCACACATTACCTTTTACCACGGCCAACTCAGTGCCCGACGGCCTTCACTTAACGACTGAGCCCAACGGCGTTTGCGTAGAGTTGTCATTGCTAAACAGATAAGCAACATTGCGTGAAATAATCGCAGGAATCAATGTGGGACGTACTGAACCGTGAATTTACTTTCAAAATCTTTTCTTAAAGAATGGTTCAAATGGCTCTGAGCACTATGGGACTTAACATCTGTGGTCATCAGTCCCCTAGAACTTAGAACTACTTAAACCTAACTAACCTAAGGACATCACACACATCCACGCCCGAGGCAGGATTCGAACCTGCAACCGTAGCAGTCGCGCGGTTCCGGACTGAGCGCCTAGAACCGCTAGACCACCGCGGCCGGCTTTCTTAAAGAATTTACTTGATTTACTAACGATTCATCAAGAACATTAACACATTTAGTCACACTATGTGAGTGTGGAAGTAGTTGCCAGTGGGTAATTGATGGAGACAAATCTAATTTCTTTCAAAAAATCGAAATTTTATTCCTAAAAACCTTCTCTTTTTTTAAAAAACAGATGTAAAAATTATAATCAGAAAGCACATTATAAATATCAAGTTACAATTTATTCAGAGGCAGAAATAACAATTTTTTTTAACAGTATGAGCTTTCGGGCTGAGAACCTTGCCACTCCCAGTTTTTAAATCGCAAACACGGAAGAACGAAAACAGGTGCTTGAAACCTTAGTAAAATGAGAATATTGAATTCTCTAATTACTTCCGAAATGGAATGTCCAATGCGTCTAGGTCCAATTACCATTATGTGTTCAAAGCCTGTTAATTCTCATCGGGCGATCTTAATTACGTAGGAAACATCTTCACATGAATCACCTGAGTACAAATGACAGTTCCACAAATGCAGTGTCCTTTGATACCTTGAGTTTGAGTACACGATACTATCACCACCTGTATATCTGAATATCGCTATCCCGTTCAGTGTACATGAAGTGCAATCTTAAACAGAGTTAGAGTAATGACATTGAGGAGCAGAAGTTGGAGAATCTTTCACGGAACAACTCCGAGTATTTACCTAAGTCTATATGGACTTCTTTTCGCGAGACTTCAGTAATAACAACTGCTAGTTGAGTAATAAGTGTTGTTACCATTATGTATAGTGCCGTCAATAACATTATGTGTCCCTACGAACAACACAATAACCAAATTATGCTCCATAGGACTGAGCGAAGCAAACGCCAATTATCCTTAGTATGTATTAACTTTTCCCCATAACAAAATGATGACAATGAAACAGAGCTGACTCAAACGAAAAACCTGTGATATGCAATCAACATATGGAGCCACTTGACTGTAGTACCTGCAGCAAGTTTATTGCTTAACTACCGAAGGGCAACTCTATATCGAAAAATGCATCCAGCTTCGCAGTTCTCCGCCGATGAAGAAGAAAAGTTTCACTAAAGAGGCTGCCTACACTACGCTTGTCCGTCCTTTGGTAGAATACTGCTATACGGTATGGGATTATTACCAGGTTGGATTAACTGAGAATATCTAAAACGTCCAAGGGAGGCAGCTCATTTTATATTATCGTGAAATAGGGTACAGAGAGTTACGGATATGATGAACGAGTTGGGATGTCAATCAAAAAAACAAAGGTGTCTTTCGTTGCAGGTAGATATAATTTTACTGTCACCAACCTACAGAAGGAGAAATGATCACTGTAATAAAAAAAGAGAAAGCAGAGCTCCTACGGAAAGATTTAAGTGTTAGTTTTTCCTACACGCTGTTAGAGAGTGTAACGATAGAGAAACAGTCTCACGGTAGGCCGAAGAACCGTTTGCCAGACACTTAAGTGTGAATTGCAGAGCAGTCATGTAGATGTAGATGGATAGTATTTTATTGCCTTCAGCTTATACGTGGTTGGATTCATTTCGTCACCAAAGTCCCGCTGGCCCCAATTTGGAGTTTGAGAATCTGATACTGAGCCTTCAGTTTTTTAACGCTGACCTTATCTAGGTCACAAGCTTATTTTGATCTATCTAACCTATCTTGCAGCAATAAAGAGAGCATCTACGTTGATTGTTACTTTCTGTTTCAGTTTTTCTCCAGTTATCTTATCCAGTTTGGATACGCAAATGCCGAGGCCAAAGGACAATGTATGAAATTGATTGCATCTCATTCGGGCACAATATGGCGGTATAGCAGTGATACAATGATTAGAGCTGGAGATTCAATCAAAACGGGTCACACTTTTCATCGTGGGGTATTTCCAGATTAACGTTTCCAGCACATCCTACGTCACCCTTGTCCTATAGTTTTAAGTTTTTTTTCTTTTTGCCCTACCGTCGAAGTACGTGCTGGAAGATGCATCTGTTTTGATACGAATGCTATTGGGTTATTGGATTGCTCTGATGTTTTTAGGGATATGTGAAAAATGACTGATGAGATACATGTGGAAATTCTTGCCAGTTTCAGGTGAACGTCTTGGTTGGTAAGAGATCAGTGTCTGTATGTTTCGGATGTCGCATAGTCACCAGTTTTGTTCGTCCAGGATGTGTTCTATTTCGCAAGGTGACGTCGTTGGCCAAACAGTCACCTTGGGAAATTTAACCGAGTACTTGTTTCACCAAGAGATAACTGTCACACATCGAGGTATTAAAGTATTACGTGCTCCTTAGTCGCCTTTATTCCGCGTGCCAAAACGCTTTTACATCTCATTAGGACTCATATTGTTTGCTTGAATTCGGAAGAACCATCCCATTCATTGACACAGTCCAGTCGGAGAATGACATTCGTATATAGTCGGGGACGACATACGTTTTCTTTAATAATTTATCACTCCATTTCTAGGATCATTTACAACAACAAAGGAATTTGTAGAGAAGACAAGAAAATATTGTTTCATATGTCAAAAAATCTCGCATATACAGAGTTGTAAGGTGGTGTACAAAGTGAATTCCAGTGTTCTTATTTTCTTTGTTAGTAATGTAACAGCCTCCCATGCGCTCGGTGTGTTAATGATCATTTAACATGCACTGAACAGGAATTTCATGAATAACAGCTGCAGCAAGTCTACGTAGATACCTTGCACATCATGTCGCTTCATGGTGTAGCCACAGTCTTGATGTAACTGCAGGAGGTCATCAACTGTCGCTGTAGCAATACCTTGGTATCAGACAACTGGAGACCGAGAACGTTGTGAAACAACAGACGAATGCGTTTTATAAGACGCCAAGATTTTATGACATCAAATGTCTTATGGATCTCAGACTGAAATATGATAGCCACCAGCCATTTGATGCACACTCGATAAAAAAATAAAGTTCATATTCCACGATGAAATTGGTATTAACAAACTGGTTCAAATGGCTCTGAGCACTATGGGACTGAGGTCATCAGTCCCCTAGACTTAGAACTGCTTAAACCTAACTAACCCAGGGACATCACACACATCCATGCCCGAGGCAGGATTCGAACCTGCGACCGTAGCAGCAGCGCGGTTCCGGACTGAAGCGCCTAGAACCTCTCGGCATTATATGCTCACCAATCAGTGAGATGAGTTGAGACTTTCCTTATTGATATACCAGAACTAACTCTTATTTAGTACGCTGTGCACCTTGATTGGAAGTTCTTTAAATGACTTCCACTATGAACGAACATAAAACGGATCCATAATTACGTTGGCGCACGCCACTACACCACTGTTAGAAAAGTACATACGACCCACAAGCAAAAATAATAAGTTTGACGTAACACTGCACAACTCACACTTTCTAATACGAAATGATATTTATGGAACCTCCTCTTTACTCTGTTTCATTACAGCAATGTTAATTACAGCAGTGGAAACTCGGAAATTCTGGTACTAATGGCTAAACATCAAAACATCGAATATAAACTGTTGGGAATTTTCTGAGAGTAGATGCCTGGAGTGTTAGATTTTACGGAAGTGAAACGTGGACTATAGCGCAGACAACGAAAGTATAGTAGATTCTGAAAAGAGTTGCTACAAAAGAATGCTAAACATTGTATGGGTAGAACTAGTAATTAATTAAGAGATACTAAACCAAACTATTAAAAAGATGTTTATGACACAACTTGACGAAATGAGGGGATAGAGTGATGCAACAAATCATGAGATTCCAAGCCATTAATTTGGTATTGGAGGTAAGTCTGGGTACGGGGGAGGGGGAGATGAGGGGGGGGTATGTAATAAGGAAGACGCCCACCCACGAATTTCTCTCCTTTGCGAAACTCTTCATCTCAGATGGTACTTGCAAGTCCTCATTTATTTGTCGGATATCCGTCTACACTCTAGTACCGTGGAAGCCACTCTCTAAGGTCTTAAAACATGTCCTACCATCCTGTCCCTTCTTCTTGTCTGTGTTTATCATATACGTTTTTCTTCGCCGATTCTGTGGAGGAGCTCCTCATCCCTTACCTTATCAATCCATCTAATTTTCAACATTCTTCTCCAGCACCACATCTCAAAAGCTTCCATTCTCCCCTGTTCCAGTTTTTCCGAAGTCCTTGATACACTACCATGTAATGGTATAAGCCAAATTCGCATTCTCAGAAATCTTTTCCTCGACTACCGTAAACAGGTTCAGTGGGATGTAGCTCTCAGTAGTTACTCACTGATGTAGAGCTTAGGTCAGGAGAGTGCAGCACAGGCAGCTTCATCAAATCATTCTTCAGATTGAAGAGGATGACGATGACAGCAAAAACAGTACTTGAAATTATTTGTATACCCATCGTCATCACCACTGCTCAAATACATTTTATATTTTTATGCTGTACAACAAGTAGGCTTTTTTTTGTTCTTGCTGTCCTAATTAACGAAGATCTCGGAGTGGGGGAAACGCTTCTACTGGGGGTGTCTTCTAGATGTCGGATGGGAGATCTCAGCAGATATGGTGTTGTGTCCTAGAGAATCAATAAGGGCTTGTGGATCAACAAGGAGCACAGTTTCCAGGGATTCATAATGTTGTAACATCCCATCTCTAGGAGACATAAAAGTATGGAGAGCCCAGCCCAAGATAACAGGGTGAAGACCACAAAGTGGGGCAACAACCAGCGCAAGAGGCAACCCTCCAATTACGGATAGGCAGCAGGTTTAAAAGCTGAGGGTAGGGGACCCTACATTAGACTTACCTAGCGAGAGACTGGTAATCTATTCTGGGGGAAAAGCAACACACTCGAATTCTTCATTTACCGAACAACCTTGGCGAGAAATTGAAAACAAACGACTTGAGCTAGGTGCGATTATATCTTGGAATTCAGAGGCTCTCTTCACCTATCGAATTCACCGTTGTTGAAGGTTTGAACACTGAGGTGTTCCTACAGTGTGATTTTCTTGAGCATACACCGTCTATACTAAATTACATAGAAAAGTTTAAATTTAATTTGGGGAAAAGTTTTTTTTGTGTGCAGTCACCAACACAAGAGTGCTGTTTCTTCTGCAGAGACAGGGAGCCCACAGTTTGATGTGTACCACTTGGGTAAAGAGCAGGGAGTTGCCTTGTTGCAGGTCTTGTGACTGGCAGTCACCGACAAAATTCAGTACAAGATCTTTCTGACTGCTCAGGTGCCTGTTCGGCAGTCACCCTAAATACTGTCGCCACCGAATGTTAGGGAATTAAACTTTTAGCTGAGAGCGTAATGCGACCGTCGATTTCCCCCCTCCCCCTGCCCCCATGTGCATCACCGATTTTTTTCATTCCCAAACCAAGCAGGGAAGGATATCGTCCAGATATGGATTATAGGGTACGCAATCAAAGAGTGATTCAGGAATCCGTAACACTGTCCGACTTTCATATTTGTTTTAATTGGGCTTCAGGTGCTCAGTGTTTCACTGTTGCTGAACTGAGTCAGACCCTGTACTAAACAACGTAATCGGTATGTATTGGTTATGGTGGACCCGTTCTATCATTTTGTTTGGCTGCTGCCGAGTGGAGCAGGTACTACCAGCGTGACCGTTAAACACCTAATTATCTTTTTCTCTATCTTTGGGACGCCAAAAGTTCTGGTTACTGACAATGGACCGGCTTTGGGTCTCTTAAATTTAAGAAATTCTGTTTCTGAAGCGCTATTTCTTATGTAATCACCACCCCCTACTAAACGCAACAGTTTTTTGCGGAGTGTGTGAACCGCAACCTTAAGTCGGCCTTGATTATCTATCACACAAAATCGCAGATGACGTGGAATGAGCCGACTGGATGGCTTATTTTTGCCTTTAACAGAGTTGTACAGGGCATCCGTGGTCTAGTGATAGTGTCCTCGATTTCGGGTTCAAACCCCGCCACTGCTGAAATTTTGAATAAAAATCATCAGCAATGGCGGCCGAAGACTTCCGGCATAAAATGTCACTCCCATTCTGCCAACGGCCTTGTAAAGAGGGCGAGGAGCAGACAGAGGTTCAGGGCACTCTCTTTCCCTTGTGGAGGGAAACTGCCCCTACAAGGTGAAAGTATCAGCAATGATCAACCTCATGAGGCTGAAGAAGGCAATGGAAACTATAGCTTAAAAGATACATAATGGCTAAAATGGCTCTGAGCACTATGGGACTCAGCTGCTGAGGTCATAAGTCCCCTAGAACTTAGAACTACTTAAACCTAACTAACCTAAGGATAACACACACATCCATGCCCGAGGCAGGATTCGAACCTGCGACCGTAGCGGTCGCGCGGTTCCAGACTGTAGCGCCAGAACCGCTCGGCCACCAGCGGCCGGCAAAGATACATAATGTTTATGCACAGGACATGTAGCCTATAACTGAAAAAGTTTCATCTCTCCATTGACAAAAGATTCCGGCCTAATCCCCTGTTCGGATCTCCCGCACGGGATTGCCAAGTGGGAGGTGACCATGAGAAATAGATTGAATAACCAACGAAAGGCTAACGTTCTGCGAGTCGGGCCCTGGAATGTCAGAAGTATGACGTGGTAAGGAAGCTGGAATATGAAAAGGGCAATGCTAAGCCTCAATCTAGATATAGCGGGCGTCAGAGAAGTGACATGGAAAGAGGAGAAGGATTTCTGATCAGACAAGTATAGGGTAATATCAACAGCAGCAGAATGGAATAACCGGACTAGGATTCGTAATGAGTAGGAGGGTAGGACAGAGAGTGAGCTACTGTGAACAGTTGAGTAGCAGCGTTGTCCTGATCAATATCAACAATAAACGAACACTAAAAACGATACTTCACGTATATTGCAAGGTCGAAAGCAGGAGATGAAGAAATAGAGCAAGCATAAGAGAATATTGAAAGGGTACGTACAGGGAGATGAAAACCTAATAGTCATGGAGGACTGGAATGTGTTGTAGGGGAGGGAATAGAAGAAAGAATTACTGTAGAATATCGGATTGTTCGGGAATGAGAGAGGAGACACACTAGTTGCGTTTTGCAATAAATTTGAGATAGTAACAGCGAATATTCTGTTCAAGAATCACGAGAGGACGAAGCACACTTGGAAAAAGCTGGATGATACAGGAAGACTGTAAGTGACGTGCACTTAAGTGGTGTTTATGAAATGAGTGGAGCCCTGAGCTATATCCAAATGGCTAAAAGAGCCAATCGCAAATTTAAGTGTTATTTGACATTAAAATCAAAGTAAAAGTTTGGGTCGTCACCAACTCTAGACACACGACAAACACGAGATTCGACTGAGTTTGGAAAATTAATTAATTTAGTCATAAGAAAAATCTCTTAAAAACATTCATTGTAATGTCACTCATAAATAATGGGATGTAATTATTAATATGATCCAGAGTTTGTTCACATGAATCAAATACTAAAATGATGTAAAAAGTGTGTGAACACTATGAATAAGAGCAGCTTGCATCAACATTTCTGAAAACAAGATTTACGCTAAAGAATTAGTTTTAAATAAAAAGTGAACACTAATTATTGGACATGTGCGCATGAAAACGCTATGGATGACTAACAAGGAAACTACAAGGCAAATGGCGTAGGTAAAAGAGACTTAACGTCGGTACACTGGATAAGACTTGAAACAAAATTATTTATTTCTTAAGACATTGATGTAAGACACCTACATAACTGCTGCTGCCTGGTAACTACGTACGATTGCTTGTGAAACGCTTTACGATTCACAACAGAATCTCTTAATTTAGAATAGTGGTTGTAATTAGGGGGGGGGGGGACGGGAAAGGTTTAATACTCGCATTCAGACCCACATTCACTCAAAGAACAGCAAGGACGGCCCCAACACCAACGTGCAATGAAGCTAGAATTTTTGATCCGCTGTGTTGAGAAATGATTAAATAAAAGAGTAAATCTGAACATCACGGATGCATTTAAAGTTGAACCTCGCTTTGGAGAAACAGCCTCAACGAGGGCCACACATACACGATTACGCGCTCAACATGAAATCACAAACCCCAAATGCTATTGTATAACCCGGACAGGATGTATGTAATATTCCAAAATCAGAGCAATAAGTAAACTCGAGGACAGAGGCGGGGGGCGACAGGAAAGTTACGCTCACAGTTAACTCGTGTGCCCACGTGGTTCACGGAGACCCAATTTCCACGTACCGTGGCCGAATTTTAGCTAGATTAAACCAGGCAGCCGCGCACAATTAACATTTTACAGAGGACACATTTGAACAGACAAAGGGTAATGGCAGAGGGCCAACAAACTCTAATATGAACCCACGTGGATGGTTTCCAACGGACATGAAACAAATAAAATTCACAAGGAGGCAAAAATTATTAAGATTAGGAAAAGATTTGAAAGTATATACACGCAGTCGCAGGCACACAAACATTCACACTGAACCGAGGGCACACAACCTACGTGAGATCGCTTCAGCATATGCAACACCTTTGTGTTACGTTCTTCTTACGGACCAAAGTCTGCATTAGGAATCAAACTGGAAGTCTGCAAAAGCTTTGCATTCCTTGCTGCGACCCAGCAAAACAAAGTCTGTAAGACAAATGCGAGGCAAAAAGCTGCAGAAGTTGCAAGTTCAGTGAGACTGAAAAACAGAAACCTACCCTCTCGCTATGACACAAAGCGCCACGCGGTTAAATCAACACACCCTTCTTCGAAGAGACCTCGGCTTCGGATACTCGGAGAGCTGGAAACAGACTGCCAATCTCCCACTAAAACTACCCAGAGATGAGGTTTCCGCCACCAACCTAACACCGGTAACTTTCACAGAAGGCGAACAAACCACTTTGCCTACCTGAAAACTACAAGGGTTGGCCATTCTGTACGACTACCGCTGGTTCTCTGCAGCAGACTAAACCACCATACAGCAAAATGTAACACATCCACATTCATTCACTCACGAAGGTCAGAGAGTTTTGGAATAGGAGAACAAGGGGTAAACATATTATGGAATCATAGTCGTGAGTTGGGTAACATATAAAAACATGGAAGACTTATAATGGATTTAGAGACGCGTTTGCAAGTCTGAAAAGAACCAACACACCAGCCATATTATGCTTGCAAATCGTAGAAAGAAATAAGCTGCGGCTAGATTGAATCATAGCTCAGTCTTATCTGGTACGAAATTTAGCACTCAAAACACCCGAATTGTTCTGTAGGATGCAAAGTGCACTGAAATGATAATCAAAGGGGACTATAGGACTCTTTCAAGACTTCAGGTAGATTACATCATTGTCAGGCAGAGATTCCGAAATCAGATACTGGATTGTAAGGCGCACCCAGGTGCAGACAGACTCAGATCATAATTTAGTAGTGATCAAGAGTAGGCTGAAGTTTAAGAGACAAGTCAGGAAGCGTCAGTGTACAAAGAAGTGGAATACGGGAGTACTACAGACTTAAGAGATACGATTGAAGTTCTCTGAGCCTGCGATAGGGAATAACTCAATATGCAGTTCATCTGAAGAGGAATGGACATCTCTAAAAAGGGCAATCACAGAAACTGGGGAAAAACGTAGTTACAAAGAAGGTAACTGCGAAGAAACCATGGATAGCAGTAGAAATACTTCAGTTTATCTACTACGGAAGGAGGTACAAAAATGTTCAGGGAAATTCAGAAATACGGAAATAAATAAAGAAATACAAGTCACTTTGGAATGAAATAAGTAGGAAGTGAAGGGAAGTTAAGGGTAAAGGCTACTTGAAAAATTTCAAGAAATCGAGAAAGAAATGGTTTTCTGAGGCAGCATATAGGGAAGTCAAAATAACCTTCGGTGAAATTGAAAGCAAGAGTGATACCAATAAAAGTGCAATGTGAATTCCACTGCTAAGAGCAGAGATGAGAGCGGATAGCTGGAAAGAGTGCATTGAAGGCATCTATGAGGGTGAAGATTTATCTGATGACGTGACAGAAGAAGAAACAGGAGTCGCTATAAAAGATATAGGGGATCCAATATTAGGATAATAATTTAGAAGAGCTTTGAAAGACTTCAAATCAAATAAGGTAGAGAGAGAGATAACATTCCACCGGAAATCGTAAAATAATTAGGAGTAGTGGCAACAAAACGACCATTCACAGTGGTCTGTAGAATGTGTGAGACTGATGATATGCCGTCAGATATTCGAAAAAAACATCGTCCACACAATTCCTGAGATTGTAGGAGCCGACGAATACGTGAATTATCGCACAGTCAGCTTAACAGCTCCTGCATCCAAGTTGCTGACAAGTATAATATATGCAAGAATGGAAAAGAAAATTGAAGTCTATTGGTTGGTGATCAGTTTGGCTTCAGGATAGATAAAGACACCAGAGAGGCAGTTCTGACGTTGGGGATGATAATGGAAGCAAGACCGAAGGAAAGTCAAGCAACGTTCATAGCATTTGTCGACCTGGGAAAAGTGTTAGACAGTGTAAAATGGTGTTCGAAATCCCGAGAAAAATTGGGGTAAGCTTAGGGACTGGAACGGATGTAAGTCAAGGATGCAGTCTTTAGCTCCTACTGTTCAGGCGGTAGGTCGAGGAAGCAAAGACGGAAATAACAGAATGGTTCAAGAGTGGAATTGAAATTGAGAGTGAAAGGATATCGTTGATACGACTTGCTAATGACATTACTATCCTCAGTGAAAGTGAAGAATAATTACGGGAGCCGGCCGGTGTGACCGTGCGGTTAAAGGCGCTTCAGTCTGGAACCGCGTGACCGCTCCGGTCGCAGGTTCGAATCCTGCCTCGGGCATGGATGTGTGTGATGTCCTTAGGTTAGTTAGGTTTAATTAGTTCTAAGTTCTAGGCGACTGATGACCTCAGCAGTTAAGTCGCATAGTGCTCAGATCCATTTGAACCAATAATTACGGGAGCTGTTGAATGGACTGAATAGTCTAATGAGTACAGGATATGGAATGATAGTATATCGAAGAAAGACGAAAGTAATGAGAAGTAACAGAAATGAGAACAGCGAGAAACTTAACGTCAGGCTTGGTGATCACAAAGTAGAAGAAGTTATGGAATTCTGCTAGCTAGACTGCAAAATAATCCAAGAGGTATGAAGTAAGAAGGTCATGAAAAGTAAACTAGGATTGGAAAAAGGACGTTCCTGGCTTAGAGAAGTCCACTAGTGTTAAAGATAGGTTTTAATTTGAGGAAGAATTTTCTGGGAATGTACATTTGGAGAACAACATTGTACGGCAATGAGATGTTGACTGTGAGGAACCCGGAACACAGGAGTACAGAAGTATTTGAGGTGTGGTACTACAGCAAAATGTTGAAAATTAGGTGGAGTGATAAGGTAAGGGATGAGGAGGTTCTCCGCAAAATCGGCGCAGAAAGAAATGGAAATGGGCGTTTGGCGTCATTAGCCGGGAGGTCCCTTACGGGGCAGGTCCGGCCGCCTTGGTGCAGGTCTATTACAATCGACGCCACATTGGGCGACCTGGATGTGGATGAAATGATGATGAAGACAACACAACACCCAGTTCCTGAGCGGAAAAAATCCCCGACCCAGCTGGGAATCGAACCTGGGCATGTAGGACGGCAATCCGTTACGCTGACCACTCAGCTATCCGAGCGGACGTGGAAAGGAACATACGGAAAACAGTGGCAAGAAGAATTTACTGATGATAGGATGTCTGTTAAGACATCAAGAAATAACATCCTTGATACTAGAGGGAACTATAGAAGGAAAAAGTTATAGAAGACAGATTGGGATACATTCAGCAAATAATTGAGGACATAGGTTGCAAGTCCTACTCTGAGAAGAAAAGGTTGGCACAGGAGGGGAATTCTTGACGCACCACATGAAACCAATTACGAGACGGGTGGCTAAAAAAAAAGATCTGCAGCCTTAAGTCGACCTTGGTGATCTATAGCGCGAAGTCATGGACGAATGGGGATGAGTCGATGGATGGCTTAATTTTGCCTTTAAAATGGCTGCGATGATATTCACAAGATCACTGCCTACAAAATCATGTTCACGTTCCCTGTTAACTACTCGACTGATGATCTTCTCTCCAAAGACAACAACGACGCTAAGGCCATAAAGAAAAATTGTGCATCCCCAAAAAACAACTTCAGTGTTGCACACCTGAGGGACGCCGCTCGGTATAGCAAAGGGAGGCGTCCGACCTCACTATAGCTGAGATACAGGGTATTTCTTAAGAACGTTTGTGAAGAAAGCTAAGAGGAACAGACTGTCACTTCTAAAATATTTGTCACGTTTTGTGGGATAGTATAAGGTGTTCAAATCACCCTTTTCCAATGAGCCTCCTGATCCGTGACATTTCAACTGGGAAATTATACTACTGGCCATTAAAATTGCTACACCAAGAAAAAATGCAGATGATAAACGGGTATTCATTGGACAAATATATTATACTAGAACTGACATGTGATTACATTTTCACGCAATATGGGTGCATAGATCCTGAGAAATCAGTACCCACAACAACCACCTTTGGCCGTAATAACGGCCTTGATACGCCTGGCATTGAGTCAAACAGAGCTTGGATAGCGTGTACAGGTACAGCTGCCCATGCAGCTTCAACACGATACCACAGTTCATCAAGAGTAGTGACTGGCGTATTGTGACGAGCCAGTTGCTCGGCCACCATTGACCTGACGTTTTCAATTGGTGAGAGATCTGGAGAATGTGACGAGCCAGTTGCTCAGCCACCATTGACCTGACGTTTCCAATTGGTGAGAGATCTGGAGAATGTGCTGGCCAGGGCAGCAGTCGAACATTTTCTGTATCCAGAATGGCCCGTACAGTACCTGCAACATGCGGTCATGCATTATCCTGCTGAAAAGTAGGGTTTAGCAGGGATCGAATGAAGGGTAGAGCTACGGGTCGTAACACATCTGAAACGTAACGTCCACTGATCAAAGTGCCGTCAATGCAAACAAGAGGTGACCGAGACGTGTAACCAGTGGCACCCCATACCGCCAAGCCGGGTGATTAGCCAGTATGGCGATGACGAAAACACGCTTCCAATGTGTGTTCACTGCGATGTCGCCAAACACGGATGCGACCATCACGATGCTGTAAACAGAACCTGGATTCATCCGAAAAAATGACATTTAGCCATTCGTGCACCCAGGTTCGTCGTTGAGTACACAATCGCAGGCGCTCCTGTCTGTGATGCAGCGTCAAGGGTAACCGCAGCCATGGTTTCCTAGCTGATAGTCCATGCTGCTGTGTAACACTTGTGTCACTAAATGTAACTGGGTTTTCTCTTTTGATGCTAGTCCATTGTCAGGATGAGCATTACTGCAAAGGGCATTTGATTCTGAAGCATTATGTCAGGGTGAAAATACTAAATAAATAAATTTTTCTCTCTTAACAACATGTGGGCAGGTTGGGTTCTTCCTTGGCTCGGGTATGAGGTAGAATGAAACAGCATTTTTACATAAGATAACTTTTATTGCAAGTTTCGTACAACTGTTTCCTTACTCGATGTTCTGGCTCGGAGGACGGCAGCTGTGTCGTTTGCGAAGCCTTCTGCTGCGGCAGCGGCGGCGTCTGATTACACGTGGCAATGTGTATCTCGTGTCGCCGTCTCGCCCAGTTGACTGGAGACGCGCAGCGCGAGGTGACCCGTTTAATTATTGCGAGCGAAGTCGTGCATCGGATGGTGATACCTTGGATGTGGCGTCCCAGTGTTTCTCTTCTCTAAGCGGTACCTCGGGGTCAACGGTCATCCAGAAAAGTTTTCCTGAGCCAAATGGTATCTTATATCGCGAATCAACCTTCAAGGACGTTGCACGCAGTGTAGTTGATTTCGCCTCCCGGTTAGGGAAATCTTGCGGCAGTGGGCCCTTTGCAGCGGTGTCACCTAGCTGAAACACTATTCCGCTAAGTTCGACAGTTTGCTGTCTGAGGTCGATTTTAGCGTGATGTTTATTCAGGAAATCCAGCCCTAGGATCACGTCGTACCCGTCAGTTACCTTTGTTACCACTTCTACATCTTCTTGAAATTGTACACCGTGAATATAGAAAATCAGCGATGTA
Source organism: Schistocerca cancellata (assembly GCF_023864275.1). NCBI lineage: Eukaryota > Metazoa > Arthropoda > Insecta > Orthoptera > Acrididae > Schistocerca > Schistocerca cancellata. Next base: position 426,343,393 of record NC_064633.1, read on the forward strand.
CATCCTAATGACTTCACTCTACCACCTCCTACTCCACTCAATCTATACCTTGGAGGGTCATATTTCTCTTCTCCAATACATTCATTACTCACTATTGATACGTTTGCACCTGTATCCACCAGTATCCTTGCCTCTTTATCCTGTATGGTAGCAGATAACCAGCATTCCGCCTTCACATTCGCCTTAATGGCATGAAATTTTATTGGGAACGCCTGGCGGCGGCTCCGACATTCCCGTTTGAGTTTAACTGATTTCTGTTTCCAAAAACTTTCTTAGACCTGCATTCCTTGAATGTGTGACCTATTCTTTGACAATTAGTGCATTTAGGTTGTCTGCAATTTTTTGCTATATGGCCCTGTCGATCGCACCTAAAACATCGTACTCCTGCTGAAAATACATTTCGCTTCTCCTTGTATCTGGTGGCAATGTCTATTTCTTCGAAAGCCGTCGCCACAGATACAGCTTCTGCTAAATTTTTAGGAAACTCTGCCCTAACACGACGGGACGTTTCAGGAGGTAACCCACGTAAAAATGTATCCAGAGCTCTATCTTCTGCCTCTTGTAAAATAACTTTATTTGCTTCATCACTAGTTGTCAACTGATAGGTGTTAATATTAACTTTTCTAATCATATCTACAAAGCTTTATAACGACTCGTTGGGCCTCTGAGTGATAGTGTTTAACTGTTCCCTATAAAATCTACAGCTGTTCTGTTTTTGAAAACGTTTAAGCAATCCTTTCTTCAATTCCTCAAATGTTGGAGCATTCCGTAATTCTTCATGGTAATACGTGTGCTTTAGCCTCTCCTAGCAATCTTAACTTTGTCATTTGTAAGAGCTGTTCATCTGACCATGATCCTAACTTTGCAGCTGCTACTAAATCATCAAAAAAGGCTGTTATGTCCTCGCCAGGTTTACCTGAAAAAGGAGTTACTAAGGCTGCTGCTGAGGAATCTAGGGTGGGAGGGATTGAACTGGTCTGCCTGACATCACTCAACTGTTTAAATAATATATTATTATCATTTTTAAGCTGTGCTGTCTGATTAACTAAGATCTGAATAGCTTCCTCAGCAGAAACCGCTTGTGGTGCTGGCTCTGACTTTGCACGATTTCGTGTCATCATTTTACAAAATATTAGTTACAAATCTTACTACACTGAATTAAAAGGATGTTTAAATATTTTCGACCAACTCTTAAAATTATGAGAGAAAATACACTTCTAAATAAAGAAAATATTATGACTGCTATGCAAAACTCTATGCTTTCACACATTAAACAATACTAATTGTCGACCTTTAGTGACTGTCAGTCACACCGCATACTGAGCCAAGGGTTTTTTCTCTGACACCAAATTTAACACTTGTGTCACTAAATGTAACTGGGTTTTCTCTTTTGATGCTAGTCCATTACCGCAAAGGGCATTTGATTCTAAAGCATTATGTCAGGGTGAAAATACTAAATAAATTAATTTTTCTCTCTTAACAACGTGTGGGCAGGGTGGGTTCTTCCTTGGCTCGGGTATGAGGTAGAATGAAACAGCATTTTTGCATAAGATAACTTTTATTGCAAGTTTCGTACAACTGTTTCCTTACTAGATGTTCTGGCCAGGAGAACGGCAGCTGTGTCGTTAGCGAATGCTTCTGCTGCAGCAGCGGCGGCGTCTGATTACGCGTGGCAGTGTGTATCTCGTGTCGCCGTCTCGCCCAGCTGACTGGAGACGCGCAGCGCGAGGTGACCCGTTTAATTATTGCGAGCGAAGTCGTGCATCAGATGGTGATACCTTGGATGTGGCGTCCCAGTGTTTCTCTTCTCTAAGCGGCCGCGTGTGTTGTGCGTCGGCCAGCGGAGCGGCGCGGCGGGGGAAGGCCAGTGTCCCGGACTCGAACAACGGACTCCCGCTTTCCAGTCTTCGGCTGTCAGATCTTCATCCCAGCTCACAGGTGACTGCTGATGTGAGGCCGTCTCCTTCCCCTCCTCACGAGTCACCCGGGTATGTAAAAATCAGACTTCAAATACCTTTTAACTTCTGTCTTCTGGCGCCGAGGCTGCTGCTTGCTATTCCATTACAGCGGCGGACTTGGTGCGTCTGTGCATGATGTAGTCTCTTCTTGCATGACAGTCTTCAGCACCAAAACTGACTGAAAACTACTACTCTTTTCTCTTTTCTTTTCTTGTCGGGCCCACTGCGTCTCGCTTCACTTCAGTTCACTGGAGGTGAACGACTTCACGGTCATTGCCTCGTCTGTCACGTTGAAAAGCTTCTCGAATAATCTTATTAACGTCGGTCATTGGCTGTTGGAATGTAGGCGAGGGCCTTTGCTCACATGTGACAACTGAGAAACACGTGAGCCGGTCGGGCGATGCCCTGACGGCTGAATCGACAGCGTCCGCTTATGTGGAACTTACTGACTTCATGGTCATTGTCTCTTCTGCTCTGCTGTTCTGCCTGCTGTTTGCCAGTGTGTAACTCTTCTAATCTAAACTAAGTTTTTCATTTATATTCTAATTTCTACTTCACTTTCATTTCACTAATTTATTTACTTAAGTACCACTCAACAGCTGCAAACGTCGTCGAACTGTTCGTGCAGATGGTTGTTGTCTTGCAAACGTCCCCATCTGTTGACTCAGGGATCGAGACGTGGCTGCACGATCCGTTACAGCCATGCGGATAAGATGCCTATCATCTCGACTGATAGTGATACGAGGCCGTTGGGATCCAGCACGGCGTTCCGTATTACCCTCCTGAACCCATCGATTCCATATTCTGCTAACAGTCATTGGATCTCGACCAACGCGAGCAGCAATGTCGCGATACGATAAACCGCAATCGTGATAGGCTACAATCCGACCTTTATCAAAGTCGGAAACGTGATGCTACGCATTTCTCCTCCTTACACCAGGCGTCACAACTACGTTTCACCAGGCAATGCCGGTCAACTGCTGTTTGTGTATAAGAAATCGGTTGGAAACTTTCCTCATGTCAGCACGTATAGGTGTCGCCACCGGCGCCAACCTTGTGTGAATGCTCTGAAAAGCTAACCATTTGCAAATCACAGCATCTTCTTCCAGTCGGTTAAATTTCGCGTCTGTAGCATATCACCTTCGTGGTGCAGCAATTTTATTGGCCAATAGTGTAGTTAAGGCTGACATCACCCAACTGTAAATAACCACTGGGAACCAGAATGTTGAGAAATCTACTCATACCTTGCCTCTCCCACTCCCACAGGTGCCAACTTAAGGGGGATTGTTGTGCCGCGCGCACATGATATCATTGTTGGTGTAAATTCTACTCGCGGTAGCTTTCTCTCTGGACGTTGCTGAGTGACTGGCCCGCTGGAGAGGTTACATTCTGGTGTTGGCTGGAGTAAGGGCTGCCTCGTGACAACGGTAGTTTTGATGAAGGGCGCGTGAGAGCTCCGCGCTCCACGTTGGTCGAGCATTGGTAGAAGATGAGTGCCTCTCATGTGAAGAATTTACTACGATGTCACAGTATTTTGGAACTTCAGTCTCTTCTACGTGACCGTTGATGGAAGTGAGCCTGCTTGGGTGCCTGTTGTCAGCACATATTGTTGTGACTTTACTACTGTCTGATATTGCGGGTCAAAGCTACCCGCGCCGGCCGCGGTGGCCGAGCGGTTCTAGGCCCTTCAGTCTGGAACCGCGCGACTGCTGCGGTCGCAGGTTCGAATCCTGCCTCGGGCATGGATGTGTGTGATGTCCTTAGGTTTGTTAGGTTTAAGTAGTTCTAAGTTTTAGGGGACTGATGTCCTCAGATGTTAAGTTCCATAGTGCTCAGAGCCATTTGAACCATTTGAACCAAAACTGCCCGCATTTTTTCGTAGCAAGAGCAAGTAATCGTGGTTTGCGGCAATCATGCACTAAAAGTGTAAGCCTGTTGTTTATTGAGCACCTTTGCTGCCTTATGTTGTTTGTAAAATTTTCTGTCACGTACTTTAGTAGATCACGTGTTCTGTTCTTTGCCGCATATTGCCAATGTGTGGCGGCGTTCAGTATTTGTTACAGTCATTTTTAAAAGGACCTTCTCAGAAATCTTATGTTTTCAGGATTGAAGGAACTCACAGGTTTATGATTGCAGAGAAGATAACAGCAGCCAGCCACTTTTCATGATGATATTTACCAACAAAAATAGCGCCGTTACTGGTTTCGAACCGACATAATCAACTCACATCTACACCGAACAATGTTCTGACCACGACTGATACATGGAACGTACTGATGACATTGCACATTCGTCGTTAGTGATAAAATACAACAGCGCCACCTGCAGACTTGACGAGTACCTGTATTTATGTTCGAGCATGCATTTCTCACAGTGTTTACGTGTTTTTGCCTAACCCTTGTACATGGCGGTTGTTGCTAACTGCGGAAACCGGTTTGTATAACGAATACAACTCACTGACCACTTATCACACTCAAAATTGGCACTTAAGGCTGGTGTTGTAGGAGAAACCCTACCAGAATATTCCGGAGTAACGATACATACCTCGTACCGTGATAAAGTGTCTGTTTAGAGCGTTGGAGCTAGTTACTAGGCCGAAAGATTCCTAACCGAGCTGATGTGTCCTTTCACCGGTAACGACACGAGAAGTAGGTGAGGTGGCGTGGCCCGGGAAGCTGGCGTGCACGTGCGGGCGGCGCACGTGGGATCTCGAGGCGGGCCGGACGCGCCCACTGTACTCCTCTGAGGTCCAATCTCGGCGCTGATTGGATAATGGCGCCTCAGATTGGCGACGTCGTGCGCAGCTAGCGGCCCTCCTTCCTGACACGCGTGATACTCGGTCGACGTCGCCTGTTGCCGCCAGCTGTCCTCATCACGGTCCATTACGGGTCTCACCTCTGCTGCCAGTCCATGTGGTCTCACAGTCCTTGTGGTCCATACAAGCACACACTCACATTCATACAAATCACCGACATCGGGGGATTCCGCCGACGACCGACATCGGCTGAAGGCGGCCAATATTTCCAAATCAGTACTCCAGTACGTGCGCAGTGTCTGTGGAACTGATCTCAACGCCTTAAAGTAAAGACTTTGGATGAAGATCGTTGACCTGAATTCAGTCTGTTTTCCTCGGTCGAATCAGCCGTCGTTCCCACACAAAAAACATGGATTCTGAGAAATTTTTAAGTGTAGGACAAGAAAGAACGAGTTTGTGGCATCCTGAGGATGAGAACTTTATTGGAAACCTCAAGTTTCGAACAACTTAAAAATTTTATAACAATTTATTGAAAGTTGTCATGTTACGTAATGAATTTTATATGATTGTCTAGACATTTCAGCCTCATGTCTATCTACAGTTATCCAATACGTCATCTGCAACAAAGTTAAAACCCAATCAGGAAATTTTAGACCTAGATTATAACCTCACATAATAATGTGTTCAAGTGAGATGGTGGTGTATGTAAATTTTGCTGATTAATTTCTCTGTAGAGGATTCAGTATTGGTAGCCTGGCTTTAGCTGTTTACGAAGTATTATTACTGCTTGCTGATGTTTTTGAGCTATTAGGTAGTGATTCTGTTATATCAGAAATTAGCTAATTTGTACACTTTTCAGTTCTTTAGGTGTACAGAGTATTGTATTCTACAAATTATGTTTATCTTTCTCATGTATGTTAAAATACAGTCATTGAAGCTTAATCTGTTTCGCCGAATTTATTTTTATAGAGTTGCCTTAATTATACTAATTCGCTAATACGCAAGGAATGATGTAAAGTTTTATTGATCATAACTAATTATTGAATACAATGTGAACATTTGATTGTTTAGAAACTGACCTTGGCGTGGTTTCTAATCGGAAAATCCTAGGTTTAATATAGATACTGAACATTAGTGAGTTTAATCCAGGTGAACTGAATCGTGAAGGAACAGGCAAATATGAACTTTTGTGCTGTGGACTGTGCTTTCGAAACGTGTTCTTGTTGTTAAGCACAGACTTGATGGCAAGTATATGCGACTTTTGTATACGAAAATATAGCACAATTACTTTTCAAGGTTACCTCTGATGTGCAGAACATATTTAAAGTATACTGACAATCAAATGTATGAAATCTAAGAAAATTTATTACACAGTCAATTTTTAGCAACTTTTCTTGATTGAGTTACATTGTTTGCACCATAAACATGTAGCGGGTTTATGGATATTTCTGAGATAAATGAGCAGCAATAAGAAGGACTATATGGAATGATGTATAGCAGCATCTAATGAAAATTAATGTTGGTGAGTGGGAAAAAAGTCGTATTATTTCCGAATACAGTGTCAGTGGTGTGCTGTTTGATACAGTGACGTCTGTGAAACGTCTAGGGGAAGCATTGCAAATCCACATCAAAACTGAGCGATCACGTAAGGACAGTTTTAGGAAAGACAGGTGGTTGATTTCATTTTACTTGGAGAATTCTAGGAAACCAACGTCTATAAACGAGACCACATAGAGAACACCCATTCTTCAACACTGCTCGAGTGTTTGGGGTCCTTACAAGATAGGATTAAAGAAGCAATTCAGAGGAACGCTGCTAGATTTATTACGTAATTCGAACACACGAGTATTACGGGAAAGATACGTGAAATCAAATGGAAATCCCAGGAGAGAAGAAAACTTTCTTTTCGCGAAACACTATTATGAACGTTCAGATAAACGGCATTTGCAACTGATTGTGGAACAATTTAGCTGCTACGAACATACATCTCGCTTAAGGACTGCGAAGGCAAGAGAAATCGGGACTTGTACGGAAAAATATAGATCGTCGTTTTGCCTTCGGCCACTTTTCCGAGTGACAGGAAATAGAACGCCCACCAGTAGTACTAAGTACCCTCCACCATGTATCGCACAGTGGCTTCCACAATATGTATGCAGATGCAGATTCCGCGTCACCACACACTAGCTGCAGACGGTAAGTTTCAGAGGTTTCGATCCAGCAGCAATTTCAAATAGTTTCTGATTCATCATCATCACTTCTCACTGTGACCATATTTTCAAAAATTACCGTACTGTTCCCCCCCCCCCCCCCCCCCCATGAACCATGGACCTTGCCGTTGGTGGGGAGGCTTGCGTGCCTCAGCGATACAGATAGCCGTACCGTAGCCGTAGGTGCAACCACAACGGAGGGGTATGGGATATCTGTTGAGAGGCCAGACAAACGTGTGGTTCCTGAAGACGGGCAGCAGCCTTTTCAGTAGTTGCAGGGGCAACAGTCTGGATGATTGACTGATCTGGCCTTGTAACATTAACCAAAACGGCCTTGCTGTGCTGGTACTGCGAACGGCTGAAAGCAAGGGGAAACTACAGCCGTAATTTTTCCCGAGGGCATACAGCTTTACTGTATGGTTAATGATGGCGTCCTCTTGGGTAAAATATTCCGGAGGTAAAATAGTCCCCCATTCGGATCTCTGGGCGGGGACTACTCAAGAGGACGTCGTTATCAGGAGAAAGAAAACTGGCATTCTACGGATCGGAGCGTGGAATGTCAGATCCCTTAATCGGGCAGGTAGGTTAGAAAATTTAAAAAGGGAAATGGATAAGTTAAATTGAGATATAGTGGGAATTAGTGAAGTTTGGTGGCAGGAGGAACAAGACTTTTGGTCAGGCGAATACAGGGTTATAAATACAAAGTCAAATAGGGGTAATGCAGGAGTAGGTTTAATAATGAATAAAAAAAAATAGGAATGCAGGTAAGCTACTACAAACAGCATAATGAACGCATTATTGTGGCCAAGATAGACACGAAGCCCACGCCTACTACAGTAGTACAAGTTTATATGCGAACTAGCTCTGCAGATGACGAAGAAATTGAAGAAATGTATGATGAAATAAACGAAATTATTCAGATAGTGAAGGGAGACGAAAATTTAATAGTCATGGGTGACTGGAATTCGGTAGCAGGAAAAGGGAGAGAAGGAAAGGTAGTAGGTGAATATGGATTGGGGTAAGAAATAAAAGAGGAAGCCGCCTCGTATAATTTTGCACAGAGCACAACTTAATCATAGCTAACACTTTGTTCAAGAATCATAAAAGAAGGTTGTATACATGGAAGAAGCCTGGAGATACTGACAGGTTTAAGAAGATTATATAATGGTAAGACAGAGATTTAGGAACTAGGTTTTAAATTGTAAGACATTTCCAGTGGCAGATGTGGAATCTGACCACAATCTATTGGTTATGAACTGAAGAAAATGCAAAAAGGTGGGAATTTAAGGAGATGGGACCTGGATACACTGACTAAACCAGAGGTTGTACAGAGTTTCAGGGAGAGCATAAGGGAACAATTGACAGGAATGGGGGAAAGAAATACAGTAGAAGAAGAATTGGTAGGTTTGAGGGATGAAGTAGTGAAGGCAGCAGAGAATCGAGTAGGTAAAAAGACGAGGGCTAGTAGAAATCCTTGGGTAACAGAAGAAATATTGAATTTGATTGATGAAAAGAGAAAATATAAAAATGCAGTAAATGAAGCGGGCAAAAAGGAATACAAACGTCTCAAAAATGAGATCGACAGGAAGTGCAAAATGGCTAAGCAGGGATGGCTAGAGGACAAATGTAAGGATGTAGAGGCTTATCTCACTAGGGGTAAGATAGATACTGCCTACAGAAAAATTAAAGAGACCTTTGGAGAAAAGAGAACCACTCGTATGAATATCAAGAGCTCAGATGGAAACCCAGTTCTAAGCAAAGAAGGGAAAGCAGAAAGGTGGAAGGAATATATAGAGGGTCTATACAAGGGCTATGTACTTTGTAACACCACAGCTCTTATGCTGTATGAATTTATTTTGCTTTTGCTTTATTTAATGTTACATTGTTGATCTTCCGTAAGCGTGATTGAATCGATAACATAAAATTGTGTACTCTTTTCTTTGTCAAACCTTTGATGTCGTGATTTGATTCTATGCAAAGTAGTGTATCTGTAATTTAAAGTTCTTTGTCCCATTTGGAGGGAACAGAACTTATTGTATGTAATTGTAATTTTGTGTGAATAATTTTTTGTAGAAGTGTCAATATGTGAAAATGTTCTGTTTTATTTAACGTATTTGTTTGCTGTTATGTAAATTGCTGATCCTCACTTAGGGTTCTTAGTTAGTTTGTATGTAAATGGTGTAGTGGTTCCCCTCTGGAACGGAACTGTGTAGCGCGCGCAAATTGTGGTTGGCATAGGTGGAAAAGGTGGAACTGATAGTCAGTCGGAGATGAGCCAGCAGTCGGGGAAGAGCAGTCAGTCGGAGACGAGCCACCAGTCGGAAAGGAGCTACGAGTCTGTGCACTGTCATTATAACGGTGCATATTGTGATGATTCAGAGAGAGGCTTTTCCTGCTTCTTTCCAAGGCCTCGGATGGATGGACAAATAGCTGGAACTATTCTGGAATTTGTATGAATCATCGCCACGAAGAAATGACAGAGTCCAGCAATTCTGTCTGCGAATCCACCTACCAACATGCAGTTGCTTCCACGTTGCGCAATCACTGCAACGTAATTCTATATTGATGTACAGTGAAGGATCAGCCTAATGGATTTGTTAGTGTGCTGAAATATAAGGTAATTCATATCGGAATTTATGTACCTACTTTGATTTTACTCCTCATCATAACACCTCTCAGGGTCCTCTCCGTTTGAAGTAAAGTGATTACCGAGTGTCCTTACTGAAAGTACATTGGAGCCTAGAGCTCTGTTAAATAATGCCTCTTGAACTTCTTAAAAAGATAGTTAAAGCTAATGTGGTAACAGAGTGAGTTAAAGCAAATGTTATTTGTCCAATAATAATTTTCCTATTGAAACTGCTATTTAAAGTGCTGTTACCAACTTCAAACTTAAAAGATTGACTGAGGCTTATGAAGTAAATGAACACATTGTTGCCTGTAGTAAATTCTAAAAAGGAGAGTCAGTTTCTTGCAATTTTGTCAACATTGTGTTTCGTTGTAGTAAAAGTGAGAAAGCTGCAGTTGTGAAACGTTACATTCTCGTGTTTGCCAAGTGTTTGTCTCTCTTGTGTATTAGAAGTACACAGTAATAATAATGTTATAAAGACCATTCACTTTGTGTAAACCCTGAAAGTAATAATGTGTTTCGGTATCTGTTATAATTTTGAAAATAGTTCCTGCTGCTCTAACTGTTAGCTTCAATCTTAAAACATATGTGTGTCAGAGTTCATTGCACTCGCGTGTGGCTAAGTCTAGGTCGTTTGTCCATTATAGTTACTTATACCTACTTTTATAAACGAGAACATTAATCTTTCTCTTGCCTAATTAGGCTGGCGACCGTTTCCCTTATTTTATAAACAGTATAGCTAAGCAAAATTTTGTTTGGTACTATACAAATATTTACGTAATTCTGACTTTCATTTCCGATAAGCCACCTCCGTTAGGAACAACACGGTCAAACTAACAAAATTCCTCTCAGAGGGTAACACTGCTCTGTTGCTTTGTGCCATAGTTGCTTTTACAAAATTGTTTTATGTTACAACCTGCTTTTAGCATAGAGGTTATGGTACAGTAGTAGCAGGTAGGAGTGTTATACGTGGCTTTTCCGTGACAGGACTATTTGTTCTGTTGGGGCATACTACGTAATAAACCAAATTTGGTAATTGATTACGTAAGCTACGTAAACGCAGTTGTAGTGTTATAACTTGAGGACAATATTATGGAAATGGAAGAGGATGTAGATGAAGATGAAATGGGAGATATGATACTGCGTGAAGAGTTTGACAGAGCACTGAAAGACCTGAGTCTAAAGAAGGTCCCGGGAGTAGATAACATTCCATTAGAACTACTGACAGCCTTGGGAGAGCCAGTCCTGATAAAAGTCTACCATCTGGTGAGCAAGATGTATGAGACAGGCGAAATGCCCTCAGACTTCAAAAAGAATACAATTCCAATCCCAAAGAAAACAGGTGTTGACAGATGTGAAAATTACCGAACTATCAGTTTAATAAGTCACGGCCGCAAAATACTAACGCGAATTCTTTACAGACGAATGGAAAAACTATTAGAAGCCGACCTCGGGGAAGATCAGTTTTGATTCCGTTGAAATATTGGAACACGTGAGGCAATACTGGCCCTACGACTTATCTTGGAAGCTAGATTAAGGAAAGGCAAACCTACATTTCTAGCATTTGTAGACTTAGAGAAAGCTTTTGACAATGTTGACTGGAATACTCTCTTTCAGATTCTGAAGGTGGCAGGGGTAAAATACAGAGAGCGAAAGGCTATTTACAATTTGTACAGAAACCAAATGGCAGTTATAAGAGTTGAGGGGCATGAAAGGGAAGTAGTGGTTGGGTTAGGGAGTGAGACATGGTTGTAGCCTGTACCCGATGTTATTCAATCTGTATATTGAGCAAGCAGTGAAGGAAACAAAAGAAAAATTCGGAGTAGGTATTAAAATCCATGCAGAAGAAATAAAAACCTTGAGGTTCGCCGATGACATTGTAATTCTGTCAGAGACAGCAAAGGACTTGGAAGAGCAGTTGAACGGAATGGATAGTGTCTTGAAAGGTGGATGTAAGATGAACATCAACAAAAGCAAAACGAGGATAATGGAATGTAGTCGAACTAAGTCGGGAGATGCTGAGGGTATCACATTAGTAAATGAGACACTTAAAGTAGTAAATGAGTTTTGCTTTATGGGAGCAAAATAACTGAAGATGTTCGAAGTAGAGAGGATATAAAATGTAGACTGGCAATAGCAAGGAAAGCATTTCTGAAGAAGAGAAATTTGTTAACATCGAGTATAGATTTAAGTGTCAAGAAGTCGTTTCTGAAAGTATTTGTATGGAGTGTAGCCATGCATGGAAGTGAAACATGGACGATAAATAGTTTGGACAAGAAGAGAATAGAAGCTTTCGAAATGTGGTACTACAGAAGAATGCTGAAGATTAGATGGGTAGATCACATAACTAATGAGGAGGTATTGAACAGAATTGGGGAGAAGTGGAGTTTGTGGCACAATTGACTAGAAGAAGGGATCGATTGGTAGGACATGTTCTGAGGCATCAAGGGATCACCAATTTAGCATTGGGGCACCATGGGGGGTAAAAATCGTAGAGGGAGACCAAGCGATGAATACACCTAGCAGATTCAGAAGGATGTAGGTTGCAGTAGTTACTGGGAGATGCAGATTCTGGCACAGGATAGAGTAGCATGGAGAGCTGCATCAAACCAGTCTGAAGACTGAAGAGCACAAGAACAACAACAACAACAACCGTACTGTTTGTGTTTAGAAATGTATTTATTCTTGGCGCTCAGTAATACTTAACGAAATTTGATTCTGACACAGGGGTAGCGTCATTGATCAGAAATCAAAACGTCTCTGCTTAAATTTCTAATAAAGAACAACAGCAGCCAGCGTAAGAAACACCCCCAATGGCCTTGTCAAAGAGGGCGCAGGATCAGACAGATGTTCAGAGCACTCTCTTGCCTTTGGAGTCGGAAACTGCCTCTAAAAGGCGGAAGAATCAGCGGTGATCAACCGCATGAGGATGCGGAAGGCAATGGAAGCCAGTGTATTAAAGACACATAATGTGTGTCCACAGGACATGTAGCCTGTAATTGGAAAGGTGTCGCGATGTTTTCTTCATCGACAAAACATCCCGAACTAGTCCCCTATTCGGACATTCGGATCTCCGAGATGGGCCTGCCGAGGGGAGGTGACTACTAGAAAAAGGTGGAATAACAAACGAAGGGTTAGCATTAACAAGTTGGAGCTTGGAGTGTCAGGAATTTGAACACAGTAGGAAAGCTAGAAAATCTAAAAAGGGAAATTCAAAGGGTCAATCTAGATGTACTGGGGGTCAGTCAAGTGAAGTGGAAAGAAAATAAGTATTTCCGCTGAGAAAATTTCACGGTAATGTCAACAGCAGCAGAAAATGGTACAACGGGAGGAGGATTCGTTATCAATAGGAAAGTAGGACGGAGAATGAGCTACTGTGAACAGTTAAGTTATAGGATTATGCAAGAATGCCCACTCAAAGTAGACCTCGAGAAATGTCTCAGCTTAGCCGGTAAGTCCTTAATCTGCGGTATAAGGGTCGCACAATATAAATGGCCACTCTTTCCCACCCGAGTTTTGCTATAACTAAGCCAGTCCGTCTTTGAACTGACGTAGCGAGCCGCGGCGTAGGAATTCTTCCGACCTGTTATGTGGAGGTGCCATCGTAGTTTTATGTCCCCTTGCAGAGCCGTAGCAGCGCCGACGGATTCTGAAAGTTCAATGCTACTGCCTTTGTTATACGTAATGAAGCGAAAAGAAGGTTTTTGCACATATACACTCCTGGAAATGGAAAAAGAACACATTGACACCGGTGTGTCAGACCCACCATACTTGCTCCGGACACTGCGAGAGGGCTGTACAAGCAATGATCACACGCACGGCACAGCGGACACACCAGGAACCGCGGTGTTGGCCGTCGAATGGCGCTAGTTGCGCAGCATTTGTGCACCGCCGCAGTCAGTGTCAGCCAGTTTGCCGTGGCATACGGAGCTCAATCGCAGTCTTTAACACTGGTAGCATGCCGCGACAGCGTGGACGTGAACTGTATGTGCAGTTGACGGACTTTGAGCGAGGGCGTATAGTGGGCATGCGGGAGGCCGGGTGGACGTACCGCCGAATTGCTCAACATGTGGGGCGTGATGTCTCCACAGTACATCGATGTTGTCGCCAGTGGTCGGCGGAAGGTGCATGTGCCCGTCGACCTGGGACCGGACCGCAGCGACGCACGGATGCACGCCAAGACCGTAGGATCCTACGCAGTGCCGTAGGGGACCGCACAGCCACTTCCCAGCAAATTAGGGACACTGTTGCTCCTGGGGTATCGGCGAGGACCATTCGCAACCGTCTCCATGAAGCTGGGATACGGTCCCGCACACCGTTAGACCGTCTTCCGCTCACGCCCCAACATCGTGCAGCCCGCCTCCAGTGGTGTCGCGACAGGCGTGAATGGAGGGACGAATGGAGACGTGTCGTCTTCAGCGATGAGAGTCGCTTCTGCCTTGGTGCCAATGATGGTCGTATGCGTGTTTGGCGCCGTGCAGGTGAGCGCCACAATCAGGACTGCATACGACCGAGGCACACAGGGCCAACACCCGGCATCATGGTGTGGGGAGCGATCTCCTACACTGGCCGTACACCACTGGTGATCGTCGAGGGGACACTGAATAGTGCACGGTACACCCAAACCGTCATCGAACCCATCGTTCTACCATTCCTAGACCGGCAAGGGAACTTGCTGTTCCAACAGGACAATGCACGTCCGCATGTATCCCGTGCCACCCAACGTGCTCTAGAAGGTGTAAGTCAACTACCCTGGCCAGCAAGATCTCCGGATCTGTCCCCCATTGAGCATGTTTGGGACTGGATGAAGCGTCGTCTCACGCGGTCTGCACGTCCAGCACGAACGCTGGTCCAACTGAGGCGCCAGGTGGAAATGGCATGGCAAGCCGTTCCACAGGACTACATCCAGCATCTCTACAATCGTCTCCATGGGAGAATAGCAGCCTGCATTGCTGCGAAAGGTGGATATACACTGTACTAGTGCCGACATTGTGCATGCTCTGTTGCCTGTGTCTATGTGCCTGTGGTTCTGTCAGTGTGATCATGTGATGTATCTGACCCCAGGAATGTGTCAATAAAGTTTCCCCTTCCTGGGACAATGAATTCACGGTGTTCTTATTTCAATTTCCAGGAGTGTAATTTTTGTCACAGGATGCAATTATGGTATGTTTATTTAAGAAACACCGTAAAATGAACTTCTTCGCACCTATAATAAGCTAACTATTAACGGTAAGAGAGGATGGTTTACCTTATGACTAGATCGAAAAGCATTCTATCGACGATTGCCGACTACGGCGCACTGTCTGCAACTAGATCGTACAATCGCCATACTTCGTATAAGTTATTAATTTATTCATGAATATCAACGTTTTCCGGCATTGTAAAATTACTGAAAGATGGTATTCATCACGTGCTGACTCCCCCAAACGTCTGAGTGGTAAAATGCAACTTTTGTTAGCGAATATTTATTAGTAACAATTTCTTCATTCGCGCCAGAATAAATGTACTTTCCCTACGTATCTCTTTGCTGACGCCACAAGCGATTTCTGCATCGGCACCTCGTCCCACTGGCTCTGAAAGCGTGAGATGGTCAACAACCTCCGACAGCGAGCGTGACTCCATACTCCGCACGGACTGCAGCGCTGATACATTCACTTCTCGTATGTGAAATAGCAAAACTAGAAATAAAGTAAAATGATCTCTTATCTGCAAACAGGGGATACCTTCCAATTGTTCTCGTCAGATTTGACAGCGAACCAACGCTGACAACGATAGTTCGGTTGTACATACCGACGTCGCCAGCAGAAGACAAAGAGATAAAGTGTATCAGGATACAGAACGGGTAGTTCACTGTGTAAAGGGAGATGAAAATTTAATACTCTTGGAGAATTGTAACACGGCTCTAGGGGAAGAAAGAGGACAAAGAGTCACGGGAGAATGTGGTCTTGGTGCTTGGAATGCGAGAGGTGCAAGTCTAATTGAGTACTCTGTTCAAGAATCACAAGAGAAGTAGGTATACTTGTAAAAGACCTGGAGACATGGGAAGATTCCAACTGGATTTCGTCTTGGTCAGATAGAGATTTCGAAATCAGATACTGAATTGTAAGGCATACCCAGAAGCAGATACGGATTCAAATGACAATTAACTAATGATGAAGAGTAGACTGAAGTTTAAGAGAATCATTCGGAACAATCATTATGAAAGGAAGTGGGCTACTGAGGTACAGAGCTATTTCGAGATGCTTTCGAAGTTCGATAGGGATATGGATACTGCTATAAGGAATACCAGAGCACGCAGCTCGATTGAAGAGGACTGGACATCTCTAAAAGGTCAATCACAGATGTTGAACAGTCATAGGTAAAATGAAGTAACCCATGGGCAATAGAAGTAATACTTCAGGTATTCGACGAAAAAAGCAACTACAAAAATGTTCAGGGAAACTCAGGAATAAAGAAATAAGTCACTTAGGAATGAAATAAATAGGGATCGCAGGGAAGCCAAAGCGAAATGACGGCAGGCAAAATGTGAAGAAATCGAAAAAGGATTGATTACAGAAAGGACCGACTCAGTGGATTGAAAAATAAAAACAGTCTTCTGTGTGAAGTTAAAAGCAATGGTGGTAACTTTAAGAGTGCTGTCGGAATGCCAGTGTTATACGAAGAGGAGAGAGCGGATAGATGGAAAGAGTATATTGAAGGCCTGTATGAGGTACAGAACTTGGCTGACGACATGATAGAAGCTGAAATTGGAGTCGATATGAAACACATAGGGGATTCAGTATTAGAGTCAGAACAGAAAAAAGCTCTGGAAGACTTGAGATCAAATAAGACACAAGGGATAGATAACATTCCGTTGTAATTTCTGAAATCACAGGAGGAAGTGGCAACCAAACCACTATTAAGTTGGAGTGTAGAACACACGATAACAGCGATATACCATCCGATTTTCGGAAAAACATCATTCACATCAATTCTGAATATATCAAGAGCTGACAAGTGCGATAATTCTCGCATAATCAGCTTAACAGCTCATGCATCCAACTTGCTGACAAGAATAATATACAGAAAAACGAAAAAAAAAGAAAATTGATGGTCTATTAAAAGACGATCAGTTTGTCTTTAGGAAAGGTAAAGGCACGAGAAGGTAGTTCTGACTTGGTGGCTGATGATAGAAGCAAACTGAAGAAAAATAAAAACACGTTCATAAAATTTGTGTATCTGGACAAAGCGGTAGACAAAGTAAAATGGTGCAAGAAGTTCGAAAGTGTGAGTACATAGGGGTAAGCGATCTACATCTACATCTACGTGATTACTCTGCTATTCACAATAAAGTGCTTGACAGAGGGTTCAATGAACCACCTTGAAGCTGTCTCTCTGCCGTTCCACTCTCGAACGGCGCGCGGGGAAAACGAGCACTTAAATTTTTCTGTGCGAGCCCTGATTTATTTGTTTTATCGTGATGATCATTTCTCCCCATGTAGGTGGGTGGCAACAGAATGTTTTCGCAATTGTAGGAGAAAACTGGTGATAGAAATTTCATCGCAACGAAAAACGCCTTTGTTTTAACGATTTCCACTCCAATTCACGTATCATGTCTGTGGCACTATCTCCCTTAATTCGCGATAATGCGAAACGAGCTATATTGCTTTGTA
The DNA here is from genome assembly GCF_023864275.1 of Schistocerca cancellata. Classification (NCBI taxonomy): domain Eukaryota; kingdom Metazoa; phylum Arthropoda; class Insecta; order Orthoptera; family Acrididae; genus Schistocerca; species Schistocerca cancellata. Next base: position 426,360,591 of record NC_064633.1, read on the forward strand.
ATTTTTCGATGTCATCCGTCAGTCCCACCTGATGCAAGTCCCAAACCCGCACAACAATACTCCAGAATAGGGCAGACAAGCGTGGTGTAAGCAGTCTCTCTAGCAGACCTGTTGCACCTTCTAAGTGTTCTGCAAATGAATCGCAGTCTTAGGTTGGCTCTACCCACAACATTATATATGTGATCGTTCTAATTTAGGATATTTGTAATTGTAATTCCTAAGTATTTAGTTGAATTTACAGCCATCAGATTTGTGTGACTTATCACGTAATCGAAATTTAGCGGATTTCTTTTAGTACTCATGTCACTCACACTTTTCTTTATTCAGGGTCAACGGCCACTTTCCGCACCATACAGATATCTTATCTAAATCATTTTGCAATTCTTTTTGGTCATCTGATGACTTTACAAGACGGTAAATGACAGCGTCATCTGCTAACAATCTAAGACGGCTACTGAGATTGTCTCCTATGTCGTTAATATAGATCAGGAACAAAGAGGGCCTATAATACTTCCTTGGGGAATGGCGGATATGATTTTTGTTTTACTCGATGACTTTCCGTCTATTACTACGAACTGTTACCTTTCTGAGAGGAAACCACGAATCCAGTGGCATAGCTGAGGTGATATTCCATTTGCACGCAGTTTGGTTGGAAGACGCTTGTGAGGAACGGTGTCGAAAGCCTTCTGGAAATCAAAAAATATAGAATCAATTTGACATCCCCTGTCGGTAGCACTCATTACTTCATGAGTATAAACAGCTAGTTGTGTTTCGCAAGAACGATATTTTCTGAATCCGTGTTGACTACGTGTCAATAAATCGTTTTCTTCGAGGTACTTCATAATGTTCGAATACCGTATATGTTCCAAAACCCTACTGCAAATCGACGTTAGTGATATGGGCCTGTGATCCAACGGATTATTCCTACTTCCCTTTTTGGGCATTGGTGTGACTTGAGCAATTTTCCAGTCTTTAGGTACGGATCTTTCTGTGAGCGAGCGGTTGTATATAACTGCTAAAAGCGATAGAAAAAGATTGGCAATATACAAAATGTTTAAGAACTAAGAGAATGAAGCGCTCGGATTAAAAGTGTGCAACACAAGGTTGCAGCGTTTCGCCCCTGCTGTTCAATGATGGAAATGAAAGAAAGGTTCCTGAGTTGGATTAAAATTAAGAGTGAAAGGATATCAACGACATGATCAGCTCATGGCATTACTAGAATCAGTGAAAGCGAAAAAGAATTACAGGATCTATTAAGAGGAATACAGGAATATGGACTGAGAATAAACCATAAAAAGGCAAAGGTTATGAGAAGTAGGAGAAATCAGAGTAGCGAGAAACTTATGAAAACTGGTGGTTCCGAAGTAGACGAAGTTAAGAGATTTGTTAACTTGGAAGAAGTAACCTTGACAGACGAAGTAAGGAGGACATAAAAATGAGACTAAGACAGACAAAGAGGGCATTCCTGGCCATGAGAAGTTGATTAGTATCAAATACAGTTGTTAATTTGAGAATGAACTGTCTGAAAATGTACGTTTGGAGCACAGCATTAAATGGCAGTGAGTCACGACGGTGGGAAAACCGGGTTTGAAGAGAATCAAAGCGTTTGAGATGTGGTGCTACAGAAAAATGTTGAAGATTAGGTGGATTGATAAGCTAAAGAATGAAGAGGTTGTTCGTAGAATCGGTAAAGAAACAAAAATATGGAAAACACTGATAAGAAGGGACAGGATGACAGGACATATGATAAGACATCAGGTAATAGCCTTCCTCATACTAGAGGGAGCTGTAGAGGGCTAAAATGTTGGGGAGGACAGAGATTGGAATACGTCATGCAAATAATTGAGGTTGCAGGTGCTACTCTGAGATGGAGAGGTTAGCGCTAGGAAGAGGAATTCGTGGTGGGCCACTTAAAACTTCTCTGTAGTGAAATTTTATTCTCTTGTGACTAGTCTGTAGTGTCATAAACTGGTCTTTATGGCTGAGGCATCACGTTCTTTAATGCAACTCGTATGTAAAATTAAAGCTTCAAATTATTCTGACTGCTCCCTGTACGCATTTTTCATTTGGCCTTAAGCCGTTTGCGCAATTGTTAAGTGTAGTTATTGGTTTAATTAATTGGTGTTAGTGACCTGTAACTGTCTGTTAACAACTTTTGCTGTGACTGCTTAATACTTTGAATTATTTTGGCATTGCCGTGTTAGACATTTTTCATTGGTCCTTAAGCTATCTGTGCAGTTGCTTAGTTATTGGTTTGACCAACTGATGTTCTCGACCCGCAATTGTCTGTTAACAAGTACCGCTATGTGGCAATTAATTCTTGCTGATACTGTTTAGTGCTTTAAATTATGTTGGTGTTTAGTTTTTGGTCCCACCACTGTACTGCGATTTTTTTCGTGTATTTCAAGAATTGTATTTCTTGATGTTGTGGGCCTTGGCTTGAACTGCCTCAGTCGCTAGCCACCAGTCCTCCAATCATTAAATTGTGTTTTCCAATTGTGAAGATCGTACTGGTAATTGAGTTGATAATACATCGCTGTTCCTGTGTACATAATTTTTTAATCGTAGTACCTACCGACCCGCTATGCAGTTCCCTAGCTTCAGTAGTATCTGATGTAGAATAAAAACACTGGACCTAAAATTGAGCCTTGTGGTAATCTCTTCCTTGAAAGCGACTCTGAGAATGGAATGGCACAACAGAGTCATGTGAAAGTACGGGGTTAACTGCGTCACCTCTCCGGGGTTTTTGCGTGCTGGCGGAAGCGGTGAGTGGGCCTTGTTGGCAGCCGGGCGTTATGTGGAGCTGCCCTCAGTATGCAGGCGGAGGCAACCAACTCGGCTTTCCCTGCGGCCAGAGCCCTTCTGGGAACCGCCAGCTGACAGCTGAGCTACTGTACTGTACGTCGCGACACCGCTTTGAGCCGGGTTTCCGCAGACTGCGTACTGCCCGCAGCAACGCCTCGCCGTGCTAATGCAAACCTGCGCTCTTCCTTCTCTGCGCACTCCACACGTGTCAGTCTCTCTGCTCTTTTGGCTCATAATTTAGGCTGCAGACAATGGTGACCGTAACGACTAAACTATTTAACAAGTGTATAGGCTAAGTTACCCCAAAGTGACCAATACTGTAAATGAACAGGCTAAGTTACCCCAAAGTGACCAACCCTGTAAATGAATTTTTCTTATAAAACGTGGCAGCAATACAACGGAAGAATTATTTGAAGATTAGTATGATACAGTAGTTAGGAGGACGATGTAAATTGCTCATATTCTACTTTCAGCGTCTACAAATATGCGATCGTGTGAGCCTTAGATTCTAGAGAAGTCATCAGTCTTCTGACTGGTTTGATACGACGCTCGAAGAATTCCTCTCTTGTACCATCATTTACCTTTCAGAGTAACACTTGCAACTTCTGTCCTCAATGACTTTCTGGGTGTATTCCAATATCTATCTTCGCCTACAGTTTTTGTCCTCTACAGCTCCTTCTAGTACTATGGAAGTTGTTCCCAGATGTTTAATAGATGACCCACCATCACGTACCTTCTTCTTCCCAGTGTCTCCCATACATGTCTTTCCTCGCCGATTTTCTAGAGAACCTCCTCATTCCTTACCACATCTGTCCACCTAATTTTCAACATTCTTCTGTAGTGACACATCTCTAATGCTTCGATTCTCTTCGTTACAGTTTTCCCACAGTCCATGTTTTTTTACCATACAATGCTATGCTCCAAACGTACTTTCTCAGAAATTTCTTCCTCTTGATACTTATAGACTTCTCTTTGCAAGGAAACCCATTTTTGCCAATGCTAGTCTGCTTTTTATGTTAGTTTGCTGTCTAGGTAACAGAATTCCTTAACTTCGTCCACGTCTTGAACCCCAGTCGTGATGTGAAATTTCTCTCTGTTCTCCTATCTGCTATTTCTCATTGCTTCGCCTTTTTTCGATTTACTCTCAATCCGTATCCTGTACTCAGTAGACTGTTTATTCCATTCAGTATATCCTAATATTTCTTCTATTTCAGTGAGGATAACATTGTCATCAGCGAATCTTTTCAATGATATCCTTTCATCTTGAATTTTAATTCCACTCTTGAATCTTTCTTTTATTTCCGTCACTGTTTCTTCGATATATAGATTGAACTGTAGGGGCGAAAGACTACATCTTCGTCTTACATATTTTTTAGTTCGAACACTTCGTTCTTCCACTCTTACTGTTCCCTTTTGGTATATTAGCTGTCTTTCCTTGTAGCTTACACCTAGTTTTTTTTTTTAGAATTTAGAACAGTTTCCACCATTTGACATTGTCGAACACTTTTTCCGGATCGACTATTGCTATGAACGTGTCGATTTTCGTTTAGTTTTGCTTCCATTATCAACCGCAAAGTCGGAATTGCCTCTCTGGCGTCTTTTCCTTTGTTAAAGCCAAACTGATCGTCATATAACGCATCCTTATTTTCCTTTTCCATTCTGCTGTATATTATTCTTGTCAGCAAGTTGGAAGCATGAGCTGTCAAGATAATTGTGTGATAAATCTCACACTTGTCGGTTCTTTTAGTTTTCGAAATTGGGTGGACGATTTTTTCCCGAAAGCCCGATGATATGTCGCCAGTCTCATATATTCTATACGCCAACGTGAACAGTCGTTTTTTGCCGATTGCCCCAATGAGTTTAGAGATTCTTATGGAACGTTGTCTATCCCTTCCACCTTCTTTAATCTGAAGTCAGCTAAAGCTCTTTTAAACTCAGTTGCAGTTCCTTCTTCTATTACTTTATAATACAAGTCCTCCCTCTCATACAGGCCATCAATGTACGGTTTCCACCTATCTGCTCTCTCTTCTGCAGTTAAAAGTGAAATTTCCATGTTACCGCCCTTGCTTTTCATTCCACCGAAGGTTGTCTTGAGTTCCTATGTGCTGCGTCAGTTATTCAGACAATCATTTGTTTTTCGATTTCGTGGCAATTTTCATGCAGCCATATAGCCATAGATTCCCTGCACTTTGCATTTATTTCATTCCTGAGTGATTTGTTTTCTGTATTGCTGAATTTTCCTGAAAATTTTTGTTCTTCCTTCTTTTGCCGATCGCTTGAAAGATCTCTCCTGTTGCCCTTGGATTCTTCGCAGTTATCTTCCTTGTATCTATGTTCTTCTTTCCAGCTTCTGTGACTGCCCTTTTTAAAGACGACCAATCCTCTTCAACTGAACTGCCTGTTGAGCTGTTCATTATAGCAGTATCTATATCCTGAGACAACTTTAAGCGCACATCTTAAGAAATTAAAAGGAAAATAGCCCTATTCTGAAGTAAAAATAAAACAGTATTGAACCATTACAATCTATAGCTTGCGCCACGTCTCCTGGAACACAATCTTTGGCGTGAAGGGGGCGTGGCACGTTTACCACAAGTGCCGATAACGCTGTTTGCCGACGGAGGCAGTCAGTGAAGCAACACGGACAGCACAGGTATGCAGGGCAATGGGCCGGCTGTTCATTCTACCGCCCGTTTGAGTTCCAAGTTGGTCTGGCTAAGCATCTTCCATAAACGAGGGATGTGCACTGGACACGGGAGTGGATACCTTATTCCTTTGGCCGACCCGGTCTGGAGGCGAGCAGTGGGTCGTCGTCATCCACACATCTCCTTGCGGCTCCAAGTTTTCCACTGTTCGTCGTCGCACAGCGGCTTTGCATGCTCGGTGAACTCCTTCTAGTTCGTTGCTTCGCTGCCGAGACCACGCTCCATTCTTAAACACTGGTCTTCCTCTCTGCTGTGATAATTGCGACGGGTTCGCTTTGTGCCCTGCTGCTTCTATATCGGACTCCTTTCAGCGTCTTGTTGTTGTTCCTTGTTCCCATGTCTGGCCAGGTGATTTGAGGAGCGTGTCGCCCATATCAAAACGTAATACACACATCACAAAAATTTTGGCATCACCTCGGTTCCGAGAGTTCCGGAAGCTGTACAGAAAATTGGAATGTAGATCAACACGAACATCATTTCCGCTCTTTTTATTACTAATGAAACCACACAATGCATGTTGTACCACCATACAGCGAGACTTTCAGAGTGGTGGTCGAGATTGCTGTACACACCGGTACCTCTAATACCCAGTAGCACGTCCTCTTGCATTGACGCATGCCTGTATTCGTCGTGGCGTACTATCAACAAATTCATGAACTCACTTCTGGTCCAGATTGTTCCACTCCTCCACGTTGATTCGGCGTAGATCCCTCAGAGTGGTTGGTGGGTTACGCCGTCCATAAACAGCCCTTTTCAATCTATCCCAGGAATGGTCGATAGGGTTCATGTCTGGAGAACATGCTGGCCACTCTAGTCGAGCGATTGCGTTATCCTGGAGGAAGTTATTCACTAGACGTGCACGATGGAGACCTGCCAAGACATCAGGGAATCGATCCAAAAAATTTAACATTTCCTAAGCTGTGGCTTAAGGTGGGCTAATTTGAATATTTTCCCGACATCTTCACTGCATTAATTCTACCGGCTCACTTACGCTCACACAATCTATTCTTCTTTTCCGGTAGAAAAGACAAAATTGTTTCCAGCATAATATCTCTGTCTGTTTATCTCTCGCCGGCCGCGGTGGTCGTGCGGTTCTAGGCGCTCCAGTCCGGAGCTGCGCTGCTGCTGCGGTCGCAGGTTCGAATCCTGCCTCGGGCATGGATGTGTGTGATGTCCTTAGGTTAGTTAGGTTTAATTAGTTCTAAGTTCTAGGGGACTGATGACCACAGCAGTTGAGTCCCGTAGTGCTGAGCCATCTGTTTATCTCTCTCTCTCTTCCTCTCCCCCTCCGCCGTGCAACACTGTCTTTGACCCTTCTCACCGGGTTTTTAAATAGTTTTCTCAGGAAGCAATACAATTTGCGAGACGCCTCGTGGTACTAAACCTCCTTAAAAATTTCTCAGTTTAGCTAGTTCTCCACAGAAAAATGTCGTACAGTATAATCGGCCATGCCTTGCCTCTGGAGACTGTGCAAGTGAAGCTAACCCTTTCCTGGATTGCCTTAACGAATCGGCGCGTTGATTTCCTGGTATCTGTGAATCTCTCACAGATGTTGTCCCTAGGAGCAATTTTTCCAGCCAGCACACTGGATTCTTTTTAAAATGCAAGAGGCTGATCTCTGATTATAATGAGGAGTGCGTGTAGCTGATCTACTAGAAATAAGTTCTGCGATGCCATATGGTGCCTCTACACTGATCAACCAGAACATCATGACCACCTAGCTAATAGGCGGTATGTCCATCTTTGGCACGGATAACAGCGGCGACGCGTCGTGGCGTGGAAGCAATGAGGCCTTGGTAGGTCGCTGGACGGAGCAGGCGCCACATCCGCACCCACAAGTCACCTAATCCCCGTAAATTACGGGAGGAAGACGATGAGCTATGACGTCATGTTCAATCACATCCCAGGCGTGTTCGATCCGTTTCATATCTGGCGAGTTGTGGCCCCAGCACATCATTTGGAACTCGCCACTGTGCTCCTCCAACCACTCCATCGCAATCTTGGTCTTGTGTGAAAACTGCCTCTGCCGTCGAAAAATAAGATCGTTATGAATGGGTGTAAGTGGTCTTCAATTAGTATGCGGTACTTCTCGGCCGTCATGGTGCCTCGTCCACGCCCTACTGGACCCATAGATGCACACGTGAATATTCCTCAGACCATAATGGAGCTGTCGACAGCTTATCTCCGTCCTGCATTACACGTGTCGAGGGGCTGTTCCCTTGGAAGACAAGGGATTCGCGGCACCTTGTAACAACAACACTGCACTATTGTACATATAAGTAAATTTTTTTCCATCTGATTTTTCGATAAATTAGTGTAATTAATGTTCTGATTTCATTTCTTTTTTGTTTCATGCCATTATGTTAAGGAAACTGTAAACAATTTTCAATGTGAATATTAATGTTTATGTCAAATTTCAAGCAATATTGTAATAGAATTGAAGTGTAACAAATGTTGAGACTGTTGTAAGATGTTAAAGTTGTAATTGTGCGTCTGGTCCATACGTAGGCAATGTATTAGGATATGTAGAATGCAAAACCTCGGGTGAATACCCTGTCTGTAAGGGAGCGGTTGAAGGTGGATGGCAGACGAGCGCGGGGAAATGCGCACGGGCGCTGCACGGCATAACGGGCTCAGCAGCAGTAGTTGGAGTTGGGCATTGGTCTGAGCAACACGTTCTGGATCGAGGAGGCTCTCCTGGAAGACGTGGTTTCATTGAGCCTCGGGTATGCCGTTCCAACGCCCATACAGCATGGCAAAATTCCATAGGCACTAAATGGAAAAGTATTGCGACGCTATGAAGAAATAAAGTGCCGTTGCATCAAGGGCCATAGCTGTGGTTGTATGTGTGCTCTGTGCCTCGCCATCTCGCTGCCTGCCAACCGCCGCATCGATACAAACAGGTTGAAACTTTTAGTACTGTATTCGTATGGACCAGTGTTACTTTTGTTCCATACTGTTCAATAACAACTTAAATTTTACCGGAACTGTCCTATCATTTAATTATCCTCACAACTAACCTAGACAGGGTCCTTTCCAAATGTTGTGCAATCCGAGTGTCCCGAAATGAAAAATTAAAGTTTGTGTTAATAATAATTACCTGCAGACCTAGCTATGTTAGAATGATGTTTAAAGAACTGTTTTGTTAATGAACCAATAGAGGAATAACGAAGGTCTGACAAAGTTGGAAGATAACTTTGATATTGATTTAGTAATGAAATTTAATTATTTCGAGACAGATATAATGATATTTAAATGAGCAGGAAATAAAATAAAAAGAGTACTCACTGATATATTGGAAATCTTGAGCACATAACGATTTCAGTAATCAAATTTTATAATACAGTGATCATAACAGTTTCAGGGTCCCCCCCCCCCTTTTTTATTCATTTGAATTCTGAAGTGTTCTAAATTGATTTGACCAGCAAAGTTAAAGTCAATATAAAAACCAAAATTTATCAGTGTTTTACCTTTATCAAAATTGACATTGTGTGTGTGATTCGAAAGTGCTATTTCTAGGGTAACCTATGCCCGATTTTAATCAGATCAATAGACAGTACGAAGTTTTGTAGTAAACGTTGTAGTGTAGTGTTATGTATTTATGGTTTATCCATATCAGTACAGAAAGCGAAATTATCAGTTCAATAGATTTTCTGGTTCTAAAATTTACCATATTATGCGGTGTTACTACGTGTTGTTTTGCATAAACGTACATCAACTTGTACAGAGAAGAAACTCAGTTAATGCCTAATTAGGCTGGCGACCGTATTATTAACAAATTGGTAGCATCTTCAGCGTTGTTTTTTGTCCGTACTGACGTGTAGTTGCATTTCGAACTTGCTTGACGTATCATTGTTATTACAGAGTGGGTGTAAGTCTGATTTGCCTCCATTCAGGTACACGCGGTCAATATCTATACGAAAATCCTTTCTCATAAGGTGAAGCCCGTCAACTTACCATAGTACAGGCTTTAAGGAGTATCGTGTGCCCCGCGCGCACATTACACCCTCACCCGCCCCCCCTCCCCCGACACCCATCTGCATCAAGTATCGGGATTCATCAGACCATGCAGCGCTCTGCTAATGCACCGATGGTCACGCGCGCGTTTCAGTTGCAGTTGCCGAAGTCGTGGTGCTAATATTGGCGCATGCATGGGTCGCTGGCCGCGGAGGCCCATCGTTACGACTGTTCGGTGCACTGTGTGTTCAGACACACTTGTACTTTGCCCAGCATTAAAGCTGATGTTAGTTCAGCCACAGTTCACCGCCTGTCCTGTTTTACCAATCTACCCAGCCTATTACGTCAGACATATGCAACGAGGGGTGGCCGCCCAATCCAACGACGTCTGCACGTCGTTTCTCATTGGTTTCGCCACTTGTTGCCTTGTTGAAGACACTCACCACAGCACTCCTCGAACAACCGGCAAGTCGTGCAGTTTCCGAAATGCTCGTTCTGAGCCTCCGAGCCATCAAACTCAGATAGATCGGTTACCTTTCCCATTCTACACACCGACTGCATGCTCACTAATACTACATGCACCGTGTGTGTGTTTGTGTGTTTGTGTGTTTGTGTGTGTGTGTGTGTGTGTGTGTGTGTGTGTGTCGGTGTGTGTGTCTGACTGGCAGTCACCTCTAGCCTGGTGACGTTGCTATCTCGCGGACAGGTCTATATCGATAGTAGGTCGGTGGTCATAATGTTATGGCTGATCAGTGTATACGTGAACACAGTAAAGCTGTTAATTGTGAAGTATTTGAAACAATTAACTAACAATTACTAAATATAAGAGCGCGGTTAAGACGAACAGTACACAGACTCGGATTACATCCAATCGCCGACTAGATATCTTTCGTACTTCGTAAAACTTCATAGATATTCGTGAATCGTCGGTAGCTTTTCACTGATTTCGCTTGTTTTCTGTATAATAGTATTATCGTATTAAAGCTCTTATGACACACGGGCTCCTCCTAGTATTTGCTACGTTTGTGGTTTTGCTGTGTATAGACCGTAAGGCACGAGTCCTTCTCATGGTTACCTACCGCTTCTCATTCCAGTAACTCACTACTGACTCATATGATCCATCTTTTACGGCTGTCTCCTTGGGGGTTTGGGTTGTTTTGGGGGAGGAGACCAGACCGCGAGGTCATCGGTCTCATCGGATTATGCAAGGATGGGGAAGGAAGTCGGCCATGTCCTTTCAAAGGAACCATCCGGCCATCCGAGCATTTGCCTGGAGCGATTTAGGGAAATGACGGGAAACCTAAATCAGGATGGCCAGACGCGGGATTGAACCGTCGTCCTCCCGAATGCGAGTCCAGTGTGCTAACCACTGCGCCACCTCGCTCGGTGCTGCCTCCCTGGGAAACAGTGTTTCACTCGGTGCGATTGTATTCTGCAGCGCTGCACAACGGAGCGAATTGCTTCTGCTAACTGCAGCGTCCCGATAAAATATAAAATTTAGAAACATTAAATGCTGTCCAGTGTAATAGGAACACTTACCCCATTTGGCGTATTTTTTTAAAACAAAGCTTTAATTTTGAAAATAATAAGGTCATGATATAGTTCGTATGTTTAGCCAGTGCAGTTCGGTCATATAAAATTTAGAAAATAAAATACTGTCTAAGACAAGAGGAACTTCACACCTCTCTAAAATGTGATTAATGCTGTAAGTACCACATATACATAAACTGAATTCTGGACTCTTACTTTAAGTTATTGGTGGTTACCTGCTGTATCTGTGTAGATCAGGGGCGGGCAGGAATCCTGCACGTGTGCGGTGCACCTGCACGCGTGCAGTTAACAGGTGTTCTGCGTGCACACAGGGGCAAGCCTGCCACCCGCTTACCTCCCCTCCCCACCATACCTTCTGTCCACTCCTTCCTCTGTAATGCGTTTTATTTTTCTAGCTTTCTTTATTGAATGATGGAATAAGGTTAGCAGGAGTGCTTGAAATAAATCATGGTTTGAAAGAGTACCTATTAACTACGATACGTTTTATTTAATTATCACAGGTGGAGTTTACAATACGTTTAATATCTGGAACAAAATTTCTGCATACAGACAAACGCAAACAGTTACGTAAATTTTCATCACTTATGTTTGATCTTAACCGAGGCTTATTAATTCAGCAAATGGTTTTCCAGCTCTCACTATATTAAGCGCAATTTTATAGCTTGCACGTACCGCTGGGCTATTATTGTTGTCGTCCTAAAAAATTTAAAACAGTGCTCCATAAAATATTAAATCAGTTACATGAGAGACATGACGAGAGAAAGTCACAGATCTCTCGTGACAACGGCAACTAGAACAGATGTATCTAATATCGTCAGGTCGGTCTTCTTAAGATCAGTCAATTTCCCCATCGGCTCAGAATCCGAAAATAAATTGTACTCGTCCTTGTGAAATTTATTATAATGGCCTTCAATACTAAACTTCCGCTGACCAGCGAGAATACTGCCCATATTAAACATTTCGAATTTTCACGTTTTTGCACAAAGAAAAAATGATTCTCCCATTACTATTTAAAAGATAGCAAATCTCCACGTCTCCGTTTCTTTGATTCACTCTGCATTTTCCGGTTCTTGAAATACAACGTTCACTACGTAGTGGTCGCTTCGCATCAACGTCCGCGGCTTTAAGCCTTGTACTACACTGCCGCAACCTGCCGGTTGTCGCCACTGCCCCATTCGACGCCTGCACGCGAGCAGCACACGTGCAGCGCTGTGCGCTCACGAGCCGCGTGCAACGTTTGCCCGCCCCTGGTGTAGATAGTGGATTTTATTCACACAACAGCTGTGTAGCCGATCAATGTAAGTCCAACTGCCATAACATCAGTTAAATTCATTACTAGAAAAAGTCCTTTGAACGTCCTCATATACCATAGATGTAATTTCTTGAGGCCTTAATACATCTTTTATCACGCTGTCCCTTCTTTCATACTCAAGAGCTTCCACATAGCCTATACCTTTCCTCATAGGTTGTACAGAGAGCCTCCTCACTTCTTTTCTTGACATGGAATTTTCCCTCCGTTCACAGTTCTATTCTGTAAAATAGTGTGCACCTGACATACGTGCTAGGATATTTCTTCCTCAAATTGTGGCCTATGCTTCATACCTTTGCTCCGAAAGTAGTAGATGTGCTTCACTTATAAGCATTCGTTAATTTGACATAATTTTACAGCTAATCTCATTTCTACTACTCCTGATTTCTTTCGTCGTTTTGCTTCCCGTAGTCTGTGCTGCTTCCGCCGTTCCGATCAACAGGTTCATTAATTCTTACACATCTTTGGTGACGATAGCTTTGTTGTCAGCGAATCATTATTTTCGTTGTTGATCCTTCGTTGTACTGATTGAAGTGTAGTGGCTTCTTCGTTGTACAAATTGAACTGTAGGGGAGAAGGACATCCTTTCCTCCAAGCACTTCTCTCTTTGTTCTTCCAATCATATTGTTCCCTCTTGGGTCTTGTACATATAGCATATTACACATTTTTGTCCACATCTATTACCTTTTTTTCTGAAAATTTGAAACATCTTTCATCATTTTACGTTCTCTAACGCTTCTTCTAGGTGGACAAATCCTCTGACATTTTCTTGATTATTGTCATGTCTTGGACTAATACGGGAAAAAAAGTTAATAGTGTTCGAGATACTCCGAGATTAAAGCCACGAAGATCGCCCGGTTAGCCATGCGATCTAACGCACGGCTTTCCGGGCGACAAGGAGCGCCTGGACCCCGGCACGAATCCGCCCGGCGGGCTTGTGTTGAGGACCGGTGAGCCGGTCAGTTTGTGGATGGATTTTAGACGGTTTTCCATTTGCCACAACGAATGCGGGCTGGTTCCCCTTATTCCATCTCAGCTATGTCGGCGATTGCTGCGCGCCGGCCGGTGTGGCCGTGCGGTTCTAGCTCTTCAGTCAGGTTCGAATCCTGCCTCGGGCATGGATGTGTGTGATGTCCTTAGGTTAGTTAGGTTTAAGTAGTTCTAAGTTCTAGGCGACTGATGACGACAGATGTTAAGTCCCATAGTGCTCAGAGCCATTTGAGCCATTTGATTGCTGCGCAAACAAGTTCTCCACGTACGCGTACACCACCATTACTCTAAGACGCAAACGTAGGGGTTACACTTGTATGGTGTGAGACGTTCCCTGGGGGGATGGGGGGGGGGAGGTCCACCGGGGGCCGAACCGCACAATAACCCTGGGTTCGGTGTGGGGCGGCGGAGGGGTGAAGTGAACTGCGGTAGTCGTCGTGGGGTTGTGGACCACTGCGGCTGCGGCGGGGACGGAGCCTATCCGTCGTTTCTAGGCCCACGGATAACATACAACATACATACGTACAAAGCCACGAAAGTATACGCCAGAAAGTGAAGATGAGGAATTTCCTTTTCAGTTGTAGCACTAGCTAGAGTGACCAAAGTGACGTCTCTAAGCTGTGATCAAGGAGCAGACTAGTGAATTTTTGAGTAGGAGTGTGCCTCGAACAGCAGCAATGAAGAGTGCATTACAATGTAGGTGTATCGCTGCAACGGCATACGGGCTTTCACGGATGACTCCATCAGTCTCATCAGACTTTCCGGTTTTCTCCTTTTGTCTTAAGCAGGACAGGGCACTCACAGTAAGTCGTGTTACGGCTTGCGAGTATTACGATAACATTCGACGCTGACGCAAGGCATAGCTCCACTGGCGTGGGAATCCCTCGCCACGCAACATCCGCCGGCGGTCGCGCGTCGCCTGTAGACCTCGGTTCCGATAAACGTGTTACCCCTGTGCCCGACGCAGTTCCGCTTTTAGTTTTATCTCAGCTGAGCGGGCGGGAGTCGCGGTCCCTTTCGTCCGTGGAATGCGGTCAGACAAGGGTATGGCGTTCATATCTTCGACAAGGAAGCTCCTCCAGTCCGGTTTCGGCATGATCGTCCTTGCAGCCCCAAGGGAAGCATCAGTGGAAACTATACGAAAAGAGTGCCTCAAATAGTTTGTTAATATAAAAACTCGAAGCTTTTGCACTTAAAAGGTGGCTTGGGGAAACTAACAATTATTATTCTCGAGTCAGAAACATACAAATTTACAGTAGCCATACAGATCAATAAATATGTATATATATATATATATATATATATATATATATATATATATATATATATATATAAATTGTATTTATAATACGTGTGCCCAGTACTTTGCAACCTCCAAAGCTCTTGGAGTGGCTTGCAGGAGATCAGTCTTTGTGCAGGATGTAGGGCACAAAATGCACTGGAGCATGTGGCTTGTGGTTTGTTCTTGTCCACAATCACAGGACGTATCTTCTGTTATGAAGCCCCATCTCTTCAGGTTGTCTCTGGATCGTCCAACTCCTGATCGTAATCTGTTTAAAGATTTCCACACCAGCCAGCTCTCGTTGTGTCCAGGTGGTAGTTCTTCAGCTTCTGGCCTCTGTAGGTGAGGCGTCGACTTCTTCCATAACTCCAGCCTTGCCTTCTCTAGTGAAATGCTGAGCTTCTCGGATGTTCTCAGGAAGCTCTTTGCGATCTCAGCCGTTGCTGTGGTGGATTATGTCCGTGCAATGGATGGGCACTGTCCTGTTCCACTTTCAGTCTCTCCTTGTTGGCAGCCACTGTTCTGCGTATCCATGGTGGCGCTATTCCAGCTTATCAGTTGGGGTAGGTCTTAAGCAGCCTGTGATCATCCTGCAGGTTTCGTTGAGAGCAATGTCTACTTGTCTGGCATGAGATGACCTGTACCAAACTGGAGAAGCATATTCAGCAATAGAAAAGCACAGTCCCATTGCAGAACAGCGAATAGTTTGTGGATGTGATCCCCACCGTGTCCCCGCTAGTTTACGAATTAGATTGTTTCGAGCGGAGATTTTCATTTTGGTATTCTTGCAGTGACATTTATACCAACGACCAGCCATTGACCCCAGGCACAAGAAGATTCTCATATGCAGGTGACCTAGCCCTTGCTTCACAGAGCTCATGCTTTGAAAGAGTGGAAAGAAACCTGACAACAGCACTTAGAACACTGTCAAGCTACTACAATCGGAATCAACTCAGACCAAACCCTTCGAAGACACAAGTTTGTGCAGTTCATTTAAGGAATAGGGAAGCTAATCGTGAGCTACATCTTGCATGGTCAGGCATCCAACTCCAGCATCATAACGTACCTAAATACTTGGGAGTCACTCTCGATAGAACTCTGATATTCAAAACTCAGTGCAAGAAGTAACAGTTGACCATGTGGCAATCGAGCTTTTCTGTGTGTTTTTATGGTACATGAATTTCAGAACTCTAATATCCGACCACGTTTAATAATCTTAAATAAGGCCGTTTATCCGATAAGCGTTGTTACTGTTTGGTGGAGTGCTCGCCTGTCACGTAAGGTGCCTGGCTTCAGTTCCTAGCGAATTTAAATTTTTAAACAGGGGTGGATGCTCTATGAGGTAGGTATTCGAAAAGAATGAAAAAAAAAAAGAAACGAAAAGTAAAAACTATCTAAAGGAGACTCGATGTAACCATTGCCGTTTTATAGCGCCACCGATTTTTTCCATCTTTACGGAAAATTTTGTAGAGTATGCATCTTCGATTAAAAATTTGAATCTTTTAGGACTCAAACCATCCCCCTCGTATGGTAGGCGAGTACTCTGCCAGAGAGCCACACCAGTTGTCGACATATAGCCCTCACTTTAGCGTATTAAAACTGGTTGGCAACCTTCAAAGTCGATTTTCTCGAGAATTTCTGAGAGTTGCATCGAAGTGCTGCGGGAAATTGATATTTGGGCTATGAACTTCATGTACCATAGATATAAAAATTTCTGGGGTGTAACTGAAAAAAAAAACTTTTAAAGATTTGAAATTATGTGTAAAGTTTGTTGCGTGTCACGAAGTTCTCGCGTTCTCAGGGACTGGATGAATATAATCTGGGTTTTCGGGCGTCATTTTTAAGCCCGCCCCTTTGATAGGTAGATGGTTCATACCCACAAAGTGATTCTTTTCAGACAGTAAGTGGTAAGTGTACCAGGTTTGGTTGAAATTGGTCCAATGGTTTCGGAGGAGATTGCAGCATACACACATACATAAATTTTTTATAATATGTATTGATATCGTTTTGCTTCGTGACCCAGTTTTGATTAACTAAAACTTATATGGTGCCCAAAGCTATATTCAAGTTGCGTTCAAACAGACAGACAAAGAGAAATCAAAATTTTAGTAAAGCTTTAAATCATGATGTCCTTTTTATCATAATCGGATTTTCATGAACTAAAGTCTATACGGTGTCTCAAACTACGCTCAAGTTACCTGCGAAAACCCCGTGAAAATGTGTTTGGTAGTTTTCGAGATTAGCGTCTTCTGAAACAGGCACGACGATTTTACAAGTTTATTATTAGTACAGATGTTAGGTGTTAGTACTACTCTGAGATGAAGAGGTTTACCTTCCCATTATTGATTTCTTAAGCTATGCTGTCACTAGAGACTTCGCTCTTTCTTGTTCCCCAGTAGCGTGTCCCACTTCTGTTTCCTCTAACGCCCTACTTATCTGCTCAGGATGCATTACCTTACATGTACTTTAATTAGATCTTTCTCCGGAAAGCAAATATTATATTAATTTTGTGACACTTTTCGCCCACTGCCGTTCTCCAAAGGACATTGAGTAGATTGCTACGAAATGTGTCATCAGTGCTGTTTGGACAAATTACCAGTTCGCAGCTATGATTTTTACCGACATCATTGACGAGATAATCTTCTACTTAATTGTAACGATTAACGTTATGCTATGGAAGGTAACATTGGTACAAACCTAGAACACACATCTGTTTTTTTTTTTAAAGAAGGTGAAAAAATTGATATGTCTACATGCTGACCATTTACACGTTTCTTTCTTCGTAAATCATGATTATTTTTATTCTACAATTCTGTATGGTACCACACAGAATTGTTAAGGAGAAATATCTTTAACCTATATCTGAAAACACTGCGAGTAATTTTGTTTATTTGGGCACATTATCAATGTTAGGTTCATTAAAGTATAATGCGGATAATTTTTCCTCTCCATTTTTCCTTCTATTTTTGTGAATATCTCTATTACTCTTAAATTCAGTTGGATTGTCTAAAGTTGATTTAGAGAATGAATAAATGTTCTGCGAGGCTGTTGTTAACATTCCCAGTAGCTGTGTGGCATCCTGCAAGATAAAAATGTGTGAACCCCACACACAAAGCTAATTTCTCTCTTTTGTGCAATGATTAATTTTTATGTAAGTGAGGGTTCACCCAAGAATATTATCCTGCTAGTATCATCTATGAATAGGAGTAATTCTGCCTCTATTTGAAATAAAATGGTAGACTGGTAGATCATTAACTCAAAGCAACAACAGGAGGTAGCCAATGATCGAATGCTGGGCGACTTCCATTGTAATTTCTACCTTTGCAGATGATGTGGTGTCTCTCTTTGTGTTATTCAAACAGCCCAGGGTATCTTTCTGCACTGGCTATGTATTCAAATACTACAGTATCTTCTCAAAAAATTTAGAAAATTTTGTAAGGTGTGATAATCGGTGTTAGTTACAGAGACCTTACAATGGAAAATTTTAATCTCTCTGTGAAGACACCCTGAATTAATAATGAACTATATAAGCGAATAAGAACATTGTGTATTACAGGCCCAGAACTTTTTACTCTCATTGGAGACGTTATCCATCTATAACAAACTTTTTACTTTTCAACATCATGATGCTCTTCCTTATGTCAGATAGGCATAGGAAATTAATTTCTGTTTCACCAAACGCTTCTGTATCTCTTCTTTGGTCTACCGGTACTGTTTTACTTTATCTACTGAACTGTTTGCACCACTTGTTTTAAAAAGTAACTATTAAAAAGGAATAATTACACATGAACTATCTTCCCCAATGATCCAGTTTTCTTTCCTTGCCTCTTTAAAGAATATAGAATACTGATTCGATTTAACTGCCTGATGTATCAATTTACTACAAGAAGTGTATAACCCTAGATCTTTTCTTTACGAGTTGTCAACTGTCTATAGATGAAAGTACTTCTGGATCGGCACTTTTCTGGCTATATTGCGCCTGTCTCTTTCCCTTTGTGGAGATTCTCTGATACTTGTAGTGATCTAAAGATTTCTTGGCGACTTCCTAGCATTACATTAAATTTTCTGTTTGGGGAAAGTAATTAAAATGAGTAAAAGCTCATTAAAATATAGATTTAATTTATTTATGGTCATTGTAAATAACCTATCTTAATATGACCTCGAGAAACTATGATACTCATTTTGATAACGTAAGATGCCAAGGGTTCACACTCAGAATTAAATGGGGATTATATTTCACAATTATATTTTATCAAGTAACTGCAAAGCTAGGAAAGCTGAGTAACAGCAATAAAAGCCACCAAAAATGAACAATGGAATTAATTCAGATCATGTACAACTAAAACATTATATTAGTGGGTGCAACACATTCCAACAGCTAATACGAGGGGCGTTTGAAAAGTCAAAACTCCTCAGGAGACTAAAGAGAAGCTTGATAAACATTACGGTGACTCTGCACCTTCGATAGAACAGTTTATAAATGGTTTCAAAATTTTCAGAGTGGCCATATGGACACAAGTGATGCTGAACGTTCTGGACAGCCCTGTGGAGGTTACGGCTCCAGAAATCTTTGATAAAATCCATGATATGGTGATGGATGACAGAAGAGTTAAGGTACGTGAGATTGCTAGTGCTATGAGCATCTCGAATGAATGGGTACATAATATTTTGCATAAACATTTGGACATGAGAAAGCTATATCCAAGATGGGTTCCACGATTGCTCACGCTTGACCAAAAGCGGAATCGTGTGAAGTGTTGGAAGGATGGTTTGCAGCTGTTCAGGAAGAATCAGTAGGACTTTAAGCGTCGTTTCGTCACTGTAGATGAAACATAGATACATTACTATACTCCTGAGACCAAACAACAATCTAAACAAGGGGTTACCAAGGGAGAATCTGCACCAAAAAAGGCGAAGACCAGTCCTTCGGCAGGAAAGGTTATGGCGACTGTCTTTTGGGATTCGCGAGGGATACTCCTCATCGACTATCTGGAAAAGGGTAAAACTGTAACAGGTGCATATTATTCATCATTGTTGGACCGTTTGGAAACCGAGCTGCAAGAAAAACGCTGGCAATTGGATTGCAAAAAAGTCCTTTTCCATCACGACAATGCACCAGCACACACCTCACCAGTTGTGGTCGCAAAGTTAATGGAAATAGCATTCCAACTCATTTCACATCCCCCTACTCTCCAGACTTGGCTCACTCGGATTACTATTTGTTCCACAATTTGAAAAAATGGCTGGCAGGGCAAAGCTTTTATTCAAACGAGGAGGTGATTGCGGCAACTAATAGCTACTTTGCAGACTTGGACAATTCCTATTATTCGGAAAGGATCAACAAATTAGAACAGCGTTGGACGAAACGTATAAGTCTAAAAGGAGACTATGTCGAAAAATAAAGGTTTTCCACGTAAGTAGTTTTCATTTTTGCACTGACTTTTCAAACGCCCCTCGTGCAGGGTAACCACTACAACCTGCATTGCAAACATGTTCCCTTCTCTAACAGATATCAGTTACTGTACAGAGAGGATCACACTCTTCAGTGATCTAAAGCAGACATAAAAATAATTATAATAAATCTCGTAAAATAGAATAAACAATTAAAACCCTTTACACTCTAAAATAAAGGAGTACTTTAGTCAAAGGTTCCTTGGTAAGAGGCAGTGAAAACGAAAGACTTTCCAAGAACAAAGATACAAAAATATATTTCCTTTTTTAAAATAATTTGAAATATTTAAAAAGCATTTAGAAAAAATGAAGGTGCCTGATTAAATATAATTTTAAAAAGACTGCAGCAATAACCACCAAAATGAGTAATGAAAATGCTTAGCGGCACTCAGCTAAAATATCGATGAGATTAAAGGTCAGTCTGGCAACACAGTATTCTACTAGCAGTACACAACTTGAACACAAGCACTTCCAGACACCATCAAAGTATTAAAGAAAGTTAATCACTGGTATATATCAACCCCAGAACCTGACTAGTTTCTGCGTACTAGACAGGAAAGTAATCCACTTTCTGATTTGAATTCCTCGTTCTTTTCACACTATGAAAATCCACAAGCAGTATGGCGGAATTAACAAATAACACATGCAACACTTATTGCACTGTTGACCTTTAGGTAATCCAGGCAGCACATTCAACAGTGCATAAACAGCTCGTAATCTCGATGGAAAGCAAGCTAGCCCACCATGTGTAACACTTTCACACCGATGCTCTGTTTAGACTCAAGACCTAATTTGAAACTCCACTTTACTTTCAGATGACATTGTGAACATACGCTAATAATACTGTCACCGAACTTCCGTCCAAGGGAACAGTGTGCTGAGCACACAACATAAATTCCACATGCGAATAGCTCCTCCTCTGTCCCACAAGATTCACTATCTCTTTCATATGTATTAAGTGACAAGACCACCAGCTGTTCCATGTTCGCTGTATGTTAAGGCAAATATCAATAAAACTCTCTTCATTGTCATTTTGGACTCCAGCTCCGTGTTTTCCATAACTTTCTCTAACCCTTCATTTTCACAACCAATCTTGGTATTGAGGTCTCGCATCACAATTTTTAAGTATTGTCCATAGAAGTTGTCCTTTTCTTGGGTGTTTCCTTGTTCTGCAGGTGCATAACACTGCACAAGACATGTATTTCTTACTCGGGTCTTGAATTGTGCTGCAATAATCCGATCTGAAATTGGCTTCCACTCTAATAAGCTTCTCCTTGCTTCTCTTGTCAGTAGCATACCCACACCATTTTCATGGTCTTCTATTTCCTCTTTCCCTGAATTCCCCAAAACTATTCCATCGTGTTTCACCCAGACCGAGAGTCGCCAGTTTGTATAGTTTAATTGACTATAAATGCTTTTGTGTTGGCAAAGGACCGTTGCCTCAAGGTGGCCAGGTACCACGGCAAGCTCGTGCCATGCTCATGGCCACAACTGAGGAATACTGTGCTCCCAGATTTGATTGGATCTTCAGTCGTTTTAGGCAGAGTGCTTCATGTTTTCCAAGTCCTTGTTGTTCCATAGGAGGTCCAGTCTTTCTGAGAAATACATTTAAGAGATAGCAAGGAGCGTTCTCTTCTTCCCTTTTGTCTGTCTGTGACTAATTCCCTCAGCCTGGAGAAGGTATACCAATGCCACCAGAAGCATCCCTTTGTGGACCACCAACTGCAAGATAGGACGGACCTCTGTCCCTATCTATAATGAGGAGAGGGCGGAAGGTGGACGGAGGGTAAGAAGGCCTCCAAATTGGCTAGTTTGGAAGCACCCATTGAGGAGAATGCTCTTTCAGTTATTGCGCCCTCTGCAGCCCTTTGGGATGACGATTTTCCCCTGTACATATGTTGCTTTATGATCCGTTCATTATGGGTGCTGGTTTTTCACAATTTTGATGTGTAACTGGAATAGTGATGCATTTTCCATTAGTTGCAGTAGTGTGTATTGGCTTCGATAACCTGGGCTTCAAGGTGATTGTCGATCTGATGTCAAATAGGGATAGATACAGTCCTCAGCTGTATGCTTTCTGGTGACACTCTTATTAAACTCATCTCTGTCCAACACCAGCATCTTGTCAGTAGAATATATTTCCCACAAAAAAAAAAAATCAAAATAAAGGTAATACCTTACACCTCAGCCATTTTTATGTCAGTTTGTGGGTGCAGGGTAGAGTCTGAGTGCTTCTGCCACTAGTTTTGAGTCGTATTGTGAAAATTTTACCAGCAGGATAACACTTATTGGTTCAAATGGCTCTGAGCACTATGGGACTTAACATCTATGGTCATCAGTCCCCTAGAACTTAGAACTACTTAAACCTAACTAACCTAAGGACAGCACACAACACCCAGCCATCACGAGGCAGAGAAAATCCCTGACCCCGCCGGGAATCGAACCCGGGAACCCGGGCGTGGGAAGCGAGAACGCTACCGCACGACCACGAGATGCGGGCAAACACTTATTGTATTGCGATTTTCGGCAGTCCTTGTGTAGCGCTATGCATATGGTTGTGTAATTAGGTTCGATCTTTATGATTAAATACGTAATTAGGACTGATCTCTACTTCAGTTTACCAAATAAAATAAATGAAGTACACTAACCTAATCTTCCTCTCCTGCATCTGGGCAGTTTCCGCGTGTTGAGGGTGCACCAGGGCTTTCCATCCAGAAGAACCAGTGTTAGAGTTCCAGAAAGGGCACCGCCATTTTTAATTTTCCGCCAATTCCCAGGTGGAGGGTGGGGGGTGGGGGGTGGGGGGTGGGGGGTGGGGGGTGGGGGGGGGGACATCAGTACAGACATGGGACAAAGAAATTCCTGCCAAAATTCGAAATTCCCGCCATTGCAGTAGGAGGGGCACAGGGAGGTGGAGGGATGGGGGGGGGGGGAGGGTGCGGGAACCCACGTGCTGGCTGAGAAAAACACATGACGTCCTTCGAGGGGGGGGGGGGCGGGCGGGAGGGGGCGTGGTTGAGGGTGGATGATTAATTGATCAGTTTCATTAATTTGCGTATCAATTTGATATCAAAATTGCCCTCTGAACCCCAGTTCAAAAAAAAAAAAAAGGTTCAAATGGCTGTGAGCACTATGGGACTTAACAGCTGTGGTCATCAGTCCCCTAGAGCTTAGAACTACTTAAACCTAACTAACCTAATGACATCACACACATCCATGCCCGAGGATTCGAACCTGCGACCGTAGCAGTGCCGCGGTTCCGGACTGAGCGCCTAGGACCGCGAGACCACCGCGGCCGGCTGAACCCCAGTGCCCTACTACTTCACACAACTCAAAAAATTAGTGACCTATGAATACAATATCAATTTGTGATCTGGGAACCAACACAAACAAGTACCTGATACAATGAATGTTGACTTTTTTCTGTAAAATCATTATTGAGCAAGTTCACATATAGGAAAACAGACTGCTAGATTTATGCCGTTTCTCGTCATCTTCAGGTCTGAAAGTTATGGAAATGGAGGGTTACAAACCAGGAATTGCACTTAACATTAACAATCTAGCAGGTGCGCAGTGTTTTATAACACGAGCGGGCTTGCGGCACACTTTGTTCACATGTTATGACAAACTGCCTGTTTGGTTCTGTCTCGGGTTATTCGGACGAC
Organism: Schistocerca cancellata; assembly: GCF_023864275.1. Classification (NCBI taxonomy): domain Eukaryota; kingdom Metazoa; phylum Arthropoda; class Insecta; order Orthoptera; family Acrididae; genus Schistocerca; species Schistocerca cancellata. The sequence goes on from NC_064633.1 coordinate 426,384,303, forward strand.
GTTTGATTGATGATTTTTCCGACGTTTCGCCAGCGCAAGTGCCTGGCACTGTCACAGCTTCACCCTTCATTGCTGTGCGCCAAATTCCAAGGGTTTTTCCGTCGTCATGATTCTACTCTTGCTACCTACAACGGTCGTTCGCTGCAGCACGTGAATTCAGGATCCGTTCATCTTGAGGCTTTCTTCTTTCTTGTTGATACTATCCTCATATTTGTGTATTTCTATAGCTTCTCTGAACAAGCTGGTGTGCTAGCTCTTCTCTACCGCAAGAATTTCCTTCTCGGTGAATTTTACTATGTCGTCGGTCTCACACAGCGTGCTCTTTGCCACGGTCGATTTCTCCACCTGTCCCAACCTGCAATGCCGCTTTTGTTCTGTGATCCTGATGTTGGTTGATAGTCCTGTCATTCCAATGACTGATCGTCCGACCATTCCAACTTAAACTATTCCTCATGTACGTGGTATGTGGTGTATTCCCGACATTGAAAGTGGGTCCCTTTTCTCTTTTCCGATCTGAAACACTCTTTGATCTTCTTTGTCGGCTTGGAAATAGTCTTCACTTCGTGTCTGCGCAACACGCAGCCTATTCTGTCCGTCTCTGGAAATGTGTGATAAAAAGACCCCACCCGACATCCCTTTTTCCAGTGTGCCACTTTGCCGAGTGTTTGCCTGTGTGAGACTTCTTATGTAGTTGGTGGAGTAGCTATTGCTCCTTAGAACGCTTTCCAGGTGTTGCGTCTCGCGTCTGAGGTGCTGCGGCTCACATATTCGTCTGGCTCGCGTTACGAGCGTATTAATCATGCCTCTTTCTTGGCTCGGCTGGTGATTTGACAGTCTGTGCAGGTATCGGTCATTATGTGTCGGTTTTCGTAACACTCTGTGTCCCAGGTTTTGACCTTCCCTTGTGTCCAACATACCTAGAAAGGTTATCTGTTATTCCTTATACATTGGAGCGCCCGCTCGAGGGTTAATGATATCAACAAAACATTTAAAACAATTATTAAACAATACACAATAGAATATGAAAATAAGTTTCTTAGATAAGAGGACACTTTGTCATTTGGCTGTTAACAACACAAGGCAATCATAATGTAAGTCTATATGTGCCGTGAATGAGATGATAATAGTGTAAAAGTTACATGAGAAACATTACTTTCGATCTCGTGCTTGTAACTCGAGTATATAATGAATATAGACAAGTACTGTTATCGTACATTGAGAGTGACGTGGAAAAGCCGTGCTGTCTGCGGACAGCGACAGTCAAAGTTCCCATGAGCTGGTAGTAAACCGACTGACCCATGTTAAGTGCCCAGGCTCAGATGTGAAGAAAGCGGCTGGAGGTGGCAACACAGTATGATACAATTTCTAGTAGTGTAATAGATAATATACAGTTAAGTTATAAAATGAAAACAAAACAGTTTAAATTACAATTGTTGTAATGAAATTACTATAGTGAAATGGATAAAATGCATAAATATAAATATGCAGCTGCGCAGATGGAAATTCTAGCAGCCAGCGCAACGTTATAAAACTTTTTATTAAAATAGAAGAAATAATGGTATAGTAATTGATTCAAACCTATGTAACAAGCGTTTTGGATATTTGTAGAGAAAAGAAACCACATTAGCATGGATTCGATTCAGATGATACAAAATATAAAGACGACTACTATACTTGATCGTGATGTAGCTGCAATGTCAATGTACATGTTAATGATGTCCCTGATATAAGACTGAATGATACACAGAAATAGATAGTAGCTGTTGCCTTCATGCAGCTAACAGCTGAAATCTAAGTTAAGATAGAACGACACAAAATGCTCCTACAATAATGAAGATTTACGTGATGTGAGCACTTGGCTTGCAAAGTTATTGTAGCAGTCAAAGCCTATTCAGAAACACATCTAACAGAGAATATGTAAAGATTATCTGAATGTATATATCATTGGAAAATTATGTTTCAATTTTTACTTATGCATTTATTTATTCATCGCGATACCGTAGAACAACTTAAGAATTGAATCATTTACATTGGAGTAAAGAAAAGCAATCAGTTAAAATGTCATATGCTACTGCGAAATGTATAAGCAGAGACAATAGAAGACTAATTTTAAAATTAGTAATAAAGAAATAATATGTTTGTCTTCTTGGGTAGATAAAATAATGTCTATTTTATCTTATTTTACTGTTTTATTGGATGTTGCCCTGATTAAACTTGTGTTATATGTACTGTTCTCTTAAATAAATAATTATCCGTCTTAGGATTAATTGCGTCGGGAAACTTATTCAAAATTAGCAATTAATGAGAGAAATAATCAGATAGTTTAAAACGGAGTCGATTCGTTTCGTGTGATAATTTTAAGTGTCATTTGGCTCGAGTTTATTCACTAACGTTTTAAAAAATGAAATTGCAGAATTAAGAGACGAAGTCAGAATATTACAGTAAATGAGATTTTCATGAAAAGAATACTGTTTAATATTCACGCGGTCGCGCCATTATTAAACGCGTAGATTCCATACAGATTATGGGCCTAACTGATATTTTCTAATTCCATGAAAGCTGAATGAAAACTCCATTCCTATCAGAAGTCTTTAATTTAAAGGAGGAATATCCACTACGGTCATTACACATAGACTTGTAGTGAAGACAAAAATTAATTTTATTTTTTTATTTAATATGGACTGTACTTTATCATAAGGAAGGATGGGAACTACTTCTTCGTTAGTAGTAGTAGGCTATATTAAACATAGGACGTCACTGCATCGCTGTTTTGGAACTCTTCTTTTTGGCCACGTGTCCTGTCCAACGCATCTTCAGTCTCGCTATTCTCTCGCCAGCATCACAGACTCCCGTTCATCTCCTTATCTCTCCGTTCCTGATCCTGTCTTGCAGACTCACTCCATACAGTGCTCTCCCTATAACCCTCTGACAGACCAGGAGTTGATTTGCACTGCGCATTGTGTCAGTGGTTCGTGGTTGCATATTGTTACTGGCCAGAGGCAGTTGTCAGAAAGCATCCACCTTAAATTTATGAGGATAGTCGGTTTCCGGAGATTGTAACCAAGTTGCTCAAATACCGTCCACGTGAGGCCACTCTGCCGGTTGATCTCTGCTGTCTGGTTGTGTATTACAAGTTGAATTTTATATCCCAGATAAATTTATTCAGTTGCTAGTTCCAGAATACGGTTATCGATGCAGACTTATTTACAACACTTATGACTCGGCTCTTTTGAAGATTGATTTTGAGGCCTACGACTTGGGAAGCATCTTTGAGCCCTAAGGTCATTGTTGACCGTTTGTGCCGCTGCTAAACAGGATGCTGTCGTAGCCAAAGCTAAGATGGTTGAGACGTTTTCCACCTATGTTGATACCATGCTGTTCACAGGACAGACGCATGAACACATCCTCCGGAGCCAAGGTGAGTAACTTAGGTGAGTGATGCAGTCTTCTTTATTTTCCATGTAAATGTGGATATTTTATGAACGGCCAACACACAACAACAGAGAGTAGCGATGCAGTTTTTCGGGGGCATTCACTAAAGGAAAGCACCGAGGCGCAACTTGTTTCCTGAAGCAGAAACGCCTGACGGCAGCCAAAAAGCCGGTCTTACGCAAGACGGACCGATGGAAAAGTGCGCTTGCGGAGGCCACGTTATTACTCGAGATGCGCGGAGACGGGCCTCATGCTTCGCAAGACGGGGAAAGGCGGCGCCGCCACAGGGGAGCCATCACGGCGGCCCCACCCCCTGGAACGGGCGCCTTCTACCGGCGTATAACAAGTAGTGGCGCGCTGAATGGACATGCGGCCGGCCGCCGGCTTTGAGGGCCGCTGCCCGCTGCCTGCAGCGAGGTGAGCTGAGGTGCTCCAGCGCACAGCACGCTCCAGCGGCGAAGCCACGGAGTATCTGGTCAGGGCTGCGCCGGCTGGTCAAAGCCGGCTCCGGGATGTGATGGCCGCCTCGGCTCTATGAGAAACTTCTGCAGATCAGGTCAATTCCGGGAGAAAGCTATTCGCAGGGCACCTACCTTGCCCATCACATTCATTTCTCCCTTGTCCGTCTCGGCAAGCAGAGAGGCATGTACTTTTCAGTGTATACAGCTGGAAAAAATGTAACAAGGACAAGGTTATTTTATTGACAAGTGAAGAGACACGCAGTGTGTCAGTGCAGGAGTATATGATAACAAATTCACATCAAATGAAACACGCGTTGTGAGGGGTCCACTTGTACGTGGAGCCCGATTTTGTAATATATTTCATGAAAAACGACATGAAATGGTTATCACATGCAGTAGAGATTATATCTTTGACAACACTGAACCAAAGATGTTGCCTGAGTGGCGGAATCGTTTGTAAGTAGGGGCGCGCGGACCGCAGTAGCAGCTACCGTTGCTCTCTCTTAAAGGCTGGATGTAAGACTTTAAGCTATTGGCTATCTGTGAGAATTTTGCTGTTGGCCTATACAGCATAATACAGTTTTGTAACGTAATGAAATTTTGTATATTTAGTTTTAAGTATACAGCAACGCAATGTGAATTTTGCTAATTCTAACAGTACCGTCCCTTGAATGTAGGATCCAAGTATCTTCCATCAGATTTAATGTAAAGGTTGATTAGGTATAGCAGATTTGAAATGTTTTGTGTGTTTTGTAATCCTGATATAGACAAGTTACATTTTGGAATCTATTTTGTCGAACGATGTCAGACCTTATGTCATGTAACAATCAAAGTATTGTTAACTACGTCAGTAAGTGAGAATTGTAGAACAGTTGAGAAGTTTACTGATTTTGAAGATAACGTAAAATGTTTCATATCAGATTTTGTGAAGGAGAAACATTATTTTGAATACTAGTTTCTAACTGAACCAATCAGTCTTAGCATATCCCTTATCAGCACTTCATCCTCTTCCACATCATATTTATTTAAATCTAATAAATATTTTATAAAAGAAATGATTTTTCAATCAGAGTAAAAAAAAATTTAATGTGCCAGAATCGGTAAAGTATTAATTTTTGTAACGGCTTTAATACGGGGAGCATTGCACAGCGCTGAGCCAATATAAAAAATTATCACTGAACATTTGCAAGGTTATTCATTTATCAACTATTTCACGGCCGGCATTGCACTTCACTGAGCCAAGATTGAATATTTTGTACGCCCACTGTGGAGAGAACAGAATACCAACATTTCATCCGTTGCGACTCAAGAGCTAAGGAAAATGTATTTCATTGTTTATTTGCATAGGAATTCTATCAGTTTATTGCACAGAGCCATACGATTCGGTGCTCACGAGACTGAGTAAATTTCAGAGGGACTGATTTTATTATAGGCATTACATACTGGTTTTCCAGATTATGTTGTTTCATTTTTCTTTGGATTACAGTAAGACTGATTAAGCATACCATTTGCTCAACAAAACATTACAGAGTAACTTTCCGTAAGACAAACATTACGCATTGTATATCCATTAAGAGAACCAAATAACTGTTTTATTAAAAGAACCTTACAGCTTGTCACAGTAGATGGTGTCCAACGAGTCGCATCAACTCGGTACATCCCCCTGTGGCATGTGTTCTTGTATGCAAACGATAATAAAGGTAACGAATGGCATCCTGCGATAGACTCTCCCAACCAACTTGCGCTTTTGTTGGAATATGGCATTGTGGCCATGGAAAAGGAGTAAGTTCCCACATCACCATGTTCCGTACTTGTTTCATTGGCGACATATGTGGTGATCTTGCTGGCTATGGCAGCTGCACACCACGAACAGCACCCTTCGTCGCAACACCACTTGTGAATGGGCATTATCATGCTGAAAAAGCGTTTCATCATCCAACCGAGGAAATGGGAGTAGCAGTCTTTGCAAAGTAGCGGGCACTGATTATTATAAACTGCAGAAACACCAAATGTGGCCTTGGGTTTTTACTAAAGAACCTCCCCTTGCCCCCTACACACACACACACACACACACACACACACACACACAGCCTGGTGTGAGACCTGCGTGTCGAGGGCAAATGCACTCTGGAGTAGGCAGCTCACTGAGTCTACGCCAAAGATGTATACGTCCGCCACTCGCATGCTATAAAAACCTATTTATAGAAGAAAAATCCCCTTCATTTGCAAATAACTTTGTTAATTTTTTTGGTTCCACCTGAAGTTAAAGTTTTCAGCTTCGAAACCAGTCGTGGGATAAATTAAGAATATTACTTGCACTGAAGCAGAGCTCCGTTCCACTGTCGAGTCAGATCTTTCACGACACCACAGTAGCCATGTTTGGCGGCGTAGTGGTATCAATGGTAGGCCGGCCAGAGACACACGTGATGTTAATCCAGCTGCAAGCAGACGGTTCCCAACGCTCCCCGATGGCGAAGCGGGTACAACGTCTGGGGAGAGTCAGTCCCTTGTTAGTCACCCCTGTCGCACTTGTCAATCTTGATGTTCGTCTGTACTACGCGGGCGTCCAGATCCTGGTTTACTGGTGTAGGAATCTTCCACAGACCACTATTGAAAGCAGCGACGCACCACCGGTACATTGTGCAGTAATCCGTCGATATATCCATCCAGTTTCCTGCAGGCCCACAATGCGACCATATTCGAATGGCTGAAGCTGTTCGTCAGGAACTCGTCAGTAAACCATATTTGCACCCTAGAAATGCAATGAAATGATCGTATGGCATTGATGGCGGGCAATCTCCATCTGCGGAAGTTCGGCCGCTGAGCTGCGAGTCTTTTGAGTTGACGCCACACTGGGTGACTTGCTTGCTGATGATGGTGAAATGATGATGAAGGCAACACAACACTCAGTCCCCGAGCTGAGAAAATCTCTAAACCGGCAGGGAAATGAACCCGGGCTCGCTGCATGGCAGTCAGACGTGTCAACCTCTCAGCCTAGAATGAATGTTGCACACGTTGTTCACTGCTAAATTCAATACAGTTACTGCCCGCGGAGTCAACGTCCACACAAAGGACCCACAGGCAGGCTTCTTGCACGCCATCTGATCGCAGGCAAATGAAACACTAATACTTAGGGCCGCTTGAAACCAGTCAAAAGACTAAAAAAGAAGCCTTCAGTATGTACGCAGTTATGTAGATATTTTACCCGAGTGTATTTTCAATGTCGGTATAGACAAATGGATTTATACATCCTATTCAGCAGGAATATGTACTGGCACTATAGCCGCCGTCATGAAAGCAAATGGGCCGCAGCTCGTGGTCGTGCGGTAGCGTTCTCGCTTCCCACGCCCGGGTTCCCGGGTTCGATTCCCGGCGGGGTCAGGGATTTTCTCTGCCTCGTGATGCCTGGATGTTGTGTGATGTCCTTAGGTTAGTTAGGTTTAAGTAGTTCTTGGGGACTGATGACCATATCTGTTAAGTCCCATAGTGCTCAGAGCCATTTGAACCATTTTGAAGGAAAGCAAATGCCTCAAGCCCCACCCCGCTTTGTCCCTGGACCAGTCGTAAGGAAGATGGGAGGAAGGAAGGTTTAAAGTCTCGTCAACATCGTGGTCATTAGAGACGAAGCAAAAGCTCGGATTGTGTCAAGGGTGGAGAAGGAAATCGGTTGTGCCCTTGCAAAGGAACCATCGCAGCATTTTCCGGAGCGATTTAGGGAAATCATGGAAAACCTAAATCTGGATGGCCAAACACGTAAATGAACGATCGTCCTCCCGAATACGAGTCCACTGTGCTAACCACTGCGCCACCTCGCTCGGCGCTCAGTCGTAACAATTCGCTACTTCCGTGTCTTTGCTTTCACTTTGCTCTATCCTGCTTTACAGTTAGTTATAAGTGATACTGAAGACAAACGTTCTGTGCACAGGGTAGGTGCTAATCTACGCTTTGTAAACGTGTGCCGGAACCGAATGGACATTAAAAGACAAACAAAATGTGTAACATCTAATGTTTTAAAGTCTTTCAACTAAAAATTGATACTGACAATGAATCTAGGACAAACATTACTTTGCACAAAATTTGACCCAGAAACGCAACCCCGTCAGACTGTAGGTATGAATACTGTCTTCATTCGATACGAAATGGATAAAAGTGCGGAAGCAGATATGCTCAGACGGACGATTTTAATAAAGAAGTAGTCCAAAGTATTGTGATAGAATTTTACAGTAGAGGATAGTCTTCTATAGCCTAAGTACAATACAAAAGTGGGTGTGAAGGCACGGAAACGTCCGTTCGTCAACTTTTAAATGACATGGGTTTTAATTCCAAAAATGTGACGATGAACGAAAATTTCTTATGGAACGAAGTGACATTGTCACCTCGAAAGCTACATTTATGCGGACTGGGCATTTATCGAATGCGGAACACAATGGGCCTCTGATTTATCTGGCCAAAACTTGGGTTTCGCAAAATCAGATCAACAAAAATTGACGCGACTCTCAAGGAAATGGTGAACCGAAAATATCTGCAGGGACTAATATAGCGAATATATGTGTTTTGGGTGTACTGAAGAAAAGTCTGTAAGAGTCGCAAATACAGTCCATCTGAACGGTAGGGAATATTCTCGGTTGTATTAAGGCAAGCCACTGGAACAAGAATCCTGGAAGCAAATCGCGTGCTGCAGTAAGCGAGGAATGTCTCGTAAGTAAATCTCGTTCATAAATGACACGATACAGTACGATGTCAAAGATGTTACCAAAATTAATTTTATAATTTTCTTAACTGCCTTCTCTCTGAAAACTTCTACGAGGTTAACAGAGCGCAAATTCACCAACGACATTCTTCGTTGCGGAGGTGAAACCATTTCACACACCTTACGGAAGTTTATGATTTATATCGGAATACTGATATGATTTCACGATAAAACTTGTATCGGATGCATCTATAAGGTTTTACAATGTTCATACATGTTTTTCAGTCCAAATATATTAGTGTTTCTGAGTTATACCATAGTTGAAGTAAAAGGGATTTTTTTTAAAGTTTTATGTAACATTAGTTTTTACTTTTTCTCGTAACGCCTTGATCGTATTTTAGACTAAAAATAGAGCTGTATGATATTTTTCGTATTTTTACTAAAATTGGAAATTATCAGTAACTGGCAACGCTGCAAGATGGTGGGATGACCTTGACCAGCACATTTTCGTGATGACCACTATAGGAAATTCATCATAAACCAAACCACATCCACCGCTAGATGAGTAGACCAGGTACGCTCGCACGGCAGCAAGAGGAAAGGGTAGCCGATAGGATCTCGTACTCCCGGTAGACTTGGTCACCAGTAATGTGTAATCCACTTATTCAGTCGGGCACACTGTAACTGCGTACAGTTGCCACAACATTATTTACTTATTGTGTAACACCATCCATAGACTTGCGTTTAGGACATCTAGTCTAACGTGAGACGAGTCCTTCAGTGTGAAGATACTGACGTTAATATTTTCTTGTTTTGTCCCTCTTAGGTGTTAAGTAAATGTGATAACGTTTAACTCACAGACATTCACCTACAACTCTGATATAAATGCTATAATATATATATATATATATATATATATATATATATATATATATATATATATATATATGTGTGTGTGTGTGTGTGTGTGTGTGTTCTGTGATCCTGGTGTTGACTGATTGTCCAGTCATTCGCATGACTGATCGTCCGGCCATTCCAACACAAAATTTTCCTCATGTACATGGTATGCGGTATATTCCCGACATTGCAAGTGGGACGCTTTTCTCTTTGCCGATCTGAAACATTCTTTGATCTTCTTTGTCGGTTTAGAAATAGTCTTTACTTCGTGTCTGGGCAATACATGGCCTATTCTGTCTGTCACTCTGGGAATGTGTGGCAGAAAGGCCACACCCGATGTTGTATAGCTAGAGAAGGCCGAAATGCACGCGTTAAACTCAAGCAGTCTGGCGTGAGGTCTGAAACAGGATACTTAATGAATGCTATAAAGAAAAGTATGTAGCTTCTGGAATACTTAACTTTAATCCACATTTGTAGAACATTGCTCTTGATGATACAGAAGTACACTCCTGGAAATTGAAATAAGAACACCGTGAATTCATTGTCCCAGGAAGGGGAAACTTTATTGACACAGATACATCACATGATCACACTGACAGAACCACAGGCACATAGACACAGGCAACAGAGCATGCACAATGTCGGCACTAGTACAGTGTATATCAACCTTTCGCAGCAATGCAGGCTGCTGTTCTCCCATGGAGACGATCGTAGAGATGCTGGATGTAGTCCTGTGGAACGGCTTGCCATGCCATTTCCACCTGGCGCCTCAGTTGGACCAGCGTTCGTGCTGGACGTGCAGACCGCGTGAGACGACGCTTCATCCAGTCCCAAACATGCTCAATGGGGGACAGATCCGGAGATCTTGCTGGCCAGGGTAATTGACTTACACCTTCTAGAGCACGTTGGATGGCACGGGATACATGCGGACGTGCATTGTCCTGTTGGAACAGCAAGTTCCCTTGCCGGTCTAGGAATGGTAGAACGATGGGTTCGATGACGGTTTGGATGTACCGTGCACTATTCAGTGTCCCCTCGACGATCACCAGTGGTGTACGGCCAGTGTAGGAGATCGCTCCCCACACCATGATGCCGGGTGTTGGCCCTGTGTGCCTCGGTCGTATGCAGTCCTGATTGTGGCGCTCACCTGCACGGCGCCAAACACGCATACGACCATCATTGGCACCAAGGCAGAAGCGACTCTCATCGCTGAAGACGACACGTCTCCATTCGTCCCTCCATTCACGCCTGTCGCGACACCACTGGAGGCGGGCTGCACGACGTTGGGGCGTGAGCGGAAGACGGCCTAACGGTGTGCGGGACCGTAGCCCAGCTTCATGGAGACGGTTGCGAATGGTCCTCGCCGATACCCCAGGAGCAACAGTGTCCCTAATTTGCTGGGAAGTGGCGGTGCGGTCCCCTACGGCACTGCGTAGGATCCTACGGTCTTGGCGAGCATCCGTGCGTCGCTGCGGTCCGGTCCCAGGTCGACGGGCACGTGCACCTTCCGCCGACCACTGGCGACAACATCGATGTACTGTGGAGACCTCACGCCCCACGTGTTGAGCAATTCGGCGGTACGTCCACCCGGCCTCCCGCATGCCCACTATACGCCCTCGCTCAAAGTCCGTCAGCTGCACATACGGTTCACGTCCACGCTGTCGCGGCATGCTACCAGTGTTAAAGACTGCGATGGAGCTCCATATGCCACGGCAAACTGGCTGACACTGACGGCGGCGGTGCACAAATGCTGCGCAGCTAGCGCCATTCGACGGCCAACACCGCGGTTCCTGGTGTGTCCGCTGTGCCGTGCGTGTGATCATTGCTTGTACAGCCCTCTCGCAGTGTCCGGAGCAAGTATGGTGGGTCTGACACACCGGTGTCAATGTGTTCTTTTTTCCATTTCCAGGAGTGTATTATAGCAATTGAATACGGCGCCTTGCTAGGTCGTAGCAACTGTAGCTGAAGGCTATGTTAACTATCGTCTCGGCAAATGAGAGCGTAATTCTCAGTGAAGCATGGCTAGCAACGTCGGCTGTACAACTGGGCGAGTGCTAGTACGTCTCTCTAGACCTGCCGTGTGGCGGCGCTCGGTCTGCAATTACTGACAGTGGCGACACGCGGGTCCGTCGTATACTAGCGGACCGCGGCCGTTTTAAAATCTACCACCTAGCAAGTGTGGTGTCTAGCGGTGACACCACACCCGACATCTCTTTTTCCGATGTGTCACATCGCCGATTGTTTGCCTGTGTGAGACTTCTTATGTAGCTGGTGGAGTAGCCATTTCTCCTTAGAACGCTGTGGCTCACCTATTCGTCTTGCTCGCGTTACCAGCGTATTAATCTTGTCTGTTTCCTGGCTCGGGTGGTGATTTGACTGTCTGTGCAGGTATCGGTCCGTATGTGACGGTTTTAGAAACACTCTGTGTCCTAGGGTTTCACCTTCCCTTGTGTCCAGCATACCTAGAAAGGGTACCTGTTATTCCTTATATATAGGAGCGCCCGCTTGAGGGTTAATGGTATCAACAAAATATTAAACAATTATTAAACAATACATAATATAATATAAAAATTAGTTTCTAAGATAAGAGGACACTTTGTTATTTGGCTGTTAGTAACACAAGGCAGTCATAATGTACGTCTGTATGTGCCGTGAATGAGATGATAATAGTGTAAAAGTTACATGAGAAACATTACCTTCGAACTCGCGCTTGTAACTCGAGTATATAATGAATATAGACAAGTACTGTTATCGTGCAATGAGAGTGACGTGGAAAAGCCGCGCTGTCTGCGGACAGCGACAGTCAAAGTTCCCATGAGCTGGTAGTAAACAGACTGACCCATGTTAAGTGCCCGGGCTCGGATGTGAAGAAAGCGGCTGGAGGTGGCAACAGAGTATGATACAATTTCTAGTAGTGTAATAGATAATATACAGTTAAGTCATAAAATGAAAACAAAACAGTTAAAATTTCATTGTTGTAATGAAATTACTATAGTGATATATATATATATATATATATATATATATATATATATATATATATATATATATATATATATATATATATATATATAGTATTACAAATTTACTCTTTCTGATGGACACACGTCCAGATCGTCCGCTCTCAAAACTCTGCCATCTCTCTCCAAACATCCACCACTGCTGGCGGCTCACCTCCGACTGTGCAACGCTATGCGCTGTTCACATCCAACTGCCCAACACTACAATAGCGGATATTCCAACAATGCCAACCAGCCACATACTGCACACAGCATAGCCAGTGATTTTCATACAGAGCGCTACGTGACGTTACCAACATAAAAATCCAAACAGCCTACTTACACTTTATTTGTCTAGATCAAGAGTTTATAGAATGGAATAACCGGTTTAGATTGTATTAGCAGTCATCTTCAGATCTAAAATAGAGAGAAAAATGATGTTCACAAAAAGTTCTATCTTCTTCAAACATGTATAAAATGAAATTGACAAAGAAATACCATAAGATAATCGTTACCAAGAACAACACATCACATGTTGTAAATATAGTGGTGAATTGTTAAAACTATTGTGTTTCCTAATGCTGCTATTTAAGATAAAAAGAAGCGTGAATTTGTTAGAGAGGACCACTGAAGGGACCACTGTATGCGCAAACTGAATTCAGTGGCGTTCCATAACCATCATCACTTCAAGCTTTTGTTAGGCATTCTTGCCTGTTCCAATTCCAAGTAGACTGCAGCTCATCTTTCCATCTATTCTTACGACGCCCGTCATTTTTTTTCGCTTGAGGTGTATATTAGAGTATTAATTTAAGTATTGGTTCAGCTGACATCTTGTGAACGTGTTTGTGTCTTTTCTTTCATCACTCCTCTATTTTCTGGAGCATGCTGTTGATGCCCAGTTCATTTCTGATTTCACTATTATTTATGTGATAAATGAAGTTGTAAGTAGCTGGTGGTCTTAGGAGTCTCATATCTGCTGCTTCAATCATCCTCCGTTGATCTGTGGTTAGTCTAAGTCTTTGATTCATAAATCAGAATTGGTGTAGTTTAAATACTGTGTCTTTCCGAACTTCTCTGAAAAGATTGTGCGTAATATTACCTACTGTCAGCCACTCAAATTTTTGCAGTTCGTATTTTTGATCATTGGATGTAATATATGAGATCTCCCAGCACAGGCCTTTAAAAGTATTTTTCTAGCGGTTTATCATAATTTATTATTTTTGCTCTTAAATGCACTTTGCCTTGCAACGCTTTTATCTTAGTTTCCTCTTTCGATATTGTCATAATATAATCATTTGCTTACTGGTGCAAGGACTAAACTTGTCCTATAATTTATCTTACAAATCCGCTAACATTATTTGAACATCTGCCAAATTAAGTGAATTTATAACTGTGTTATTAGGTTTATAATGGTGCCACGTCTTTACGTGCTCGTCCATGTATATATTATAATAACTTAAGTGATAAAGGACACTCTTGTCTCATTTCTTGAGAGATGGTTGTCGCAAAAAACTTCCTTTTTGTACTTTGATTTTGTTGTATATGTACATACGTTGATTTACAATTATTAGTTGTTGAGCTATATCATTCTTATCTAAAATTTATCATAATTTAACTCTGTTATCTTTATCAAAAGATTTCCCAGAGTCGATAAGGCGATGAAGCTGGGATGATTACATTTACTGTCTTTTCAATAACTGGAGAAACATTGTTCAATCAAGAACTTTCCATACGAAACCACTTCTGTTCTTCTGCAAGAAATGTTTCTGAAACTATCTTTAGTTTGTTTATTATTAGTTTCGGATATATCTAATACCTCGATGGTAGTCACACGTCTTGCGGTCCCCTTTTCTATACAATGAGGTAACAAGTACAGTTTGCTAATCTCCTGCATTACCAACAAGTATTTAGAAAATTTGAGATTCTTTTACGCTGGGGATTTTCTGCTTGCGGATGACTGTCACACAGTCTTTAATTCTTCCATTGACATAAAATTAACATGCATTTCACTAACAGCAGTTTTCACATTTTTCCCGCCAGCTGCCCATAAACTTTGGAAATAATCTAGCCACTCATTTTTTGAAATGAGATTAAGTTGAACCATATCCCTTTCATCTTTACTAAGTTATTACAGCATCTTATAGATTTTAATCTGTTACCCATTTACATCATGCTCTACTTCACTCAGAAAACGGTTACCTCTTTGATGTTTTATTTTTCATGTTTCTCTTCTGACCGCTGCTGAGTGCCACTTATACTCGATGTAGTCTTCTTGTTTCTCTGACTGCAGATGTTTGTGGTACTCTTGTCTCTTACAGTTGATGTTTACTAGTCCATGGATTCAGGCTGGGGGTCTCCTTTTATTTTTACCTTTAATCCTTATCCCTGAAGCTCCACCAGCAACTCCTTTTATTATTATTGCTATTTCTTTCTACTCTTCATTAATGTTTTGTTTTTCTTGCAAAAAAAAAAGTTAAAATTTGTGTGAAATCTTATGAGACTTAACTGCTAAGGTCATCAGTTCCTAAGCTTACACACTACTTAACCTAAATTATCCTAAGGACAAACACACACATCCATGCCCGAGGGAGGACTCGAACCTCCGCCAGAACCAGCCGCACAGTCCATGACTGCAGCGCCTCAGACCGCTCGGCTAATCCAGAGCGGCGTTTTTCTTGTACACCTATCAGTATTTCATCTAAGCTTCAAATGGTTCAAATGGCTGTAAGCACTATGGGACTTAACATCGGAGGTCATCAGTCCCCTAGAACTTAGAACTACTTAAACCTAACTAACCTAAGGACATCACACACATGCTTGTACGAGGCAGGATTCGAACCTGCGACCGTAGCAGCCGCGTGGGTCATCTAAGCGTTTACTGCATAACCCTCTTGGATCTTGAAGCATATGTATTCTAAAAATCCTCCCATTACCACACATTCACAGTTCCCTCGCCAACTACTCGTTTGCAAACCCATGTTTACTGGAACAAGTTGCATATGTATGTCATACAGTTTTACCTATGTCAATTTTCATTATTAAATGTGATTGTTGTTGTAAGGCTACCGTTAGGTATCATAAATTATCATAAGTAAGCGCAGACTACTGCAGATTTGCTGGTATCCATGGTCAGTTATGATCATAAACGTGTTACCAGTATGTCAGGTGTGTTGCGTACCTACCGGGCGTTACAATGTTTCGGTCGCTATCTTTGCGTGTGCGATCAGTGTCTCACTGTCCTCCCCCGGTACCTCAGTAGTCAGCGTGACAGAATGTCAATCCTAAGGGCCTGGATTCGATTCCCGGCTGGGTCGGAGATTTTCTCTGCTCAGGGACTGGGTGTTGTGTTGTTCTAATCATCATCATTATTTCATCCCCATCGACGAGCAAGTCGCCGAAGTGGCGTCAGATCGAAAGACTTGCACCCGGCGAACGATCTACCCGACGGGAGGCCGTAGTCACATGACATTTTTTATTTAGTGTCTCACTAGATTCCCCTAGAAAGCTGAAGTGGTGTACTGCCCAGAAACTGAATGAGGATATATACAGGTCCACGTAATCTATGGAACATAGCAAATTTGAAGCTGCTAGAGTTCAATTCAGGTTTTATTCGATAATTGTTGATTTGTAACGTAAAACAGAGGGGTTTTGTAATTAAAAAAAAAGGTACAGATTTATCATACAGCGCTGGAAAATGCTGTGGTTAGAGAGAGGGGGCTGGAAGAGATGAAGAGAGGGGGGCTGAGGAGAAGATGGAAGAGAATGGGGGGAGGAGGTGATCGACTGAGAGAGGGGGAAGGGAGGAGAAGAGGAAAAGAGAGAGCAGGAGTAAGTGTTGGACTGATGATAGAGTGGAAAGGAGAAGGAGATGGACAAAGAAAGCTGGAGGGGAAGTGGTCAGAGACAGGGGAGAGAAGGAGTTTAGGACGTATATCCGATTCCCATATATGTATTAGTGACGTGTGCTTTTCGTTTTCTGCCGCGCGGGATTAGCCGAGCGGTGTAGGGCGCTGCAGTCACGGACTGCGGCGCTAATCCCGGCGGATGTTCGAGTCCTCCCTCGGGCATGGGTGTGTATATTTGTCCTTAGGATAATTTAGGTTAAGTAGTGTGAAGCTTAGGGACTGATGACCTTGGCAGGTAAGTCCCATAAGATTTCACACACACACACACACACACACACACATTTTTGTATTATTTTTTTTCGTTTAAGCAGACTGTGGCACAGCAAAGCGTCCTTACAAAATGCAATTTATATTTTGTAACGATATAAAATACCCAGTGGGCTTACTCTGTACAGAATATACAAAACAGATAAACAAAGAGAAACATGAGTGTCGGCACCCAAGTTCTTTCTCACATATTCATTTATGTTCCATTCCGTACCAATACCACAAGTAATTCTACCATTTACTACGTCACTTATGTACCGAACAGTGGTTTCGGTAGAGCGCAACTGTAATTACGATACACTCTGCATATAATCTAACCTAACAGACAGTGTTCATATCGCCCTTGAAGGTAAATAACACGCTGCCTCCGGGCTTGATAGACAAGACGCCTACCTTACGTGTTGCCGTATTTGGATCACCTCTCGGAAGCGCCGAACAACCCCTCCCCCCACCCCCCACCTCCCACCGCCCGCACCTCCACGCGAGCTCGCTGGGGCGGCGCAGCTTCCCAAACAGAATTAAGTCGGGTCGTGTCGGCGGCGCGGCAGCAGCGGTATCGCTGTCGAAGCTTGTGAGACGAGCCTTGTAATCCGTCATAAGCTGCGCCGCAAGTTGCGGTGCCGGCTCCCCCGAGGCGCGGCGGCAGGCAGCCAGCTAGCTCTAGCTGCGACAGTGGCTGCACGCAGACACCGCGCCGGCGGGGCTTCGCGAAGCCCACCTGCCGACTACCGCTGAGCCGCTCCAGGGCGGAGGCCGCTTATCTTCCTACGCGCCTCCCTCTGACGGAGAGCTGCTTCCAGAATCTCACTGCTACAGTGCAGCAGCGCGGCGTCACCGAGTAGGGTTCCTGCCTCAGGATCCTGATTTCGACTCGCAGTCTACCTCCGACTGACAAATTTGCCTCTGTGTGGTTTCTTAGGGCACAGATCCACAACATCCGGCCATCATGGTGCCCGGCGACTGACACGTTCCCGCTGCTGTATGTCAAGATACATTAATTATACAGGGTGGTACACCGATGGTGACCGGGCCAAATATCTCACGAAATAAGCGTCAAACGAAAAAATTACAAAGAACGAAACTTGTCTAGCATGAATGGCGCTACATGGTGCTGCCGTAGGTCAAACGGATATCAACAGAGTTTTTTTAAATAGGAACCCCCATTTTTATTACATACTCGTGTAGTACGTAAAGAAATATGAATGTTTTAGTTGGACCACATTTTTCGCTTTGTGATAGATGGCGCTGTAATAGTCACAAACATATGGCTCACAATTTTAGACGAACAGTTGGTAACAGGTAGGTTTTTCAAATTAAAATAGAGAACGTAGGTACATTTGAACATTTTATTTCGGTTGTTGCAATGTGATACATGTACCTTTGTGAACTTATCATTTCTGAAAACGCATGCTGTTCAAATGGCTCTGAGCACTATGGGACTTAACTTCTAAGGTGATCAGTCCCCTAGAACTTAGAACTAGTTAAACCTAACTAAGCTAAGGACATCACACATATCCATGCCCGAGGCAGGATTTGAACCTGCTACCGTAGCGGTCGCGCGGTTCCAGACTGAAGCGCCTAGAACCGCTCGGCCACTCCGACCGACAATTATCCTTCCTCTCATAATGCCGCACCATACATTAACCCGCCAAGGTCGCTGATGTTCCACTTGTCGCAGCCACCGTGGATTTTCCGTTGCCCAATATTGCATATTATACCGGTTTACGTTACCGCTGTTGGTGAATGATGCTTCGTCGCTAAATAGAACGCGTGAAAAAAAATCTGTCATCGTCCCGTAATGTCTCTTGTTCCCAGTGGCAGAACTGTACACGACGTTCAAAGTCGTCGCCATGCAATTCCTGGTGCATAGAAATATGGTACGGGCGCAATCGATGTTGAGGTAGCATTCTGAACACAGACGTTTTTGAGATTCCCGATTCTCGCGCAATAAATCTGCTACTGATGTGTGGATTAACCGCGACAGCAGCTAAAACACCTACTTGGGCATCATAATTTGTTGCAGGTCGTTGTTGACGTTTCACATGTGGCTGAACACTTCCTGTTTCCTTAAATAACGTAACTATCCGGCGAACGGTCCGGACACTTGGATGATGTCGTCCAGGATACCCAGCAGCATACATAGCACAAGCCCGTTGGGCGTTTTGATGACAGTAGCCATACATCAACACGATATCGACCTTTCCCGCAGTTGGTAAACGGTGCATTCTAAAACGCGTAATGTAAAATGAAGGAAATAACGTCCGCACTGGCGGAGTGTTACGTTATACCACGTACTTATACGTTTGTGACTATTACAGCGCCATCTATCACAAAGCGAAAATGTGGTCCAACTGTAACATTCATATTTCTTTACGTACTACACGAATACGTAATAAAAAATGGGGGTTCCTATTTTATAAAACACAGTTTATATCCGTTTGACCTATGGCAGCGCCATCTAGCGGGCCAAGCATAGTGCCATCTGGTTTACCCCTTCAAGCTAGACGAGTTTCGTTCTTTGTAGTTCTTTCGTTTGATGCTTATTTCGTGTGATATTTGGCCCGGTCACTATCAATGGACCACCCTGTATATGCTTGATATCATTGAAGTATAGGTGGCGAGTACAATGAAGCATTGAAGCAAAAACTTCAACAGCCAGGATCTAGGATCGCCAATTACCATTTTATGTTTGATGACCGGCTTATCGGAGTTCCCATCATTGGAGCTTCAGATGTGCACTGAGGTGACAGAAGTCATCAGGTACTTCTTAACCCTGTCGGATCTCTTTTTACCTGGCGTAGTGCTGCAATTCTTGGTAGCATCAACTCAACAAATCGTTGGAAGTTCCCTGCAGAAATATTCAGCCTTGCTGCCTCTGTAGCCGACAATAATATCGAAAATGTTGCCAGCGCATAATTTTGTACACGAACTGACCTCTCGGTTATGTCCCATAAATGTTAGACGGGATTCATATTGTGTGATCTCGGTGGCCAAATCATTCGCTCGAACTGTTCGGAACGTTCTTCAAACCATTCGCGAACAGTTGTGGCCCATTGACATGGTGCATTGTCATTCATAATAATTTTATCTCAGTTTCGGAACATGAAGTCCCCGCATGGCTGCAAAGTCTCCAAGTAGCCGAACATAACCATTTTTAGTCAATGATCCATTCAGTTCGACCAGAGGACTCAGTTCATTCCATGTGAACATAGCCCGCAACATTATGGAGCACCACCAGCTTGCATACTGTCTTGTTAACAATTTGGGTCACCTCGTGGGGTCTGTACCATACTCGAACCCTACCATCAGCTTTTACTAACTGAAATCGGGACTCATCTGATCAGGCCACGCTTGTGCAGTCGTCTAGAGCCCAACCGATATGGTCATAAGCCCATAAGAGACCCAGCAGGCGATGTCGTGCTGTTAGCAAAGGCACTCGCGTCGATCGTCAGCTGCCATTGCCCCTAACGTCAAATTTCGCTGTACTGTCCTAACGGATATGTTCGTTGTACATCCCACACAATACCATTCTATGTATTTTTGAAGCTAGTTTCCACTGGTTCCCTGTTATTAATGCTTCTATAAATAAAACCACAACATAGCTCCATGAAGTAATGGCGGCTCCTTTGTTTAGCTCAGATGTCTTGCTCCTGGGAAATTACCGACGTCCTAGTATATCCAGACCTGTGCACCTCCATTGTGTATTTTCCTCGTGACCACTGGATTTGAGCTTATCTCATCCTCGTTTACAAAAGCTTTCATTCGTAAAAGTGTTGTAGTTTTTGTCTTCAGTCTGATAACTGGTTTGTTGCAGATCTCCACAGTAGTCCATTCTGTGCAAGCCTCTTTATTTCTGCTTAACTGCTCTTACATCCGTTTAAACCTATTTTGTATTATCGAACTTCGGTCTCACTCTACAACGTCTAGGGTCTTTAATTCCCTCTACTATGAAATTCACTATTCCTTGATGCCTCAGAAGGACACCCGTTAATTGACTCGTCTTTAGGTCAATTTCTGCCATTAATTTCTTTTCTCGCCGATTCGTTTCAGTATCTCTTCACTAGTTAGCCGATCTTCCCGTTTTACCCTCTGCGTTCTTCCGTAACATCAAATTTCACGAGCCAGTCTTTTATTCATGTCTGAATTGTTCATCGTCCACTACTTGCTTCCGTACAAGGCTGCTATGCCTCTGGCTTCAGTGGTGCGAGGTCTGCATGAATAACGCGCCGAATGACAATTTCGAATTTCGCCTTGCCACGGTCTGCCCCCCCCCCCCCCCCCCCAACGATAGCATACTGTAATATACACCGTTTCTTACGTCATAAGTACCCTAAATTTACAGCATTTTGTAACGCTGTACGCAACAAATACGTGATTAAACAAATAAGAAATAGACAGTTGATACAGTTAATGGGACCATGATGAAACACATACAAATAGTAACCGAATTTGGACATTATTCGTAAAGCACGTTGCTTGTCCTACTGGTAACGTAAGGCCCTAACGAAAAGTAATGGACCTGAACGAGGCGAGAATAATAGTTGGTATTTATCTATGTGACCATTAGAGGAGGGTACAAAGAAAACGGGTTTCACTTCTAGTAGAGGAAGTGGTGCTAATAAATTCGAGCCCATGGCGTGGAACATCTACATCTACATTTATACTCCGCAAGCCACCTAACGCTGGGTGGCGGAGGGCACATTACGTGCCACTGTCATTACCCCCCTTTCCGGTTCGAGTCGCGTATGGTTCGCGGGAAGAACGACTGCCGGAAAGTCCCAGTACAGCACAAGGGCATCTTTCAAAGCTGACCAATGTTCTTTTGTACGATTGTCGTATGTAAGTGCAAATGTTTTCCAGAGGACCCGCTGCATCACTGTTGACAATTAAGATGCCAGATACCTGTACCACTTGGATTACATTTACCAAATAAAAAGCATATGCTTGAACCCAGCATCGAACCCTCGACCTCCTGCATGCTAACCCAAAACTCTGTCCACTGCACCATCTGTACAGCACAAATACAACGTATTGCCAGAGCTACTTACGATACATGTGGTTACAGAGTTACCAGATTGGCACTCTGTAACGTCCATTTTCTGCCGGATGTACTGTCCAGACGAAATTTTGTGACAGATATTTTTTTATCGCTGGCATGTGAGGAGTCGTGCTGCGAAGCCCGAGTGCGCGAATTTCGCTTCCACCCTGTATAATATTCCTTGTACTGCCGTACTTTGATAAGGAAGCAATATTCCTCCTGGAAGTTTAGCTGTGCCGGTGTAATCCACCACTGTATCGTTGTCAATTCCACTTCAGTCAATGCTGGCCGGTAACACTGACTCTGATACCAATGCCGTTCAACTACCAAGTCCCAGTACAGCACAAGACGCTGCCTGTAGCCGCCCCTTGTAACCATGTGCCATATTGCAAGTGCTTGCTGGAAGTGCTGTTTCGCGGCTCACTGTATACTACCTTCTCCACACGCTTCCGTTAATCTTCTCGACGACCTACACGTGGCACTACCGAGACGAGCCAAAGATCTTCGTTACAACTCGAATGTGCCTACAATCGCAGCGCTGCATATCAGACAAATACATTTAAAGAAGGGTGCCTAACATTTAAGTTTGTATTTGTTGTCAATAAAAGGTTTTCTTGTCAGAAATACCTTCCATCCTACTTCCTGTGCACATTTTGTAGCGTCTCAGCATCGAATATCGTTAATATTTTTGCCGTTAAAATAGTTAAACACATTTACACATACTACTTCACTGTGCTACTTCCTAACCACTCTTATCGTCTTATAATGTACTTCAACAACATTCCATTAAAATTGAGAAAATTCTAGAATAAGTTCACAGTTTCATCTCTTAAGGATATTTTTTAAAGCATTAAACATGGCTGCGTTGTCAGCGACAGTTAGAATGAAAAATTAAAACAATTGCAGCCTTCGGTCACGAAAATGAAGTCCTTTTAATGTAGGTTTCGGCCACTTCTAAGAGTGCCTTCACCAGAAATAAAACATTTAAAACTGGCATGTCACGTATAAAATAAATACGAAGCGGTAACGCTTTACTCACAAAATATTAAAATAGAAAACATAGAGGTAGGCCACTAAGGGTTGCACCACATGTCGAGCTGCGGTAGCATCAGACTCACCTAGGTCAGAAAGATTTCATTTTCGCGACCGAGGGCTGAAATTGTTTTAATAATCAGAATATAATATCTCCAACAGGAAGAGAATTGAGATTAACAACAAAATAAGATAACATAAAAAATGTGGTACAAATAAGAGAACAGATGAAAAAGTTAACATAATTCTGTTGAGGTATCATGAAAAGGCCAAAGAATAGAGGGAATAAGAAGCGACTGAAGTGATATTAAGAGCTGTGACTCTCTTTGATACTAAATGAAATACCATAACGATACATGGAAGGAACTGATAATTTTTAGTATAAATGATACAATGCATATCAATAAAGAAAAATAGAAAAATCTCTTTCAACGGATGAGCAATAACAGAATTGCAGAGATTCTGAAATTAGCTATTGGACCGTAAGGCGTACTCAGGAGCAGATGTAGACTCAGATCCAATTTAGCAATGAAGAAGAGTAGACTGAAGAAAAACGTGCGGATGAATCATTGCACCAGGAAGAGTGATTCTAATGTACTGAGGAATGAAGAAATGTGTTTGAACTTCGCTAAGAATGTGGATATGACGATAAGTAATAACACAGCTGATAGTTCAGTTGTAATCTGAACAGGGCAATCACAGAAGCTGGACAGAGAACTATAGGAACGTAGCGGTGAAGAAACTTTGGGTAAAAGATGAAATAATTTGGTCGAGGAAAGAAGGAAGCACAAAAATGTTGAGGGGAATCTAGGAATGCAGCAATATAAATCCCTTAGCGATGAAATAAGTGCGAACTTCAGGGCAACCAAGGCAAAATGGTTAAAGCAAGGATGCGAAGAAATTGAGAAAGAAACCGTCAGGAGGACTGACTCAGCATATAGGAAAGGCAAAACAGTGTTCGGTGAAATTAAAAGCAAAGTTGGTAACACAAAGAGTGCGATAGAAACTCCACTGTTAAACGCAGAGGAGAGAGCGGATAGGTGCAAATACAGTGAAGGCTTCTATGAGGGGAGCGGTGAGGGTAGGCTTGTCTAATAACGTGATATAAGAAAAATTGGAGTCGTTATGGAAGACATGGGGGATCCAGTAATAAAGGCAGAATTTAAAAGAGCTCGGGAAGACACTTGAGATCAAGTAAGACAGAAGGGATAGACAACACTACTTCGGGATTTCTAGACTCATTAGGGAGAAGTAGACACGAAAAGACTATTCAGATTTGTGTATTAAATCTATGATATTAGCGACGTACCACCGGACCTTCTGTAAATGTTGTGTCCCGCCCACTCGTCTAATATATGGTGCCTAGGAAACTTGCTTCTCGGATCGCTAGACAACAATTCAAGCAAATAGTATTAATGAAGTTTATTACAAAAAATACAATACTTAACTTTGAGCATTTACAATGATGGGTCGCAAGCAAATGGTGACAGACAAATAAGAAGTCTCTTCAATATATACAATTCGTAACACAAGCGAAACAATACAGTTCCTAAATCACCGCTGCAGCGTTCGTAGAACGGCTCGTCTTCAACTGGGCCGCGACCAGGCGATGCAGTGCTTACGTCCTCTTCGTGTAGAGGGAGCTACTGCCTCGTTGTCGTCCTAAAGAGGGGTCGATCAGCGTACTATTGGATGACGTCGTCTCACAGCCCTCTCTGCTTTAACGTTGCTGGCTGACGTGACGGAGCTTGACTTTTACGCCGGAACAGTAAAAATGTCATCCACACTATTCTGGAGATAGCACAAGAGAAGGCAAGTGTGAGAATTATTGCACAATCAGCCTAACACCTCATGCATCCAAAATACTATACAAAAGAATGGAAATGAAAACAGAGGATCTGCTAGATGACAATCATTTCTCCTTTAGGAAAGGTAAAGGCACCAGGGAGGCAGTTCTGACGATGCATTTGATAATGGAAGCAAGACTGAAGAAAAACCAAGACACGTTCATTGGAGTTGTCGGCCTAGAAAGAGCATTCAAATATATAAAATGGTGCGACATGTTCCAAATTCTGATAAAACTAGGATATGTGTTTGTTAGACCGTCTGTGAGACAGCACCTTGCATTCCTGCTATAGTAAAATTGGATACACAGTTCGCTTGTGAATTATTACACGTACTTCAAAAAGGAGCGATTTATCTTCAGTTCTCTGTGGTTAATAGTTCAGTTTTTTAGTTTCTTTTGAGTTTGTGTGCTTACTAGGCACAGTTTTAGGTTCAAATAACTTGTGACGTAGAGTTTTGCTGTCTTTGTACGGATTCGATCTTAGTTGGCGACCCTTCGCTCACAGCTGCAGTCAGTGTTGGCTCGGTCGCACAGCTTGAGGCTGCTGACAGTGGGCATCACAGTGGGGGACCGGACATGCGGATCCTAGGGACATTGCTCTCATAAGAAGTGTACCTTATAGTGAAACTGAAGTAGATAGGCCCTGTGAGTTAGTATGGGTGAAGGTTGTACTCCATAATTGGAATAAGTTGGTACTCGATTCCTCTTACCAACCGGCCGACTTAGATGATACTATTGATCAACAGTTCCAAGAAAACATGAGTCTCATTACAAATAGGTACCCCACACATTTCGTGGTGACTTCAGTCTACGCTTGATGTGTTGTCGGAAATGTGGTGTCACCGCCAGATACCACACTTGCTAGGTGGTAGCCTTTAAATCGGCCGCGGTCCGCTAGTATACGACGGACCCGCGTGTCGCCACTGTCAGTGATTGCAGACCGAGCGCCGCCACACGGCAGGTCTAGAGACACTTCCTAGCACTCGCCCCAGTTGTACAGCCGACTTAGCGAGCAATGGTTCACTGACAAATTACGCTCTCATTTGCCGGGACTATAGTTAGCATAGCCTTCAGCTACGTCAATTGCTACGACCTAGCAAGGCGCCATTCACAATTGTTATTTATCTATGGATGCCTGTACCGTGAGACCGATGTACACCAATTATGGATTAAAGTTAAGTATTCCAGCAGCAACGTACCTTATTGGCTATATTAATTACATTGTCCTGTTCCAGACCTCACGCCAGTCTGCGTGAGCTTAACGCGTGCTTTTCGGCATCCTCGCATAGTGACTTGGCTGTCTTGCCAAGTCACAACAGGAAATACATTTTTAAAATCCTTGGTAGGCACGAAACGTCATCCAAAATCGTACTGAATGTGTTCTTAGAAAATTATATTGAACATTTATTTATAGGAGCGCACCCGAAGTGTAAAGCGTTGTGAAAACACCTTTGAATTCTATGCAACAAATGATCCTGTGTAAATAGAGAGCATCACTATGGATACAGGGCTTAGTGAGACTAAATACCGTAACAACAGAACCCACCAAAAATAAAGGCAAAATACATATATTTAAAAAGAAAGCAGATAAAAATACGCTTGACATCTTCTTAAAAGACAGTCTCCACTCCTTCGACTTTGACTATATAAGTGTAGTCCAGATATGGTTCAAATTGAAGGAAATAAAATCGACGGCAGTTGAGGGACATATAAATTAATAAGAAGTGGTGCTGATACCCATGGTACACAAAACAGGTCAGAAAACTGTTGCAAAAACAACGAAGAAAAGCATGCCTAATTTAAAAGAACGCAAAACACCCAAGATTGGAATAGTTTTACAAAGCCTCGAAAGTTAGCACGAATTTCAATGCAAGATGCTTTTAATAGTCTACAACGAATCACTGTCTCGAAATCTGGCAGAAAACCCAAACAGATTCTGGTCGTATATACTTTACGCCAACGGCAAGACGCAGTCATTAATTTCATTGCGCAATAATAATGGTGTTACTGATGACAGTGCCGCTAGAGCGCAGTTACTAAACAGTTTTACGAAATTGCTTCACCAAAAAAGGGGAAGTAAATATTCCAGAATTCGAATCAAGAACAACTGCCAACATGAGTAACTTAGAAATAGTACCCTCCGTGTGGCGAAGCAACATAAATCAATAAAGCCAAGGATTCCGGTCTTGACACTATAGCAGTCAGGTTCCTTTCAGCGAAAGCTGATACAGTAACTCCATATTTAGCAATCATATACAGTTGCTGTCCCGTCGAAAGATCAATACCTAAACACTGGAAAGTTGCACAAGTCACACCAGTACCCAAGGAAGGAAATAGGAGTAATCCGCTGAATTACAGACTCGTACCACTAACGTCGATTTAGAGCAAGATTTTGGAACGTATGCTGTGTTCGAACATTATGAATTACCTCGAAGAAAACGATTTATTAACAAGTAGTCAACAGGGTTTCAGAAAATATCGTTCGTGTGAAACACAACTAGCTCGTTATCCATATAATATTGAAAGGGAATGTCATATTTTTAGATTTCAAGAAGGTTTTTGACACCGTTGCTGAAAACTACTTCTAATCAAACTGCGTGCCTGTGAGCTATCGTCTCAGTTGTGCGACTGGATTCGTGATTTCCTGTCAGAAAGGTCACAGTTCATAGTAATCGACGGAAAGTCATCGAGTGAAACAGATGTAATCTCTGGTGTTCCCCCAAGGAAGTGTTATAGGCCCTCTGCTGTTCCTGATCTGCGTAAAGGATTTAGGAAACAATTTCAGCAGCTCCCTTAGATTGTTTGCAGATGATGATGTCATTTACCGTCTTATAAAGTCAGCAGATGATCAAAACCGCCGGCCGGGGTGGCCGAGCGGTTCTAGGCGCTACAGTCTGGAACTGCGCGACCGCTACGGTCGCAGGTTCGAATCCTGCCTCGGGCATGGATGTGTGTGATGTCCTTAGGTTAGTTAGGTTTAAGTAGTTCTAAGTTCTAGGAGACTTATGACCTAAGATGTTGAGTCCCATAGTGCTCAGAGCCATTAGAACCATTTTGAACCTCAGAAATTAAGTCCCATAGTGCTCAGAGCCATTTGAACCATTTTGATCAAAACCAATTGCAAAATGATTTAGAAAAGATATCTGCATCGAGCGAAAAGCGGAAACTAAATACCGAAAATTGTGAGTACTAAGAGGAGTCTACTAATTTCGGTTACGCGTTAAATCAGACAAATCTAAAGGCTGCAAATTCCACCAAATATTGAGGGATCTACTAAAGAGCCAGCTTACTGTACGCTTGTCCGACTTCTTCTGGAGTACTGCTGTGCGGTGTGGGTTCTGCATTACACGGATTGACAGAGGACATCGGAAAAGTCCAAAGAAGAGTTGCACGTTTTGTATTATAGCGAAATAGGGGAGAGGGTGCCACGGATACTATACGCGAGTTGGGGTGGCAAACGTTAAAATAAAGATATTTTTCGTTGTGGCAGAATATTCTCGAGAAATTTAAATCCCCATCTTTCTCGTCAAGTGTTGGGAACCATCTTCATAGGGAGAAGAGATCACCATCATAAAATACAGCTCACACAGTAAGATTTAAGGGTTCGTTTTCCCCGCACACTGTTCGAGAGTGGAGCGGTAGAGAAATAGCTTGAAGGTGGTTCGATGCATCCTCTGCCAGGTACTTAACTTTGAACCGCAGAGTAATCACATAGGGAAAGGTTCAAGAGTGGCATTAAATTTCAGGGTGAAAGGATATCAGTGATAAGATTCGCCGATGGCGTTGCTAGTGAAGACAAAGAAGAACTGCAGGACTTGTTGAATGGAATGAGTGAGTACAGTATACGGACTGAGAATAAATCGGACAAAAATAATGAGAAATAGCAGAACTGAGATTAGCGAGAAGCTTAACATCAAAATTGGTGATCACGAAGTGGACAAAGTTAACGATTTCTGCTAACTTGGAAGCAAGATGTTGGAAAGTAGGTGGACTTCTAAGGTAAGGAATGAAGAGGTCTCCGCAGAATGGATGAAGAAAGGAACATATGAAAAACAGTGAGAAGAGGAAGGGACAGGATGATGGGACATGTTTTAAGACATTAGTGAATAACTTGCGTGGCTTTAGGTACTGTAGACGTTAAAAACTGTAGAGGAAGACACAGATTGAGATACATTCTGCAAGTATGAACTTCCAGCTTGCTGGAGTAGCTGCGGGTCAGCAAATTCTGTTCAGCAGTTGAACGACAAACCAGTCCAAAGTTACAAATTTTTCTTTTTTAATCACTCGGTGAGTAGTTTCGAGCTTAGAGCCATGATATGAAAATGTTTCATGGCCCGGAACTAGTCATCGAGTGACTAGTGTTACTCTGTAACGAAGAGGTTGGCGCAGGACGGGAACTTGTGGATTATAGCATCAAAGCGGCCAGAAGACTGATGACAAAAAAAAAAAATCTTTCCGTTTATATTAATCAGTCCCATTGCGCAATTTTTTAGATACCGGTGCACGTCATTAAAAAGTAGGCTTAAAAATCCTTTTTGATCTTGTATATGTATGTTGTCATACTTTAACATAAATACTCGTACATGTTTTTCTGTGTGTCAGTTATTTACCTTTAGGGTGGCTACATGGCCATTAGATGCCGAAGGCAAAATCAACATTAAATTGATTAAAGAAATACTCCTATGGGCTAAGCACTAGCGACGTCAGTTCCCATACAGTGGCTGTTGTAAGGACGAGCCAGGAACCGTAAAGCAATTACCTATCGCCGATGGTCGAGGAGCACTCTGTCGAAAGATCGTGGACGCACAGCTACTCGATGTGGCTACCAACTCGAGAAGAGATGCTTCATTAATTCGTTTGTCCACTGGGTAACATAAGCTTTAGGAGAGGCAATTAGTAGAACAGGTGAACCTTCCTGGCAGATTAAAACTGTGTGACCGACCGAGACTCGAACTCGGGACCTTTGCCTTTCGCGGGCAAGTGCTCTACCAACTGAGCTACCGAAGCACGACTTACGCCCGGTCCTCACAGCTTTACTACTGTCAGTATCTCGTCTCCTACCTTCCAAACTTTACAGAAGCTCTCCTGCGAACCTGGAGAACTAGCACTCCTGAAAGAAAGGATATTGCAGAGACATGGCTTAGTCACAGCCTGGGGGATGTTTCCAGAATGAGTTTTTCACTCTGCAGTGGAGTGTGCGTTGATATGAAACTTCCTGGCAGATTAAAACTGTATGCCCGACCGAGACTCGAACTCGGGACCTTTGCCTTTCGCGGGCAAGTGCTCTACCATCTGAGCTACCGAAGCACGACTCACGCCCGGTCCTCACAGCTTTACTACTGCCAGTATCTCGTCTCCTACCTTCAAACTTTACAGAAGCTCTCCTGTTTCGGTAGCTCAGATGGTAGAGCACTAGCCCGCGAAAGACAAAGGTCCCGAGTTCGAGTCTCGGTCAGGCACACAGTTTTAATCTGACAGGAAGTTTCATATCAGCGCACACTCCGCTGCAGAGTGAAATTCTCATTCCAGTAGAACGGGTATTTGCAGATCTTGGTCGGCAGCGTGCTTCACCTCACACAGCCGCGGGCGTTCACCTGCACAGGTGGTTGGAGCCGGACGAAGACCGCCCGCAACCGGTTGCGCACAAGGCTCAGTGAAAGTGTGCCCCACTGTCGCTTTCGTTCTGACCACGGATGCACACGTGAGATGCAGTGACCTGTTAGCGCCATCCGGGAGTCAGAGTCGATACAGGCTAAGACCCAGGACGTCTAGAACTGTAACGGAGGCGCGTGGTTCAGATCCTTTCAGGCAGCGCCAAATCTATCTAGCTTGCTGACCCAGTATTAGGACGTTCGCATTAGTGTTAACGCCGCCTGAACCTTTGTTGTTTTATCAAACTTTTTGTATTAAAGTGGAGGCAAGCATCTAATGGAGCTACACTTCTATACTGTTTCCTCTTCATGTTATGTTGTTACTATACAATGAATACGATTGAGTAGGACATGACGTTCCACTTGATAATGCAAGCAAGACTGAAGAAATACGTAGACACATTCACAGAACAAGCGACCTAGAAAAACTGACTTAAGGAAGTCACGTAGAGAAAGTGTTGACAATGGAAAATAACGCTATTTGTTCGAAATTCTCATGGCTCTAAACACTATGGGACTTAACATCTGAGGTCATCAGTCCCCTAGACTTATTTTACTTTAACGTAACTAATCTAAGGACATCACACACATCCATGCCCGAGGCAGGATTCAAACCTGCGACCGTAGCAGCAGCGCGGTTCCGGACTGAAGCGCCTAGAACCGCTCGCCCACAGCGGCCGGAGAAATTCTCATGAAAATATGTGTAAGCAATAGGGAAAGACAGGTAACATATAATATCTGCAAGCAGAAAAGAAAAATAAGAATAGAAGTGCTCGGATTGGAAATGGTAGTAATTATAAATGTAGTCTTTAACAACTACTGTTACAGGCTGTGTTGAATGGAATGAACAGTCAAATGAGCACACAAAATGCATTGAGAATCAACAGGTAAAAGACAAAGTAACATGCGAATCAGAACAGCGAGAAATTTAATATCAAAACTGGTGATCACGAAGTAGTCGAGGTCATGCAATTATTTTATCTGGGAAACAAAATAACACATTACTGACGAAGCAAGGAGGACATATAAAGCAGAGTAGAACAACAAAGAGGGCATTGCTGGCCAACAGAGGTTGACTGGTATCAAACGTAAGCCTTAATTTGAGGAAGTATTTTCTGACACTGTACATTTGGAGCAAAGCATTGTATTGCAGTGGGACATGGACTGCAGTAAGATCGGAACAGAAGAGAACAGAAGCATCTGAGATGTGATGCTACAGAAGAATGTTGAAAATTGGGTGGATTGATAAGGTAAGGAATGGGGTGGTACTCCGCAGAATCGGCGGGGAAAGAAATGTATGGGAAACACTGACAAGAAGAAGGGACAGGATGACAGGAGATGTGTTAAGACGACGGTGAGTAACTTCTTTGGTACTAGGTGGAGCTGTAGGGGGTAAAAGCTCTAGGGGGCGACAGAAATTGGAATATACTCTACTGGCCCATTAAAATTGCTACAACACGAAGATGACATGCTACAGACGCGAAATTTAACCGACAGGAAGAAGATGCTGTGATATGAAAACGATTAGCTTTTTAGAGCATTCACACAAGGTTGGCGCCGGTGGCGACACCTATAACATGCTGACATGAGGAAAGTTTCCAACCGATGTTTCATACACAAACAGCAGATGACCGGCGTTGCCTTGTGAAACGTTGTTGTGATGCCTCGTGTAAGGAGGAGAAATGCGTACCATCATGTTTCCGACTTTCATAAAGGTCGGATTGTAACCTATCGCGATTGCGGTTTATCGTATCGCGACATTGCTGCTCGCTTTGGTCGAGATCCAATGACTGTTAGCAGCATGGGTTCAGGAGGGTAATACGGAACGCCGTGCTGGATCCCAACGGCCTCATATCACTAGCAGTCGAGATGACAGGCATCTTATCCACATGGCTGTAACAGATCGTGTAGCCACGTCTCGATCCCTGAGTCAACAGATGGGGACGTTTGCAAGACAACAACCATCTGCACGAACAGTTCGACATCGTTTGCAGCAGCATGGAATATCAGCTCGGAGACCACGGCTTCGGATACCCTTGACGCTGCATCACAGACAGGAGCGCCTGCGATGGTGTACTCAACGACGAACCTGGGTGCACAATGGGAAAACGTCATTTTTTCGGATGAATCCAGGTTCTGTTTACAGCATCATGATGGTCGCATCCGTGTTTGGCGACATCGCGGTGAACGCACATTGGAAGCATGTATTCGTCATCGACATACTGGCGTATCACCCGGCGTGATGGTATGGGGTGCCATTGGTTACACGTCTCCGTCACCTCTTGTTGGCATTGACGGCACTTTGAACAGTGGACGTTACATTTCAGATGTGTTACGACCCGTGGCTCTACCCTTCATTCGATCGCTGCGAAACCCTACATTTGAGCAGGATAATGCACGACCGCACGTTGCAGGTCCTGTATGGGCCTTTCTGGATACAGAAAATGTTCGACTGCTGCCCTGGCCAGCACATTCTCCAGATCTCTTGCCAATTGAAAACGTCTGGTCAATGGTGGCCGAGCAACTGGCTCGTCACAGTACGCCAGTCACTACTCTTGATTAACTGTGGCATCGTGTTGAAGCTGCATGGGCAGCTGTACCTGTACACGCCATCCAAGCTCTGTTTGACTCAATGTCCAGCCGTATCAAGGCCGTTATTACGGCCAGAGGTGGTTGTTCTGGATACTGATTTCTCAGGATCTATGGGCCTAAATTGCGTGAATATGTAATCACAAATCAGTTCTAGCATAATATATTTTTCCAACGAATCCCCGTTAATCACCTGCATTTCTTCTTGGTGTAGCAATTTTAATGGCCAGTAGTGTATATAAGACATAATTGAGGACGTAGGGAGCCATTACTAGTCTGAGATGAACGTAGAAAGAAACCTGGAGTGCTCTGGAGCTCTGCTGAGACAGAAGAGGCGGGACCTCGCGACTCCGACCTCTGCCGGCTGATGTGGCCTCGCTACAAATCGAGGCCACGCCGCGCCACAAACAGCGGAGCTTCGTTGCTCATTCAGGCGTCGCCGAGGTCTTTCGAA
The DNA here is from genome assembly GCF_023864275.1 of Schistocerca cancellata. NCBI lineage: Eukaryota > Metazoa > Arthropoda > Insecta > Orthoptera > Acrididae > Schistocerca > Schistocerca cancellata. The sequence continues at coordinate 426,417,564 of NC_064633.1, forward strand.
ATGATGGCCTGTCTCACCCACAGCTGAGCGACGTTCTACTCGCGCTACCTCTACCCATTAACAAGCATCCGTCCGTGACAAGTAACTACGAAAATATTTGTCCTGTTGACCTCTCGTTGTTACTATCCCGCTATGAAGAGTGCAACATGTTCTGAACCCATTTAATCGTTCGATGCAGACGTGTTGTGGGAAGCAACTGCTTCATCTTCGTCTTCTTTTATTAAAAATTTCCTGTTCGTCTTTCCAAGATAGTGAGAAGTAGACGTCCTGTGAGTTACCAGTTGCAATTAATGATAAGCGCAATCTTGCTAAGGTTAGCAACCCATGTTACGTTGTTCTGTGTAAATAATAAATTAGGTTTCAAAATAATTCTATTTTTTTGCAAAACACTGCGTCTTTTTTACCCACCTATATTTTGGAAATATTATGCAAAACACAGGGCATTACCATGTAATATAGTTGATTGAAAACAGAAACTTATTGTAACTAAAAACTGGCATACAGTGTACTGACATTCCACAAAAAGATTTATTTTATAGTCCCTTGCGGATCGGCTTTCGGCTTTCTAAACTAACCTCCGACAACTTTAAACAGGTAGCTCAGATGTCAGCGAGAGTTTATAGCTTACAGAGATTATATTTACGAGGGTATCTGACCTTTTGGGATTACATATCTACACAAAAGTCAGAAGGATATTTAAATACGGAAAGAAACTACGAACAAAGAGTCTTATACACACATCAAAAAAGTTTAGCATCACCACAGTTCCCAAAACTCCCGAAGATAGACGTTGACTATGGATATTGTATCACAGTCCTTTTGATTGTTCAGAGATGTCTCTAACCCTGCCCAAAGATGTAAACAACCATGCATGAGAAGCATATATTAGACGGAGGGAGTCCGACAGCCAATCAGTTCCAGTCATTCCACCAGGAAGGGGGCACACGGCTCGTGTTGTCTGTAGTTCAACCATGCCTAGACGGTCAATACCGCGGTTAGATCCCGTTTGCATTGTTACTTTGTGCCAGGAAGGGCTCTCAACAAGGGAAGTGTCCAGGCGTCCCGGAATGAACCAAAGCGACATAGTTCAGACATGGAGGAGACACAGAGAGACTGCAGTGAATGACCGCTACCTACGGATTATGGCTCGGAGGAACCCTGATAGCAACGCCACCATGCTGAATAATGCTTTTCGTGCAGGCACAGGACGTTGTGTTACGACTCAAACTGTGCGCAATAGGCCGCATGATGCGCAACTTCACTCCGGATGTGCATGACGATGTTCACCTTTGCAGTCACGACGCCATGCAGTGCGATACAGATGGGCCCAACAATGTGGTGAATGGACCGCTTAGGATTGATATCGAGTTCTCTTCACTGATGAGTGTCTTATATGACTTCTACCAGACAATCGTCAGAGACGCGTTTGGAGGCAACCCGGTCAGGCTGAACGCCTTAGACACACGGTCCAGCGAATGCTACAAGGTGGAGGTTCCCTGCTGTTTTGGGGTGGTATTATGTGGGGCCGACGTAAGCCGCTGGTGGTCACGGAAGGCGCCGTAACGGCTGTACGATACGTTAATGTCATCCTCCGACCGATAGTGCAACCATATCGGCAGCATATTGGCGAGGCATTCGTCTTCATGGGCAACAATTCGTGACCCGATCGTGCACATCTTGTGAATGACTTCCTTCAGGACAACGACATCGCTCGACTAGAGTGGCTAGCAAGTTATCCAGACATGAACCTATGGAAGATACCTGGTATAGATAGAAAAGGGCTGTTTATGGACGACGTGACCCACCAACCACTCTGAGGGATCTACGCCGAATCGCCATTGAGGAGTGGAACAATCTGGACCAACAGTGACTTGATGAAGTTGTGGATACAGGCATGCAGCAATGCAAGAGGACGTGCTAGTGGGTATTAAAGGTACCGGTGTGTACAACAATCTGGACCACTACCTCTGAAGGTCTCGCTGTGTGGTGGTGCAACATACAATGTGTGGTTTTCATGAGCAATAAAAACGGCGGAAATGATGTTTATGTTGATTTCCATTCCAATTTTCTGTACAGGTTCTGGAACTCTCGGAACCAAGGTGATGCAAAACTTTTTTGATGTGTGTAGTTTCTTTGTATATTTCACTAAAATTTTGTTTTTTGTATACATGTACAGTCGCAAAATGTTACATGCCAATGGAAAAGCTGTCTTTGTTCCGCTATAAACTCTCGCTGATGTTGTGTGGACTATCTGTTTGGTCTTCAGTTGACTGAGAATGACCCAGAACACGGAAATATGTTTTAAATACAAGTGTAAAATAGATGCTATTGTGGAACAACGATACGGTATATTTGAGTTAATAATATGTCTACGTTACTCTAAGTGCCGATAGGATAATCCGCAAATTTTAACTTATGCATTGCGCCAGAAAGTTTTAGTTCTTAAAAACAACAAGCCACTTACTTTTAGGGGGATACTTCTTCATGCATGTAAAGCAAATTTGAAACACTTTTTATTGTGACATTTGGGATCAAAGTTTTCATTTACTTATGATAAATGCCGAACATGCCTTCCACCGGAAACACAATGATCATCTAGACGATAATCAAACTCGTCCCATACTTTTGCGAGCATGTATTGAGTTACTACACTCGCTACTCTTGCTATGTTGGAAGGGGAGGCGCTAAGAATATTTCACACACACACACACACACACACACACACACACACACACACACAAAGTGATTTCTGGCGACCTTTGAGTCCAACAGTGGATTGCGGGAGCGGTCCATAGTAGGAGGTGCACTGTTGCACTCTCTACAGTCACGCCGCACATTTGTAACTGCATTGCTCCTTCTGAAACGGAAAATACAAAGTGATTTTTGCTGTTATCACCATTTTGAATCGAGGCAGACTGAATACTGAACAAGTGACTGGACGTGCGAGCGAACGAGCTAGATCCATCAGAGAGAGCCCTACCGGAATCCACATGAAGCGACAACTTGCAAATGGCGGCAAATAAAATTTTTAATTTCGATTCGTAATTTAAAATACATCCTAAGTTTCTACCGTCATGTAGAAGGTATAGTCTTCTAAATCGGATGGATCTTTTTGAAATACCCAGTATTATAAAACTTTCGTTGGTTTTCTAGTTTAGGCTTTAAACTATAGACTATATCCTGGGGAAGACAACTGCAGCAGTGACGAAACGTCAGTTATCTTAGCAGTTTCTAGTATTTTATAACATGACAAGACAGTATATTCAGAAACATGTCAATGAGCTTGACACTGATTGCGGGAACCTACGCTTTTATATATCGAAAATACAGTACTGCGATTTCCAGAAAGTGGACTTCTCTTAAAACCGAAAGTAAATAGTAAGAAATTGTGATCTGCGTTTTATACTTAGCCGGCCACTGTGACCGAGCGGTTCTAGGCGATTCAGTCCGGAACCGCGCGAATGCTACGGTCGGAGGTTCGAATTCTTCCTCTGGCATGGATGTTTATGATGTCCTTAGGTTAGTTAGGTTTAAGTAGTTCTAAGTTCTAGGGGACTGATGACCTCAAGATGTTCAGTCCCATAGTGCTCGGAACCATTTTTATACTTAACGAGTGAAAAACAGGAAACTTAGCGCACAGGTGGCCACAGACACCACTATGACGTTGTCACAAAAAGGACAATCAACTGCTGACAGCAAATGCACCTAAATACAGCAGGTTATAATGTAACAAACGCCAGACAGTGGTACAGTCAAAATTTCTGGTAGTAGCTACTTGGCTAATGCTTATGCAAGGGTCACCATCAACTACTTCAAGAAATAACTCATCCATTTAAGTAAGCTTCGTCCTTGAAGACATTCTCCAGTCGCAAGTACTCGGCTTACTCGTACTATGCTCCCTACGACGACGATCAGTTGTTTCAAACGTACTCAGTCTGGACACCATCTTTCCACCCCGTCAAAAAATGTCGAATGACATATCCATGACAATACGCTAATCAAAGCATCAAATAAGTATCGACTAACTCCTCGTTTGTACACACTCTCGTTGCTCTGAACCAAGTCCGTGATGAACGCTAGTAAACATTTACGAGGTCGCCAGGTCAAGCAGTTAATGTTTCATGTAATGAAGACAATGGAGTGAATATCATGTCAACCCAAGCAATGACGTACCTCGTATGTTGACACTAACTACGAAACACTGCAGACGATGAATTTAACAATTACAGCCCAACCAGACGCAACCATCAGAGTATTTCGAACGCATCATACACTCCTGGAAATGGAAAAAAAGAACACATTGACACCGGTGTGTCAGACCCACCATACTTGCTCCGGACACTGCGAGAGGGCTGTACAAGCAATGATCACACGCACGGCACAGCGGACACACCAGGAACCGCGGTGTTGGCCGTCGAATGGCGCTAGCTGCGCAGCATTTGTGCACCGCCGCCGTCAGTGTCAGCCAGTTTGCCGTGGCATACGGAGCTCCATCGCAGTCTTTAACACTGGTAGCATGCCGCGACAGCGTGGACGTGAACCGTATGTGCAGTTGACGGACTTTGAGCGAGGGCGTATAGTGGGCATGCGGGAGGCCGGGTGGACGTACCGCCGAATTGCTCAACACGTGGGGCGTGAGGTCTCCACAGTACATCTAAATCTAATCTAAATCTACATGGATACTCTGCAAATCACATTTAAGTGCCTGGCAGAGGGTTCATTGAACCACCTTCACAATTCTCTATTATTCCAATCTCGTATTGCGTGTGGAAAGAATGAACACCTATATCTTTCCGTATGAGCTCTTATTTTCCTTATTTTATCATGGTGCTGACAGTCTGGTTACCAGTCCTATAAGTTTTTCCGCAGACCTTCTGTCAAGTTTGGAAGGTAGCGTAATAACAACAACAGAGAGGATGACTTCAGGCTCACTACATTCTGGTTACTACTGATCCTCAGTATGATACATTACAACTGCATGCTCAGCAGCGGCCTCATTAGACATTGCATCAACCATCTAAATCCTCTGCCGGGGTGGATGTGACGTCAGCACAAGTACCAGCAGGAAAACATGGTGTGCAGCAAATTTGTTGCCAATCTAAAGAAAGCTACCAGTTGTGTGACACGATTGTAATACATGAATAGCCTCTCATATACACTGCCATAAAAACAAAGTGAAGCATGAAAAATGGTAGGAAGAACTGAAATGAAACTTAGGCTGAGAGGATATTTGTGTCTACAAAATACCTCGACAGTATGATTCCACTTATCAGTATGACAATGCATCCACTCTGGTCTGGATGCATGCACTTATCTGGTCAAGAAGCATGTCATAAAGCCATTTTGACCTCTCCAGAAGCAAGGCGACCTTAAAATTGTTGTAACTGGTCCCTGATATCACAGATACTGGCTCTGGGATGGAGTTGACATCTGAGCTGGTCCCACACATGTTCTATTGGGAAGATATTTGAGGATCTTTCTGGCCACAGGAGTACCTCAATGCCATGCAGACAGTTCAAAGAGAGATGTACCATACGTGTAGAAGCATTGTTCTGCTGAAAAATGCCAACACAATACTTTCATGTGAGAGGTAACTCTTAAGGATGCAGAATGTCCATGATGTACCATTGTGCCATCATAGTTCCCTCAATCCCTACCAGCCATGACCTGAAGTCTTACCTGATGGTTCCCCACACCAGACACCAGGAGTAACACTGCTGTACCTCTGCAAAACATTGTAAGACTGAGACACTTCACCACATTCATCAGCAGTCCATGCTTTCCAGACATGGGAGCACTCCAGAAATAGAATTTTCTGTAATGGTGTTAATGACAGCCTATGCGTGAGACAGTAACTCTCTAGTCAGGCTGCTTCTATTTCCAACTAATCATGTGGGCTGACACATAGTGTTGCAGGGAGTTTTTTATTTGTTCTCAGATGACAGGTGCAAATGTAAAGGGGTTATGATGTGTTTGGTGCACAGTCATGGTATTCTCAGGTGGTGCTCAGACATGGTCAACTATAACCGTGATGATGAGTGTGCCTGCCCTCACATTCTCATACAGCTGAACAGTGGGTCACTGTCACATCCAAATGCCCCACAAATCAATAGACCGCACAGTTAGATCAACCAGTCAAGTGGGGGCCCACAATGAGGCCTTTTTAAAACTCTGTCAGATGCTGGAAGTGCTGTCTCACATGAGTGCAGGGTGTCTCCATGTTATTCACATTGATCATCCAACATCTGATGCTGTTCACATCCTTTCAGACCTAGGAACAACACTATACATGAACAACACTAATACACTCTGGTGGCCATTCTACCTTTCACAGAGAATTACAACTTGTAATTTTCTAAATACCCAGTGTTCATGCATATGTGTATGAAGTTACACTAACAACTGATCATGTTTTCTGGGTGCTTTTTTGTCAAGCAATGCACATCCCTTCCCTCCATTCTACCACTAGCCAGCGGCGTTTTAGGATCAATAAGTAACTGCAAATTGCTGTTGATGGTCTTCGATACCAACAGAAATGCAATATATTGAAGCTCTCATCCCCAGAAAAAACAATATGTACACTGAAAAAAAGCTCTGTAACAAGACCAAAATATCAGTTATTTTAGTACTTTTTTCTCAGATGGGTCAAAAGGAGTACCACATGTCAGCTTCAATTCATTATTCATTGTTCTTTTCTGTTTTTGCAGTACTGTTTCATCTCCTTGCTATGTTTCTTCTTCCTGTCTTCTGACTACTTAAGACCAGTTCTTTTTCCTTCTCATAGGTACCTTTAAATCCTTTAATATACAATACTTTTTGCCTAAAAATTTATCTGTCAGTTATTTTTTCAGCTTTTGTATTATGTTCTAAACCCTTTTTTTTATTTTATGTATCCAACTTCTGTTAACTTCTATCCCACAAATATTTCAAGGTGTTTTTGGTTAATCTGCTGTCTTGCACTTGATACAAATGTCCAAAAAGTACAATTCTTGTTTTTCTCATTATATGTGATATGTTTTCTATGTTTTGATAGATTTCATCATTACTTTATAATTTCCTGCCTTTCATAGTTTTTCTTGGTCCTTACATTTTGCTAATGATTCACCTATCTAATATTTTTAATTTATAAAAATTATAGTTTAATGTTCAGCATTTGCAATCATTTAGACATTCTGGCTTCATGACCATACTGTAATGCATTATTTATGCATTTCAAAGAGAGGCATTTCTTATTGTAAAGATCTTTAGTTGTACCATATACGCTTCCCATTTTATATATTCTTTCTTCTATGGCAGTTTTTTCCAAACCATTTTCTTGGATTACTTCCCAAAGATATTTAAATATTTTAAGCTTCTGTATTTGAGCACTATCTATTTCCAGAAAATGCAGTGTATTTTTAGTGTTTGTTAAAAATTTGGACTGTGGAAATTCTTAATTCAGTTGTACAACATCGATGTTGTCGCCAGTGGTCGGCGGAAGGTGCACGTGCCCGTCGATCTGGGACCGGACCGCAGCGACGCACGGATGCACGCCAAGACCGTAGGATCCTACGCAGTGCCGTAGGGGACCGCACCGCCACTTCCCAGCAAATTAGGGACACTGTTGCTCCTGGGGTATCGGCGAGGACCATTCGCAACCGTCTCCATGAAGCTGGGCTACGGTCCCGCACACCGTTAGGCCGTCTTCCGCTCACGCCCCAACATCATGCAGCCCGCCTCCAGTGGTGTCGCGACAGGCGTGAATGGAGGGACTAATGGAGACGTGTCGTCTTCAGCGATGAGAGTCGCTTCTGCCTTGGTGCCAATGATGGTCGTATGCGTGTTTGGCGCCGTGCAGGTGAGCGCCACAATCAGGACTGCATACGACCGAGGCACACAGGGCCAACACCCGGCATCATGGTGTGGGGAGCGATCTCCTACACTGGCCGTACACCACTGGTGATCGTCGAGGGGACACTGAATAGTGCACGGTACATCCAAACCGTCATCGAACCCATCGTTCTACCATTCCTAGACCGGCAAGGGAACTTGCTGTTCCAACAGGACAATGCACGTCCGCATGTATCCCGTGCCACCCAACGTGCTCTAGAAGGTGTAAGTCAACTACCCTGGCCAGCAAGATCTCCGGATCTGTCCCCCATTGAGCATGTTTGGGACTGGATGAAGCGTCGTCTCACGCGGTCTGCACGTCCAGCACGAACGCTGGTCCAACTGAGGCGCCAGGTGGAAATGGCATGGCAAGCCGTTCCACAGGACTACATCCAGCATCTCTACGATCGTCTCCATGGGAGAATAGCAGCCTGCATTGCTGCGAAAGGTGGATATACACTGTACTAGTGCCGACATTGTGCATGCTCTGTTGCCTGTGTCTATGTGCCTGTGGTTCTGTCAGTGTGATCATGTGATGTATCTGACCCCAGGAATGTGTCAATAAAGTTTCCCCTTCCTGGGACAATGAATTCACGGTGTTCTTATTTCAATTTCCAGGAGTGTATAACGATGAATCTCATGTGATACGCAGGTACGCTCTGTTCCTATTCGTTCCATTATTGATATATTACGAAGAGTTACAGAAAATGAGTTCTGACATGGAAATAAACCATATCTGGGCTGACGTACTTACACCAATTGTTTTTGCTGTTCTGTGTGCCATGAAAATTTTATAGTACCCCACAAAACCCCGTTTACATAGAGGAAAATTGACTATTTCAAAGCAGGATGGCAGTAGGTTCCTCGAGGATCAAAAATGACGGCTGGGACACGGACAGTTACCCTGTTGAAAAATGCCATCGCCGTCAGAGAAGACACCAAGCATGAAAGAAATGAGAGTGCTGGTCGTCCGAAATAATGTTCACGTTGTCCACAGATGTTATGGATCCTTCGACTACTAACTAACACAGGTGCCACGAAAGCCGAAGTGGAAGTCTCCTCATAGCATGATTCCGCTTCCGTTACGTGTCGGTAGCACTCTGCATGTCTGGAGCAGAGATTCGCCTGAATGGCAGCGTATGTGACCCCGACTGTATGTTGAACAACGTGCAGTGAACGGTATCCCCCGAAACAGTAGAGCCAGCATTGTGCTCGTCAGATGTGTTTCAGATCGCCGCTTATCCTACTTTACAGAGCGGGAACGTTCTGTGATGACGTGTGGATGTCTAAGCTTGTCTTCTTCTCAGGGCTTCACCGTCGTTCAAATACTTTTCATAGATGCTCACGACAGTAGTATGTACACCGTCGTCCAGCTCCACCGATTTCGATACGCTTGTTCTTATGGGTCGGGCCATAAAAATTTGCCCTTATCAAAGCAGCTTATGTCAGTGGATTCTCCCAATTGCAGTTTCTACCGTTACTAGAATGATTCTCCATTCTTCTCGGCACCCCTTCTATGATTTCCCTAGGGCGGTGATGTGCGCTCAACTTCAGCACCGGCATTCTGTCTCGTGGTAGGCAGTTGTAATAAAGTGAGACCTGAGTTTCTCCAGGCGTATAGAATGTTTAGACAACTTACGGGAATGTAGCCGGGTGACGTCGTAGACAGCCGCCGATGTTTCGACAGGAAACTATCCTGTTATTTCAAGCAAAACTGCAGCAAAGTGCTGTGTGGGGTAATTTAAAACAGGTTTGGAGAGCAATTCCGGAAAGATAACACAGACGCCCACTGTAAACCCTGGCGCCACCACACCAACCAAGGATGACCGACGACAGAATTTATCAATGGTAGAATGTACTGAGCAATGGTTGAGGTAGCATTAACTCTGTCCCTCTTCTTTGTAAGAGGGGAGAGGCCTGGAGTCCACGCAGAATTTAAGGAAAAAACTCAATCAATATATCCAATTTTACTTGCTAAATTAATTTCAAATGCTTCCTTAATTGAAACCATGAGTCCTACAGGGCTGTCCATAACGCCGTAAGAGTATGAGGTTGGGTGGAGACCTCTTCTGAACAGCACGTTGCAAAGCATCCAAGATATGCTCAATAATCCTCATGTCTGTCGAGTGTGGTAGCCAGTGGAAATGTTTAAACTCAGAAGAGCTTCCTGGAGCCACTCTGTTGCAATTCTGGAATTGTGGGGTATCGCATTGTCCTGCTGGAATTGTCGGAATGCACAATGGAGATGAATGAATGCAAGTGATCAGACAGAATTCGTAAGTACGTGCCACCTGTCGGAGTCGTGTCTAGACGTATCACGGGTCCGATATCACTCCATCTGCACACGACCCACATCATTAGAGAGCCTTCACCAGCTTGAACAGCTCCCGCTGACACACTCGGTCCATGGATTTATGAGGTTCTCTCCATACCCGTACAGGTCCATTCGCTCGATACAGTTTGAAATGAGACGCGTCCGACCAGGCAACATTTTTCCAGTCATCAACAGTTCAATGTCGGTGTTGACGGGCCCAGGTGATGTGTAAAGCTTTGTGCCGTAGGGTCATCAAGGGTACCTGAGTGGGCCCTCGACTCCGAAAGCCCATATCGATAATGTTTCGTTGAATGTTTCGCACCCTAACACTTGTTGATGGCCCAGCATTGAACTGCGATAATTGGCAGAAGAGTTGCACTTCCCTGACGTTGAACGATTCTCTTCAGTCGTCGTTGGTCCCTTTCTTGCAGGATCTTTTTCCGGATGTCGGAGATTTGATGTTTTACCGGATTCCTGATATTCACGGTACACTCGTGAAATAGTCGTACGGGAAAATCTCCACTCCGTCGCTAAATCGGAGATACTGTGTCCCACCGCTCGTGCGCCGACTATAACCCCACGTTCAAACTCACTTAAATCTTGATAACCTGCCATTGTAGCAGCAGTAACCGACCTAACAACTGCGCCAGACACTTGTCTTATATAGGTGTTGCCGACCGCAGCGCCATGTTCTGCCTGTTGTGAGTTAACGAGCATTGCGCTCTCATTTAAATATGTGGCCGACATTGCCCGCCTACAGGAATTGTGAAACGAAACCTGTCGTCAAGGACCGTGTGCCACAAAGGGCGCAGATTCACCACGAGATGGGAAAATTCACAGGCGTCTATTGTCTAATGAGGCCTAATCGCTGTAATGTGCGAGTGAGACAGACGAGAACCTACATCATAGGGAAATCCAGTAGAAGGCTTTTGTGGCCGAGGAGTCGTAGCAGTGTTAAATATGGCGGACCAAAGATCGGCCGTAAAGGGAAACATTTATTAAAACTATTTAATTCTGTAGTAATGTAGGGAATCAAGCCACAGTAATTTTAATCTATAATAGTTTAGGATTTACTGTTAAAGCGAAATTAATAAGTTTTGTAATAAATACGTGAATGCTAAAATCTAAATGCTTTGGTCGATCTTAACGATCCACATTTCATATAGAAGCGCATCATTAAAATGACAAACATTGCAAATACCAACTCTTTAACTTTATTTGTTTAAAATATATTAAATTTAAATAATCAGTATCTTCAGTTAAGCATCAGATCCTCTACAGAAAACACATTGAACGATGACAGCATGACACCTTATTGAATCATTAGGTAATAGAACATTTGTTGTAAAGTTTAGTGCATAATAGTTATTTATTTATTTATCAGAAAGCACATTGGTGCCATGCTACTGGTCGTAACATTCAGAGTTAAGAAGGAAGTTGTATTGGTTTTATGTAAAGGAATTTTACTTTTATTATGTAATGGATGTTATTGTTACTTTATTTATAGAGTGTACGTGGTTAAGCTTTGGTTATTTAAATATGTTAAAATGTAAAGTAATGTAGAATAAGCTGTATCCAATCACATGGACAGATTCAAGAAAGGGAAATGCGCTAGTCAGTTGAGCGAACTTGTTCGGCGCTCGGGAAACGCGGTCGGAGACGGGGAGAGGGTTCTGATCTAGACACCGAACAGTAGAGTTCGGCTGGAGACACCAAAGGGTACAATTCGAATTGAGACGCGAAAGCAGACAGTCGTCTTTAGGCTGCTGGGAAGTGACACGACGTAGAAAATTTCGCGTTGTGTGGTATCGTGGGACTTAGTGTCTGGGCGGTGAGCAGCCCCGATCCTGGAGTGAACTCTTAACATTTCGCGTAGTTAACGAGATGGACTTGCAATTCGCGATGAGATTGTGAATGAACGAACTGTGTCAAATGGACATGCGCTCGAGTGTAACAGTAACTCTAAATACGACCACTTTCGCTATTAGTTTGCTTTATGAATAAAAATTATTGTAACCAAATAGCAATGTGTGGCCTGCATCATTTATGGGTCATTAATTTAGGTCCCGATATTATTATTACTATTATTATGTGTTATATTAACTTTGTATTTCGCAGAATTGGCGTCAGCCAGACAATTTTACCAAAGGGTCACAAGTGTCTAATTTAGGGCGTGTAATGCGACACTATCGGTTCAACCCCTAGACGAGTTTGAACCAAGACGTTTCGATGAAGGGGAATCGCATGTGAGCTCAAACATTTATGCGATGTTAGCTCGCTCTGTTTACATATCTCTGTATTTGAATAATCATACCTATATCAGTTTCTTCGGTGCTTCTGTGCGTATTCCACATGGTGACCGGAGCTAAGACAACGTTCTGCAATTGCCGATTATCTCGGATTTTGTAAGCGTGGAGGAGTGCGGACGACCGGTGTACCAAGCATAAGCGTCACAATGGTCCTAATGGTTTGGCTCATGAGTATAGTTATTTTGATTTCCGATCACTGAATATGTAACTCTAACATTCAGGTACTGGAAATGCTGCCGATAACACTACAATCTTTTGCACCCGAGGGACACCAGCTAAAATTTATATTTCAGTATACTTACGCCCCTTACCGCAATATCTCAGTTAACGGCCAGCGAGCGGGAGAAGAAAGGAGCTCCATTGTCTAGAGCCTAGTTTCACTTTAGCGTACGAATTAAGAAACAAACGAAATTTTATACATTGTAATTGTGCTCTATAATTCATGCCTTGAAATGGTTTACATTTCGTCTGACAATCGAAAGGGAACATCGTCTATCACAGTATGCAGACTGTGCAATCATTGTATTTGGTTCACAAAGAACAGTAGCTACATGTGCTGGGAATACTTTAAACTGTGGCTCGAGCGATTTCTCACGATAAACAAAAAGCTGGTTCAAAAATGCAAAAGTTCAAATAAAAGATTAAACACATTTTCATTTGTAGAGCTAGAACAGTGTTATTGACGTATGTAATATATCATGATTTAACAATAAGGCATTTTGCATGTCTGTATGAAATAACAATTGTTCTCACGACCCATCATTAAAATAATAGAAACCACAAATTTTAATTAAAAGTTAGTCCAAATATTTGTTAATTAACGATTATATTTGCTGATAAATATGGACTTTAAATGAACATAAAAATAACATTGCTACTGGTGAGATTCGAAATGGCGACTTTTCACATACGCACCGTACTCTGAGCTAGCCACTCATCTAGCAACAATTGCGTTAATACACTGACGGAAAAAAGTCGCAATACCAAGAAGGAATTGTGCGACATAAATGGAAGTTTCTAGGCGTGTTTCCACATATGAAAGATGACATCTATTCAGATTTTGCGCCAGTCGCATAGGAGTTTCGGCGTAGCGACACTATGAGAAGGCAAATCAGTTTTGCTTTAAATACACGCTGTAATGGTCGTGAGCGTTGGTTATCTTTGATATCGGACGTTGTGTGTTGATGTTAGGCAAGAATACCTTTAAGGCGACAAAGAGGCCGTTATCAACTCCTCAATGAATTTGAACGAGATCGTGGATTTTAGTGCTACGAGAAGCCGGATGTTCCGTCCGAGATATTGCTGAAAGACTTGGCCGGAATGTAGCCACTGTAAATGATTGCTCGCAACGGTGGTCACGAGAATGAACGGTCGCAAGAAGACCGGGGTCCGGACGGCCACGTGGCACTGCCGAGAGAGGAAAGACCATCCTGTTCGGTGTATGGCTCTAGCGTAATATACTGCATCTGCAGCAGCAATTTGAGCACCAGTTGGCACCACAGTGACACAACGAACTGTTGTAAATCGGTTAGTTCACGGACAGCTCCGAGCCGTGCATTCCACATCTCCGCCATTTGCCACTTCAGTGTTGTCAAGCAAGAGCGCACTGGAAGGCGGGCTATTGTGTTTTCTGATGAAAGCTGGGTCTGATTCGGTGCCTGTGATGGCCGTGTATTGGTCAGAAAGAGGCCAGTTGATGGACTGCAAGCAACCTATCTGCGTGTTAGAAACGCTGGACCTACACCTGGAGTTTTAGCCTGGGGTGCGATTTCGTTCATATGAGAGTTGAAGCACTCTCGTGGATATCCCACCCATCGTGACTGGGAATTTGTATGGCAGTCTGGTGATTGAACCTGTTGGGGTGCCATTCATAAACAGCATTCTGAGGAGTGTTTTCCAACAGGGTAACGCTCGTCCACATACCGCTGTTGTAATCCAACATGCTCTGCAGGGTGTCGACACGTTGCCTTGGCCTGGTCGATCACCATACCCGTCTCCTATCGAGCACATGTGGGACGTGATCGAACGACAACTTTAGCATTGTCCACAAACAGCAATAACCGTCACTGTAGTGACCGACCAAGTGCAACAGGCATGGAACTCTATCCCACAAACTGACATCCGGCACCTGTGCAGCATAATGCATACACGTTTGCGTGCTTGCTCTGAACATTCTGGCAGTTAACCGGTTGTTAATGTACCAGGATTTCACAATTGCAATGGCTTATCTCGTGCTTACTTTAACTTGTAATCTTGCTGAAACCTGGTAGTCAAGGAAGGCGGGATTCGGTTACGATTGTGGACGGGGTCGTAATCAGTTACTGTTGGTTCCCTTTTACAATTACACACATTTATTTTAAAATGGTAATTCCTGACTCCGCAATAAATAAAGATATCATACGTTATTAATGAAGGAATAATCAACTGTGTAATTAATAGTGTTTTCAGTACGTTACAATTAACTAAATGAGCATAAAATACAGACACAGCAAATAATGTTTTAAAAACAAGCCAATGTGATCCCAATTAGAACTTTAAGGCAAGTAACCACAGTCACGGCTGAAGGCCTTTAACGCCAAGAACGGCAATTACAAAAAAAAAAAATTAACAAACATACTGTAAAACAGCAATGCAACAGCAAGGTTAATTTAAAAAGACAGACAACTGATCACCAAACGGATAAGACAACATTATGGTAAACTTGGTAGCAGAACCATTTAAACCTGCTGTAACGCCAAGAATGACAATAATATAAAAAATTAAGAAAAAACACAGAAAAACAGCAAATACAACAGCAAAGGTTAATTTAAAAGGACAAGCAACTGATTACCAAACAGGTGAGACAAAATAATGGTAAACTTGGTAGCACAATCATTTAAATCTGCTATAACGCCAAGAATGGCAATTATATAAAAAAACAGCAAATCCAATAATAAAACACAAGGGCCAGTCACAGATGGTGCACCAGGAATCGACCTCTGAGTAGGTCCAGCAAAAAAACACTTTTTGCGAGCAATGAGATAGGCAGCTGAGAGTTGCATTCAGTTCACAAGATGGTGACTCAGACTAGTGGCAGTCTAACGAATGACTAATGATAATCTTGCTGAGGCTACCTGACGTCCAATAAACCAAATGCAAAAAAAAAAAAAAAAAAAGGTTCAAATGGTTCTGAGCACTATGGGACTTAACATCTGAGGTCATCAGTCCCCTAGAACTTAGAACAACTTAAACCTAACTAACCTAAGAACATCACACACATCCATGCCCGATGCAGGATTCGAATCTGCGATCGTAGCGGTCGCGCAATTCCAGACTGTAGCGCCTAGAACAGCTCGGCCACTGCAGCCGGCAATGGTAATCACTTAAATATGTTACCTAGACAAATGTATTCCCGATTCATTACTCTGCATCAATTACTTTTTGGCGTTGCGATTTTATTCCTTCAGTGTAGGTTACAAATGTTTTCTACTTCACAGCGCTCGGAAATCTAATCTTCAACGGCGATTTTCATGGCACAAAGACTTTTTCTTTGATGTATATACGCAGTCTGAAGCACAAATGAAAATTTCTACCAAACCAGAGATTAAAACCTGCGTCTCTCCCTCAAATTTTAATTCATCGCGTCAGTCTACACATATACGTCACAGATGTCTGAGACTTGGAAATGTCTCTGCAACCATATAGTTCCATTTGACTTTTTCTTTGCATGAAACACAAAAACACAGCATTATCCGACCATATTGCCTTCTGTCCCACTTGATTAAATCGGAGAACTATGTCTTTGTGTGATTATCGTACAAAGAAAAAGTGTTTGCGTCATCTTATAAATTACAGAGGATGGAGAAAATTAAGGAAATACCAGAAACATAACACATTACCACGTCTCGATCGGTGTAGGAAACCAGTTGGCATCCTAAAAGACTTACAGTCTTCTCGGAATGGATAAATACGATTCCTGTATGGTTTTCTCTTGAAAAATACACTCCTGGAAATTGAAATAAGAATACCGTGAATTCATTGTCCCAGGAAGGGGAAACTTTATTGACACATTCCTGGGGTCAGATACATCACATGATCACACTGACAGAACCACAGGCACATAGACACAGGCAACAGAGCATGCACAATGTCGGCACTAGTACAGTGTATATCCACCATTCGCAGAAATGCAGGCTGCTATTCTCCCATGGAGACGATCGTAGAGATGCTGGATGTAGTCCTGTGGAACGGCTTGCCATGCCATTTCCACCTGGCGTCTCAGTTGGACCAGCGTTCGTGCTGGACGTGCAGACCGCGTGAGACGACGCTTCATCCAGTCCCAAAAATGCTCAATGGGGGACAGATCCGGAGATCTTGCTGGCCAGGGTACTTGACTTACACCTTCTAGAGCACGTTGGGTGGCACGGGATACATGCGGACGTGCATTGTCCTGTTGGAACAGCAAGTTCCCTTGCCGGTCTAGGAATGGTAGAACGATGGGTTCGATGACGGTTTGGATGTACCGTGCACTATTCAGTGTCCCCTCGACGATCACCAGTGGTGTACGGCCAGTGTAGGAGATCGCTCCCCACACCATGATGCCGGGTGTTGGCCCTGTGTGCCTCGGTCGTATGCAGTCCTGATTGTGGCGCTCACCTGCACGGCGCCAAACACGCATACGACCATCATTGGCACCAAGGCAGAAGCGACTCTCATCGCTGAAGACGACACGTCTCCATTCGTCCCTCCATTCACGCCTGTCGCGACACCACTGGAGGCGGGCTGCACGATGTTGGGGCGTGAGCGGAAGACGGCCTAACGGTGTGCGGGACCGTAGCCCAGCTTCATGGAGACGGTTGCGAATGGTCCTCGCCGATACCCCAGGAGCAACAGTGTCCCTAATTTGCTGGGAAGTGGCGGTGCGGTCCCTTACGGCACTGCGTAGGATCCTACGGTCTTGGCGTGCATCCGTGCGTCGCTGCGGTCCGGTCCCAGGTCGACGGGCACGTGCACCTTCCGCCGACCACTGGCGACAACATCGATGTACTGTGGAGACCTCACGCCCCACGTGTTGAGCAATTCGGCGGTACGTCCACCCGGCCTCCCGCATGCCCACTATACGCCCTCGCTCAAAGTCCGTCAACTGCACATACGGTTCACGTCCACGCTGTCGCGGCATGCTACCAGTGTTAAAGACTGCGATGGAGCTCCGTATGCCACGGCAAACTGGCTGACACTGACGGCGGCGGTGCACAAATGCTGCGCAGCTAGCGCCATTCGACGGCCAACACCGCGGTTCCTGGTGTGTCCGCTGTGCCGTGCGTGTGATCATTGCTTGTAAAGCCCTCTCGCAGTGTCCGGAGCAAGTATGGTGGGTCTGACACACCGGTGTCAATGTGTTCTTTTTTCCATTTCCAGGAGTGTAGTTGCAAGTTCAAATAACGATGCTGGAGATGGTTAGGTGATCATGTATCCTTCTTTCCAAAGTAGACTACGAAGGCTCAATAATATTGAGATATGATGATTGTGATGACCAGGGAAGATGCGGCGGCCGGCCGGTGTGGCCGTGCGGTTAAAGGCGCTTCAGTCTGGAACCGCGTGACCGCTACGGTCGCAGGTTCGAATCCTGCCTCGGGCATGGATGTGTGTGATGTCCTTAGGTTAGTTAGGTTTAATTAGTTCTAAGTTCTAGGCGACTGATGACCTCAGAAGTTAAGTCGCACAGTGCTCAGAGCCATTTGAAGATGCGGCAATTGATCCTCGTGCTCACAAAACACGTCGTGTATGATACGAACTGTATGAACAGGGGCTCCTTCGTCTTGGAACACAATATCACAACTAGAGAGTAAGCATTCTACCATAGAATGGACCTGATTAGCGAAAATTGTTACATAATCCGTGGCAGTTATGCGACCTTGCGAAGTAACCATGGTGTACATGGAATACCACGAAATGACTATCAAAATCATCACCGAAACCCTGCCATATTTCACTTTTGGAAGAACGTATGAAGCGAGACTTATCCGACCAAATGGGTTTCTTCCATTGATCGATAGTCCAGGTTTTACGACTTTGGGACTACGTTTTCCTATCACGGGCACTTGCATTTCTGATGAGTGTTCTTTGAATCCCTTCTCGTCCTGCGATTCCCTGTTTATGGAGATCTCTTCGTATTGTTTTGGTGCTGACAGGATTCGTGAGTGCGACACTGAGTTCTGCAGTGACTTTGTATCTACCATCCTATTATTTGTCGTTATAATCCTCTTCAATGACCATCTGTCATTCATGTTCAGTCACGCTGCTTTGTGACTTTTCGGATGATGTTTTTCCAGTTTCTCTGTATGCAGTATAAATCTTCGATACGGTGCCTCTTGGATGCAACCTCCATTCTCGGCTAGTGTCTACATTCATGTTAAAGCATGAATTTCTCGCGGTGTTCCCATATATTTCTACAACTCATGTAGGAACAACAACAAACAGAATAGAAAGGAAAGTGCATGTAACGAGTAATGCATTGTAAATATGCAACTTGCGAATTGTAGTAGACAAACAAAATCAGATTTTTATTTTTGACTGGACAACTGCAACATCCAAATTGTAGTCGATGTTTTTAATGATGTATTAATTCAGGATTTGAAATGTATTGCGCCAATCAAAAATTGGTGAATACCGGAACCGTGCATTCGCATGAAGAAAACAAGTAAAAATGTGACTGGTTGTTATATTTCTTAAAGTAATATAATCCACAGCCATGGAGTTCAACAAACAGTAAAATGGATCAATTAATGTTACGGCATATTTTCTCATCATGTAGACGCTGAGGTTTATCAGAAGTTCGCAGGCGTTAATATGTACTGAAGTAGTGCACACTATGGATGTAATCGAAGCAGTGAAACAAATGAAAATGAAGAAAGTATACTTTTCACTTTACACGTGCATCTGTTTCTGCATAATCACTTTCATTTGCGACTACCGTACGGCGTTAAGATAAACGAAATAACGTTAAAATAGCTCCATTCCATAACTATCATAAGTTACATGTTAAGATTAAATAAACATATCTTGTGCAGCCACGACTGAAACATTAGATCCATGTTATCAAATCACGCAAACGATTTCCAGCATTGTTCTTCATAAGAGATCCTGTTATTATCGAACTTAAGGGTGTCATGCCAAAGATTACTTAATGGCTTATTGAAACAAAGCAGAACAAACTCGTTAGATAGTAAGTAATGATTACTAGCACTAATTTACCAGACAAAAATTACATAGACCAAGGCCATAGAGGGGCTTACTATCGCAATCGTAACTCGCACAGAACTTGAACTTTGGTTCCATAAGAAAGCCCGTGAAATGAAATGTTTTCACAGTTCTCGTGACCAGGCGAAAGGGTTAGAAGTATTTTGCAGCCCAGACACAAAATAAAATTATAACATGAGGAAAACTCAGGCCTTTTAAGTCATTTTCACCTGTTTCGTGTCATGTAAGCAAAGCATTTGTTTTCTATTACACATTTCAACGGAGTAAGAATTACTTTCATCCGTTATCTGTCGTTCGAGGCTTATATTGAAGCAGCAAACGAGAGACACTTTGAAACTTTTGATGCAGGGAGTAGCGCGTCAACTGCTTTTTCACCTCCAAGCCCACTGTCGTTGTACGTCATACTGCATTCATGCAATTGTAAATCCATTAACGAGCCACTTGCGGAATACGCTTTTGCATTTTTAAAACGTTTTTTATAGCTATATCGAGTAGGTGATTGAAGGCTCACGCTGTTTTTAAAATACATGCTTCTGTGTGTGGGTAATGCTTTTAATCAGCTAAACATGATGGGATAACAAGTTGTCAGTTTCTACCCGAGCTCTTCACGCCTTTGTGACGTGTGGCTTAATAAGCACTATTGCGCATCGGCATATATGGGTCTGCCCTGTTGGCTTAACCTCTGCTCTGAAACGGATGATCATTGTGCTAACAGACAATTTTGTTAGCGTAAGTTCGATACTCCACCATTAACTGTAATCCCTCTCATATCGGTCTGGGAGAAGTGGTCCCATGAGTTTTGATTATCGAATGTGATCTGTGTGTGGGATGAGTGTTCCACAGGGAAATGTATCCTTCTCAAAGAAAATTTTTGTTGATGATCTCATTTTTGGCACGATATTATTCAGCGACACGACCAGACGTTTTATTTACTTGCTCTAAGTGCCTCGCCGTGGAAAAAAGGAAAACCACATCACGAGAATTCCTGTTAGATTAAAACTGTGTTCTGGACCGAGACTCGAATTCGGGACCTTTGCCTTTCGCGGGCATGTGCTCTACCCTCTGAGCTACCCAACGACTCACGGCCCGTTCTCACAGCTCTACTTCCGCCAGTACCTCGTCTCCTACCTCTTAAAACCATATCACCTTTCAATTAGACTTTGGAAACTTAGGAAATCGCAATATATCGTGATATAAATGCATGTTAAATAATTGGCGAGTTCTAGTCCCAGGAATAACCGATGGCACAGAACCGACGATTCAGTGATATGTTGCTTAATATAGCGAGCGCGTGAAAGTATTTATGACTACGAACGCCTCGCGCCAGCACGAGCGGAAAACTGTACAAACGAGAGACCGAGAGTACAGCTGTATTCCAGTGCGTATCTTGGGTGTGGTGTCTGTTACTACAAGCGTAATTACGTTGGCTTCTAGATTGTAAAACTATTATATAAAATTCGGAGTACAACAATTATCGTTAGTTTAACTGTCAGTGGCCTTACCTCGTAACATTTTGAAGTGAAACACATAAATCCAGATTGTGTCAGAGCAACAAGGAACTTTAATGTTCTTTTAGTGAAAGAACATTAAGGTGCATTGTCGCCCAATTGTGGACCTTACACAATTAATTTCGCTGCAGTCCATTATACGAGTACAATTTTTAAAGCGTTTTTAACAGAATGTGGAAAAATGTGCGTCGTACATTTTTAGGTCAAAAAACCCACTTCTTGATTTTTTTCATACAAGGGATACACAATAAATTTGAAACAAGCCGACATTGTTGTCCAACGATAGCCAAAAAAAAACCCCAAGAGCAACAAAACAAATTCCTAATTTAATTTTCATTAAAAGGAGAAGAAGCATAGCCCATGAAACACTACTAATTTCACCCAGCTGCTGCAGTGAGATTTCCTTCATCACTTCTTTATAGACATTTTAACCTTAAAATGTCAGGATTTACCAACTCAGCTTGAACATTACAATCTGTCTTTACATAACACTCTGTCATACACTCTTTACCTCTTACATTGCAAAACCAATTTTTTTAGCTTCCACCTTACAGTTACCTTTTAAACAACAAAAGAGTGTGTTTATGCTGTTAGAAGGATTTAAATTACTGACTCCGTCTGAGTACTTTCTTGAGTTTTACATTCACACAGAAGTACGCAGGTGTAGCTAGCGGCAGGCTCTTCTTTCCTGCTGTATCTCCAATTTCTTTTGTACTTTGCAGTGATATCATCTCTTATAACCTGCAGCCAAGATAACTTTTATGTCATGTGCATTCTTGTTACGTATTTTGGGCCGTAAACTTCTCATGTGGGCACTACATTGGTGAAATGACGAGGATGTTTTGTAGGAATTCATTACTTACCATCAACTCTTCAGTACCCGGATCAAAGCTTTCGCTCTATTTGCGTGTTTCTTTTCATTTAGAAAGGAGAACAACTTCGTTTCTGGAGGAAAATCGCAAACATTGGAAGTTACAAACAATACGAACGACCACAATTGCCCGTACATGTAGCTTAGGGGTAGCGTTTTTGCGCAGTACTCAAAATGTCCCCGGTACCTGGTTCGAAACCTGTCCCCGCTTAAACTTTGATTAATAAACAGCATTGGCGGTCGAAGACTTCCGCCACAAGAAGTTGTTATCAGAATTTACAGCAAGCCAACACTGACAACCATAGTTCATGTATACATGCCGACGTCGCAAGCTGAAGATGAAGAGATAGAGAAAGTATATGAGGATAGTGAAAGGGTGATACAGTACGTAAAGGGAGATGAAAATCTGATAGTCATGGGTGACTGGAATGCGGTTGCAGGGAAAAGAGTAGAAAAAAAGGTTACTGGAGAATACGGGCACGGGACAAGGAATGAGAGAGAAGAAAGGCTAATTGAGTTCTGTAATACATTTCAGCTAGTGGTAGCGAACACTCTGTTCAAGAGTCACAAGATGAGGAGATATACTTGGAAAAGGCCGGGTGACACGGGAATATTTCAGTTAGATTACATCACAGTCAGACAGAAGTTCCAAAATCAATAATGGTTTGTAAGGCGTACCCAGAAGCAGGTAGATCACAATGTAGTAGTGATGAAGAGGAGGCTGAAGTTTAAGAGATTAGTCAGAAAGAATCAATACACAAAGAAGTGGGACACGGAAGTACTAAGGAATGACGAGGTACGCTTGAAGTTGTCTAAGGCTATAGGTACAGCAATATGGAAGAGCTCAGTAGGCAGTACAGTAGAAGAGGACTGAACATCTCTAAAAAGGGCAATCACAGAAATTAGAAAGAAAAACATTGGTACAAATAAAGTAAATGCGAAAAAATCATGGCTAACTGAAGAAATAGTACAGTTGATCGATGAAAGAAGGAAGTACAAAAATGTTCAGGGAAATACAGGAATACAGAAATACAAGTCACCTAGGTATGAAATACACAGGAAGTGCAGGGAACCGAAGACGAAAAAGCTGCATGAAAAATATGAAGAAATCGAAAAAGAAATGATTACCAGAAGGACTGACCCAGCATATAAGAAAGTCAAAACAGCCTTCAGTTAAATTAAAAACAAGGGTGGTAACATTAGGAGAACAACGGGAATTCCACAGTTAAATGAAGAGGAGAGAGCGGATAGGTGGAAGGAGTACACTGAAGGCCTCTATGAGGGGGAAGATTTGTCTGATATGGTAGAATAAGAAACAGGAGTCGATTTAGAAGAGATAGGGGATACAGTATTAGAATCAGAATTTAGCAGCTACCTGTAATATATAATACACAAGTGGTCCGGAAAAAGCATGCACACCAAGTGTAAAGGTATTAACAAAAAGAAACGAACTATTGTCTGAACTAAATATCCACATAATTTTGTAATAATTTAATAAAAATGTTCACATTACAGAATAAATAAAACGAAAACCCACTGATGATGGCACAGTGGTGCTGAAACATGTTTGGCTACCTGGAAAAAACGGTGTTTTGCGTAACTATCGGGCCTCACATCATACAATTTTAACTGAAAAGACGGTAGACACAAGGAGCTGCAATTCAAAATGATGAAGATTTTCTGATTATCTCGGTTCATACACATTGATAGGATGGAAACTACTTGGATGATGACTAAGGAAAATTATTTACGTGACAATATGCACGAAAACAATTCCAACTACGCTGGTCAGCTTATCACACTTCTAGTTATAAAGAGTCTAAATCTTACTTCACTTCATGATGCCGTTAGTTTGTCGAGTGACTTCATTTAGCGGTAAAATAGGAAACAGGTTGATCTTCTTGCCATATCATAGCCAATATTATGGGCCAATAATACTCTTGATGTTATGGGAAATACTCGTCCTGAATTTGTACGGTGCCCAATAAATGCCATAGCTTGCCCACATTAAACATCCACCAAACCAACCATTTCAGGTTTCACTGCTCCACACTTCTGAAAAAGACTTTTTATCTCCGCACTTTTGCATAGCCACATCGGCGAATAGACACAACCAACGACGCCGAACTGCTACTTTTTTGGCGCGCTCGCACGCCCAGCGATAGTGCATCTACAATTTATTTCACTCTTTGACAATAGCTTTTCCCTGACTAGACCAGAGTGTATACTTACAAAATGTTAACATTCCATGCGAATTCTCTTTCTTAAATAACAAATAGCATTTTTAACTTGACATCATATTTACAAGAATAATATTCAGCACAACTAATAAAACAAACTTCGTAAAACACGTAGAAAATGTATCATCATCCACAGAGTTGTGGTATTATAGTCGCAGAACATCAAAGACTCGGCTCCTTAGCTGTTGTACTGCAATATAAAGACGTCAAGCCTGGGAAGCTTGAGTATTTATCAGTGCTTGTCCGACTAAATGACGTTATGTCTAGCTGGCAATGACCGACTGTGGCCAACTTTTGGCGGCTTATCAGCTGTCTACCCCACCCTTCTACTCGTATTTCCAAAGAATGGCTTTCCGAGCTTTGGCTGGTTGCCTTTGTGCAATATGCGAAGGGTGGTAGGTGTTCTTGTGAAACTTTTACTCTCTCCCTTACAAAATCAAGCCGTGTTGTTGGAATGACTTGATCTCTTATCCTTGCTGAGGCCACGTTGCTGAGTTAACGATTCCAGCCTCTCGCTCACATGAAATGAGGGAATATCTTCCGGGATTGTTCGACTTCCCGCAACGTCGGATTTCTGCCGATTTGTCGTTTTTATTGCGACATGGGAGCCGGAAAGGCTTGCCTTGGCTTGTGTCTGGCTGCAGAGAACTTCGAGAAAGTGGTACATTTGCCCGTAGTACTTTTCTGCTTGTGTAACGGAGTCTTTATCGGTGTAACATGAGGAATATGGTTGATAAAGGAAAGGAATTCTACCATTACAGTTTTATACACAGCATTATTAAACGAAGGGACCGACGCTAATTGTGTTCTTTTAGTTGAAGATATGACGCAAACTGTCCCTGCGACATATCTTAGACGAGAGGTCGAAGTAAGGCAATCCTACGAGTATATTTGTAGTATTTGTAGACATAGAGAAACCTTTCCACAGTGTTGATTAGAATACACTCTTTGAATTTAAGAATGTAGCATGGATCAAATACGAGGAGCGAAAAGTTATAGCACATACACAACTTGTACTGAAACTAGACTGCAAATACAAGAGTTGAAGGACACGAAACAGAAGCAAGATAGAAAAGACAGGCGAAATGTCCTCAGATTTCACGAGGAATGTAATAATTCCAAAATGGTTCAAATGGCTCTGAGCACTATGGGACTTAACATCTGTGGTCATCAGTCCCCTAGAACTTAGAGCTACTTGAACCTAACTAACCTAAGGACATCACACACATTCATGCCCGAGGCACGATTCGAACCTGCGACCGTAGCAGTCACGCGGTTCGAGACTGAAGCGCCTAGAACCGCACGGCCACAACGGCCGTCTAATAATTCCAGTTCCAAGGAAATCAGGTGGTGATAGTTGTGAATGCTAACGAACTATGAATTTAAATATCATAGTTCCAAAATGTTGTTGTTGTTCCAAAATAATGACACGAATTATTTACAGAAGATTTTATAGAACCGGTATTTGCAGTTAATTTCAGATAGATTCTGCTGCTGCCAACGTACATTTCGCGTAATGATCGCGAAGAGAAGAGAATTTAGTGCTTGTACAATTTGCAAGTGGACCAGTGAAGGGAATGTCTAATAGCTGTACAAGGTAACCTTCGCCTTGTACCGTATGGTGACTTGCGAAATATGTAACTAGATGTAAAAGCAGTAGTCGAGAAGTTGTGGTATATTCCCGATATTATTCATTCCGTACATTGAGCAAGCAGTAAAGGAAACTGAAGAAAAACTTGAAGTAGGGATTAGAGTTCACGGAGAAGAAATAAAAATCTTTAATGTTGGCCAATGACATTATAATTTTGTCAGAGGCAGCAAAGGTAGAGTAGCTGAACGAAAGAGCAGTTGGATGAAATAGGCAGTGTCTGAAAAAGAAGTAATAAGATGAGAACGAACAAAAATAAAATAAAGTTAACTGGATGTAGTCGAAGTAAATCAGGCGACATTGACAAAGCTAGAATAGGAAATGATATAGTGAAAGCAGTTGATGAGTGTTGCTATTTGGAAAGCAAAATAACTGATGATGGCCGAAGTAGAGAACATATAAAATGCAGACCGGCTATAGCGAGGAAAGCATTTGCGAAAAAGAGAATTTCGTTGACGTCGAACATACGAGTAAACTTAAATGTTGGGAAGTCTTCTCCAAAGTTATTTGAATGGAGTGTAGGCTCGTACGAAAATGAAACGTGGACAATAAGCAGTTCAGACAAAAAGAGAACAGGTTTTGAAATGTGGCGCTATCGAAGAAGTATGACCGTTAAATGGTTAGACTGTGTAACTACGTAATAAGCAATCAGTCTTGAGTTAAAAAATTTTATTCGTGGTACCCGGATTCAGTCTTTGAAGAACATCATAGGACGATCAGTTGTTTCCTTTAGCAATGTGAGGAGACACCGAGCGGAGCCAAAGATATGCCAAAAGCCACATTCGTCGAACTGCTCACCGACGTTTAATGATCTGATCATGATCTTCAAAGATGGAAACAGGGTATCATAAACAAAAAAATCTTGCGATCAAGACGTTTACTTTATTAAAATTGGATTTAGATCGTTGTTTTTAAATCATGTTATCAAAAATTGTAGGGAGATACTGAATTGAAATGGGAAGAAAAACAACTTATGACACAACTGAAAGAAGGCATCGGTTGATGGGACTCATTATGTATGAGTCGTCAAGGAATTGTCAGTTTGATGTTAGATGGAAATGTGGGGCGTAGAAATTGTAGAAGGAGACCAAGGTCTGAATACAATAAACAGGTTTAAGCGCATGCAGGTTGCAGTTATTCGAAGATGAACAGACGTGTAGAGGGGAGGCTAATGTGGAGTGCTGCGTGAAACCAGTCGTCGGGTGAAGACCACAACAACAACAACAAAAACAGCAAGGACGTAACAGCAGAACTAACTTCTCCAAATAATTCAAATGGCTCTGAGCACTATGGGACTTAACATCTGATGTCATCAGTCCCCTAGACTTAGAACTACTTAAACCTAAGCAACCTAAGGACATCACACACATCCATGCCCGAGGCAGGATTCGAAACTGCGACCGCAGCGGTCGCGCGGTTCCGGACTGTAGCGCCTATAACCGCTCGGCCACAGCGGCCGGCCTAACTTCTCCAATGTAGCTGGAAGCGACAGTAAGTGACAGTATTCCTTTTATTTACTCTGTCGCATAATCATAGTCTGCAAACCTATATTCAGAATAATGATTCTACGTGGAATAGCGGTAGCATTCGGGTAACCATCTTATATACACTGAGGTGATAAGAATCATGGGATACCTCTTAATATCGTGTCGGCCTTCCTTTTGCCCAGTGTAATGCAACAACACGTCGTTGAAAGTCCCCTGCAAAAATATTGAGCCATGCTGCCACTACCGCCGATGCAGGGTTTTGTGCACAAACTGATCTTTCAATTATGTGCAATAAAAGTTCAATGGTATTTATGACGGGCGATCTCGGTGGCCAAATCATTCGCTCGAATTGTCCAGAATGTTCTTCAAACCAATCGCGAACAATTGTGTCATCCATAAAAATTCCACTGTTTTTTGGGAATACGTAGTCCAAGAATGGCTGAAAATGGTGTCCAGGCAGCCGAACATAACCATTTTAAGTCAGTAATTGGTGCAGGTGGACAAAAGGACGCACTCCATTCCGTGTAAACACAGCCCACACCATTACGGAGGACCACGAGCTTGCACAGTGTCTTGCTGACAATCTGGCTCCATGGATTCGTGGGGTCTGCGCAACAATCGAACGCTACCATCAGCTCTTACCAACTGAAATCAGGACTCATCTGACCAGACCGTGGTTTTACAATCGTGTAGGTTCCAACAGACATGGCCACGAGGGCAGGAGAGGCGTTGCAGACGATGTCGAGCTGTCACCAAAAGCACGCGTGTCGGTCGTCTGCAGCCGTAGCCTATTAGCGCCAAACTTCCCCGCACTTAGCTAACGGATGCGTTCGTCGAACGCCCTACGTTGATTTCAGTGGTTATTTCACAAAGTGTTTCTTGTCTTTTAGCACTGATTATTCTACCCAAACGCTACTGATTTCGATCGTGAACGAAGGCCCCCGGCCACTGCGTTGTCCGTTGTGAGAGGTAATGCCTGGAATTTGGTGTTCTCGGCACACTCTTCACACTGTGGATTTCGGAATACTGAATTCACTGACGATTCTCGAAATGGAACGTTCTGCGCGTCCAACACTATCATTCCGCTTTCAAAGTCTGTTAATTCCCGTCGTGCGGGCATAACCACGTCGAAAACCTTTTCACATTAATTACCTGAGTATAAATGACAATTCCGCCACTACACTGCTCTTTTATACCTTGTGTACGCGATACTACCGCCGTCTGTATATGTGCATATCGCTACCCCATGACTTTTGTCAATATCTACATCTACATCTACATCCATACTCCGCAAGCCACTTGACGGTGTGTGGCGGAGGGTACTTTGAGTACCTCTATCGGTTCTCCCTTCTGTTGCAGTCTCTTATTGTTTGTGGAGAGAAAGATTGTCGGTATGCCTCTGTGTGGGCTCTAATCTCTCTGATTTCATCCTCATGGTCTCTTCGCGAGATATACGTACGAGGGAGCAATATACTGCTTGACTCCTCGGTGAAGGTATGTTCTCGAAACTTCAACAAAAGCCCGTACCGAGCTACTGAGCGTCTCTCTTGCAGAGTCTTCCACTGGAGTTTATCTATCATCTCCGTAACGCTTTCGCCATTACTAAATGATACTGTAACGAAGCGCGCTGCTCTCCGTTGGATCTTCTCTATCTCTTCTATCAACCCTATCTGGTACGGATCCCACATCGGTGAGCGGCATTCAGGCAGTGGACGAACAAGTGTACTGTAACCTACTTCCTTTGTTTTCGGATTGCATTTCCTTAGGATTCTTCCAATGAATCTCAGTCTGGCATCTACTTTACCGGCGATTAATTTTATATGGTCATTCCATTTTAAATCACTCCTAATGCCTGCTCCCAGATAATTTATGAAATTAACTGCTTCCAGTTGCTGATCTACAATATAGCAGGTCAGCAACTGGAAGCAATTAATTTCATAAATTATCTGGGAATAGGCATTAGCAGTGATTTAAAAAGGAATGACCATATAAAATTAATCGTCGGTAAAGCAGATGCCAGACTGAGATTCATTGGAAGAATCCTATAGTGTAGTAAAAGCCATGATAGTCGCCATTATACTTCATAAATCAATTGTATGACAAAAAAATTTCTCAAATTTTCGTATAGATAATACCGAAATGTCTCTCTGAAATGTAATTTTGTTGAAGTTACAGCATGTTCAGAGATTTACTAAGCTCCGATCATAACAAAATAGTAGTATTAGCATCTTGAACCATTTTATAAGTATTTTGTAAGAAAGCAGTTTATTAATACCGTATTAAAGCAGAAGGGTGGCAGCGGGAAGTGGGATGGAGTGTGGGGACACAAAGTCTGTACCCACTAGAACTAAAACTTGCATATGTACCTGATCAGTGTATCGCCCTTCCTCTTATCTTGAACTGCAATTTTGTTATACCAGTTCATTGATGTGCTAGCGACGAAAATATGCGTGAAAAGGAAAAGCGACGTAATATGTCCTCGACCTTGTTTTACTAAGCAAGTATTTTTTATTGGGGACGGTATGCTCTTGTTTTCCTCAAACCTTCGAACTGACTTATTCATTGAGTTATAGGGGGACTGCGAACAAAGGATTAATATGCTTTTTTTTACGTATACAAGTAATATTTGGATGTGAAATCAGCAGCGAAAGAAAGATCACATCATCGACTGGAGTGCGGAGCACAGGCCGCTGACATAGTAGTCTGGCACTTAATTCATGTAGCCACTCGGTATTCAGTATGTGACCGTCACTCACTGGTGACATATTTTGACGATTCGTATGTTCACATCAAATGATTTATTTTACAAATTGAAACATTCTTCGTTGTAGGCTGTGTATTAAATTTCTTTACTTAATATGTGCGATTAGCCAATGTCTTCATTTCCAAGAATATGGCTGGTATCAACTTGCATACAGTCAATCAGGGTAACATTTTACGAGTCAGGGTATCTTTGTATCACTAACCACTTTTCTTTCAAACTGCTACTGCTCGATCAACTTGCATCATTTTGTATGTCTTTCCAATTTATTATAAGCTTTTAGTCTTGTCATTATCCTTTAATTGCGTTGGCTGTGAAGAGAGCTTCTGGCGTCCGTGATTTAAGTTGAACAATGACAGATCCATACCAATATCGTGATATTTCAAAGTAAACCTGCAGTACTGAACTTCTTATTAACACTTGATTTTCTGCTAGCACGATCTAAATTTACCAGAGCATTAGGTGTAGGAAAAATTATTTGTTTTTAAGACTGGTCTAAAGTTATCCTGAATGACAGCAACTTTGTACCAACGTTAAAACTGAAATTTTGCTCTAATGGCGCATAGTTTGTATACATTTTCGCTTTTGCAAGCTCTCACTAATTATGGATGTAAAATTTTACAATGTCTGTTGCGATGTCTAATATATCTCGTGTCCATTGTTATCAATAAATGATTAAAAGACGTGCAAAGTTACAGCGATTGTCCGTGCGTCTGTACTCTGCGGCCGACCGCAGTGGCCGAGCGGTTCTAGGCGCTACAGTCTGGAACCACGCGACCGCTAAGGTCGCAGGTTCGAATCCTGCCTCGGGCATGGATGTGTGTGATGTCCTTAGGTTAGTTAGGTTTAAGTAGTTCTAAGTTATAGGGGACTGATGACCTCAGAAGTTAAGTCCCATAGTGCTCAGAGCCATTTGAACCCTTTTTTGTACTCTGCGTAAATATCTGATTCATCTTACACGAACGTACCTAGACCTCACAATCCAGAAATACACGTTGGCAGAATCCAGATCATAATTCTACATTATCACAGGTCACATAACAGCACCTCTAAGGCGAGTGCTGCAACCTGAAAACTAATGAGGTACTTGTCATGCTGGAGTACTCTTAGTTACAGCTGCTGTTATGTGACGTGTGATGTTGTAGCATTATGATTTCCATTCTGTCCACACATATTTACGGATTATGACGTACACCCATACAAATGTGTGTTATTCACATCGTGTAAAACGTGATGTGTGTAAGATGATATCACACATTTGGTTGAAAATGTTGCGGTGTCGAATTCAGCTAATTTGCACAAATTAAATAACTAATATTAGTATACGGCCTACAAACGGACTGTGTTTTCATATGTAAAGTATTTAGAGGCTATGGACCCCCACAGAAGCAAAATTTTAAAATAAAATGGTTTAACTTTTACCTCTAACAAAAGGATGAGAATAGCGAGAACGCAGAACAGTTTCTACGAGTTTCGGTTACAGACAGGAGACTTAATTTCTATATCCTCCTTTATTTGAAAATTTCTGAATATTAACACGTTGTTTTTGTGGATCGTGGGAAAAACGACTTTGTCGTTTTCAGTGTGACTTCAATAGTCTGCTCAATAGTAAATGTTCTATTGTGAACGAGGGAAGATATAATTAACACCAATTATTCAACGGTGTTAATTTTCTACTGCTTAACACATATCTGAAGGTATGTCTGCGGCTGGAAAATGAGAACATTTGCTGTCACCCCATTCTCAAGGCACTGCTGTATGGTATAGTGTGCTTTTTACGTCCAGGAAACTAGCTGCATTGTCTTGCTGTTGTACTGTATGAATGCTAACATTGTTACCCTTTGTCAGCGAACGTGGCTTACAGGTGTGCGTGCCACGAGGATAGTGAGCAATCAGGTTCCCCATGAGTCACCTCGCTTTGTTCATGGGTGAGAGGATCGGGTGAGGAAAAACCATTTACTCGTCATCCGGAAGTTGTACTTAAATTCCGAGATATATACGTCATATTCGGTAGTTTAAACTGAACGGTTAATATATTTGACAAATTAACTACTGTTAAATAATCAGTATTTCAGCTGCTACAAAGAGCTACAATAAGAGATTCAGTCAAATAAAAGAGTATGATGCGTCATCACGCAGGTTTTGGCTCGAATGGGTTTCGGGCTGGGCAGGCAAAAGCTCACGTTAACAATTAATTTACAAAACAAAAAATTCTTGTTGATAGCAGACCATTTATACAATAACGCTTAAGTGGAACTTATTTTGTAGCTCCAAAAAAGTGAATACAAATAAAATGCCTTTAATGCAGTAAACAAAATTAAAGCAAAATCTTCAAGTCAAACACAGAATCAGGCAACAACAGTAACAATTACAATACATGGCTCTGGGCCACAAATAGAAAATACAGTATATATAATTCCTGGAGGTAACCATAGGATACTAAAACAACTTTCGGACTTAAGAAAGACCATCTGTTTAGCACGTAGCGGAATATTTGTCTACCACTACTGTCAGAATCAGCTAGCTACTACAAAGTTACACAGAACGAATAGCAAGGTGACCGCCTTTGCATAAATTAAATGAAGAAATCAGACACTCTCGGCCCCTCCCACCGGAGGTTCGAGTCCTCCCTCGGGCATGCATGTGTGTGTTGCTCTTAGCATAAGTTAGTTTAAGTAGTGTAATGTTACTTAAAATCCGTCTTGATTGCAAAAAAATTTTTATTATTCATATGACCGGTTTCGGTTCATTCAGAACCATCTTCAGATCTGATATTTCAGTTACAGGACGTGTGACGTAGCATGTGAAAGGTGCTGGATTTGGACGGGTTACTCCTGTAACTGAAATATCAGATCTGAAGATGGTTCTGAATGAACCGAAACCGGTCATATGAATAATAAAAAATTTTTTGCAATCAAGACGGATTTTAAGTAACATTATAAAATCACTGATTGCTGTTGTCCCATAAGACATTATGTCTGTTTTTGCAAAATTTAAGTAGTGTGTAAGTCTAGGGACCGATGACTTCAGCAGTTTCGTACCTTAGGAACTCACATACATTTGAACATTTTTTCAAACACGCTCATGACATGTAATTACCAAAAACAAAATACACTGACGAAAAAAAACAACATCAAGAGGGAGCTGTGAGAAATAAACGAAAGTTGATAGGCGTGTTTATACTTCTGAAATTTCGCGCCAGTCGCATAATAATGTCGCTAGTAGCTCTACTATGAAGATGAAAATCAGGTTTGGTTTAAATAAACGCTGTAACGGTCGTGATCATTAAAACCTTTGAGATTGGATGTGGTGAGTGATTGGTCAAGAATGTCTTTGAGGCGATAATGACACCATTATCAGCAACTCACTAAGTTTGAACTAGGTCCTGTAATTGGGCTATGAGAAGATGGATGTTCCTTCTGCGATACTGCAGAATGATGTAGCAGGAATGTAGCCGCTGTACGTGGTTGCTGGCAGCGGTAGTCACGAGAATGTACTCCGGACGGCCACGTGGAATTACCGAGAGGGAAGACCATGCTGCTCGCCACGTGGCTCTGGTGCCTCGTATTGCAACTGCAGCAGCAATTCGAGCAGCAGCTAGCACAACAGTGACACTACGAACTGTTATAAATCGGTTACTTCATGCACAGCTCTCAGCCAGACCTGTGACTCAGTGGTGTCAATCTAGAGCTCAGTGGAGGCGAGGGTGGAGGTCTGTTGTGTTCTCTGATGAAAGCTGGTTCTGCCTCGATGCTAGTGAAGGCCATGTGTTGATTAGGCCAGCTGAGTGCCTGCAACCTACCTGTTTGTGTGCTAGTAAAACTGAAACTACACCTCGAGCTCTGGTCTAGGATGCGATTTCGTATGACGGCAGGAGCACTGACGTGACTATGTCATGCACTCTGACTGCAAAACTGTACGTCAGTCTGGTGATTCAATCTGTTGTGCTGCCATCCATGAACAGGATTCCAGGGGGTGATTTCCAACAGAACAACACTCGCCCACATGCCGCTGTTGTAACCTAACATGCTCTACAGAGTTTCTACACGTTACCTTGGCCTGCTCGATCACCAGATCCGTTGCAATCGACCACATGTGGCACTCCATGTAGCATAACACACCGTGTTACGAACACTTCCAAGAACGCTATGTGCAGAGGCGAGTGCGTGGGCAGCCTCACAATGGATGAGTCGAGAGTAATTAAAGAATAGGAAATCAGGTGATAGATTCTGGATCTTTTGACGAAGAACAAACCACTGCTCTATCCATAAGTTGAATATCAGTTATATTTTAAAATATGCAAAGATTCAAACGCGAATTAAAGCAGCTAAATAATTACAGTAACGAAAGGAATCTTGTAATAACAATTCCCTACAAAAAGCGGAATTTGTAAACAGATCGCGGCTGCCGTCATTTTGAGAGGAACTAATAAATTGTTCTAAATGTCGGTGGCCATTAAAAAGACTCAAGTTCAAACGGAGCGTCTTCTTGGCCTTGAGACGCGCACGAATACAGAATTTCCCGCCGTCCCAACGACCGAGGCTGCTCCAGATTTGGAAACTTACGGGACATAAAGGAAGAGTCCACGTCCATGGTCCAGCAGGTGACAGCTAGGCGCTTAACCACGCAGTAAGTTGGCAGCGCAACTATTTTTCTCAGCCGAAGACACACAGTATGACTGACGACATATGGAAGTTTAGGGCTGGCAGTGAGTCGTGCACGGATAGCTAAATGGTAGGGCGACCGCTCGCGATAAGCGAGGAATCCGGGTTCGGGTCCCGATCTGTCACAAATTTTCATCCCATGTTCCCATGATGGTAGTCATTATTCGCAATTGCGATTTATCTGAGGTGACATTAGTGTGAGGTGCTGACCAGTTTACAAAACCTCTGAGCATCGCCGCTCCAGCTCGATAGTGAAACGTTCTCTTGGAAGGTTAGCTGCCCTTTCGCCCATGACCAAGCACTGTCCATTCGTACGCTCCGCCATGCGGCAGTAAAACTTAGCGGTTCGTAACGTCGGGCACAGTCTAATAATGAAGCTCGGATTCTACCGTCGTTTCGGTCGTTCGACGATCGCGAGTATTTCGCGATTCTACGGGAGAGCAGCAGCGCCGGCCATGCGGTAAGTTTCCAGTAATTCTACCACCCCTCCCCTTTTGTTATCGAAATCTAGTTGCCATGGCTCAGGGTTCTCTCCCCTAGTGTTCTCAGTCAAACTTGTGTAGGTGTAAGTGAAAGCTATCTCTAAGCGTCATTCTCTTAACGTGTTTATGGTTGTGGAGGCTAGTTAAGAGAAAATTGTTACGCGCTAATTTCAGAATATATCTCTTTGTGTTAATTTCTAAATCTTTTATTGGTGCTGTGAATCCTATTAGCTTCATCCAGTATCCATTCAAGTCAGTGGCATGGAACATCATCCCACTAACTGTACAACACAATGCCCGCACATTTGCATGCTTGCATTCAACATTCTGGCGGTTACATAGTTATTAATGTACAAGAATTTCTCATTTGCGATGGCTTATCTTGCGCTTACATTAACCTATGAACTTGAAGTATTAATTACTTAAATATGTTATCCAGACAAATGTATTCCCGAAATTCCATTAATTTTTTTTTTGGTGTCGCAATTTTTTCCCGTCAGTGTAGCTCTCGCTTTCAGAGAACACAGCTGCACACACAGCGTGACGTCAGTCAACAACCACAACTTGTCACACAGTAACCAAATACATCCATGCGTTGTAGCTCGCTAGCCACTATACTCAGTGCACCTCTTGTACTCCGCACTGCCCACAGTATTCAGTCACTCAACCGTCAAAACACAACGATCAGCTACTACAGCCAGCAGGTAGCGCTCCTCTTGACATACAGAAACTCCTTCCTCCACCTCCACTGGAACCGCCGTCCTCTCGCTCGGAAAAAGTCACCAACTGCTTCACCACGTAGTTGTGTCCACAAAGCGGCCCCGACCCATGCTGACCGTTAGTGGCTTTCGTCGACAGCTCCACAGTGCACCAGCCAGTAAATGCTTCACGTACTTGCCTTACAGCTACTGCTCCGTTTCTGGCCGTCCAGGAACTCACTACCACTTCGTCTGTAACTACTCCCTACTGTCTCTGTGCTGGGCAGCCGCAAATCACCCGAACCGCAGCGTTCACGCAGGCTGCAGGACAGGTCAGGAAACTACGCGCGCCGAGAATAGTAATCTCATTGCACAGTCTTTAGATGAAAGCTCTTACTAACCGGTTTTGCTACATTGTTGTTTTCGCCTTCGTGCAAATCTTCCAATAATCCAGCGTGCTTTTGAGTGCTTGTCTACTACAAACATTTGGGCAACAAACAATGAGCTTAATTTGTTGGTTGTATTACTATTATGGAATGTATGTTGTATTATAATAATTAACTTACTCCACAGTTGGTAGTAAAACCTGTAGCGTAAGTTATAAGTGATCGTAATTACGATATTTTACATCACAATGCCAGTAATAACGCCACTAATATATGGAGGACATTTCATTGTGGTTTTGCGAAAATTAATCTAAAAATAAAGTTACAACTACTGTACCGAACCGACACTGTATTAAAAGTCCCTGGTAGATTTAAAACTGTGTGCCAGTCGAGACTCGCACATGTTACCTTAGCCAGTCGCGGGAAAGTGCTCTACCAACTGAACAACTCAAGCACGACTTACGATGCTTCCTCACAGCTTTACTTCCACTAGTTACTCATCTCCTCCCTTCCAAACTTCGAGAAGTTCTCCTGCGAACTTGGACCAGTACCCGTGGAAGAAAAGATACGCAGAGATTTGGCTTACCCGCAGCCTTGGAGATGTTTCCAGAATAAACTGCAGCAGAGTGTGCACTGGCATAAGACTTCCTTCCGGCCAGGAAGTTTCATTCTAGCTCACACTCCGTTGCAGAGTGAAAATTCATTCTTGAGGCACTTATTTACATTTCGCCAATTTCCTGCAGAAATATTTACTTCCTTCCTTCTTCGCAAAGAACTTGGAGAAAGTACACCGATAAATCGAAGCATTACGATCAACCGCTTAATAGCGTGTTGGCCCATATTGAAATGTGATGTAGCAACGATTCTGCGTGACTTGCATTCGACAAGTCCTTGGTAGGCTTCCAGATGTTTTTGCACAAGTCAGGTAATTCTTGTAAATTTGGCGCCAGTAATACGTGAGCGCGGAGCTGGCGCCTGATAATCTCAGTTGTGTTCCATTGGTTTCAGACTTGGCAAGTGTGGTGGCCAAAACATCAAAGTGAGTTAATTATTGTC
This sequence comes from Schistocerca cancellata, assembly GCF_023864275.1. Lineage (NCBI taxonomy): Eukaryota > Metazoa > Arthropoda > Insecta > Orthoptera > Acrididae > Schistocerca > Schistocerca cancellata. Next base: position 426,455,096 of record NC_064633.1, read on the forward strand.
CTAAAACAACTGCAGCTCGATTTTGGTCTGGTGACGTTGACAGTTATTCTGCTGGAAGAAGACATTACTGTCAGGTAGCGTGAAGGGATGCAGGCGATCTGCAGTACTGATTTAGAAGTCCACAGCTTGCACGGTGCTTTCGACTACTACCACACGTCCCAAAGAAGCGCAGGTGAATTTCCCCCATAGAATAATATTGACTCACCAGCATAAGTCTGTGGTGTGTTGCTTGTTCGGTGCAGCCGTACGCCTGGATGACTATGTATCCGCACATGGCCATCTACCTGGTGTAACAAAACCGCGTTCCTCTCAACCAAGCGGCAGGTTTAATTGATTCGCGGTCTAATCTCGATGATATCGTCCAAACTACAATAATAACTGACGATATTGCTCGGTCAACAAGGATACCACAAGGGTCATCCGCTATAGATCGCCGTCCATCCTTCATTCCATAGCCCGCATGCCTCCGACCTCAGCGTTCTAAGATGCGTGGAGGGCAGATACTTTGTCGCCTTTCAGTGACGATCCATAGATGCTCACAACAGCAGCGCGCAAAAAGTTGACCAGTTTTGCCGTTTCCGAAATGCCCATTCCCTAGCGCCGGGCCATAGCAGTATACCGTTATTCGAGTCATTCATGTCAGTGAATTTTTGTGTTTGCAGTCCTTATCGACGCTACTTTTTATTTTAATTTATCATTTTTTATATAAAAAAGCCTGACCAACAACAAAGGGAAAACTATATCTTTGTTTCAACTGCCACCATATTATTAATTTTTTTTTTCAAATTTCGAGACATGATATTTCTCATGCGCAATATTCTGTTTTCAAGTAACATACGCAGACTGCAGGACTTCCGTCATGGGCACATCTCATTTTGGGCGGAGCAACTTTAACTCCTTGGATGAGGGGGGGGGGGGGGGGGCTTAATAATGACTGAAGTTCTTTAAAAACTCAAAAATGTTGTCCAAGAATCAATAAATAAGTTTGATTGCTTCATTAATTTTTCCAAAACAAATTCTTAAATATCGCTAGTTTTATAGGCTGACTCAGGAGAATGAACCGTTAAGAAGATCCGAGCCAGAAACGTATTAAGTTCCACAACAAATGCGATACAACTTATCGTCATTTGTAAACTGTAACAGGCAGAGAGAGAAGAACTAAATTTAAGTAGGAAATGGCTGTTCCTGCCCTACTCTACAAGGGTGACAATAGCACAATCAAAATATTAACTATGGATGCAATCATCTGATATGAGCTTCCTCAGGAAGACTTTAGGCGTGCCATGCTTCAACCATGTTGGGTACGAAGACATTAGGCGTTAATTTAAACTTTTTCACAATTGTGAAGATCTCGAAATAATGAGTAAGCTGTAAATACCACACTGACAAAATGGTGGGATCAAGATACCTCAAGCTTGCGCTGTTACACACGTCTGCCTCGAAGGAAGATGAGGGACGACCGTGTGAACGAGTGATCAGTAAGCAAATACTGCGACCACTAATCGTCACGAGGTTGAAGGCTGCCTGGTGACCTGGCGGGTACGTAAGTGGAGGAGAGGCGAATAGAGTCGGGTTTTGAGGAATGTTGTGGTGAACGTTTTCAACATCTGGTGAAACCAAGTCCAGACGTCGCGAGGTTGGGCGGTCACTCCCAATTACAGATGTCGGACGTCGTAGGCTGGGCAGACTGGTTAAACAAGACAGGCGGCGAACTGTGGCGGAACTAACATCAGACTTTAATGCTGGGCACAGTACAAGTGTTTCTGAACACGCAGTTCACCGAATACTCCTAACGATTGGCATCCGCAGCCGACGACAATTCATGTGCCAGTGTTAACACCACGATATCGACAGTTACAACTGAAAGGGGCATCTGAGCATCGGCACTGGACGTTAGCGCATTGGCAGAGCTTGAATGGTCTGATTGATCCCGATACCTTCTTCATCACGCCGACGGGAGAGCGCGAATCCGTCGCCTTCAAGGGGAACAGCTCTTTCATACCTGTACTGCAGGACGGAGACAAGCTGGCTGCGGCTCCATTATTCTGAGGGGAACATTCACGAGGGCATCTGTGGATCCAGGGAAGCTCATGCGAGGCACCATGACGGCCAAGAAGTATAGTACACTGGTTGCTGGTCACAACACCACTCCATGACGATAATGTTTCCCAACAGCAGCGGCATTTTTCAACAAGATAATGCTCCATGTCACAAGGCCATGTGTGTGACGGAATTGTTCGAGGAACACAGTGGCGAGTTCCAATTGTTGTGATGGCCCCTAACTCGCCACATACGAACCCAATCGAACACATCGAGGGTGTGACTCAACGTGGCGTCAGAGCTTATCACCCCTGCCTCTCCGGAATTTATAGGTATTAGGTAACTTGTATGTGCAAATGCGGAGCCAACTACTTCCAGCGACCTACAAGGCCTCATTGCCTCCACGTCACGACGCGTTGGCCCTGTTATCTGTGCGAAAGGTGGACATACCGGCTGTTAGGTAGATGGTCTTAGTGTGAGCCGTGCACGGCTCGCGTTTATCCCATTTATTGTCATCTTCTGTTACGGCACTTTTGCCTCGTTTTCTTATTCCACTTACTGGCGTCACTAACTTACTGCCTTACTTGTCCATGAGCGGCAACAGGAGCGCGTATCGATAAGTGCACTGTCGTACCATCTCTGGAGCGACCGGTAGTATTTCTAGGTCGTCGTGTGTCTGGCAGTCAGTTGGAGACGGACCTGCAGTGAAGTCGGGACGGAGCACCGATGAGGTGCGGGCAGCCAGTGCTCGCCGACCGCTGGCGACACATATGCACTGTCCGACAGAGGGACATTCGCTGAGGGAGATTGGAGCGGGACGACCGTTGGTAGGTCGTTCGGTTGGTCGTCTCATCGGCCGACGTATTTTTGGTCCTTTCACCGTTTCTGAGCCTGGCAGTTGGTCGGTTGGCGTGGAGCAGCAAGGAAATCTCCGTGGCATATAGTTTGGCCGGGCCCACTGGCAGCCTCTATGTGGTGTCAGAGTGTGTGGTGCTGTTCCCATTGCTACGAGGTTCGTGGCTCACCGACCGCTGGCGACACACATGAACTGTCCGACAGAGGGACATTCGTTGAGGGAGATTGGAGCGGGACGACCGTTGGTAGGTCGTTCGGTTGGTCGTCTCATCGGCCGACGTATTTTTGGTCCTTTCACCGTTTCTGAGCCTGGCAGTTGGTCGGTTGGCGTGGAGCAGCAAGGAAATCTCCGTGGCATATAGTTTGGCCGGGCCCACTGGCAGCCTCTATGTGGTGTCAGAGTGTGTGGTGCTGTTCCCATTGCTACGAGGTTCGTGGCTCACCGACCGCTGGCGACACACATGAACTGTCCGACAGAGGGACATTCGTTGAGGGAGATTGGAGCGGGACGACCGTTGGTAGGTCGTTCGGTTGGTCGTCTCATCGGCCGACGTATTTTTGGTCCTTTCACCGTTTCTGAGCCTGGCAGTTGGTCGGTTGGCGTGGAGCAGCAAGGAAATCTCCGTGGCATATAGTTTGGCCGGGCCCACTGGCAGCCTCTATGTGGTGTCAGAGTGTGTGGTGCTGTTCCCATTGCTACGAGGTTCGTGGCTCACCGACTGCTGGCGACACACATGAACTGTCCGACAGAGGGACATTCGTTGAGGGAGATTGGAGCGGGACGACCGTTGGTAGGTCGTTCGATTGGTCGTCTCATCGGCCGACGTATTTTTGGTCCTTTCACCGTTTCTGAGCCTGGCAGTTGGTCGGTTGGCGTGGAGCAGCAAGGAAATCTCCGTGGCATATAGTTTGGCCGGGCCCACTGGCAGCCTCTATGTGGTGTCAGAGTGTGTGGTGCTGTTCCCATTGCTACGAGGTTCGTGGCTCACAGACCCTGGACATGAAAGTTGAGTTTTGACTTAATCTACCAGCACGTGACGACTGTTCACATTGTGTCGTTTGGTGTTCGTTGGCAAATTTTAGCCATTAACGTTCCAGTTACCTGCCCTGAACGCTGACGTAGATTCAAGCAGTGTATTTTTCTCATTGTGTTGTTGCTGTGCAGCACGGTGTATAGCTTGACAGCTCAATGTATAATTGGTTGTGAGCGCCAATACCTTCTACGTTGTTCCATTGAACTCCCTGTTGTGTGCTGGTCGGGTGAAGCGGAGGTTATCTTGTCGATGGTTCCGTTGACAGTCTGTCGGTTGCGTTGTCGTCGGATCGACATGGTTGGGCCGCCTGCCTGTTTCACCTAAGTGAGCGTTAGTGTTTGAATTCCAGGCCGATTCTCGTAACTTCTGAGCGCCCTTGGATGTACTGCCTGTTCTTGTTTGTTCTTGTTGTTTGTACTTGTACGGCTTCTAGCCGATTTTTAGATTAAGGTTGTTTTGGCCTTAAGGCGTCAGATGGTTTGGGCCTTCAGCCTAATTTAAGAACTGTTTTACGTAAAGCCTTTGGCATTTTTTAGAATTAATGTTATTGAGTGTTAAGTATTGGGCCTTCAGCCGATTTTCAATTTAAGTTGCTTTGCTCTTAAAGTGTTAGATTCTTTGGGCGTTCAGCCGATTTTGAATTTAAGTTGTTTGCTCTTAAAGTGTCAGATTCTTTGGGCCTTCAGCCTAATTAAGGAACTGTTTTAAGATAAGGCTTTGCCTTTTAAGTTTATGTTTTTGGTTGAGATTTAAGTTATTGGCTTTCAGCCGTTTTTAAATTAGAGTGGTCTTGCCCTTAAGGCATGAGATTGTACATTCAGCCGCTAATTAAGTTCCAAAACTAAAGCTGTGTTTTTTTTAATTTTTTCTTGTCTCTTGTAATGTTTGATCAAATAAAAGGTTGTATATTCGAGTGTAACTACCAGCCGCTTGTTTTGGCCCCTTTCCACAACTTAAACTACCTGTCTCGTCCTGCGTATTTAGCAGGGCGTCTGATAGTGTTCTGCCTGATCAGTGTAGCTGTATACAGAGAAATAATCAGAAACCATTTTCACGCAATCAGTTGCTGATTATTTCGATGTATAATTTAACAATGTGTAACTAAAAAGGAAATTATATTCAGTTACTACTATACAAAAATGTATACGGTACACATTCTTATTATTTGAAAACTTGCATAGAATTATATTTTGGAAAAGTGGTCGGGCGTGCCGTAACTCTTTTGACTAAGGATACCAGTCAGGTGAGGGAGGTGTGGATGGAACCGACAAGGCTTGTGAGGGGTCTTTTTGTCTCTGTTTTTGGTAGAGGTGGGGTGATAAGTGCTCGGTTGTCATTTGAGGATGCGCGTGTGTTAAGTTGTTACGGTGGGGTGCAGCTGGACTGGATATAGTCATTTCAGTGCAACAGTTCGCGTGTTGTTAAGGCGCGTTAACATAGTATTTTGACACTACGTTGTTGTTGATGATCTGATTTTCAGAGAGACTTGAGTGAACTATTAAATGTGGGGATTTTGTTCCGGTGCTTTGCACAGTACCACTGATAAAAGTTAAACCGTTCGGCAGGCTCCGAGTCGAGAGGGACCCCTCTGTAACGGTAGCAACAGTAGCAGTAATGTAATTTAGTTTCAGTTGTTTCACGTACTTCTGGAAAGAAGTGAACTGCACCTGGGTATTTTACTGTTTACCAACTTCTTTAAATATTTGCTTTTGTTTAAATGTTAGTACTTATGCTTGTCTGAAGTGGGTTCCTTGTGTAGTTTTTCCACTTCCAACAGCGTCAAGTCATGTGTTAACATTTAAATCTCGTGTTGGGGCTCAGTGTATAATGTAAATCAGTGCTTTAGAGTTTGCGTATTTATTTCCTGCAGCAGCTTTTGAGTAAGCAGAGTTTCTCGCAAAGAGTGACTGTTGACACATCCATTTTCAACAGAGAAATTTATTTCTGTTTTAAGAGCTTGCGGATCTTGCGATCTCAGGCTTTAGTGAGAACTCTGCAAGCAGATTTTAGTGTTTGTTTATTCTTCTCGTTATATTCGACGCACAGTCCAACAGCAGTGGCACTACATTCGCATAATTTTCTCTTTTTTTGGGGTCAATTAGAACTTTCTGAATTAATTATGACTGCTTTGCTTGCATTTTCTGAGATCTTATTCAGTTTCTTTACACAATACGACATGGCTAGGAACTTTACTTATTGTGAGCGGACACAAGGAGAATTGGCTGCTGTCTGTAAACGGCTGGAAGCTGCATTAGCCACGATTAGCAGGCTTATGGCTACTGTTCAAAGCTGCGGCGACATCGGGGCGCCGATGACGAGACATGGGACACCTCTGGTGCCGCTGGAATCCCCGGTGACATGGTTGTCGCTATGTAGTCAGATACACAACATCCTACCAGTCCGTCCTCACTCGAGATTGAGTGGCAGAAAGTTCGCGTGTCACTTGGAGGAGAGTGAAAGAGGGAAAGTAGCGCACGGTTAGCTTCTTATGGCTTAACAACAGGTACTTGTAGCTGTCCAACGCTGATAACACTTCTGAGCCAACAGGGAGACCTCTCCTGTCGGGCCAACAGCTGGTTTTCCTGCCCAGTCCAGACAAGAGCGGGAGGTGGGTTTGCTAGTCATTAGGTATTCCAACGTTAGCCTGGTAATAGAGTCCCTTGGGGAATTAGCATGGAGGGCGGGAAAGAATGGGTTTGTTTGGCGGGGGGCCTCTTCCGTGACGTGGAACAGGTTCTGCCGCGGCTCTCGAACCCGCAGGTTGCAACCGGTCGCATATGTCGGTACGAATGACTCCTGCCCCCTGGGTTCTAAAGCCTTGGCTCCTTTCCGCGGATGTCTGATTTCCTGAAGGTAACTAGCATCGCACGCAGGGTGCAGACAAAGTTGCCTATTTGTAGTATCATACCCGGTGGCGATCTCGGTCCTCTGGTCTGGAGCAAAGTGGAAGGTCGAAACCAGTGGCTCAGACAACTCCGCGACGATATTGGACGCGAATTTCTTGACCTCAGCTATGCCGTGTAAATGTTTTTTTTCTTTTTTCTTTTTTTTTGTTAGAGAACCCACCCCCCTTTTTGCTATCAGAAACAAATTGCCTGCATCGGCTTCAGTGTTCTCAGAGAATACTCATTCTCTCAGACAGGATACATAACATGTTAATATGATATTAGTAAACTGCGGGAGCATTCAAGGAAATCCCCACCATTAGTAATGCTTATTGAAGGTAATCATTGACAGACAGTATTATGAACAGAAAGTTGATTGAAACATGAAGTGAAGGGAACAAATCCTAACTTGATTGTGATATCTATCGTAAGGATAGGTTAATTGCCACTGGTGGCGGCGCATTTATTTTAGGAAAGAAGTCGGTAATATCTAACGAGGTTATCACGGATTTCAAATATGAATTAACCTGGATATAATTAATGGTCCGTCAAAAATGGCAGTCCGATGCTTTTATAGGCCGGGTGGGTGAAGAACTGCAGTGGTAGAGCTCCTCATAGAGACTTTCAAGAATATCGTTAGTAATTTTCCGATTCACGCCGTTGTAGTTGGGAGTGACTTCAACTCGCTTGCTATAGATTAGGAGAGTCGTGCTATTAAAACTGGTTCCAGAGAAAGGAACAAGTCTGAAATTATTCTGAATGTCTTGTCTGAAAATTAACTGGAGCACATAATTAGAGAACCAACTCGAGAAGGTAACGTGATGATAAGGCTGTGATAGCAACCATGACTAAAGGTATTACAAGGGATGTTAAGATAGGTAGGAAAATAATTTTTGGTTAGCAAAAGTGACAAATAAAAGTTTCTGAGGATAAAGATGTAGAACACAAACAGGAAAAATATTCAAAAGCACCGTTCAATATGCCTTAGACAAGTATGGTCCAAGAGATGGGAAAGACCCGCATGGTTTAACAGCCGCGTTGGAAAACTGCTGCGTAAATAAAGAGAGCTTCCTCACAAGTTCAAGAGAAGTCAAAACTTAGCTGACAAATAAAAGCTGAACAAAGCGAAAATGAACGTAAGAAACACAATGAGAGAAGCGTTCAGTGACTACGAAAGTAAAATTTTGTCAACCGACTTGCGTAAACACCCTGAAAGGTTTCCAAATCAAACACTTTTCAGTCGTCTGATTTCCAAATTTATTTTATCCGGCTACCAGTTTCGGTGATTTACTACGCCGTCTTCAGGCCTTTGACCGACGTGTAGGAGTATTATATCTCGATTATGGTCAAAATAGGGGCCAGCATTCAAATACTGATATCTGTATATTTCTCCTTGCTATAGCGATCACTTCAACCATAATCTGCCGACAGAGGTGGAATATTTTCACGTGTCTGTCGGGGACCTGAAGATGGCATGGTTAACTGGTAGCCGAGTCCCGCAGCCATCTCTGAAAAGATGGACATACAGAGACTAAGAGGTATTGGTCTCACGTAAAATCACTAATCGGTTCGAAGTACTATTAATTCACTCAGTTACCATACTGGCACCGAAACGGAAGATAAAAGAGGAAGGGCCGAAATACTGAATTCACGGTACAGCATTACGCACTACGCTTTCTACACGCAAAGGCGTCAGCCAAACTAGTTATTTCTCCCGCAGTAGAACTTAAATAGCTTAGCGTGTCTGAAGATAAATATGTTTTGAAACAGGCCACCTCAACTGTGCTAGATTACTGTAGGTACCCCTTATGCTAGATAACTAATCAATAAACTAGCCTAAGGGAACGTGCTGCACTACATCGAAGAATTATGCGCCAGCCCCATTGGGTACTAAAGAATTTCTCATCCTGGTACTTTAAATTAAACATACACTGGCAACCAGTACCGAAGGACACGACGATCGTGCCTTATTACAAATTACTAAAATCATCAGTTCTTTGTTCACACTTAATGTGCGAAACGGCCAATAGACTTCCTGGTATATTTCAGCTGGAGACGAAATCGTCCGCTTTTATCAAGCGCTTGACGCCGTAAAAACCAGTCTGAACACGAATCGCAAATAAAGTCTTGTGCAATCAACAAACATGCATAAATCTGTAAATACGTCCCGCCACGACAGCATGAAACGTCAACTGCGGGACAGTAACCAATGAGCAGAGAGAGGGAGAGAATTGACGACCCACCACTTGCTATCAACCTCAAGTCAGACAAACTGAATAACAGCAGTACGAAATGACAACGCTGGAACAACTGACGTGAGCCGCACTTCCGTTCAGCACGTGGGCTCAGAAACAGACAACAATGAGCCTGTTCGGCGCCTGTTGATGGTGCACATCACCCACCACACAAAGAGCGTAGTTAATTTGTAGCGACTGCTGCCCAGGATCTTCCACAGAACTCCGTTGCCGATTGCAGCACATGCCATAGCACCTTTTCTCATTATATTTTCTCTAACCGATAGTGAACACTTGCCAGAAACAGAGAAGCCAAAGATCTCGCAGTAATAGCAACACTGGACAAAATCCAGACTCCACACCGCTCACAATTTCGCCGACTGGAACGTGTCTACAGAAAACTACCGCCAACTACGGTGACGACATGAACAGTGTCATTCGATAATCATGTGATTGGCTTTTTCGTGGTCGACCCCGTACCCAATTGTAATACAACTCCTGTGAAACTGATAATTCATACAAATCACGCATAAATCAAGGTGCAAGTGCTGCAGGTCAGTGATGTGGCCATGACCACTGACCTTTAACGCCTCGTCCGCACCACCCTACTTCCACGATGAGGAGGAATGTCTCGCTTGAACGAACTGGATCGGCCGACAGAGCTCCGCGGTTCGGCCGTGCACCGCGTGATCACCATATTGGACGCTCCATCGACAGCCTAGAAGCCAGCTGCCTGTCAGCTTGCGCCCCCATGTGCGACAGCCGCCAAACACACGCGTGAATTCAAATCACCGGAACGATGGAACGAATAAAGTAACAAACGACGGAGCTGACACCCCCTGGTGAACAAAACGGTTCAGAACGCTGTTGCAGAAACAACGAAAAAAGCATGCATAATTTAAACGGATGCCAGATCTCCAACATCGGCGATTTTTCACAGAAGCTCGAAATTTAGCACGAACTTCAATGCGAGATGCTTGTAATAGCTTCCACAACGAAACTTTGTCTCGAAACTGGGCAGAAAATCCAAAGCGATTCTGGTCGTATGTAAAGTATGCTAACGGCAAGACACAACCGATGCCTTCTCTGCGCCGCACCAATGTAAATACTATTGATGTCAGTGCTGCTAAAGCAGAGTTACTAAACACAGCCTTCCGAAATTCCTTCGCCAGAGAAGGCGAAGTAATTATTCCTGAATTTTAATGAGGAACAGCTGCCAACATAAGAAACTTAGAAGTAGATATCCTCGGTATAGCGAAGCAGCTTAAAGCACTTTATAGAGAGAAACGTTACGGCCCTGATAGCATACCCCTAAAAATGCTTTCAGAATACCCTGATACATTAGATCCAAGCCGTATACAACCGTCCGTTTGACGAGAGATCCGCATCCAAGGAATGGGAAGTTGCACAGGTTACACCAATACTCAAGAAAGGCCCATATCATTAACATCGCTATGCAGCATCATTTTGGAACGTACATTATGTTCGAACGTTATGAATTACCAATAAGACAATGGTCTATTGACATACAGTTAACACGAGTTTATAAATCATCGTTCTTGTGAAACACAAATAGTTCTTCACTCACACCAACTATTCAGTACTACTGACAAAGGATTTCAAACTGATTACGTAGGCCTAGATTTCCAGAATGGTTTTGTCACGGTACCTCACAAGCGACTTGTAATCAATATGCGTGATTATGGAATATCGTCTCAGTTAGTGACTGGATCCTTGATTTCCTGTCACAGTTCGTAGTAACTGACGAAAAGTCGTCGTAGAAACAGAAGTGATTTATGGCGTTTCTCAAGGTAGTTTTAGAGGCCATGTGCTGTTCCTTGTCTACGTAAACGATATAGGAAACAATCTGAGCAGCCTTCATGGATTGTTTACAGATGGTGCTGTCATTTATCGTCTAGTAAGGTTATCAGAAGATTAAAAACGTTTGCAAAAGATTTAGAAAAGAGATATGTATGGTGCGAAATTTTTCAACTGACCCTAAATAATGAAAAGTGTGAGGTCATCCACATGAGTACTAAAAATAATTCGTTAAACGTCGCTTACATGATAAAACAAATAAATATAAAGGCCGTAAATTCAACAAAATACCTAGGAATTACAATTACGAACAACTTAAATTGGAAAGGACAAATAGAAAATGTAGTGGGGGAAGGTGAATTAAAGAATGCGATTTATTGGAAGAACACTTAGAAAATTCAACAGATATACTAAAGAGACTGGCTACACTACCGTTGTCCGTCCTCTTTTGGGTCTGCGATCCTTACCACAAAAGATTAACAGAGTACATCGAGAAAGTTCAAAGACGAGCAGCACGATTTGTATTATTGAGAACTAGGGGAGGGAGTGTCACTCATATGATACAGGATTTGGGGTGGACATCGTTAAAGCAAAGGCATATTTCGTTGCGGCGGAATCTTCTCACGAAATTTCAATCACCAACTTTCTCCTCCAAATGTCCGAAAATATTTTGCTGACACCGACCTATATAGAGAGAAACGATCACCAAAATAAAATAAGGGAAATCAGAGTTACACGGGAAGATATAGGTGTTCATTTTTTTCCCGCGCGCTGTACGGCATTGGAATAATAGAGAATTGTGAAAGTTATTCGATGAGCCCTCTGCCAGGCACTTAAATGTGATTAACATAGTATTCATGCAGATATAGATGTAGAAGAGGTACTTTCATGGTTTTTCATACGATAATTAGTTATGTAACTGATAAAATGTGTCGTCTCAGAACACTTAAGCGTTAAGTTGTACCTAAATAGAAGTAAGGGGTCGCATTATTTGCGAACACGAAATTTGGCATCATGTATACAAACACAAAGTCCGAATCTTATTCCAGATGTCACCTTTCTGGTGTTTGAGAGGCAAAGACGTTGAGCCGATGGTGATTCGGAACTGCAGGGCACCAACAATGGAAGTGGCTGTAAAACTAAACTCCGCTCGAACTGACCATGAAGGCCGAGCGGTACGGACCGGCCGCCGTGTCATACTCAGGCGACAGGCGTCACTGGATACGGAAATGGCTTTTCCTCATCGGCAATCTGCAGCAAACTGGAATGAGGCTTCAGAAGCCACAGCCAGGGCACTGTCGAATCCGTTTCATGGAGTGCAGAAAACATTGGTTTCTACTTTTGACAGTAGTCTGCTTCCCATACTTCGACCACGAAACCCAACAGCGCGTTAAGCAGCAGTGTTGACGTTATCTCGTTTTAAAAGGAAGTCCCTGTCTAAAAGTAGAAAGGAAGCAAGTAGAAGACAACAAGGGAGACATCTTCAATAAAACCTGCTCTAGAAGTTTCATTTTATGCATTTGGTAGACCTTAAACATCTGTGGCCCCAAAAGGAAGCTCTTCGTAGGAAAGAAGCAGAGAGTCTCGAAGCAGCAGGATCGTAGTGAGGAAGAATGAGTCAAGCGTTGACGAAACCATATTGAAAGACTCATTATCTGAATATGAAGAAGAGGAGGAGAGCATTCGCTGCGAGTTACTGTGATCAAGAGGTACCTCTAAACAGCACCAGTTGTTTCCGCTGGTGTTATGAGCTTCTTGCAGGTGTCCACGATGGTACTTCGAAAGATTTTAAATGCGACTTGTGAATCGAAAAGCGCAATGACTGAGAATTCTTCTTTTATGGCTGAAACATCTGCAGAGTACCCGACAGTTATGCAGCACTCTTTACTTTTACAGCAAATATTTGGTGCGAATAAAAGAACTGTTACTAATTCATTAAATTTTAGTATTTATTTATAACCTGTCATTAGGAAACCCGAAAACGTGAAATATTTTCAGGACGTAAAGTTACACGTTTTAATTCTTTGTTCACCTATTAAAGAATGAGAAAACATTCACAAGATTTTTTTCAAGGGTAGTATTTGAATATTTCCTAGTAACAGTAGACCACATTTTCCATAATTTGTGTTTTAATTTATTGATAATTTTAAATTTAAAAGCGGTTCTCGATAATAGGGCCCTTTCCCCTACACGTTTTTGCATCGAATGACTCCTGAATACTAACCATTCCTCGTGGCACATTCTTTATTTTACATTGATTTAAAATTTATTATCACACTATTAAGACACTTTATGTGTTTTCTTTGTTGTTATTATTAAATTCGTACACGTACACTGTGTGATCAAAAGTATCCGGACACTCCCAAAAAATACGTTTGTCATATTAGATGCATTGTGCTGCCTCCTACTTCCAGGCACTCCATATCAGCAACCTCAGTAGTCATTAGACATCGTGAGAGAGCAGAATGGGGCGCTCCGCAGAACTCACGGACTTCGAACGTGGTCAGGTGATTGGGTATCGCTTGAGTCATACGTCTGTACTCGAGATTTGCACACTCCTAAACATCCCTAGGACCACTGTTTCCGATGTGATAGTGAAGTGGGAACGTGAAGGGTCACGTACAGCACAAAAGCGTACAGGCGGACCTTGTCTGTTGACTGACTGACACCGTCGACAGTTGAAGAGGTTCGTAATGTGTAATAGGCAGACATCTATCCACACCACCACACAGAAATTCCAAACTGCATCAGGATCCACTGCAAGTACTATGACAGTTAGGCGGAAGGTGAGAAAACTTGGATTTCACGGTGGAGCGACTGCTCATAAACCACACATCACGCCAGTAAATGCCAAACGACGACTCGCTTGGTGTAAGAAGCGCAAACATTGGACAACTGAACAGTGGAAAAACGTTGTGTGGATTGGCGAATCACGGTACACAATGTGGCGTGTGTAGTGCCAACAGTAAAATTCGGAGGCGGTGGTGTTATCGTGTGGTCGGGTTTTTCATAGAGGGGGCTTGTTGTTTTGCGTGACACTATCACAGCACAGGTCTACATTGAATTTTAAGCACCCTCCTCACTTCCCACTGTTGAAGAGTAATTCAGGGATGGCGACTGCATCTTTCAGCACGATTGAGCACCTGTTCATAATGCACTGCCTGTGGCGCACAGGTTAAACAACGATAACATCTCTGTAATGGACTGGCCTGCACAGAGTCCTGAACTGAAGCCTTTGGGATATTTTAGAACGCCGACCTCGTGCCAGGCCTCACCGATCGACATCGATACCTCTCCTCAGTGCAGCACTGCTTGAAGAATGGGCTGCCATTCCACAAGAAACCTTCCAGCACTTGATTGAACGTGATCTGCGAGAGTGGAAGCTGTCATCAAGGCTAAGGGTGGGCCAACGCCATATTGAATTCCAGCATTACCGATGGAGGGCGCCACGAACTTGTAAGTCACTTTGAGCCATGTGTCCGGATATTTTTTATCACATAGTGTGTGTGGCATGGTGAAAGTGATGTAAGGTTATGTGGGGTGTGGGTGGGGACGGATACACCATCGAACTAATACGCTCCCCCAGCTTTGAATCCTGCATTTGCAGTACTGCTATTCCGTTATTTGCATTCTGATAGAAAATATAAAAATAATCGCCCTACAATCGGCGTCATCTTTTTTCCCCCAGGGTTGCAGAGGCGAAATGCAGCCTGACGCGGTCAGCCTGCTGTCACCAGCGCTCCGGCCGGAGGAATGTGCGAGCGGCCACGGTTCCGTAGCTATTTACTGCGTGATCCACCGCTAAGCCCCGCTGTGGCCGGGTCGGCCGGAGATCCCGTAGGGCCGGTCGTTACGCAGGAATGCGCCCCCAGCCGCATCCAGATGAGGCAGCACGCACCGGCGCATACCGGGGCTGCCTGTCCTGTAGGCGCCAAGCCCGCCACCTGCCACCGGCCACCTGCTCCTGGACACGGGGATTCAGGGGAAGCCTTCCACTGTGCAGCAGGGCCTGCGCGCCGCTCACCCGCTCCTACTGGTTTCAAGCCGCGTCGCCGTCCCCCCGCCAATCCCCCCCATTGTAGCAGGAGCCGAGAGGGCCGTGACATCCCGTCTGCCTAGAATTCGATTGCGCCTGCTCTGTACGACATAAGTGCTGACTGCCCTGACGGGAGCGATTTGTGGTAGCAAAATTTTGATGAGGAATTGTGCATAAGATAAAGTAGATCAGGTTTGGGAGAGAATCAAAGAAAGTCTTGATGCAGTGTTGCTATTCCCGAAGAACGTGAAGAAGAGTTACTAGATTTGCTGAACGGAATGAACCTACTGACTATAGAATAGAGAGTAAATCGAAGAAAGACCGAAGTAATGATCAGTGCTTTCTTTCCAAAAAAAGGATTGAGGGTACTCCCACTTGGGATATAATGCAGCGAAAATTAGTTATAACTGAAGCATAGGATACCACCTGTCTGCTTTTAGCCATGACGTCATCAACATATCGAACTAAAAAAAATGGTATCGGACTCTTCGCTTCACTTTACTACGAAGCAGGCGATATGGAGAAACACACAAACATACAAGAGAATGTGGTATCGAATACTTCAGTTTACATCACCTCAAATGACGCATGCGATTTGAGCGTACGCATATCCGTTTAGCACCAGCATCGCCCACTATTAGCGGGCGAGGGCACTACATGCTTGGCGAACTGGCTGTTGTCTAGAACGGTTGCCGCGGCTTCGAAATGCTTGAAACAGTCAATGACTTCGATTTCCCCACCCAAAACTGCACTGGTATCGTTTGTATTGCAATTACCAGCACGAAAAATTGAAATAAAAAAAATTACGGCCGTGAAATAAATCTTTGGCACTCTTCCAAGTTCTCAACATTGTAAAAAAATTACTTTGCCGACGAAAAAGTTTAGGGGTACGCATCCCCCAGCGTTCTCCCAGAAAAACAGCACTGGTAATGACAAGTACCAGAAATGGGAACAGCGAGAAACCTAACATGAGGACTGGTGATCACGAAGTATATGAAGTAAGGGAACTGTGCTACCTAGGCAGCAAAATAACCCATAGCGGAGGGGGCAAAAGCGGATTAGCACTGAAAAAAATGGCTTTCCTGGCCAAAAGAAGAAATTTCTGAGAACGTCCACTTGGAGCACGCCATTGTATGGTAATGAAACATGGACTGTGGGAAAACCAGAAGCTCAAAGCATTTGGATGGTAGTGCTACAGACGAATTTTGAAAATTAGGTGGACTTATAAGGTAAGGAATGAGGAGGTTTTGCGCAGAATCGGAGAGGAAAGGAATATATGGACAACACTGAAAAGAAGAAGGGACAGGATGATAGGACATCTGTCAAGACATCAGCGAGTGACTTCCTTGGTACAGAGGGAGCTGTAGAGGGCAAAATAACTAAGGACGTAGACTCCACGTGCTACTGCGTTATGAAGAGGTTGGCGCAGGAGAGAAATTCGGGGCGGGACGTATCAAATCAGTCAGCAGACTGATGACTCAGAAAAAGAAAATGAAGTGAAGCAGCAGCTCAAGAAGTATTAGGTATACCGAGTAATAAAGCAAGAGAGAAGAACAAACAGAACACCATGGTTTCGGAAAGAGGTTAAAGAAATGTGTAAGAAAGAGTCGTGCGTTTGAAATAGAAAACACTCAAAAAACAAGAGTCTTATGAATATTACAAAAGAACTCGTAATAATACAAAATCACTAGTGAATCATTTTAAAAAGGAGCACTAGTAAATCTTTTCTAAAAATTTAGAACGTGACTTATATGGGCTGCAGAAAAAAATTTGGAGAATAATACGACAGCTAAAGAGAAGAAGTAAATCAAATTTTGAAAGTGAAAACATAATAAAGAATTACGGATTAAATATTTTACAGAGTTGTACAAAGGTTAAAAAAACAACAGAAAACGAAGGTAGATCGGAGATCAGCATATAAGTAACTGTTTCTAGCGCAGAGGGAGAATAAAAAATAGGCAGTCTCCTGGAAAAATAGGATTCTCAATAACGTACTGAAGTATGTACGATGTGTTCACTAACTGAACAATAAAACAAGTTGGTTAAGAATGTTATAACTGGTAACAGAATTCCAAATGAATGCAGAACTAGTACTACAATTCACATGGACAAAAAACGAGGTAAGAAAGACCCATCCAACTACAAAGGGATAAATCTACCGATTTCAATTCTTAAACTCATAACAAAGGTAATAGGAAATAAAATAAGAAGCATCACAACCCTTGCAGAGGAACAGTATCGTTTTAGATCCGATAGGTCATGCACGGCTGCAGTATTCTTACTTAGGTTGTAGAGAAGTCCATTAAATACAAGAGACAGCTTACCTTTGTTTTACTGACTTACAGAAGGCCTCCGATAGGATTCAGTAAGCAGATGTTTTACACGTGCTTTACAATAGTGAGATTCCTTCCAGCTTAATAAAAACAGTTGAAGACATTTGTTCTAACAGCTACATCCAGGCGAAAACTGATTTCAGGTTAAGTAGACAAGGTGACCCTTTGAACCCACTACTTTTGATATAATCATGGAAGAGGTCATAAAGATGGTAATGGCTGGTAGTGAATATAGAATGTGGGACAAGTAAATATCAGTTGTTACGTTGGCGGTGCAGTTCTGCTTGCAAACAGGGAAGTTAATCTGCAGAAACATTTACATATATTTAACGTTGCAGCCAAAAACTTATTCATTAGGTAATTATTCATTAGGTAATTATTCATTAGGTAATGACATCTTAATATCTGGGTACTGAACTTTTCTTTGGAAATTTCTGGTAAGGCTTTATGGGACCAAACTGCTTCGGTCATTGGTCCCTAAGCTTACAGACGACTTAATCTAACTTAAACTAACTTACGCTAAGGACAACACACACACGCTCACTCATACCCGAGGCAGCACTCGAACCTCCGACGGGGGGGGGGGGGGGGGGGGTTCAAATGGTTCAAATGGCTCTCAGCACTATGGGACTTAACTTCTAAGGTCATCAGTCCCCTAGAACTTAGAACTACTTAAACCTAACTGACCTAAGGACGTCACATACATCCATGCCTGAGGCAGGATTCGAACCTGCGACCGTAGCGGTCACGCGGTTCCAGACTGTAGCGCCTTGAACCGCTTGGCCACACCGGCCGGCTCCGACGGGGGGGAGCCGCACGAACCGTGACAAGACACCTTAGACCACGCGGCTACCCCGCGCGGCTACTGAACTATCCAGCAGCGTAAACGTCCAAAACGAAGTTAGAGAACAAGTATCAAAAGGAAACAAAGTGGCAGTGTGATTAAAAAACAAGCATATAAGAAATGGGCTAACAAGAGTGAGACCAATTAGCACCCACAGCTGAGACAAGACCAGAAAGATCAAAACCAAAAAGCCTTTTGGAAACCACGGAAACGCAAATTCTGTAAAGCATTACAGGAAGATACCGAGAGAAATGGAAGCATTAGAGAAGTATGTAAAGCGGACTCCATTAATGAGTGGATACATAAGGGAAAGCATGAATGGAACGCACACATAGACAGGACGGATGAATGTAAGATTGTGAATATCGAAAGAAATAAATTACCAGCTGGTAAAAGAAATGCGGTTTCGTCTAAGGAAAAGATGGAGCGACATGCTCAGGGCAAACTGAGGAACAGTGAAAGAAACAGGCTTTAGCCTAGGAAGAAAGGAAGAAGAAGAAGAAGAAGAAGAAGAAAACGATTATGCAGTGAATTTATCGTCAGATGACTAATTTGTTACTTTCCAACCACACAACCATAGATTAATTTAACGGCTTAACAACCAGTCTAGGGGTCCGCTTGTACCCTGTTGCAACCTGCCCTAATTAATTTTTTAATTAGAAAAGCCAAGCGTAAGGAAAAGTCAATGAATAAATTAAAAGAAATATTAAACAAGATGGCATAGAAAGAGTCCATTAGAGCTAGAATCTGTCCTGAAAACCGTATGTTATTGAATCTGAATTTTATTTACCTCAAGAAAGCAAGCTTTATCCAATAGTGGCCTTACGAAGACTAATATTTTACACAGCGAAACAAATTTTGTTTGAAATAGCAGTGCAATCAAAGCAAGCAAAGCATACAGAGGCAACAACTACATCCAAGGTTATGCGGCGGAGGCTACTTCTGGTACCATTAACTAAAACCCCCTTCCCTGTAGCACTCGTGAATGGCGCATGGGAAGAACGATTGTCGGTAAGCACCTGTATTAGCTCTAATTTCTAGAATTTTCTGGTCATTTGGTGAGAGGTATATGAGGGGAAATATTACGTTGACCAACTCTTCCGGGAAAGTGCTCTCTCGAAATGCCAATATGGCGATCACGCGGTGCACGGCCGAACCGCGGAGCTCTGTCGGCCGATCCAGTTCGTTCAAGCGAGACATTCCTCCTCATCGTGGAAGTAGTGTGGTGCGGACGAGGCGTTAAGGGTCGGTGGTCGTGGCCACATCACTGATCTGCAGCACTTGCACCTTGATTTATGCG
Organism: Schistocerca cancellata; assembly: GCF_023864275.1. Taxonomy (NCBI): domain Eukaryota; kingdom Metazoa; phylum Arthropoda; class Insecta; order Orthoptera; family Acrididae; genus Schistocerca; species Schistocerca cancellata. The sequence goes on from NC_064633.1 coordinate 426,474,475, forward strand.
TGATTTGTATGAATTATCAGTTTCACAGGAGCTGTATTACAATTGGGTACGGGGTCGTTCTCGAAAAAGCCAACCACATGATTATCGAATGACACTGTTCATGTCGTCACCGTAGTTGGCGGTAGTTTTCTGTAGACACGATCCAGTCGGCGAAATTGTGAGTGGTGTGGAGTCTGGATTTTGTCCAGTGTTGCTATTACTGCGAGATCTTTGGCTTCTCTGTTTCTGGCAAGTGTTCACTATCGGTTAAAGAAAATATAGTGAAAAAAGGTGCTATGGCATGTGCTGCAATCAGCAACGGAGTTCTGTGGAAGATCCTGGGCAGCAGTCGCTACAAATTAACTACGCTCTTTGTGTGGTGGGTGATGTGCACCATCAACAGGTGCCGAACAGGCTCATTGTTGTCTGTTTCTGAGCCCACGTGCTGAACGGAAGTGCGGCTCACGTCAGTTGTTCCAGCGTTGTCATTTGGTACTGCTGTTCTTCAGTTTGTCTGACTTGAGGTTGATAGCAAGTGGTGGGTCGTCAATTCTCTCCCTCTCTCTGCTCATTGCTAACTGTCCCGCAGTTGACGTTTCATGCTGTCGTGGCGGGACGTGATTACAGATTTATGCATGTTTGTCGATTGCACAAGACTTTATTTGCGATTCGTGTTCAGACTGGTTTTTACGGCGTCGCGCGCTAGATAAAAGCGGACGATTTCGTGTCCAGCTGAAATATATCAGTAAGTCTATTGGCCGTTTCGCACATTATCTCTGAGCAAAGAACTGATGATTTTAGCAATTTGTAATAAGGCACGATCGTCGTGACCTTCGGTACTGGTTGTCAGTGTATGTTTAATTTAAAGTACCAGGATGAGAAATTCTTTAGTACCCAATAGGACTGGCCCATAATTCTTAGATGTAGTGCAGCACGTTCCCTTAGGCTAGTTTATTGATTAGTTATCTAGCATAAGGGGTACCTACAGTAATCTAGCGCAGTTGAGGTGGCCTGTTTCAAAACATATTTATCTTCAGACACGCTAAGCTATTTAAGTTCTACTGCGGGAGAAATAACTAGTTTGGCTGACGCCTTTGCGTGTAGAAAGCGTAGTGAGTAACGCTGTACCGTGAAGGCTGTGCTTTGGGTACTCTTAATTCTATGCAGTGTTGCCCTGTGGTGCCTGGAGACCAGAGGTTCGTTAGCTATTGAACGTGGTGGAAATTGTTACGGACTGCTGCATATGGTGTAATTTGTTATGGTGGGGCAGCTCTCATTGACGAGTATAAATTAAATGAAATTGGATTTTACCTGTTTTGATTAACGTGGAATCTTGTTAAAGAAAAGATAAGTGTGATATTGACAATTTAAATTCAGATTTTATTATTACGTGATTAAATTTAACTTTTAAAGTAACGGTAGAATTTGGAGCCAGTTTTACATTATTTATTAAATGAGAATCTGTCGATTTCAAAGAGTTCTCTTTTTAAAAGACTACACAAATTCGTTAATATAGGATTTATGGAAATGCAAAAGTCAAATCTTTGCATAATATACATTTGATACAAAGCTTCCAGTCTTGTTGCGTTGTCTGTCGTATTTCAAGGGTGCTAACGTTGCAAGTGGGCCCTGGTTCTTATACAGATGTCACTTACGGGAAGGTGACTGTGACTCATTACTTGGGATCGGTAAGGCCCCCCAAGCTGCTGGTCCCACAGCCAAGACAGAATCTCCTCCTCCGACATTACTGTCGCAGATAAATTCTTCATTAAATGCTATTCAGCTCAACCTTGTCAGTTGCTAAAATCCCAGCCCTACACTCGCAATCACTAAAAACCTCGGTCCGGTACCTTTCCGTTCTGACGGTAGACATTCGAACACACCCTCCAGATCCAAGGTGAATATCATAGGTGATACCATGTCTTCTTGTCTGGAACTGTGAAACGGGAGAACTGAAGAAACGCAACCGTGAAACTGCCGGAAGTGGTTGAGTATGGTATCGCGTCACCGTTTATAAGCGAACGGCGGAATAATCTTCCACTTGCAATCTCAATGACGAAAACAAAAAGCAGTGCCAGGTTTCAGTGCCCTTTGTGGCGGCTGACATCACTAGCGGCTGATGGATCTTACTCTGTAAAATTGCTTGCAGATTATGAGCGCCATATAACCGACGACTGGTCGGGACTCAGCGTGGCGACTGGACGTGAAGATTGTCTTCTCCGTGGCAAATTACAACCTTGAGAAAGCTTAGTCCGAAAATTTGAGTACTTGTGTCATGCAATGAATTTAACAGCTATAATATCAACAAACACTGACAACTTTAATGACCTCATCATACCATTATTATCATCACAAGTCGTTGTGACCACATGAGCAAAGTGTATCTGGCCCGAACGGTTGTCAGTGTCTCTCAGAGCCCGCTGAAGTAGTGGACTGGAGATCCTCTTGATTTGATCTAATCGCCTGGTAGCTGCCCTCTTCCTACGTCCCGTGTCGCGATTGTTTTCTCTAGATGTTCTCCATCTCTTCCCACAATGTGGCCAAAGAACTTGAGAATTTTTTGTTGTCGCGAGAAGAAAGGCGCCTGGAGATAATGAGCTGTTTAGCAAAGTACATATTTGTTGTTCTTTCATTCTGTTTTAAGCAGAGCATCCTGCGTCGATATCAAGGTTCAAACGCATTAATACGCTGCTTGTCTCTAGCTTTTAAGGTCCCTGTTTCGCAAACATAAAAGCAGGAAAACACGAGTATTTCAGCAAGCCAGATCTCCCTGCTGTTCCTTTTCGCTCTGTTCTGCCAGATATTTGTGAGCATCTTCACAGCCATTCGCTCTACCGTGATCCATCTTCTTATCTCATCTCCACAACTTCCCATGTCGCAGACGGTCGACCCAAGATAGATGAAAGAATGTACGACTTCCATTCTCTTTAATCGGTTTGTAAGCTGGGTTTGTGTTCCTCAATCGATTACTATGTGTTTGGACTTGCTAAGATTGAAGTGAGCTCCATATGATTAATAGTTCCACAAGTCTTCCGTTCATTGCTTACTAAGATCATGATGGCATCAGGAAATCGGAGGTTGTTAATAGCTCCTCCACCAACTGAGATGCCTTTAGTCCAGCCATAAAGAGCAATCCTAATGAAATGTTCTGCGTATATGCTGTACAGTCGTGAGGATAGGACACATTCCAGCCTGACAGATTTTGATACACCGACGAAATCATTAGACCAAAGACGTCATTTACACGAAGTCTAATCGAAGCATGCTAACTCTGAACACTAGGTCTGTGAACACTGATCTACAAACTGTGGCTATATGAGCGTGTAAATGTGTGGAATGCTATTGATTTCAGTCTTTTCTGTCTACGTCGTGGAAGTCATTTTTCTGTTACTTATTTCCTTAGCAATGGGTCTTTGCCTTTGTGCCTTCTCTTTTCAAGTTCCTGTGGTTGTGCGAGACATTTTTCTGTTACTTATTTCCTTAACAATGGGCCTTTGCCTTTGTATCTTCTCTTCCTGTAGTTTGTTGGTTCCATTTGTGCAATCACGAACTTTGGCGGATCTGTTGTTGGAATCAGGTATGGTCAATATGTGAATAGCTACCTTTTTCCGGTGAAAATATTCTGTGAAGCCTCCTATGTAGCAAAGAACAGAAAAGTATCCTGTGGTTGCCACAGCTTGTAAGTTCTATGTTTCCATTTTCGAGACTCTTAGTTTTCGTCCTACTTTATTCTCTGAACGCTAGCAGAGGAATATGAAAATCTTTCCGATGCATCATACCCCACTAATTATCCCCGCCCCCTCCCCGTTCCCCGACCCCGACAACCCCCTTGAATCAGCGTCTCTGCAACTCAAATGATTCTATTACGCAGGGTGCTCGAGAAATCACGACCCACGTTTTGCAAAAGAGCACTTTAATTCAAATGAAATGTTTACAATACCAAAAAAATATGAATATAACATGGAAGAAGGCATCGTAATTCAGTGAAATCGTTACCATTCGACCCGATTACCCTCCATATCCAAGCAGAGTAGCCGTCTCTCCTCAGTGTACATCCCACATTGCTTTGGTCATTGTACTCGTCGACACCGCTACCGAAATGTATTCAGGCAGGTGCTGCAAATCCTTACCTGTACACCTGACTCTTGATGTGACCCCATACAAAGATGTGTAAAGGCCTTAGAGCAGACGAGAGTGGTGTCCAACATCACGGTGAGCCTCTTCCCATCCAGAGTCCTCAGAAAGTCTCATTGAGTTAATTACGCACAATGTACGCAAAGAGCGGTGGGTTGCCGTCCTGTTGAAACACCAGAAGGAACTGGGGCTACAGGAATTGCTCAAACGGATCCAAGCACGATGTTAAAGTGACTTTTTTCTCCGAAAAAAAAAGAATGGACCATAAATGCGGTACTGAATTAGGCCCAGTCACACATTTACCTTTCGTGTCTTCTGTTCCAATTCCATGGTGATATGTGGTTGTTCATCAGCCCATATCCTACTATTGTGGTGACTGACATGGCTACAGGTTTGAAAGGTAGCTTCCAAGACGCTACTCCAGGCGGTTGTGCGCAACAGAAGATAATAAACGCTAAAATGACGATTTGGCCCTGTCTGACTACCCTCTGAAGCAGATCTTGGGACCTCTTAATTCTATAAATTACAATCTGAACATAAGTGAATGATGAAGGCAACTAACCATACTAAATGATAAAACGTTGTTCCTACTTATATATTTATTGTAGATTAAAAAAAACCTTTATATTACAAAGTTTACATTTCCTAAGTGAAACTACTAATCAATTGCCCAACTCTGCCCCTTATTATGACTGCGCGGTCTAATATCAATAAAGCGAAATGACTGATATCATTTACGTACCAGACACTACAAGACACTACTTTCAAAGATGATCTACGGTGGCGTGGAACCTCAGTGGAAATAAACTAACGTGATCACAGCTGTTTAGCTTTTATAGCTCTAATAAGTCGAAGCAATTTGCGATATCACCGTATGTACTGCGCCGGTGCGTCGAAGTGATGGTTGTACTCGCGTGCGGCGATGGAAGAACTCCAGCCACAAATAAACTCTTTCAAATACTAGGACGGCAGAAGGCGGTCCTCTGGCTAATATACTCTAGTACTCTCCTCTCTGTGTTCTGCAGACGAGAAACGAGAACTCCTAGCCACAAGGACGGAGTTCAGATAACGTCTCACCGTAAGTATAGGCAGAGGAAGTGCTCTCATTTACTGAAAGCTGCGTACTCAACGACGACTTCCAACCAGGAGGTGAAGTCCAGAATCGTATAGGTTCGCAACAGTACAGTGCCTAACTGTTCTAACCATAAACTCTCCTGAGAACAAAGACAGCAAGTCTGTCCATACCAACAATGCTGATATCGAGCGACCGTCACACACGGGCGCTCACAACGGAAGACGTCGTCTCTCCACCGCTAGCCTCCTAGCAAGACTCAGTTCCCAACCAACGTAATTCCGAAAACGAATCATATTCCCGAAACCACGGAATATTCTCCCTCTCTACAGATTCTTCCGAACGCCGACCAACCATATTTTAGTCTTTTGTCTGCCAGCTCGGAAAGTTTGCGAGAAAAAACCTATACTCGTACAATGGTACGCTAATGAGTAAAAATCCGCCGAAATAACACGGCCTGCGTGGTTTCCGAGGTGCAGCTTCTTCGTTACTCTCACCTGCGTCCAAGATCTGCAGAGGGTTCGGAGTATTATCCGGTTATCCTTCCAAACCTACTACAATAGCGGCCGATTGAGGCCGGTCGCGCCTGTATTGTGTCTTCACGCTCAGGTGTCCAGACTGCCCGTCATGGCACTTCCTGTGTGGAGCTGAGCCACCACACCTGTGTGGGCCTTCCACCCAGGGCTTGAGTTCCACCTCCCGTTTCATTTCCACTGTCGTTCCAACCTCTACTAGTATAAGCTATCATTCATTACGCCGTTCCGATAATAAAGACACTCCGTCGCCTTTCATGCAATAATCGTTAACAATTATTTACAAAGCATACGTGACAATGTCTCCTTTATCTATTCATATATACAATGTACAACCTATCACATGATACCTAATTGTATTTGTAGATCATGGATAAGGGTTTTTGTAAGGTGCGAAACTATAGCCACCTTACAAGCTTCGTCGCTTAACAGGACGTGAGTCAACAAATGTTCATTGTTTACTACCTCAATCAAAAAAAAAAAAATGTTCAAATGTGTGTGAAATCTTATGGGACTTAACTGCTAAGGTCATCAGTCCCTAAGCTTACACACTACATAACCTAAATTATCCTAAGGACAAATACACACACCCATGCCCGAGGGAGGACTCGAACCTCCGCCGGGATCAGCCGCACAGTCCATGACTGCAACGCCTTAGACCGCTCGGTTACTGCCTCAATCAAGTAGTGGCACATGGCCATACATTGCCGCACAATTCTCAGGTTCAAGATGATGGAGCACCTGTACCTGATAAGCATTTTAATTCACTACGAAAGCAGGTTTTGCCACACAGTAGACTTCGGGATACCGTGTTCGCTACTGAGGCGACGTATCAATGCTTTTGGATTCCGCTCGATGGCCAGTCGAATAGTCTCCACTGTTTCCTGCGTCGTCGACGACCGCACAGAAGGTTTCTCGTCACAAACATTCCCAGTTCGTTGCAACTTATTGACCAAACCTCTGATTTCTTACAGCGTCAACATATGTTTCCCTGAAATGTTTCTTGAGTCTGTTGATGAAGGAACAGATCTTATACTACAGACAAAGAATAGTGCAATAGAATGAGGAGAACGATAAGCAGTTCAAACAAGAAAACTTCTTATTTGAAACTTGTCAGTGTCATGTAGTTCCAATGTTCCGAACAGCTTGGTTACCAGGATGTTGTCATATGCCTCTTCAACATCTATGAAAACTGCAGTGTTTCCAAATTTCTTTCAAATCTATTTTTCCTAATATCGTATAGCACCCCCGCGAGCACGAAGGAAGTGTCGCAACACGACGTGGCACGTACTAGATTAATGTCTGAAGTACTGTTGGAGGGAACTGACACCATGAATGGTGCAGGGCTGTCCACAAAGCCGTAAGAGTACGAGGAGGTGGAGATCTCTCCTGAACAGCATGTTGCAAGGAATCGCAGATATGCTCAATAATGTTCATGTCTGGAGATATCGGTGGCCAGCAGAAGTGTTTAAACTCAGAAGAGTGTTCCTGAAGCGACCCTGCAGCAATTCTGGACGTTGTGGGTATCGCATTCTCCTGTTGGAATTCAAGTCTGTCGGAATGCACAATGGACACGAATGGATGCAGATGATCAGACAGGATGCTTACGTACGTGTCACCTGTCAGAGTCGTATCTAGAAGTATCAGGGATCCCAATATAACACCAACTATACACACCCCAAACTGTTACAGAGCCTCTACCAGCTTGAACAGTCCCCTGATAATATGCAGGGTCCATGGATCATGAGGATGTCTCCATAACCGTACTCGTCCATCCGCTACCTACAATTTGTAACGAGTCATCTGACCAGGCAACATGATACCAGACACCAATAGTCCAATGTCGGTGTTTACGGGCCAAGGCGAGGAATTAAGCTCCGAAAGCCCATCTCGGTGATGTTTCGTTGAATGGTTCGCACTCTGACACTTGTCAATGGTCTAGCAATGAAATCTGCATTTAACTGCAGAAGGGTTGCACTTCTCTCATATTGAACGATTCTCTTCAGTCGTCGTTGGCCCCGTTCTTGTAGGATCTTTCTCTGGCAGCAGCGATGTCTAAGATTTGATGTTTTACCGGGTTCCTGATATTCATGGTATACTCGTGAAATGGTCTCACGGGAAAATCCCTACTTGTCACTATCTTTGAGATGCTGTGTCCCATCGCTCGTGCGCTGAATGTAACACCACGTTGAAACTCACTCACATCTAGATAACCTGCCATTGTATCAACAGTAACCGATGTAACATCTGCGCTCGACACTGCGAACGCAGCGCCGTAATCTGCATGTTTACATATCTCTGTATTTGAATACTCATGCCTATATCAGTTTCTTTGGCGCTTCAGTATATTATCAATACACTGTCGGTCTGTTCTAAGTCTACTGTTACGTAATTTCTAAAATTTCTGCTTCGATTTTCTTTCTCAGAATCCGGCCATACAGTCTTCCTGGCTGCACTAGTGCCTCTATAATTATTACAATCCTGTCTGTGTCCTCTTTTCTAAACGGGAGTTTTTACAGAAATAAGAACATCTTCTGGTAGCTCTTCACCATTCCTCACCAGTTTACTCAAGAGGCATAAACTATTTGGTGCATGTTTCACTAACATCATAGGAAGAAGGTTGTATACATGGAAGAATCCTGGAGATACTAAAAGGTATCAGATAGATTATATAATGGTAAGACAGAGATTTAGGAACCATGTTTTAAATTGTAGGACATTTCCAGGGGCAGATGTGGACTCTGGCCACAATCTATTGGTTATGAACTGTAGATTAAAACTGAAGAAATTTCAAAAAGGTGGGAATTTAAGGTGATGGGACTTGGATAAACTGACTAAACCAGAGGTTGTACAGAGTTTCAGGGACAGCATAAGAGAACAATTGACAGGAATGGGGGAAAGAAATACAGTAGAAGAAGAATGGGTAGCTCTGAGGGATGAAGTAGTGAAGGCAGCAGAGGATCAAGTAGGTAAAAAGACGAGGGCTAGTAGAAATCCTTGGGTAACAGAAGAAATATTGAATTTAATTGACGAAAGGGGAAAATATAAAAATGCAGTAAATGAAGCAGGCAAAAAGGAATACAAACGTCTCAAAAATGAGATCGACAGGATGTGCAAAATGGCTAAGCAGGCATGGCTAGAGGACAAAGGTAAGGATGTAGAGGCTTATGTCACTAGGGGTAAGATAGATACAGCCTAAAGGAAAATTAAAGAGACCTTTGGAGAAAAGAGAGCCACTTGTATGAATATCAAGACCTCAGATGGAAACCCAGTTCTAAGCAAAGAGGGGAAAGCAGAAAGGTGGAAGGAGTATATAGAGGGTCTATACAAGGGCGATGTACTTGAGGACAATATTATGGAAATGGAAGAGAATGTAGATGAAGATGAAATGGGAGGTACGATACGGCGTGAAGGGTTTGACAGAGCACTGAAAGATTTGAGTCGAAACAAGGCCTCGGGAGTAGACAACATTCCATTAGAGCTACTGACGGCCTTGGGAGAGCCAGTCTTGACAAAACTCTACCACCTGATGAGCAAGATGTACGAGACAGGCGAAATACCCTCAGATTTCAAGAAGAATATAATAATTCCAATTCCAAAGAAATCAGGTGTTGATAGATGTGAAAATTACCGAACTATCAGTTTAATAAGCCACAGCTGCAAAATAATAACGCGAATTATTTACAGATGAATGGAAGAACTAGTAGAAGCCGACCTCGGGGAAGATCAGCTTGGATTCCGTAGAAATGTTGGAACACGTGAGGCAATACTGACCTTACGACTCATCTTAGAAGAAAGATTAAGGAAAGGCAAACCTACATTTCTAGCATTTGTAGACTTAGAGAAAGCTTTTGACAATGTTGATTGAAATACTCTCTTTCAAATTCTAAAGGTGGCAGGTGTAAAATACAGGGAGCGAAAGACTATTTACAATTTGTACAGAAACCAGATGGCAGTTATAAGAATTGAGGGTCATGAAAGGGAAGCAGTGGTTGGGAAGGGAGTGAGACAGGGTTGTAGACTCTCCCCAATGTTATTCAATCTGTATATTGAGCAAGCAGTAAATGAAACAAAAGATAAATTTGGAGTAGGTATTAAAATCCAGGGAGAAGAAATAAAAACTTTGAGGTTCGCCGATGACATTGTAATTCTGTCAGAGACAGCAAAGGACTTGGAAGAGCAGTTGAACGGAATGGATTGTGTCTTGAAAGGAGGATATAAGATGCACATCAACAAAAGTAAAACGAGGATAATGGAATGTAGTCGAATTAAGTCGGATGATGCTGAGGGAATTAGATTAGGAAATGAGTCACTTAAAGTAGTAAAGGAGTTTTGCTTTTTGGGGAGCAAAATAACTGATGATGGTCGAAGTAGAGAGGATATAAAATGTAGACTGGTAATGGCAAGGAAAGCGTTTCTGTAGAAGAGAAATTTGTTAACATCGAGTATACACTCCTGGAAATTGAAATAAGAACACCGTGAATTCATTGTTCCAGGAAGGGGAAACTTTATTGACACATTCCTAGGGTCAGATACATCACATGATCACACAGACAGAACCACAGGCACATAGACACAGGCAACAGAGCATGCACAATGTCGGCACTAGTACAGTGTATATCCACCTTTCGCAGCAATGCAGGCTGCTATTCTCCCATGGAGATGATCGTAGAGATGCTGGATGTAGTCCTGTGGAACGGCTTGCCATGCCATTTCCACCTGGCGCCTCAGTTGGACCAGCGTTCGTGCTGGACGTGCAGACCGCGTGAGACGACGCTTCATCCAGTCCCAAACATGCTCAATGGGGGACAGATCCGGAGATCTTGCTGGCCAGGGTAGTTGACTTACACCTTCTAGAGCACGTTGGGTGGCACGGGATACATGCGGACGTGCATTGTCCTGTTGGAACAGCAAGTTCCCTTGCCGGTCTAGGAATGGTAGAACGATGGGTTCGATGATGGTTTGGATGTACCGTGCACTATTCAGTGTCCCCTCGACGATCACCAGTGGTGTACGGCCAGTGTAGGAGATCGCTCCCCACACCATGATGCCAGGTGTTGGCCCTGTGTGCCTCGGTCGTATGCAGTCCTGATTGTGGTGCTCACCTGCACGGCGCCAAACACGCATATGACCATCATTGGCACCAAGGCAGAAGCGACTCTCATCGCTGAAGACGACACGTCTCCATTCGTCCCTCCATTCACGCCTGTCGCGACACCACTGGAGGCGGGCTGCACGATGTTGGGGCGTGAGCGGAAGACGTCCTAACGGTGTGCGGGACCGTAGCCCAGCTTCATGGAGACGGTTGCGAATGGTCCTCGCCGATACCCCAGGAGCAACAGTGTCCCTAATTTGCTGGGAAGTGGCGGTGCGGTCCCCTACGGCACTGCGTAGGATCCTACGGTCTTGGCGTGCATCCGTGCGTCGCTGCGGTCCGGTCCCAGGTCGACGGGCACGTGCACCTTCCGCCGACCACTGGCGACAACATCGATGTACTGTGGAGACCTCACGCCCCACGTGTTGAGCAATTCGGCGGTACGTCCACCCGGCCTCCCGCATGCCCACTATACGCCCTCGCTCAAAGTCCGTCAACTGCACATACGGTTCACGTCCACGCTGTCGCGGCATGCTACCAGTGTTAAAGACTGCGATGGAGCTCCGTATGCCACGGCAAACTGGCTGACACTGACGGCGGCGGTGCACAAATGCTGCGCAGCTAGTGCCATTCGACGGCCAACACCGCGGTTCCTGGTGTGTCCGCTGTGCCGTGCGTGTGATCATTGCTTGTACAGCCCTCTCGCAGTGTCCGGAGCAAGTATGGTGGGTCTGACACACCGGTGTCAATGTGTTCTTTTTCCATTTCCAGGAGTGTAGATTTAAGTGTCGGGAAGTCGTTTCTGAAAGTATTTGTATGGAGTGTAGCCATGTATGGAAGTGAAACATGGACAATAAATAGTTAGGACAAGAAGAGAATAGAAGCTTTCGAAATGTGGTGCTGCAGAAGAATGTTGAAGATTAGATGGGTAGATCACGTAACTAATGAGGAGGTATTGAATAGGATTGGGGAGAAGAGAAGTTTGTGGCACAACTTGACTAGAAGAAGCGATAGGTTGGTAGGACATGTCCTGAGGCATCAAGGGATCACAAATGTAGCATTGGAGGGCAGCGTGAAGGGTAAAAATCGTAGAGGGAGACCAAGAGATGAATACACTAAGCAGATTCAGAAGGATGTAGTTTGCAGTAAGTACTGGGAGATGAAGGAGCTAGCACAGGATAGATTAGGATGGAGAGCTGCATCAAACCAGTCTCAGGACTGAAGACCACAACGACAACAACGTAGGGATGTCGCCTGATTCAGCGGATTTATTATGTTCCGTCTTTTTGGGAGCCTATTCTGTTCCATCCTGCGTCACTGGTTCCACATTCACATTATCTGCATCTTCCAGCTGACGTTTTGCCTGTTTATACTCATTTATGTTCTGGCCCATTGCTTACTGTAATGCTCCTCCCACTCCTGTAGACTGATTTTTGGGATTTCATCATTTTCTACTCTGTCTGCGATAATGTGTTTTATTGTTTTACAGGCATCTATTAGTTTCATAGGTACCATACACCTTTTGATCTCCTCACACTTTTTGTTCCACTTCACCTTTATTTTAATTTTTTTTCTTGTGGGGAAATTAACCTTTATTTGGCAATGTTGCTCGCAAATAACACGTTTCAAGTTTCGTTCTTGGGTGGGCAATGATGCTTACAAGCAACGCTTAAGCTCGCGCTTAACGAGATATTGTATTGCGTCTGGTGAGTTATTGAATAGTGCGGTCTTATAGCAGACACCGTGCAAGGTTATGTGTGCATCAGTTATCGCCGTAGCAGTCCCTTTCGGTTTTGAAGTGCAATTTTTTCTTGTGCATCGAAAACTGCTTATAAGCGGAAAGAGGTAGTCTTGAAGGTGAATGTAAATGGGCTAGCGAAATTATCCTGAGACACTGCAACTGGGCTGATCTCTTCTGGTAAGAGGGAGCAAGGCTTTGACTGTTGGATGGATAACGAGTGCAGAAGAAGAAGGAAACAGCAACTCCTGTGCCGTGAATTGTATACAGTATGACAGTTTTGGTCACGGACCAGAGTGTGGCCCAAAAGGTAGATGCAGGCTTTGCCCTCAGGGATATTCGACTTTAAAATGTGAAATTGTTCTGTGCTTTGTACCAAAAAGGAATGGTTTTAAGATATTTCATATGAAGTAGTGCAAAACGCAACCAGGTTATCAGCCACAAGAACAACGTTGTTTTATCTGTGGTGCAGTACCCATGCGCCTTTTGTGGACAATAGTACTTACAGGCTACATATTGTATTGTGAGAAAACGCGTATAAAATTGTCCTCAGATCATATACACCTAATTCAAGTAACTTAGTATTTTTTCTTCACAATATTTCTGCGTGTTTTAAATAAACGGTTAAAATGGGAATGTTTGGAAGAAACCCTATGTCATATAAAGATACTTGCAAGAGAAACTGAAAAATTTTGGACCGAGCAAGGGGACGCCATTTCATCTATTTTATTTAACAATCTGATGTCCAGTAACCGAATTTAAGTTTCAGTGAACAATAAAACCAGCCAACCGCTTTTAGCAACTTTATTGCATTGATATGGGTTCGATACCGAGTAAGGGTATCTTCATCAGAATAAGCTATAGCTGTATAGGTTCACATGCGTGAAGATGTAATAAAACCATATAAACTGCAGTACACTACATGCAATGTGGGCCTATGTAACTACAGCTTTGTTTGATGAAGATACACTTAGTCGGTACCAAATTTATGTAATGCAATGAAACTTGTGCAACCAGTTGGCTGCTTTTATTCTTCATTAATATTTTATTTAATCTCGCCTTAAGGGGCTCCGGAACGCCCTATACTTGCAATGTTAAAATAACGCTTATAAATTACATCTTTCCTCACAAAGTATTTGAAGTAGGAAGTTGAACTTTTTACAGATTATTTATTGGAATATGGGCTACAACTTAACACAGGGATTTTACAAAATTTTAGTTCAGTTATTAAAGATGATTTTTTTCAATTGTAATGAAAATTCACAACATTTTTTTGCAATTTTTTATTTATATATTCAAAAATATACAGTTTTTTGGAAAAAGGCTGTGTTAAATTATGCAGAAGGTACTGTGTAACATTTACTGAAAGTTTGAAACAAATATGTTTGGAAGATCCTTAGAAAACATGTAATTAGTATGAGAAAATAAAAGTTTTGGGAATCGAGCGACAAAGACTGGATTAACTTTTTAGTGCATTCCAGGTCCATAGGATGGATTATCTTCATCCTCTGCAAACTCCTCCTCCAGATTCCTCTTAATCCTCCTCCTGTTTACTCTTGCTTGTATTTCTAGACTCTTTACAGCCCTGTCTGCAGCCCGAAGGCGTTCCTTGTCTAAAGCAAGCATCGCTCGTACCATGTTAGAATGTTATTATTTACAGTAATAACACATACCTTTGGCTTTCCAACATTTCTCCTTTTCTTAAAAGGCTTCAGAGGATTTCTAATAACTTTACTTTTACTCATTATTATACTTCAACAAAACAGAGACTCAAGAAACAGAATTAATTACGAATATTTTCGAGATAACGACAGAGTAAATAAACATGAAACAATCGACAATCACACCAGCGATATATATTGAACCATCACAGGTTAGCCACAACACATACTTTATCTCACATCACTAAAATGTACCTGATGAACACAGACGTTAATAATAACACCATTTGACAGCAGTTTAACAGCGCCACAGTGGGTCACGCCCATGTAGAACACATTTCAAAAAAAATTTAAAAATAGTTGTAGTCTTCGGGATTGAATAAATTATATATCTATTAAAAGGTAATAGGCTGCAGATTCAGAAAACGCAAAAAAGTAAAAATTGAACTTTTCATGATTTTGAGCCTTTCCGGAGCCCCTTAAAGAAAAACGATAGACACAGCTAGGATCATCAACACCAAATAGACAAACAGTGCTCTTGTTAGAAAGAAATGGAAGAGGCTCGTAGGACAGGCGTCTGATCTGTAACGCTCTTGCCACATGTGAAGAACAAGTACAGTCGCGAAATGAAAATCACGTTGAAAATCCGATGAAGCTTTACACAGATGTGTTGGATAGTGTCTCTAGTACACCCGCCGATCACGTCACGTCGCTCTTTTCAGTTCTGAGCGCACAGTGACAGCGTAAAGATACGTAGAAAACAGTGCCTCCCGTCAAATATGAGTGCCTGCTGAGAGATTTCGCCTGATTTCATGCAGCCCACATAACGTAACTGTCATGCATTTCATTCTTCATGACATTTCTCGGGCACACACAGCACGGGGAATGAAGACGCTCCTGCGAGGTATTTGATGGGAAGCATTTGATCTCCCACCATATAACCCATAGCCCGGAAATTTCTCCCACTGTTCGTCTGAACCGCTGGCTATGGAGACAACATTTTGGGACAGAAGAAGAGCTGCAAACCAAACGTAGAGAACTGGCGGAAAGCACAGGCAGCTGCCTTCTATGACGAGGATATTGGAAAGTTGGTACAACGCTACAGCAGACGACTAAGCCAGAGCGGCGACAATGTAGAGAAGTAGCGCGAAGTTACAGTTACTGTTGTAAATATTTTTGATTTTCACTGTGGTTTCCATTTTGCAACCAATCGGACCTTAATAAACGAATAGCCGTTGTAGAAGTACTCGAAGTAAACTCCAATCGTTACGCTACCACTGTTGTATGTCTCGCCTTGCCATCCTTAGAGTAAGAAAATTAGGGCGCTTAGAGCGGTATATAGATATTTTTCCATCGTTCAGTATGCGTATTTAATAAAAAAATAAAATTGATAATATTGAGTTGGAGAAATCCATGTGGACTGTTAGTATGTAGATGTACGTTCTCCACAGCTACCCTACATGGACAGTCCTAAAAGACTACTAGTAAGCCCTGAAGGAAATCTACACGCCTGCTATATGGGTTTTACTTGTCTTGTCTCTTAGAAGAGCTATCGTTGCGCTCACGGCCTCTTCCTTCATACTTAAAAATACCCGCCGGCTTGCTGAAAATTAATCATTGTCAACTGAAAGGAGTTACATCACCATTCAAATACTTAATTACTCATCTAGGGATCATCGAAAAAACTTATTCACTAACTAAAATAAGATATGTTTAAAAAATTTTTCTATTAAATTTGTCATATAATTAGGAGAGAGTCGGACAAAGTAACCAGGCTAAGATTTCCTTATTTTTCAATCTTAGTAACGGCATACGGAAATGCCTATAAATCAGTGATTACGATCTACAACTATTGACGTAAAACATACAATCGGTTAATCATCTTAGGATAAAATTAAATACTTTAAACAATTCAGTCTTCATATTATGGAAAAACGGCCACTTTTCCCGACATTAACGGGCAATGTGGTCACTTAGCTTAAAATTAATGGACGAAAAACTATTTTAACAAGGAACTAAATATTTATTATTGTGAAAAATGATTATTATTACACATTTCAGAAATAAAAGTAAAATTCAGTTCCTCGACTTCTCTATAGAGTTCGTGTACGGTACCAGACAGAGCACAACTGGTACTTAACCCGCTGTATTTCCAGCCTTCTTTGACAATTTGTCTTCGCAGTACGTGCACTCTATGCCTCCATCGTTGTCGTCACAAATTCTTCTATGGTTCGGGCTCCTGCTCTATGGGCTCTTCTTGTCTCCCTTTCCTCTCTTTGCCTGCTTTCTGTTTTTCCTTCTTTTTACTCCCTTCTCCTTTATTTCCCGCTTCTAGGTCACTGTTGCAAGGATTTGCTATAAGTATCGCTGCAGAACACTTGTTTCGGTCGCTGTTTTTACGTTTTCCCCCTTCGGCGAGACGGCCATTTTTCTCTTATCGGCGTCTTCACACAAAAGCTGTAGCCCTCTTAACAGCACGACCGAACTTTCAATAACAAAAGCAGGATTATGTAGTCAAGATATAACATTTTCAACGCTATTTCATTAGAAAGCCATAAGTAATATTCCCTCTCAATAATTACACAAAATGACCGCTTACTTAACATACCTCACCTTAGCAAGAATAATATCTTCAGCAAATCGCCGTTTGCGTTTCAGAAGAATTGTTCTAATAATAATGCCATTTACATGTTTATTCAGCAAACTTTACAAACATTAAATAATAAAATATCTCCACTTGGTATTTTCTGCAATCTGTCTCAGGCATCTGACTGCGTGAATCACAATATTCTCCTAGATAAATTGAGGTTTTAGAGGATTCATGGTCCAGGCAAACAATAGATAATGTCGTATTTAACCAAAAGTTGTACTTGGTAATTCCACCAGTATGGTCTGGGGACGGGATACTGACGGGGGAGAAATCACATACGGGGTTCCCCAAGACTCAATCTTAGGTTCGCTATTGTCCCTCACATATGTAAACGATCTTCCGCTTCCGTCTAATGTACAACAAGCAGAATTAGTTATTTTTGCAGATGACACTAGTATTGTAATCAATACAAGCATACATACAGAAAAAAAGAAACGGTAAACAAGTGTTATTAAAGGTCTTATTCCTGGTTTTCTGCGAATGGTCTCACCCTAAATTTTAAAAGGACAAAAAATATTCAGTTGTGCATATCTAGAGGTCGTACAACGACGATAAGTGTAACACATTGCGAGGAAATAATAAACAGAGTGGAAAATTCTAAGGTGTCCATATTGATGAGAAATTAAACTGGAAAAAGCACGTTTTAGAAATTCTCAAACAACTTAACATAGCCACAAATGCAACTGTATCATATCAAATCTTGAGGAGAAACAAATTGGTAAGTTGACATATTTTGTGTGTTTTCATTCAATAATATCGTATGGAATAATGTTGTGGTGTAACACATCTTTAAGAAAGAAAATGTTCATCGTTCAAAAAGTCGCTGTAAGAATAATATGTGGTGCTCACACAGGATCATCTGTAGTCATCTGATTAAGGAGATGAGCATTCGGCTACTGCGTCACAACATATTTATTCCTTCATCAAGTTTATTCTAAATAACTAACTACAGTTCAACAGGAACAATGATGTACATAATTACAATACCAGAAGCAAAAATGACATTCATTACTCCACATTAAAGTTCTTTTTTCACAAAAAGGCGTGCACGAGCGGAAACTAAAAATTTTGATCACTTATTCAGTGATACAAAAATTCTCAAAGATGGCAAAGTAAAATGTGAAAACAAACTGAAAAAGTTTTTCTTTGACAAGTGCTTCTATCTGTAGAAGAATTTCTATTATTGGAATGTGTAAAAGGTGGTGGGCAGGTATTACCAACTCACATTTGAATTTTTCAAAGATAAAACTTATAAATGTAGCCATATTTACAAACTCATTTTTGATGTGAATGTTAAATGGCTCACTCCACATTACGATTTATCGTGCAGAATGATCAGTGGACCTTAAAACTAAGTAAATATCTAACATAACTACAAGGAGCAGGTTAGGCTTCACGGGGTGACTGGGACCTCCAGGGGGAATAAATTGTGGAATTTCCCGCGCAATTCCGGAAAACAGCAGCGCGCTTTGCTCGCATTTCATCCTTGATCCGTCCTGGAGTAAGTCAGATCATCTCCTGCGTCAATACAGAAATCGTAAGTTACGTTTAGTGTGCAGATCCTAAAAATCGCGGGTGTTCGCGAAGTGAGAATGTAGGTGAATGACTGCACACTGGCAGTCAAGGCCCAAGCCAGATACAACCTCGCCTCACACGTCACACACGCTGCTTTCACTTCACAGCGGCCGTCATTACGGAGTACGGAGCGAGTAGAGTACGGCATACCAAGAAGGTTCTCGCGAATGTACCATTGACACCTTCCATGGTTACGCCATTTTTCGTTTATTTTTGGAATTTTATGTGCCGTTTTGGTCTTTATTTTTCTCGGAAAGTATTCTGTATTGTCAACTGGATGCTCACTTAAGCACTTGCACCTTTGCCAGTCTCGTTTCAGCTGTTTATGAATAAATGAGAAAAGCACACCTAACGTGTTCTCTCCTGGTAGTTGAGAAGCTGAGAGGATGCGAAGAGGCGAGAGTTCATGTTTTTGTGACATATACGCTGAAATAAACAGTGAGTCTCAAAGCACTACATTATTCATTAACCTATGTAATCATTGTATATTAACGTCCAAAAAACACAAATAAACAGACCACATCCAAGAAAGGAAGGAAGAAATTTCCTCCGCTAATGTTATAGAATCAGCGAGAAAAAGTTAGAGATATGATATCGTAAACACTGAGATGCATGAAAAAATGCTCCAACGTCCGTAATATTTTAATACATTAATCCTTTACTACTAAGACACTCGTACAGTCGAGTCAACTTACGGAAATCCCTGATACCTGGCAGCGCTTTTGCCAGCTTTCAACTGCGATGCGCAATCTACGAAGAGGCGTTGCAATAGACACGTTTGAAAAATTGCGGTATAGACACGCGAAGAAACTGCGCTCAGCGTACAGAAACTGTTTTATAATTTCAGAGGAGTTTTTACGAATACATGGAAATGAATTTCTTTCGATATTACACATCAAACATAGTTCGTTTTTTGTTTTCGTTTCTAATAGAAAATTGGTAAATTAAGTCCGGGCAATGGCGGATCTGTTAGCTAGTATTAAAATAATAGTCCTAATTGAACTTGCGTTGCTCACTGCGCATTATCTCGGCAGAATTCTTTCTTTTTTTATAAATTTAGTGCTTTAATATTACTGATGTGCCGACACACAGGATAACCCAAATGTTGAAAGCACTTTACAGGGAAGAGTGTGTGGCGTCTCCTGGCGTATTTTTCCCTGGGAATATACTTGAAAAAAGGACTTAATACTTTTTCTGTAATATTAAGAAACATTGACTTTTTTTATGTGAAGTGCATCGAGTGAAAAGAACGAAGATAATAAGCACAATTTTTTATCTATGTAGGCAATGATTAAAGAAGACAATATATAGTCTGTTAATTTGCAGTTGTCTGATAAAAGGGAAGACACTGTGCCTTTTCGAGTTGTACGGCTGACCTACCAAAACTCACACTTCCTACGATCTGTGTAAAGACATCTTAATAAGTGTAATAATTGTAAATTTATTTAAATTTATTTCAGAATACAAAATGTTATTTGTTAGTATTGAGACAATCTTTTATTTATAGGAGAATTGTGTCTTTTCCTCCAGCTATTAAAATTTATATTAGTTATGATCTTATCCTATTGTTGTTCACCATTAAGGCCCGTACAACTATTTTTGTTGATCACGGCTCTTCCAGCCCAGATATTATTAAGATAAATTATTCAATTTATGCATTTATGAAAGTATTAAAGTATATCGGCCATTATTTTCATTTTCTGATGTAAATTTGCCGTACTGGGCCACTAATGTCGAGTACGTTATTTTTTCACGTAGGAACCATTTCAGAGAAAGCTATAACTAAATACACTTCATGTAATTAAAATTAAGAAATCAGTGTTCTACTAAGAACTATACATACATTCGAACCCTAAAGTTTCAACCCCTGTGACAAAAAGAGATCATGTTCATATATTGTTTTTGCTTTGGTGTGCAGTAACGTATCATTACGACAATGTAACTTCAATGACAGGAAAGTATTGTAATCAATTATTTAGCACACCGAAGTGTTCGGTGTAATAAGTTCGTGTTAACATTTTAACAGTTTAAAAGATTGTAAGGAGGTGTGTGATAAAAATAATTGACCATTATCTGTTTAAGAGCCAATTTCATTCAACACGTGACAATTATGCTACACACAGATTATTGATTCACGTTTACATGCACACACATACACACAGACAATATATGTATATACACTTGACTGGCACTCCATAACGTGGGGCCAGATAAACAAATTTTATCTGCGCTTTGTATGCATATAGTCACAAGTTGTGTTATACTAATGAATATGTATTTTTTCATGTACTTCAACACTTAAATGAATTGAGAGGCAGAAAAGCAAAGGAAACAAAATTAAGTAATCTGCTAAACTGGAGTTGGCTACGTATACGAAACGGTATCACAGCATTGTTCAGAGAAGGAAAGAAGCCATCACAGGTAAGGACATAAACGCATATGTTTACTTTCAAGTCTTTTACCTGTAAGTTTACGCTACATGCTTTCAGTATATTTTTTTAATTGGTTATAGATAAACGCAGCACAGGTTACGTGCGAAATATCAGGTGTACGTATATTCAACTGTTGCAGCGACTTTAAGAGCAGCCGACAAACAATTTTGTGCAAATATCTGTGTGTTTAGTTATAAGTTCTTTTTTGTATTTTGTGTATTTTATGTGTACTGGATGTGAAGTTTAATAATAGCTTAGCACAATGGTTAGGCCAAAGCGAAAGTAAATCGCTGATGTTGAGTAGAATTACAGTGTGCAGGAAACAGATACGACAATCATTGAGACTTTACCGACGACTGCAATATCCGGCTGCTCTTCGAACCACACATGTACCATGCGAGCTGTGTGACACGTTGCATAGTGCAGCTGGTAGATGCCATTCTGCCGAGGGATAACAGACTGCTTGTAGGGGTGTATACGGTCCACAAGGATTGATGTATACTTGTGTTGATCCATTGTGCCTTCAATAATGCTGAGATCACCCAGGGAAGGGCACGGAAACGTTCCCCAGGCCATAACGCTCCCTCCTCCGTCCTAGCCCTTCAGGCGATAGTTGCAGGGCTGTACACGCCAAGGGCCATCTCGCCGATGAAGCAGGAAACGTGATTTATGTGAATAGTTCACCTGTCAACACTCAGCGGACGTTCAGTTGTGGTATTAGTGTGCAATTTGCAGCCTTCGTCGCAGATGATAGCAGTCAGCGTGGGTGCACGAACCGGGCGCCTGTTGTGCAGGCCGACATGTAGCAACGTTCGCCGAACGGTCGTTGAAGAGACACTTTTGGTAGCCCTTTGGTTCATCTGGATGGTCATTTTGTCAACAGGTGCACGTGTGTTCGCCTTGCGCATCCCTGCAGCGGCCGTTGACTACCGTCATCAATGGCCCGTGCTCCAACATAGTTGTCTACGCGTCAACTTAGCGCTATTTCGCCTTCGTACTTCAACCCCCAACGGCAGTCTACAGACTTAGGCGTTTCGGAAATGCATCCACCCTTGTCCCAAAGGCCAATGATCATGTACTTTTGATACTTTTGAATATTAAAGAAATCGCATTACGACAACGACGCCCTTTATATACCCTTGTAAGTAGGCTGTTTAGGTTTTTATGTTGGTAATGCCACGGAGCGCTCTGTATGAAAATCACTGACTGTTCTGTGTACAATCTGTGGCTGATGTTGGAATATTTGCTATTGTAGTGTTGGGCAGTTGGATGTGACCAGCGCGTAGCGTTGCGCAGTTGGAGGTGAGCAGCCAGAAGTGGTGGATGTGGGGAGAGAGATGGCGGAGTTTGGAGAGCGGACGATCTGGCCGTGTGTCCGCCAGAAAAAGGAAATTTGTAAAGATGGATGTCATGAATTGATAGATATATGTATGATGACTTTTGAACATTATTAAGGTAAATGCATTGTTTGTTCTCTATTACCTTCATTTGCTAACTATGCCTATCAGAAGTTACTGCCTTCAGTAGTTAGAACCTTTTATTTAGCTGGCAGTATTGGCGCTCGCTGCATTGCAGTAGTTCGAGTAACGAAGATTTTTGTGAGGTAAGTGATTCGTGAAAGTTATAGGTTATTGTTAGTCAGGGCCATTCTTTTGTAGGGATTATTGAATGTCAGATTGCGTTGCGCTAAAAATATTGTGTGTCAGTTTAGTGATGATCAGAATAAGTAAAGAGAAAACTGTCTGAGTACGTTGAGTTTTGCTCAGCTGTTTGAAAATCAAATAATGTAAGAGGTTAACCAGCACAGTCATTCATAATTTTTCTTAGGGGATATTTCATATGTGAGTCGTTATTGCACGGTGACGTCGAACACAGGCGGTGGTCACATTAATATCCCTTAACTCGCGAGGTGACTTTTCTGTAACGTATACCACGAGGTGGAGTCTCTGGGACCCCTATGTTTAAACCGAGATTTAAGGTAAAAATCACATGATGCTATATAACATCTATTTTCACAATTATTTAAGTGTTGTTTAATTGCTTCTAGTTTACTTTATTGCACTACACAAAGCCTGCAGCATTTTACTATTTATCACACAAAAGCACGTAATTTTGTGTGGTTATATTAAATAGTACACATACATGGACTGTTAGAGTACTGAATTTTACATTCCGAAAAATTTTTACAACCTCTGTAGCAAATAAATTTCCGTATAGAACTAAATTGCAGAGTTTTAATTTGTTCATAAAGGTTCCACCCGATAGCTACAAAAAGTAACTCTGTCATATTCAAATGGGTTTCTGGTAACTACATTTTTTATCGCCACTCAGAACACATTCAATTTCAACGGGCACTTTAACTATTTCATTGAAGAAACAGACAGATCCCCATCACAACTTTTCTGACGTTCTTGCTCTGAATGATTTGTTCGGCAGCAGAAATGTGATCACTGGATAACGTAAAATCTTCTTTTTCGTTTATTTCTTGATCTGTATCATTGATACCTTCCTCCATTGACCGAGTAACAATTTCATCAAACTCGGGAAAGTTAAAACTGACAAATTCGTGTGAACACATTTTGAGCCGTACGGTACCGTAGTGAATAAAAGAGGTACGTAGCTCTCACGAGGCGCGGTGTAGGAGACTCCAGCACCTGTCAATAACAAGTGTCAACAATAAACACACAAGGAGATAACGCAACCGACAGTAAAACATCGTAGGCTTGGCAATTTAAGGATGGTAGGGAGAGTATAGAAGCATTGCTCCACAGCTGGTCTTGAAGAGCGAGTTAGAAAAATTTTCACGCGGTCTGAGACACCACACCTCGTGAGTTATGAATGGACCGTGTAAATTTATTGTACGTAACGAGCAGTCTTAGAGGAAGTTTACAAAGCACTGAACTGGGAAGAAATACATGTTAGCAGAACATCTGAACCACTTTCGTTTTGCTGAAAACAGTGTACACTTTGCCTCTAGAGCAAATAAACTGCAACAACGAATGGAGTAATAAGCTCAAATGGTTCAAATGGCTCTGAGCACTACGGGACTTAACATCTGAGGTCATCAGTCCCCTAGAACTTAGAACTACTTAAACCTAACTAACCTAAGGACATCACACACATCCATGCCCCAGGCAGGATTCGAACCTGCGACCGTAGCGGCCACGCGGTTCCAGACTGAAGCGCCTAAAACCGCACGGCCACACCGGCCGGCGAGTAATAAGCATGTTTGAAAAGAGAGCCTGAGCAAATAGAAGAGAAGGTAACACAAATTCTCAGTGGAGTAGTAGGAGCAGATGATGTGCTTTTATATTGCAAGTGGATGAATGTGTCTACTGGCTGGACTGCAAAATGAGTAAATAGAAGAATAAAAAGGCCTAGCGTGCTTCTGATAAACAAAACAGGGTTTCGCAATCTGAGCTCCAGATTTGTTTGAAGAGAAAAGTTTACATTACTTATTTCCGGTTTTGAGCTACGATGGTGGTTAATGGTCTTTTGCAGCGAGAATCATTCATAAGCGGAGGACTGCTCAGCTAGCAATGAATTCTGGGGAGTTCTTGGAGATAAAAAGAAACAAAAGGATGAGGTAATATTGGGAGTGGAAGACGCAGTTACGACTGTAATTGAAGTGAAACGGAGGTGGGCAGCTCTCGTAAGCATGCGCATGGGTCTTCTTTGCTTTATTTCAAGAGACAAAGATAACCAAGTAATGGAAGATCGGTAGATGACATTCGAATATATATAGGAGGAACATAACGGTGCAACCTTATTTAATGGGGACGACACCTTCAGCTGTAGTTGTCGGTCTTATTTAATTTTCAATCGAGTTCTGTGTTATATTCCACCGTCTTTAGCCCTCTATGTGATACCACGTAATACCGAAATCGATTGCAAATAAAGTAAGACTTATACATGTAGGTGAAGACGTCATTCCTGTTATATATGTCATTCTATGATCTATCGGAAGATGGTTGTACAGATACAGGTGAATATAGCTGGGAATCGTAATACAAGATTAAGAGAAGGCCTTTATCCAGCTGTGAAAGTAAAATGGTTGATGATAATGACAACAGATTGAGAAAAGGAGTAGACACTTCCCATAACAAATTTCGTTTTGACGCGTGATTTCATAGGCTTAGATGCTTAGTCTCAGCTGTGAAGGATTCTGTCAATAAGGCCACAGCCGATTCCATATCCCATTCTTCTCAACCTAAGGTCCGTGGTCCTTACGATCTTGATACAGAAGTATCCTGAATAGTTACCTTTCAAACGTCAGCACATGAATTCCTAGTAGAGGTATTTATAGAGTCTACAGGGAAAAATGTTTAGTATATAGTTCATAGCCTGCACGAAATGATATTTTATGGAACGTTTACAATCGCGAAAGAGATGCCTCTCGAATAGGCTTATTTCATGTCTCTGTAACTACTTCTGTTTATGATCTAATCTATGAAGTTATGTTCTTTGTAGTGCTGTTATGCAGTATGCAATCGGTATTTATAAACGTTATTTTATTTCCACATATCACAGGACGTAGAGCAAGAGGTGAAAAATCTTATCCGCATTTTAGTTCTTAAGTGAAAACGCTGCTGTGAAGCGCGACTTCATTTCGTGTCGTCTTACTCAGCAGTTTTACATGCACTACGCCGTTGTGCCAATGTACTGTAATACAAGTTGTAAAAGGAGAGTGTCGTCAAGACGACTGTGCAACAATTCCTGAAAGGAATAACAAGAATCTGACAGTGAGGGAATTATTTTACTGAATAGCTGCCACGTTTCGATCTGATGGCTACTGTAATTCATTTCTTAACTTTCCCGAATTTTTCTGAATCACAAATAAGAGTTTGTATTCAGTTTGTACGTCTTGCGCACAGTTACTAGGAAGGTTCAAAGTTATGTTCTACATTCTGCTCTGTGTACACTACGTGCATTACATTTCGTATTGTTGTTTATGCGTCCCTAGACGTCCAATAAGGAAACAAAACTTGTCACGGTACTAGAAAGGGAAGATAACGCAAAGTTTAAAAGTAATATTTAAATGTCATCGCGTCGTTCTTTGTATCTGACAGCTGATGAACTTCAGCAAAATTCTGAATGAAACAAAGGAGAATCGCCTGGAGGTGAATTCTTGTATAGTCGTCGTTACTGTTGGCAACTGAAAATTTTAGAATCTTCTATCCGAAACAGTTTTTGGCTCAGTTATTCTCTGTAATATTATCGTTGATAGCCTACGTCTGTGTTTAGGTTCACATAAATACTTCACATGAATAATAAGGTAAAAATTCGTTTTTTGGGTGAATTTTTTGTACTGTACATTTACTTTCTATTTTCGTCACTTCTTCCTGGATTAGGAAGGACTCTCATGGATTATAAAAAGTTATAGAAGAGGTCGTGAAATGAAACCAAGACTCCTCCATATATATGGGCCACGATGTTGCATTTGTTTCGTGTAACCTTGCATTTATACCACACAGCAGCTCGTGTTTTACGTCGTGTGTTGTATCCTTTCCCTCTGGTCTAGTTTTTTGTGAGTTTAAATTTATGTATGATAGTAAAATGTTATAGAAGAGAGGACACACCACATATCCAGCAAGAATAGAAAACACATAGTTATAAAATCTGGAAGAAGGTGTTAGAACTTTCACTCCCAGGAGTGTAGGGTTTCGTACTTTGCTATTCAAATAAATAGGGAACAGTCGAAGTAAAATTATAATTTAACTAAAATTGCATGTTATAGGAGTGGTGCAAACTTACATTACCAAGGTTTGAAGAAGACGAAAAAAGGATTCACATTTCTATTACTTTTACAAAAAAGGATCGAAAAGATCAGTTTCACAGATATTTAATATACAAAGAACAACTTGTTTCTCTAATTGGAGTAAAAGGTTTTGCTACCATCCTTGTCAAATTGAAACGAACATGTGAAAAATAAAGTTTACTTTTGCTACCAAAGTACTATCCTGTATTCTCAAGAAATAGCTGTTTTTATGACACGCACTGATTACTGTTTTTTTAAAATAAAAGAGAATGCTCTTTATGTAATAAATAAAGAACCAGCATAGAGGTTTCTGAATAATCAAAACAAACATGAAGCCAAAGCTTGGTCTGAACAGCATAGTGGTTAGAAATTTATTTCCTCCATCTGATATGGCAATGGGGTTTCGAAGAAATTTATAGAAACCTAAATGCAAAGAATACGAACCACAATGAAACTTGACATTTCTGTTATACAGAAATAATGCTAAAGGTGATCGTTACGTAGAGTCCTATATAAAACTCTTCAGGCCTATCGATATTCGCGTCTCCATTCCTTGCATTTATAGCCACGAAATCGTCTAAACTAAAGACGTAAACTTTTTGAGCGTATTTTCACTGGATACAGAGTTCAATGATTGTTTTTGGAAGTTTCAGAAAGTTGAAAAGTTTTAATTTAGTACTATTTTTCACGGCGTCTTATGAAGTTTCAAGTGGCTGTACGAATATGTAATATGGATGACTGTGATGAGACTTGTTATTGTGGGTATATAAAAAAGCGGAAGAACAGGGTCGTATCTGGTGCCGACACACAGTCTGCTTCTCTCGAATAGCTCCTCTGACCTCAACGGCTAAAATCTATGGAAAGATCGCCATCATTCGTGGTAGTGGCCCTCGCTCCAGAAGACAATTCACAAACGTTCGGGTTTCAACAAAGCCCACAGTTACGAGATGAAAAATTGATCACGTCGGCTGAATTCTGACTGACGAAATATCTGCTACTATAGCAATTTGAAACCGCTTCATCAGGTTCCAGCAACGTCGATTTGGATACTGTGTAGCACAGTACAAGTGAATATATGTACACTGAGGTGACAAAATCAAGGGATGGCTGTAGTATGTCATGTGAACTCAGATGATTCATGTGAAAAGGTTTCCGATGTTATTATGGACGCACGACGGGAATTAACAGAAAGGGCGCGGAATGGCTGTTGGACCAAGGCATATGGGGCATTTCATTTCCCAAATCGTTAGAGAATTCAATAGCCCCAGAGCCACAGTGTCAAGGGTGTGCCGAGAATCCAAATTCCAGGCATCGCAACTCACCTCGGACAACGCAGTGGCCGACGGCCTGCAGATAACGACCGGGAGCAGTGGCATTTGCAGAGTTTTCAGCGCTAACAGACAAGCAACACTGCGTGAAATAACAGCAGAAATGAACGTGGGACGTACGACGAACATATACGTTCGAACAGTGCCAAGACAACGCCTGAAGCGCCTTCCCTGGGCTCGTGACTATTTCGGTTGGATTCTATACGACTGGAAAACCGTGGTCTGATCAGATGAGTCCAGATTTCCGTATGCAGGAGCTGATGGCAGGGTTCGTGTGTGGCACAGACCCCACGAAACTATGGGCCCAAGTTGTCAACAAGGCACGGTGCAAGCATAAGGTTGTGGACTGTGATTACATGGAGTGGGCTGGGTCCTCTGGTCCAACTAAACCGATCATTGGCTGGAAATGATTATGTTCGGCTACTTCAGCCATTCATGGACTTCATGTACCCAAACGTCGATTTTATGTCACCGGGCCACAGTTGTTCGCGATTAGTTGGAAGAGCCTTCTGGACAATTAGAGCGATGTGGGCACCCAGATTTCCCGACATGAATCCCATCGAACATTTTTTGGACGGAAAGACTTTCGCAGTTAAGGACCGCTATAGAGGCAGCATAGCTTAGTACTTCTGCAGAGGACTTCCAACGACGTGTTGAGTCCATGCTACATCGAGTTCCTGCACTACGCCTGAAAAAGCGGATCCGACACGATATTAGAGGTAAGCCATGACTTTAGTCACCTCAGTGTATAATTATCTCATTAAGTCAAGGAATCTTCAAGACACACAAATAAAGACGCCACTGTGGTAAACCTGTATG
This sequence comes from Schistocerca cancellata, assembly GCF_023864275.1. Taxonomy (NCBI): domain Eukaryota; kingdom Metazoa; phylum Arthropoda; class Insecta; order Orthoptera; family Acrididae; genus Schistocerca; species Schistocerca cancellata. The sequence goes on from NC_064633.1 coordinate 426,503,249, forward strand.
AGCGAAAATGTGGCGAGTTAACAAGAAACACGTGATACGCCAGTAAGTGACCATTTAGTTCTACTCAGTGTGGACAGAGGTCTGAGGTACTGTGGCTCTGACTGAGTGTTACATGTGCAGGGTAGTCAAGAGGCCACATTTGGATGACAATATGAAACCATGTCATCAGTGGGCTAGAAACTAGTATGTAAAGCCCCTTTGTTAAAACTGTTTACATTGTTTCTGTCTGATAAAACCTACCACGGAGAGCCAAGTATAACCTCACTCCTTCTTTGTTTTTATTGATTTTGATTTATTAAGTGTTAATTTTTAAATAGACTGACGTTACTAATTCGTTCATATCATGTAACCTGAATGCTGTGAAATGTTAATGAGAGAATCTGTGACATGACGTCTTTAATCCTGATCATTCAAATTCCCGAGTCTTCATTCTGAAACAGTGTTCTGAGGTATCTTCTACTTTGAAAGGTTCTTCTAGACATGCATATAATGTACACTGTTGTCACTTTCGAGATGGTGGTTAGCTCCACTTGAGTGTATCGATCTTTTCTTGACGTTGATTCATAGAGGAATTATTAAATGAAATAATAAACCTACAATTATTTCTTTTGTGTTTTCACTTATTATTTAATATTTGTTTTTCACCACGAACTGTTGTCATACAACATTACCATTGGTTCACTCTGTTGGTTTCTTTGAAACTTGACGATCTCACTATGTGCCTCCAGTTACTCCTATCTCACGCCACTTGCTTCCATCCAGTATAGCCATCACTCTGTCGTGTGACGTCATCTCATCTTGCCATCTCTTTTTGGAACTTCCAGGGATCTTGGGCTGTTCTGCCACGGTCCTTTCAGATGACGTGTCCTGCCCGTTGTACAAATCTCTATTTGACGATGCACATCACCAGTGACTGCACCACACTCTCGTACAATGTTCACCACTTTGTTAAAATAAAAATTGTTCGGTAATTTTCTTTTTAAAAGGCCACGCCGATGTTATGCCCTCAGTATTCTGTCTAAAACTGTTAATGGTCTCACTGTTTCTACAGCACTTCCATATCATTCTGTCTCATTCACTCTTTACATCCAGCACGCGTGACGTCTGAGACCAGTCCCCTCCTGTGTTGTGACACGATATTGGTGATTCTTCGGTATAGAGACGCTGCGTCACACACTACGCTTTTCACCGACTGCACCACATGGTTCCACATGATTTACTGATGAGTGCAATGATCTTCTAATCACTTTCCTTTTCTTGCCAGTACTCTTTCTTATCGAAATTCTACATAAAACTGGGGCTCAGTTCAGGGTGAATTTAATTGTTTATTTACCTACACAAAGGATTTAATCATTCTTACGAGGGCGTGATTTACCTTCTAATTCTTTATGCCAAGATTTTTAAAGTTCTTCAATAAAACGAACGTTATTAATATTTTCAATCTTAATTTATCATACATACATATTTATAGCCCTTTGCCACGAGAGGGACCCAAATTGTAGCGTGTAATATGGCGATGTGTAACGTAACTATCTCGGTGAGAGATAAACAGCGTGCTGTAATAAAGTTTCGAATTCTAAGATTTCGTCCACACAAGGAGCACCCTCTCCTTGATCCTAACAATGCTATATCACACACGAGCTCTGCGACATCTGCATCAGTTCAAGGGTCCACAGTCATCAATCATCCTCCCTACTGCCCCGACTTAGCCTTATGCTATTTTCATCTGCATCCAAAACTTAAAGAGCGCCTTCGAAGAATTCACTTTCGTAGCGATGTGCAAGCAGAGGTGAGTTGTAACTCTGTCAAGAAACTCAAACATTCTACGGTGACGGGATCAACAACCTGGTCTCTCGTTGGAAGAAATTGGTTCGTCGCCTGGGTGACTATGTTTAGAAATAAATATGTAGACATAAGAATAAAGACATAGAATGTTGACAACGTTTGTTTTATTTAGAATGCTTTAAGAGCTTTCACATAAAAAATTCGGGGGCATTATTTTTCAGCACTTCCTCATAATTAGTAAAAATGTGAGGCGACATCGAGGCATTGTCTTTTAGTATGTGTCGCTGTGGGAAAAATTCAAAGATATTCAAACGAGCGGAAAAGTGCTCCCGTCGGAGCAGCAAAAGGTGAAAATATCTCTCTTGAAAAGCCTCTGACAGAAAAGTGGAGAACCAGCTGCCTCGGTCATCATTCCGCCATCCTCACCAAATATTTGGGGTGCGAATATATTCGCTTTCTATTAACACACAACATTCTAAATCCTTCTACCCAGTCTCTCTCTGTAGTGAAACCTTCGTACAGCACCTATATCTCACTGCCAGCGTCTATAAATTTCTGTCTCCCACTGTCTCCGTTTCTCCCACTGATTTACATTGTATCCCACTGTCACTGGCTTGTCCCTGACTTACGCTGTGTCCTAGTGTCTGTGTTTCCCTCTGCCATCCCATGTCCCCACAATACCTCGGTAGCTCAAAAATTCTTGGGGGGGGGGGGGGGGGGGAGGGTTTCTTAAAATTTCGGTCCAAAATGCGCCCTCCCTGCACCTATGGTTTGAAGTACGCCGGTGTGGGAGCCGTTGCCTGCCACTGATTCTGTATCGATGCATCAATCCTTCCCTTTTAGCGCCAATGTCTCTCTTTCCGCTGGTGTCCTCCTTTGCTTTGCTGCAGCAGGGTGTGTTACTTATATACACACATCAAAAAATGTTTTGCATCACCCGGTTCCCAGAACTCCTGAAGATAGACGTTGACTGTGGATATTGTATCACAGACACAGTCCCTTTGACTGTTCGGAGATGTCACTGAACCCGCCCAAAGATCTAAGCAACGATGCATGAGCAGCGCCTATTGGTCGGAGGGGTCCGACAGTCGATCAGTTCCAGTTATTCCACCAGGAAGGAAGTGAACGGCTCGTGTTGTCTGTAGTTCGACCATGCCTAGACGGTCAATACCGCGGTTCGAGTGCGTCCGCCAGGAAGGGCTCTCAACGAGGGAAGTGTCTAGGCGTCTAGGAGTGAAACAGAGATGTTTTTCGGACATGGAGGAGACACAGAGAGACAGGAACTGCCGATGACATACCTTGCTCAGGCCGCCCAAGGGCTTCTACTGCAGTGGATGACCGACCGCTATCTACGAATGATGACTCTGAAGAACCTTGACAGCAACGCCACCATGTTGAATGAAGCTTTTCGTGCAGCCACAGGACGTCATGTTACGACTCAGACTGTGCGCAATAGGCTGCATGATACGCATCTTCACTCCCGACGTCCATGGCGAGGTCCATCTTTGCAACCACGACACCGTGCAGCGCGGTACAGGTGGGCCCAACAACATACCGAATGGACCGCTCAGGATTGGCATCACGTTCTCTTCACCGACGAGTGTAGCATATGCCTTCAACCAGACAATCGTCGGGGACGTGTTTGGCTGCAACCCGGTCAGGCTGAACTCCTTAGACACACTTTCCAGCAAGTGCAGCAAGGTGGAGGTTCGCTGCTGTTTTGCGGTGGCAATATGTGGGATGGACGTACGCCGCTGGTGGTCATGGAAGGCGCCATAACAGCTGTACGATACGTGAATGCCATCCTCCGACCTATAGTACAACCATACCGGCAGCGTATTGGCGAAGCATTCGTCTTCATGGACGAAAATTCCCGCCCCCTTCGTTTATATCTTGTGAATGACTTCCTTCAGGATAGAGTGGCCAGTGTGTTCTCCAGACATGAACCCTATCGAACATGCCTGGGGTAGATTGAAAAGGGCTGTTTATGGACGACGTGACCCACCAATCACTTCGAGGGATCTACGCCGAATCGCCGTTGAGGAGTGGGAAAATCTGGACAATAGGACGTGCTACTGGGTATAGGGGTACCGGTGTGTACAGCAATCTGGACTACCACTTCTGAAAGCCTCGCTGTATAGTGGTATAACATGCAATGTGTGGTTTTCAAGAGCAGTACAAAGGGCGGAAATGATGTTTATGTTGATAAGTGGATCTGCACAGGTTCCGGAACTCTATGAACCGAGGTGATGCAAAACTTATTTTGATGTGTGTAAAACCAATTCTACAGGTAAGTAAAGTTTTGGAATTTTATTTATATACTTTGACACATATAAACAACAGATAAGCGCGCATAATATAAGGTTAACACTTGATCGTTTGGCTAACATTTTTTCTAGATAGTTTGCTCATAGTTCGCAATTCTTCGAAATCGCTCGGTTTATGATTTTTAACCTAAGAGAGTGTCACTGTAAGGAGTGTGTCAGAACTCTCCATTACAATGATTAAATATTACATAGAGTATTGAAAACAATACAGCCAACTTCAGGCTATTCTTTGCATTGTGTAAAATTGGAAATAAATAAGTACTCAGGCAGCGACAGTAACAATCTAAGGGCGAAACATGGGTTCGCGATTCTAAGCATTGTCGTGAGACGAGTCAGCTCGGAGACAGAAGACGTGTCACGCTGCCTTCATGTCGGCGATGGCAGGTCTTACCACAATTAAGGCCTGTTTGCGTGTATATGACCGGGAGAGATTTAGATGGCTTAACTACACTTGAAGATGGAATTCAAGGTAAAATTTGCAAGCATAGCATAAAGCGCAATTGCAGGGTTAGGATCGTGATTGTTAGTCCGAGTTTGCAATAATCCCATATTTTGCTTGCCATGAGTTAAAGAAGCCTCCTTATCCTCCAAATAAATATGCTGTGGTTATTAAATGTCAATGTAACTTTGGAATTGAAGTAATTTGTTAATCTGACGCTGTTGATAATTATAAAGTCATTGTCAGGCATTTCGCCATATTATTGGTCATGATGACTTCTGAAGCTTTTAAATAGATTTAATTTATGAAATCTCTTCTCACAAGCTATTTTGTAGTCAACACGACCCAAGCAAACTCCTTTTTATTAAATTCATTCTTACAAGGGAACCTCCCCATCGCACCCCCGTCAGTTTTAGTTATAAGTTGGCACAGTGGATAGGCCTTGAAAAACTGAACACATATCAATCGAGAAAACAGGAAGAAGTTGTGTGAAACTATGAAAAAAACAAGCAAAATATACAAACTGAGTAGTCCATGCGGAACATATGCAACATCAAGGAACGCTAGGACGTAGCAGCGACGTGGCCCCCTGGTTAGCGTGAGCACATGTGGAAGCAGAGGTCCTTGGTTCAAGTCTCCCCTCGAGTGAAAAGTTTAATTTTTTATTTTCAGACAATTTTAATGTGGGAGTAGACGTGATTACCATTCCTCCAGGTTGTACACCTCTTGTGCAACCGTTAGATGTGTTTGGTTTTCGGCAAGTGAAATACTTCGTGAAAAGATTCTATGATTTTGCGAAGCTGCACAGGTACATAGAGCAGTACTGTTTACGTGATCGTGTGTCAATTATCAAAGTTCAGGCACTCACACATAATCAACTTCGCTCTCCAAAATTCCAGGACATGTTCAGATTTGCTTGGACGTATGCAGGATTTGACGGTCTACATACGGAAAAATTTGAAAACGTTAAAAACATAGGTTTTGACAAGGAAAACTGTGCGACTGTCAAACTGTTGCATTCATTTGTTGCAGTTTATGTGACAAACTCTTATGTTTTCATCACTTTTTTGGGCAAGGTAGAAGAATCTTTTTACCCATTCGCCAAGTGTACAAGTTAGGTGGGTCGACAACATATTCCAGTCATGTGACGGACATGCCGTCACCAGTATCGTATGAAATATATCAGTCGTGTTTTCCTGTGGAGAATCGGTTGACCTATGACCTTGCGATCAAAAGTTTTCGGTTCCCATTGGAGAGGTACGTCCTTTCGTCTACTAACCGTACGGTTTTGCGGTGCGATCGCAAAACACAGACACTAAACTTATTACAGTGAACAGAGACGTCAATGAATGAACGGACAGATCATAACTTTGCGAAAATAAAGAAATTAAAATTTTCAGTCGAGCGAAAACTTGAACCAAGGACCTCTCGTTCTGCAGCTGCTCACTCTAACCACGTGACCACGACGATCCTGCGCTCATGTTCTCCTTGATGTTACCTATCTTGCGCATGGACTGCTCAGTTTGTATATTTTGCTTATTTTTTTCATAGTTCCACACAACTTCTTCCTGTTTTCTCCATTGGTCTGTGTTTAGTTTTTCAAGGCCTGTCCACTGTGCCAACTTATAACTAAATCTGCGGGGGGTGCGATGGGGAGGTTCCCTTGTTAGTAACAATAAGGTTTAGCCGCTGCTGCTGCATCTCGAGCGAGTTATTGTAAACCACTTGGAAAAAAGCAGTCATCTAAGGAGGTGAGTGTAAAACTTACGTCCAAAACAGAGAGACTGACACACCACAACATGTCATGTACTCTAATCCAGTAAATTCCGTTGTACAGGCCAGATTCTACATCACTTCTAAACTATCATTCAAAAACGCAGTCAGATAGCTTAGGTATTCATTGTTATACGTTCATTTGTTCCTATAGTTTTTCCTATTCAAATACGCAGTCAGATAGCTTATCCAAATGTTAGTTTTAAATTTTCCATGTGACGGACTGTTGGAGGCTTAAATGACGGTGAAACTGACACTCGTACAACAGGCACACAGTGTTATGCAGGTTACATTCTGATTACTGATGGCTCAGGTTGCTTATCGTGTCCATTTTCACAGACGAACGTAGACTATGTTTAGTGTAGGTACATTAAATATTTGTTGTAGCTACGATACATATATTTGTTGAAGGTACGTTACATTATTATAAATATTTTACTGAATTTTCAGTATGTCCAGTTTTATATAATATTTGATGTTGAATTCTTTACAGGCAGGTGAAGACTATTTTTAGCTTTTTCTTTCACTGTTGTACCACTTTGGGCATATAGGCACAGCCGTGATGTGTCCATTACATGGAGACAGTAAGTCATAAAGTTTTATTTGTGAAGAAAATGTTGGCTGAAAACATAGTTTGGCGATATCGGAATCCATGCGATGACCCTATCACCCTTGCTATGTGCTCATTACGTCACGTACAGCTAGATTTACGCCACACATCGGATATTAAATCCATATTTTACATGCAGTAGGCAGTACAGTTGAAGAGGAATGGACATCTCTAGAAAGCACCATCACAGAAGTTGGGAAGGAAAACATAGGTACAAAGAAGGTAGCTGCGAAGAAACCATGGGTAACAGAAGAAATACTTCAGTTGATTGATGAAAGGAGGAAGTACAAACATGTTCCGGGAAAATCAGGAATACAGAAATACAAGTCGCTGAGGACTGAAATAAATAGGAAGTGTAGGGAAGCTAAGACGAAACGGCTGCAGGAAAAATGTGAAGACATCGAAAAATATATGATTGTCGGAAGGACAGACTCAGCATACAGGAAAGTCAAAACAACCTTTGGTGACATTAATAGCAACGGTGGTAACATTAAGAGTGCAACGGGAATTCCACTGTTAAATGCAGAGGAGAGAGCAGATAGGTGGAAAGAATACATTGAAAGCCTCAATGAGGTGAAGATTTGTCTGATGTGATAGATGAAGAAACAGGAGTCGATTTAGAAGAGATAGGGAATCCAGTATTAGAATCGGAATTTAAAAGAGCTTTGGAGGACTTACGGTCAAATAAGGCAGAAGGGATAGATAACATCACAGAAGTTGGGAAGGAAAACATAGGTACAAAGAAGGTAGCTGCGAAGAAACCATGGGTAACAGAAGAAATACTTCAGCTTCAGTTGATTGATGAAAGGATATCTCTGACGTCGATCTGTTGTAGAATTTTAGAACATGTTTTTTGCTCGAGTATCATGTCGTTTTTGGAAACTCAGAATCTACTATGTAGGAATCAACATGGATTCCGGAAACAGCGATCGTGTGAGACCCAACTCGCTTTATTTGTTCATGAGACCCAGAAAATATTAGATACAGGCTCCCAGGTAGATGCTATTTTTCTTGACTTCCGGAAGGCGTTCGATACAGTTCCGCACTGTCGCCTGATAAACAAAGTAAGAGCCTACGGAATATCAGAACAGCTGTGTGGCTGGATTGAAGAGTTTTTAGCAGCCGAACACAGCATGTTGTTATCAACGGAGAGACGTCTACAGACGTTAAAGTAACCTCTGGCGTGCCACAGGGGAGTGTTATGGGACCATCGCTTTTCACAATATATACAAATGACCTAGTAGATAGTGTCGGAAGTTCCATGCGGCTTTTCGCGGATGATGCTGTAGTATACAGAGAAGTTGCAGCATTAGAAAATTGTAGCGAAATGCAGGAAGATCTGCAGCGGATAGGCAGTTGGTGCAGGGAGTGGCAACTGACCCTTAACATAGACAAATGTAATGTATTGCGAATACATAGAAAGAAGGATCCTTTATTGTATGATTATATAATAGCGGAACAAACACTGGTAGCAGTTACTTCTGTAAAATATCTGGGAGTATGCGTGCGGAACGATTTGAAGTGGAATGATCATATAAATTTAATTGTTGGTAAGGCGGGTACCAGGTTGAGATTAATTGGGAGAGTCCTTAGAAAATGTAGTCCATCAACAAAGGAGGTGGCTTACAAAACACTCGTTCGAGTATACTTGAGTATTGCTCATCAGTGTGGGATCCGTACCAGATCTGATTGACGGAGGAGATAGAGAAGATCCAAAGAAGAGCGGCGCGTTTCGTCACAGGGTTATTTGGTAACCGTGATAGCGTTACGGAGATGTTTAACAAACTCAAGTGGCAGACTCTGCAAGAGAGGCGCTCTGCATCGCGGTGTAGCTTGCTCGCCAGGTTTCGAGAGGGTGCGTTTCTGGATGAGGTATCGAATATATTGCTTCCCCCTACTTATACCTCCCGAGGAGATCACGAATGTAAAATTAGAGAGATTAGAGCGCGCACAGAGGCTTTCAGACAGTCGTTCTTCCCGCGAACCATACGCGACTGGAACAGGAAAGGGAGGTAATGACAGTGGCACGTAAAGTGCCCTCCGCCACACACCGTTGGGTGGCTTGCGGAGTATAAATGTAGATGTAGATGTAGATTCCATCAGAATTTCTAAAATCATTGGGGAAGTGGCAACAAAACGACTATTCACGTTGGTGTTTAGAATATATGAATCTGGCGATATACCATCTGACTTTCGGAAAAGCATCATCCACACAATTCCGAAGACGGCAGGAGCTGACAAGTGCGAGAATTATCGCACAATCAGCTTAACAGCTCATGCATCGAAGCTGCTTACAAGAATAATATACAGAAGAATGGAAAAGAAAATTGAGAATGCGCTACGTGACGATGAGTTTGGCTTTAGGAAAAGTAAAGGGACGAGAGAGGCAATTCTGACGTTACGGCTAATAATGGAAGCAAGCCTAAAGAAAAATCAAGACACTTTCATATGATTTGTCGACCTGGAAAAAGCGTTCGACAATATAAAATGGTGCAAGCTGTTCGAGATTCTGAAAAAAGTAGGGGTAAGCTATAGGGAGAGACGGGTCATATATAATATGTACAACAACCAAGAGGGAATAATAAGAGTGGACGATCAAGAACGAAGTGCTCGTATTAAGAAGGGTGTAAGACAAGGCTGTAGCCTTTCGCCCCTACTCTTCAATCTGTACATCGAGGAAACAATGATGGAAATAAAAGAAAGGTTCAGGAGTGGAATTAAAATACAAGGTGAAAGGATATCAATGATACGATTCGCTGATGACATTGCTATCCTGAGTGAAAGTGAAGAAGAATTAAATGATCTGCTGAACGGAATGAACAGTCTAATGAGTACACAGTATGGTTTGAGAGTAAATCGTCCGCCGCTTGTGGTCTCGCGGTAGCGTTCTCGCTTCCCGAGCACGGGGTCCCGGGTTCGATTCCCGGCGGGGTCAGGGATTTTCACCTGCCTCGAGATGACTGGGTGTTTGTGTTGTCCTCATCATTTCATCATCATCCAGGAAAGTGGCGAAATTGGACTGCGCAAAGGTTGAGAAATTGTACGGGCGCTGATAACCGCGCTGTTGAGCGCCCCACAAACCAAACATCATCATCATCATTGAGAGTAAATCGGAGAAAGACGAAGGTAATGAGAAGTAGTAGAAATGAGAACAGTGAGAAACTTATCAGGATTGATGGTCCCGAAGTCAATGAAGTTAAGGAATTCGGCTACCTAGGCAGTAAAATAACCAATGACGGACGGAGCAAGGAGGACATCAAAAAGGCATTTCTGGCCAAGAGAAGTCTACTAATATCAAATACCGGCCTTAATTTGAGGAAGAAATTTCTGAGGATGTACGTCTGGAGTACAGCATTGTATGGTAGTGAAACATGGACTGTGGGAAAACCGGAACAGAAGAGAATCGAAGCATTTGAGATGTGGTGCTATAGACGAATGTTGAAAATTAGGTGGACTGATAAGGTAAGGAATGAGGAGGTTCCACGCAGAATCGGAGAGGAAAGGAATATGTGGAAAACACTGATAAGGAGAAGGGACAGGATGATAGGACATCTGCTAAGACATGAGGGAATGACTTCCATGGTACTAGAGGGAGCTGTAGAGCGCAAAAGCTGTAGAGGAAGACAGAGATTGGAATACGTCAAGCAAATAATTGAGGACGTAGGTTGCAAGTGCTACTCTGAGATGAAGAGGTTAGCACAGGAAAGGAATTTGTGGCGGGTCGCATCAAACCAGTCAGTAGACTGATGACCAAAAAAAAAGTGCAATTATTTTGAACCTCTGAACCTCGGTAAAGGACGTTGACATCGAAAACAGTTTCAACGTTTCTAAGATCATCATCTTACGAACATATGGTAAAAATTTCGACGATTTGCCGTCCTCACAGTTGGTACTTTTGATATCAAAAAATCATCGTTTTTCTGGCTATTTCCATAACGGATACAAATTTTCTAAGAACGGGGATATGGCGTTTCTAGACGAATTTCTAAGGAACATACAGTTAAAATTTGAACAGTTTGCTATGCTTAGTTTTTTTGATAATTGTGGCACTCAGTGCAAAGATGAGTGAAAATTGATTTCCGCCCTTTTTCAGAGTAAGTGCGATAACTATGAACTTATGCAGCTCGGTAATGCATAATGATATTGAAAAAAGTTTCGGAGTTCCCCGAGAATATCCTGATAAGAACGTATGGTAAAAATTTCGACTATGCCTCATGAATAGAAATTATGTAAGTGCCCATCCCCAGAATTGGTACTTTTCGCACCCAAAAATGATGTTTTTTTAGGGTTTTCTAAAGAACAACCCACCTAATGCAAATAACCACTGATTTGCTCAGTTTGCCTGAGCTAGAGGAAGAATGAAATGTTCAAACTTTCACCCTGCACTGTAGGCTAGGTAGAGTACTCCAGTTTTCCGACAGGTATATAAATGTTTGCTAGGCCAAGGGCTACCCAAAGCACTTGACCCTTTATCTTTGTCTTCTCTGAAAAATCGTATTTTCGCGAGTGGCTTTTTGTAACACGGACCTACAATGGTACGGTCAAGTTTGACTGAGAGGTTCTAACCAGTGCAGGACCAATTATCCTATTTTAAGCCCGAAGACTCCTCGCGGCCCCGTCCAAAATCCACGCGCTCTTGGGGATGTGCGAGCGCGACACTAGTTCCGCTACATGCTGTTCCACGGATTAACCCCGTCATGTTCATTGACAGATCCGCACTAATTCGCTGCTATGTTACATTTTTAAATCCATGTGAGAAAAGCTTAGCAGCCTCGCTCCCACAAGCCAAACGGGGTTAAATTTTTCACTGCTCCTGTACAACTAATAACGCTCTGTAGCAATCCATCAGCCTTCGAAAAAATCTCACGTCCGACCACTGGCTTCGCATAACAGTCACTACAGCACCACCCACTGGTTGCTAGCAGTTCAGTCGATAATCTCCACCTTCAACAAACCTAGATAAGAGTTCCAAGTAAAAACGGAAAAAGACACAGACAAGAACCGCCATACTTTATGTTTCTACGAGAACAAGCTGAAGTTATTTTCTTTCAGCCTCTCCCAACTCCGCCTCGTTCATTAAACACCACCTCCGCCTACTATACTCTTCCTATTAGCCAATGCGTGTTTACTAAACTGCAGCATTCGACTAGGATAATGACAGCTCTCAAAATTCCACGCTCGCAATCACGATTTTGCTTGATCACTCTTTCAAAGCTTTCTGTACTGGCGGTACATCATTATTGGTCACCGCCGATCACTCACTCACCACTTGATGCAGTTGACATTCTGGAAAGCAGCAGCTTCACCCCCCCCCCCCCCCCACACACACACACCATGAACTTCCGTCACCCTCGCACCGACTCCTAGATTTCACAAGCTCCAAGCAGCACCATAAAAATTACACTCCTGGAAATTGAAATAAGAACACCGTGAATTCATTGTCCCAGGAAGGGGAAACTTTATTGACACATTCCTGGGGTCAGATACATCACATGATCTCACTGACAGAACCACAGGCACATAGACACAGGCAACAGAGCATGCACAATGTCGGCACTAGTACAGTGTATATCCACCTTTCGCAGCAATGCAGGCTGCTATTCTCCCATGGAGACGATCGTAGAGATGCTGGATGTAGTCCTGTGGAACGGCTTGCCATGCCATTTCCACCTGGCGCCTCAGTGGGACCAGCGTTCGTGCTGGACGTGCATACCGCGTGAGACGACGCTTCATCCAGTCCCAAACATGCTCAATGGGTGACAGATCCGGAGATCTTGCTGGCCAGGGTAGTTGACTTACACCTTCTAGAGCACGTTGGGTGGCACGGGATACATGCGGACGTGCATTGTCCTGTTGGAACAGCAAGTTCCCTTGCCGGTCTAGGAATGGTAGAACGATGGGTTCGATGACGGTTTGGATATACCGTGCACTATTGTGTCCCCTCGACGATCACCAGTGGTGTACGGCCAGTGTAGGAGATCGCTCCCCACACCATGATGCCGGGTGTTGGCCCTGTGTGCCTCGGTCGTATGCAGTCCTGATTGTGGGGCTCACCTGCACGGCGCCAAACACGCATACGACCATCATTGGCACCAAGGCAGAAGCGACTCTCATCGCTGAAGACGACACGTCTCCATTCGTCCCTCCATTCACGCCTGTCGCGACACCACTGGAGGCGGGCTGCACGATGTTGGGGCGTGAGCGGAAGACGGCCTAACGGTGTGCGGGACCGTAGCCCAGCTTCATGGAGACGGTTGCGAATGGTCCTCGCCGATACCCCAGGAGCAACAGTGTCCCTAATTTGCTGGGAAGTGGCGGTGCGGTCCCCTACGGCACTGCGTAGGATCCTACGGTCTTGGCGTGCATCCGTGCGTCGCTGCGGTCCGGTCCCAGGTCGACGGGCACGTGCACCTTCCGCCGACCACTGGCGACAACATCGATGTACTGTGGAGACCTCACGCCCCACGTGTTGAGCAATTCGGCGGTACGTCCACCCGGCCTCCCGCATGCCCACTATACGCCCTCGCTCAAAGTCCGTCAACTGCACATACGGTTCACGTCCACGCTGTCGCGGCATGCTACCAGTGTTAAAGACTGCGATGGAGCTCCGTATGCCACGGCAAACTGGCTGACACTGACGGCGGCGGTGCACAAATGCTGCGCAGCTAGCGCCATTCGACGGCCAACACCGCGGTTCCTGGTGTGTCCGCTGTGCCGTGCGTGTGATCATTGCTTGTACAGCCCTCTCGCAGTGTCCGGAGCAAGTATGGTGGGTCTGACACACCGGTGTCAATGTGTTCTTTTTTCCATTTCCAGGAGTGTATTTTACATCCAGTCCTTTCACCAGTCAGATACAGTAAATGAATGCAGACAGTTTCATTGGACCGTTTCTGCTGACACTGAAAGCTGTCATTCATACACAGTCCAGTGACATTAATGTGAGCATCTCCTCTGTTTGACGTTAACACGAAATAACCTCTCACAGACTACAGGTCTGGCAGTGGATGGTGTATAACGCGTGTCTCTGGGACGCGGTAAACAGAGCAGACGTTGTCGTAATGCCTAAACGGAGCCATTTATGTGATGTCCAAAGGGCGTGGTCACTGGCTTTCGGATCCAGGGTGGAAGCATTTCCCTAACGGCCAAGTTTGTAAACTGTTCGTGGGCCACCGTGGTTAAAGTATGTCGCGCATGGAAAAGTGGCGCTGTCCAAAACCGGCGCCGAACCAACTGTGGCGATAGATGACAGGGGTGAGCGACGGCTGCGCAGAAGTGTACGAGCGAATAGTCGTGCAACTGTTGAGCAACTGATCGTCCATATGAACCAAGGAGTTGCCAAAACTGTCTCCTCAATAACCGTTCAGCGAACGTTGCTGCGTATGGGCTTCCGTAATAGGAGACTGAATCATGCAGCCATGCTGACTGCTGTTCAGAGGCGGAGGAAGATGGAACTTGCACTGCAGTACAGTAACTGCACGTCCACTGAGTGACGGCAGGTGGCCTTTTCTGATGAATCGCGTCTTCAGCGGACAGATGGCCGTCTGAAAGCGTACACTCTATAACAATCGGCGAAGGAACCAGGTCGGTGGAGGGAGCGTTATGGTCTGGAGAATGTTTGACTGGCATTCCTTGGGTGGTCTCGTCATTCTAGAAGGCACAATGGATCAACAGAAGAACGAATTTGTTATTAGGGACCCTATAGCCCTACATGCAGCTTGTTTTTGCCTTGTCACGATGGCATCTATCAGCAGGACAATGCAACGTGTCGCACAGTTCACAGTGTATGTGCGTGGGATGAGGAGCGCCAGATGAGTTTACCGTACTCACCTGGCCATCAAACGGATTTAAACTCAGTCGGCCGGTCGTTGTGGCCGAGCGGTTGTAGGCGCTTCAGCCTGGAGCGACCGCTACGGTCGCAGGTTCGAATCCTGCCTCGGGCATGGATGTGTGTGATGTCCTTAGGTTAGTTAGGTTTAAGTAGTTCTAAGTTCTAGGGGACTGATGACCACAGATTTTAAGTCCCATATTGCTCAGAGCCATTTGAACCATTTTTAAATTCAGTCGAGACTCTGTGATACTACCTCGATCGAGTTGTTCGCATCCTTTATCCTCATCCGAGAAACCTAGCAAGATGGCCTTGGCACTGGAGTATGGATGGCTCCAGATTCCTTTAGGTATCTTCAAGCCCATCCGCACTGCAAAAGGTGGTTATTTAGGCTTTTGACAGGCAGTCACATTAATGTGACTGGCCCGTGTATTATTTAATATTATGCGAGTTGCAGGTCACTAGCATGGCCGAAATTAACTTTTTACGTCAGCTAGTGGAATCGCATCAGTGTTTGTGCAGTGAAGCTAGGACTGGAAGTGAAAGATGGAAAAGAAAGGCTGTAATAGCAAGTGATTATATAAATAATTATGTTTCGTGGTGTATTTTGAAGGCAGCGCCCTGCCGAACAATGACGTGGATGGGCAGTTAGCATTTTTAAGTTCACTTGGTGTCTCGGATGCTGGAAACCCATACTTCCTTTTTCGCTGACTCACACGATCGACACTTCTGCTTGTACTTCACATGCTTGGTGACTGGGGAAAGTCTTCTATGAACCAGTTGTGCCGTCTCGTTACAACTTCACTGGAACAACTGTTTAATACCTGTCGAGACCAAACATTTGGAGTTTCACTGGGCGCAATAATCAACAGTCAGCTCAGGTAGTTGCTACCGTACCACCAGAGGACGACTACACGACTACAGATTTCAGTATGGCCGACCTGATAAAAAGGGGTATGGTTATTCGCTGTTGCTTTTCAACTCTGATAGAACCATGGATCCATATATGGCTCCGTAATTTAGCAAAGTAGCAATGGCAGAGTAGTAGGATAGCTAAACAAATCAATAATTGGATCGTGATAATTAAATGAAAAAAACCAGCAATATCATAGGGTAACAGAATAGCGCAGTTGGGAGTATGTCCACTGTTTTAAGTTACTTTTAATGCGCACAAGATAGCCACACGGTGACCGAAAACTGGATTTACAATAAACATTAGCGACTTATTGAGGTGCCCTTTACTTCAAAATGGTTCAAATGGCTCTAAGCACTATAAGACTTAACATCTGAGGTCATCAGTCCCTTAAACTTGTTGTTATTGTTGTGGTTTTCAGTCCTGAGACTGGTTTGACGCAGCTCTCCATGCTACCCTATCGTGTGCAAGCTTCATCTCCCAGTACCTACTGCAACCTACATCCTTCTGAATCTGCTTAGTGTATTCATCTCTTGGTCTCCCTCTACGATTTTTGCCCTCCATGCTGCTCTCAAATGCTAAATTTGTGATCCCTTGATGCCTCAGAACATGTCCTACCAACCGGTCCCTTCTTTTTGTCAAGTTGTGCCACAAACTCCTCTTCTCCCCAATTCTGTTCAATACTTCATCATTAGTTGTGTGATCTACCCACCTAATCCTCGGCATTCTTCTGTAGCACCACATTTCGAAAGCTTCTATTCTCTTCTTGTCCAAACTATTTATCGTCCATGTTTCACTCCCATACATGGCTACACTCCATACAAATACTTTCAGAAACGACTTCCTGACACTTAAATCTATACTCGATGTTAACAAATTTCTCTTCTTCAGAAATGCTTTCCTTGCAATTGCCAGTCTACACTTTATATCTTCTCTACTTCGACCATCATCAGTTATTTTGCTCCCCAAATAGCAAAACTCCTTTAATATTTTAAGTGTCTCATTTCGTAATCTAATTCCCTCAGCATCTCCCGACTTAATTCGACCATATTCCATTACCCTCGTTTTGCTTTTGTTGATGTTCATCTTATATCCTCCTTTCAAGACACTATCCATTCCGTTCAACTGCTCTTCCAAATCCTTTGCTGTCTCTGACAGAATTACAATGTCATCGGCGAACCTAAAAGTTTTTATTTCTTCTCCATGGATTTTAATACCTACTCCGAATTGTTCTTTTGTTTCCTTTACTGCTTGCTCAATATACAGATTGAATAACTTCGGGGAGAGGCTACAACCCTGTCTCACTCCCTTCCCAACCACTGTTTCCATTTCATGCCATCTGGTTTCTGTACACAATGTAAATAGGCTTTCGCTCCCTGTTTTTTACCCGTGCCACTTTTGGAATTTGAAAGAGAGTATTCCAGCCAACATTGTCAAAAGCCTTCTCTAAGTCTACAAATGCTAGAAACGTAGGTTTGCATTTTCTTAATCTTTCTTCTAAGGTAAGTCGTAAGGTCAGTATTGCCTCACGTGTTCCAATATATCTCCGGAATCCAAACTAATCTTCCCCGAGGCCGGCTTCTACCAGTTTTTTAAACTTAGTACTACTTGAACCTAACTAACCTAAGGACATCAAACACATCCATGTCCGTGGAAGGATTCGAACCTGCGACCGTAGCAGCAGCGCGGTCCCGGACTGAAGCGCCTAGAACCGCTCGACCTCAGCGGCGAGCTACCCTTCACTACTCTAAATAAAAACAGTTGCCAGGAACAGATACTTCTCCCTGGAAACAAATCTGATAATCTTATTAACGGGTCTTAAATTTTTCTATCGGTCGCAATGCCAGAACTGTCCCCCTGGTGCCTTTACCTTTCCGAAAGCCAAGCAGATCGTTATCTAACATATCCTCAGTTTCTTTCCCGTTCTATGGCTGTCGTAAAAAGAAGCATCGTGGGTGAAAAGAGCCGGATGTGCCCTTCACCGGCGCCTGTTCTGCACGTGATGGGCGGGCAGGACGTTTCGTCGCTTCCCCGAACGCGTCCGTTGCGCGCTGCCCGCGGCTGCCGGCGTCTCCGGGTCGGCTCCACGGCAGCGGCAGCGGCAGCGGCGTCGCCCCCTCCGCAGCGACCACTTTCTCCTCCCGGCAGCGGCTACAAAGCGTGGCGCGCTCGCCTGCTGCCCCTAGTGCAGCCACACACTCGACACTCGACCAGCAGTCGCCGCAGCCACCGCACGCACCGTCCACTACACCTCTCTCTGCTCGCAACACTCGCACCGCACCTCACACCTCAAGGTACGTAAAGTCGCGGCTCGCCGCTGTCGCAAATCCGGACTGGCACGAAGCGCAACTCGCCCGTATTCCTGTAACTCATTGCCGACACACCGAACACAGAGCAGAAATGTATTAGTGTTTGACGACACGCGCGGCTACCATGGAGCTTGTTTTCATACAGGGTGAATCCGGACCCCGCACGTAAAGCTCGTTCTACACGAACGAGTTTGTGATCTAAATCGACTACGTGAAGCTCGTGAGTCTTTCGTGCCTGTGCGTAAAACACCAGCCAGCCACCCCCTCGTGAGTGAGTTTATGCCGTCAATGACGTACAGATTGCGCCGAGTGTGGAGTTCTAAATTTACGAGTATACTGCGCACTGAGCATGCGCAGAAACAGGGTACTATGGGGGCGTCAGCTAACAATCGGAAGTTAGCGTATTCTCACCTAACTCACACCTATTCGAGGGCCCACAGTCCCGTAAGTGGTCTACTGTGATCAGCAGACAATGTGAAACAGCCTCGGCAGCCATTGTGGTGGTAAACTTACGCGCCTCTGGATATTACATATCTTCCATTGAGCTAAGTCACAAATACGATGTCTCATTTGAGTACGTAGCTAAAAGAAATTAAATTTGTGGACAAAGACAGTCGGTCACTGTTTACCGTTTATTTTACGTACTACAAGAAGGTCCCCATAACTGTTCGTTCACATTTAAATGAAGCTTATTACAAAAAAAATGGTTCAAATGCTTCTGAGCACTACGGGACTGAACTTCTGAGGTCATTAGTCACCTAGAACTTCGAACTAGTTAAACCTAACTAACCTAAGGACATCACACACATCCATGCCCGCGGCAGGATTCGAACCTGCGACCGTAGTGGTCTCGCGGTTCCAGACTGCAGCGCCTAGAACCGCACGGCCACTTCGGCCGGTTAATGAAGCTTATTACAGTGGCACGAGCGCAAACTGTAGCATGTCGTTATTTAGTAATCCAAATTTTTGAAGAGAAATGGATCTAGCATCGCAGGATTTTTCGCGTATATAGTAAACTACATTATTACTGTTTCGTGCCTTACGCATTATGCAGGTGAATACTGATACCTGTTTGTGTTGTGCTGTGCAGCCAAGATCACAGAATAAATAATTTAATGGACAGGAACTGCGGTTAGGTGCCGCTCGATGGGAATGTGGATTGGCCGTTAGCCGTGCCGACATAGTCCACGCACTGGCGATAACGCTGTGGTGCATTGGTTAACGCACCTACCTTGTAAGCAGGAGTTCGCGGGTACGAATCCCAGTCTGGTACGAATTTTCACTCGTCGCCGCTGATTCCGCGTAATGTCCGCTGCATCTGACAGCAGTGATCCCTTTTAATCCACATATAGTGCTTCACAGCTGCGGTTTCTGTGAGGTGTCTGTTATCTCGGACATTTCCGAAAGAACAGATACCACTCATTCATATAAATAGCTATGCTAAGTACTCTCCTACATGCACTTCCGTAACAGTTTGCAATGAATCTGGATGCAGAGGCAACAATCCTGTTGTCAACATTAAGTACAGCTGGTGACTGGAACGGGCTTGTTTCCAAACAAAACATACATTGCATACCACCAACATTTGCACTGATGAGCAGATATTTTCAATCAATATTAACCGACCACGATATTATTGCGCTTGGCCTCCAGTGGCAGTTACGGAAACACTCTCGAACGCTACAGTAAACAAGTGCAGTGGTGACTAAGGAAAGCTCATCGCACCGTGAATGATATTAAGCCAGTAGTGCTGTGTGCTCTCGTGACATATTTCAGTTACCATGTAACGAACCACCGGAGACAACACCTCACTTATACAGTACCGCAATACTCGTATACCGATGTCATTGTACCCGAGCCGGCCGTTGTGACCGAGCGGTTCTAGGTGCTTCAGTCCGGAACTGCGCTGCTGCTACGGTCGCAGGTTCGAATCTTGCCTCGGGCATGGATGTGTGGATGTCCTTAGGTTAATTAGGTTTAAGTAGTTCTTAGTCCAGGGGACTGATGACCTCAGAAGTTAAGTACCATGGTGCTCAGTGCCATTTGAACCATTCGAACCAGTGAACTGTAGGCTGATATTTACCTTACCTACAACTGACTCTACATGGTCATTCCACCATACATTTCTACGCATTATTCCCAAATATTAGTACGACATAATTGACTATAGTTGTGATTCATGAATCAAGTATCCCAAGGACTACACGCCTTTATGTTTAGTGAAGTGACCAGCTTTCATTTCTCTAATTTAAGAACTATTTACTGGCATATGAAACGTACTGTTGTTATGTAGATATCTACATTGATATTACTGAAATGTTTACAGGAAAGAATTTACTTATAGTTTACCTGGCCCACGGAAGGCTTCACATTGCAACAAATACCATCCGCTAAGTCAATGTATAACATGGACAGAAACAGTCCTGTTACTCTTTCCTGGAGCACGCCAAATATTACTTTCCGAATTCTAGGGAACTTTTCATGCAGGATAACACGCTGCGCACTGCCAATCAGGGAATTTCGGATCCAGTGGCAAACAAGTTTAAATATTCCAAAGCAGCGTATTCAGTTTTAGATATCTTACTGAATCAAAAGCTTCTATAAAGTGCTACAAACGCTGCATTGACCAACTTCCCTCTAACCACGGCAGTGAAGACGTGCGAGGAGCGCGTGAGGGAAGCAATGGGTTTCTTGGCTCGTGTAACAAAGTATGCTTTTCACGTCTCTTCCTAGAAGTACAATAAATTATTAATACTTCTTGTCGTTACTTAGTGCATCTACCCATCGTCCCTGGGGAAAAACGGCGTTCGAATCACATGGAGGCACTCTTCTGTGTGTTTTTGAAAGCCACCTGTGGCAGTTAAGTGTAACTCGTCAACATTGTCTCTGATTGCATAGAAGATTTAAAAGATCAAGACCGCACATGTCTATCCTGTCAGTAGATCGTACTTACAATTATTTATCAGACCAGTAGCGCTCAAAACGCACTGGTAGAGTAATACTGCAAATGTTTTCCGTGAGTAGTTAAATGTGTATGACATATCAGTTTCCTTCGCACGGTGGTAATTATCTGGACCTGTATTAAGATACAGTTTCATATATTCCTGAACATTAATTCCTTACCAGAAATAACGCTTACAGTTGATTCACTATTCATTTTATAAATAAACGTAGGGTACAATTTTTTCTTTACGAAACATTATCAGTTATTCTTAACATAAAATCCAGATACACTTCTTTTTGAACCTATACACACCTATATTTTCTTATACAACAACCTTGAGCTTTGGATTTCTCTGTGAAAGTTCTTATTCCACCCTGCGCTCTATTTCATAGCATCATTCAAAGAGTGCGCCATCTACTAGAACCACCTCATGGTAGTCAGTGCTAACGCCGTTACATATTAAAAGACAAACATACATTCGCACTCTTTCCCACTGTGTGGCTAATAAGTTGGGGGTGGGAAAGTGCGAAGAAAAAAAAATCATGTAACAGCTATCAATATGACTTACACGCTCTTGGAATATTTAGAGTGTGTTATGTGATGTACAATATCTTCAATATAACTTCACGCACAAGAGTTTGTTCATCAATTTTGTGATGATCTTGACTGATTAAGCAAACAAGTGATCGTCACGTAGCTCACTTTACAAATTTCACTGTCTTTTCTGTTAAATCAACACTTATTGTCTTAAACTAAAGAACAATACTCACGATTCGTTTGGATGAGAATTGTGCAAGCGACCTTCAGCTTCACTCTTCCATCTGCCTAGAACTTAGAACTACTGAAACCTAAGGACATCACACACATCCATGCCCGAGGCAGGATTCGAACATGCGACCGTAGCGGTCGCGCGGTTCCAGACTGAAGCGCCTAGAACCGCTCGGCCATCTAGGTCGGCGCGGGATAAGCCATTGCAAATGTGAAATGCTGGTACATTAACAAGCGACGTAAACGGCAGAATGTTGAATGCAAGCATGGATTGTGTTGCACAGGTGCCGGATGTCAGTTTGTGATGTTCTACTCAAGCAGCGGTGTGTGGGCGAGCGTTATCCTGATGGAAAACACTCCCTGGAATGCTGTTCTTGAATGGCAACACAACAGGTCGAATCACCAGACTGACGTACAAATTTGCAGCCAGGGTGCTTGCGATAACCACGAGAGTGCTCCTGCTGTCGTAGAAATAGGAACCAGCTTTCATTAGAAAACACAACAGATCTCCAGTCTGTCCTCCAATGAACTCTTGCTTGACACCGAGCGAAGTCGGAAATGGCGGTGGTTTGGGGTCAGTGGAATGTACGTTACAGGGCATCTGGCTCGGAGCTGTCCTTCAATTAACAGTTTTGTAATAGTTCGTTGTGTCACTGTGGTGCCAACTGCTGCTCAAATTGCTGCTGCAGATGCAGTACGATGTGCCACAGCCATACGCCGAACATCATGGCCTTCCCTCTCGGTAGTGCCACGTGGCCGTCTGGACCCTGGTCTGTTTGCAAACGTACATTGTCGCGCCCACCGCTCCCAGCAGTCATGTACACTGGCTACATTCCTATCAAGTCTTTCTGCAGTATCGCGGAAGGAACATCCTGCTTGCCGTAGACCTATTAAACGACTTCTTCGAAACTCACTGTGGTGTTGCTAGTGGCGTCTTTGTCGCCTTAAAGGCCTTCCTGATGGTTCAAATGGCTCTGAGCACTATGGGACTCAACTGCTGTGGTCATAAGTCCCCTAGAACTTAGAACTACTTAAACCTAACTAACCTAAGGACATCACACACATCCATGCCCGAGGCAGTATTCGAACCTGCGACCGTAGCGGTCGTGCGGTTCCAGACTGTAGCGCCTTTAACCGCTCGGCCACTCCGGCCGGCAAAGGCCTTCCTGACTCACCACGTCCAATCTCAAAGGTAACTAACATTCACGCCCATTACGGTGTGTTTTTGAAGCAAACCTGGTTTGCTTCCCCACAGTGCAACTACTAGCGCCACTCGTATGCGACTGGTGCGAAATTGGAGTAGACGTAGTCTTTCGTATGCACAAACACGCCTGCCAACTTTCGTTGATGTCACATAATTCCTTCTTCGTGTTGCAATTTTTATTTCCGTCAGTGTATTACGAAGATGAAGGGAACCATATTATTGACAGAGGTGAGTTCAAGAATATACCAAGTCAATCCATCGTTAACAGGATAACGTTTTCTCGTAAACTAGATGAGACCGCTGCCTCTGGAGGCTGATCTCTGCCATAGTAAACTTAGATTCGTCCTCCTGAAGACATTATAGATCTATACCCCAGTAGATGGTGACGGATTTGTCAAAAAAGTTCAGTTATCTATATTTTGTTATCTTCGTTATTACTAAACCGGGGAAAGGGGTTATTAGACTCCCTAATGAAGGATTTTCGAGCCTATGTTTACATGAAGTTTTTGTAATGTTTTGATCTCAAGAATAAATCCGTAAAATTTATCACATTTTCTTATGAGTCATCAATCTTCTGGATCGTTTTATGCAGCTCGCCATGAATTTTACAGATAGTTTATTGTAAAATGAAAACATTCACGGCTAGAAATGTAACAATTAATAAAATATTACGGGCTGTTATGCTGTTGTCGAATGGATTTCACCTTAAAACCCGACGATTCGTCCCCATCTGCGGAGGAAATTTTGAAGGGGAATAGTAACTTTTTTGGATGTCCGATTCACACCCTAGCTCGCTGCTGAGTACATTGCTATTTCAGCTTTTTCCATCGCGGTAATCTATACACCCACACGGATGATAAAAGATCACCAAAAATCGCCAGCCGCTGAAAAAACTGGAATTATAGGATTCCGTGTAGTTATGCGGAGGTGTACGTGGGTACTGCAATAAGAACTATCAAACAACAACTAGAAGAGCATAAGGAGAAGAGGAGAGATTGACAGATGAGCTGTTACGGAACATGCTTTGCAGCCAGGAGAGCTGGCCGTAGTGACCGAGCGGTTCTAGGCGCTACAGCCTGGAACCGCGCAACCGCTACGGTCTCAGGTTCGAATCCTCCCTCGGCATGGATGTGTGTGATATCCTTAGGTTAGTTAGCTTTAAGTAGTTCTAAGTTCTAGGGGACTGATGACCTCAGAAGTTAAGTCCCGTAGTGCTCAGAGCCATTTGAACCATTCTTTTTTTTTGCAGCAAGGAGAGCACCACATTCATTTTGATAGGACTGAAGTACTGGCAGTCAGAAGCAGATATCATGAAAGACTATACAGGGAGATCATGGAGATTGTAAAACATCCCAGGAATTTCAGTAGGAAGGAGGAGGGCGGGAAATTGAATGACATTCGGATTCCGGTGCTGAAGAAAGATGTGTACCAATCTTCCGCCACGGGATGATAGCAACAGCGGACGACGGCAGTCCACAAAAGCCAAAGGCGCTCGCGTATTCAAAACATATGACGTCACGCCACAATTTTGCTGTAGTCAGTAGCGAGCCAGGGTGTGAGTCGGACAGTCAGAAAAGCTACGCTCACCCTTGAAAATTCCCCCTACAGATGGAGACGAAACGTTGGTGAGATCCATTCGAACAGACAGTGAATCGGACAGTCAGAAAAGCTACGATCACCCTTGAAAATGCCCCCCACAGATAGTGACGAAACGTCGGTGAGATCCATTCGACCGCGGCATAATAGCCCGGAACATTTGATTAATTGTGAGATCGTTTATTGTCAAAAAAGGTCTCCTGTACTGTGGCAGAAACCATGGAAATGACTCTGCCCCACACGAAGGAAAGAAATTTTATATTGAGAATGGCGAAGGATAGTCAGGACGAGTGTAGTTTAGTGAAACGATGGAGGCGTCTCTGGCTAATTAAGGCAGTCTGCAGGCGGAGGCGTGCGAGCACGTGGCGCCGGCGCGGCCGAGTTTTTGGCCGGCGTCCTGCGAGCTGCGGGCACGGATGGGGTGTGTGTTTCGGCCCGGCCCGGCCCGGCTCGGCCCCACCCCAGCGCCGAGGTGACTGCGTGCGGCTCGGCGGCCGCAAACTTCTCCGTTAATGGCGCCGCGTTCCTGGACGGGATGGCGGGCTTCATTAAAAGCGTTTGAAAGTTGCTCGCGTCCGCCGCTAGTTCGCAAAAGAAGGGCTAATGTTCTTAGGCCAACAACAACAACAACAACAACAGTGGCTACGGCTAAGACACGGAAAGAGCAGGGGGGGGGGGGGGAATACCGACGGCAGTGCAGCCAACTTCCTCTGCAGTCGCCTTCAGGTCCACCTTTTTCGTTTCTCTTTTTGCTGTTTGCCTCGCTCTGCAGTACCAAAAGAGCGAACAAAATACCGCGGAGCCAGTGCCATTTTTCACATCGGGGACTGTACTTCGCGCTGTGGCAATTCAAGGCGGAGTTATATTTTATAGCGTTTCTGCAGATGACACATCGTTCTGTCTACTGTCTCGATTATCTGAGAGAGATTTCCAACTTGGACAGATTGGGCGAACTGCCCAAGAGGAACACAGTGATCCTTTAACAACGAAATTTTTATTGTATTTCTCAACTTAGGGTGGAACAGTAGCATAATATGTTTCGACTTCTTAACGAGTTATCATCACATGATTCGAACCCCTTGCATAGCGACACTGAGAGGTGGCATGAGCCCCCTCTGATATTTCTATCTTACTTTGAGTAATTCGATTTTCCTCTCTAATTGCATGCGGTGAAAAGTTGCTATTCCTCCACACGAGGACTTGCCACGCAGCGTCTCTGGTCACCTGAGTGGTCTTGTGACAGGCGGGTCCTGCTGATCTTGAAAGGGTTAAGCCGATGGGTGTGAGGGAGTCGAGTGGATGGTTTCCAGACGCCGACATTGTCATAAGAGCGGGGGCGACACGCCCACAGGGGCCTGACGGAGCGGCTGGGCCAGAGATTCCGTTACTTTGCAGAAACTTAGTGAAAACACTTTCTGGTGGGCTACCAGCGAGGTGTGGGAATGACTTGTGTTCCCAGGCAGTCTTGGCGGGCAAATTCCCGCGTTTTCTGCAAACTCATAACTGTGATTGGCTTGCTCAGGGCATAGCTCTGTGACGTAGCAAAATCGGCGCAGAAATTGGCGCCAAGTATCTCCATTGGTGGAATGGTAGTGCTTCGGCAATAGAGTGGAACTTTCCGCCAGTTTTCGAGTTGCTGATTGGCACGTTTAACCACGGCCACTGTGGTGGGGGTGGTAATGTTCTGTGTTCAGCTTGTACGGGTGCTCTTGGTAGAGTCGGCGCTCGCCTTTCAGTCGGAATAGGTTACAAGACTGAGCTCTCGCTGCTCTGGACAGCCTGCCTTCCGTGGCTGTCTAATATATTTTCATTTAATTGTAACTGTTTGACGAAGTTGCTGAAGTTTCGACTTCAACGTAACTTCCCGAGTACAGTTGGCAATTGAGCGTTCTGCGTACAAGCGGCCTATGTTGTCTGTCTTGAGCAGTTTTGGTTCAAGTTGACTGCATCGAAGTTACTGTGTGACTTCGCTTGTTAAAATCACTCACTGTACCGTCAGTGATTGTGTAGCGAGTGAGCCTTCTTCGTCTCCCTCAGAGGCGTATTTATCTTGCTAGGAAGTCTTTAGTCTGGAACAACCAGACCTGGAGAATTTGTTTCGGGCTATACTCGCGACATTATCATCACCACGATGGGACGTCGAAGCAACCAGCGAAAGCCTCCGGTAAGCCAGATCGTGTCCTTGCAGTTAAGAAGACAGCTTGGTAATGTACTTCCGCAGCACCAGCAAATAAGGGAATTTTGCTATGTAACAATCAGAGCTCAGGAGAGCGCGCCTGTTCCCAGCCTTTATAACATGGTTCTGTCTTGGGTGTTCATTGTCTGAGTTCTCACTACTGTAGCAGCAGTCAATGTTGGGTTGGCTGGGTGTTTCTCTTAAGATGTGAGTTGCAAGGAATTGGTTCCACATACCACTTGGTCATAAATATCACAATCTAATTTATGGACAACTTCACCTTCACAGCATTTATTTGAGTATCCAATTTGATGTGTTGTAAATGTTTCATGTGCTTTGTTTATTATTTTGAGTTTAGTCATAATAAATCAAATTTTTATTTTGAACAGAACTTTCATTCTGTGGATCGGTAAAGCAACCCTTTCATTTCTCACTACGTTAATGAAACTTTCCTTTATCAAATTAATTTCTATCAAATTAAATTATTCGAGGTGCCAAACTCTTCTACTCCACTTGCAGGGTCGATTACAGTCAGTTCGTGTTTCTTCTTAATCCATGTGCAACAGCAAAAGTCGGAGTTAGAAAAGGGGGGGCATAGAGCATCATTTCCAAATGAAGATTCTAGAAGAATTTAGTGTTAAATATACTGCTAGCCCCGGCACCTCACAACATAATAACAGTTTCGTTGACATAGTATCACGACCGATTTCGACTTCATAGCTAACTCACATTCAAATGTTCTGAATCTGTTACAAAGTAACTCGTCAACTGCTCAGGTGGCAAGCTACTACGTAAAGGGTTCGAAACATATGGCGATAAGGCACTGAGAAGTCGAAACACGTTATGGCACTATTTGTCTGACTTTAGGCCTCAGAAATACAGTAAAAGAATTCAGAGATCTCCAGCTCAGAAAAAGTTATCAAACTTCGTTGTTTACAACACTTTCGGCTATTGTAAGATCAAGTTCATATTGTTTTCACTTTTCATTTCTGAATTGGTTCAAATGGCTCTCAGCACTATGGGACTTAACATCTGAGGTCATCAGTCCCCTAGACTTAGAACTACTTGAACCTATCTAACCTAAGGACATAGAACTACTTAAACCTATCTAACCTAAGGACATCACACACATCCATGCCCGAGGCAGGATTCGAACCTGCGACCGTAGCGGTCGCGCGGTTCCAGACTGAAACGCCTAGAACCGCTCGGCCACGCCGGCCGGCCATTTCTGAATTGTTCTAGCATTGAATGCAGGTCTGGAACGCATTTACAACCGTTTGACGCCAGTTGTGACGATTAGCCGGAAAACATTCTCTCTCATTCCCGTGACTACAGTCGAGACGGCTTAAGAAACTCCCTGACAGCTCGCAGCGCTGTTGCCAGCTTCCAAAGACTGCAGGCGAAAACAGCAGCCGTCTACAGAGGCGTAACAACACAAATGTTGCCAAAGAGGCGTTTACAAAATCGCGGTATGTTATTGGTTGAGGTATGACCGCGAAGCTACCACGCTCAGCCCCCTGCAACTTTCAGGAGTCAGCTTACACAGACTCAGTTATAGAGTCTGACTGCGAATAAGCCGTTAACAGTCAGCAGCTTGTGCCATTTAATTCGAATAGAATTCAGTTGTAACTCTATGCTGGAGATGGAACACATACTTACAAATTCAAACCGCCAACGAACTCGTGTTTTTGACGGGGACAACTCCCATCAACCAAGGGTATTTTGGATGGAAGGTTAATGAAAAAGACGTAATCTCGGAGAGGGGGAACATGAGAGGGGAATTGACCATATTCTTTCTGAAGGATCCATCTCTCCATTTACCGTCCTTACGACTGTGTGTGCAACGTCTTGCTACCACGCCACTTCTGTCAGCGGTACAAAGCCGACAGATCCTCATAGCACAGTTTGTCTAAGACACTGTTCGTTGATGGCTTAACTGGCAAACTTTTGATCACAACTACAGGCATTCGATCACCAGCTTACCCAGTAAACCAAAAACTTAAAAAACAATTTCAAGTATCAGGAAGCCACAGAAATACTTTCCATTATTTAGGTAGAAAACATTAAACGATAAATAAAGCCTGGGCGAGGAATTCATCTGTCTGATGTTCAGATCAAAGAAATTGAAGAAAGATGGAACTATAAATAATTAATACTAGGAATGGTACAAAAGCGAAAAACATGTGGATCGCGCCTCTCATTGACGAACACACAACATATCAGTTGCCTAGACTTAAATGCTACCAACGTCAGGAGAATGAATATTTGGCGTTGTACACAAATACAGAATAAACGTAAACATCTCTTACCTAATAGGCCTTAGTACTGTTCCGACTGGCCAACAGCTGCCTACAACGCAGTAGGAGCAGTGATCTGTGATCGTGTGCCGGCCGGTGTGGCCGTGCGGTTCTAGGCGCTTCAGTCTGAAACCACGTAACCGCTACGGTCGCAGGTTCGAATCCTGCCTCGGGCATGGATGTATATGATGTCCTTAGGTTAGTTAGGTTTAAGTGGTTCTATGTTCTAGGGGACTGATGACCACAGATGTTAAGTCCCATAGTGCTCAGAGCCATTTGAACCATTTTTTGGTGATCGTGTGAAAAGTGATCAGCATGTCGCTGATGCTTCCAGCCGTTATTCCCAGTTTAGTTGAATGTTGATGAGACAGCTGCTTTTCTGTTCACGCAGCACCTCATTTAGCCTCACGAGACTGAGTGCACTCCGTTCCTGATACCCCTGCCCCAGAAGGTCGAGGTGGTAAAGAGAATCGATCACGAGTCCTTCCACATCGAAGGCAGCGTCGTTAAACAATCGCTCACGGAGGCGGTCTAAATACAGAATAAATATTCAAGAAAATATCAAACTGCCGTCATCCCGAGATTGCTTTGAAGACCATAGTGATTTACTACGACAGCTCCTATAGTCCTTCCTCCGACATTAAAACTGACTTACCCAAGTGGTTACAGGTGGAATTAAGGTTTAGCATGGACTCCGAAGACTGTGAAAACCGGCGTCTTTAACATTACTGTTGAAAAGTGACAACTTTCCTAGGAGTGATCCAGAATCTAACTCCAGAACTTGGGATCCACAGTCTCGCACTTTACCAGCGAGACATTACACAGAGTGTTTCAAAATTAAACCGACAAACTTGGAGGCTGTGGGAAAGTGCGTTGAGCAACAATATGAGGATAGGAACCCGTGTCCGGAAACGTCATCCAACGACGGTACACAACGTCGAAGTTATAGGCACCTGCGTCTATGTATGTGTGTATACACAGGATGATTCCGTGTTGATGTTAAAAACTTTAAGGATTCGTGGATAAAGACAAGTGTATCACTTCGAGGAAAGGGACTTTGTTCCGAAAACGAACGAGTCGAAAGTTAGAAGTGAAAACCGTTCTTATACCTCTGACACCGGTACCGTTTTTCCTAAGATTTTAGGGTATGCAACTTTCAGAGGTAGTCGTGTGGACCAAAACAACAAAAAAATCTCCGTTATGCATGGTCTCTAAAATGCATGCTTCAAGTGTTTTGGGCATTTGTTCATCTTCGCTACTGTGAAATACATCAGCGAAGACGAACAACGCTCATAGAACCTAAGACGTGCATTTTACAGTCCATGCGTAATTGACATTTTTTCCTTGGTTTTGTCCATACAACCACCTCTGATGGTTGCCTAATCTAAAATCTTAGGAAAAACAGTACCAGGTATAAGAACGATTTCCGTTTATATCTTTCGCCTTGTTCGTTTTTGGACCAGGGTCCCTTACCTCAAAGTAAGACATTTATCCTTCTCCATCGTCCCGGTAAGTTTGTAACATAATCACGGAATCACTCTGCTTATACATGCATATACAGGCGCTGGAGCCTGTAACGTCTACTCTCTGTACCGTCGTGGGATGACGTTTCCGGACACTGATTCCTATCCTTATATTGTTCCTCAACACACTTTTTCATCGCCGCGAAGTTTGTCGGTGTAATTTTGAGATACCCAGTATATGTATTCAAACAGATTATTTTCGAAACATAAACATACTGGTGACCGTTGGTTTTAGCTCTAAATGAAGGAGAGGAAACCATAAACAGTTGTTGACTACTGTCTCCAAAATATATTGTGTCAGTTTGTAGTACTTTCGAGCCAGAAACATCAACGAGAAAACATACAAACTACGCGGTGAAAGCTGCTGCAGGAGAATACATTAGTTGTACATAGCCTGTGAATGGTGTATACGCTCTGAAACGCGTTTTAGTAAATGAAGAAAGCGAGAACTATTGACTGATTGTGGGTTGCTGTCCCCTTTCGCTATCAGTTACATTAGGGTCACCTTCGTTCACTGTCTGCTCTGTGCAACCAAAAGACTTTTACCGGGAAGAGAAACGACTGCACACGCTTCGTGTGTGAAACGGACTACGCGCGCGCGCATACAATCACGACGCACAATTGTCGGTCTACAAGGCCGACGTAGCGGTCCCGGCCTATGCGCGGCTGATGCGCGCTGCCTGAGTAATGGCCGGGAACAAAGCGGCGCAGCTTTTCTTGTTTGCACGCCTGCCGGGGCGTTCCACTGGCAAAAGCGCGCCGTGAATACCGGAGCGCGGCGCTCGAAAGAGCCCGCCAGCGCTCGCAGCTATCCACTGTGTTAATTTAATGTGCAGCTGCGTGTTTCTGTTATTTCATCTGACATCGCTGGTGAGGAAACTTTCTCCGCTACCGTAAAAGAGCCAAACGTATGAGAATAAGTCAGGGAGGTAAAGACATTTCACGTAAGAAGATCTTTTTCAGTAAATTCACTTACCACGTATAATTTTAGTAAATTCGATTATTTTCTCCGTCGTTGTCGTTAGAAACCGTATACGCGCCTTGGTCTCCGACTACAATTCCCCCCCCCCCCCTCCCCACATACTTCCCGATATTACCAAGCCATTGACGATTCACTTTAATTTCATCTGAGGCATCATGTAACATTTGTGTATTGTGTTTTCACTTTCATCTTCATCTACAGCTACATGATTATTCTATATCTACATCTACATGATTACTCTGAATTCACAAGCTGCGACATCGTCG
This sequence comes from Schistocerca cancellata, assembly GCF_023864275.1. NCBI lineage: Eukaryota > Metazoa > Arthropoda > Insecta > Orthoptera > Acrididae > Schistocerca > Schistocerca cancellata. Next base: position 426,534,986 of record NC_064633.1, read on the forward strand.
CGAAAAAACACAGTGACTCGTATATGTAATAAGTTTCCTTTAATTTACGTCTATGGTCACAATCTTTTCTATTTAACAGATTACCGGTTTCGGTCTTTAATGACCATCATCAGATCTGTCTCATAAAATCAAAGTCCCAATGCACTGCAGCCGCTTAGGACTTTGATTTTATGAGACAGATCTGATGATGGCCATTAAAGACCGAAACCGGCAATCTGTTAAATAGAAAAGATTGTGACCATAGACGTAAATTAAAGGTAACTTATTACTCTGAATTCACCGAACCACTTTCAAGTTATTTCTCTACAATTGCACACTCGAACTCCACGTGGGAAAAACGAACGTTTCAATCTGTCTGTTCAAAAAGATGGTTCGAATGGCTCTGAGCACTATGGGACTTAACTTCTGAGGTCATCAGTCCCCTAGAACTTAGAACTACTTAAACCTAACTAACCTAAGGGCATCACACACATCCATACCCGAGGCAGGATTCGAACCTGCGACCGTAGCGGTCGCGCGGTTCCAGATTGTAGCACCTAGAACCGCTCGGTCACTCTGGCCGGCCAAATCTGTCTGTGCGAGCTCTCATTTCTCTTATTTTATTATTAAGACGATAATTTCTCCCTATGTAGACTGGCTGAGGAGAAAGTTAGTGATTAAAATTTCACGATAAGATCCTACCACAACGAAAAACGCCTTTGTTTTAATGATTGCCTCCCCAATTCAAGTATCACATCCGTGGCGCTCTGTCACCTGTTTCGCGATAGTTGCAAAGTCCTCCGTTGATACTATCTCATGTGGATTTCACACCAAACACAGCAGTGCTCCTGAAGACGACGTACAAACACATTGTAGGCAGTCTCTTTAGTATCCTGTTGCATTTTCTCAGTGTTCTGCCAATAATTCGTAGACTTTGGTTTGCTTTGCCCACAACGTTATCTATGTGATCGTTCCAACTCAAGTGTTCCTCGTGCTGTTTTTTAAAACTGTGATTCTCCTTGTGGCAAACTATTATTAGGGTTTCTTTTGACGTCTATTTATTTGTTAGTATCTTTTACAACAGATTTGGGGTCTTTTAGCTGTAGACCTACATGCTACTGGCGGCAAAATCGGATGGGGTCGGCTGAGAAAATAAACACTAATTAGTGTTTTCTGGAACGGGATTCAAATCCCCAACCGGTAACCTGTTATTTACGTGAATCGCTTAAGTTATTTATAGGAGATTTTTAGCAACATCACGGTTCGGTTCCCCATACTTGTACACTACGAATTTGTACTCCATCTAATAACTTACCGGTAATCCGTCATATAGTTCATGATTGTAGTTAGCATTGTTACTACCTTTCTTTAGGTTCCAAACTATAATTGTTTTTGTTCAAGACCTCTCTTTCAGTTTAATGAAGAGTGATAGTTCTTGGCTCGTAAAAAAAATAAACGTTGCTGGATCAGGACTAGAAAAGTTATTATGGAACTGACAGTTCTCTGCCTTATGATGTTCTTATGACAACAGGTAATAGTGCTACCAGTCAAAACGAGAACATGATTTAATCTGTGAGGTTATGTTTCAGTAAGGCATTAAGTGGAATCTACTCGTTGTCTGTTGTATACATGCCCTGTTGTAAATAGCATACAGTGTCATCTAACTCGTGGTAAAGATACTGTCAATTTAATTATTGTTTTTAAAGAATGAGTTTTTCGTTGTGTTAAGTCTTAGTTTCTCACCGTCTCTTTTCTGACATGAGTTCAATGTCAAAAACAGTTGCAAGGAAAAAATAGTTGCTATATGGTTTTCTTCTCGTTCGTATTTGAATACTAAGGTGTACTAGGAAAAAGAAAAGTGTGTGGTGTATTTCTTCTGAGCAAGCGTGGTAGTTAGGCATCCAGTTTATACTGAGTGTAAGCTGGAATCATCTCAAGTAGCACCTCTATCTTATCATAAAATGGTTGTACTTCTCTTCCGGGGCGTGGACTGTTCGATGCACATGATCCTGTCAGTTTTGCTACTTATCTCGTGTTGAGGTTGTCTTTGTATTGCTTTATCTACGGAAAGTCAACAGTGTCTGAATAAACACCACACCAAAGACAGAATACGGCTCCAGGCAAAGGAGACATCCACCCACTTTGCGGAATTCGTGTGCATTCACTGTACTAACAGCGGACTCCATAGTTTGTCATCTACCAAACGCATAAAATGCACAGCTACTCTCTCTCTCTCTTTCTTGGATCAAATGGCTCTGAGCACTATGGGACTCAACATCTTAGGTCATAAGTCCCCTAGAACTTAGAACTACTTAAACCTAACTAACCTAAGGACATCACACACACCCATGCCCGAGGCAGGATTCGAACCTGCGACCGTAGCAGTCCCGCGGTTCCGGACTGCATCGCCAGAACCGCTAGACCACCGCGGCCGGCTCTCTCTTTCTTTCTTTCTCTAAAACACACACACACACACACACACACACACACACACACACACACACACGATTTCGAACAAACGAAATGTCTTAGAAGGAAATAAGATGAAATTAGCCTCCGTGAAAGTCCGTGATATCTCACGAGGAGCCGATGTACGAAACTATCTGACGATTATAAGTTCGGATCTGCATTCAGCGGAAAAGCCTAGTTTTAGATAAAAGCCTCTGAAATGAAAACATCAAAAGCTCGGAGAAGGATCACGAAAGTGGTTTTAACAACAATTAAAAATAATGAGGTAAGAATGAGGTTAGAAGTTCAGAAATAATTGCGAAGTGCACAACAGATTCGGAAATGTTACTGACGTCATCAGGAGAAAGGGACAGGCTTTCTTCACCCAAATTTTCTGGACGAACGACAGCATACTTCCAAAAACGAACCTGACGCACAAGTTTGGAAGCTGAAAAATAAACTCTAGAGGAAGTGACAGAACTGGGTGAGCTGCGTAGAAACGTCTCTAAAATGTCCCTCATAAGGGACAGTCAAATGACGGCTGACGGAAAAACGTAAGTAAACTATTTATTATTTCGAAAGTAAGCGTCATAGCTGTTAATATTTGTACATTTACCGCAGTGCGAGGCACGACGGTCAATGCATTCATGGAAAAATGTTTGCGGTTGCCTACAGAACCACGAATGTACCCAGGAAGGAACCTCTTCGGCCGCGCGGGGTAGCCGTGCGGTCTAGGGCGCCTTGTTATAGCCCGCGCGGCTCCCCCCGTCGGAGTTTCGAGTCCTCCCTCGGGTATGGGTGTGTGTGTTGTCCTTAGCGTAAATAAGTTTATGTTAGGTTCAGTAGTGCGTAAGCTTAGGGACTGATGACCTCCGCAGTTTGGTCCCGTAAGACCTTACCACAAATTTCCAGAACCTCTTCGTCCTAAGCAATACGACGGCCGCGAATTTCTTTCGTCGACTTCCAAAACTATGGAAATCGCATGACGAGATGTTGTTGTATAGAGGATGTGTAAGGGCTACCAGCTAAACCTTCTGCACTGTAGTCGCCCTCCCTGATGTTGCCATGTTGGTTTCGAGCCCACTGCAGAAGTTTCTCTGGGAAGCCTTTCCACATCCCACATAAGAGTCCCGATGCGATTTTCATGTTTTTGGAGCTTGCTTTAAGCGGAGAGCTGCACTCCAGGATTCAGTCATGGTTCCGTGGCATAATGGTCGCCTAGTCGTAGATATTGCTATAATCGCACTATTTCACTCCCATTTACGGAGATTGTTAGCACTTGATGTTAGGTTGGCGCCATTAAAATGCAATGTGGTAATCGCTGCTGCTTGCTGGATCACTGCTGTGTCTCGATGCTAATGCTGGTTCTAAATCTGGTTGTCTAGGGGTAAAAATATGAGGTCCCGTGTTTTTGATGTGCTTTTGATGATAAATAATGAGCGAAACCAACAAATATTTAAACTTCAAATATTTATTACTCTGGTGGCCATCTTAATTCCACTGTCCACCAAAGACAATGACACAACACAAAGTAACACTTCTTTTACATGTTCTTTGCAATGTTTATCCACCTCGAACAATAACACACATACACTTTCCAAAGTGACATTCAGACTCCGCTCCCGACCCTTCTTGCTGCTTGTATTTATAACCTTGTCAAAGAACTACTAAAAAAAGATAGTTTATAAGTCACATGTACATCTGTTATCGTAATTTGTGGAGGAAAGTTATTAATTTATATCGAGTGACATAATTTAACAGGTTATTAAAATGACAGACATATTTGTTGACTTGACAGAGTAATTCTTTGTTACGAAAAGGCCGTTTTTTAGAAGTTTGTCAATTGACTTCTCTAATTTGCATAAATAAGTAAATAACATGAATTATTAAGAATTACATTGGTTTTCGTCTAAAATAGGAGTGTTTACGTGAATACTGAGTGAAAACGGCCCTAGTGAACAAATAGGTTTCAGTGGGTGATTTTTATTTAAGGAGATCCAAAATACGTAAGTTGGCCACTATTTTTCGTACTTCATATTAATTATTTAAGATGAACTTAGTGTTTTTACCTGATGACATTTGCTGTATCAGTGATCAAGTGATATTAGCTTTTGTGTGGGTCAGTTATTCAGTATAATTTAATGGGTTGACTGTTTATGAAGACATGTTATGCAATCATTGTTAACATACACAATAACTTTTCTATAATCATAAATACTCGTTAAATTGGTTGAATTTGGAGGGTATCGCATAATTCGGTAAAGTAAGGCCTTTAATAGGTTCCGTTACAGTGGGCAACCGCAAACATTTTTCCGTGAAGGAACTGCCCGTCGTGTCTCACAGTGGAGTAAATGGGTTAACAATTATGACGATTACTTTTGAAATGATAAACGGTTTACTTACTTTTTCCCATCTGCCTCGTTCTCATTTGACTGTCCCTTACGGTTTTGACGGTATCAGAATAAAACTAGCCCATCAGACGGCGAATTATGGGCAGAGGAAAGATGAAATATATATTAAGAGAAGGGGCTGGATATGAGCGTAGCACACGATTAGAAACCGATTTAAACATGGTCTAAAGGGGTTTAAACGATAACAAAAACGAAGTATCTGGAAAAGTTCCTGGTCATGGAGGCTAAGATGCACAAAAAGTCACAAAAAGTTTAGAAATCGAATTGAATGCAATGGTAGAAAGGCAGTTCCTAGCGATTTGATGGCAATATTGTCAGGCGGACGTCGCCTGTCGCGTTTGCTCGGTGTGTCTGTGACGTCAGAGTGATGAAGCGAGGGCCGACCAGCTCGGGACAGACAGCAGGCGCTGGAAACGGGGACACGCCGGGCGGGAGGCGGTCGTGTAGCGACTGCGGCGGCTGCGAAACCGGCGGCTCGCCTCGCTCGAGCTGCACTCCGGGCACGTACACGTTCTTGCGCCACCACACGTGGTCGCCGACCATGGCGGAGTGGCACTTGTTCCTGGTACGTTACGCAGTACCGACAATAAACCTGCTACGAGGCCCACGACGAATTTAAATGCACTGCGCTTGCACTCTGCCACATTACGAACGAACTGGTGCAGATATTCGTCCCTTACGAAGTTTTCAAAAGCGTGGATTCCTTAGCTTGTCTGTTTTATTTTTCGTCGAAAAGTCAGAGGTTCAGCCACTATCAGTTTAAAAACGCAGGGCTGAAGCGACTGGAAGTATACGACAACAGAATAAAAAAGGTTTCAGAAAACTTGGGTCCAAAGATGATCCGTTAGCGACATATTTAATTCCTTCTTACCTTGAGTTCAAATTTCACCCATGGCCCACGGTAGGGAAATGTGGTAGTTGCATGCCGCTCTTAATGATGTGAACGATTTATAACGTGTCAAAACGTGAACCACTTATTGCAGAAAGGCACCAAGTATATGTACACTATTGGCCATTAAAATTGCTACACCACGAAGATGACGTGCTACAGACGCGAAATTTAACCGACAGGAAGAAGATGCTGTGATATGCAAATGATTAGCTTTTCAGAGCATTCACACAACGTTGGCGCCGATGGCGACCCCTACAACGTGCTGTCATGAGGAAAGTTACAACCGATTTCTCATACACAAACAGCAGTTGACCGGCGTTGCCTGGTGAACGTTGTTGTGATGCCTCGTGTAAGGAAGAGAAATGCGTACCATCACGTTTCCGACTTTGGTAAAGATCGGATTGTAGCCTATCGCGATTGCGGTTTATCGTATCGCGACATTGCTGCTCGCGTTGGACGAGATCCAATGACTGTTAGCAGATTATGGAATCGGTGGGTTCAGGAGGGTAATACGGAACGCCGTGCTGGATCCCAACGGCCTCGTATCACTAGCAGTCGAGATGACAGGGCTCTTATTAGCATGGCTGTAACGGATCGTGCAGCCACATCTCGATTCCTGAGTCAATAGATGGGGACGTTTGCAAGACAACAATCATCTGCACGAACAGTTCGACGACGTTTGCAGCAGCATTGACTATCAGCTCGGAGACCATGGCTGCGGTTACCCTTGACGCTGCATCACAGACAGGAGCGCCTGCGATGGTGCACTCAACGACGAACCTGGGTGCACGAATGGCAAAACGTCATTTTTTCGGATGAATCCAGGTTCTGTTTACAGCATCATGATGCTCGCATCCGTGTTTGGCGACATCGCGGTGAACGCACATTGGAAGCGTGGATTCGTCATCGTCATACTGGCGTATCACCCGGCGTGATGGTATGGGGTGCCATTGGTTACACGTCTCGGTCACCCCTTGTTCGCATTGACGGCACTTTCAACAGTGGACGTTACATTTGAGATGTGTTACGACCCGTGGCTCTACCCTTCATTCGATCCCAGCGAAACCCTAAATTTCAGCAAGATAATGCACTACCGCATGTTTCATGTCCTGTACGGGCCTTTCTGGATACAGAAAATGTTCGACTGATGCCCTGGCCTGCACATTCTCCAGATCTCTCACCAATTGAAAACGTCAGGTCAATGGTGGCCGAGCAACTGGCTCGTCACAATATGCCAGTCACTACTCTTGATGAACTGTGGTATCATGTTGTACCTGTACCTGTACATGCCATGCAAGCTCTGTTTGACTCAGTGCCCAGGTGTATCAAGGCCGTTATTACGGCCAGAGGTGGTTGTTCTGGGTACTGATTTCTCAGGATCCAAGCACTGAAATTGCGTGAAAATGTAGTCACATGCCAGTTCTAGTATAATATATTTGTCCAATGAATACCCGTTTATCATCTGCATTTCTTCTTGGTGTAGCAATTTTAATGGCAAGTAGTGTATCTTACTTTTACAGTATAAACAGAGAACTGAATAAAAGCGGTTTGATGCACATTATCTCCTGACATGTATTTCTGGCTGCTTGATGTAAGCGTACTTGCTTGTTATACATGGTGGTCAGAAGAAATCTGAAAAGCCTGTAAGGGTGTTTCACGGCTATTATGCTAGGTGAGGAAAAGTCGGGTTTGTTCGGTTTGAGGAAACTAAACGAAAGAAAAAATCGATACTTTGCGTTGAATTTAGCACTGAAGTTAGCCCTTCAGATCGTTGCGGGTGCTAACATGCAGTAATGCACAGACATCTGTGGGACCGTGAGTTACCACTTATTCAAGCTCTCATTACCAGTTGATAGATGCCTATTTCGGAAGTGATAAATTTAAGCTAGGCGAGCAAAAGCCACGTTTGTTCGGTTTGAGGAAATCAAAGGAAGGACAATTTTGGCGATACTGTCTCTGGGCAAGCTGCATGAATTCGCGCACACGACGACCTGATTGTCTAACTAAATAACTCGTAAACGACGCAACAGTTATTTCTCAGCACAACCTCCCCTGCGATGCCATTAATAGCTTTTTAGACTGTTTTTGACCATCCTGTTTCAGGTAACTGTCAAGTATGACGTAAGGGAAAGAAGGGACGACTCTAGTGGCGTTAAACGTGTTCTCTTTTTTTCAATACACTGGATTTTCAAATCAGTTGGATTATTAAGCAACTTGTCTTAAAATATAACTGTACATACAAACGTCTTGTATTGTAATAAACATTGTTTATTACATATTTCTGAATAATATATGGCGTTTTGTGGGCTGAATTACTCAGTTATCGCCGTCCGAGGTGGCCGAGGGGTTCTAGGCGCTCCAGCCCGGAACCGCGCTGCTCCTACGGTCGTAGGTTCGAATCCTGCCTCGGGCATGGATGTGGGTGATGTCCTTAGGTTTAAGTTGTTCCAAGTCTAAGGGACTGATGACCTCAGATGTTGAGTCTCATAGTGTTCAGAGCCATTTGAACCATTTTGAACTCAGTTATCTTCAGCTAAATCACGAGGTGCCGTTGTCGTCGTCCATGAATTGACAGAATCACAAAACTGCATCTTGTCTTGAGGGATACAAACCAGAGATTGCTGTATATCATCCATTTTGTTGTTATTTATAGACAGTGCTGATATGTAGGCTCTCTTTGAAGGGAGTCGCCAAAGTTGGACCTACTTTCTCAGCCTAAAAGTGTCTATCGTCAGCCCACTAATATTCATGTTGCACGTGATGCTGTACAGAATTTCAGCTGAAAAGGTAATCTCATGGTATTCTGAAATAGTGAGAACCCTTTTCAGGTGCCTAGGAATGACTTCACAATACGAGCCATTGATCATGCAGGTTCTTTTATGATATGTAGGCCACCACATACTTTAGTGGATAAAAGAATCCAACTTCATTTGAACTATGGAAAACTTAGTATCGTCTTTTGACGAAAGTTTTATGAGTTCAACAATGTTATCCACAATATGGTATTTTTACTCCTTCCACCAACATATCGCAGACTTATTCGCAGTAAACGAGAAATTGCCGTCGTGAAAACATGTTTCCTTTTTTGCAGTAAAAAATGCACTGATCCACTCAGCACCATAATCGTAAAAAAAAAAAAAACAGAAATTTATAAATTTCGGACTAGTTGCCTTTCTCGGACAATGAGAGGGAGAGAGCGAGAGAGAGAGAGAGAGAGAGAGAGAAAGAGAGAGAGATTAAACAAATTATAAGTTACATTTCCGGTCGTATATTCAGATTGTCGCCACTTTCAGGTCTACGTCTACGCTTTTTGTACTTGATAGCAGCCATGAACCGCACATCAAATTTTAGCGCGGCTTTGATCGGTAATGCAGTCGTGAGTATTTCCGCTGTGACGCAACGTTAGCATCCCCACCGGTAGGGACTGGGAGTTTGTGTCGTCCTTATCATTTCATCATCATCATCATCATCATCATCATCATCATCATCATCATTCGTGTCAGTGGATTGGACTGTGTAAAAACATTCGACTGTGTAAAAATTGGGACTTTGCAAGGGCGCTGTTGACTGCGCAGTTGAGCGCCCCACAAACCAAACATCTTCATCATCTCGACCGGTAGGCGTCATTAAACTGGGCATGCCTCTGCTATAGGCAATTCGTGCTGTTCCTGCCTGCACTTCAGTCAGCTTAGTATTCTTAGCCACTAATCAATGTAACGTAACTCTATGCCACGTTTGATTTAATAGCGGGTGGAGTAACCGTATGTGTAACGTAACAGTCTACGTCGTATTGCAGTGTATTTTTGGAACAATATATTTAAATTTTTACCAGGTACATCTGATTTTTTTTGTCTGTAATTTTCTACTGTTATCTCCTATACGTGTTCTTTTTAGCTGTCAGGAACCCCTTCTAGCCGAAATGGAATCTTTTTCGGCCATGGCCAAGACAACAGGATATTAGCAGCTACGACCAAGTGTTCAACCTAGTTGGGAATCAGAGGGTAGAAAGCTACAAAAGTTTATCAATCTTATCGCCATGCGCAACTACCACAGAGAACAAAATCTAAATATTTGGTCCCAGCTGGATAGAGCAGCGCCCGTACCTTGTCCTCAACTATCTGGATTATTCTGTCTGCGATCACTCCAGTTACTACAGTCGAGCCTTATTAAGATATAAGAGACGATCCGAGGGTGTTTGTGAGGATTCGTAATTGATTGCAGGGAAGACGGCAGTGTTGCATCCAAATGCAAGAGTGTCACTTGGAAAGTTTGTACGGTTGTACAGTTGACTGTAACTTGTAGTGAGTTAAAGTGGTGTTTCTTCTTAAGGTAGGCCATGGGTGAAATTTGAGCTCAGTTGCACAGTAACATATTACGAAAGTTTATACACTACTGGCCATTAAAATTGCTACACCAAGAAGAAATGCAGACGATAAACGGGTATTCATTGGACAAATATATTATACTAGAATTGAGATGTGATTACATTTTCACGCAATTTTGGTGCATAGATCCTGAGAAATCAGTACCCAGAACAACCACCTCTGGTCGTAATAACGGCCTTGATACGCCTGGGCATTGAGTCAAACAGAGCTTGGATGGCGTATACAGGTACAGCTGCCCATGCAGGTTCAACACGATACCACAGTTCATCGAGAGTAGTGACTGGCGTATTGTGACGAGCCAGATGCTCGGCCACCATTGACCAGACGTTTTCAGTTAGTGAGAGATCTGGAGAATGTGCTGGCCAGGGCAGCAGTCGAACATTTTATGTATCCAGAAAGGCCCTTATAGGACCTGCAACATGCGGTTGTGCATTATCCTGCTGAAATATAGGGTTTCGCAGGGATCGAATGAGGGGTAGAGCCACGGGTCGTAACACATCTGAAATGTAACGTCCACTGTTCAAAGTGCCGTCAATGCGAACAAGAGGTGACCGATACGTGTAACAAATGGCACCTCATACCATCATGCCGGGTGATACGCCAGTATGGCGATGACGAATACACGCTTCCAATGTGCGTTCACCGAGTTGTCGCCAAACACGGTTGCGACCATCATGATGCTGTAAACAGAACCTGGATTCATCCGAGAAAATGAGGTTCTGCCATTCGTGCACCCAGGTTCGTCGTTGAGTACACCATCGCAGGCGCTCCTGTCTGTGATGCAGCGTCAAGGGTAACCGCAGCCATGGTCTCCGAGCTGGTAGTCCATGCTGCTGCAAACGTCGTCGAACTGTTCGTGCAGATGGTTGTTGTCTTGCACACGTCCCCATCTGTTGACTCAGGAATCGAGGCGTTGCTGCACGATCCGTTACAGCCATGCTGATAAGATGCCTATCATCTCGACTGATAGTGATACGAGGCCGTTGGGATCCAGCACGGCGTTCCGTATTACCCGATTCCATATTCTGCTAACAGTCGTTGGATCTCGACCAACGCGAGCAGCAATGTCGCGATACGATAAACCGCAATCGCGATAGGTTACAGTCCGACATTTATCAAAGTTGGAAACGTGATGGTACGCATTTCTCCTCCTTACAAGAGGCATCACAACAACGTTTCACCAGGCAACGCCGGTCAACTGCTGTTTGTGTATGAGAAATCGGTCGGAAGCTTTCCTCATGTCAGGAAGTTGTAGGTGTCGCCATCGGCGCCAACCTTGTGTGAATGCTCTGAGAAGCTAATCATTTGCATACCGCAGCATCTTCTTCGTACCGGTTAAATTTCGCGTCTGTAGCATTTCATCTTCGTGGTGTAGTAATTTTAATGGCCGGTAGTGTATTTCACACACATTTGTACAAAACAGTATAATATTTCATACAGAAGTCAGTGGCGACTCTTAATCACGTGACAAAATGCCGCTGTCCAACTCTGGCGTCGAAGCAACTGCGGAATGCCACGGACTATGAACGACGGCTACGGAGATATGTACGGGTGAACAGACGTGCAACTGTTGAGCAACCGACAGCCCAGATGAGCCAAGGGGCGACCAACAGTGTCTCTTCCACGACCGTTCAGCGAGCGTTGCTGCGTACGCTCCACCGCAACAGGCGCCCGGTTAGTGTATTCACCCTAACGGCTGTTTATCAACGTCGAAGGCTTGAATTTGCACGCTAATACGTAACTAGACGTCCACTCAGTGGCGACAGCTGACCTTTTCAGTTGAATCACGTTTTATGCTCCATCGGACAGATGGCCGCTGGCGCTTACGGCCCTGCAACAATCGTCGGATGGATCCAGGCTGGATCCAGGCTGGAGGAAGTAGTGTTGTGGTCTGGGAAACGTTTTCGTGACGTTTCCTGCGTTATTTCGTCGTTCTGGAAGGTACAATGTATCAACACAAGTATGTATCCAGCCTTGAGGACCTGTCCACCCCTACAAGCAGTCTGTTTTTCCTCGACACGATGTCATCTACCAGCAGAACAATGCAACGTGTCAGACAGATCGCAGTGACCGTGTGAGGTTCTAGGAGCACCAAGATGATTTACCGTACTCTTCTGGTCACCAGACTCTCCGAATTCTAACTCAGTCCACATCGATGGATCCTCAACGGAGAAATATAGTACAGCTGGTTACGACACTGGAGCCAGCGTAGCTCCACAGCCATGTCTGTATCTTCGAGAACCTCACTGAAATTCTTCCTGCACGTCTCACAGTGTTGCGCGCTGCGAAAGATGGTTATTCAGGCTTGTCAACGGTAGTCAAGTAGGCGTGACTGGACGGCGTATGTCAAGACTGGCATAAGGGATGCAGACTTACTTTTGATGTGTCGTTTGAGTCTGAATCACCGAATGTCAAGAGCAATTACGAAGGGACCCCAAGCCATTTTTTCAACGTCAACTTACAAGGGACAATATCGGTAGTTTCCTTCATGAATTAATTGATTACAACGATTTAGCGAATCACTTTGTAGCATAAACAATGATATCACCAGTCTATTCAGGTGTTATTCTTTATGAAAATGAATTGTCATTAGCGAAATAGCTGTAAAGCGGCATTTATATGAAAACAAACTCTAAGTGTCTCTCCAAAAAGTTTCAGAGCGCTCCAGTTTCGAGCGCTTTCTCAACCCGCCTCGCGATCTGCATTGTTTGCTGGCCTCTTTGAACGGGATGCGACCCTCGCTTTGAAGATTCTCTGAGGGATTTGCTACGAAATGCAGCTCCAGTCCCTAACACGCAGCAAAAAGTTCTTCACGAATACTCAAAACAATTTACTCCAACTGCAGCCAAAGCTTCGTCGGTACTTCTGAAAGTTTGTAGTGCAGCCATTCTAGCTTCCTAGTTTGCGTCTGCTGTGTTTTCGACGATCGAAAGCAAACCCAACATCACAAGAGGAAACTAAATGAAAAAGTGAAGAGGAAATTCCGGTACTGGTTTGATAAGTAATAAACATGCAGGCATTACCTGGTTTCCGTATTATCAACAACTATAAGTATCTTCTATTATACCTGAGTACTCTTCAGCCCATACCTAGTGCCTTCTCTTGAAAAACAAAGACGGTGGAAAATATCAGTAAATAAAAAAGTATGCCGCCCGGGGTAGCCGAACGGTCTAGGGCGTCTTGTCCCGGTCCGCGCGGCTCCCTCGTCGGCTCCCTCGGGCATGGGTGTGTGTGTTGTCCTTAGCGTAAGTTAGTTTCAGTTAGATTAAGTAGTGGGTAAGATTAGGGACCAATGACCTCAGCAGTTTAGTCCCATATGACCTTCTCACAACTTTTTTTAAAAATAAAAGAAAAAAAGAAAAAATGTATAAACTGTCTGTAATGCAGGCTTATTCGATACTATACATATTACGCACCGTAAACCACAAATTTAAGATTCTAGAGATCGATTTAAGAACTCGTGCTTGCGTACAACTGTCGAGGAATTACGTTAACAACCACTTGGGAATAAAACGTAAAATCAATAGTTACACTAACAACATATTATTGAAGATCAGTAATGGTCGAATGTTGGTTACAAGATGGACGAGAATAAAAAGAACACAATGATAATGGGGTCTTGTCGAATTAAGTCAGATGATTTTAAGAGAATTAGGGTAAATAATGAGGTGGTAGCTGTAGCATACGAGTTTTACAATTTGGACAGCATAATAATTGAAAATAATAAAACTAAATAGGATTTAAAAAGTAGTCTAACAATCACAGGACAGAGTTTTCTGGAAAAGAAGAATGTAAACATCGAATAGAAATTAAGAGTAAGGTAACTGAGCCGCGCGCGGCTCGCGGTCACTCGTCATCTTCTTTTGGTGGTTATGTCGCCTCGTTTCTTCTTTTAATTCTGTTTACTGGCGTCACTTGGTTGCTGGTTTGCTTGCCCGTGAGCGGCAGCAGCAGCGCTTATCGATAAGTGCACTGTCGTACCATCTCTGGAGCGACCGCTAGTATTTACGGGTCGTCATCTGTGGTGGGAGCTCAGTCTGGACGCAGCAGCAGTGAAGTTGGGGACGAAGCGCCAGTGAGGTGCGGGCAGACAATGCTCGCCGGCCACTGGCGACACACATGAACTGTTCGACGGAAGGAAACTGGAGCGGGAGGACCATTCGTCGGTCGTTCGGTTAGTCGTCTCATCGGACGACGTGTATTTGGTCTTTTGACCGTTTCTGGGCCTCGTCACTTGGTCATCTTGCCGGACGTGGGTCGGTTCCTTCACTGTGCAGAGATGTCGTGGCCAATGAGCAAGAGTTACCTTTGCATGGATGGGACCGAGCCAGGGTGCCCGGGTCGCCGTGTCTCGGAGTCCCTACCGGACATGGAGTTCAGTCGGATTGGAGCTGCAGTCAGCTTCGGACAGCCAAGACTCACCCGACCGTCGCTGACACGTAACTTGAGTGGGAACGACCTGGGTTGGTCGTTCGGTCGGTCGTCTCATCGGACGACGTGTATCTGGTCGCCGACCGCTTGTGGAAATTCTGTGTGTGTCGATTTAATTCGTCTTTGTTGTTTCACAGTGATTGCTTTTACGATTGTTCGAGTTCTTGTGCAAGTGTGTTTACGTCGAACTGTGTGTAGCTTCTGTGATTTCCACTGAGCACATGAATGCTGTCTGCGTACTGGACTAGGCAGTTGGTCGGTTGCGACAGAGGGAATTGATTATGTAGTTGGTTGGTTCTTCAGCCGTTCCTAGGTCGTGCTGCAACGCGATTGTTTAGTGTTATGCTTGGCTGCCTGTCTTACCTAAACTGTGGTTAGAGTTTCCTCCCCAGGCCGACCCTTGGAACACTTCGGAGCATCACTTTGTTGTTTGTGAATGTTATTTTATTTGGTCGCAGGTACTGTGCCAGGCCTTCAGCCGCGTATTAATATTGTCTGTTTTACGTTTAGTATATGGCCTTCATCCGTGTTCTGTTAATGTTTATCTTAAGGTGGTCTTTCATTATTCGTGAGTTATTGTTTGGGCCTTCACCCGACAAGATACTTCAAGTTTTCTGTTGTACTGTGTAAAAGCTTATCATTAAAGCCTCTCTTTTATTATGCAAAATTTTTTATGGGGCTTTCAGCCGAAGAATTACTTTGACTTTTCCTTAATATAGCCTTAGTCGAAATTTGTAAATGCTTGGCTTTTAAAGAATTTCCTTAGCTGATCTGAAATATTGTTTCGGCCTTTAGCCGAGAAGATATTGCAATTTTAATTAAGTAAGGCTTTCAGTCGTTACTCTAAATCCTGCTGTTTTAAAAGGAATAATTTAAACTTATTCTGGAGAAGTTAGTTGGGCCATCAACCCAGAATTGATCATTGTTGTTTTAAAGAGAAAACTGTGCATTTGTTTGAGGAATAAAGTTGTGTGTGTTCTTGTATAACTAACAGTAATTGACCTTGGCCCGTTTCCACAACCTGATCCGCTCTGTTGTGCGAAATCAGATTTCAGTAACATTTTCTCATAATATTTAGCTGCAGTGCTGACTAGTGTGCAGCACAAGAGTGGGCAGTAATCGGTTCAGAGTAAGAGGAACGGAAACTTCAGAACTGTGGTATTACGAAAGAATACTGAACATTAAATGGTTAAAACGGATAATTAATCAAATATGGGCTAAAATGGGGGATGAGTTGATGGGATACATTTGGCACCAAGAAACAGTTAATTTGGTAATAGAGGGAAGTGTTGGCCGTAAAAATTGTAGTGGGAGACCAAGATTAAAATAAAGTAAAAAAATTATATATATATATATATATATATATATATATATATATATGTGTGTGTGTGTGTGTGTGTGTTGCATTACCCACGCAGATATGAGGAAATTCTATACAGTGGCATGAAAAGCTGCATCAAGCCAATCTTAGGATTGGAGACTACAAAACGAACTGCCCTGCAATGATTTTAACTATATCATTATTCAATGAGTATCCTACACTGAGAGTAATGCTTTAAGGGTTTGCCTCTTTAACATAGAATCATAACAAACTGAAGAACAAGATACCTTACAAGACTAAAAATAAAATGTATAATATGCTGTTATAACTTTTACTCTTCGTTAACACTGTTTTCTTTCACCAATCAATCTTTGGGATACTTGACCTCTTTATTTGAATATTTAGTTATTTTATGGATACAAATAACTTATGAAATCCACTAACATCTTAAGCTCATATCAACAGTTGAAATTTGTGACTACCAGTTCCAATGTATTCCTTACAATGATGCATAAATTGGTACATAATTCTCTCAAATATCGGTGTTGTCCGATGTACAATAAGTGAGGCAGTTAGTACATCATTTCACTTAAGTATTTATAGGTGTCTGAGATACCGACATCACGTACTCTCGCAGGAAAGTCTACCATGGACACATTATTTCTCAAGGTAGCTCTACCAATGTCGATCAGAAACATAAGCAGTTTAGAAATACGTGTCCCACACTCATTGCACATCCAAAGACCTCGTACCATTTTAAATACCCATTTCGGACTATTGCTTCCTTGCCCTAAAATTCTAACTTTTAGATCATCTACCATTTGTACAGTTCTTACCTAAGAAGTTTGGCATAACCTATGTACGGCATTACAGCGGTCATACACAGTGGGAAAGGAAAAATGGATAGAAAAATTGTGACACAAGTAACGAATCATTGGATAAGCATGAATTTATACCACAAGACTATCGATGATAAAAAGTAATGGATAAAGTTTGGAAGGCAAACGCAACCAAAATGTAAAACAACGGCATTTCAAGAAACCAAAGGGAACTTCAATTACACCCAGTTCACGTTAAAGAAAGTTAGATGGACGTTTCTTTCATGGACTGAAAATTTTGGTTTCCGGGGCAAGAAGCAAACGGTGGTGTGTTAAACTGTGCAACCAGGAGCGTCCTAATGCAGTGGTACGACATTGCGTTCTGTAACTTCGTAGCTGAAGAAACGGCTGTTGCCAAGACGTGAATTTCCTAATAAATTCAATAGCTAATGACATACACCAAACTGACTGCCAAATAGTATGAATCCATGAACCATAGCGCAGTAGCGTTGCTGTGCAAAGGAAAGAAACAGGGGAAGCGATGAGTTAAGTAACTATTGCGGCACACGTCTAATTTAGGAAAAGTCTGTTGCACCGATATCGGAGTAGCCAGACAGGGTATGAACCTCACTGCTTTAGAATATAATTTTTAGTGAAATAAGTACCCAGCAACATATTTACATCTGTAGTCGGGAAACGGCTGCGAAAATTGCTGCGATTTCTCATTGCATCACAGATAACTCTTTCTTCTCGTTTCATTCCCGTTAAAAGCTTCTGTACGTGCGGAATTAGTTCAGTCTTGTCTTCACGGTCACTGTGATTCATGAGTCAGCAGTGTTTCGCTATTACTGTAGTGGCAAACAAAGTTAATTAGCGCCCTAGGCAATCACTGATGCTAACTTTTTTTTTCTTTTTGTTTAATTCTCCCCGACACCTCCTCCTATTTTCCAGTGTTAGTGGGCTAAGTTAGAATGCGTCAATGAAGCCAAATAGCAATGTAGATGTTTTTGATTATTGTCCTTTAAGGGAAGAGTAATTTTAAGTCTGGAGCTCTTTACTGCCTGTTTCGTAAAGAGCTCGTCAAAATTCCATTTTCAGACTTTGAACCAACAAAACTGTGTAAAATTGTATGTCATAACAATAATTCACTGCGCCGAGGCATACATAATTAGGACTGCCTATTGTCTTCTTTACCATGGCCTATTGGCTTCTTTACCATGGAAGTAGAAAAGGACAAGAAACTGCCATTTCTAGATGTGCTGGTCACAAGGGACGGCGAAAACCTGGGACACAGCGTGTATCGAAAACCGACACACACGGACCGATACCTGCACAAACTGTCAAACCACCACCCGAGCCAGAAAAGAGGCATGATTAGTACGCTCGTAACGAGAGCAGGACGAATATGTGAGCCTCAACACTTCAAACGAGAAATGAAACACCTGGAAACTGTTCTGAGGAGCAATGGGTACTCCACAAATTACATTAGAAGTGTAACAGAGCCAAACACTCGGCGAAGTAAGGAACCAGAAAAAGAAATGTCGGGTACGGCCTTTCTGCCATACATTCCCAGAGTGACGGACAGAATTGGCCGTATATTGCGCAAACACGGCGTAAAGACAATTTTCAAACCGACGAGGAAGATCAAAGAGTGTCTTAGATCGGCGAAGGAGAAAAGAGACCCACTTGCAATGTCGGGAATATGCCGTATACCTTGCACATGCGGAAAAGTTTATGTCGGAATGACTGGACGATCCATTAACACCAGGATCAAAGAGCATAAGCGACATTGCAGGTTGGGGCAGGTGGAGAAATCGGCCGTGGCAGAGCACGCACTGAATGAGACCGACCACGTAATAAAATTTGCCGACACGGAAGTTCTGGCTGTAGAGAAGCACTATCACACGCGCTTGTTCAGAGAAGCTGTAGAAATCCAAAAACACGCGAACAGTTTGAACAAGAAAGAGGAAAGCCTTAAGGTAAAGGGATCCTGGCTTCCCGTACTGCAGCGAACGACCGTCGCAGGTAGCAAAAGGAGAACCGCACCGGAAATGACCGCGGAGAAGCCCTCGGACGTTGGCGCGCCAGGTACATATAGTCGGCGGCCGCGAGCTCGCCTCCAGTTCACCACCGGCAATGGAGGGTGAAACTTTGACAATGCCAGCCACTAGTGCTGGCGAAACGTCAGAAAAATCATTAGATGAACGTCGGCCGAAGAACCCGAGACAGAAGCCAATAGGCAGTTTGTCAACAAGTGGCCACGAAAGCCTTAACAATTTTGTATAATTAGGACTGCTTGAATATCTTTATGGTTTGGCTGCTAAAATTCGTTAATTAGCCATTATGTTCCTTGATAACAGTAAACCTTAAAGTCGCATTTGAGTTCCTACATGTCCGTTTACATCTGTGCTTCGCAGGCCACATTACGGTGTATGGCGGAGGGAGCTTTGTATACCAATGTGACTTCCCCCTTTTCCTATTACAGTCGCGTATCGTGCGCGATATGAGCGAATGCTGGCAAGCCACTGTGTGTGCTCAAATCTCTGTAATTATACCTTCATAGTATTTTTGTGAGATGTGTGTAGAGTGAGCAATATAATTGTTGACTCTTGTAGAAACGCTCGCCGAACTGTAACAGCAAACCACTCAGTACTCTCCTCTTACAGCGTCTGCCATTGGAAGTGGCTGAGCATTTGCGTGATGTTTTTATGCTTAATGAATGAAGCTGTAAAGAACGCTTGCTCTTTCTTAGACCCTCTGTATTTCCTATATCAGTTCTATTTGGTACGGATCCCAGACTGACGGGCAATATTAAAAGTCTGGTTGGAACGATGGTTTTGTAGTGAATTACAATTGCTGAAGGTTCTTGAAATGAATCACAGTCTGGCACAGCCTGTCTCATCTGCAGTTAGTTTTATGTGGTTGTTTACTTTAAATCGCCACGTGCGCGTACGTCTACATATTTTATGGATGTGACTGCTACCAGTGATTGTCCTGCAATCGTGTAATCGTACAACGACGGGCCTTTACGCGTATTTGTGTGTAATGCGTGACATTCGCCCATTTGCTTCAGAAGGCAAACGATGATATTATTCAGATTCTTTCTGTATAAGTTTTTAACACAAGGAATACACAATGAAAACTCAAACACTTACAGAAGATGTTTTTTTCGTTGCGCGGTAATTGTCATTTGTAGCATAAAAATAGTGAGATATGTTACTTGTCTTCGTGCGTAATACGAGGCCTAAAAAGTGTAATCTAAAGGAAAATTTGTGTTTTTCTGAATTTTGAGATCTAAAAAATTTAGTCTTTCCTTGGATGGAAAAAAGCTTTTCAGATATTTTCGCAGAAAACAAAACAGTAACATCTAGTAGCGAAATCTCCATACAAGAAAGACGTAGATCTCATAGATCAGTTGTTTATTCTGTGAAAATGGACGTAGCGGTTGCCCTACGAAAAGAACTCTGCAAAGACTTGCTCTGGACGGAAATAAGCACATTTAGAGTTGCCAGAAATTGGTAGTCCTGTGACAGTGAAGGACTGAAAATGGACTATTGAACCACTTTAAATCTCGACGAGGAAAAAAAAATGGCCAAGTGCAAGTATGACTCACGCACTGAGAGTTCCATAAAAACTTGATTATGTATATAGAGGGTTCGTCCATTCTGGGAATTGAGAATCTCGACGATTTTTGCCTGTTATCGATACCGATTCTGGCAAGATGTTGGTTCCGGGAATGCTAAGACTAACCTTTGCAGTAGTTCCTCAGATTAGCACAGACTCACAAAAAGAAGCGAGAACAGGACAGTGTGTGTGTGTGTGTGTGTGTGTGTGTGTGAGAGAGAGAGAGAGAGAGAGAGAGAGAGAGAGCAGAATCAAGTATAATTTAGTTACTTACTAAAACATTACTACAGCTTACATTTTATGTTTTCATGCAGTAATGTTCGGCTGTTATGTGTTTGACGGAAGATGATTGCAAGGGATGTAGCGTATGTCCATATGGCAAAAGATATTTTTATGTAATATAATTACAACCTAACTCGTTTTAAATGTAATTTCTTCATGATTTTCTTTCATACGTCTCCATTCTTTTTTTGCTATTTTAGTGTCCCCACTCCCTCTTTGATATTTTCCTCCTCCTCCTCCTCCTCCTCCTTCTTCTGCCTCCTCTTCTTCTTTCGCCGTTCTTTATCCTTTATTCCTCTGTCCTTTTTCTTTTCCTTCGGCCATCATCGAACTGCACCCAGACCGAAACGGCGAAAAAGCGTTTTGTCCCGGTTTGCACACCCTAATTACGCCTCTGACTGGAGCCTACACTGCACCGTACACGTGCGTAGTACGGGAAACGTTATGGAGTCCAGAGTTGTCTCCAGAGCACCAGGGTGAGATGAGCAGGAAACTGACGCTCTGAGGCGGCAGAAGGGGAAGGAAACGGAACCCGCCGGCTGGAACTGCTATGAAAGCGCCGAGCGGCTCCGAGGCAGAGAAAGTGGTGCGCCCACGCCGAGCCGGTACGCTCGCTCGCCGCCTCCTGCCACTTTCCACGCGGCCGCTGAGGCGACGCCGACATCACGGGTCGTCTTCTCTGGACTCTGCCAGTTACCATTGGTTCCTCGGTGGATATTTCTAGGGTTCCGTGCCTTCATCTGCAAAAACAGACCCCCTGTAGGCTCGCCGTGTTGTCTGTCAGTCGGTCTATCTGTCCAACGATTTCTTTCTTTCTCTCTCGGGCCTTTATCCCGCTCCAACGCGGGGTCGGCTTTGTTATGACGGATTTGGCAGTGTTACTTGCAGAGGGTGGCCAGATGCTCCTCCTGCCGCCACCCCGAACCCCCCGGGACGGAAGTAGTGTACCCCAGCTGTCTGCGTCTAGTGTAAGTCATGAAAGTGTGCGAACGTTTTCAAATGTCTGTGAGTCGTGTAACTGAGGCGGAACTGGGGGACCAGCCCGGTATTCACCTAGCGGGATGTGGAAAATCACCTAATAACCACATCCAGGCTGGCCGGCATACCGGCCCTCGTCATTAATCCGCCGGGCGGATTCGATCCGCGGCCGGCGCGCCTACCCTGTCCAGGAAGCAGCGCGTTAGCGCTCTCGGCTACTCTGGCGGATTTATCTGTCCAACCATTAAGAAACCTTTTTCTCAGGAAAGAGTAGACGGATCAGGTTCAAATTTATGTCACATATTAAGATCTACGGTCCACTGGAGGTGTAAAAATTGTATGCATCTATGTCACTTCAGTCAAAAGTCCTCTGGCCACTTCCTTTTATATGTCCGGGCTAATCTAAGGAACTACTGTAGAGATTCTGATATGGTCTTGGATATCCTGCGGCCAATGTATGGCTAGTATTGGCATCCATAACGGACGAAAATCATTGAGATTTTCGATTCCCAGGATTGATGACCTATGTAGGGCGTAATTCAAAAGTAATTCTACACACGTCATGGGTGTAATGTACGCATCAAAATCAGAGTAAAATATAAAATAAAGATTTGTTTGAAAATGCTTTATTTCATAATTTTGCAGTAGGGCATGGATCACAAGTGTAACACAAACAATACAACATTAATTCTTCTCAGAAAGCAATGACACGAAGAGACCTGAAATTCAACTGAACTATGTACTGTACGTTTACTCCAGCACTTGTTCAAAATGATGTCCATGTAGACGAAGATAGTGACACGCTCGACGTCTTATCGCTGTCGGAATGTTTCAGGCTCAGTTCTTCTCATTCTGCACAGTTGCACAGCTATTTTCAGTTCGCTGCTGCAGTTGTGCTACATTCTCGGTTGCAACACCATACATAGGTCCCTTGAGACACCCCAAAGGTATAAGTCCAATGGTTAAGGTCCGGAGATCTGACAGGCCAAGCAACTGGTCTTGCACGACCTAGACACTTATCATGATAAGCAACTCTGAGTACTTGCCCGCGAAAGGCAAAGCTCCCGAGTTCGAGTTTCGGTCTGGTATACAGTTTTAATCTGCCAGGAAGTTTCATAACGGCGCAAACTCCGCTGCAGGATGAAAATCTCATTCTGGAACTTTGAGATAGTCTCTTGCTTCCCGACTGAAATGCTAAGGGACACCGTCGATAAAGTAACACGATTCTATGTGCAGGCGAACACGACACGCCAAAAGCCTGTACTGCGCCATGATGTAACGTCTACCATAAATGAAATTATGTAAGATAACTCCGAAATAAAGCAGTTTCAGATAGAGCCTTACTTAACATTTCACTCTTATCTTGATCCTTACCTTATACCCACGAAGTGTGTGCAGTTACTTTTGAAACGCTATATACATACATTATTAAGTTTCTATAGAATCCTAAGTGCTCGAGTTCTGCTCGCACTTGGACATTCTTTATTCTCGTTGGATTTTAACGAGGTTTCAACAGTCCGTTTTGAGCCCTTCTTTGTCGCAATGATATCAATTTTTGGCAACTCTACATGTGTTTACATCTCTCGGGGACGAGTTCAAGTGCATTAATTTCTTTCCAGAGTTCTTTTCGTAGGGCAACCGCAACGTTCATTTTCACAAAATGAAGGAAACCACAACAACTGTTGAATCAGTAATATTTTATTGTTTAGAACCGGTTTCGGAATAATATAATTCCGTCTTCTGCCATACACTGCAACGACGGAAACAGTATGTCTCAATTATGGATAAGCAATCATTCAAAAATAAAATGTAACAGCAAACTGATGGCTGAGCATTGCTCGCATAAACCGTGAAAGAACTAAGGTCTTTAACCCTATGTTTTTTCGAAACAAAACATCTGTGTCCTACTTTATAAAATAGGGAATCTAAGAACTAACTAAAACGAAAAAAATGCATTAAAAATCAGTCTCCAGAATCACGAAACACCTAAGAAATATTAAAAAGGACCACACAATATGCGAAAGACACGTAGGCTTCCTACAGCAACCATGTCTTGCTTATCTGGTTGTACTAACAAGCAAATCATGAACGGAGAGTTCAAATCAGTGTTTTTAATGGGCATTGTACGATCAGCTCACTCTGGTGTACAATATCGGTTCAGTGTATCCTGGTCTCTGAATTTTCTTTTCATTCTGAGTAACAGGACTTGAAACTGGCCACTCCTCACTAACAAGGGCGTGTTAGACGAGCCTTTCACCGTTAAAAAAATTATTGCTGGTGACACGTAAAGAATCTGATAATACTACGAGATGGAAAGGTAAACGTGAAAATGAAGTAGCCAGATTATGCTCCTGATCTGCTAGCAAAAGATGATGCTCTATCAAACATCGAAAGGCGAAAATACACTAAAAGAGTTAGTGTGTCCTTCGTCATTATTAGTTGCGTGGAAATAAACGGAACGCAGGTGAGCTGACAACACACGTTACCTCGGTTCTGGCTTGATTCGTCTAGTTGACTGCGTTCAGAAGATATATAAAATGGTGGTGGTGAAAAGTTCCTATGGAACCAAACTGCTGACGTCATCGGTCCCTAGGCTTACACACTACTTAATCTAACTTAAACTAACTTACGCTAAGGACAACATACACACCCATGACCGAGGGAGGACTCGTTCCTCCGACCGGGGGGAGGGGGGGGGGGGAGCCGCATGTATGAAGTAAGAGATCAGGTTTTAGAAGTCGGGAAAAAATGATGCCCATAAAATGTCTGAGTGTTGAGTGTTGATGTACAAAGTTACCAAAGCAATAGAATGCATTCTTAATAACAGACATGTCTTTTTCTGCTAAATTTACTTGCTGGTACTTAATTTTTCATGCTTGTTTCTCAAGTAATTGCGTATGGTATCGGATATTTGTTGTTCCAAACTGTCTGATGGAAAATATAAGAAAAATGTATTGATTACCACGCCACCTTACGAAACAACCACTCCTGTAAGACATCGTCTTCTCAATTCTAGACTCTCACCTTTAACTTGCAGTGTTTTCCCTGACCTCTCTAAGGTTTGCTGTGCGCCTGTGGCAGATGGCTTAGCAGAATGCGCTGTTGGCCTACTTACCTTATTACTACATATGCTGAAGGCAGGCTGGCACGTTCTCCATCTTCGGTGTGACAGGTCGCTGGCAGTCAGTGGAAGCAACGATTTCCACTTCGCGTTTCCCTGACTTGAGTTACCGAATGTGGTACTCAGCCGGCCCATAAGCGACCACTTTCTCGATCTTGGCTGCTCTGCATCAGCTGCCACGCGAAGTATCTCTGCGAGAGCTACCTCTGCTCAGCGTCTCTCTCACGACCCTTTGTAACCCTCGCATGATATACATCTACATACGTCTCCACTTGCCAACACACTGGGTGATGACGAGTGCGTTTGGTACTATTACAATTCCACTTCTTTAATATTCTACTTGCGAATAAGGCGCAGGAAGAACGACTTAGATAAGCTTCCCTACGAGCTCGAATTTCTCTGATTTTTACATCCATTATCTTTACGTGGGATTTATGTTGGAGTAATTAATATGTTGCTTAACTCCTCTAAAAAGGTACGATTTCTAACAGTAACCCACTCCGTGATGCAAAACGCATGATGTGTAGCGCCTACCATAGGAGACTGATGAGATTTTCATGACCTCACTTCGAGGCATACCAAAATTAGCGCCGAACCAGAACTCTTGCGAGCGGTCTAAGGCGCTGCAGTCGTGGACTGTGCGGCTGGTCCCAGCGGAGGTTCGAGTCGGGCATGGGTGTGTGTGTTTGTCCTTAGGATAATTTATGTTAAGTACTGTGTAAGCTTAGGGACTGATGACCTTAGCAGTTAAGTCCCATAAGATTTCACACACACGGAACCTTTTGTCTTTCACAGACAATTGCTCTTCCCACTAAGCTGTCCTAGTACGACTCACTATCCGTCCGAGTGTACCACTTTCCTACCTATTCCTGTGGCAGAGCTGGTCACGATGCATGCAACCGTTCTATGGATTTTTATGCAGCACTTCCTATTATTTGATGCGCAGATCCGTCAAGGGCATTCTTTGGTTTGTTACTAGTCTCGCTCAGACGCTACCATCGTCAGATATTCATTGCGCTGATGGCAACACGTTAAAGCTTTAAAGCTTCGCTCGGCGTCAGTTTCATCACAAAGTGGTGCTTTGAATCCAAGTCAATGAGCTCTCGAACAAGGCGGCATGATTAAGTAGTTCAAGAGCAAAGGACGAAAACAGACACGGGAACTCGCCCAAGGACGGCCCTGTAGCTTCAAACGGATAACAGTGCTTAAGCAGAGCTCGACCTTGTTCTGCCCGAGACACATAAACCGTGAAGAAATATGGACGAACGGTATATCGGAAAAATAGAGGCGTCCTCGTCTGACTTTCCGGTTATGTATTTCAAACTTCGAAACAGATCAAGGCTACGCTGGTGGATGTCTCTAAACGCCGATAATTTCACGACTGGATTCTTCTTTTATAACATGTTCGTGCGTACATCTATATCTAGGTAACTACTCCATAGTTCACAGTTCAGTGTCTGGCGGGGGGGTGGGGGGTGGGGGGATTCACGAACCACTTTCACACTATTTCCCTGCTGTCTCACTCTCGAGCAGCTAGCGGGGTAACGAACACATAAATCCGTACGAGCTCTGATTTCTCTTCTTTTATTGTAGTGATAATTTCTCTCCGTGCAGGTGGGCGTCACCAAAACACTTTCTCGTTTAGAGGAGAAAGTTGGAGACGGAAAATTTGTCAAAATATCTCGTCTCATCAACACGTCTTTGTTTTAATGACTGCTACCCCAAAGCACGTATCATATCCGTGAAAGTCTCTCCCGTATTTCGCGATATTACAAAACAAGCTCCCCTTCTTTGAAATTTTTTGAGGTCCTCCGACGGACAAATGTAGTGCAGGTAGTCTCTGTAGCTGATTTGTTGCACCTCCTTAGCGTTCTGCCTACAAAACGCAGTATTTGGTGGCCTCACCCATAAAATTATCTATACGATGGATCCATTTTAAGTTTTTCGTAAATATCATTGCCAAGCATTTATCTTAAGTGACAGCCTTTGTGTTTGTGGATTAGATCGTATAACCGAAACGGACTCATTTGATTACTTATGTGGATGACATCCCACTTTTCATTACTTCAGGTGTCTGAGCCTGGTAGCTGAGTGGTCAGAGCGACGAAATGTCATCCCTAACGGCTCGGGTTCGATTCGCGGTTGGGTCGGGGATTTTCTCCGCTCAGGGACTGAGTGTTGTGTTGTCCTTATCATCATCATTTCATCCCCATCGACACGCAAGTCGCCGAAGTGGCGTCAACTCGAAAGACTTGCACCGGGCGAACGGTCTAGCCGACGGGAGGCCCTAGCCTCAGGTCAAGTGGCATTTTTCGCACCATGCATACATCATAGCTAAATCAGTTTACAATTGGCTTCGGTGTTCTAATGATATGATTAGAAGGTACATCACAATATCATCCGCAAAAAATCTAAGAGGTCTGTTCAGATTGTCTCCTAAATTATTTATACAGACTAGGAACACCAGAAGGCATATAATACTTCATAGGGGAAAGCCCGATATCACTACCGGTTTACTCGTAAGCTGCGTAAGTAGCTTGGGTCGAATGGATGGATGTCGATGACAGCAAGCAGCACTGCGATTATGCTGAGACAGCGGATGATCAATGAATTTATCGTCGAGAGAAAGTGGGTGTACGATGCCAGTACGGCCACTCTGAAGGCAAACGGCAGTAGGCTGTCCCGCAGGAAGCATCGTGATATTCGCTGTAATAGATTAAGGAGATCACAGAAACCTAAATATCATGGCAGGAGAAAAAACGAACGTGTTTCATCTTAAGCACTGCACTTCGTCGCTTGGTTGTTAATATCTCAATATTTATTTGAAGCGAGAAGAAATGTTGTGAAAAATTTAAACTTTTTGATCAGATAGAGATCTCAGCCCGTCTAAATGATAAATGCAGACCACATTCGCTTGGATATTTTCAAGAGAACAACGCCCCGTTGTTATAATCCTTCGTTAAGAGTGCACAATACATTTTACGAAGGTGATGCCCCACAGCTCTAAATACCTGAAGAACATTGTGTTCTGCAGACAGGAGCTGCTGGTAAAATTTAGTTATTGAAGAACCAGATCTGATTCACGGGACATCATCATGTTCATTTGATCTCTAGGTGATAAGAAAATCACGTAATGTATTATTTGACGCAATTATGTTTTATGAACCTGGCTGTTCAATACAGAAATTTGAATTGTAGCTCTGTAGAACACGTTTTCGAACTCTTCATCACTGAATTCGATGTGTGTTTGAAGTAAAACAATTTTTAAACAAATAGTGTTACTTGCCTTTCTTTTTTTTCTGTTTATAATTTTGGGGCGCACTCGGCTCACGTTACTTTTTGTTGCATTTGCAAGCGAACTTCGGTTTCTTTTGCATCCGAAATGCCTTCATTTTCTTGTGCGTCAAGTTGATTGTATCGTATAATGACGGGACACAGTATCTTTCTTTCGGATTCTTCGTCACGATTCAACCTCTTCGTCGTTCACTGTTGAAAGCAAATTGCACATTGTTATTCATAAAAATGAATTCAGAGTCGAATGCACCTCTGCAAAGACGCACATGGGAAGTAAAATAGTGTCACAATGACGTTGTGTGTCGTGTTCAGAAATTTGGAGGTCATTACACCCTAGCAACATAATGCCTCCTCACACCATAATACATGGACCACCAAACCGCTCTTGTTCGACAATGTTCCTAGGTGCATTACACGTTCGCGTGATCGTTTTGGTGTTCCAGGTGTTATGGTGTGGGGAGTAATGGTCCTGCATTGGCATACTGTCCTGCAT
Source organism: Schistocerca cancellata (assembly GCF_023864275.1). Lineage (NCBI taxonomy): Eukaryota > Metazoa > Arthropoda > Insecta > Orthoptera > Acrididae > Schistocerca > Schistocerca cancellata. The sequence continues at coordinate 426,563,463 of NC_064633.1, forward strand.
TGGCATACTGTACACTCATCGGTCAAAGGTTATGTGGCACCGTACTCATTCCCCATGTGCGTCTTTTGAGTGGTGGATTGGGCTCTGACTTCTCTTTTATGGATGACAATGGGATATCACGTCGAATAGCACAAGTGAGGGAGCTATTGGAACGAAATGATGTTCGGCGGATGGACTTGCCTGCCATTTCCCCGACTTGAATACCGCAGAACACTTTTGGAATGGGTTGGGGAGACGTACTGCGGCGCGTCCACATGTACCAGCCATCATCCAGCTGTTGTAACCGCGCTCGTGGGGGAGTGGAACGCCCTACCACAACAAGTGCACGTTGCAGTCCAAACATTGCTCTCACAAGGAAACCTCCCCATTGCACCCCCCTCAGATTTAGTTATAAGTTGGCACAGTAGATAGGCCTTGAAAAACTGAACACAGATCAATCGAGAAAGCAGGAAGAAGTTGTGTGGAACTACGAAAAAAATTAGTAAAATATACAAATTGAGTAGCCCATGCGCAACATTGGCAACATCAAGAAGAATGTGACTTCAGGAGCGTCGTGGTCCCGTGGTTAGCATGAGTAGCTACGGAATAAGAAGTCCTTGGTTCGAGTCTTCCCTCGACTGAAAATTTTACTTTCTTTATTTTCGCAAAGTTTTGATCTGTCCGTTCGTTCATTGACGTCTCTGTTCACTGCAATAAGTTTAGTGTCAGTGTTTTGCGACCGCACAGCAAATCCGTGCGATTAGTAGACGAAAGGACGTGCCTCTCCAATGGGAACCGAAAACATTTGATCGCAAGGTCATAGGTCAACCGATTCCTCCACAGGAAAACACGTCTCATATATTCTATACGACACTGGTGACGGCATGTGCGTCACATGACAGGAATATGTTGTCGATCCACCTAACTTGTACACTTAGCGAATGGGTAAAAAGATTCTTCTACCTTGCCCGATTTAGGTTTTCTTGTGGATGTGATAACACTCCCAAAAAAGTGATGAAAATATAAGAGTTTTTCACATAACCTGAAAATAAAAAATTAAAATTTTCACTGGAGGGAAGACTTGAACCTAGGACCTCTCGTTCCGTAGCTGCTCTTGTTAACCACGGGACCACGGCGCTATTTGACAGCCACTCTCCTTGATGTTGCCTATCTTCGCATGGACTACTCAGTTTGTATATTTTACTAATTTTTTTCATAGTTCCACACAACTTCTTCCTGTTTTCTCGATTGATCTGTGTTCAGTTTTTCAAGGCCTATCCACAGTGCCAACTGATAACTAAATCTGAGGGAGGTGCGATGGGGAGGTTCCCTTGTCAGTAGTGCTCACACAACCTATTAAGAACGACGTTCCGCCTTTTGTAATACCCAGGGAGCCACCATAAATCGCGGTGACCTCAGTGTAATTATACTCTCTGAATAAAAGTGTCATTTTTGTTCTAGTTGCGCGTTTATTTAAGTTACTTTCTTACTACATTGTAGCTGACCTTCCTTGACAACAAAAATGGTTCAAACGGCTCTAAGCATATGGGACTTAACATCTGAGGTCATCAGTCCCCTAGATTTTTCATTATTAAATTTGCACACCAGTACAGTTTCGGCAACGTGCCATTGTTTGGCAGACGTAAAAAACTAGTACAAGATAAAATTTATTGTGTTCCTTTTTGTCAAGTTCCTAAATAAAGGTCCAACCACGCAACGGCTCAGGAAGTAAATATAACGTCGTTTTTAAATTTTACACAAACTGTGGAGCAAACCTTTTATTCTACTCCAATTCCTTCGATTAGACCAAGTGGAGTAGGTGTTACGATACAGTCACATTAGTGAGTTGCAGTGGTTTCGATCTCCGTCCGCCTGTGCTGCTTCTCGTTCACGATTCGCCTATGCTGGAATGGTTCAACTTATAAACCTTTACAGGGCCTTACCTCATAGTGCACAGATAAAACCGCCACAGGTCCTGTACTATTTGATTTATTGGCTAGTCCCGGTCATCAGACGAGAGCATCCTCAGGTATTCATAGCGCTGGTAGCGACAAGTTAGAGGTATAAAACACCGCTCGGCATCATCGTCGACATGAAGTTTTTGATAACGGCGATGCCGAGCGGTGATTTAAGCGTCTGAGGTGATGCCACCAGGGCTATGAATACCTGAAGATGCTCGTGTCTGACGAGCAGAATTGGTCAATAAATCAAGTAATACGCACCTGTGGTGGGCTTATCTGTACATTAATTACAACCCTCGCTGTATACCATGCAGGTGATGCCTGTGTTTGCTAAGAATCTTAGCTCAATGGACAGACACGTCTCAGGTGAAGAATGCAGCACCCACCTCGTAATTTTGTAAATATATACTTTAGCCTCAAATTACGCATATGCCGTACCAATTTCGAGTTGTTAGCACCGTCAGATGATTTTAATTTACACAGTACAACTTGAACCTTGAAGAATCATCAGTAGATGACTTGAATACGTTACGTAGTACGGCTTGTACTACTGTGTAACGTATTCAAATCATTTGACGACGACTTGCTAAGAAATCAAAAGTAGTAATCATAGTCTACCATATGTGTAACGTCCGCCTGATATACACATGGTGAACCGAAATTCGTACATTCGCACGCCGCAGCTCAGTTTATTGCATACTAAGGTAACAGCAATGTCTGTAACAATATTTCCTCCCGTGCTCATTTTCCGTAGAAACCTGACGCCGAAGAAATGCATTTCGGCAACACTGTTATCACATTAGTTAACTTGCTCATAATGAGTACTAAGGGGCGATCTGTGAATATCCAACTTGAAGAAAGGGAACTTCTCAGCCAAGATCGGGTTCTATTTTTTTAAAAAATATTTTAGCTTCTACCTGCACAAAAAGATAAAACAATAAAAAATACATAATTCCAGTTGACAATGACATGAATACGTAAGCGACCTCTAGTGGCACTAAATTGAATTGGTGACTTTCTCTGCGTATCTGTTCAGCGGCGCTCTTGCATCAGTGATGTACTCCGTGATCTGTAAGTGGTGACGGATGCACTTGCGGAAACATTTTGTAAATACTGTGTTTAACTTTGAACATATTGTATACACTGGTTTGACATGCCAACGCATCTTACGTGAACTGTCGCGCTAATTAAGATAGCCGGCCGGAATGGCAGAGCGGTTCTAGGCGCTACAGTCTGGAACCGCGCGACCGCTACGGTCGCAGGTTCGTATCCTGCCTCGGGCATGGATGTGTGTGATGTCCTTAGGTTAGTTAGGTTTAAGTAGTTCTAAGTTCTAGGGGACTGATGACCTCAGAAGTTAAGTCCCATAGTGCTCAGAGCCATTTTTTTTTAATTAAGATATGGAGTACAGTTATAGAGCATATTTGTCACATGGGTCAACCTGTACAAAAGTATGTCTCAAAATAATTCAATCTATGTATTATAGTTTTCATAAAGTTTACCCCGCACACTATCCTCCTATACAAAATTGACGATTCTTTGACCCCTCACGATACCAATCGTGCGACTGTTCCTTCACACAGAAGTTTATCTTTTCCGTCCTATTGAGGATTGTTGTAAAGGCTGACAGCCATTTTCTGTTCTTAATTTATGTACTTTACAAACAACTGTGAAGGGCGTGGAAGAGAATGCTTAGAGTTTGACAACATGTCAGGTTTTCTTCCCGTTTTAATTGCATACGAAGCGAGTTGAGAATGAATTTTTAAACGCCTGTGACTGAGCTGTAATTTGTGAAACCTTGAATTTACCGTCTCTATAGGAAAATGTGTAGAAGTCTGAAGCTCTATGGTCGCCGTGGTCGTCACTCCGAAGATTTCTTTCATACATCCCTTCACGGTAGTCTATCTTGTGCAAACCTTTTCATCCCTACATAGCCGCTGCAGCCTACATCCATTTCACCCTACTTACAATAGTCGGACGTTGGTTTCCCCCTAAACTTACAATACCCCCTCCTCCTCCCTTACCATATTGACGATTCCTTGACGCCTCTGGTTGTGTCTATCAACCGACCCCTAAAATGTTAGGTTGAGCCACAAATTTTTCTCCCATTTGCATTCGCTACCTAGTCATCAGTGGTCCGATCCACCCATTTAATAGTCAGAATTCCTTTGTAACGTGACATCTCAAAATTTTTACGGTTTATCGTACACATCTCATTTACGTACAAGGCTACACTATAGACAAGTATCTTCAGGAAAGGCTTCCTACCAGTTAAATTTCTCTTTTTCAGAAACGATTTTCAGAATTTTTTGAAAAAGTTTATATAAAATCATTTAATTGTCTAGCTCGCAAACAATATGAAGTATTAAATTTGGAACCTACTTTCGATTGTTCACTCACCCATCCTAAGATGAACCGCGGCAAATACAATGTACACGGAAAGAATTTTTTGTGTTTGCCACAGCAGCCACTGGACAGAATTTTTTTTATTCAATTAGCGGTACGATCGTTTTGATTACCTTCAAACTGATCTGCATCCATGAAGCTAACAGAGAAAAAGTTGAAATGTGTAACGATAAGCGGTATTCTCACATGGATTAAAACTATGATGTAAAATAACCACAAATGCCCAAAAATGTTGTAATTTTAATCCACGTGATAATATCACTTTTCCCTAGATATTTCAGTTGCAAAAAATGGTTCAAATGGCTCTGAGCACTATGGGACTCAACATCTTAGGTCATAAGTCCCCTAGAACTTAGAACTACTTAAACCTAACTAACCTAAGGACATCACACACACCCATGCCCGAGGCAGGATTCGAACCTGCGACCGTAGCAGTCCCGCGGTTCCGGACTGCAGCGCCAGAACCGCTAGACCACCGCGGCCGGCATTTCAGTTGCTTTCCCTCTTAACTTCCTGCATGTAGATCAATCGGGAGATGACCAAGACGATCGAAACCGGTAATTGAATAAAAAAAAAAAATTTGAGATGAGTGACTGCTATCGAATTTACAATGAAACTTCATACCATTGGATCGCTGTCACTGCTTGTCAAGCATACAATAAGGCTAGACTATATCGTCTACATATCTTGGTACTTTTTCATATTAGAGACAACTTCCATAAATCGCTAGCTATACCAGAGTAGTGAAAAGTGATGATTCTAAACCATGCTTATAAAACTGACCTTGAGTAAAATTTTTTTTGCATTTGTTCGTTAAAAAAGGTAACAATGAAGCCCAAAAGGTTTTGTACTCTAGATTAATGTTATAAGTATGATTTACAATCATTGCTTTTCATTACGTTGGTATAGCCAGCGCTTTATGGAAGTTGTCTCTAATATCACAACGTACCAAGATATATAAGACGAAGGATGGTTGTATGAACAAACGTAACTAGTTATCAAATTTGATGTTGTGCGTGGTTTGCGATCTAGACAATTAAATATTTTGTATAGTTTTTTTAAATATCTGAAAATACTTAGGATAACTTTCTCCATTTCCTGATAATGTTAGCCGCCCGGGGTAGCCACGCGGTCTAGGGCGCCTTGGCCTCCCCCCATCGCGGTTTTGAGTCCTCCCTCGGGCGTGGGTGTGTGTGTTGTCCTTAGCGTAAGTTAGTGTAAGTTAGATTAAGTAGTGTGTAAGCTTAGGGGCCGATGACCTCAGCAGTTTGGTCCCATAGGAGCTTACCAGCGCCACCTGACAATGTTACTACTAGAAACGATTTGCTTGTGTCTGCCAGTGAGTATTTTATGTCCTCTCTACTACCGCCCCCGTGTTTTTTGCTGCCCAAATACGGGGACCATTCAGTAAGAAAGGAAACACATTTTTTTTCTGAAAGCAGGTTGGTTTTATTCCAATACACCATATTATTTTCAGCTCTTTTGGCCACGAAATCCTGTTTTTCAACATAATTTCCGTTCAATACGGCGGCCTTACGCCACCGTACTGGGATGACCTGTTTTTCCGCAGGGTACCACTATTCTGGTCGACGTCAGAGTGGACACCTTGCTGCATCAATAACCTCCTTATCATTTAAATACTGTTTCCCGCAGTATCAGCCTCGTAACGCGCAAGCAACTCTGCACAGATGGTCCTTTGTTACTCTTTACGGTCTTCTATTAAGCGATGCTGTCACCAGCGGGCATACAACTCTGAGTGCCCAACTGCTGAACGAATCTGTCAGCACTACCAACACAGATGTCCAGTTGTGCAGCGAGGTATTTAAATGCGATCCGACCGTCACCTCGAATGACAGTGTCCGACGTTCCAACATTTCTGGAGTCATAGCTGTGTGCAGCCGGTCGGCACGTGGGAGAGTGGACAAGTTTTTCGACCTTGATGACAGATGCCTCGCCCAAGGACTCACCGTGCTTTTTCTCACTGCCGGTACTCCGTAGTCATGCTACAAACGCCTACGAATATCCGCGATTCTCTGATTAACCTCCAAAAGAAACTCAATGACAGCTCTCTGCTTGCATCGCACCTCCGTTGCAGACGCCATTTTTAAGGTTACGTATAGTGCCACCATTTTTCAAATGGTTCAAATGGCTCTGAGCGCTATGGGACTTAACATCTGAGGTCATCAGTTCCCCAGAACTTAGATCTACTTAAACCTAACTAACCTAAGGACATCATACACATCCATGCCCGAGGCAGGATTCGAACCTGACTGAACCCAGACTGAAGCGCCTAGAACCGCTCGGCCACACTGGCCGGCCCGCCATTTATCGGAACTTCATGAAACTATAGGGGCTGGAGCGGGAATATTTCACGATGTTCCACAAGAAATGCCGCATTTTTTCAAACAAAACTGGCCGAGAAAAAAGTGTTGCATTACTTATTGAACTCCCCTCGCAACAAATGTTAAGTATAAATGGATATGTCCGCTGAAATTTATTTCTGAGTCGGGAAATGGATCTTGTAGCGAAAACCATATGTAATACGACATCCACGATAGGAATTAGCCACAGGTGTCTTTAAAATGCTCCGCCCAGGTGGAACTATCCATCTTCCGGTCGGAAGCCGACATCCACGCGTCTAGAGCAGTGGTAATGAATCGCCGAAAGTCAATAATTAAAAGCGGTAGGTGTCGGTGCAGGTGATGGATGATGACACGGCAGGGGCGCATTCAAGGCCGACGACAGTAGAGCTGGCACGCAGCAGGTTTCGCGGCCGCTTCGCCACCCGGCAGCAGGCAGGCTGTTTACCAGCGCGCCATTCGGAATAACACGTCGTCGATACCGCGCCCCGCCAGGTCGGAAACGAGAGAGTGCATTAATTTTCGGTGGCACCACGCGAGAGAGAGAGAGAGAGAGAGAGAGAGAGAGAGAGAGAGAGATAGAGAGAGAGCCGGCGCAAACAGTGTGCGAGGCAGGGCAGCGGCAGCGGCTGCAGCGAGAAATGACGCGCTGGCCGCTTGCGGCGTTTTTAAGCCTTCGGTGATTTGTGAGCTTGGGCACCATTAATTTGGTGTCCCGGCCCGCTGCCGCTGCGCGTGGTTTGCCGGCGATCGCGTGAAAAGCCGTGACAGCTGCGCGCTGGGCGCGATGCACTTGTCAACGATGCTGCGCGAGCACGCGGTTGGAAAAACTCTGGCGTGTTCCAGCGCGGGCTTGTTTGCATATCGTGAATTAAATTGGCGGCTCTACTTTATAAAAATGAAATACAGCGAGTAGTCTGTTTAATGAATAAAAAATGAAAACAGTATGTGGGGCACTACTGGGGAACTTAGATAATGTATTTTTCCGTTACACTTTCTCCTGAAAGGTGGAAGATGTATACAAAGGAACTATATGAGGGAGATGAACTTGAAGGCAGTATTATAGAAAGGGAAGAAGACATAGATGAAGATAACATGGGAGATATGATACTGCGAGAAGAATTTGCCACAGCACTGAAAGACTTAGGTCGAAACAAGACCTCTGGAGTAGCCGACTTGTTGTCAGAACTATTGACAATCTAGGGAGAACCACCCATGAGAAAACTATTCCATCTGTTGTAAAAGATGTGTGAGACGATGGAATACCCTCAGAGTTTAAGAAGAATGTCATAATTCGAATTCCACAGAAAGCAGGTGCTGACACGTGGGAATATTACAGAACTATCAGTTTAAAAAATCATGGTTGAAAAATACTAACACGAATTCCTTACAGAAAAAGTCGTAGAAACCTTTCTCGAGGAAGATCTCTTATTATTCCCTGATTCCTGAGAACAGCAGGAACACCCGAGGCAATACTGACTTCTCTTAGGAGATAGGTTAAGCAAAGGCAAACCATCGCTCTTAGGAGATAGGTTAAGCAAAGGCAAACCTACGTTTATTACATTTGTAGACTTGGAGAAAGCTTCTGACAATATTGACTGGAATACTGTCTCTGAAATTCTGAAGGTAGCAGAGTTAAAATACACGCAGCAAAAAGCACTTTACAACTTGTACAGAAGCTAGACGGCAGTTAAGAGTTGAAGGCTACGAAAGGGGCGTAGTGGTTCGGAAGGGAATGAGGCAAGGTTGTATCCTACCCACGATGCCGGGTTCCCGGGTTCGATTCCCGGCGGGGTCAGGGATTTTCTCTGCCTCGTGATGACTGGGTGTCGTGTGATATCCTTAGGTTAGTTAGGTTTAAGTAGTTCTAAGTTCTAGGGGACTGATGACCATAGATGTTAAGTCCCATAGTGCTCAGAATCCGAACATTGATGGCTCTAAGCACTATGGGACTTAATATCTGAGGTCATCAGTCCCCTAGACTCAGAAATACTTAAACCTGACAAACCTAAGGAAATCGCACACAGCCATGCCCGAGGCAGGATTCGAACCTGCGACCGCAGCAGCACCGCGCTTCGAGACTGAAGCGCCTAGAACTGCTCGGCCACAGCAGGCGGCCAATCCGTACATTGAGCAAGCACTAAGGGAAACCAAAGGAAATTTTGCAGTGGGAATTAAACTTCAGGAAGAAGAAATCAGAGCTTCTAGGTTTGCCGATAACATTGTAATTTTGTCAGAGACAGCAAAGGACTTGGAAGAGCATTTGAAAGAATCGGCGAGCGTCTCGAAAGGAGGATATAAGACGAACATCAATAAAAAGGAAAACAAGGATAAAGAAATGTAGTCGATTTAAATCAGATTATGCTGAGGAAATTACGTTAGAGAACCAGACATTAAAAGCAGTAGACGGGTTTTGCTATTTGGGCAGCAAAGTAACGGATAATGGCCGAAGTAGAGAGGATGTAAAATGTAGACTGGCGATGGCAAGAAAGGCGTTTCTGAAGAAGAGAAAGTTGTTCATATCGAATGTACATTTAAGTGACATAATGTCTTTTCTGAACGTATAAGTCTGGAACTGAAATATGGACGATAAACAGTTTAGAAAAGAAGAGAATAGAGGCTCTTGAAATGTGGTGATACAGCAGTATGCCGAAAATTAGACGGATAGATCGCGTAGTGAATGAGGAGGTACTGAAAAGAATTGAGGAGACAAGCAATTTGTGGGACACCTTGACTAATGAAGGGATCGGTTGATAGCAAACATGCTGAGACGTCAAGTGATCACCAGTTTTGCACTGGAGGGAGGTGTCGGAGGTAAAATTTGTAGAGAGCCCGGGAGATGAATAGTCAGCAGATTCAGTAGGATGCAGGGTGCAGTGGTTATTCGGAGATGAAGAGGCTTGCACAGGACAGGGTAGCGGCTAGAGTTGCATAAAACTAGTGCTCGGACTGAAGACTACAACTACAGACAACTTTCTCCCAGGGGAGATTGACTCAAGGTTAAAGTGACAGATTCGTAACCCGTAACAAATGATAATCGAATTATCTCCTGTGCCTGATTTAGCATATTCTCTACTGGTTTGTCAAGTCAAAGTAGTCCAACGCTCAGGGAATGGGTATAGGGGAATAGTTACTGGAATCGGGCACAAGGTCATAGTGCAGGTAGTTTGCCGTTGCTTCCCTTTGAACTGTCATGAAGGGCAACCGTGTGTCTGTGAATGTGTGTGAGTCTGAGGAGTGCTTGTACAGTACAGTGTTTGGTTTATGCTGTCTTGGATGAAGGGAAGGGAGAGTGTGAAACCTGATGCCAGCACATGGCCTACTCCTCTCGAATAGCACCAAGGGGTTCGCTGAGCTTAACGTCCCCCGCCGGCGGGCGGAATTCAGGACACAGGTTCAAAGGCCAGTGGAGAGGACACCTCCGGCCAAATACTGGCAGTGAAAATTTACTACCTGCTGGATTGGAATTGGTGTACGTCAGAATGGTGGGACTCGGCACAAGCGGGCTCTTTCAGCATCGTCTGATGAGGCTGATGCGTGGCACACCGATTTGGAAAAGGACTTGCCGATAATACACGGTTGCCCCGGGGTACATCTTCTTATAGTTTCTTTCATGTCCCTCAATGAAGAACAATCACTCCAGGAGACCCAATTACTTCTAAACCCAAGGACGAATGTTGCAGGTTTGGTCTTCTAACACAAAATGGGAAAGAAAGTTTTGTTATGTGGATATTTTGCATTTAAGAACATTTGATGTAGATATATATATATATAGAAAAACAGAGAGATGCCACTATTGTGAATACTTGGCATCGGTAAACATATGAAAGGCAATGTCAGCTCAGTTTTGAATAACATAACACACTTTCTTTTTTTCCCTCTGTTAAATAAAGTTCCTCTACTAGAAATGTTATGGAAATGGTTCTCGGCCAAGATGTCGGGTGTCGTTGCGCAATTCGCACAATACTTCATTGGTACAACTGACAGACATCTTCATATTGTTTACATACTGGGTGTTCCCCGTGCCGATGAAGTATTGTGGGAATTTCGCGACGACCTCCGACGTCTCGCCCGAGAACCATTTCTACAACTAGTACGTCAGGATAGCCTCAAGCAACACACCGATATATTAGATTACAACTGCAACTTCAACTTTATTTTTCGTCTTTTAAATGTAATGATATCCACATAATACACTTCACTGTTCATTTTTAGTTACATGAAACTACTTTTGCGTGACAAAAAAGTAATACATTCGTTTGTAAACATCAAAGCTCATCATGTTTTGTATACATTGTATCTGTATAGGTAATATCTGTATAAGTCGTACATAATTTTATCTGTGGTTGCAACATTCCGTTGTCATCTGGCAGGATGGACTAAGAAACCGAAGCTTAAGCTGATTCTAGACCAAATAAATAACATTTTTTGGAACATCAAGAAAGAATTTTCTATTGAATGTATTTAGCACGTTTTACTGACAACAGTATAAGACAAACAGGAGTCATGATGTTAATCAGTCAGTGTTCGAGGCACATGGGTGGTAAGGGGGAAGGAGATACAGGAGAAGCATTTTGCGCTTATGATTTGGGAGGGCGGGCGGAGGTGGAATGAGGAGGAAAGAAGGTACAAGCAGAAGACGGGGCTAGGCGGATTAAATAGCAGTCCAAAACAAATAAGAATCGAAAAAATTTGTGTTCAAATCCAACAAGGAATACTGTAACGTACGCCTTGAAACAGTGTATGTTTACATAATTTCTCATGTCCAGCAGACGTCGCTCAGGATACGTCAGCCAGGAAGTAAACAGCGAAAACACGCGACTGGACGAACAGGAGAAGAACCTCTGGACAAAAGCATCGTGTTTAGTGGACGCGAGGGAGAATTACCGAACTGTGTAGCGTGTTGTGGTGCTTAGAAGCTAAGTAGATACAGAACGCTACGTAGACTCGGGCACACAAATGTTAAAATATGCTAACCGGCGGGTCAAGTTCATTTACACCGAAATACATTACTGTTATTTTGAAGAGCGTTGAGAACCTTCATGTTTTTCATATTTGTCTGTTCACTGAGAACTTTCTTGTTTTTGTGCTGCACTAATTACCGTTACAGTCATCTTGTCTTTCAGGTTTAGGCCTGTAGGAGAAACTGTTCCTCCTGCTGGCTTATACACCAGAAAAATATTTGGAATGACTATCTGCATGTTCAATGTTCTCTTTCTAGTTCAGTTTATTGTTCTGTATTTTCTCAGTTACTCTTCTGTTTGTCATCGTATTTTATCCAAGGGTATACAGTATGCCAAGGGTCTCGAAACATTTCGGCAACCTCCAGTTTATTTTTGCTTCATGATATCTTGTTAGATATACAAAAGCGTTGTCTCACTGAATGTGTTTAATGAAAATCTGCCATTCTGGCGGGAAAAAAGCATAGTTACATATGAAAAATAAGTTGACACCTCTATGTCAGTCATTTTTTCGAAGGCGCTGCTGCTTGTAAGAAAATAAACCACCTATACCCGTCCTTCAGATTTTATTTATTGTGTAGAATGGGATAGGAATGATGATGGATATAGGATCACATTTGAGGAAGTGGAAAAAATGGTCAATAGATTGCAGTGCAATAAAGCGGCTGGGGTGGATGAAATTAAGTCGGAACTCATCAAATACAGTGAAATGTCAGGTCTTAAATGGCTACACAGGATAATTGAAATGGCCTGGGAGTCGGGACAGGTTCCACCAGACTGGACAAAAGCAGTAATCACACCAATCTTTAAACATGGAAACAGAAAAGATTGTAACAACTACAGAGGTATCTCTTTAATCAGCGTTGTGGGTAAAACTTCTCAGGTATTGTTGAAAGGAAAGTGCGAGTATTAGTTGAGGACCAATTGGATGAAAATCAGTGTGGGTTTAGGCCTCTTAGAGGTTGTCAGGACCAGATCTTTAGCTTACGGCAAATAATGGAGAAGTGTTACGAGTGGAACAGGGAATTGTATCTATGCTTTATAGATCTAGAAAAGGCATATGACCGGGTTCCTAGGAGGAAGTTATTGTCTGTTCTACAAGATTATGGAATAGGAGGCAAACTTTTGCAAGCAATTAAAGGTCTTTACATGGATAGTCAGGCAGCAGTTAGAGTTGACGGTAAATTGAGTTCATGGTTCAGAGTAGTTTCAGGGGTAAGACAAGGCTGCAACCTGTCTCCACTGTTGTTCATATTATTTATGGATCATATGTTGAAAAAAATAGACTGGCTGGGTGAGATTAAGATATGTGAACACAAAATAAGCAGTCTTGCATATGCGGATGACTTAGTTGTGATGGCAGATTCGATTGAAAGTTTGCAAAGTAATATTTCAGAGCTAGATCAGAAATGTAAGGACTATGGTATGAAGATTAGCATCCCCAAAACGAAAGTAATGTCAGTGGGAAAGAAATATAAACGGATTGAGTGCCAAATAGGAGGAACAAAGTTAGAACAGGTGGACGGTTTCAAGTACTTAGGATGCTTATTCTCACAGGATGGCAACATAGTGAAAGAACTGGAAGCGAGGTGTAGCAAAGCTAATGCAGTGAGCGCTCAGCTACGATCTACTCTCTTCTGCAAGAAGGAAGTCAGTACCAAGACTAAGTTATCTGTGCACCGTTCAATCTTTCGACCAACTTTGTTGTATGGGAGCGAAAGCTGGGTGGATTCGGGCTACCTTATCAACAAGGTTGAGGTTACGGATATGAAAGTAGCTAGGATGATTGCAGGTACTAGTAGATGGGAAGAATGGCAGGAGGGTGTCCACAATGAAGAAATCAAAGAAAAACTGGGAATGAACTCTATAGATGTAAGAGTCAGGGCGAACAGGCTTAGGTGGTGGGGTCATATTTACGATGCATCAGTGGCCAACATTATTAACCAGACTACCTATAACTGTGATATCGTCTCTCCATCTACCACAGTTTGTTTCATGAGCCTCTGGTCACTGTACGTTTACGTGGAAACAAAGGGGTCTATACACTGACGTGACAAAAGTCCTCGGATACCTCCTAATATCGTGCCGGACTTCCTTTTGTCCGGCGATAGTGCAGCATCTCGACGTGGCATGGACTCAACAAGTCGAAGTTCTCTGCAGAAACATTGAGCCATCCTGCCTCTATAACAGTCTCTAATGGCGGAAGAATGGCCGGTGAATAGTTTTGTGCGCGAACTGACATTATGTCCCATAAATTTTCGGTGGGATTCGTGCCGGGCGATCTGGGTGGCCAACTCATTCGCTAAAATTGTCCATAATGTTCTTCAAACCAATCGCGAATACTTGTGTTGTTGGCAATCCCATCGTTGTTTGGTCTCCACGTAGCCGAATATAATTAGGACCCAGTCCATTCCGTGTAACCCCAGCCCACACCATTATGGAGCCACCACCAGCTTACACAGTGCCTTGTTGAGAATTTGGGTCCATGGTTCAAATGGCTCTGAGCACTATGGGACTCAACATCTTAGGTCATAAGTCCCCTAGAACTTAGAACTACTTAAACCTAACTAACCTAAGGACACACCCATGCCCGAGGCAGGATTCGAACCTGCGACCGTAGCAGTCTCGCGGTTCCGGTCTGCAGCGCCAGAACCGCTAGACCACCGCGGCCGGCTTGGGTCCATGGCTTGCTGGGTCTTGCTCCACACTCCAACCCTATCATCAGCTCTCACCAACTGAAATCGGACTCATCGGATCAGGCCACGGTTTTACAGTCATCCAGGATCCAGCCAGTACGGCTACGAGCCCAGGGGAGGAGATGCGGGCGATGTCGTGAAGTTAGGAAAGGCACTCGCATCAGTCGTCATCTGCCATAACCCATCAACGTGAAATTTTACTGCACTGTCCTGATTCATTTTCGTTTAAATTCAAACAAACCGTTCATTCATCAAATTCTGTGAGAACCATGTGTTTTTGATCATTCCTGAGACAACAAGTCCTCTACGTTGATTCAGAATGAAAGAGTGTATTTTTATGGAATATTCCCTCGAAGCGCCAAGTGAGGCGTATTTTCAATTTTTGTCTTGAAAATTTTAACTTTTCTGTAAAAATAAATATCACTGGTTTGGCAAAGTGGAGTACAGTTCGGTGGGATAATTGTTGCGGTGCGCGTGCATCAGATGTATGCTTTTCTTCCATCTACAAAGGCTTGGTGGTGAAGTGTCTGATCATTCTGCCCTCCCCACGAATCAATAACGCAAAAAAAAGGGAAATGAGCGTTTGGCGTCATTGGGCGGGAGGCCCCTTGCGGGGCAGGTCCGGCCGCCTTGGTGCAGGTCTTATTACATTCCAGGCGACCAGCGCGCCGGACGGGGATGAAATGATGAGGAAGACAGCACAACACCCAGTCCGCAAGCAGAGAAAATCCCCGATCCAGCCGGGAATTGAACTGGGGCCCGTAGGACGGCAATCCGTCACGCTGACCACTCAGCTATCGGGGCGGACAAAAATGCAAAGAAATTTTACTTGTACCACATGGAGAAGGATGACATATTTTAAAAAAGTCTTCACGCTGCCCTTTCGTGAAGATCCCTGATGTCGTCCAAGTCACAACGGTATTTTTTAATTTATGGCTCAACTTGCAACTTTTATTAAAAAAAAGGTCAGAACCAAAATCCTCGGATACTTCTGGCATAATTAAGAAAACGTAAGGGAATATCTTTCTTGACGCAGTTATAGTGTACTGTGCTGTGATGGAATGACTAATATTGTTCAAATCGGTTTTCGCTCCTTGCTTCGCTAGGGATCTATTGTACGCTGATAGCTGCTGGCAGCAGAGTTGATCGGTATTAATTACATAATTGAGGTCAAAATTAGGGATAAGTACATTAGTGTGTATATGGAATCCTTCCACAGCTGCTAATACTCCAATACTTCGTCTATCGTTAAAAACTCATTGGAGCTCTCCGAATATTAGGAGTTTCAATAACGAACCACAAACGGAATTTACGTTTGAAGAAAGTGTGCTGAAATGATAGATTTACGCGTTACTGAAAGCACTAAGAAGACAATTGCTATTTTTGGATAATTTTGCATGACCTATGCAGTCTGATGGGCCACCCGCTGCTGAACAAGTCAATTTTGAGAAAAAGAAGGAAACCACAGGACACTTTCTTAATCCATAGTCTTTTTTTGGGTACACTATTACATAATTTTCCTGTTTGCGTTCCCGGTTGCGTAGCACGGCTGTTACGGAATTTAGTTGTCCTTTTTACTCTTTTGACACGGAACCTTGGGTCCCATGCCAACACTGCAGTGACGATGGTTACGTGATTTTATTTTTTTACACCAGATGATGGAACTAAAACTTAAATACACAGGCCGGGCTTGAACGCGTACCGCCAGTGTGTTAGCCGTGAATCTCAGCCCCTGCGCTACACTCGCTCATTAGAAATATGACTAAGGTTGCGGTTATAGGCGTTTCGCATAAAACTTCAACAGATTTCTCGGAAACTAGGGACCGCCGCATGAAAAGCCACTAGCTTGGTGCTCAGGACAGGTCCCTCTATAACAGTGGCTCCCAGTCTTTCTTACACCATTACTCCTGAGTGCAATCAGACATTAGCTGGTACCCCCCACCCTCCCACTCCCCTCGCCGCCCCTCCATTCCGCATGTTATCATCAACTTTAGCACCTAACTAAGCTGTAGAATGAAAGACTTTTCTTAAAATTATGAAAGATGGCTGATATTTAGTTTGTGTGTGTGTGTGTGTGTGAGGAGAGGGTGTTGGAATTCGTGGTGCATCGCAAGTGCTACCCACGACTCCTTTTCGGATCAGGAAGCTAAGTATCCACAGTGATGGTATACACATGTTACAAAACACGTATCTCCTGATTTGCTCCTCTCCACTGCGGCAATTGATTGATCTGCACACTACAACTCCATTTAAAATCAAGCAGGTATAGGCTATAATTACAGTTTGTAAATCACTTGATTGCTGCACTCCTTACATCTGAACTGGCAGAACTTGCCGATCTCAGGCTGTTATGATTTGTGTCTAACCACTCTTATAATAATAGTAATATTACATTCAAGAGCAAAAGAAACTGGTACACCTGCCTAATATCGTGTATGGCCCCCTGTGAGCACGCAGAAGTGCCGCGACACGACGTGGCACGGACTCGAATAATGTCTGAAGTACTGTTGGAGGGAACTGACACCATGAATACTGCAGGGCTGTCCATAAATCCGTAAGAGTACGAAGAGTGTGGAGATCACTTCTGAAAGCACGTTGCAAGGCATCCTTGATATGCTCAATAATGTTCATGTCTGGGGAGTATGGAGGCCAGCGGGAGTGTTTAAATTCAGAAGAATGTTCCTGGAGCCACTCTGTAGCAATTGTGGACGTGTGGGGTGTCGCATTGTCCTATGGAATTGCCCAAGTCCATCAGAATGCACAGTGAACATGAATGAAGGCAGGTGTCACCTGTCAGAGTCGTATCTAGACGTATCAAGGGTACTATATCACTAAAACTACACACGCCTCCCACCATTACAGAGCCTCCACGAGCTTGAACTGTCCCCTGCTGACATGCAAGATCAATGGTTTCATGAGGTTGTCTCCATACCCGTACACGCGCTCCGCTAGATACGGTTTGAAACGGTACTCGTCTGACCATGCAACATGTTTCCAGTCATCAACAGCCCAATGTCGGTATTGACGGAACCAGGTGAGGCGTACGACTGCGTGTCGTGCACCCATCAAGGGCACACAATTGGGTCTTAGGTTCCGAAATCCAATGTTGGTGATTTTTCGTTGAATGGTTGGTGCGCCGACACTTGTTGATGGCCCAGCATTGAAAGCGGCAGCAATTTGTGGAAGGGTTGCACTTCTGTCATGTTAAAAGATTATTTTCAGACGTCGTTGGCCTCGTTCTTGCAGGATGTTTTTCCGGCCTCAGCGATATTGGACATTTCAAGTTTTACCAGATTCCTGATATTAACGGTACACTCGTGAAACCGTTGTGGGGAAAATTGCCATTTCATTGTTACCTCGGAGATGCTGTGTGCCATCGTTCGTGCGCCGGCTATAACACCACCACCACCAGTGTAGCAGCAGTAACCGGTCTAACAACTGCGCCAGATACTTGTTGTCTTATACAGGGTGGTCCATTGATCGTGATCGGGCCAAATATCTCACGAAATAAGCGTCAAACGAAAAAACTACGAAGAACGGAACTTGTCTAGCTTGAAGGGGGGAAACAAGATGGCCCTATGGTTGGCTCGCTAGATGGTGTTGCCATAGGTCAAACGGATATCAACTGCGTTTTTTAAATAGGAACCCACATTTTTTTATTACATATTCGTGTAGTACGTAAAGAAATATGAATGTTTTAGTTGGACCACTTTTTTCGCTTTGTGGTAGATGGCGCTGTAATAGCCACAAACATACGGCTCACAATTTTAGACGAACAGTTTGTAACAGGTAGGTTTTTTAAATTAAAATACAGAACGTAGGTACGTTGAACATTTTATTTCGCTTGTTCCAATGTTGTACAAGTACCTTTGTGAACTTATCATTTCTGAGAACGATGCTGTTACAGCGTGATTACCTGTAAATACCACATTAATGTAATAAATGCTGGAAATGATGTCCGTCAATACATTTGGCAATACGTGTTACGAGTATCCTCTCAACAGCGAGTAGTTCGCCTTCCGTAATGTTCGCAAATGCATTGACAACGCGCTGACGCATGTTTTCAGGCGTTGTCGGTGGATCACGATGGCAAATGTCCTTCAACTTTCCACACAGAAAGAAATCCGGGTACGTCAGATCCGGTGAACGTGCGGGTCATGGTACGGTGCTTCGACGACCAATCCACCTATCATGAAGTATGCTATTCAATACCGCTTCAACCGCACGCGAGCTATGTGCCGGGCATCCATCATGTTGGAAGTGCATCGCCATTCTGTCATGCAGTGAAACATCTTATAGTAGCATCGGTAGAACATTACGTAGGAAATCAGTACACATCGCACCATTTAGATTGCCATCGATAAAATGGAGGCCAATTATCCTTCCTCCCCTAATGCCGCACCATACATTAACGCGGCAGGGTCGCTGATGTTCAATTTGTCGCAGCCATCGTGGATTTTCCGTTGCCCAACAGTGCATGTTATGCTGGTTTACGTTACCGCTGTTGGTGAATGACGCTTCGTCGCTAAATATAACGCGTGCAAAAAATCTGTCATCGTCCCATAATTTCTCTTGTGCCCAGTGGCAGAAATGTACACGACGTTCAAAGTCGTCGCCATGCAATTCCTGGTGCAGAGAAATATTGTACGGGTGCAATCAAGGTTGATGTGGCATTCTCAACACCGACATTTTTGAGATTCCCGATTCTCGCGCAATTTGTCTGTTACTGATGTGCGTATTAGCTGAGACAGCAGCTAAAATACCTACTTAGGCATCATCATTTGTTGCAGGTCGTGGTTGACGTTTCACATGTGGCTGTACACTTCCTGTTTCCTTAAATAACGTAACTATCCGGCGAACGGTCCGGAAACTTGGATGATGTCGTCCAGGATACCGAGCAGCATACATAGCACACACCCGTTGGGCATTTTGATCACAGTAGCCATGTATCTACATGATATCGACCTTTTCCGCAATTGGTAGACGGTCCATTTTAACACAGGTAATGTATCACGAAGCAAATACCGTCCGCACTGGCGGAATGTTATGTGATACCACATACTTATACGTTTGTGACTATTACAGCGCTATCTATCACAAAGCGAAAAAAGTGGTCCAACTAAAAAAATCATATTTCTTTACGTACTATACGAATATGTAATAAAAATGGGGGTTCCTATTTAAAAAAACGCAGTTGTCATCCGTTTGACCTTTGGCAGCGCCATCTAGCGGGCCAACCATAGCGCCATCTGGTTTCCCCCTGCAAGCTAGACAAGTTTCGTTCTTTGTAGTTTTTTTGTTTGACGCTTATTTCGTGAGATATTTGGCCCGGTCACTATCAATGCACCACCCTGTATACCCGTATTAGAGTCTTACAAAATTGTGATAGTAATAATGATCTTAAGAAAATAATTTAGTTGCGTGACTGAAACAGAATCGAATCGTTTAGTTTTTACCGCCAAGAAAATTTCATTTTACCAGTCGGTGAGTAATTACTCCCAGGCTGGGAACCACTGCCCTACAACTTACCTAAGACTCATCAAAATACGTGATTGACAGGCCTGGTGGTATGATGGTCCCCTTGTCAAACAGCAGTGCCATTACAGAAACCGGTCAGCAAAAGCTGTAGGTGTTTTGCTTTGCTTTGGCTCCCGTTTATGTCTGACGCCGAGACTGCGTGTGTGGGCTACGGGGTAAGTCAAGTCGCTGGCGCTAAGCCCGCCAGCTGACGCGACGTGCCGCCCTCGGAAGTCGGCTGCTGTTTGACCGCTCCGCCTCGCCGCTACTCGCCTACTGGCGCCCGTGGTCCGGGCGCTGCCCACCGCTGCACTCCACTGCACGGCCGCCGCAAGCGGGCTCGCAGGCCGTCCGCCATAGAGCGCCAGCCGTGTTTGCGTTGGGGCCCGGCCCGTGCCTCCTACGGCGCGCTATGGCGCGGCCTATGGCGACGGCTATGGCGGCGCGGCAGCCGTGCGTGCGCTGGGATAACATTTGCGCAGTTAATGGGTCGTGCTCCGCGTTTGTCGGGAATCCTGCGAATCGGTTTAACGCCCGACGTTCTCCGTCACCTCAAATATTTACACGGCCATCGTGCAAACAGTTCGAGAGACAGAATCGTGCATCCGAATCACCACCTAACTGTATCTACAGTACTCCAAAACTTGTGTTCCGCTTTTGCATGCATCAATACGATTTGATAGCTCCGATTCACGCGTCTCCTGTTTATAAATACTCTAGTGCTTTCAGAGTAATCACCACCACGGCCGTTCACCTGTCTATTCGAAGCTGTTCCTTTCCGAACACGCACGCATAAAGCATTCATTGTTTGCGTTCAGTTTTGCTCACTGTGCGCCATCTCCACTCTCCGCGTAAACGTATCTATATTACTAAGCGGCCATCCACTCACAGTCGCGTATTCCAGGGGGAAATAAAAATAGATTTCATATATTTATTTACCGAATTTAAAAATTTAAATTGCTTCCAGAAGCTATTAACAGGCATAATATTACTTTAAAGCTTTAAAACAATATTAAAGTTAGAAACCGTGTACATGTCTTCAGGTAGTACAACATGTGGCGTGCAAATTACCCATACTATTTTCATGCAGTATTTGAGAATGAGTACTTATTGACTTTGTAAGTAGGCTGTTTAGGTTTTTATGTTGGTAACGCCACGTAGCGCTCTATATGAAAATCACTGACTGTGTTGTGTGAAGTCTGTGGCTGGTTTGCATTGTTGGAATATTTGCTATTGTAGTGTTGGGCAGTTATGAAACGTCCCCTTAGAAAAATTTATGAATTACTGTCCTGATAATCCTCTTACATTATTTGATTTTCAAACAGCTGAGCACTGAACGTACTCAGACATGTCGCTCTTTACTTATTCTGATCAACACTAAACTGACACACAATATTTTTAGCGCAACGCAACTGACTTTCAATAATCCCTACTAACAATAACCTTTAACTTTCATGAATCACTTACCTCACAAAAATCTTCGTTACTCAAACTACTGCAATACAGCGAGCGCCACTACTGCCAACTAAATAAAAGATTCTAACTACTGAAGGCACTAACTACTGATAGGTATCGTCAGCAAATGAAAGATTTTGATAGAGAACAAACAATGTATTTACCTTAACAGTGTTTAAAAGTCATAATATATATATCAGTTCATGACATCCAGTCTTGCAAACCTACTATCTCTGATGGACACACGTCCAGATCATCCGCTCTCAAAACACCGCCATCTCTCTCCCCACATCCACCACTGCTGGCGGCTCACCTCCAACTGCGCAACACTAAGCGCTGTTCACATCCAACTGTCCAACAAACAATAGCGAATATTTCAACAATGCCAACCGGCCGCAGACTGCACACAGCACAGTCAGTGATTTTCATACAGAGCGCTACGTGGCGTTAGATATTCATACAGAGCGCTACGTGGCGTTACCAACATAAAAACCTAAACAGCCTACTTACAACTTCAAACAAACTTTTCGCGTAATCGGGGAACTACTTGGAACTTTTTTTCTCGCTGATGTCTGCACAAAATAACGAAAGGGAAAAAAGTTTATAGTTTACTACATTTTCAGTGGTCATGCAGTGAAACTTCACCGTAAGGCACCGTGTGTTAATTTATTACTTCTTTACTGATAACTCCACTCGCAACAGATTTTTGACAAATGAATGTACTTGCAAAATTATATCATTATACGACGCATAGTTCGTCGGATATGATGTCATAAACATCTAGATGCACGAAAAGCTACAATGTCTTCAAACCTAAACGTCTTACATCCTTAATGTCAGTTATTTAACGCAATAACTGGTTTGTAAAGTAATGAGCCATCTGAAGCTGCTTTGTGCATGAGAGATCGATTCTTCACGTAATCGTGTATGGGTGGGTGGGGGGGGGGGGGGGGGGGAATAGGGGGTTCCGGTATTTGTCTGTGGCTAATGTTATTAAATTTGTGTTTCAACCACTCATTCTAATCTATCCATGATTGTTTGAGAAGGAGAATGTCTCGTGGGTCTGTAACTTAAAATATTTTGTGGAAATAAAAATGGTTCAAATGGCTCTGAGCACTATGGGACTTAACTTCTGAGGTCATCAGTCCTCTAGAACTCAGAACTACTTAAACCTAACTAACCTAAGTACATCACACACAGTCATGCCCTAGGTAGGATTCGAACCTGCGACCGTAGCGGTCGCGCGGTTCCAGACTATACCGCCTAGAACCGCTCGTCCACCCCGGCCGGCTTTTGTGGAAACAGCAGTTCGACAATTTCATTTTATCGTTTTAATTCTATTTATTCATACTTCATTCTTGATGACTATCTGGAGGTCGCAGCTCGATTCCCAAGTGCCGGCCGCGGTGGTCTAGCGGTTCTAGGCGCTCAGTCCGGAGCCACGCGACTGCTACGGTCACAGGTTCGAATCCTGCCTCGGGCATGGATGTGTGTGATGTCCTTAGGTTAGTTAGGTTTAAGTAGTTCTAAGTTCTAGGGGACTGATGACCATAGATGTTAAGTCCCATAGTGCTCAGAGCCATTTTAACCATTTGAACCCAAGTGCTCATTCTTGTAATCAGGCAATCTGTCGATCTGGAACCTGACGCTTGAATGGTCAAGGTTAGAGCAAAGTTTTAGTTTCACTGTGACCGATCAGTGACCAGCTCGTTAGATTAGTTGATTACAAGCAAGAGCATTGAGAATGGCGCTGCGACCCTCAACTAATGACAAAGAATGAAATATAAATAAAAGGAATATAAACAATAAGATGAAAATGTGGAACTGCTGTTTCCAGAAGAAACAACATGGTTTAACCATCTTACCTGTTATACTGAGTGATCATAATTAAAGTGCAACTACTCTCGAAGGTCCAGTGTAATTACTGCATGGCAGCGAAACTTGGTAGATATTCTAACGCCTTAATGCAGTACCGTCTGAGCTGGAAAACAGTTACTTCCAATTATGGCTACACGTGCAAATGTGGCGCTGTACAGCACCTCGTGGACGTCTCCGGTGCTCTTATTGAACAAACTGTGTAAGCGATGGTTAATAATAAAATCGACATTATGCCTTTCTCACTTGCTTCAATCTTTGCCCATGTACCGTTCCTAATCCATTACATACGGAAAATTTCTACACGTCTTTCTGGTATTCACAGTGCCAGTTTTGCAGCTGGCAGCCAAAAGTGCTACAATTTTTTTTTCGGCGTAAATCTATTCCACATTTATGCATTAGAATATCTACCAAGTTTCGCTGCCATACGACATTTAAGCCCACACTGAACCTCTGAGAGTAGTTCCACTTTAATTACACTACTGGCCATTAAAATTGCTACACCACGAAGATGACGTGCTACAGACGCGAAATTTAACCGCCAGGAAGAAGATGTTGTGATATGCAAATGATTAGGTTTTCAGAGCATTCACACAAGGTTGACGCCGGTGGCGACACCTACAACGTGCTGACACGAGGAAAGTTTCTACCTGACTTCTCATACACAAACAGCAGTTGACCGGCGTTGCCTGGTGAAACGTTGTTGTGATGCCTCGTGAAAGGAGGAGAAATGCGTACCATCACGTTTCCTACTTTGATTAAGGTCGGATTGTAGCCTATCGCGATTGCGGTTTATCGTATCGCAACATTGCTGCTCGCGTTGGTCGAGATCCAATGACTGTTAGCAGAATATGGAATCGGTGGGTTCAGGAGGGTAATACGGAACGCCGTGCTGGATCCCAACGGCTTCGTATCACTAGCAGTCGAGATGCCTGAGTCAACAGATGGGGACGTTTGCAAGACAACAACCATCTGAAGGAACAGTTCGACGACGTTTGCAGCAGCATGGACTATCAGCTCGGAGACCATGGCTGCGGTTACCCTTGACGCTGCATCACAGATAGGAGCGCCTGCGATGGTGTACTCAACGACGAACCTGGGTGCACGAATGGTAAAACGTAATTTTTTCGGATGAATCCAGGTTCTGTTTACAGCATCACGATGGTCGCATCCGTGTTTGACGACATCGAGGTGAACGCACATTGGAAGTGTGTATTCGTCATTGCCATACTGACGTCTCACCCGGCGTGATGGTATGGGGTGCCATTGGTTACACGTCTCGGTCACCTCTTCTTGGCATTGACGGCACTTTGAATAGTAGACGTTACATTTCAGATTTGTTACGACCCGTGGCTCTAGCCTTCATTTGATCCCTGCGAAACCCTACATTTCAGCATGATAACGGACGACCGCATGTTGCAGGCCCTGTACGGGCCTTTCTGGATACAGAAAATATTCTCCAGATCTCTCACCAACTGAAAACGTATGGTAAATGGTGGCCGAGCAACTGGCTCGTCACAATACGCCAGTCACTATTCTTGGTGAACTGTGGAATCGTGTTGAAGCTGCATGGGCAGCTGTACCCTTACACGCCATCCAAGCTATGTTTGAGTCAATGCCCAGGCGTATCAAGTCCATTATTACGGCCAGAGGTGGTTGTTCTGGGTACTGATTTCTCAGGATCTATGCACTCAAATTGTGTGAAACTGTAATCACATGTCAGTTGTAGTATAATATATTTGTCCAATGAGTACCCGTTTATCATCTGCATTTCTTCTTGGTGTAGCAGTTTTAATGGGCAGTAGTGTATGTCCATGTGGTATGTGTACACTTTAGAGTGAATCCGTCAATTTGAATGGTCAGCGCTATTTTTCGTAGGATTACAAATTTTCCTGAGATGGAGTTGCTGTTCCTCGTGGATGTTATCGATAAAGCGCTCAGCAGAATTGGCCGGCAAAAGTCCTCAAACATCAGCAGCTCGTATTCCGTGTTCGCTTTCGCGTATTCGTGAACGGCTGTCAGAAGTTTCTTCTGAGAACTGCAGAGTTAGGAAGAAGTGGAGGAGCTGTGAAGTCAGAGGCCATAACGCAGCAAACTCCGAATATCATTCGGCAGGCGATGAGCACTGACTCGCTCACGGGCATTAGACTAGCGAGCGACAGAGAGAGACAGCCTTAGAGCGGGAGGACAGCGCAGCCTCGAGGCAATCTAAGTTACGTATTTAACGAAAATTCCTGTTCTTTAAGTGCGGAGCGAGCGTGAGTTTGGCGCTAGAAGGCAGATTAACATTTAGAAAGGGCCGCCGGGCGAACAGCGCAGCGCCGGCCAGTAGATTGGAAACCGTTCGAAATCGGAAGAGTCCCAGCAATAGCGAGCACTCGCTCTGTGTACAAACTGCTAATGACAGAACATTAGGGGCGCACGCGCAATTCCCTCTTCCTTCCTTTTTCTCTCGCTGCTCTGCCTTTTTTCCCATTTTCTCGAAGCCGGTGTTTCAGGGCAGTAGAGCGAAGGTTGCTCGCGTCTGTTGACGGAAATACTTCTGGGAAGACGGAGCAGCTGGAGGTACAATACTCGCATAGGGGTTTCCTTGCTTGATGTCCCTGCTGGTGACTTGACATCATGGAGGGTGCCATAACACAGTCGCAATCGTCCGGAATGGTTTCAAATTCAACCTTGCGTGATATGAACGTTGGAGAGACCTTAGAATTCCTGCGGCGGGCGTCATCGAGGAAAAACCTGGCACACGAGACTTTCATTTACACTGTTCTACAGATAAATTATAGGATTAGATACACAGTATTAGAATAATAGACGAGGAACTGCAGAACAGGTAAATACTTGATGTTTTGAATTAACAGGAAAGAGTTATCACACATTGCTGTTTGTTAATGCTCTTTTTCTCGTTCTTCTCTTCATGGACTGGGCTTACAGCCTGCTCCGTTTGTACTGAAACCATTTCTTCCTCGGTCGTCCAACCTCTATATTCGCTATTGGTTTACACCTGATTACTTGTTCAATTAATTTGTCTAGCCTCATTCTTTTGATATATTGTTTCTGTTTTACGTGACGTTGCTCTGTTCTGCATTTATAGTATATGTTAATTCTTCTCTTATAATGTTGTTTTCTACTTGATCTGAATGGTACACCCTTCAATTTTCCTTAAAAATTACTTTCTAGCCGACTGTTATCTACTTTCCTTTTTCTTAGTTAATGTCCACGAATCGATTTCATATATGTTAGAATAGGGGTAGCCGTTTCTTTGGAAAATTTTAGCTTTATACACATTGTCGGATTTCTGTGTTGATCTTTATCGGTCCCATGTTGTCTTCCCCTGTACTTATTATAATCTCCGTGTGCTGATATAAACTGTGATACCCTATTTTTACCACGATGTTCCGAAGCTTTCTTCTGTTCACTCCATCGAAAATCTTTTCATAACCTATGGACCGGTGTGTCTCCGGGTTGTATTCTCGTCGTTTTTCAACTAACTACTGAACAGTAGTAACATTATCAATGCAAGATCGTACCTTTCTAAAGCCATTCTTTTCCTACATTAGGAATGCGTCAGTATTTTCCTCATTCTCTTGTTAATAATTCTAGCGTAGTGTTTGTAAGAAGCAATTAAAAACTTTGGAATGCTATAGTGTTGTGAAATAAAATCTATTGGCTGAGATTAACATGTTTCTGGGATACTGATTGCCTCCCGGATAAGATTTAAATTCATACCTCAGCAGTTTTAAGATTGTTGGATGACAATTTTAGTCTAGCTGCTATGTGGCTTTATGCAGAGTTTGCACAACACTGACCACTTAGAAAAATAATAGCAAATAGTGAAAATAATCGGAATCGGAATGATTCAGAGATGTACAGAGGGAAAGATAACGATACGGTTGAATGAGAAAGTAATACTAAATATTCAAAACTCTAACACAATTTCGGAGAAGTAACAGTGGAGATGTTAACGAAACGCCGGCTGAAAATTTGTATCAGACGCAGAGAAAGATACAGGGGGCGCGCTTCATATTATATGCAGACCATTAGTCTTTCACGGATATAACTGACTACAAAAGGTGGGGAAACCGGAACAAACCGAAGAGTTTGAGATATGGTGCTACGGAAGGATATTGCAAGTTAGTTGGACTGATAACAAACGAAGGTGTTCTCTGCCGAAACCGCGAGGAGCAAAACGTAGAGGACACTGGCAAGAAGAAGGGACATGATGACAGGACACGTGTAAAGATAGCGGGGAATAACATCCGTGGTACTGGGGAGAGATGTAGAGGATAAAAACCTATAGCGGACGACAGGGACTGAAATATATCCAACAAATAAGGGAGAACGTTGGGTGAATGTGCTCACGATCTAAAAAAGCGCTCTCAGGAGGTTCCTGTCTTGCAATAAGAAAAATACGTCCCATGTGGGTGGATGACCTACATCCTGACTCACACAGCGCCGCCGACAGTGTTCTCACCCTGTCTGCGCTGGCCGCAGAGGGCTTCCCCGAGCCATCTGACAACCGAAACTACTCGACTGTTGTTTGCTCTGAACAGTGCCCCTCGGTCATTCAGTGGCGCTCTTGCGTTTAGTTTGCAGAATCCCGGCTTGCATCGCCGGCGGTGCAACAGTGTTTAATGTTGACTCTGTGGCGTGCCTCCTGTTGCAGAGCAATTGGGTCTATTGCAACAGAAGGTCTGCCCTAACTATCAGCTTAAACAGCAACAAGCGCGGCAGACGACATAAAGCTAGACCCCCATCAGTTACTGAATGTAGGTTAGGGTTTTACACTAATTTTTGTTAGTAAGCGTCAAGTTGCTTGGTCGCGTTTGTGTATGAAAGGGCCTCCGATATACAGGGTGTAAAAAAATACTATGTCTGCAAAATTTCAGGAAGTCACAGATGGATCATTTCCCCGCTATGGATCCATGCAGGTTCTGACACTACGGGCGTCCAGAGATGATACTGCAACTACCGCGTGATGAATATTGTTTTAGAGCTCATGCTGAAAATGTTGCCTTTTTAAATTAATGCAAAACTGACATCTGCAAGCTAATAACTGTCTAACATGCTCGAAACAACCAGGTGTTTCGAGAATAATATCTACAACTTTAGCCAAGGGGTAACTAACTTGTTTGATATGTCAGCGAGTGCCTCGCTTCATCTCGCGCACAAAAAGAAATCCATAGGATGTCAGTATCACCTCTAAAACAATTTTTGTCACACGGGGAGTCTGAACACCATCTCTGACAATCAAACCTTCATGGACATCTAGCACGGGAATTGTGCACCTGTGATATTTTGGCCATATGAAAAAGCGTTTCTTTTTATCTCCTATAAACACTAAAATTGTGCATACGTAGTTCTTTTACACACTGTACGTTTGAGAACATCACATACATACATCATCAAGCGGGCATGCACTTACGACATTTCTGTCATTCAAAAAAATTCTGTGTTCTAAAACAGTCTAAAATTTTTTATATGTAGTTTTTCAGACCACATGTAACAGCTCATTCTTAACGGGAGTAACGAAATCCTACCGGTAAACATTGGGTTAACTACATCATCTATGAAAAAAGTTTAGTTAGTGAATTGCACAGCTGTGGATGCAAGTAGAATTACAGTGTTCGAACCATTGCATTTCCCCAAGATCTCAATCATTCTGTTCGTCTGCACTAGCGTACCTTTTCTTTTATACAATGTAGCCAATCCTGTTGTTCCATTGTGTTGCAGATTTCCTTACGTTTATAAATATTACACTCTTTCAAAGATGATTGGTATTTTTAAGAACGAAACTGTTTCTAATACAATATCTTCTATTTTATCTCTCCTTCTGTAGTGTCATAACCACGATGTATGAGATGATCACATGAATTGCATATGACACACAGAATACCCAGCAACTGAATACTTGTTTGTTGAGATTCGATAATGTATGTAAAGACGCTATACCACAAAATAATAAAATTTCAGATACTTCTTATGCTTTTTGTTTTAAATTAAGGACTACAAATCCTCGAACTCAAGTTTCAGTTACACACGAGTCATCTTCAGGTCATGAAAAACGGTTTCGATTAGTGTAATTAGTATAATGACTTAACACATCGTCATAATATTATGAGTGACAACATTCATGTAAAATGTATAGGGGGAAATACTTTGCAATATCGTTCATATACAATCAATTAGAAAGGAGGTCGTAAAACTATCGTTAAAGATTAGTAACTGACATATTTAATCATTACTTGTGTTGTCTCACACGTCAGTGTCTAAGTTTTAACGGGGAAATGCCTTAGTTTTACAACATTGGCTTAAACTGATTTATACGAATGATATGACAAATTATTCTGCCTGTACATTCTGCATGAATGTTGCCGCCCAAAATTTTGTGACGATGTGTTAAACCGTTATGCCAATTACACTAATCAAGACTGTTTTTTTATGATCTGAAGATGGCTCATGTGTAGCGGAGACGAGTAATCACAACAAAATCTGTTTGCGATCTTGGCATCAAGGATCTTTCATCCTTAATATACATAAAATTATGACAGATCGCTCGTCTCTAGCGTTGAAAATGTCGAAAAACATGTACTTGTTATGCGTTTGTGATCTAATATTAATACCAACAGGAACCTTTCTACTAACGAAAGATTTCCCCGTTGGCGTAAATCATTTTCTGATTTCATCCTTTATTCAGACGTTTCATTCAACTTTGCCCTTTCCTCAACTTTTAAATTAATATTTGACTGAAATTTAATCCGTTTCTAATATTGCTGCAAAAAAAAAAAAAAAAAAAAAAAAAAAAAAGAACTCTTAACAGCTTCAGAATTCCTCAAATCCCAATAAGTTAACATTAACATTGATGTTGAACCTTGCCTTTGATGTCGACGAAGGTGATGTGTTACATTGTAACTAAGCTTTTCCGTCCGACAGCATGCGATTCTCTTTGAATGCTTTGCTGTACTTTCAGTACGAGAATTTTCTGTCACACTTAATAATCATTCAATTAAACAACTGATATTGGCAAGTTTTGCGACACTACGTCCTCATGAAAGATCTTGAACTATATGTCACAATCTTACATGAAAGATTATTGTAATCTTACGTAAAGGTTACTCTTATCAATAATCATAGCGATAGTTTGCCTAAGACATTTTACAATATTGTTTACAAGTCAATACATCCAGCTTTAATTATGCAAAATTGAAGTTATTCACAATATTTTCCGGAATGTGATAATCACGTAATACTTTTTTTGCGCTGACGACACTCTCTGCTGGTTGCATCTGTTAATTAAGAACTTTGCCTTTTATCTACTACGCGACAAGATCATGTTTCTGCGGACGATTCCTATTTACATGCTGTGTCACTAATAGCGCCTATCAAACAACTTTTTTTTTGTTTTATCTATTTGGGTTTATTGAACCATACTGCCACCAGCTTGGTACGAGTGTAAAATCAAATATACAGAGAAATCACAATGTAAATACAGTGAAAAAAATTTAAATTAATTTACAGTTTCTGCACAGGTTCAATACACACAGGGTGAAAAGTATTTAAACCGACAGACTATTGGAGGTTGTAGGGGACATCAAAACAAATATTTTTCCCTAATGTTATTTTTCCTATGAGGAGGAATATTTCTCTGGCGGAAAATTAATTAACCCAACAAACACTTTTCCATTTTTTTATGACCCAGAGACAACACATTAACACAACCCAATTTTAATTACAGTAGATTTTCAAAAATGCCTCCATTGACACGTAAACAAAGATTACACCGTTGGATCATGTTCTGTCTGACACGGGCAAAAACCCCATGAGTATCCTGAATTGTTCCTGCTGCTGCTACTATCCGGGCAAACAGATCCTCTTCTGCTGCAACAGGAGTTGCGTAAACAAGGTTGCGCATCTCTCCCCACACAAAAAAGTCCAGAGGGGACATATCTGGGTATCGAGCAATCCATGGTACAGGATCACCTCTGCCAATCCACGTTTCTGGGAACCGTCGGACCAGAAATCGACGCAAACGATGATTAAAAATGGTTTAAATGGCTCTGAGCACTATGGGACTTAACATCTGGGGTCATCAGTCCCCTAGAACGTAGAGCTACTTAAACCTAACTAACCTAAGGACATCCTGCCCGAGGCAGGATTCAAACCTGCGACCGTAGCGGTCGCAGACTGAAGCGCCTAGAACCGCTCGGCCACCAGCGCACACGATGAGTGAAATGTGCCGGCGCCCCGTCATGTTGGAACAACATACGTTGTCTTGTAGGGAGCGGGACGTCTTCCAGCAACTCTGGCAATGCTCTGGCGAGAAAATTGCAATAGCGCCTGCCATTTAATGGCCTAGGTAGCAGATACGGCCCAGTTAAACAGTCCCCATCAACAGTAACCCACAAGACTCCATCACTCCCGAACGTTGTTTCATCGGTAAAAAAACACAGAGGATGGAAATGTAGGATGCATTTCACACTGTTCCAGGTACCACTGCGAAAATTGTGCTCTGGGCGGATAATCAACTGGTTCCAGGCTGTGGACAAGCTGAAAGTGAAATGGAAGTAACAATTGCTCTCGAAGGACTGTTCTTACATTCTTCTGATTCGTCCCCATGTTACGTGCAACTCCACGAGTGCTAATTGAAGGATCCCGCTCCACATGCTGCAAGAGAGCTTCCTCAAATTGCAGCGTTCTTACCGTGCGACGGTGTCCCTGTCCAGGTAATCTACTAAATGATCCGGTCTCACGCAGACATGGGAACACAGCAGCAAAGGTCTTATGATGCGGGATACGGTGATTAGGATATTGTTGATAAACCCGCTGTGCAGCTCGTCTGTTGTGGTGCGCAACGTAGTACGCACCAACCATATCAACGTATTCACTCCACTTGTATCGCTCCATTAGTAAACAGAGACAATGCACTACTACACTGGTGGACAGCAGTTGCCTACAACTGAAGATCGTAATACGGCCTCTAACAACTGAAGATCGTAATACGCCTCTACCGGCTCAAATAATCCTCCTAGGAAAAAATGACATTAGGGAAAAATATTTGTTTGGTGTCCCCTACAACCTCCCAGAGTTTGTCGGTTTAAATACTTTTCACCCTGTATAGCTAAGGAATGCTGACGTACCAACGACACACAGAATAAAACAGAGACAACTCAGCAAAGACTGAGAAGTATAGATCTGGAGATTATAGTGATATACAACAACAGATAGCCCCGCGGGGTAGCCGCGTGGTCTTGGGCGCCTTGCCACGGTTCGTGCGGCTCCTCCCGTCGGAGGTTCGAGTCCTGCCTCGGGCACGGGTAAATGTATTGTCCTTAGCGTTAGTTTAAGGTAGATTAAGTGGTGTGTAAGCCTAAGGACCAATGACCTCAGCAGTTTTATCCCATTGGAACTTCACAAGTTTCCAAATTTTCGAACAACAGATAGATCACCAAATTTCATATATACATTTCACATACTCGTAAAAAAACAACAAAAAAGCCTTTTAATATTTCAGGATCTACGTGGCACAATGAAACAGGAACACTTGGAATTTCACGTGATTTTGGGTTAAGTATTTGTGCTGTGCTTCGAAGTAACTGCTGGAAAACCACAAGTGGTTGACATTTCGTTCTTCCTTCTTCTGACAGCCGCAGGAAGGACGGTCCTTGATGCCTGAGTGATATAAGTTGGTAAGCGTTGAAGAACGTGAAGAATGTTCGGTACGCGTTCGTACCAATGTAGTTACCAGCTTGCTGATCGCCTGAAACTTTTTAAACCAGAGGGTACTTCTAATCAAGCAACTGTGAAATAGCAGAAGTCGGAAATGCAACACGCACACATTTACTATTTAATTATCAGCCTAGAAGTCCAGGTTCATAAATATTAGAAGAAGTCATTCCAGTGATCAGCATTACTGGCGTTGCTGGTAAAGATATCAAATTCGCTTTTTCTGCAGGTGTTGCCGATAGCTCTTAAGCAACATTTTTAAATTCGCTCGCCAAGAGCTGCTCATGGAATCTCTATTGACTACCGGTTTCGACAATCTGATTATCATAAGTTAATGTGTTAACGTTAGCCGGCCGAAGTGGCCGTGCGGTTAAAGGCGCTGCAGTCTGGAACCGCAAGGCCGCTACGGTCGCAGGTTCGAATCTTGCCTCGGGCATGGATGTTTGTGATGTCCTTAGGTTAGTTAGGTTTAACTAGTTCTAAGTTCTAGGGGACTAATGACCTCAGTAGTTGAGTCCCATAGTGCTCAGAGCCATTTGTGTTAACTTTATACAACAGCCTGCACGGCAATATTACACTGCAGCAACAAGGAAAATAAATACTTTTTACCGAAACACTACTATCAATAGTAAAATCCCTCTATTGGTAATTAAAGCTCGAGCAGTCTAGTAATCAAATTCCATCCTTCAGTAAAGTGTATGTTCCAACGAATCTCGGTGACCAATTCTTCACTGCTTAGTGCTGTGTTTAGCTTCGACAAACGTGTAACCGATAGATGCTATTACGGATACATAAATGGAAGGCTTCACCGCAAATCGACAGCGGCTGAATCGCCGAGGGAGAAATAAATAAATGTTCTAGGTTGAAGCAGCGATTTGTGTCGGCGGAGGAACCACTGGCGCGGAAGTAACACAATGAGAAGCGGCGAAGAAGGAGAGATGAGCTGTCGAACTCTTCTCCCCGGTGTAGCTACGTTACTGGTGTAGTGGCCGATGGCGGAAATGGGGACCGTGGGGAGGCGGAAGAGGAACTCGAGACATTGGCAAGAGACAAACGGCAGGGAAATTGATACAGAACCCACGCGCTCTCAGTCCGAGGGTGATAAATGGGCGTTCGGGCGCCCGCAGTCCTTGCTGTTTCGCTTTTTGCTGGAAACTTCCTCCCGTCACCGGATCCGGTCGAGGGTCTTAATGCTTCCGGCGTTCCGTCTTCACCATCGACAGCTCCAAGTTATTGTTCGTCTCCCGGTCGCGCTTTCGCAGCGGAAACAATTATTCTGCGTCGGAAGTCAGTTTTCGAGCGATTTAACTTCGGCCGTGCCTTGATTTCAGTTTCTCCTCCTGTTTCTGGCGGTTGGAGCGATTAAGAGGCTGAAGTCTAAGATAAACCAGTGTAGGAAATTCTCCGTGACTGCTTTGGCGCTTCGTAACTCGTTGAACAGCGGGGTCGCTATAGTTGAGCTGTCGGTTTATCGAATAGTGATAACGGCCTTAATTACACTGTTCTCAGCACTGTGTAAAATCCATTTGTGTAATAAATCACAACGTTCATATCAATATGAAATTGTAATTAAATCAAGACTCTAAGCTGTCGACATATACATCAATGGGGATCTCCTACTTACATGGAAGACGTTCTATCCATCTGAGCCACCGAGAGCACAGATGATAGTGCGACTGCAGGGAATCATCCCTTGCACGCTCCCCGTGAGACCCACATTCCCAACTTAATGTCCACACACTACCTTCGTAGTTCCCCTGCCCATTACACTCACTACTCGCGGCAGACAATCTGCACGAGCCCCGTAAGAGTTCGGACAATGCGCGTACATCCAGCACAGAAGAAGAAGGTCAATGGCCGGTTAGCCTTAACTATATGAAGATGGTATCTGTTCTTTCGGACATGTCCGAAAGTGTGGGCCCCGATATGTCCGAAAGAGCAGATACAATCTTCTTATATTCATATCAATATTACGTTCTTGGAACAGCAAATGGCTGCTCCACTTTGGCCCATTTTCGCAAAATAATGTGTAAGTTTGTAAGGGTACTGCTTGGTTTACGTCTGGATTATGAGTGTAAGTAAATGCTGGAATGATCTGATGTGGAAAAGTTATGCGTTATCATAGACAAATGCAATAATTTTAGAAAAGCGATATGACTACAAAAGGATTGAAGAAAGTTATCTGAGCAGAAAACAACTACTTTAAGAGCGCAACGGTTAGTAGCAGGCATAGCAAGAAGTAACTGAACTTAAATGACTATGAGAAGTGATGTGTTGGCAGAAGAGCCAACACCGTGTTGCTAGAGGAGGCCGAAATGCACGCGTTTAAGCTCACGCAGACTGGCGTGAGGTCTGGAACAGATTAAAGGAGTTGAGTCTAATAAATAAGTACGGAGTTGATTTAATACTTAACTTTAATCCATAATTAGAGAACATCGCTCTTGTTGATACGTTATATAATCTCAATATAAACTGGTAATGGCGCCTTGCTAGGTCGTAGCAAATGACGTAGCTGAAGGCTATGCTGACTATCGTCTCGGCAAATGAGAGCGTATTTGTCAGTGTAGCTTCGCTAGCAATGTCGTCTGTACAACTGGGACGGGTGCTAGGACGTCTCACTAGACCTGCCGTGTGGCGGCGCTCGGTCTGCAATCACTGACAGTGGCGACACGCGGGTCCGACGTGTACTAGCGGACCGCGGCCGATTTAAAGGCTACCACCTAGCAAGTGTGGTGTCTGGCGGTGACACCACAAGAAGTCACATTCAGTAAGGTAGGGGTCCAGAGTTCCTGCCTTCGCACGTTTATTGTCTGTGTAAGTCTTAAGAGGTTACGGAAAGGGCTACAAATTTTTATATATATTCCTGAATGTATTCTCTACTTGAAGGTAAGTTATATTTGGATTGTTTTAACATAATAAAGCCAGTATTTGACATAAAAGTTAACATGGCAAAAACAGAAAGACGAAAAAATGTTCGTAATTTCGCCTACCCAAAAATTACCTAAAGGGCAATTAATTGAAATGTATTTTTCCCATCTAACATTGCCAGGCAGTTTCATTACTACGAACCATCTGAAAGTAACGAATGAACAATCTTTTCAGTTTTTTCAGCCTTCCAAAGACGTGTATCATATGAATTTTTACACCGATGAGCCAAAACATCATGACCACCTGTGTGCTGTTGGTTCACTTTTCAAACACAGTGTAGCAGCCTTTCTGCGTTGATGGATTCCACATTTCCTTGATAGGTTTCCAGAACTACCAACAGAATTCCCGCAAATTACGCGACGGTGGTTTGTGGACACGCACCTGGCGCCCGATACATGTTCCAATGGGTAGAGACCAGGAGCGTTTGCTGGTTAAGGTAGCAATGTGAGTTCGCAAACATGCCCCTCAAACCACTGCAGCACGATCCTGGCCTCGTGTCGCTGACAGTTATCCCTCTGGAAGATGTCATCGCCATCAGAGATGAAGCGATGCGTGGTCCGCCATAATGATCACGTAGGTCACTGCTGTCACCTACTGTCGCAGGTTACACGTAAACCAAACTCAGTGCACCTCATCACATAATTCTGCCCTCACCGGTCTGCATCCGTGGCACGGCGCACGTTTCAAGCAGCCGTTCGCCAGGGTGACGACGTGTAAGGACCCAACCATCGACCTGGCGGATGAGGAAATGCGATTGAGACCTGGTCGTAGTCAAGGGAAGGCAGGATTCGGTTACGATTGTGGACGGGTGCGTGATCAGTTACTATTTATTGGTTGCCTTTTACAATTACACGCGATTTATTTTAACCCAGTAATTCCAGACTCAACAATAAATAAAAAAAATACCACACGTTATTAATGGAGGAATAAACAACAGCCTTAATAATAGTATTTTCAGTGAGTTACAATTTAGCAAATCACCATTAAATACAGAAACAACAGATAATGTTTTAAAAGCATGCCACTGTGATCTGGGCAGAAGGTCTTACACGCCAGGAATGACAATAATTTAAGAACTGTTTAAGAACTCGCTGCACCTTACAAACTACAGGTATTGAAATATTAAAGGCAAGTCGCCACAAACACAGCAGACGGCATCACACGCCAGGAATGGCAGTAAATAAGGTTTAGGGCTTACTGCTAAAACACAAATACCAAATTAGAATTTTAAGGCAAATGACCACAATCGCAGCTGAAGGCCTTACACGCCAGCAACGGCAATAGTATAAAAAATTTTGAAACCTGCTGTAAAACAGAAAATACAATAGCAAAAGTTAATTAAAAAAAACAAGCAACTGATCCAGATGGTACTCCACGAACCGAACTCTGAGAAGGTCCCGCAACAAACACTTTCGCGAGCGATGAGATAGGCAGCTAAGAGTTGCATTGACTTCTCAAGATGGTAACTCGGACTAGTGGCAGTCTAACGAATGACTAATGATAATCTTGCAGAAGCTACCTGACGTCCGATAAATCAAATGCAACGGTGGAACAATACGCTAAAGCCGGAACCGGCTGTCTGCACTACGTCCAGAATGCTGTGTTTAGAGCCCCCGGAACGAGAAAAGAATCATTACCACCAGAGTAGAGGAATCACCAACCGACCTACAATCAAGAAAGCTGTCAAAACTACACGCCTTAACGGACAGCAGCGGCAAGGCGAGGAAATGTACACCGCCATTACATACACCAACCCCAGGGCAGGTAACTGGGGCGTTAGCGGCAACAAGGTTGAACTTAACAAATTGTAAGAAGTTGAACGCAGTAAATAGTAATAAAAAGTCGAAGAAAGCCTTCCCCAAGTACTCCATTCGCTGCTCTTCGCCTCGGCGACACTACGAGCACCAACATGAACCCAAGTCACTGGAGAATCGCGTGATATCACAGTGGTGGGGGTTTCTCTACTTGGATTGAAATGCACTCATCTTAAGGCTTGCTGGATCCGGTTTACGACGAGGTCGTGCACCCTCGTGACCACAGCCCTTCCATCCGGCAGTCCATGCCTTCCGCTGGCGGTCCCGGCGTGTTCTGACACTGCGCGGATCTGGCTTCTCCTGAGTCCCCAACCAAACTGGCCCACTCACACAATCCGGAAAAACAACGACGTCGCCCCAAAGATAGGGCAACAGTTACTACATATCGATAACCGCCGCTGCTGCCACTAGCGGACAGGCAACGCTTGCGAAACCGAGTGGCGCCAGTCAACACGAGAAGAAGACAAACAACCGCAACAATGACAATTAAACGATACCGTGAGGCCTCCAATAGAGGGCGGAAACCTACAAACAGCACCAACGCGAGCCGTAGCACGACTCAGCAATTTATTCAACAGGCAACACGTTTCTATTAATGCAAGGTGAAAACGCGGTGACATTTTGCCCACTGCAATCGTAACTGACTATGTCTCTGGGTCAGCACACGAACACGTAAGCGTTGTATGGTGTAGAGCTCCATTTCCTACAATGACCTTCGAAGAGTGTGCTCCGAAAAACTCGTGCCCGCACCAGCACTGCACTCTGTCGTCAGACCTGCCACAGATCGCTGTCCACCCTGGATCACACAGTGGGGGATCCTACGACCTTTATTGTTTGTGATGAGACATGGACGTCCAGTACCGTTCGACCTTGCGCTACTTCACCCACCCTTCAACGCTTTACATAGGTGCTCACGACAGTAGTACGCAAACAGCCGTCCAGCTTTACGTTTCAGAGATTTTTTTCCAGCTGCGGCGCCTCAACGATGTGACCTTTGTCAAAACCGCTTATATCAGTGGACTTCCGCATTTGTGGCCCTTATCTTCTCTGTATTGACTGCCCATTCGTCTTTCTTCCACTTCCATTCTTTCCTTACTGCGTCACGTGCCCGAAACAGCACCAGGAGGCATTCAACATCGCTGTGGGAATTGGTCACAATGCTTTGACTCACCAGTGTATGTCTGTGTGGATAACAGCGTGTTCAGTATAATGACCAAACATTTCTTGCAGCGAGTCCGTTTCTCTCCTCTTGATTTTATCCATAGCAAAAAAGTAAAGTAATCTTTATAAACATCAAATAAAACCAATGTTTAATAACAGTTCCAAATTTTGTACCCTGGACGAAAATAGCAACGGCACGGGAGATGAAATTACGAACATTATATTGGCCAAAATACCAACACAGGCCAAATCCTTGACCATAACTACACACTAGAAACACACGATTGAAGCACAGCGCAATATTTGAACACAAATCATTGTTCACACCAGGATTTGCAGCCTGTTAATTTGTCTGCTATACTAAC
Source organism: Schistocerca cancellata (assembly GCF_023864275.1). Classification (NCBI taxonomy): domain Eukaryota; kingdom Metazoa; phylum Arthropoda; class Insecta; order Orthoptera; family Acrididae; genus Schistocerca; species Schistocerca cancellata. The sequence goes on from NC_064633.1 coordinate 426,602,664, forward strand.
TCACCTCAGCATAAAAAAATGAATCCCTTCGTACACGCCAGCTACAAGTGCTCTACACAACGAACAGTCTTGACAAAACAATGGACAGAGCTCAAGCATGTACTCGCAGCTATTCATTTATTACCAGCTATGGAAATCGAAACTTACTAGGGGGACGAAATTAGGACCGGGTACGATGTTAAGAATCCTTACCTTATCTAGGCAAATACGTAAGTGTTCAATAAATGTGGCTTGTAGCCAGATGGATATGTGAACCTCAATCTGTGAAAAGAGGACTAAGATATGATGCGTCGACCACATACACTTCTGTAGAACAGAGCATGAAGACTTACCTTATCTGATAAAAATCAAGCAATGAACGGAATTTATAGTATTCGTTGTAATGAATGCTAGCTTTGATACGAAGTGCAGTAAGAAATTTGTAAAATGTTACTAACTGCTGAAGGTTAAGGTTATGTTTTCCATCGTGCGATTGTACAATTAAAGGAACGCGGAGTATAAGTCACACTAGTGCATCTAAATAGCAAATAAGTGGCCAGAACAATGCAATAGCAAGAACATTAAAACATAAATTGAAACAGTTGAGTTCAGAATATCAGGTAAATATACAGACACTGCACATGTAGCACCTCGCTCTCAAAGTTCGAATACGTAATAACAGCAAATAAACAAAGTTCAATACTAGTCACAAAGCATTTAGAAAGCTTCATTGATAGGAAGAGTGAATAGACTGTACCACCATTCATGAACTACTAATTCAATGAACTGTGGATGAAGCCCGACCAACAGGCATTACATGCATTGAGCGAATATAATACTACATTGAGAATGGCTAGCTTCTAGCCGAAATCTAGATCTGCACAATAAAATTTAATAAGGGCGACTGATCGCTGCTATCTATAATTTACCAACCGAAAATGTGTGGGGTATGTTCAACCAACAGGTGCATGCTGTGACCGAATGCCAACCACCACAGATACACTACTGAATCAGGTGAATGCAGCATGGATGGCAATGTCACAGGACGTCGTTCGCGCCTTGTACGCGTCGATGCCATCGCATATGGAACAAGTTATCAGGGCCCATTGTGGACCCTTGCCTACTAGGCAACAGGTCGCATGGTGAACTGAGGTGACTGAAATGCTAATCATTTCCGCAGAACATACTAATGAACGTGTCCTGTGAATATGAACGTCCTATTTCTACTCATCCAAGATCTGTTTTTTCTGCATGTGGTTGGATTTTTGTTGGTTGCCAGAACAGAAGTCTCTCGTCGAAGACTATTGTGTTAACTATTTTTTTCACTTTAGCGAAACGGTTTCGACACTATCGTTGGTATTTAGTGTTTGAAATTATATCACCTTACGATGCATGAAAACATTAATTACCTTACTAACTTAAAACGTCGCAGGAGTTTCAGTTTCGTGTCTCATATGCAACGATAAAGCTAGTCAGCGCTAGGTGCAAAAAAAAATGGACATCTCAGGGTCATAAGTAGGTGACTGATTTTTATGAAAGAATAATTCGAAGTCCTTTTTATGCATATACACTCCTGGAAATTGAAATAAGAACACCGTGAATTCATTGTCCCAGGAAGGGGAAACTTTATTGACACATTCCTGGGGTCAGATACATCACATGATCACACTGACAGAACCACAGGCACATAGACACAGGCAACAGAGCATGCACAATGTCGGCACTAGTACAGTGTATATCCACCTTTCGCAGCAATGCAGGCTGCTATTCTCCCATGGAGACGATCGTAGAGATGCTGGATGTAGTCCTGTGGAACGGCTTGCCATGCCATTTCCACCTGGCGCCTCAGTTGGACCAGCGTTCGTGCTGGACGTGCAGACCGCGTGAGACGACGCTTCATCCAGTCCCAAACATGCTCAATGGGGGACAGATCCGGAGATCTTGCTGGCCAGGGTAGTTGACTTACACCTTCTAGAGCACGTTGGGTGGCACGGGATACATGCGGACGTGCATTGTCCTGTTGGAACAGCAAGTTCCCTTGCCGGTCTAGGAATGGTAGAACGATGGGTTCGATGACGGTTTGGATGTACCGTGCACTATTCAGTGTCCCCTCGACGATCACCAGTGGTGTACGGCCAGTGTAGGAGATCGCTCCCCACACCATGATGCCGGGTGTTGGCCCTGTGTGCCTCGGTCGTATGCAGTCCTGATTGTGGCGCTCACCTGCACGGCGCCAAACACGCATACGACCATCATTGGCACCAAGGCAGAAGCGACTCTCATCGCTGAAGACGACACGTCTCCATTCGTCCCTCCATTCACGCCTGTCGCGACACCACTGGAGGCGGGCTGCACGTTGTTGGGGCGTGAGCGGAAGACGGCCTAACGGTGTGCGGGACCGTAGCCCAGCTTCATGGAGACGGTTGCGAATGGTCCTCGCCGATACCCCAGGAGCAACAGTGTCCCTAATTTGCTGGGAAGTGGCGGTGCGGTCCCCTACGGCACTGCGTAGGATCCTACGGTCTTGGCGTGCATCCGTGCGTCGCTGCGGTCCGGTCCCAGGTCGACGGGTACGTGCACCTTCCGCCGACCACTGGCGACAACATCGATGTACTGTGGAGACCTCACGCCCCACGTGTTGAGCAATTCGGCGGTACGTCCACCCGGCCTCCCGCATGCCCACTATACGACCTCGCTCAAAGTCCGTCAACTGCACATACGGTTCACGTCCACGCTGTCGCGGCATGCTACCAGTGTTAAAGACTGCGATGGAGCTCCGTATGCCACGGCAAACTGGCTGACACTGACGGCGGCGGTGCACAAATGCTGCGCAGCTAGCGCCATTCGACGGCCAACACCGCGGTTCCTGGTGTGTCCGCTGTGCCGCGTGTGTGATCATTGCTTGTACAGCCCTCTCGCAGTGTCCGGAGCAAGTATGGTGGGTCTGACACACCGGTGTCAATGTGTTCTTTTTTCCATTTCTAGGAGTGTATTTTGGGCTTTAAGCAAAATCCACACTTGCATGAGTCATACCTCGACTGAGCCGACAATACAAGTAATGTAGCGAAAACGTGTGAACAAGAACAAGAACACGAATCTTAGCCGGCCGGGGTGACCGAGCGGTTCTAGGCGCTATAATCTGGAACCGCGCGACTGCTACGGTCGCAGTTTCGAATCCAGCCCTGGGAATGGCTGTGTGTGATGTCCTTAGGTTACTTAGGTTTAAGTAGTTCTAAGTTCTAGGGGACTGAAGACCTCAGAAGTTAATTCCCATAGTGCTCAGAGCCATTTGAACTATTTTTCAGCACGAATCTGACAAATTATACACAAAAATTATACATAAAAATACGAGGTGTTTTTTGTTTTTAAGTGACATTACTATTATTAGTCATAATATGATTTTTCTACTACTTCTCATCCAAATTCGTCAATTATTTCATTTTCTGTTTGGAATAATATAAAAAAAATTTCTGTCTTACTTAATTTTACGCGTTGCGTAAGATCGGATACATCGGACAAGCAAAGTAGCGATGTACATCTAGATGTTGATGTTTAGTATGTCGTTCCTTTTCCTAGAAAAGGCACAAATAACCGAGTAAAGACTGTTCAGAAACCTGATGGTCGAATTAAAACTAGTACTGGAGCGACAGGCTGCTCTGTATGGCGACTGATGTAACGTAAATATGAACTCCATCGATAGGCCCAGGCACGCTCATCGATACCGACCGACGACTGTCATCCTATGCCAGTGGAGTCATTGGGTGGTGTATGGAGGGGCGTGAGGCCAGCACACCCACTGCTCGGTAAAGTAGTTCCGCAGTTGGCATCACGAGCCTTGTCGCAGACCTCGCAGCAAGGAAAAATCCCTGACAGTGCTGGGAATCGAACCCGGGTCCTCCACCTAACAGTCCGCTGCGCTGGCCACTCAGCTGTGCGACGGACCAACTGGTGCGCTAGTGAGAATAAAACAGTCGCCTCCTTCTCATTAGGCCTTCAGTGTTTTGCCGGTAGAGCGGAGGTGGCGGGCTGAGGCAACAGCTCTTGTGGGCGCAACAAAAGGTGGCGGACGCGGAGATAGGCGTCGCCGACGGCAGATCTCATTAGGATTAACCGCGCACAATGGCGCCGCCTGAGCGTACCGCGGCTCCGTTTATCTCTACGCGCGGGCGAGCGCGGACAGCCGGCGGGGCGCGAGCGAGCGGGCCCGATCTCCGGGGACCGACCAGAGGCGCTGCGCTGTGCTGCGAGCAGAGCAGCAGGGGAAAGCACTCGCGCTCAGCCAGCACAGCCGAGGCCGACGCCGTCTACAAACGGACTGTACGAGTAGGGAAAGATTGGAGTTATCAAGTACGTCACCGGGAAAGAACTGGAGTGGTCATCATGTAGGAAAGGTGGAATGCCCTGTTCCTTGACTTCGGGAGTTGTTTGATGCAGTTCTGCACTGTTGCCTAATTTGGCATCCCAGTTCGGTTTTACTCCTCGACACTGGCTACATACTTATCGACTTTGTCAGTACAGAAACGGGGATTAGCGATCATGATGTCATTATAGCAACTATGATTACGAAAGTTAATAAATCAGTCAAGAAGGCTAGGAGAGAGTTTTTACTAGAAAGAGCAGATAAACAGTTACCAGCATCTCATTTAGACAATGAATCGTGGAGATCTGTGTCCCTAGTAAATGAGTAGAGGATGGAAAAGACCCACCAAGATTTAATAACAAAATTCGCAGGATGCTGAGGAAGGGAACGTACAAATGACGACAAGCGAAGGTTAGTTGATTCGTGCGTCTGTCAAAAGATCTATGCGCGAAGCATACAAAACCTACCACCATCACACCTTAGCAAAAGATCTGGCAGATAACTCGAGAGAATTCTAATGTTAAGTAAAATCGTTAGGCGGGTCTGTGTGTTCAAATGTGTGTGAAATCTTATGGGACTTAACTGCTAAGGTCATCAGTCCCTAATCCTACACACTACTTAACCTAAATTATCCTAAGGACAAACACACACACCCCTGCCCGAGGGAGGACTCGAACCTCCACCGGGACGAGCTGCACAGTCCATGACTGCAGCGCCTTAGACCGCTAGGCTAGTTCCGCATGGTTAGGTGGGTCTAAGGCTTCCATTCACTCCCTTGTTGGCAAGTCTGGTGTGGCAGCTGAAGGTAGCAAAATGAAAGAGGAAATTTCTATTTTCACGTTCAAGAAATCGTTCAGACAGGAGAATCGTTCAGACGTATCGTCACTTGACCATCGGACAGACTGCCGTATGGACGACATAGTAATAAGATTATCTGGGAAACAACTGAACGATTTGAAAGCAAATAAATCACTAGGTCATATGGAATCCTAGTCTGATTTCACGAAGAGTACTCTACAGTATTGGCCACTTACCTGGCTTGCATTTATCGTGATCTCTTGCCCAGAACAAAATCGCAAGTGACGGGAAAAAAGCGTAGGTGACTGCAGTACGTAAGAAGGGTAAAAGAACGGACTCGTGAAATTACAGACCTATATCCCTCACTTCTGTTTGCTGCAGAATCCTTGAAAATATTCTCAGTTCGAATGTAATAACGTTTGTTGACACTGACAAGCTTATGTCCACGAATGCGGTTTTAGAAAGCATCGCTCGTAAGAAACTCAGCTTGCCCTTTTCTCTCATGACGTACTGAGAACTATGGATGAAGGCCAACAGGCAGATTTCATTTTTCTCGATTTCCATAAAAAATTTAGCATGGTGCTCCATTGCCGGCTGTTAATGAAGGCACGAGCATGTGGAATAAGTTCACAGATATGTGAGAGGGTCGAAGATTTCTTAAATAATAGAACCCAGTATATTTTCCTTGACGGCGAGTGTTCATCAGGGACATGGGTATCGTCAGGAGTGAGCCAGGGAAGTGTGACAGGGCCGCTGTTGTTATCTGTAAACACACATCATTTGGAGGGCTGGGTAGACATCAATCTGCGGTTGTTTTCTGATGATGTCGTGGTGTACTGTAAGGTGTCGAAGTTGAGTGACTGTAGGAAGATACAAGACGACTTAGACATATTTTGCACCTGGTGTGATGAATGGCCGCTAGCCCTAAATGTGGAAAAATGTAAGTTAATGCGGATGATTAAGAAGATAAAACCTGTAATATTCGGATACAATATTGCTAGTGTCTTCCTTGACACAGTCAAAGTCGTTTAAATATCTGGGCGTAACGTTGCAAAGCAATATGAAATGGAACAAGCATGTGAGAACCGTGATAGGGAAGGCGATAGGTCGACTTCTATTTACTGGAGGAATTTTAGGAAAGAATGGTTCAGCTGGAAGGGAGACCGCATATATGACGCTGGTGCGACCTATTTTTGAGTACTGCTCGAGTGTTTGGGATCCGTACCTGGTCGGTTTGAAGCAAGACATCCAAGCAATTCAGAGGAGGTCTGCTGGATTTCTTCTTTCAGAAGTTGAAGTATTGTAGCGCCTGTTCACCACCCAGAATCAATCACCTCCATGATCTAATACCACTCATTACCACAGGTAGGTCTTCCTCCTTTCAGAACTCAGGTAAAAGTGTCCATAATCGCTCCCTCGAGCTCTTCACTCGAAAAAGTCCCATTCTTCACTTGCTCACATCGTTTTCCACTACTGTCTGCTTTTCCTTCGGCTGTAGGCCATCCCCAACAAAAATACATCATTCTTAAGTCATACAGACATGATGTGGCTCATTTTGACCACTTCCCAAATTAAACTAATATATTACGACAATATTTAAACAGAGAAATGTTGTAAATATACGGCTACGCTCGGACCAATCACAATAAATGTACCTAAAGATTTGTCCACAAATACATAAGGCAGGCTTGCACAAGTGTGCTCATGATAAATGAAAACTGATTGTTGTTGAATACTGTTTAATCATTTACGTAGGCCAGCTTGTCAGAAGCATCTTTTGGGACTCTATTACAAAGGTGGTGTCAGCTAACACATGCGACTGACCACTTCTTAAATTACCATGGTTTTGTATTATCAATTGTTTGAATAAGGTTACTGGCAAAATAGTAAACTGTCCACTAAGTAAATACACAAGTATGACAAAATGTAAGGTATTCACGCTTTACTCATTTGCTGTGTAACTGTGGAAGATATGAAGTTCGGGCAAACAGTTGCATAATGAAAATATATAAAAAAAACTTCTTAAATCAAGAAATAAAATACAGGTATGTAGCTTTCAGAGATGATAGCTATAGAGAAATGCTGTCATCTCTGATATTGCATGTTGAACTCGCATGAAGTGTTTGAAAGTTGTTAATTCAGAGGTTCACTGTGAAAATGTTTATTTGCTGTGAAATATTGAGTTCTGCAGTTTTCAAGATACAGAAAATATTAGATACTCATCATTTTACTAATATCGCAAATGATTCAGATTTGCTTTAATATTAGATAGCAAATTATTATAGATCCTGAAAGAGCTGTAAAACATCATCTCTCAGCGTCTCTGACACTCGGCCATTTTCGTGCGTCTTCTGTACAAAGGTCACGCGAGCTACAAGCCTCTAATTTCCCAGCTCTGGTACTTACCTAGTGCCAGTGACATTGCTCGCCTTTGTAACTGGACTCGCCCGTGCCAGTCACCTATCCGGAATTGCAGCGGCACACCTTGAACCCTGAGTCTGCTAGCGTTCAGCCATACAACAAATTCACCTTAAAAATGGCTCTGAGCACTATGGGACTTAACATCGGAGGTCATGAGTCCCTCAGAACTTAGAACTACTTAAACCTAACTAACCTAAGGACATCAGACACGTCCATGCACGAGACAGGATTCGAACCTGCGAACGTAGCAGTCGCGCGGTTCCCGACTGAATCGCCTAGAACCGCTCGTCCACCACGGCCGGCAAAATTCACCTTACCTCCTACCAGTACTAGGCAGCCGAATTGCTCGCCTACATATGGTAACGTTACGAACTACACAGGACTTCATATTCCATTAGTTTTACTTTAACCTTTGAACAGCCCTCGGCATCTGCACGCAAATAAGAGGTTCCCGGTGCAGGTAAAATCAGTCCATCCAGAAAGAAAATGAAATCACTTTCCGAGCAAACTACATCAAAATACATCCCATTGTACATCACCAATCGCCAGTAGTTGGCGGAAGGATACGTTAAGCATGGTTTTCTACCAAACCGTACGATGAGAGAAAACCTCTTACGAATTTAACTCAAGTTTGTTTTTGTATAGAAACCTTAAAACAACTATGTAATTATAAAAATCCGGCATTTATAACCGGTGCAAGATGCCGAACAATTATGGCTCCCCCTGCTTTCATGATGGATAGCATCCCAGCCCTTGTAAATCATCAACTGTAAAGTAATAAAAGTACCTAATTTTACATACGAATATCTCGTGTATGGCTTACATTCCTTTCCTGGAAATTTATTTGCAACCTTAAATTTTGCTTTGTTTTTTTTTTCTCATGCCTTTTATGAAAATATTAATAACTCCAATAGACTGAGCATTGTTAAGGTCCTTTTACAGTGTAAGTACGGTAAAAATTGAAAATAAAAAGAAAGGTTCCTGTATAATGGCTCTATCGTATGACCTTCCATTTACCGTTCTGTACTTTTCCGCTACACCAGCCGCTGCCCGGTAAGTGCTAACACAAATGCCTCATATTGAAAATAAAACAGTTACGGTTTCAATCTCATTTTTATTTAAAAATAACGCGTTTCGCATTGGTTATTTTCATTATAACCAAGAATACTACTATAAATGGCTCATATCTTGCCAAAAGTCCTACTTTTTCTAAACGCTTGACCCTCAGGAGCTCCCATTTCTGCCAGTTTCATTTCCGGCCAAGTCCGGCATATATCACAAATTTCGACAAAATAGGTGATGACGGCAGGGGAGGTCCCATTGTTAGTCGTATAAGATCCTACATTTTATGATTTCTTCACTGTAACGAAAAGAGATTTTGTAGATAAAATGTCCCAAGAAAGAATCTGTGGAACATCCTTTCGTGTCTTGGTAGATGCATGCGAGCCACATGCTCTCAAGAGAGACTCGCGTGTTATTCTAAGCGGAAACTGTGATCCACAGATTTGGAGAGCTTCGGTGTGGGGAAGCTGTTTTTCGTGGACGGCGGTTGTTTGTCCGCACACAGCTGCTGAATATTTGAGGAGGACGCAGTTGGCATTGCTGGAGCCTCCTTTTCCTTAGCAACGGGCTGCAAATTATTCAGGCGCCACCAACTGCTGCCAGGTAAACGGACGACGCTGCTCAAACACGCCGGCTAAGTGCCGCGGGACCTGCACGCCAGAAATTAATTAGATCGCCTGTCCCCCGACTCGGCAGCAGAGACTTTTAGCGGAAAATACGATTCTAAATTATTAAAGTGGCAGCTACGGTACTCTTTAGGCAACTGCTGTTAATGTAGATATTCTGGAAATATTATCTTCATAGGTCTCTGTGCTTTCCCATTCATAGAGGACGCGACGACTATAGCAGAGATTTTGCGCTGAAAGGGCACTGCTTTGGTTTGCTGGCTTTGCTATAAACGGTTGGAAATTTGCAGCGAGGTGAATAAACGAAGGTATTATGGAACGTCGATCCGTCGTTTGAAGAATATATGTTTGTGACTGAAGGGGCAAAATCTAATTTTCTGCCTCGTCGTTAAATGGTACTTGCGAATCTGCTTGCTTTGTCTTTGTCAAGAAATAAAGACCTGTGTTACTTTGTAGCTACAGGGAGGCTAATGACTTTCCACCCATGCAAGTTACGCTACAGCTTAAAAGTCATTCCACTCGGAAGCAATTTACTGAGAAAGGCCAACTGTTCCCCGTGTTATATTTCTACAGAAACAAAGAAGCGACCTCCATTTATACAATGTTAACATTGTATTTGGAGATTGCACTCTATGAACTTTCCTCCTGATGCTTTTTTTAAAAAAAAACATTTTTTGCGAAAAACACTGCACGTAGCGCCAGTGCAGGAAAATACAGAGCACCTACCTGATTTTGTTGTTTTTAATGCAATAATGTAATGAATTCTGAAATAACTTTGCTACTGCAACCTGTGCATATTAAACTGCAAACTTAGAGAGAGTAATTTAGATTATTCGTACGAGACAGATACCGTCCCCGTAAAAATATGCCATAGTCGTCTGAAACGGTACTTAACAGATGAAGTTACGTCACATGTATTTGCCCAACAAAATATATCAAGCAAATTACTTGCAGGACACCAGGTGCGATTTATCTTGCTTATACTTTTCATGGTTTTCAACAAACTACAAAGCGAGATTAACCTTGATTAAAACAGTGCAGGAAAATGACGGAATGAAAACACGTATTCATGCGCACGTCCAGTTCGGAAGTGCTTACTCATTCACCAATGATCTACGTTCAAAAACAAACTACCGAGTTCTTTCATGTGACGTTTTCAGCGTTAGGAAAGGTTCAGTGCCTAACGTGATCCTTCAAATCAACAAATTTCGTGAGAGGCCGAGACTAGGGAAAATAAAGGTGATTGAAAATATGATGAAAACCGAGTGAAATGGTGTCATCTAAAGTTGGGATAGTCGTATCCGATCATGGTAATCAGAGTGTTCATCGTCATCAGCCATTTTACGTACCTCCAGGCTTTCACATGAATACTTTTTTGCCAGTTATACGCTCCCATGTTGGGGGTGCATGTTTTCTAACGCCGTCTACCCACTTTCCATCATGGAATTGTCTCTGTCTTGTCTCTAAATTTCTAACTGAGAAATTCCTTGGTCCAGGTTCCATCATCTTGCCTATCCATATATCCCTTCTAATTGCATTTCATGTTCGATTTTATCCATAATGGATACAAGGTCGGAGTTGCTGCAGTCAGTGTTAAAATATCGACTGTACCCCCTGCTTCCAGTGTGAAAAATACTAAGGTTTACATATTTGAAAAGTCAAACCTTAGTCATGAGAACTGCAATGCGAGAACCGAAACCGATCGAAATAAAACATAAATAAGAAAGGTAGAATTACGTGTTACTTTCCTTACAACCGAGTCTTCTTAAGGCGTACATGTGCATCACTGCGAACTGATAAAATAGGCTAAAATATAATGGCATATATTGTCCTGGGTATTGGCAGCTGCACAACAAATTCTGTGTAGGTCTTCCGAGTGTGACTTCCTTGGAGATATAGGGGCTGAGCACGCTAATGACTGTTACTGTGACGCTGCCAATACTCGTCACATGATAGGCCATTCCATTTTAGTCTATTTTATTAGTTCAGAACATTGTGGATGAACATCTTATGGCGAGGTGGAGGTTGGAGGAAGGGGATACTAGCTAAGACTGGTTACACTCAGAGAACAATGGTTCATGTCCAAAAGGTGCAAATCTATAAAATCTAATTTAACAGGAGAAACAAAGAATGTTTTACAACCACAATAACATCAGAATATATTTTGTAGCTTTCCTGTTATATTCAGACAGAAGTCGAGAGACATTGCGCCAAGTATCTCTGTTAAATGTTTATTTGTTTAATTGTTACTGCATAAATAAAAATGAATTTTGTACGTTTTGGTATAAAATTGCCTTAAGTTCGGTAACTGTTGTTCTGGAGTTTCTGTTGGCGAATCACAGTATTTATTTGATAAATCAGACTTCATAATTTCATTAAAAACTCACAACGAACATAAAAAATGTCAGACACGTCCTTAAAACGTACAATGTCATGTAAAAAAATCTCGGCCAATTTGTATGTGACATTATTATCAAGACGAGCAACGATTGGCTACCGGGATTTGCCACTTCTTGGAAACGAAGTGAGACTGGATTTAGTACTCTTCGATATGAACAGCAAGTCTTGAGGTGAAAGATGTAACGGATATGGTACATTCTGGCATATGTAACAGTTCTTACTACATAGGTAATGGTTCGAAGTAGTGCTACCGAGAGATGTGGCACAATAGCACACTGGACTCTCATTCGGAAGGATGGCGGTTCAAACCTGCTTCCGACCATCCTGATTTAGGTTTCCCGTGATTTTCCTAAATCGCTTCAGGAAAATGCCGGGGCGGTTCCTTTAAAAGGACACGGTCGATTTTCTTCCCCATCCTTCCCTCCTTGTGCTTCGTCTCTAATGGCAACGTATACGAAGTAGTGCTGTCGACTGTTTTTCGGATTAGGTAAATTTTAGAAATGATCTTCTTGTGTAGGATGCAACGAGGGTGAAGCTATTAATGACGTGGTAATAATGTTTTGGCTCATTAGAGTCTGTCTGCGCTCATATTAAATCACTTTAATCGTGTCGACTTTTAACCGGCACAGTATGTCACGCCATAGCGGGGTATGGGTTGAAATTAAACAGAGATCAGCCAGAACGTTGTGACCACTTACTTTGTAGCCCGTATGTCCACCTTTGGCACGTATAACAGCCAACATTGGTACGTTGCTGGAGGGAGTTGGTACCACATCCGGGGAGAGGACGATGAGTTCTGACGCCATGTTCAGTCACGCCTCTGATGCGTTCGATCAGTTTCAGATCTGGCGAGATGGGTGCCAGCACATCAATTGGAACTCGCCCCTATTTCCCTCGAACACCTCCACCACACTCTGGCCTTGTGACATGGTTCATTTGAAACGTCCCCTTAGAGAAATTGTTATTTGATTTTCAAACAGCTGAGCAGAACGGAACGTATTCAGACATTTCTGTCTTTACTTATTCTGATCAACACTAAACTGAAACACAATATTTTTAGCGCAACGCAATCTGAATTTCAATAATCCCTACAAAAGAATGGCCCTGACTAACAATAACCTATACCTTTCATGAATCACTTACCTCACAAAACTCTTCGTTACCCGAACTACTGCAATACAGCGAGCGCCAATATTGCCAGCTAAACAAAAGATTCTAACCACTGAAGGCACTAACTACTGATAGGCATACTTTGCAAATGAAAGATTTTGATAGAGAACAAACAATGTATTTGCCTTAATAGTGTTCAAAAGTCATTATATATATATATATATATATATATATATATATATATATATATATACTGTCTCTGATGGACACGCGTCCAGATCATCCGCTCTCAAAACTCCGCCATCTCTCTCCCCACATCCACCACTGCTGGCGGCTCACCCCCAACTGCGCAATGCTACGCGCTGTTAACATCCAGCTGCCCAACACTACAATAGCAAATATTCCAACAATGCAAACCAGCCACAGACTGCACACAGCAAAGCCAGTGATTTTCATACAGAGCGCTATGTGACGTTACAAACATAAAAACCTAAACAGCCTACTTCCACATTATCTCGTTGAGAAACGCTACTGCATTCGCAAAACATGCTCACCACGAAGGGATGTGTGTGGTCTGCAACCAGTGTACGATAATCCTTGGCCTTGGTGTCTTGCACGAGCTCAGCTTGACTCATGGCTGCCCATGTGAATGTTCTCCAGAGCATAATGGAGCTGCCGCAAGCTTGTCTCCGTCCTGCAGTACAAGTGTCAAGGAGTTGCTGCCCTGAAAGACAGGGATTCGCTCGCTCCGCTCGGTATGATAGTGAATGTATTGGGTTTCATCAGACCATGAAACACTCTACCACTGCATCAACGTTCAGTGCCAATGGTCATGTGCACATTTAAGTAGTAGTTGCCGACGCCGTGGCGTTAAAATTGGTACACGCATGGGCCTCCGGCTGCAGAGGTCCATCATTAGGCGTGTTCAGTGCACTGTGTGTTCAGACATACTTGTTCGCTGCACAGCGTTAAAGTCTGACCTTAGTTTCGCCACAGTTGGCCGCCTGTCCTGTTTTACCAGTCTGTCTAGCGTACGACGTTTGACATCTGTAATGAGGGGTGGCAGCCCAACCCCACGACGTTTGGACGTGTTTTCATCTTAGTTTTTTCCACGTGTTGAAGACACTCACCAAAGCACTTTTCGAATAGCCGACAGGTTGTACAGTTTCCGGAATGCCCGCGCCAAGCCTCCGGGCCATAACAATCTGCCCTCGGTGAGATAGATATAGTGCCTTTCCCACTCTACATAAGGACAGCACGCTCGCTAATACTACAATATTGGTCATTAAAATTGCTACACCAAGAAGAAATGCAGATGATAAACGGGTATTCATTGGACAAATATATTATACTACAACTTACAAGTGATTATTTCATACAATTTGGGTGCATAGTTCCTGAGAAATCAGTACCCAGAACAACCACCTCTGGCCGTAATAACAGCCTTCATACGCCTGGGCATTGAGTCAAACAGAGCTTGGATGGCGTGTACAGGTATAGCTGCCCATGCAGCTTCAACACGATACCACAGTTCATCACGAATAGTGACTGGCGTCTTGTGACGAGCCAGTTGGTCGGCCACCATTGACCAGAAGTTTTCAGTTGGTGAGAGATCTGGAGAATATGCTGGCCAGGGCAGCAGTCGAACATTTTCTGTATCCAGAAAGGCCCTTACAGGACCTGCAACATGCGGTCGTGCATTATCCTGCTGAAATGTAGGGTTTTGCAGGGATCGTATTAAGGGTATAGCCACGGGTCGTAACAAATCTGAAATGTAACGTCCACTGTTCAAAGTGCCGTCAATGCGAACAAGAGGTGACCGAGACGTGTAGCCAGTGGCACCCCATACCATCACGCCGGGTGATACGCCAGTATGGCGATGACGAATACACGCTTCCAATGTGCATTCACCGCGATGTCGCCAAAGACGGATGCGACCATCATTATGTTGTAAACAGAACCTGGATTCATCCGAAAGAATAACATTTTGTCATTAGTGCACCCAGGTTCGTCGTTGAGTACACCATCGCAGGCGCTCCTGTCTGTGACGCAGCGTCAAGGGTAAACGCAGCCATGGTCTCCGAGCTGATATTCCATGTTGCTGCAAACGTCGTCGAACTGTTCGTGCAGATGGTTGATGTCTTGCAAACGTCCCCATCTGTTGACTCAGGGATCGAGACGTGGCTGCACGATCCAATACAGCCATGCGGATAAGATGCCTGTCATCTCGACTGCTAGTGTTACGAGGCCGTTGGGATCCAGCACGGCGTTCCGTATTACCCTCCTGAACCCACCGATTCCATAATCTGCTAACAGTCATTGGATCTCGACCAACGCGAGCAGTAATGTCGCGATACGATAAACCTCAATCGCGATAGGCTACAATCCGACCTTTATGAAAATCGGAAACGTGATGGTACGCTTTTCTCCTCATTACATGAGGCATCACAACAACGTTTCACTAGGCAACGCCGATCAACTGCTGATTGTGTATGAGAAGTCTGTTGGAAACTTTTCTTATGTCAGCACCTTGTGTGAATGCTCTGAAAAGCTAATCATTTGCATATGACAGCATCTTCTTCCTGTCGGTTAAATTTCGCGTCTGTGGCACGTCATCTTCGTGGTGTAGCAATTTTAATGGCCAGTAGTGTACATGCACAGTGTGAGTGTCTGACTAGCAGTCATTCTTCACCAGGTGGCGCTGTTATCGTCCTGACGGGTTTTTATCGATAGTATGTCGTGGGTCACAATATCCTGGATGATAGGGATAGTCTTCGCAGAAACATGCTGATTAATTGGCAGTGTGATGCGCTTAGTCGCCTTGAAAGTGGAGGCGGCGTTAGCGGCGCAGCTGCGGTGTAAGCGGGAGTTTGAGCCTCGTGTGAGGGTAACGGCGGCCGGCGGGAGATTAAAACGCTTAGCCACCGGGCGAGGCGTGGCTGGCGGCCGTGTGGGCTCCATTAAGGCGACCTCGACAGCGTCTCCGCTCGCGGCCGGGGCTTAACGCGATACGCCGCCGTAATGAAGACGCAGCAGCCCCGGGGGACAGGTAAATCGCCGCCTGCCACGTCTACCACGACACCCCCGTGTGTCGGAAGCACGTGACAGCACTATCGCATCTCGAGCCCTAAGCTCACCACGTTGGTCCCTAGATTTTTAATTTTCACTATTTCATTCCCCTTGCCATTAAGCTATACATCTGCTACTTTTCCGGCGACAGAATGTGTAAAAATATACGGGCAGAATTTTATAACACTGTGTAATATCCCCACTCCTTCCCAATTCGGGTTATTGTCCACAATAAGCAAAGTCTTTTCGGAAGATTTGAGAGGAGTAAGATTACAATAAACTTTTTAGTTTACTTAGCTCTTCGTGTAGGGTTGGCTCCAGCTCTTCTTGTCTACGGCTCTGATTCTTGAAGGTTTTTATGTTCTCCTGGTGGAACTGATCTAAATAAATTTAAGATTCTTGTTGGAGAATTTTTATTGTTACGTTAATATATTTTGTCACATTTTAGTATATCATACAGTCATTTGAATTTTCACATTAACATAGCCGAAATGACATTGTTCGTCCAAAATACAAAAATACGTCCGATCACATCAGAGACATGCTTACTACTCCTTCACTCCGCGGTAATAACCATATTCCTTGAGAAATGAATTTCTATTACTTTCCATTATATTTTAATAAATGAATCCAGAAATAAACATAGTAAACAGCACTAGCTTCCAAAATTTACAGTGTGCTAAATAATTCGTAATTTCAAATGTTCCTAAGGAAACTAATTTTAATTGTACATTCAGAGGTAGTACTTATCAGTTATAACATCGAAGATAAAGTACACTACTGTTCATTAAAAATGCTACACCAAGAAGAAATGCAGATGATGAACGGGTATTCATTGGACAAATATATTATACTAGAACTGACATGTGATTACATTTTCACGCAATTTGGGTGCATAGATCCTGAGAAATCAGTGCCCAGAACAACCACCTCTGATACGCCTGGGCATTGAGTCAAACAGAGCTTGGATGCATCTTCAACACGTTACCACGGTTCATCAAGAGTAGTGACTGGCGTATTGTGACGAGCCAGTTGGTCGGCCACCATTGACCAGACGTTTTCAATTGGTGAGAGATCTGGAGAATGTGCTGGCCAGGGCAGCAGTCGAACATCTTCTGTATCCAGAAAGGCCCGTACAGGACCTCCAACATGCGGTCGTTCATTATCATGCTGAAATGTAGGGTTTCGCAGGGATCGAATGAAGGGTAGAGCCACGGGTCGTAACACATCTTAAATATAACGTCCACTGTTCAAAGTGCCGTTAATGCGAACAAGAGGTGACCGAGACGTGTAACCAATGGCACCCAATACCATCACGTCGGGTGATACGCCAGTATGGCGATGACGAATACACACTTCCAATGTGCGTTCACCGCGATGTCGCCAAACATGAATGCGACCATCATGATGCTGTAAACAGAACCTGGATTCATCCGAAAAAATGACGCTTTGCATTCGTGCACCCAGGTTCGTCGTTGAGTACACCATCGCAGGCGCTCCTGTCTGTGATGCAGCGTGAAGGGTAGCCGCAGCCACGGTCTCCGAGCTGATAGTCCGTGCTGCTGTGAACGTCGTCGAACTGTTCGTGCAGATGGTTGTTGTCTTGCAAACGTCCCCATCTGTTGACTCAAGGATCGAGACGTGGCTGCACGATCCGTTACGGCCATGCGGATAAGATGCCTGTCATCTCGACTGCTAGTGATACGAGGCCGTTGGGATCCAGCACGGCGTTCCGTATTACCCTCCTGAACCCACCGATTCCATAATCTGCTAACAGTCATTGGATCTCGAGCAACGCGAGAAGCAATGTCGCGATACGATAAACCGCAATCGCGATAGGCTACAATCCGACCTTTATCAAAGTAGGAAACGTGATGGTACGCATTTCTTCACCTTACACGAGGCATCACAACAACGTTTCACCAGCCAACGCCGGTCAACTGCTGTTTGTGCTGGAAACTTTCCTCATGTCAGCACGTTGTAGGCATCGCTACCGCCGCCAACCTTGTGTGAATGGTCTGGAAAGCTAATCATTTGCATATCACAGCATTTTCTTCCTGTCGGTTAAATTTCGCGTCTGTAGCACGTCATCTTCGTGGTGTAGCAAATTTAATGGCCAGTAGTGTAATTCCTTTTCATAAATTTTAGCTTGGAATATAAGATACTGTATATAAAATTGTATGAAAGTATTACAATACCAACAACTGGCGTAGCTTCGTTCACAGTGAAGTGAAAGGCACATTCAAATACCATAGCTCCTTTCTGTCATTGTGTCACGCCTCCACGTCGACCCACATTACTGCGCTGGTTGCACGCTCACCACTTCACTTCCACAAATTACGTCAGCAGTGGAGCATCACATGAGTGTCTGGTATCAGTTCTACACTACCTGCAGCGCTCTAGAGCGACCATTGCGCTCACTTAAGAGGTGACAAATGTTTCATCCAATGAACTTAATTCGGCCTATCTGCTTCCTCCATTAAGTACATATACTGTCGTAAATTTTCACTGGACAGGTGGTTGAGCAATTGCACGTCAATTATTGGAGGCAACTGGAAGTTGCCCATTTTCCAGCGTGGCGCAAACCTCACACTAGACACAAAAATTATCGCAAAAAGATTCACGAAATGCTATACTACCGAGATGTTAATCGTAACAATGGATAACTCTATGATTTTTCTGAGCAATTTTGTCGTTACTGAAGTATGTGATGTGCCAGTACTGGGGGCTCACGCTGTGGTGCTTGCTGTGTGCAGATGGCCCGCTGCACGCTCCGCCTCGCCCTGGTGGCTGCCGCCGCGCTGTGCCTCAGCGCCTCGCTGGCAGGCGCCCAGCAGCAGCAGCAGCAGAGGCCCAGGGTCTCGGACCAGCAGCTGGACCACGCGCTCGCAGACAAGCGCTACCTCACCAGGCAACTCAAGTGCGCTCTGGGCGAGGCGCCCTGCGACCCCGTCGGCAGGCGTCTCAAGAGTAAGTCATCTGTTCTGCTCCTCCCTTGCAACATAGCTTTAGCTACTGCTTTGTTTCACAAGAAATGCACACACACACACACACACACACACACACACACACACACACACAGAGGATAAGTCAGGAGGAAAGGTTCACGAGGGTTCATAGTATTAGTGACTCTAAACAAGAAAGTTTCGTATAGACACATGCCCCATTTCGAATGGTTTCCAAGATTTGAATACATTTAATATCATTTTTGTACATTTTACTTGGATACGTCAAAAGCCACACCCTCCAGCGGAAACGTGTCACAGTGCAAAATTGAACTACATTATATTTCCTACAAAGATGGTCATATTAATTTTCTCTCTAGAACTAATAGTTTGAGCGAAGAAACCGTGAGGCTGTTGAAAAGATTGTGGAGCGCCAATGAGCCATAGATTAGCTGGTTTTGGTAGGCCAATTTCAGGTAGTTTCACGACTTGATAGACCGCAACTGTTGCGTACCAAATTGTTCATCTCAACTTCCTTTACATACTCTACTGCGCTGTACACAATGACAATATTTAAAAAAACACAGAAAATAAATAATAACAATGTACATGAAATGTGCTCTAACTAGGAAACCATTCGGAATAGAGCGTATGTTTTCCTCATGACACGTGTGTGTGTGTGTCTGTGGATGAAAACTATTTAAACCGACAAACTCTG
This sequence comes from Schistocerca cancellata, assembly GCF_023864275.1. Classification (NCBI taxonomy): domain Eukaryota; kingdom Metazoa; phylum Arthropoda; class Insecta; order Orthoptera; family Acrididae; genus Schistocerca; species Schistocerca cancellata. Next base: position 426,622,152 of record NC_064633.1, read on the forward strand.
GGAGGTTGTAGGGGACATCAGAACAAATGTTTTTCCCTAATGTCATTTTTTCGTATGAGGAGTATTTAAACCGGTAGAGTAAGATTTCTCTGGTGGCAAATTAGTTAAACCAACAAACACTTTTCCATTTTTTAATGACCAAGAGACAACAAATTAACACAACCGAATTTCAATTACAGGATATTTTCAAAAATGCCTCCATTGACACGTAAAAAAAGGTTGCACCGTCGGATCATGTTCTGTCTGACCCGGGCAAAAACCCCAAGAGTATCCTGAATTGTTTCTGTTGCTGCTATTATCCGGGCAACCAGGTCCTCTTCTGATGCAACAGGCTTTGCGTAAACGAGGATGCGCATCTCTCCCTTCACAAAAAAGTCCAGAGGGGACATATCTGGGGATCGAGCAATTCATGGTACAGGACCACCTCTGCAAATCCACGTTTCTGGGAACCGTCGGTCCAGGAATCGACGCACACGACGACTGAAATGTGCTGGCGGCCCGTCATTTTGGAACCACATGCGTACTCTTGTAGGGAGCGCGACGTCTTCCAGCAATTTTGGCAATGCTCTGGCGAGAAAATTGTAATAGTGCCTGCCTTTTAATGGGCTAGGTAGCGGATACGTCCCAATTAAAGAGTCCACAACAACACCGACCCACACATCAACGTAGAACCGCACTTGATGAACGCTAGTAACTGTGGCATGTGGGTTATCCTCACTCCAAACATGCGAATTGTACATGTTGGATACTCCATCACGCCCGAACTTAGCTTCATCGGTAAACAACACAGAGGATGGAAATATAGGATGCATTTCACACTATTCCAGGTACCACTGCCAAAACTGTGTTCTGGGTGGATAATCAACTGGTCCCAGGTTGTGGACACACTGTAAGTGAAATGGACGCAACAATTGCTCTCTGTTCTTACATTCGTCTGATTCGTTCCCATGTTACGTGCAATTGCACGAGTGCTGATTGAAGGAGCCCGCTCCACATGCGTCTTACCGTGCGACGGAGTCTCTGTCCAGGTAATCTGCTAAATGACCCGGTCTCATGCAGACGTTGGTACACAGCAGCAAAGGTCGTATGATGAGGGATATGGCAATTAGGATGTTGTTGTTGATAAACCCGCTGTGCAGCTTTTCCGTTGTGGTGCGTTACTTAGTACGCACCAACCATATCAGTGTACGTTTAAATAATCCTCATAGGAAAAAATGACATTAGAGAAAAATATTTTTTTATGTCCCCTACAACCTCCCAGAGTTTGTTGGTTTAATTACTTTTCACCCTGTATATACAGGATGGTCCATTGATAGTGACCGGGCCAAATATCTCACGAAATAAGCATCAAACGAAAAAACTACAAAGAACGAAACTCGTCTAGCTTGAAGGGGGAAACCTGATGGTGCTATGGTGGCCCGCTAGATGGCGCTGTCATAGGTCAAACGGATATCAACAGCGTTTTTTTTTCAAATAGGAACCCCCATTTTTTATTACATATTCGTGTAGTACGTAAAGAAATATGAATGTTTTAGTTGGATCACTTTTTTCGCTTTGTGATAGATGGCACTGTAATAGTCACAAACGTATAAATACGTGGTATCACGTAACATTCCGCCAGTGCGGACGGTATTTGCTTCGCGATACATTACCCGTGTTAAAATGGACCGTTTACCAATTGCGGAAAAGACCGATATCGTATTGATGTATAGCTATTGTGATCAAAATGCCCAACGGGCGTGTGCTACGTATGCTGCTCGGTATCCTGGACGACATCATCCAAGTGACCGGACTGTTCGCCGTATAGTTACGTTATTTAAGTAAACAGAAAGTGTTCAGCCACATGTGAAACGTCAACCACGACCTGCAACAAATGATGATGCCCAAGTCGGTGTTTAAGCTGCTGTCGCGGCTAATCCGCACATCAGTAGCAGACAATTTGCGCGAGAGTCGGGAATCTCAAACCCGTCGGTGTTGAGAATGCTACATCAACATCGATTGCACCCGTACCATATTTATATGCACCAGTTTGAACGTCGTGTACAGTTCTGCCACTGGGCACAAGAGAAATTACAGGACGATGACAGATTTTTTGCACGCGTTCTATTTAGCGACGAAGCGTCATTCACCAACAGCGATAACGTAAACCAGCATAATATGCACTACTGGGCAACGGAAAATCCATGATGGCTGCGACAAGTGGAACATCAGCGACCTTGGCGGGTTAATGTATGTTGCAGCGTTACGGGAGGAAGGATAATTGGTCCCCTTTTTTTCGATGGCAGTCTACATGGTACAATGTATGCTGATTTCCTAAGTAATGTTCTGTCGATGTTACTACAAGATGTTTCACTGCATGACAGAACGGCGATGTACTTCCAACATGATGGGTGTACGGCGCATAGCTCGCGTGCGGTTGAAGCGGTATTGAATAGCATATTCCATGACAGGTGGATTGGTCGTCGAAGCACCATGCCATGGCCCGCACGTTCACCGGATCTGACGTCCCCGGATTTCTTTCTGTAGGGAAAGTTGAAGGATATTTGTAACCGTGATCCACCGACAACGCCTGACAACATGCGTCAGCGCATTGTCAATACATATGCGAATATTACGGAAGGCGAACTACTCGCCGTTGAGAGGAATATCGTTACACGTATTGCCAAATGCATTGAGGTTGACGTACATAAGTTTGAGCATTTATTCAATTAACGTGGTATTTACAGGTAAGCACGCTGTAACAGCATGCGTTCTCTGAAATGATAAGTTTAGAAAGGTACATTTATCACATTGGAACAACCGAAATAAAATGTTCAAACGTACCAACGTTCTGTATTTTAATTTAAAAAACCTACCAGTTACAAAATTTTCGTATAAAATTGTGAGCCCCTTCGGTGTAAGGAATGACGCTGCCTTTGAAGTGTACCTGGTTGTTGTTGTACCCGTAGTGTCCGTACATCACGGTGTGGCGTAGACGAATTTCTTAAAGTGTCCCCATAACCAAGTCTAGATGATTGATATCTGAGGAACGAGCAAGCCAAGGTGTGGGTCACCCCGACCAATCCAGCGTTCTTAAACCTCTGCGTGAGACGTTCGTACACGTTGTCGTGTCACGAAAGTATGTTGTTGCGCTATCATGCATGAACCACATCATGGTCAGAAGAGATTTCCACCCTCTTGTACTCTTACGGATTTATGGACAGCCTTGCAGGATTCATGGTGTCAGTTTCCTGCAGCCTTCCTACAGACATTAAACGGGTCCATGTCACGTCGTGTTGCAAAACTTTTGCTTGCTGGTTGGGGCCCTACACGATATTAGGCAGGTGTACAAGTTTCTTTGGTTTTTCAGAGTTATTTACCTTACTATTAGTCTGTTAATGTCAATAGGCTTTGGTCCATTTAGAAAAGTGTGTATTTGCAAAATAATATCATTAGCATTATATATATATTCTTCATGTTACATTGTTAGTATCATAGTAGACGACGTTTTCCAAAATGCTGCATTATTTACCCTTTTTGTGAGATTTCCTTCTGGGTGTGTATGACTGGACTTGTTTCGCTTTGTTTGATCCTTTGTCTATACTACACTCCTGGAAATTGAAATAAGAACACCGTGAATTCATTGTCCCAGGAAGGGAAAACTTTATTGACACATTCCTGGGGTCAGATACATCACATGATCACACTGACAGAACCACAGGCACATAGACACAGGCAACAGAGCATGCACAATGTCGGCACTAGTACAGTGTATATCCACCTTTCGCAGCAATGCAGGCTGCTATTCTCCCGTGGAGACGATCGTAGAGATGCTGGATGTAGTCCTGTGGAACGGCTTGCCATGCCATTTCCACCTGGCGCCTCAGTTGGACCAGCGTTCGTGCTGGACGTGCAGACCGCGTGAGACGACGCTTCATCCAGTCCCAAACATGCTCAATGGGGGACAGATCCGGAGATCTTGCTGGCCAGGGTAGTTGACTTACACCTTCTAGAGCACGTTGGGTGGCACGGGATACATGCGGACGTGCATTGTCCTGTTGGAACAGCAAGTTCCCTTGCCGGTCTAGGAATGGTAGAACGATGGGTTCGATGACGGTTTGGATGTACCGTGCACTATTCAGTGTCCCCTCGACGATCACCAGTGGTGTACGGCCGGTGTAGGAGATCGCTCCCCACACCATGATGCCGGGTGTTGGCCCTGTGTGCCTCGGTCGTATGCAGTCCTGATTGTGGCGCTCACCTGCACGGCGCCAAAAACGCATACGACCATCATTGGCACCAAGGCAGAAGCGACTCTCATCGCTGAAGACGACACGTCTCCATTCGTCCCTCCATTCACGCCTGTCGCGACACCACTGGAGGCGGGCTGCACGATGTTGGGGCGTGAGCGGAAGACGGCCTAACGGTGTGCGGGACCGTAGCCCAGTTTCATGGAGACGGTTGCGAATGGTCCTCGCCGATACCCCAGGAGCAACAGTGTCCCTAATTTGCTGGGAAGTGGCGGTGCGGTCCCCTACGGCACTGCGTAGGATCCTACGGTCTTGGCGTGCATCCGTGCGTCCTGCGGTCCGGTCCCAGGTCGACGGGCACGTGCACCTTCCGCCGACCACTGGCGACAACATCGATGTACTGTGGAGACCTCACGCCCCACGTGTTGAGCAATTCGGCGGTACGTCCACCCGGCCTCCCGCATGCCCACTATACGCCCTCGCTCAAAGTCCGTCAACTGCACATACGGTTCACGTCCACGCTGTCGCGGCATGCTACCAGTGTTAAAGACTGCGATGGAGCTCCGTATGCCACGGCGAACTGGCTGACACTGACGGCGGCGGTGCACAAATGCTGCGCAGCTAGCGCCATTCGATGGCTAACACCGCGGTTCCTGGAGTGTCCGCTGTGCCGTGCGTGTGATCATTGCTTGTACAGCCCTCTCGCAGTGTCCGGAGAAAGTATGGTGGGTCTGACACACCGGTGTCAATGTGTTCTTTTTTCCATTTCCAGGAGTGTATTATTTCGTTTTTGGTTTTCTAATGAGAAACTAATTTGACTGTCTGAATTTCTCGAATTTTTGGTCATACTGACATTAGTCGCTAATTTGGTAGTTTGCAGAATCGCTAGCATCAGTTTACAAGCCACGCAAAATGTGAATTTGTGCATAGACTTCAGCTGTTGAACCGTACCTACGCAACCACAACGTGGTTATCCACAACGGATTCCCCAGGCCACTACAATGTGTCCTCTCCCTGTCGCACTATCTGCACACGTATCGAACAAGTTATTCTGTGCTCACTCTACTTCATTTACAACAGTTGTACACAGTGGCGTCCCCCAGCTATCGTGCAGGTGTGATATCGTCACACGAAGCTCTGTCGTAGTTGTCCGAGCACCCACAGCTTTGTGTGAACAATTTTACAGCCGGTTAGAATTGTAACCAGATCTGGTTTGGTCGTGGCAGTTCTTTCATCTGATCTCCCCCCACCCCCCTAAAAAAGGAATCTAGCGAAATGAGACCTGTCAGTTGAGTAACCTGATGTGAACACGTTTCACTATAGCTGACAGATTATACCATACTCTTCAACTTACAAAAACAGACTGCAGCCATACATACATTTAGATCAAGACTGACCACGTCCATGTACACATCACGCCTTCCCAGGCGGGTTACTGGGGTTGCTTGTACACACACACCGCAGCCTACACCAACATGAGCATCGGGTTTGCCTAGCCTAAAATAGTAGCAAGTACATCGGTAATAAATAATTTTAGTATAATGTAGAAAAGAGAGTTGGTAGGTTCACGTATTGCACTGACAGCGCTATCTCCACAACACACTGGCTTCGTAGCTTTTGTTTCAGTCGTTTTCAGACCTAACTTTCATATCTCAAACGAGGCATTTGCCGTCATTAATTGGTGAAAATTTTTATCATCACGATTTAAAAAATCTGTACAACTGTAAGACCTTTCCCTTTGCATCTACATCCACACCCGGCAAGCCATTTTACGGCGTGTGTTGTAAGCCTCCCTGTCAGCTCTCTAATTTTACCTTCATAGTCTTTTCGCGATATATGCGTTAGAGGACTCAATGGTTGACTCTTCTAGGAACTTACGCTGTCTGAATTATAACAGTAAACCACGCCGTGATGCAGAAGGCCTCTTTTGCGGCGTCTGCCACTGAAGTTGGCTGAGTAACCCCGTGACCCTTCCGCGCTTTTAAATCTAAATGAACCTGTAAAGAAACGTGCTGCTGTGTTTTGGATCTTCTCTATTTCTTCCATCAATCCTATTTGGTATGACCACCAGACTGACGAACAACCTAAAGTATTGGTCGAATGAGGGTTTGGTAAGCTGCCTCTTTTGTGGTTGGACTAAATTTCCTAAGCACTCTTCCAGTGAATCTCATTCTGGCATCTGCCTAACATGCGATCAGTTTTATGTTGTCTTTAAATCGCCCTGTACGCATACTCACAGATACTTTATGAATATGACTGCTTTCGGTGATCGTTCCGCAATCGCATAATCATACAGTAATGAGTATATTTGCTCATTTATTCTTAGTACTTTACCTTTGTTTTTGCTGACGAACAATCTGTGCTGCAAGCACTGTTCCTCTGCAGGCCTTCCTGCATCTAGTTACAATTTTCAACTTCAGGAGAATGTTCTGAGGGCAGTTGAGAAAGACGATCCTACATAAACATGTGGTCCAAAGCTCTTCCACAGAACACAGCCCTTGGAATCTATGTCTGGGATAAAAATATATACTCAATTAACCACCGCACAACGATGGCGAAGAGAACAGGGCACCTGTGTCAGCTACTCTCTACACAGTAAAATTCCCCATAGGTTAAAGGGGGAAAGAACTCTGCTTGTCGCTTCCGCTTCCGTCGGCTTCTTAATTTATCTTGAATTATTTTCAAATTCTGTATATATGTATGATGAAGGCAGTAGAATTGTACAGTCTACCAGAAAGTGAAAAACGAAGATTTTACTGAAAAAGAACACAGGCGAAAAAATGCAATAAATGCAATATCTGGAAAAACTGAAGTAGATTACAGTATGAGAATCACAAGAGAAATCCAAGACAGGAACTATAATCTTTTCCAGAAGAACTACATCCCTGGACATGGAGACAGACTTAGAGAGTCCATTTTTCCGCAGAATATTCCATGTGGCCTAGCTGATCATCATCACCTATTGGTAACTACTGCGCTTGCCGGACTGAGAAGTATAGACATCCCATAAAGAAGACAAATTACTTTAGCCATCGAAATATATTGTATCAGCAACAAAGGAAGTGCACTCATAAACAAATTGCCAACGTTTCCGTGTAAAATATCAACTTACTTATAGATCTGTGAAACTGCCTAAATTATAGAGCTGATCAAGTTCTTCGCCTTTTGTTACCAAGCCCGAATAGCGATTCATCCCTTCCAACAACGGTGCAGAAGAAAATTTCGTCGTTAAATCGTTTTCCTTTCAATTTACTCTGCTTTTTCTTTGATCGCGGCTTTACAGCGATGGCGTTCCATCTTTAAGGAGTTCCGCATCTCTAAATTCAATTACCTCTACATAATCCAGAAGATCAGTCGCCGAGTCGGACGCTAATCAGAAACATCAAAGAGCTCTTCCCGTCGTATTTTCTTAGGGGACGAGGTAGTTCTTGGAAAGTGTGGCGAATTTTGTTTTAGGTCGTCAAAAATTAGCTTTAGAGTTTGCGTTTTCTCCTCAACTGCTGTTGTATTTGTATGCGAGCAACTTTTCCGCTCATAAATGAGAAATTACAGTCTCTTTTGAATCGGGAACAGACTACAATGTAATAATGACTGAACATAATGGAAGCATGATTTTTCTGGAAAGCAAATATACCGATGTGAATATCGTACACTTCGTATATTTTATGCAAGTATTCATTTTACTAGTGGAATTTATCTACGAATGTCGACGTGTAAGCTGAAACTAGCCTCGGGCCACGGTTCCAGCTGAAAATCTGTCTTGGGCGCAGAAGCTGAAAAGTTGGGCAATTAAAGTAATGGTCGACATTCAACTTTTCCAGTGCATGATTTGCTATGAGACTGTTAATTCTGTGGAGTGCACAGCAGTATGAATAACGAGCACCAGCAATTATGCTATATATCTCTGCTGCAGACGTTTTAATAAACAACGGACAAAGTTCCAGAAAAGCTCACTATAACACTAAAATCGTCACATTTGGGGAAAACAACTAATTCGTATTCCGCCCAACGACCGACTTTTGTAAAAAAGAAAAAAAAGTGCGTAGTACATTCAATGAGAAATTATAAGTGGACGTTCAGTAAAGTAGTTCTGGGTCGAAAGATTTGTACAAATCTTTTGGAAACAATACTGCAGTCAGTCTGAATAAAATCAAAGCTAAGATAAACATGATACGAAGTAAAATACGTGAATGCTGTTGGAATCTAGAAAAATGATCTCCTAAGAGTAAAATGTACTGAAGCGCCTCATGATGAGCTATTTCATAACTGTGTGTAATAGTGAATGTGAAACAGTTAAATTCTGTAGTAGTCTAGGCGGTCCCTATTGGTGTTTCTGAATCCCTGTAGGTCTGTTGACGTAAGTAAACAAAAAAAAAAGGTAAGATGCTCCTTTAGTGAAAAGAAGTTTCGTGTAGTTTTGACAGTTATATGCAAATATCTACCTCGTTTCTCTTACGATATTCTTAAAACCAGTTATTTAATTTCTTTAATGAAGAATCAAAGTTCTACAATTTTAATTTATTAAGCTTTAGAATATTAGCAGATACAGTCTGAGAGGGATGTCAGGCTTTTCTGTAACTAATTTATCCTTCTTTTTTCTTAACTCTTTATTATTGTTCTTGAAAATTTCAGACGTTAGACTAACATTAAGCTTTCTCTGTCTGTTGCTTGCGGGTTTCCAAAACTGAGGTCTGACGATGGCGCGGCCATTTTACTAAATGCACAATTCATTTACGCCATACACAGTCTACACAGGAAGGAAATTTCAGGTACACATGACGTATTTCACGCTGTACAAAAGTAGTGTACCTCACAGGCAAACGTATCTTCTTCATTTCTTACTTGGCGGCAGGCGTTACAAGAATATCTTACTGTATATTTATCAAGAAACTGTTTGTTTGATAGCTTGCAGAATGACTATACATTTCAGGTCAACAAATTTCGTAAACAGCGTATCAAGTATTCTCCGAATCGCAACTTTCTATATCATAAAAATTACATTTTCTTCTCTCAGACATTGGAATCACTTGTTGACACGATAACTATAGAGTCAGTTTTCATAGACTGTTTGTAAATAATGATCAGTTTTATCAGGAAATGGTTATTTTTAAATAATATTGTTCAGAATCATCTGATGGTTATTTTTTAAATAATATTGTTCAGAACTCTCTTTTTTTGCGATAAGAGTGTTTTACAGTTGTGGTAGTGAGGGCTTGACCCAAAAAAGGATTGAAATAGGGCGCAATGCAGCACTGAGCTATTGACTTACGTAATGCAGAGTGGTTATAATTTTAATTGTTGAGGAATCACTGAAAAAAATCGACAGTTTGTTTTATGATTTCCATATTTGCGTCGTGTAATTTTTTCCTCTCTCTTACTATATATAAGTTTCTAAAAGCACTGTAATAAGAAACAGCAGATCCATACCAGTGTATGCAAGTACCTTCACTTGCAGATTAGTATTCATATGATGGAACTGGCAGCCAAGTTTCAAAGATCTTTTTTATTTTTCTATAATATGTTCAAAAATGGTTCAAATGGCTCTGAGCACTATTGGACTTAACTGCTGAGATCATCAGTCCCCTAGAACTTATAACTGCTTAAACCCAACTAACCCAAGGACATCACACACATCTGTGCCCGAGGCAGGATTCGAACCTGCGACGGTAGCGGCCGCGCGGCTCCAGACTGTAGCGCCTAGAACCGCTCGGCCACTGCGGAGCATCACATACTAACAAAGTCGTAGGGTGGGAGCTTGTTCGGTGCACATACGAATGAGCTTCATTGTTGTTCAGTCACTGACAGACGAAACAGACGAAACTGAACGACCTAGCGAATGCCAGCATCACCACCATGAATTAACTGAAAAAGAAATCTACATGTGCTTCTACATCTACATCTACACCCATACCCCGCAAACCTGTGTAAAGAGCGTGGGAGAGGTTGCTTCTCACTGTATTAGTTATTAGATCCTCTTCCTGTTCCATTGATGTATGGAGCAGGGGAAGAATGATTGCTTAAAAGTCTCTCTGTGCGCTATAGTTGCTATCATTACGGGAAAAATTCTAGCATATTGCTAGATTCATCATTTAAAGCTGATTCTTGAAACTTTGTAAGCAGGATTTCTCGGGATAGTTTGCGTCCATCTTCACGCGTCTGGCAGTTCAGTTTTTTCAGCATCTCTGTGACCTTCTCCTATTTGTCAAACAACCCTGTTACTACTTATGATGCCCTTTTTGTATCCGTTAAATATTCACTGTTAATCTAATTAGGTACAGTTCCCACACACTTGAGCAGTGTTCTAACATTGGTCGCATGTGTGTTTAGTAAACAATCTCCTTAGAAGACTGATAGCATTTGCCTTCTATTCTAACAAGTAACCAATGTGTCACCTGTTTTACCTACGACTGAGCCCATGTTATTGTTACGTTTCACATCCTAAAAATTGTTGCACCCATATGTGTCAGTTGACCGAATCCAATCGCAACTCACTAATATTCTTAGCCATAGGATACTATATTTTTTTCATTTCGTGGAATGACATACCTGAACATTTAAAGCAACTAGCCAGTCCTTACATGGCTTTGAAGCCTTATCAAGATCTGATTAGATATTTGTGCAGCTTTTCAGATAATTACGTCGTCATAGATAAACGCACTATATGTGAAAATTCTGTCAGCAACGTGAATAATGTGCAAAACGAACAGTAAGGCGCCTAAGTTACTTCTACATCCGTCTATGATTCTCCATTCAAGATAATATGCTGCATCCTCCCTGCTACTAAATCGTCAAACCAGTCAAAAAGTTTTTTTGATACTTCGTCGGTCGTACTTTAGATAATAAGCGTGTGCGAAGGTCGCGTATTATTTGATTTTTTTTATTGCTGCTTGCGCTCTGCAGACATCTGCTTTAGAAGCCGTCTATGGCGAATTGCGGTGGATCGTCTTTAGACGATACAATACATCGAGAGTGCTTAAAGATATGGAGATATACTTTAAACGGGAGTCAAATATATCATTATTTTCGACTTTCTTTTTTGGAGTCTCTGGTAATGTGAATGTAAGGTGTTAATGTGAGCAGAGCTTTTCCGACTGTTTCTCTATGAATGTAGCTGGAAGTGAGGTGAGACCGGAAGCCATGTTTAGATGGGCTACACATTCATAGAAAGACAGTGACGATTCTCTATAACAGTAACATTCTCTCTGGACGCTGACGCGTTCCACAGGCCAGCGTCAACGCAAACGCCTCCCTCGAGCGATGGGCGAGGCGTCACATTCCACGCCTCGGCACACAAAGGCCGCTCGAAATTATTAAACTACCTGTTTGACACGGCGGCCCTTATTAAACTCCGACGAAACGACGGGGGCGCGGGCGTAATAGCTTCTGTTGTCTTCGGGTCGTAAGCTCCCTCTACAACGTTTTTCAGCTCTTCCAGGAACTAAACTTTTCCGACGTCACCAGTAAATCATTATTTCTACACTCGAAGTTTATGTCTTTCTAGAGGGCGCCAATCACGGATGATTTCCAAGTCGTTAAAAATTTTAGTTTGATAAATGCCATCAATATGACGATATATTTCTTTTAAATGTGAATGCAGTGACAGAGCAATATTACAGTCATTACCGCTTTCGGCTAAGCGTTGGCCACCGTGAGAATATTTACATCATTTGGCGAACAAATACCATGAACTCTGAAGATAGTCACTGCATGGCCGAAATGAGTAATAATTGTAATCATATTCTGTGTATTTAACATGAAAAAGACAACCACTCTGCTTCATAGAATGGAGATTTATCAATATAGCTATAACAAAAACACATCACCGTTTGCTAGAGAGACAAATTTGTCGAAAGTAAAATAAAATTGTACGTAGCTGAGGAAAGAGATAATGAAGTATAATTCTGTTATTCGTAGATTCAAAGAAACCGAAAACGCTTGTAACCAACCATGCCGGAAATTCGGTAACACTGTCTTACTTGCTTAGTTCGATGACTCTAACATCAACACAAAAGGCGTTTTTGCGTAGTTGCTTATAGAAAAATAAAAGAGAAAGTTGTGTCGAAGTAGATACGTTCAGATTACTAGTATATGTATTTTTTTTCGCAATCCCCATAGGAACGTAATTGAAGAGTGCCCTACGTCATTTTCATTTCAGAAAATTAAACGGGGAAAAAATGTGTAAATCTTCGTACAATCATAAAAACTCAAAAATTTCACCGCAGTTTTATCAATACCTTGTGTACAGGTGCTAAAATCGGTTTACGATCTACTTGAATGAGTAGAATTTATTGAACAGCCTGTGGTGAAAACAGATGCTTGTTTTACGACACGTCCTTATGTTTTTGTCCCAGTTATCTTCACAGCATTCCAGTGCTGAATGAATTGTTCATCTTCCGAGGTCACACAAGAGTCCACCTGAAGACGCGTTACACCTAATCATAAATCGCCCAAGAAACTATTTTTCATAGCTGATGTTAAACATAGACACAGATTCATGTCGTTTGGTATCATTACCAAAAAATACAGTGAATCGACATTATGGGCGACTATTATATCAGCAGTAAAAGCCCACCTGGCAACATCGAAACTTGGCAAAGTGACAAAAATATTTAGTGCACTGGAGGAGTTGACCACGGGTCGTATGTGGTACTCACCGTGTGCAGTGTCAGTTTGCTGACAGTATGCAGTACATTACATCATCTCCGCTCCACATTACCTTTGCTGCACTTAATAGACACCTTCGAAAAACAGAGAGGCTTCGCATTGAGCACATAACTTGGCGGACGATGTCCTGTGAAAACATTGCATTCTGAGGACGCCGTTATAAAGGGTTTTGATAAAGACCAGATCCTGCAGATAGTGCAAGAACTAAGGCCATTCTATTTCTCACCTCATTTGCAATTTGTGCTAGGTATTCTGCCTTTCACATAGGCGTGTTATTCACAGATGAATAGAAGAAAGACGCGGTGGTCATTAGAATCAGAGCACAAAAAGAAATATCAGATCGGGGAAGGAAGTATGCTGTTCAGTGTCCAAGGGAATCAATTTCGGAAGCAAACGCCTCAATGGCGCCACTGCCCTAAGGACGCCAGCAGCCTACTGTGATTCGTATTTGAAATATTGCAAAATAGCTGTAAGCTTCTTCCGCCGTACTATGTAATGTTCTTTAGAATGTTTACTGAAATGGTGAAACTAATTAACCAGCTCCAGTGCACCACGTTAAAGAACTTCAGTGAACACTACCCCTAGCTGTGCGAAGTGAACCGTACCTCCAGCGCGATTGAGACGCAGCACATCTTCCGTGTTCATACCTGAGCACAGCCAGTTACCGACTTCCGAGAACATTGGATACCTGGAGTAGGACTCCTGCGTCGTATGCAATTTGGCGTAATTTAACGCTCTTTGAAATTTTACTTTGGAGGCATCTGAAGAACGAAGTGTATACTCTATTATAGTTTGTGTCTTAGCTAACCGTATTGCCCGAAACAGTTATGTGAAGTAACTGTAATCTCGTTGAGTGTGTAGAATTGTAGAATTTTTAACACTGAAGAATTTTTAACATTGTGCAGCCCTGTCAACAACTGTGATAACTGAACGTGTAACACGTCAGCCTCAGTTGCAAATAGAAGCCAAACTTTAATCAGGTTTCAGCCAAAATAATTTGGCCTCCTGCAGAAGCGAGTGACGCTAAACTACTGCATGCCCAATTTCCAGTGCAGCTCTCGCGGCCTACCGACCTCGTCCTCGCAGTGGGGCCTACTGTTTCCCTTCAGCCCAAGTAATGTAAATTATGACTACAGTACTGGCCATTAAAATTGCTACACCACGAAGATGACGAGCTACAGACGCGAAATTTAACCGACAGGGAGAAGATGCCGTGATATGCAAATGATTAGCTTATCAGAGCATTCACACAAGGTTGACGCCGGTGGCGACACCTACAACGTGCTGACATGAGGAAAGTTTCCAACCAATTTCTCATACACAAACAGCAGTTGACCGGCGTGGGCTGGTGAAACGTTGTTGTGATGCCTCGTGTAAGGAGGAGAAATGCGTACCATCACGTTTCCGACTTTGATAAAGCTCGGATTGTAGCCTATCGCGATTGCGGTTTATCGTATCGCGACATTGCTGCTCGCGTTGCTCGAGATCCAATGACTGTTAGCAGAATGTGGAATCGGTGGGTTCAGGAGGGTAATACGGAACGCCGTGCTGGATCCCAACGGCCTCGTATCACTAGCAGTCGCGATGAAAGGCATCTTATCCACATGGCTGTAACGGATCGTGCAGCCACGTCTCGATCCCTGAGTCAACAGATGGGGACGTTTGCAAGACAACAACCGTCTGCACGAACAGTTCAACGACGTTTGCAGCAGCATGTACTATCAGATCGGAGACCGTGGCAGCGGTTACACTTGACGCTGCATCACAGACAGGAGCGCCTGCGATGGTGTACTCAACGACGAACCTGGGTGAACAAATGGTAAAACGTCATTTTTTTCGGATGAATCCAGGTTCTGTTTACAGCATCATGATGGTCGCATCCGTGTTTGGCGACATTGCGGTGAACGCACATTATAAGCGTGTATTCGTCATCGCTATACTGGCGTATCACCCGACGTGATGGTATGGGGTGCCATTGGTTACACGTCTCGGTCACCTCTTGTTCGCATTGACGGCACTTTGAACAGTGGACGTTACATTTGAGATGTGTTACGACCCGTGGCTGTACCCTTCATTCGATCCCTGCGAAACTCTACATTTCAGCAGGATAATGCACGACCGCAAGTTGCAGGTCCTTTACGGGCCTTTCTGGATACAGATAATGTCCGACTACTGCCCTGGCCAGCACAGTCTCCAGATCTCTCACCAACTGAAAACGTCTGGTCAATGGTGGCCGAGCAACTGGCTCGTCGCAATACGCCAGTCGCTACCCTTGATGAACTGTGGTATCGTGTTGAAGCTGCATGGGCAGCTGTACCTGTACACGCCATCCAAACTCTGTTTGACTCAATGACCAGGTGTATCAAGGCCGTTACTACTGCCAAAGGTAGTTGTTCTGGGTACTGATTTCTCAGGATCTATGCGCCCAAATTGCGTGAAAACGTAATCACATGTCAGTTCTAGTATAATATATTTGTGCAATGAATACCCGTTTATCATCTGCCTTTCTTCTTGGTGTAGTAATTTTAATGGCCAGTAGTGTAGTTACCCCGTGCTACAGTTTTATACTTGACATGGCCAAACTTTGGCATGCAATAGTTTAGTGTCACTCGCTTCTGAGGAAGGCCAAATTATTTTGGCGGAAAGCTGGGTAAAGTTTGCTTTCTATTTGCAACTGAGGCTGACGTGTTACATGTTTGAGTACAATTGTCTTAGTGGCGAGTCCTCTTTCGAAAGGAATCGGCCCGATGACCAGGAAAGACGTGTCTGGAAACGACCCGGATAGCGGTGTGGTACCAAACGGCTGTCCCCCACCATCTGGCCCAGCAACCAGAAGTGCCATTTCTCTTCATAACAGGACTCCTTTCGTCGTTATCCGAGACACACTTACAGCACAGCTGTACGTTGACCATATTGTACGCCCTTCATGGCAAGCCGTCCTGGGTCTATATTTCAGCAAGATGATACCCCTCTGCACACGCCGAGGGCGTCCACTGCTTAAAGTGTGCCTGCCACACGCTACCTTATCATGCACTGTCGCCGGATCTCTCCCCAATAGAGAACGTTTGGAGCATTATAGGCAGTTCCCTCCAACCGGCTCGGAAATTTGACGTTCTAATGCACCAGTTGGACAGAACTTGGCACGATATCCCTCAGGGGGACATCCAACAACTGTGTCAATACCAAGCTGAATAGCTGCCTGCATAAGGACCAGAGATGGACTAACACTTAAAAGAGTTGCTCAAGTTTTGAAGCTCTTTCTGAATACATCATCAAATTTTTCTGAAGTTTTAATCAGTTGTTTGCCTGCGCATGTACATCACATCGTCTGTTTCCGTCCCATTCGGACACTTATTCGTGGTGATTTTCGTCTTATTGTGAATAATCCTGGCACTGTGTACGGAGTTAGAAGGTTACTGCTGTCAAGGCATTAAGACCTTAGCAAGGATCAGTGCAGACTGTGTAAACGTTGCTAATTTATTTGAACATTCTTTAAATACAATTTGCACGTAGCTGTATTAATTTATTCTCATAATCTAATGCGGTCTATTGCGCTACTGCATACATGATATCCGAGTACTTTGTTACAGATAATGTTTGGTAGACATGATATCACGTCTCGAGGAAACTGGTTTTGAAGTAGAGTAATAGTAATAATTCTATGTGGTTGAACGCCTGATGCAAGTATTTCTATTGGATACAACTTAAGTTACCTAAACCTGTCCCAATAACCATACGGTGGAAGAGAATCTTAACGTGGAATCCGAACAATATGTCGTTCCTTGCAAATCTTCACGTCACTGTAATTTTCGCTGGTCCATCTTGGCTGCGATCCCACGACCTTTCAGTTTTTAAGCATGCGCTTTACCACTAGACCACAAAAGCCAACTAAATGTGGGGTATTAATTGGTGCAATGTAGGTCGTTGCATACCGGAGTTTATCTTAGAATTCGGGCTTAAAAGCTCAACAGTATCTTGTTTGGATCTTTAACTTTATAGGTACAATAGTGTGTGGCGTCACCCAAACTGCATTGGAAGAAATTCGCCGCATGGACTTCAACAGTCGCGACCTACTCATATTTCATTGATGACAGACGCAGAGATGTTGGTCTGGCATTAGCCCTGCGCCGTCGCCACTGGATCTTGGAGTAGTGGCAGCGTGTAGCATTGCCCGACTAACTCCAGTTTCACTTACGTTGGGGTGATGGGAGCCTAATAATGAGTTACGTGTACTGTCCGTCGGATAGACGACGAGATGACTGTAGGGGATCAGGGGCATATTAGAGCCAGAACTGTAAGGATACAAATGCACTGCAAGGATTTCAACAGATGGCGACCAACATCGCAGCCAGTGTGTTCCCACACGCCTTGCACGCTCAGTGTGAATTACATTGTCTGACAGAAAAAGTAAAAAGGTGACACACGCAAAAGGTGAAGAGAAAAGGAAATGGAAATCCACGGGTTGAAAAGTGAGACTATTGCAGTGAACACAAAATCGAGTTACATTCGTAAAGAACCACCGAGAGCATATATGGGGTTCTTGCTGGCCACGGGGTCCTCTACATCACGCGAACAGTTCTTGGGGACACAGGACACAGGTGGATGACCATTATCCTGTTGTTGAAAAGTGGCATCACTATACCGTGACGTGAGAGGCAGCAAAATAGGACGCAGGGTACCGTGATGTACCATTGGGTTGCCAGAGTCCCCCCTATCACTACCATTTTTGACGTGGTGTTATATCCGATTCCCAGGACTAACACGGCTATGCCTCTCCAGAACGGACATCTGCCAAGCTCGCTGCCACATTCGCCGACATTGGTCATTCGGGGTAGTGCAGAACCGCGATTGATTGCTGAGCACATTAGGACGCCATTCATCACCAGGTCTCGCTTCCCAGTCAAGATACCACTCGAAATGCTGCCATTTGTGTTGTGGTGTTAACGGCAGCCTACAGATGGGCCTTTAATCCCTTAGTCCGACCGCAGCTAGTTTCCGACCGACGGTGTAAGATGGCGCAGAGTGTAACTGGGAGTCCATTACTCGTTCTCGGGTAGGATGGAGTTGTGATTTGTTTGGTGCTATGTTTCCTTGCAGTGGTTAGATGTCGTTGACCAGAAGCTTGACGGCGAACATGTCCGCCATCACGTCCACACGCATTCACATCTGAATGATCCATAAATCTGTATATTGCACGATTCGACATGCCAGCCGAATGGAGGGCCACAACTGTCAGATGCTGATAACGCTGTCTCACACGTGTGCACGGCTCCTCCATGTCATTCTCAGTAATCACTCAACATCTGAAACTGTTCATGCCACTTATTTACCCTACCGCGAATGATAACAAAGCTAAACACGAACAACATTAATCCAGTCTGGTGGCCGCTATACTGTCACAGAGATTTCAGCTCTAATCTACATATAATTCTATGGCGTGTACATTCAGGGTGGTTCACGAAATGTGTTACCATTTTGTTTTTGAATATAAACTTTATTGTCAATACAATCCGAAAGGAACATATACTACAATGAAGAGCCGTCCATGGAGATTTGTTCTAACTCAGCACATGCTCAATATGTCCACCATTTCGTTTCCTAACTTCCTTCAAACGAACACTGAAGTTAGTGATTTCCCTACGGCGCATGTCTTCCGTAATTTCACTGCAAGCTTGGAGAATAAGTCTTCTGAGGTCCATTAAATCACATGGACGTTTCGGGAAAATTTTTTCCTTTAGGTACCACCAAAGAAAAAAGTCACATGGATTGAGGTCTGGGATATTGGGGGGCCAATTTTGTCCGTCGTTGAAGCGACCTGGAAACCTGAGTGAAATGATCCGCATGTTGAAATGCTCGTGTGAAAACTCCAACACAGTGTTTGTAGTATGCGGCCTTGCTCCATCTTGCATCAACCACTGCGTGTTGAAGGGCAAGGCAGTAGCAAGAAGCTGTGGAATGAAGCTATTGCGAAGCATGCTCAAATAACGCTCGCTGTTCACAGTTCATTGAAAGAAAAAGGGTCCAATAAGTCCGTGACTGGAAATTGCTGCCCACGCTGTAATCCTCGGAGCATAATGTTGTCGTTCATGAAGCACTTATAGGTTTTAAGGGGCCCAAAAGCGTACATTTTGTTTGTTAACCACACCGTCTAAATGAAAATGCGCCTAGTTTGAAAACCAAACTCTGTTGAGAGTTTCTTCCCTATCCTACGCCCACTGAGCAAACAGTAGTCTCTGCCGCTTGTGTTCTTCAGTGAGCTTCCGTGCACAGGTCATCTTGTACGGGTACATATGGAGGTCACTTTTAAGAATGCGTTGAACGGAGCGTCTGGATATTGCCAGTTGCACTGCTCCCTTTCTACACGATTTCCAGGGACTTCTCTGTACAGCAACTCGTACCGCTTCAGTATTCTCCGGCGAACACACAGGCTTAGGCCGAGGTCGCTTCGCTTCCAATACTGTTCCTTCCTGTACAAATTTATCGTACAAGCTGTGGATGGTCTTCTTGCAAGAGACCCATCGTGTGTTAAACTGTTGTCGAAAGCCGGCCGGTGTGGGCGTGCGGTTCTAAGCGCTTCAGTCTGGAACCGCGAGACCACTACGGTCGCAGGTTCCAATCCTGCCTCGGGTATGGATGTGTGTGATGTCCTTATGTTAGTTAAGTTTAAGCAGTACTAAGTTCTAGGGGACTGATGGCCTCAGATGTTAAGCTTCATAGTGCTCAGAGCCATTTGAACCATTTTTTGTTGTCGAAAACGCCTCTGAGTCACAACAAGGCTTTTCGTTTCATGAAAAAGTAACACAATTGCCGATCGTTGCTGTGTCGTCAGTCTTCCATTGTCAGCCATTGCTGCTTACTAGTCTCCTAGTGGCAGTATCGTGAATTGCACGTAATTTCGTAACTCATTTGTTTTTCCAAGCTCTGCTGGTACTGCTGTAGAGATATCCCAGCGGCATATTTAATATGCGTTGTAAATTGTGAAAGAAACACTTTGTAAAACATTTCGTGCGCCACCCTGTATATGACGTTACATTGGGATCCTACCGTGCAATCTGGCTGTGCCACATTTTTAAAAGGTAGCTTGTTATATGTGTTGTCCAAATAAAGGAGCTCTTTAGCAAATACTTAAACCCACTCATCATCACCTCTCACGGCTGCACATGGAGTGCTTTTACACTAGGTTCCACGTCGTATTGTTTTGCGGTGTGTGACGGTGCCTTTCGTCTCGTTGCAGCCCTGGCGCCGCTGGTTCTTCGCGGGGCCTGCCCGACGTGCACACCAGAGGAGACGCGTCAGATCCAGCGCACCCTGTCGCACATCCAGAGGAACTACCCCAAGGAGTGGAGCAAGCTGGTCAAGCAGTACGCCGGCTTCTAATGACGGACGCCGCTGCCGCCGCCGCCGCCGCCACTCGTTCGTTTACTTAAGCTCCGCCCCGGAGCCGCGGAAAGCCGAATTAACGATGCACTGTTCAAGAATACCTCGTGCGGGTTCTCTGAAGACCGTCGCCACCTGTGTTGCACCTCAACTCTTTCTGTAAACGGAAGGAGGAATATCTTCCGTACAGCCACTGGACCCACTATGTGCATTATAATTTTACTTGTTTGGGAGGATAAACTGAACGCTAATTTGTCCAGTGGTACGATAGTGTTATTCAAATGTACTACCGTCTCAAAACTTGTAGTACTTTCATTTACAATGGCTCAGTTTTTTAACACGCTATCTTTCACAATATTTGAAGCAAGGGAAAAAAAAATCAACAAAGGAGTTCCTTCAGCATATGACGTGTGATTTAACAATATCTTTCAACAACACAGGTGTCACATATGTGCAATCCAGCCTTTAAGGCGTAATATCTCCAGAAACCGGTGACTTTTCTTGTTAGATGTAGCACTTATTATCCAAATCTTAAGTATAGTACGATAGTAATTTAACTGCTAGGTTAGCCATTGAATTTTCTTCAGAAAACTAAGATTAACATCACTCATTTTGTGTGGCAGATACCTCTGCCTTCGCCAATGTGTTTTTGTAAGGATTTTTATTGGACAACAATAAAGTAATTAAAATATTATCTCTGTTGTTGCGTTGGAGTGTACTGTAAACAGAGCCACAGAGTTTTTTCGTTTTTATGACGACGTAACTCACCATTACGCTGTCGCTGCTGCAGAACACGCTGTTGCATTAAAATTAAACTTTTACGATGCTCCTCCTGCTCTTATTAATTTTGCGCAAGGTATTACGATCCATAAAGTGTGCTACCCACTAAAAAAGTTGCATCACGCTTTGTTAATAACGGGCGTAACGACACCGGCAGCACTAAAAGTTACAGGCTGAGTACACTCAACGAGACGTCGTTGCCTGGAGCAGAGGGGCAATGTATGTGGAGGTATTACTGGTGCTGACGCCCCTTCATCGATAATTGTACTAAACCACGCCAGAGTTTACTACACTGTGGCTGCTCCATTGGGATTCGTAAGACTCGTCAGGAGGGATGTCGGTCCAAGGGACTAGTTAAACTGAGTGGCCAAAAATCACTGCAAAGGCTATACTATTTGAACAAATATACAGTGTTGCAGCTATTGCAGCTAGTGTTGCGTGGGGCGCGAGTTTTAAGACACGATATCTGAGCAATACTGCTGATGTGTACTTGTGTACTGAAGATGGTATCACGTCAGAAAGCGAGGTAACACACAAAGAACATGGGATGATAATCGGCGTAAGACGCATTTCGGAGACCAACACTGTCTACAATAGATCTTCAGTGTTGTGCTGACAATGTTTCCACGTGTGTAACACGCCGTGCAGGATAACCACAATTGTTGGGCGGACAGACGTTAAGTCGCCTCCAGAGCTACGATCTGCTGTAAGTCCATTTTTTTGTTTTTTAAAGAAACACATATGTCTTATGATTGCTTTGGAGCGACTCGACATGAATTCCTCTCCTGTGCCAAACTCTTCATCTCAGAGTAGCAACTGCGCCCAGCGTTCTCCATTAATTTCTGCGTGTATTCCAATCTCTGTCTCCCCCTGCAAGTTTTACATTCTACAGCTCCCTCCTCTAGTACCATGTAGGTTATTCCCTGATGCCTTAACACATGTCCTATCATCCTCTCTTTTCATCTTTTCACTATTTCCATATGTTCTTTTTTCGCCGATTCTACAGAGGACCTTCTCATTCTTTATCTTATCAGCCCACCTGATTTTCAACATTCTTCTGCAGCACTCTTCGATTTTTTTCTGTTCTGGTTTTGCCACCGTTCATGAGGCACTACCGTAGAATGTTGTTTCGTAAGCGTACATTCCCAGCCGGCTGTAGTGGCCGAGCGGTTCTAGGCGCTGCAGTCTGGAACCGCGCGACCGCTACGGTCGCAGGTTCGAATCCTGCCTCGGGCATGGATGTGTGTGTTGTCCTTAGGTTAGTTAGGTTTAAGTTGTTCTAAGGTCTAGGGGACTGATGACCACAGCAGTTAAGTCTCATAGTGCTCAGAGCCGTACATTCCCCGGAAATTTCTTCCTCGTGTTTAGAAGTTTGTTTACTACTAGTAGACGTCTTTTAGCTGTGAAGCCATTCTGTGCCTCTGCTGGTCTGCATTTCCATGTCCTCCTTAATTCAGACTTTATACCGCTATTTCTTTTCCAAGTTGTCAGAATAACTTCGTCTACTTCGTCGTCACCAATTCTGATAAGTTTATCGCTTTTCTTATGTCTGCAACACGTCAATCCACATTCTATATTCATTAGTCTGCTCATTCCTTTCAACAGCTCCTGTAGTTCGTCTTCACTTTCACTGGGGATTTCAAGGTCAGCAACGAATCCTTCACCCTGAATTTTAACGCTATTCTTGAACCTTTCTTTTATTACATTCATTACTCCTTCGATGCGTAGACTTAGTAGGGGCGAAGCCTGCATCCCTGTCTCACACTGTTTTTAATCCGAGAAATTCGTTCTTTGTCTTCCTATCTTACTGTTTCCTATCGATTCTTGTACACGTCTTTCCCTATAGTTTACTACTATTTTTCTCAGAATTTTTGACATTCAGTACAATTTTACACTATCGAAAGCTTTTTCTGGCTCACAAATCCTGTGATCGTGTCTTGATTTTTCTTAAATTTTGCTTCCATTATCAAGCGCAGTTCAGAACTACCTCCCTTATACCTTTACCTTTGCTAAAGTCAAACTGATCGTCATCTAAAACATCCTGAATTTTCTTTTCCTTCCTTCTGTGTATTATTCTTGTCAGCAGCTTGGATGTATGAGCTGATAAGCTAACTGTAAGATAGTTTTTGCACTTATCTGACGTTGCTATCTTCGGAATTAGGCGGATGATATTTTTCCGAAAGGCTGATGGTTTGTCGCCAGTCTCATAGATCCCGTACGTCAACTCATTTTGTTATCACTTCCGCCAACGATTTTAGGAATTTCGATGGAATTCACGTCATCAGACAAATACACTCTCTCATAGGGTCTTCGACGTATTGTTTCCACCTATCATCTCTGTCCTCTGCGTTTGACAGTATAATCCCCATTGCACACGTAATGTTTCCGTCTTTGCTTTTAATTTGTTGTTTTGAATTTTGTGCGCGCTGAATCAGTACTCCTGACGATAATTTCTTTTTCAATTTCTTTACACTTTTCCTGCAGCCATTCCTCTCTGGCGGTCCTGCACCTCCTATGCATTTCATTCCCGAGTGTTGTATATTGCTGTAAGAGTCTTTCCCTGAACATTTCTGTACTTCCAGCTTTCGTCGATCAGTTGAAGTATTTCTTCTGTTACCCAAGGTTTACTCGCGCTTCCTTTGTTTGTATGCCTGCCTGTTCAACATCTGTGATTGCCTTGTTTAGAAATATCCACTCCTCTTCAACTGAACCTCTTACGGTGGTATTCATTGCAGCAGTATCCACGTTCTCAGCAAACTAGAAACGCATCTCATCATTCCTCAGTACTTTGGTATCCCTTCTTCCACACAGATTTTTTCGGATGACACTACAGTCTGTCATTCGTTATTACTAAATTATGTTCTGATTCCATATCTGCTACTGGGTACGCCTTACAATCCAATCTGTGATTTCGGAATCTCTGTCTTTACACAATGAATATCCCGTTCAATACCTTCTTATACTTTCTCTGTCTATCCATCTTCTGGCTGAGACTTTGGCATATAATATACACAAACAGTCCTTGTGAGTGTTGGTTTGCTGTCGAATCTGATGACAAAAACCCTATCACTGAACTGTTCACAGTAGTTCAGCCTCTGCCCTTCTTTCCTACTTTCTTGCTCCAGTTAAACCATTGCAGCTGCTGTTGATATTACCATATATTAGTCTGACCATACCCGGCAGGGTAGCCGAGATCGTTAAGGCGCTGCTTCCTGGACTCGGGTAAGCTAACAACGAGGGCTGGTGTGACAGCCAGCCTGGATGTGATTTTTAGGCGGTTTCCCACATCTAAGTGAATACCTTCCGCCTCAGTTACACGGCTCGCGGACATCTGAACACATTCACACTATTCCATGGATTACACTAGACGCAGACAGTTGGGGTACATTCATTTTTTCCTGGGGAGTCCGGAGTGGTGATAGGAAGGGAATCTGGCCACCCCTTAAAATTAACTTGCCACATCCGATTAACCAGCGCATCCCACCACTTGGGATTAATGCTTGGAAAGAGAGATAGAGTCTGACCATAAATTCTTATTTCCATTTAACTTCACCCAACCAATTTATATCTAGATTGAGCCTTTGCATTTCCATTTTCAGATTTTCTGCTTTCTCTACTATGTTTAAACTTTCAAAATTCCACACTCCAACTCATAAAATGTTATCCCTTTCCACCTTGGTAGTCCTCACCAGGTGTTCCGAATGGGAGACTAATTCGGATTCTTTTACCAGTGGAGAGATCATCATGACAATTTTTCATTTACAGGCCGCATGTCCTGTGGATACACATTATGCGTCTTTCATGCAGTGGTTTACATAGCCCTCTGCACCCTCACGCCTTTTTTTCGGCGGTTTCCACTCCGAAGTCCAATAGAGCGCTCTGAACCTCTGTCCTCTTCTCTGGCCTCTTTGAAAAGGCCGTTGGCAGAGGGATAGCGTCAGGTAGACAGTTACCGGTGTGAATGCTTGGGTCAGCACGGCCTTAAAGAGACAAATGCAACACATAGTCTTCAGCAGTCGATGATCGACTAATATAGTGCGTTCCCACAACTTCTGACTCTTAATGTGCTACTCCTTGATATACTAACATAACTAACGCAGGGTCACTTATGTGTGTCAGATAAAATAAGAAGTTTCTGTGATGGATGACAGGGAAAACGTGTCTCCAAATGAGCGATTGGTGTCGATGATAGGAGCAGTTCCTGATAATAGTTTATTACGATACGTAGAACAGTTTCTCAGACGCACGGTATAACATTGGCCCATGTGACGGATACCGTTAGTGGCATGTATTTATTAAAAGCTGCGTACTTTGGAAAACATATTCAAACTGTATTCATCCCAGTGCCTATTATATGCCAACCATTCATAAGACATTATGATCTCATTTTCTCCCAGAAATGTCGGTTCCTCATCTTCTATATGCCTTTCATCAGAAAAATCTCGTTATAGTTACAGGCATCAAGTTTTGATGATCTTGTAGAGACAAACTACTATATTATTTCTGGATTATTGATGGGTAATGAGCTGTGTCATCGCAACCTGCATGCTCTGCTCGGTGTAACAAAGTAAACAATGAGAAGTCGGGAGGGCAGACTTATGCAAATTATCTAAAGAGTTGATTTGGTCACCACTAATAGCTGATACACAAAATTATGGCGATATCGGTATTCTCAGTACTGGAATTACAAATACCATCGGACATAGTGGTGAAGAAAATACTTTTAACAAATCTGTTGACGTACAGCACAACGAGTACGCCCAGGACAGGTTCTCAGTATTAAAATTTTTGTTGCTTTTAAAAAGAAATATGTGACTCAACCTTTGTCAACCCATTACACAAGAGAACCCAATCAAGATATAAGAGCTCTGCTTCTAGTCACAGTATTGCAGGCAATAGTACTCTCTGCTTTACACAGTCGTTTCAGTACATCTGAGTGCTAGTTCCGCCACTTACAGTGTACATTTACGGTGGAGGAAGCCGTTTATCGAGATCCTACTATCTAGTGTACTAGGATGGTCACTATATCGGTTACACAACTTTCTGATAGCAAACATAGTATTAAATTTACAAAGAGATAACCACATCTGTTGTCTCCATAATTTAGTTTAAAATCAGTGGCTTACCAAATTTGTTATTGTGTGAAATTAGAAGTGTATGGTCAATACCCACTGGTGATATACAACAGTGTAAAATGGCTCTTGAATAGATACTTCACCTGCTTTTACAGATTTAAACATACTTTCGACTCCTTTTACGTCTTTACCTGTGCCAAATCAGTAGATATCGAGCAGTCAGCAATGGACAAGTCCTTAATATCTTCGTTTCATCGGTGTTGATGGTAACACTCACCCACAGTTACTTACTTCGAAGTGTCTCATGCTAGAGGGCATAGGGCATGAAGACGCTATACGTGTTGTACATAACACATATGTGTAACATGACGTTAAAGAAAGCACTTACTGAAGCTGAAATTCCAACATCATGTAAATTCTAAAAAAAAAAAAAAAAAAAAAAAAAAAAATAATAATAATTAAAAAAAAAATTCTTTCTCATCTGTCTCATGAAGCATATTTGCGTCTTCTTCAGGTCCTACAGTTAATCACATAAGTAGTTCCAACCACTGGCTCTTGCATCATAAGATCCATACGATAACCAGGTGCCGTGGGCCACTATTCATCAGGAGCGTATATTACAAATGTGTAGTCACCAAAATGGTCACCGCTGGTGTAGTCACGGTGACAGTGGTGATTACATGTTCAGGATGTATACTTCTGATGAACAGCGAACCGCGGTACCTAGTTATCGTATGGGCACTATGATACATGAGCCAGTGACTGGACGTACTTATTTGCTTAACAGTAGGACCTGAAAATGAAGCAACTTCATCGTTGCAACTAGTCATCTGAATAACGAATACTTTAAAAACACGGCTGTGATGTTCCATTTCCTTATATTGTCAGCCGCTGTCCTGCGTCCACAGGAAGGATTGACTTTCACGAGTTGAATAATGATGCTAGTCCATCTTTAATACAGATAAAACAGAGACTTGTAATTAAAACACTGTATGCGTATTGCATTAATATTAATACACAATTTTTTCGCATTTTACATATCAAATGCCGTCTGTTAAAACGAAGATTTAATGTGATAGTTCGTTGCAATGGGAAACTGCGAAGGTCCGTATTGTACGCTGATTTGGCTGAAACCAGAGCTAACAGTAACATAAAAGCTTGGTGTTGACTATTTTGTTGATAGAATAATATTTTCCGTTCGCTTAGCTCGATGCCACTTTCCCTGACTTTCTACATTGTGCTGTCAGATTCTACATACAGTCTTCCAATTTTGAGTTTTCTTTGAGATAACTTGAGTGCAGACAGCAAGCTCTACAGTCCCCTTTCCTCCCAGACCCCCTGAGAATAGTAGCAACAGCCAGCAGACCAGCGATGTTGTGCTTCGTACTGAGTTCGCAATGGGCAGAGAGTTTACTATCTTAGGTCGTAGATTGCGCCTGCAACGAACCAGGATTTGCGTCAATATTCATACTAGCGTGAACAGCTGGAACACAATACTGCCAAATGAAACAGCTAAAAGTGTCCACAGTGCTTTTCCACATAATAATTTCAATCGCTGATGTTGGCAGTGGTCAGCCACAAAACAGAGGAGTCAGAAACTATGCTTACTACCGTTTCAAAACCAGACAGTCGAGTTGGAAGATGTTTATATTTTATCCACTAATACAACATCCTCCATATTCTGCTTTTCATTTCGTTTTCCCTCCTACTATCTTATCTGCCGCGGCCCGAATTCACGCATTCTTAGCGACGTGCGACGCACAAGGCAAATTACACAACATTTTTACTCAAACATTTACAAGAAAATGTTTGTTGGCATACCTAGATAATTTTACTGTACTGCAGCAATATTAGAACCAGCCTCGCTTTGATCGACGAATCAAACATGTCATTGCTCCTAAACCAATGATTAATGCCGTGTAGCTATCTGACTGCAGTTAGCAATATTCTCAGATCTGGTCACTGGATTGAAAAATGGACATCTATAGCAGTTAATACACCACCTTTAGATGGATCCCAACAATATCAACAAAAGAGGATAACACTTCACAATCAAAAGGTAACGAGATACGAAAAGAACCCTACACTTCGGGTTACCACGGAAACAAATGTAACTTGTTGGCTTCACTTAGAACTAGCTAAATGGGACTCTTTCAATGATCATCTCTTCCAGCTAACTGAACTCTCCATGGTTTGGTACAAAATCCATTCTGACAGATCACTTGTGCATACATTAATCCGCAAAATACGCCTATTAAATCAGCAGTATCTAACTGGAACTCCAGGTGGTCACATGGGGGTGCATTTTTGAATTCTTGTAGGACTTCCGGACTGAAAAAACAACTTTGTCGGTCACGAAAGAAGATTAACTACCGACTTCCGAAATGTCAAACATTTTAAAACACCACCTCCGGCCCAGTTGTTGTTGTTGTGGTCTTCAGTCCTGAGACTGGTTTGATGCAGCTCTCCATGCTACTCTATCCTGTGCAAGCTTCTTCATCTCCCAGTATCTACTGCAACCTACATCCTTCTGAATCTGCTTAGTGTATTCATCTCTTGGTCTCCCTCTACGATTTGTACCCTCCACACTGCCCTCCAATGCTAAATTTGTGATCCCTTGATGCCTCAAAACATGTCCTACCAACCGATCCCTTCTTCTAGTCAAGTTGTGCCACAAACTTCTCTTCTCCCCAGTCCTATTCAATACCTCCTCATTAGTTACGTGATCTACCCACCTTATCTTCAGCATTCTTCTGTAGCACCACATTTCGAAAGCTTCTATTCTCTTCTTGTCCAAACTAGTTATCGTCCATGTTTCACTTCCATACATGGCTACACTCCATACAAATACTTTCAGAAACGACTTCCTGACACTTAAATCTATACTCGATGTTAACAAATTCCTCTTCTTGAGAAACGCTTTCCTTGCCATTGCCAGTCTACATTTTATATCCTCTCTACTTCGACCATCATCGGTTATTTTACTCCCTAAATAGCAAAACTCCTTTACTACTTTAAGTGTCTCATTTCCTAATCTAATTCCCTCAGCATCACCCGACTTAATTTGACTACATTCCATTATCCTCGTTTTGCTTTTGTTGATGTTCATCTTATATCCTCTTTTCAAGACACTGTCCATTCCGTTCAACTGCTCTTCCAAGTCCTTTGCTGTCTCTGACAGAATTACAATGTCATCGGCGAACCTCAAAGTTTTTACTTCTTCTCCATGAATTTTAATACCTACTCCGAATTTTTCTTTTGTTTCCTTTACTGCTTGCTCAATATACAGATTGAATAACATCGGGGAGAGGCTACAACCCTGTCTTACTCCTTTCCCAACCACTGCTTCCCTTTCATGCCCCTCGACTCTTATAACTGCCATCTGGTTTCTGTAGAAACTGTAAATAGCCTTTCGCTCCCTGTATTTTACCCCTGCCACCTTCAGAATTTGAAAGAGAGTATTCCAGTTAACATTGTCAAAAGCTTTCTCTAAGTCTACAAATGCTAGAAACGTAGGTTTGCCTTTTCTTAATCTTTCTTCTAAGATAAGTCGTAAGGTCAGTATTGCCTCACGTGTTCCAACATTTCTACGGAATCTGAACTGATCTTCCCCGAGGTCGGCTTCTACCAGTTTTTCCATTCGTCTGTAAAGAATTCGCGTTAGTATTTTGCAGCTGTGACTTATTAAACTGATAGTTCGGTAATTTTCACATCTGTCAACACCTGCTTTCTTTGGGGTTGGAATTATTATATTCTTCTTGAAGTCTGAGGGTATTTCGCCTGTCTCATACATCTTGCTCACAAGATGGTAGAGTTTTGTCATGACTGGCTCTCCCGAGGCCATCAGTAGTTCAAATGGAATGTTGTCTACTCCCAGGGCCTTGTTTCGACTCAGGTCTTTCAGTGCTCTGTCAAACTCTTCACGCAGTATCTTATTTCCCATTTCGTCTTCATCTACATCCTCTTCCATTTCCATAATCTTGTCCGGCCCAGAGGACACACGAAATGTCTCCGACATCAGTATGGATTGCGAGCACACGTCACTACTTGACATGCTCCAGACCGCTCAACGAAGCTATTTTACATTCAGGCCTCTTAACCGAGCGGAATGCTCCAGCCACGCAATACTTAGATTACTGAGTTATTTCCAGACTGGACAAAATCCCCTTAAACTGGATGCCATAAACTAAGTCTGGCGTCACAGACGGCCAGCGCAAGGTCAGGAATGATGTTTGATACGCTCTTCCTTGATTTTCTACTGCCACTTATTTTTTGGACGATGTTGGGTATTACATGCCCTACTTTATCCCCATCAGTTGCAGGGCTTTGATCATACATTATATAACCGAAGGGTTTCTGTGAGTTGGCGAATGCCATGAAATTAGTCTGGTTTTCCAGCAACTTTCATCCAATACTAAGCTCAAGAAAGAACAATTTTATGAGACCTAGTGTCATCTCAATGGGAAGGCAATAAGGAGTTAAACAACTGCCGGTAAAATTCTTTCCATACTACAAAGTAACTCTCGTGAGGTCAAGACACTTTTAGGGGATGTTTGGTACGGTGAGCTATATTGATGAACTTCAGGTGTTATGAAATGGTCGGGCGACATGAAATCCCGTTGTTTCTAATACGTCGAGTGGTGCTCCCAGCCAGGAGGCGCCCGATCTACTTCAAAATGTTGACTTCATGCTATGTAGCGGGTTCAGTTCGCCTCCAAACGTGGTGTGACTTACTGCACAGAAAAACCGTTTCCGTAGTTTCACAGAATTTTTTGAGGTAAGTTTTTAAAAATATGAAATAATTATTGAAAATCAACACCAACGATTAAAACTACGCAATTTATTAAATAGAAAAGTAGTATGTAGACATCTATTGTTCGATTTTTGTCTATGGATATTGTTGATTCTGTTATGCTGTTAAGTCCAAGATGTGCTGGGCAGTATAGAATGCTCGTTACTCCATAAAAACCACCTTTACTGTGCAGGTGCTGAAAATGAAGATTAGATTTGCGACAAATGCTGACAGATAAATGTAAAACGAGTCACCTCTACCACGTACACTGTTGTGACAAAAGTGTGGGATAGAGATACGCGGATATGCAAGTGGGCGGTAGCATCGCGTACACAAGGTGTAAGAGGGCAGTGCATTGGTGAAGCTGTCATTTGTACTCAGGTGATTCATACGAAAAGCTTTCCAACGTGATCATGGACGCGCGACGGGAAGTAACAGACTTTGAACGCGGAAAGGTAGTTGGAAAGCCGGCCGTTGTGGACGAGCGGTTCTAGGCGCTGTAGTCCGGGACCGCGCTGCTGCTACGGTCGCAGGTTCGAATCCTGCCTCGGGCATGGATGTGTGTGTTGTACTTCGGTTAGTTAGGTTTGAGTAGTTCTAAGTTCTAGGGGACTGATGACCTCAGATGTTGGGTCCCATAGTGCTCAGAGACATTTGAACCATTTTTGAACCATTCCACTTCGCAAATCGTTGGGGAATTGAACATTCCGAGATCCATTGTGTCAAGAGCATACTGAGAATACCAAATTTTAAAGATTATCTCTCATCACGGGCAACGCAGTGACCGATGACGTTGATTTAACGACCGAGAGCAGTTCCGTTTACGTAGAGTTATCAGTGCTAACACACAAGCAGTGTTGAGTGATATGACAGCGAAAACCATCGTGGCACGTACAACGAGCGCATCCTTTAGGATAGTGCAGCGAAATTTGGGGATAATGGGCAATGGCAGCAGACGACCGACGAGAGTGCCTTTGCTGACGACAAGACATCGTCTGCAGCGCCTCTCTTTGGCTCGTGACCGTATCGGGTGGACTCGACCGGAAAACTGGTCAGATGAGTCCCGATGTCAGTTAGTAAGAGCTGACGGTAGTGCTCGAGTGTGGAGACCATTTGCAGACATTCATTGACTTCATGTTCTCCAACAAAGATGAAATTTTTATGGATGACAATACATCATCTGACCGGGCTACAACTGTTCGCGATTGGTTTGAGAAACATTCTGGACAATTCGACTTTGCCACCCAAGTCTTCCAACACGAATCCCATCGAACACTTATGGGACACGAATCGAGAGGTTAGTATGTGCAAAAGATCTGCACTGGTAATACCTTTGCAATTGTGGACAGCATTAGAGGCATCATGGCTCAGTGTTTGTACAGGGGACTTCCAACGGTTTGTTGAGTCCATGCCACGTCAAACTGCTAGACTATTCTGGGCAAACCGAGGTCCGACACGATATTAGGAGGTATCTGATGACTTCTGTCACCTCAGGGTAAATAAATAATTATTTCAGAGCTTGTTTTGAAGTCAAAAAAAATTAACAGATTTGTTATCGAATCAAATTATTTTGTTCACCACTGAGGTAAGTTGTAAACAGTTATCAAATGGTTCAAATGGCTCTGAGCACTATGGGACTTAACTTCTGAGGTCATCAGTCCCCTAAACTTAGAACTACTTAAACCTAACTAACCTAAGGACATCACACACATCCATGCCCGAGGCAGGATTCGAACCTGCCACCGTAGCAGCAGCGCGGTTCCGGACTGAAGCGCCTAGAACCTCTCGGCCACTTGGACGGCATTTTTTCTGTTACTGATAAGTAATTCTTTTAAAATTTTAAGTTTCTAACAGTCTCAGAATTATGTTTTGGTACATAAAATATGTATTGTCCCAAATTTACATGATTATCTGCAATTTTGCAAACCTATTCCTTATTTAACTACTGTTCCTTGCTAGCCTCCAAGAGAAACTTTTTCCCTTTTTTGTGGTAAGTTTTTCCAAATAAATACAAATATGTTTTTGCCAGATAACTGGAGATTACGATAAAGAGCGTTTGAAAGCTAAAAATTCATTTAAGTTGAAGACGCAACTGCAAAAGTAAATGCTCTTCCATGATACCCTATCTCCATTTGTGCCTATGCTAATGGCCTAGGCTTCCACAGGATGGAAGATCATAGTGAAAACAGGTGTTAAGAATGATTTGCCAACTTTGTTATTTATACTTTTCTTTCTATTTCCTCGGGCCTGATTAGTTCATGTGTACGACAAGCTGTCCGTAAGTTTCTCTAAACATTTTTAATGTAAATATAAATTTTAATCTCATCACACCACTTCTAGGTAGGATCATAGGTTTTGGAAATTTGAGAAATTTGATGCATTTTTCCCTCACTGATGCGTCTTCATGCTCTCTTACTTTCTCAGCACGGAAGGAAATATGATTACAGTTCAACGTTCCGTCGATTGCAAATTCGTTGGAAACAGGTCTTAAGTTCACATTTGCCCTGTTTGGTCCAGGAAATTGGCCACACTCTTCTAGAGAAACCATCACGACAATCTCATAAATCAAATTAGGATACAATGAAAAGAATAAATGTACTAGCTTGTACGAAATTTGGACACCGCTCCTCTGGAATGCAATTCCAGCCGTTTCGCCACTTACTTCGTACCCTCATACACTCAAGAAAAAGTAAATGATGACGCAGACAACTGTAATGCCAACTGCGAAGTATTTTTTCCAAAAAATTCACATCA
Source organism: Schistocerca cancellata (assembly GCF_023864275.1). Lineage (NCBI taxonomy): Eukaryota > Metazoa > Arthropoda > Insecta > Orthoptera > Acrididae > Schistocerca > Schistocerca cancellata. Next base: position 426,655,823 of record NC_064633.1, read on the forward strand.
CTGCCTTTCAAGGTCCGTCTCTTTCGCCGCTATTGTAGGGAAGGATTGTAGCGACTTCAGTCACACAATCGACAAAGTTTACAAATACCTTCTCTGAATTCTAAACCTGGACTGTGCACTGTTGCAGGATGGGGTACAATACCTGTCTCCACTCTTTATGGTAACAGCTGAAGGAATACCTAGGTAAACACCTACTTCCAAAGTGCAACCTGGGACTTACGACGATTTTGTCATGACGTCCTCCTCATCACTACCATCCCATATTCATCAATATACTCTAATCACAGCATCCTTCTCCTACTAAAGTCTTATACACTTAAATGATTCTACCATTGCAAAGCAAGGAGTTATTTACCTCTGTTAACATACTTGGACGACAAGGTCTTGACAGTAACTTCAAACAGAGCCCGGCACCCAAAGAAACAGCCGAAAAGATTGCGATATTACCTACAACAATCATAAAGTTATCATTAATTTATCATTAGCAACTAATTATTTATTAGTAATTTTAAATCAATTAGAAATGTACACTCATACACTTATTATTATTGGCCCATCTGACAAGCAGACATGCATGTTTTAATTCTAAACTGGTGTCGTGTATTCTTAGCAACTTCTAGTAACATGGTCACTGCAGAAGCCAAATGCGTTTACTTTTATTTCAAATGTAAGACTGTACCACTAGTAACATGAGTTATCGCGGAAACTAATATGCTAATTTTTATTACATGTATACAACTGTGTTACTTTTTGATGTAAATAGCCAATATATAACCATACAAAGAAACGAATGAAGTATGTATAATCTTTACATTGATTCGTTCCAGACTATTTTGATAGAAATTGTGCCTTGTCAAACGGCAGAAAGAATAAGCTATTGAAATTGAAGAAGTTTGGAATCAAAAAATCTCCTAAGCCTCAGGGAGCTCAAAAAACTGTAATAACTAAGAATGAATTGTTTATCAATAGTTTGAAATGATAAAATATTACACTACGAGAAAATAACGATGATTGCTAAGCTGTCAGAGTTTCACAATGCTATTCAGTACACAAAACACAATTGTTGTTTGTTCTGAACAAATTCTAGTAGCTTGGGCAGCATAAAAGATAAAAATGTTTACTTTTGTTCTTTCGTTTTTAAAATGTAAGAATATTTAACTTGTAACATGAGTTGCCTGGTAAAGGAATGCGTTAGTCTTTAATTAGAACTAAGCCCTGTGGTATGTAATGATCTAAGTGGCCAGCTCGCAGCCATACATAAAAGAAAAAGAAAATCATTATACTTAACTTGTAAACTGATTCATTCTGCACCATTCTGATAGAAAGTGCACCATGGTCAATGGAAGATGGACTATCTAACGAAGTTAAAGACAACACAGAGATCAACTAAACTACAACTGGAATTATTAATTGTGACGAAATGTGGATAATATTGTTGGTCAGCCGAATTTGGGGTTAAGTTTTAATACTTTTCCTAAAGTTATATTAAATGTGAAATGAATAAAATCTAGATGAAAATACCAGGAATGGGAAGTATACTGTTTTCAGTACTGAAGAGGACAGGAAAATACTTGGGAAACCTTCCAAAGAAACAAGGCAGAAAAAAGTGAATGGTAAGATGTGTTTCAAAGAAGAAAAAATACTGGTATTACGTCTATTGATTCATAAAGATATTCTTGTCAGTTACTAATTTAGTTAATGATGATTGATTTTACATACCTGCAAATTGTTCAGATATATGACTTATGGTAAAAGTCGTTGACTGTAGGCTAACGTTCTTTAATTAAACGGAAAATAGTAGTGTTAAAGTTTTATTACAAAAATTAATTATGTATTTGGATAATAAGATCTGGAACAGTTGTTAATTAACTTTCTAGTGTTATTATCTGGATTCGCAGTATGGTTTCCGACGGTACGCCTTTCTGATATCTTGAGCACGAAAACTGTTATGGGAATGACTTTTCTGTCGCAAAAACGCTTGTGTATTACTTAATGTTGGTATTTCCATATTCTGGAACCATGTTAGAATTTCCATACATTTTAATCATTTAAAGTACACGGCTGGTATGCGAGAATCTTTACAGATTTATAACAAAGTTAGAAAGGAAGCAATTCCCAAACTGACCACAGAACATTTCAACAGAAGTGATTTGAACTGTCCAGTGGACCGCGACGTGCAAATAAAAGAAGCCACGAAGGGGATCCAGTGCAGTTTGTGAATGAGAGATTGCTGTCATCACGGAACAGCCTCGTTTACCTTTCTGTGTGATCGAGTCACTAGGCCAGAACAAATATTCCGTTTTAATCGGTATTTCGGCACAACAGCTCCAAAAGAGAGTGCCGGTGAGCGGCTATTACCGACAAAACGCTGAACCTGACGAGGGAAAACAATTTAGAATTGCAATCACATTCTACGCGGGGATTAACGCGACCGGCGCTGTCTATCACTCAGAGAACACAAACAGGAACCAAAATTGAAAGCGTAGGATAATAAGCAAACGTTTTTCTTTGATATAGAGGTAGGCTCCTACCAATAATAAATTTCAGTTTATCTGAGCGAGAAAATTCAGAAAGATATTTGAGAACCCTACACATTTAATTTCCATAACGAGGCACTGCCCACTGTACTGAAGCCAGCGGACTGGCATTAAGGAATAGCAGTGGTTCCAATATCTACAGCTACAGCTAAACTCCGAAAGACACCGTATAGTGTGTGATGGTGGGATTTGTGTGTATCAAGCTTCACTGTAAGCTCAACTCCCTCTAATTTAACTTTCGTGGTCTTATTGCGAGATATATGTCGGAGGAAGCAATATATAAAGCTTCAAACTTCCTGGAAGATTAAAACTGTGTGCAGGACCAAGACTCGAATTCGGTAGCTCAGTCGGTAGAGCACTTTCCCGCGAAAGGAAAAGATGTCGAGTTCGAGTCTCGGTCCGGCACACAGTTTTAATCTGCCGGGAAGTTTCATATCAGCGCAACTCCACTGCAGAGTGGAAATCTCATTCTGGAAACATCCCCCAGGCTGTGCTAAGCCAAGTCTCCGCAATATTCTTTCATCCATGAGCGCTAGTTCTGTAAGGTTCGCAGCAGAGCTTCTGTGAAGTTTGGAAGGTAGGAGACGAGGTGCTGGCAGAAGAAAAGCTGTGAAGACAGGGCGTGAGTCGTGCTTGGGTAGCTCAGCGGCCCCCTTCCTTTATCCGTTTCTTCTTTTTTTTTAATATAATGTTCAGAGGTATATTTAGTTTTTTGTTCGTGGGCAGAGCCTCAACTGGGGGCGCACGACCGTCCCAGCTAGCTTTAGGGTGAAAGTGGGGGTGGCGGTAGCTTTGTTTTTGTTTTTAGCTTATATAGGTTTTGGGGGTAGTATGGCCCCCGGAGTAGACAACATTCCATTGGAACTACTGACGGCCTTGGGAGAGCCAGTCCTGACAAAACTCTACCATCTGGTGAGCAAGATGTATGAAACAGGCGAAATACCCTCAGACTTCAAGAAGAATATAATAATTCCAATCCCAAAGAAAGCAGGTGTTGACAGATGTGAAAATTACCGAACAATCAGTTTAATAAGCCACAGCTGCAAAATACTAACACGAATTCTCTACAGACGAATGGAAAAACTAGTAGAAGCCGACCTCGGGGAAGATCAGTTTGGATTCCGTAGAAATACTGGAACACGTGAGGCAATACTGACTTACGACTTATCTTAGAAAATAGATTAAGGAAAGGCAAACCTACATTCCTAGCATTTGTAGACTTAGAGAAAGTTTTTGACAATGTTGACTGGAATACTCTCTTTCAAATTCTAAAGGTGGCAGGGGTAAAATACAGGGAGCGAAAAGCTATTTACAATTTGTACAGAAACCAGATGGCAGTTATAAGAGTCGAGGGACATGTAAGGAAGCAGTGGTTGGGAAGGGAGTAAGACAGGGTTGTAGCCTCTCCCCGATGTTATTCAACCTGTATATTGAGCAAGCTGTAAAGGAAACAAAAGAAAAATTCGGAGTAGGTATTAAAATCCATGGAGAAGAAATAAAAACGTCAGAGACAGCAAAGGACTTGGAAGAGCAGTTGAACGGAATGTATGGTGTCTTGAAGGGAGGATATAAGATGAACATCAACAAAAGCAAAACGAGGATAATGGAATGTAGTCGAATTAAGTCGGTTGATGTTGAGGGTATTAGATTAGGAAATGAGACACTTAAAGTTGTAAAGGAGTTTTGCTATTTGGGGAGCAAAATAACAGATGATGGTCGAAGTAGAGAGGATATCAAATGTAGACTGGCAATGGCAAGGAAAGCGTTTCTGAAGAAGAGAAATTTGTTAACATCGAGTATAGATTTAAGTGTCAGGAAGTCATTTCTGAAAGTATTTGTATGGAGTGTAGCCATGTATGGAAGTGAAACATCGATGGTAAATAGTTTGGACAAGAAGAGAATAGAAGCTTTCGAAATGCTGAAGAATGCTGAAGATTGGATGGGTAGATCACATAACTAATGAGGAAGTATTGAATAGGATTGGGGAGAAGAGAAGTTTGTGGCACAACTTGACTAGAAGAAGGGATCGGTTGGTAGGACATGTTCTGAGGCATCAAGGGATCACCAATTTAGTATTGGAGGGCAGCGTGGAGGGTAAAAATCGTAGGGGGAGATTCAGAAGGATGTAGGTTGCAGTAGGTACTCGGAGATGAAGAAGCTTGCACAGGATAGAGTAGCATGGAGAGCTGCATCAAACCAGTCTCAGGACTGAAGACCACAACAACAACAACATGGGTGATAGGGGCCAACGCCTGAGATGGCAGAGGTATATATATATATATATATATATATATATATACTTCCCCTCATGAACCATGGACCTTGGACCTTGCTGTTGGTGGTGGGGAGTCTTGCGTGCCTCAGCGATAGAGATGGCCGTACCGTAGGTGCAAATCACAACGGAGGGGTATCTGTTGAGAGGCCGGCCAAACGTGTGGTTCCTGAAGAGGGGCAGCAGCCTTTTCAGTAGTTGCAGGGGCAACAGTCTGGATGATTGACTCATCTGGCCTTTTAACACTAACCAAAACCGCCAACCGCCTTGCTGTGCTGGTACTGCAAACGGCTGAAAGCAAGGGGAAACTACAGCCGTAAATTTTCCCGAGGGCATGCAGCTTTACTGTATGGTTAAATGATAATGGCGTCTTCTTGGGTAAAGTATTTCGGAGGTAAAATAGTCCCCCATTCGGATCTCCGGGCGAGGACTACTCAAGAGGACGTCATTATCAGGAGAGAGGAAACTGGCGTTCTACAGATCGGAGCGTGGAATGTCAGATCCCTTAATAGGGGAGGTAGGTTAGAAAATTTAAAAAGGGAAATTGATAGGTTAAAGTTAGATATAGTGGGAATTAGTGAAGTTCGGTGGCAGGAGGAAAAAGACTTTTGGTCAGGTGAATACAGGGTTATAAATACAAAATCAAATAGGGGTAATGTAGGAGTAGGTTTAATAATGAATAAAGGAAATAGGAATGCGAGTAAGCTACTACAAACAGCATAGTGAACGCTTCATTATGGCCAAGATAGACACGAAGCCCATGCCTACTACAGTAGTACAAGTTTGTATGCCAACTAGCTCTGCAGATGATGAAGAAATTGATGAATTGTATGATGAGATAAGAGAAATTATTCAGGTAGCGAAGGGAGATGAAAATTTAATAGTCATGGGTGACTGAAATTCGAGAATAGGAAAAAGGATGAGAAGGAAACATAGTAGGTGAATATGGATTGGAGCTAAGAAATGAAAGAGGAAGCCGCCTGGTAGAATTTTGCACAGAGCATAACTTAATCATAGCTAACACTTGGTTCAAGAGTCATGAAAGAAGATTGTATACATGGAAGAATCCTGGAGATACTAGAAGGTATCAGATAGATTATATAATGGTAAGACAGAGATTTAGGAACCAGGTTTTAAATTGTAAGACATTTCCAGGGGCAGATGTGGGCTGTAGATTAAAACTGAAGAAACTGCAAAAAGTTGGGAATTTAAGGAGATGGGACCTGGATACACTGACTAAACCAGAGGTTGTACAGAGTTTCAGGGAGAGCATAAGGGAACAATTGACAGGAATGGGGGAAAGAAATACAGTAGAAGAAGAATGGGTAGCTTTGAGGGATGAAGTAGTGAAGGCAGCAGAGGATCGAGTAGGTAAAAAGACGAGGGCTAGTAGAAATCCTTGGGTAACAGAAGAAATATTGAATTTGATTGATGAAAGGAGAAAATATAAAAATGCTGTAATGAAGCAAGCAAAAAGGAATACAACCGTCTCAGAAATGAGATGGACAGGAAGTGCAAAATGGCTAAGCAGGGATGGATAGATGCTTATCTCACTAGGGGTAAGATAGATATTGCCTACAGGAAAATTAAAGAGACCTTTGGAGAAAAGAGAGTCACTTGTATGAATATCAAGAGCTCAGGTGGAAACCCAGTTCTAAGCAAAGAAGGGAAAGCAGAAAGGTGGAAGGAGTATATAGAGGGTCTATACAAGGGCGATGTACTTGAGTACTATATTATAGAAACGGAAGAGGACGTAGATGAAGATGAAATGGGAGATACGATACTATGTGAAGAGTTTGATAGGGCACTGAAAGACTTGAGTCGAAACCAGGCCCCGGGAGTAGACAACAGTCCATTAGAACTACTGACAGCCTTGGGAGAGTCAGTCCTGACAAAACTCTACCATCTGGTGTGCAAGATGTATGAGACAGGCGAAATACGCTCAGACTTCAAGAAGAATACAATAATTCCAATCCCAAAGAAAGCAGGTGTTGACAGATGGGAAAATTACGAACTATCAGTTTAATAAGTCACAGCTGCAAAATACTAAGCGAATTCTTTACAGACGAATGGAAAAACTGGTAGAAACCGACCTCGGGGAAGATCAGTTTAGATTCCGTAGAAATGTTGGAACACGTGAGGCAATACTGACCTTACGACTTATCTTAGAAGAAAGATTAAGGAACGGCAAACCTACGTTTCTAGCATTTGTAGACTTAGAGAAAGCTTTTGACAATGTTGACTGGAATACTCTCTTTCAAATTCTGAAAGTGGCAGGGATAAAATACAGGGAGCGAAAGGCTATTTACAATTTGTACAAAAACCGAATGGCAGTTATGAGTTGAGGGGCATGAAAGGGAAGCAATGGTTGGGAAGGGAGTGAGACAGGGTTGTAGTCTCTCCCCGATGTTATTCAATCTGTATATTGAGCAAGCTGTAAAGGAAACAAAAGAAAAATTCGGAGTAGGTATTAAAATCCATGGAGAAGAAATAAAAACTTTGAGGTTCGCCGATGACATTTTAATTCTGTCAGAGACAGCAAAGGACTTGGAAGAGCAGTTGAACGGAATGGACAGTGTATTGAAAGAAGGATATAAACTTGGATAATGGAATGTAGTCGAATTAAGTCGGTTGATGGTGAGGGAATTAGATTAGGAAATGAGACGCTTAAAGTAGTAAAGGAGTTTTGCTATTTGGGGAGGAAAATAACAGATGATGGTCGAAGTAGAGAGGATATAAAATGTAGACTGGCAATGGAAAGGAAAGCGTTTCTGAAGAAGAGACATTTGTTAACACCGAGTATACATTTAAGTATAAGGAAGTCGTTTCTGAAAGTATTTGTATGGAGTGTTGCCATGTATGGAAGTGAAACATAGACGCTAAATAGTTTGGACAAGAAGAGAATAGAAGCTTTCGAAATGGGGTGCTACAGAAGAATGCTGAACATTGGAAGGGTAGATCACATAACTAAAGAGGAGGTATTGAATAGAATTGGGGAGAAGAGGAGCTTGTGGCACAACTTGACTAGAAGAAGTGATCGGTTGGTAGGACATGTTCTGAGACATCGAGGGATCACCAATTTAGTACTGGAGGGCAGCGTGGAGGGCAAAAGTCGTAGAGGGAAACCAAGAGATGAATACGCTAAGCAGATTCCGAAGGATGTAGGCTGCAGTTGGTACTGGGAGATGAGGAAGCTTGTGCAGGATAGAGTAGCATGGAGAGCTGCATCAAACCAGTCTCAGGACTGAAGACCACAACAAAAACATTATATAAACAAAAGTATAAAAAACAAACAAAGAAAAATAGAAAATGAAAATGTTGGATAAGAAAAGAAAAAGAAAAAAAGGAAAAAAAGAGGCGCTTTGTCACGGATTGTGCAGCGGAAAAAAACGTTGTAGAGCACTTGCCCGCGAAAGGCAAAGGTCCCGAATTCGAGTCTCGGTCCAGCACCCAGTTTTAGTCTGCCACGAAGTTTCATATCAGTGCACACTCCACTGCAGAGTGAAAATGTCATTCTGGAATATATTCCTTGACTCTCTTAGGAACATAAGCTCTTGAAACTTAAAAGTAGAGCACTCCATGATGCAGAATGCCTCTCTTGCAGCGTCTGACACTGGGTTTACGCTTTCGAGCTTACTAAATGAATTTTTAACGAAATGCACTGCTGTTTCTTGAGCCTCCTCTATTTCCTCTGTCAGTCCTACATGTTATGGACCAGAGACTGATGAGCAATATAAAGGAAGATTTGTAAGCTACAAGGGACGTTGCATAAGTAATTAAACACATTCTTTGAGAAAACAGGTTGGTTTGATGCAGAGTTCCAATACACCATACACCATATTATTCCACACTCGTTTGGCTACAAAACATTGTTTTTCATCATAATCACCGTAAAATGTGACGGTCTTAAGCCACCTTATGGGAGGGCCTGTATGCCCGCGTAATACAATTATACTGATCGACGTCGGAGACAACGTCTTGCTGCATCAGTGACCTCCCATCATTCACGAACTGCTTCCTGCGGAGTGCATCCTGCATTGGGCCAAACAGGTGGAAGATGGAAGGTGCGAGGTCTGGGCTAAGGGTGGATGAGAAAGAACAGTCCAATGAAGTTTTGCTTGATCCTCTCGGGCCCGCAGAATTCTGTGAGGTCGTGTCATGGAGAAGTTCATTTGCATTTTTGTTGCAAAGTCGGAAGGTGTAAGATGCGGGCTGTAGCATGGATGTGGAAGAACAGTCCAACGAGGTTTTGTGAGTCCACAGAATTGTATGAGGCTTTGCCATGGAGAAGGAGAAGTTCGTTTGTAGTTTTGTGGTGACGAACACGCTGAAGTCGTTTTTTAAATTTTCTGACGGTAGCACAATACACTTCAGAGCTGATCGTTGCACCATGACTGAGGTCATCAAATAGAATAGCCCGTCCAGAGTCCCAGAAGATCGCAGCCATAACTTTAGCCGCTGAGGGGGCGGCTTTGAACTTTCTCTTCGCAAGAGAGGTGGTTTTGCGCCACTGTATGGATTGCCTATCTGTTTCCGTTTCGAAGTGAGAAACACATTTTTCATCGCCTGTGACGATGATTGACAATAAACTGTCACGATCAGCCTTTTAAGGCGCAAGGAATTCCGCACAGATCGTCCTTCGTTGCTCCTCATGTCTTGTGTTAGGCGGCGAGGAACCCAGCGGGCACACACCTTCGAGTACCCCAACCGGCGGACAAGTGTGTCAGGACCACCAGCAGAGACGTCCAGATGTCTAGAGGGTTGTTTGTGTCTACAGATCACTTCGAACGAGAGCATCCACACGTTCCAACATTGCAGGACTCACAGCTGTGTGCGACTGGTCGGCACGCCGGAGATCTGACAGGTTTACGCGACTTTGTTGCGATTGCAATAGGCCCCCGCGCAGCGACTCACCATGCCGTTGTGCAGTGCCAGGTTTCCGTTGACATTCTGCAGCCGTTTATGAAAATCTGCCATTCTCTGGTTTACTGCCAAAAAAAACTGAATACATCTGTTGCAGACACTTTTCTGAAGACTACTGTCTGTGCACGGCTCGTGTTCATGCCATTTATTGTTTGTCATCTTCTATTACGGTACTGTCGCCTCGTTTTCTTATTCCATTTATTGGCATCTCTAACTTCCTCCCTTACTTGCCCGTGAGCGGCAGCAGCAGCGCGTATCGATAAGTGCGCTCTCGCACTATCTCTGGAGTGACCGATAATATTTCCGTGTCGACGTGTGTCTCGGAATCAGCTGGAGACGGACCAGCAGTGCTGTCGGGACGCAGCAGCAGTGAAGTTGGGGACGGAGCGCCGGTGAGGCGGCGACAGCCAGTGCTCGCCGACCGCTGTCGACACACATGAACTGTCCGACGGAGGGAGACTGGACCGCTGGTTGGTCGTTCGGTTGGTCGTCTCATCGAGCGACGCATATTTGGTCCTTTCAGCGTTTCCGGCCTTAGCAGTTGGTCGGTTGGCGTGGAGCAGCGAGGAAATCTCCTTGACGCGTGTCTGGCCGGGCCACTGGTGGCGTTGACGCGCGGTCGGAGTATGAGAGACTGTTCTCATTGCTACGAGGTCCGTGGCTCACCGATCCCGGACACGAATGTTGAGTCTTTACTGAATCTACTAGCCAGCCCCAACTGTTCACATCGTGTCGCTTGAATTTCGTTGTGGGCTTTTGGGACATTCCTGTGAGTATCAATGTGTGTTTTCAAGTTGGCGAAATTCTAGCCACCATCCTGTTGAGTTTAATTTAACTTGATTATTTTGCAATTGAAGTGCACCAGCGGAATCTTCTGCTTTGTGGCCGTTAAAGTTCCGGTTACTACCATGGCCGTTGACGTAAATTCAGGCAGGGTTTTTTCCTCGTCGTGTTGTGGCTGTCCAGCGCGACGTGTAGTTTGACAGCTGAATGTGTAATTCATTGTGGGCGCCGATACATTCTGCATTGTTCCATTAAACTCCTTGTAGTGTGCTGGTTGGGTGGAAGTCATCCTGTCGCTTGGTCAGTTGACTATCTGTCGGTTGGGTTGCCTTCGAATTGAGAATTTGTTGGGCCGACCGCCTGTCTCTCCTAAGCGAGCCTTAGTGTTTGAATTCCAGGCCGACCCTTGGAAACTTCTGAGCCCCGTTTCGTGTGCTGCCTTTTCTTATTTCTCCTTGTTTGTTTATGTATGGCTTCTAGCCGATTTTAAGTTAAAGTTGTTTTGTCCTTAGGGCGTGAGATTGTTTGGGCCTTCAGCCTAATTGAGAGAAATGTTTTAAGATAAGTCTTTCTGCCTTTTAAATTCAAATTCCTGTTTTTGAGTCTTAAGCTATAGGCCTTCAACCGGTTCTAAATTAAAGCTGTTTTGCCCTTGAGGCGTGACACTAAATGGCACATTTAATTAAATTAATGTTTGGCTTGCTCTGTTTTTAGTGTTTTCTTTACTCTTGTAATGTTTGTCAAATGAATAAAGTAGTATGTTCGAATGCAACTGACAGCCACTCATTTTGGCCCCTTTCCACCAACTAAACTATCAGTCCCGTCCTGCGGGTATAGCAGGGGATCTCAGCTATGTATAGTGCCGCTGCCAATCGGAACTTCAGAAACTATAGATGCTGAAGCGGGAATATTTCACGATGTTCCACAATTAGTATCCATTTTCTTCAACCGAAACTGACAGAGAAAAAAAAAAGTGTTGCATTACTTACTGAACGCTCCCCGTAGAATCTAACTTGTGTTGGCAGCCCTGCAGCCAAGCGACTAGCACGAGTTTTGCTGTTCTCGTAAAGATGAGTCATTTTAGATTATAAAACATATAGATTAGTACTGATTACGTGGTAAATAGGTGTATTTGTGTGCTTTTTAAGTGTACCATCAAAAGTTTCATTTTTCTTTACGTAATAAAGCAGAAAACGCGAAAAGACTGTACAGTCGTATTTACTGTTTACGTTCTGCTGCAGCAAATTTATAGAATTTCGTTTAGTTGTTCCTTGCTCTCTCCAACAATTTAAATTAGCGTACCTCTTAATTATTTAACTAGCATTTCCGGAAAGTAGCGTAATGTTTAAGTTGTTGTTTCAGAAACTTTGCACTTTTGTTTTTGTTTACACACAGTTGCGTATAGGCCAAATTTGTGTAACCGAATTTTCGTGTTTATCTGTAATTTAACTGACTTATTCTTAATAAACCATTTCGTTTATCATGAGTGAAAAGTGCTTGACTTGCCGTAGAGTTGTTAGGTCGGGGCTTTGGTGTGATGGGTGCTGTAGTTTTTTCCATGTGGGTGACTGTAGTGGCGTGGGAATAGGGGAAGTAAATAAGACTCATCAGTGGTTTTGTAGGATTTGTAGTAGAGATAGGAAGATACTAGAACAGGAGGGGAAAATTGCCGCCCTTCAGGCTGAGTTAGACAAGGCCAGGGGAGATCTTGACAGGTTAAGGAGGGAGAGGGGTAAAGAGAGGTGGGAAGTGGCAACAGGCAACAGGAGGAACAGGCCTAGTACTTTGTCTGACAGCTTCATAGTGAATGTGGAAAATAGATATTACCTGTTGCTTCAGTTAGAAGCTGGTGAGCCTCAAGCAGTTGCAGGTGTAGACAGGGCATAACAAACTTTCAGCAGCAAATTGAAAAGTAAGAATGTAAGGAAATCAGTAAAGAGAAAGAAAGTGTTGTTGTTAGGTAGTTCCCATGGGAGAGGTGTTGGCCAACTTTTACAGGATGAACTAGGATCAGAATACCAGGTCACCAATTTTTTTTAAACCTAGTGCTGGTCTGGAACAGGTGACAGAGGATTTAGGATCACTTTGCAAACGTTTCACTAAGGAAGACACCGTGGTTATAGTGGGTGGGGCAGGTAACAGTATTGACGGAGATCCTGGGTACAGTATAGAGTGTGACCTGGCGAAGATTGCATCAGCATCGAAGCATACTAGTGTTGAGTTTGTATCTGTTCTTGGGCGCCATGACCGACCTCATTTGGACTCTTTTGTCACGAGAGTTAATTTGGAGCTGGAACGGCTGCTTATGTCGGGTGCAGGGTCACACATTGGTGTGGTTCCTGTTGATTCTCTCAGTAGGTGGGATTATACTAGGCATGGCCTTCACCTCAACAGGAAGGGGAAGGGTAAACTGGCTGGGGAAATAGCAGGAAAGTTAAAGGGGAGAGGCACTGTCATGAGTGGTAAAATACCAGTGGTTATAGCGTTCAGAAAAGACTCTTTTTTAGGATAGGGAGGACAGAAAGAAAGCAAATTTTAAGAGAGGTTAGAACTGAGACAAACCTTAAGTTTGAGAAAGAAATCAAGAAACATAATTCCAACTTATTACATCAGCATAAACAGCTATTGGTCAAGAATTTTCAACAGTCAGCAGATATTATAACTCTACCAAATTTTAACTCAGTCAATGTGAAATGTCAGCTATCTTTATTGCATCAAAATATTCGAGGACTGAGAAATAAAATTAATGAATTAACTATCTTAATATATGAATTAGAGTCTTCAAACCCAGCTGACATAATCTGCCTCTCTGAACATCATGTGACCACTGGTATAGAACTTTTAAGTGTTACAGGGTTTAGGTTAGCATCTCACTTTTGTAGATGAGAAATGGAGAAAGGAGGAGTATCCACATTCATTAGGAACTGTCATAAATTTAAGAACATAGACATTCATAAATTTTGCCTAGAACAGCATATGGAACCATGTGCAACAGAATTATAATTTCACAAAAAATCCTTCATAATATTAAGTGTATATCGAGTACCTGACGGTAACTTTAATCTGTTCGTTAACCACCTTGAAGCTGTACTGGCCCATTTAACAACCAAAAACAAAGAAATAGTGGTTGCTGGTGATTTCAATGTAGATTTCCTTAAAGACTCTCCCAATAAGAACTTATTTGAGTTAGTAACACTATCATTCAACTTAAATCCCACTGTAAAGTTCCCCACTAGGGTAGCCACTTGCTCACAAACAGCCATTGATAATATCTTTATAGAAAAGTCCAATGAACAAAATTATATTACAAAACCAATAGTCAATGGCCTCTCAGACCATGACATGCAGTTCCTTCTGTTAAATGTTAATACTGAACAGGATATAAAATCTGTTAAATCTGAGCTCAAGAGGGTAATCAATAAGCCAAAAATTGATTATTTTAGGACACTCCTCAGAGACATTCACGGGACTGATGTTTACAGTGCTCATGGCATGAATGAAAAATAGAACACTTTTGCTAATAAAGTGCTTACCTTATTCAAACACTGTTTTCCCCCAAAACTTACCAAGGTTAGAGCAAAGTCTACAAAAAAACCATGGATTACTCGAGGAATAGGGGTATTTTGTAAAACGAAAAGAAAACTGTATCTGTCAATCCGAAACAGTTCCGATGTTGATGCTGTAGCACATTACAAGAAATACTGCAAAATATTAAAGACTGTAATACGGATGTCAAAGCAAATATATTACAAGGAAAAGATAGTCAATCAGATAACAAAATAAAGACAATATAGGATATAGTGAAGGAGGAGACCGGTAGAACCAGACATGAAGAGGAACAAATAGCATTAAGAGTAAATGATACATGGTGACAGATGTGTATAGTGTTGCAGAACTTTTTAATAAACATTTTATAACTGTCACCGAAAAGATGGGGTTGTCAGGTTTGGTAGATGCTGCTATGGAATACCTCAGACCAGAAATTTCAAGCAACTTCTATAATATGAATTTGACCCACACTACCCCAACAGAAATAAAGTCCATCATAAAATCTTGAAAATCAAAAACATCTAGTGGGTATGATGAAATATCAACAAAGTTAATTAAAGAATGTGATTCTGAGCTAAGTAACATATTAAGCTAACTGTGTAACCAGTCATTTATCAGTGGAATATTTTCTGAATGGCTGAAATGTGCTGAAGTTAAGCCACTGTTTAAGAAGGGAGATAGAGAAATAGCATCAAATCTCCGTCCAATTTCACTGTTGCCAGCATTCTCAAAAATTTTCGAAAAAGTAATGTACAGTCGGCTTTATAACCATATTATCTCAAATAACATACTGTCAAAGTCACAGTTTGAATTTCTAAAAGGTTCTGATATTGAGAAGGCTATCTACTTACAGTGAAAATGTGCTTAATTCATTAGACAAAAAATTGCAGGCAACTGGTATATTTTGTGATCTGTCAAAGGCATTTGACTGTGTAAATCACAATATCCTTTTAAGTAAATTAGAGTATTATAGTGTAACAGGAAATGCTGCAAAATGATTCAAATCTTATATCTCTGGCAGGAAAAAAGTGTTATTAGGAAAGAGACATGTATCAAGCTATCAGGCATCATCCAACTGGGAACTAATTACATGTGGGGTCCCACAAGGTTCCATTTTGGGGCCCTTACTTTTTCTTGAGTATATCAATGACCTTTCATCAGTAACACTACCAGATGCGAAGTTCGTTTTGTTTGCCAATGATACAAACATTGCAATAAATAGCAAATCAAGTGTAGTCTTAGAAATATCAGCTAATAAAATATTTGTGGACGTTAATCACTGGTTCCTAGCCAATTCTTTGTCACTAAACATTGAAAAAACACACTACATGGAGTTCAGAACTTGTAAGGGGTGTCCCACGAGTATATGCCTAACATACGATGACAAGAAGATAGAAGAAGTGGACAGTGTTAAATTCTTGGGATTACAGCTTGGTGATAAAAATTCAACTGGAAGGAGCACACCACAGAACTGCTGAAGCGTCTTAACAAATCTCTGTTTGCAATGTGAATTTTGTCAGATATAGGGGATATAAAAATAAAAAATCTGGCATACTATGCTTACTTTCATTCCATAATGTCATATGGGATTATTTTTTGGAGTAATTCATCAAGCCAAGCTAAAGTTTTCTAGGCACAAAAACGTGAAGTAAGAGTTATAAGTGGTGTGAACTCAAGAACATCCTCCAGAAGCCTGTTTATTGAACTAGGGATACTAACTACTGCTTCCCAATATATTTATTCCTTAATGAAATTTGTCTTTAAAAATTTGTCACTTTTTCAAACCAACAGCTCAATTCATGGAATCAATACTAGAAATAAGAATAATCTTCACAAGGATTTAAAGTCCCTTGATCTTGTACAAAAAGGTGTGCATTATTCAGGAACACACATTTTCAATAACTTGCCAGCAGCCATAAAAAGGTTAACAACCAATGAAATTCAGTTTAAGAGAAGCCTAAAGGATTTATTGGTGGCCAACTCCTTCTACTCCATTGATGAATTTCTCGGTAAAACCAATTGATTTATATATATATATATATATATAAGTACAATATAACTTCTGCACCATTTCAGTGCAGTAATGTAGTAATGTGTTCATTGTAAATAAGTATTATAGTAGATGTATTACATGTTTATTACCTTATAAATAAATAAAAACCTTTTTTATTTTAAATTCAGTGCATTAGTATTTGTAAAATGACTTTCATATAGTGTTCATTAAAAAATGACGATCATTCCACTTCGGACCTGTGGAATGGTACATTAGCTTATTTGTTTTAGTTGTAAATATTTGTCATGTATTGTTATTTTTCTGACATGTTCCACATCCTGGAGGACCTCCTCATTACGGATCAATTGGAATGAAAGTAAATATAATCTAATCTAATCTAATCTAATGTATACCATCAGCCGGCCGCGGTGGTCTAGCGGTTCTAGGCGCTCAGTCCGGAAGCGCGCGACTGCTACGGTCGCAGGTTCGATTCCTGCCTCGGGCATGGATGTATGTGCTGTCCTTAGGTTGGTTAGGTTTAAGTAAGACTAAGTTCTAGGGGACTGATGACCACAGATGTTAAGTCCCATAATGTTCAGAGCCATTTGAACCATTTTTAATGTATACCATCAGGTCCAGTGGCCTTTCCTCTGTTGAGCGATCAGAGTTGTTTTTCTATCCCATGATCATTTAGTTCGACCCTTGCCATTCCAAAGTCCGTCTACGTTTTAAAGGAGAAACTACAATAAGTTCGTCCTCAGCGAAACAATTTAGGAAACGGGCGTTTTTTCGGACTTTTCTCTGTGATCCTCCATTGCGATGCCATACGGTCATAGAGCGCCTGGGGAGATGACTTTCATCCGTTTACTGATTTAATGTAAGATCAAAATTCCTTCAACTTTTTTGTCATGTCAGTAGATAGAATTTTACTTTCGGATTTATTGAACGCTTTACTAATGGTTGTCCTTACCCTAATTTTGGCTTCGTTCGCTGCTTTTTTGTCTGTGAGACTTTGCTTACGTTTAAACTTGCAGTGAAACATTCTTTGGTTTCGTAGCAGCTTTCTTGCAATGGCTTTCGTTGCACAGCGGTTCTTTCTCATACCTTACAAGATATTTTCGGCACACACCTATCTGCCAGAAGTTATCAGCACATATTCCCCTATAGAGTCGTAATTCATTCCGTGTCCGGGAAGTAGGAACGAATATTAAAGTGCTATAGAACATACAAAATTTATTGAAAATGTGTTTTTTTTTACAGACACGTCAGATAAATTCTCCCAGTTATGTGCAAAACATTATATCCTTCATATGACCACCCAGTGCCGCGCGGCAATGACCAAGGCGGTCGTTGAAGTTCTCGATGATGCGTTCAGAAACATCTGGTTGGATGCCGTTAATAACGCGTTTAATTTCATTCTTCAATTGGTGTATTGTTTTTGGTTTCTTCATGTACACTTTTGATTTCACAAATCACACTAATGAAGACACAAGGCATAAGACCGCAGGGCAGGCCACTCCAGTTGCCACGCAAAGAGACAATTTTTTGAGGAAACTTTTTATTCAGCACAGCAATCGTTGTGTGGCATGTCGCACCATCTTGTTGAAACCAAAAATCATAATTTTCGTCAATAACAGGGAAAAACCAATCAGAGAGCATGTTTCGGTAAGGGTCGCATTCACAGTGACGGCTCCCTCATCAATTTCAAAAAAGTATGGGCCGATCACTTCTACCCAGAATCCACACCTCACTGTTGTCCGCTGTGAATGCATCTAATCTACCAGTCACACGCGGATTTTCGTTACAGCAGATTCTGCATTTATTTAGAATAGCTACGTTCATATATAACTGTTTAATGAGGTGATCGCGATAATGAAGGTCACACTGTTACCTAAATGAATGTGAATCAACTATTATTAACATTGAGTGAGCCTCCACATCTCGAAGCAAAAGCATTATTTGCAACAGTTTCACTTGCAAATCCTAGCAAAAAGTCGGCTCGTTGTGCTTAGTTTAGTTTTTTTACGTGCTTCGGTGTATAAGTATGTGGTATTTGTGTTATATGTTTCTAATTTCTTTAGTTATTTTTGTTTCTGCGAGAGCTATGAAAAGTTTGGCCTTCGAAGTTTAATAACGTGGAAATATCGTGAGCATGTGTTAGTAATATGGGACGACTTTAGTTGGCGTATTGTCGACGGCGAAAAAAGGCGAGTGGCAAGGAAAATCTTGGAATGTGATGTTGAAAGGATGGAAATTAGTGACCTGGTTGATGATCACGTAAGACAAAAAGTTCAGAGAGAACGCCAGAAGAATAGTGTTGTTTGATGGGACTTCTAGACTGTCACTAACAATCTAGTAAAAGACCTAACTGAGAAAATTTAGTTCAATTACAACAAAATGATAGCAATAGTGGCTACAGTTAAAATCTTAGTGACTCCTTTTCCAGTTAAACATATACCAAATGTTGCCAAAAAGGACGGTAAAACAAATCATCGCTTAGTATCATCAGTCGTAGAATACTGCATAAGTGGAGTCAGCTACACTCTCGCTAAAGAGGGGAATGGCAACTTATGTAAAACAATACAGAATAATTTCCGTCAGATCCTGATGAAAAGTCTATCAGGAAATTTTGGGAAATCATGGTCATATGTAAAGGCTGCGGCGGGGGAACAGTTTCTTTTATACTCTAGTGCTGAAATGAAGACAGCTAATACATTGTTGTAATATTAAGTTCACCACTTAAAATATACCATGTCAACAAATGAAGACAGTACCACAGCAATATCTGACTGCCTCATGCAATCACAAACGAGAAATACTGGAATAAGCAGCTTGATACTTGAAAAAAAAAGTATGACCAGTCAAAGAGAACAGAATTCATGTTAGAGTTTTATTTATTTATTTTTGAGTCACTGATTTACTGCAGACCGCCAGGAATTTCTCACCTGCGTCAACCTCTTCATCTCAGCGTAGTACTTGCATCTAAGGCCCTGAATGTATTCCAGTCTTTGTCTTCCCCTACAATTTTTACCCTCTACAGCTCCCTTTATAGTACGATGGAATGTATTCCATGACATCTTAATATACATACTATCGTATTATCCATTCACGTGTCAGTATTGCCCTTATGTTCTTAGTTCAAAGATTTTGCCGAGGAACTCCTCATTCCTTAACATTCCACCTAAATTTGAACAAACTCATCTCAAAGGCTTCGGTTCTCTTCTTTTCTGTGTTTCCACAGTCCATAATCTTTTAAAACACAATGCTGTGTTCCAAATCTACTTTATCAGAAAGTTATTAAGATTAAGGCCAATGTTTGATACTTCTTTTGGCCCAACAAGCTCTCTTTGTACCTGTGGTAGCCTGCTTCCTGCTACGTTACTCATACGTTATTTTACTTCCAAAGTAGTAGAATTCCTTCACTACATCGACTTCGTAATCACAAATTCTGATGTTAAGTTTATCATTAATTTCATTTGCTCCATTTCTCGTTACTTTCGTCTGTTTTCAGTTTACTCACAATCCATATTCTGTGTTCATGAGACTTTATTCCATTCAATACTTTCCGGAATTCTTCTTCACATTCATTGAGGATAGCAATATCATCAGCGAATCCTGCCATTCGTATCTTTTGACCCTGACTTATAATTACACTCTTGAACCTTTGTTATATTCCTCTGACTTCTTCTTCGATGTACAGATTAAACGCTAGGGCCAGTAGATTACATGACCGTCTCACATTCTTTTTAAGCCGAGCACCTCGTTCCTGGCCTTCCATTTTTCTGTTCCCTCTTTCTTCTTGTGCATACTGTGTATTACCAGCCTTTCTCTATAAATTACACTTACTTTTCGTAGAATTCCGAACATCTTGCACTATTTTAAATTATCGAAAGGTTTTTACGATGACAAATCCTATGAGTGTACCTTGAGTTTTCTGATGTCATACTTCCATTACTATCAAGCGCAACTCCAAATCTGCCTCCTTGTTGTGTTTATCTTTCCTATAATCGAACTGGTCGTGATTTAACAGATCCTCAACGATCTTTTCCATTCTTATGCATATTACTTTTGTCAGAAATTTGGAAGCATGAGCTGTCAAGCCGATTGTGTGATAATTCTCGCACTTGTCAGCTCTTTCTGTCTTCGGAATTGTGTGGATGATTTTTTTCCGAAAGACTGATGTATGTCCCCAGTATCATAAATTCCACACACAACATGAGTAGTCGCTTGAGCGCCATTTCATCTCCGCCTAATTTGGATGAAAGTCTCCCAATGATTTGTGAAACTGGATCCCCTACGTGATCTATCCGCTCTCGCCTCTGCCTTTAACGTTCGAACTCCTATTGCAGTCTTAATATTGCAGCAATTGCTTTTAATTTCCCATTGGGTTATTTTGATATTTGTACATTCTGTCATTCCGACGATCATTTTTTTTCTTCACTTTTTTCTGCAGACATTTCGTCTTCTCTTCCCCACACTTCCTTTTATTCCAGTCCTAAGTGAATGACTTTTTTTAACTTTCTTCTTTCATTGCTAAATTGAAATATTGCTTCTGTTACTGAAGCTGCCCTCACACTTAACTATCCTTGTACCCGTATTTATCTAACTCCTGTAACTGTACTTTTTAGAGATGCCTGTTTCTCTTAATCTGAACTGCCTACTGTGATAGTCATTATCGCATAATCTACTGCATTATAAATACTCGATCACATCTCATCACTACTCATACTTCAGTACCCTACTTCATTCCACACTGATTCACATGTACTATTCTCTTGAACTTCATACTACCTCTCAACATTACTAAATTGTGATATGAGGCTATATGTAGCCACGGGCACGTCTTACAACTCAACATCTGATTGCGGAACCTCTAATCTGGATGTAATGCAGCTGGAATCTTCCTGCACCCTCGGCCTTTTACAAATGTTCCTCTTCTTTTTATGATTTTTGAACAAGGTAATCGCTATTCGAAGCCCCAATTTATTGCAGAACTCAGTTACCACTACACCTGACTAAGCTATCAGATGTGTATATACATAGGAATATAAATAAATGTAAAGCTAATATCTGGAAAAAATGCCCAAGGAGACATTAATAAAAGGAACGGATAAGAAGGCTGTATTTCACCGATACTTGTTATGTTTAGATGTTGTTCTTGTGAGGGTCCTGAAACAACAGATTATAAAATTTAAAATAGAGGAAAGCATAAAGAGAACTATTTTATCAAAGCTCTTATGTCTGCTAAAGATCGGACTCTGGTTGCGGAGAACCTACAGAGAGCGCTATATGAACTGTGTAAAATAGCAAAGCCAAGTAATTTATGCATACCAACAAATAAAACCAAATACTTGAGGCTGTGTCATGTCATACCTAAGCGAAACTGATATAGAAAAAAGACTGAGAGATTCAGTATGATGTGTGGCGCAGCTAAAAGAACACTCAGGGAAAAAGTATTAAGGACACAATGCTAAACTTTTATAAAGTTATGGCTGTTCCCTGTGGTCTATATTGAAGTGAAAACTGTGCTATGAACTTTAGAACACATGGTACATTCTAAGCAAGCGATATGTAATTTTTGAGAATAGTCCACGGAGTAAAAAGAAGGGACCTAATAAAAATTGAGACCATATGGAAGAATCTCGGAATTCACAACTTAAATGAAAAGTTTAAGCATACAGAGAAGAAAGGAAAGAATATAGAGGAGGTAATGTACATTCAGCACATTCCTAAAGAAACGTTGATAGATTCAAGAGACGACGAGTAGATCAAGAAGTCGCAACAGAGGAAGTGGACTGATGTCTGAGTGAGAAAAACGAGGATAGAACTCTGTTACGCTTCGTCCCCAATCATTTCTACTACCAACCCATATTCTTAAGTAACTGTATTATATTTGGACAACTAGTTCGCTATTTAAAAACTTAGAACAATCGCAAATCAGAGTAAAAATAACTCGAAACACAAAACTAGCTAATGAAAAAGTTTATAAGATATATTCCTAAAAGAAGAAAGCTTACGAAAGGTTTATGGAAATAGGGTCATAAAGTATCTGACTGAAACACTCACTGGGGGAAGACGTAAATAAGAAATTGCAAACGAAGTTTTTGGAAAGAAGTGAAAGATAAGAATAAAAAGGGATTGAGATTATGGAATGAAGAAGTAAAACAAGAAATTAAAGAAAATGGGGTTACATACACAATATATTTACAAAATGAAACTGATGTTTCCTATGAAGTATATAAAATTTAAAGAAGAAATGCCAAGAGGAAAACCCGAACAGCTCACGAGGAAGCAAGGAATAAGTTTATAATTGAGGTAGAGCAAGATGTACTTGAAAATGAAAAAAAAAAAGAAATAGACAGCTACCCAGGAGATATAGTTCCAGTAGCAACCCAATAACATTACTAGAATTATACAGAGTATTAAGGTATTAAAAAATAGGAAGACACCTGGAGCCGATGGAGTGAATATGGAACTTATTAAATATAATGGAACAATATGCAAACTAAGAACTTTGCATCTACTCAATAAATGGAGGGAAAATTGCCAAAAACCTCTGTCTTAGTCAACTGCTCTCTTTAAAAATTTACTCAAAAGAGGAGGTGGCAAAATCTGTGAAAATTTATAGTAACTAGTCTCATAAAACAGAATATAAGATGTATACTAAAATAACAAATTACAGATTGAAAACTATTGCAGATTGTCTGTTAGGAGAAGAGCAAAGTGCATTTAGAAAAGGGAGGTTGTTAACGGCTAATGTCTTCACCATTTGACAGAGAACAGAACAAAGAAGAGAAAGTAATTTGGAAACCATCTCGCTTACATAAGGCGTTTGAAAGGATAAAATATTGCGGACATGATAAAATAGGGGTTGACCATCACACCGAATTTTGGTAATAAGTAGTCTGTACAGATATATTTATTTTACGAGGTGCATTCAAGTTCTAAGGCCTCCGATTTTTTTTCTAATTAACTACTCACCCGAAATCGATGAAACTGGCGTTACTTCTCGACGTAATCGCCCTGCAGACGTACACATTTTTCACAACGCTGACGCCATGATTCCATGGCAGCGGCGAAGGCTTCTTTAGGAGTCTGTTTTGACTACTGGAAAATCGCTGAGGCAACAGCAGCACGGCTAGTGAATGTGCGGCCACGGAGAGTGTCTTTCATTGTTGGAAAAAGCCAAAAGTCACTAAGAGCCAGGTCAGGTGAGTAGGGAGCGTGAGGAATCACTTCAAAGTTGTTATCACGAAGAAATTGTTGTGTAACGTTAGCTCGATGTGCGGGTGCGTTGTCTTGGTGAAACAGCACACGCGCAGCCCTTCCCGGACGTTTTTGTTGCAGTGCAGGAAGGAATTTGTTCTTCAAAACATTTTCGTAGGATGCACCTGTTAAAGTAGTGCCCTTTGGAACGCAATGGGTAAGGATTACGCCCTCGCTGTCCCAGAACATGGACACCATCATTTTTTCAGCACTGGCGGTTACCCGAAATTTTTTTGGTGTCGGTGAATCTGTGTGCTTCCATTGAGCTAACTGGCGCTTTGTTTCTGGATTGAAAAATGGCATCCACATCTCATTCATGGTCACAACCGACGAAAAGAAAGTCCCATTCATGCTGTCGTTGCGCGTCAACATTGCTTGGCAACATGCCACACCGGCAGCCATGTGGTCGTCCGTCAGCATTCGTGGCACCCACCTAGATGACACTTTTCGCATTTTCAGGTCGTCATGCAGGATTGTGTGCACAGAACCCACAGAAATGCCAACTCTGGAGGCGATCTGTTCAACAGTCATTCGGCGATCCCCCAAAACAATTCTCTCCACTTTCTCGATCATGTCGTCAGACCGGCTTGTGCGCGGCCGAGGTTGTTTCGGTTTGTTCTCACACGATGTTCTGCCTTCATTAAACTGTCGCACCCACGAACACATTTTCGACACATCCATAACTCCATCACCACATGTCTCCTTCAACTGTCGATGAATTTCAATTGGTTTCACACCACGCAAATTCAGAAAACGAATGATTGCACGCTGTTCAAGTAAGGAAAACTTAGCCATTTCAAGTATTTAAAACAGTTCTCATTCTCGCCGCTGGCGGTAAAATTCCATCTGCCGTACGGTGCTGCCATCTCTGGGACGTATTGACAATGAACGCGGCCTCATTTTAAAACATTGCGCGTTTTTCTATCTCTTTCCAGTCCGGAGAAAAAAAATCGGAGGCCTTAGAACTTGAATGCACCTCGTATTATAGATTTTGAAATAAAATGAAGTGGACAAATTTTATGAAATACAGTGTATTTATGAGGATGTAGCTTATCACCAAAAACTTTTAGTATATATGTTGATGACACATCTAAAAAAAATTGTGTCTCCAGTAGATCCAGGAATTAAATTATTGAGGAGTATATTGTCAAACAGAATTTCAATTGCACATGATCAAATAAAGACTTAGGTAAATGAGACACAGCTGCAGAAATATTTCATACAATGAAGAGCCAAAGAAACTGGTACACCTGCCTAATATGATGTATAGCCCTCACGAGCACGCAGAAGTGCCGCAACAAGACGTGTCATCGCTCGACTAATGTCTGAAGTAGTGCTGGAGGGAATGAATCCTGCAGTGCTGTCCATAAATCCGTAAGAATACGAAGCGTTGGAGACATCTTCCGAACATCACGTTGCAAGACATACCAAATGTGCTCAATAGTGTTCATGTCTGGGGAGTTTAGAGCCCAGCGGAAGTTTTTGAACTCAGAAGAGTGTTCCTGGAGCCACTCTCTAGCGATTCTGGACGTGTGGTGTATCGCATTGTCCTGCTGGCATTGCACAGGTCTGTCGGAATGCGCAGTGGACATGGGTGGATGCATGTGATCAGAGAGGCTGCTTACGTAATTGTCACCCGTCAGAGTCATATCTAGACGTATCAGGTGTCCCGTATCACTCCAACTGCACAATCCCCACACCATCACAGAGCCTCCACCTGCTTAAAGAGTCACCTGCTGACATGCATGGTCCTTTGATTCATGAGGCTGTCTCCATACCCGTACACGTTCATCCCCTCGATACAATTTGAAACGGGACTCGTCCGACCAAGCAACGTGTTTCCAGTCAACAACAAACAGTCCAATGTCGGCGTTGACGGGCCCAGGCGAGGCATGAAGCTTTGTGTCATGCAGTTGTAAAGGGTACGCGAGTGGGCATTCGGTTCTGAAAGCCCATATCGATGATGTTTTGTTGAATGGTTCACACGCTGACTCTTGTTGATGGCCCAGCGTTGATATCTGCAGCAAGTTGCGGAAGAGTTGCATTTCTGTCACGTTGAATGACTCTTTTCAGTCCTCGTTGGTCCCATTCTTGCAGGAACTTTTTCCGGCCCCTGCGATGTCGGAGATTCGATGTTTTACCGGATTCCTGATATTCACGGAACACTCGTGAAATGGTCGTACGGGGAAAATCCCCACTACCTCGGAGATTCTGTGTCTCATCGCTCGTGCGCCGGCTAAAACACCTCGTTCACCTGCCACTGTAGCAGCAGTAACGGATCTAACAGCTGCGCCAGACACTTTGTCTTATACAGGCCTGTTTACATATCTCTGTATTTGAATACGCATGTCTAAATCTTATGATTTCAAAACATCAGTTAATAAAACGAAAGTTATGGATGTTTGAGGAAATGAATCAGTCAAATCATAGACAGTGCTAGAAAACTACGTTTTAGAAGGAGCATTGCATTTTAAATGTATTGGTTATGACAAAAAATTTCTAGTGACAATGACAGGTGCATTTTTGGCTCCCTTTCCTTTTACAAATTTGTCGCCTCGTCCACGTCAGTTCTCAGCTGCAGTACAGAGTGTGCTGTTCATCTAGTGGGCTTGGTGGTGGTGCGGCGATCCAGGAAGTGAGGCGTTACCGTGGGAAGTAGTGACTGGGACCGGAGTTGTTTGAGTGGCGACATCCTCCTCTCTAGATGTTAAGGAGGTCAGGTGGCTCAAATTTGTGGCAAGGCACACTGAGTTAGGGTGTTAGGAAGTCTGTTTGTGTACAACGGCTTTTTTAGTGTAGAGAACACCCAAGTCGTCTGGAACTGATTAATTAATCTACTTGTTCTTGGTAGCTGTTTCGTGGCAGTGGAATTAAGCCACCTTGTTGCTTGTTCGCCTAGTGTGAATTTTGGCTCTAGGAAACACAGAAAAGCACAGATGAAACTTTTGCAAGTGAGGGTGGTTCCGGCTGTAAAGGAGCCCCACTGCTCCGCCCGTCTCGTTCGCAGTACATTTGTAAATTGGAGAGGAGCCGAGTTGAGTTGCAAATTTTTTGCTGTTTTGGTTCCTCAGTCCATGCTTGGCAATACCTCTGGTATTAGTTTTCTATTCTACAGTCTTGCATGGTGATACCCATAGTGTATGTGTACTACAATAAGTTTACTGGGCTTTACCCATCTCGTTGGGTGGTGCAACTGTGGCAATGTTGAGCGTGTAGTGGTAGCTCGGAATTAGACACGCTTTTAGTCTGTTCCAGCGTCGCGGACAGTGTGGTATGCCGCCTCATAACACTCTTGGACTACAGTGCCTTTGCAACTTTGCTTCTATGTATCACGCTAGCCTGTACCATCTTCACTGAGGAGGTCGCTGCTTGCTACCTTACATAACTGTAATCTAGTAAATATTTCATGTAACAGCTGTTTCTCTCATTCTAAGGGCCTATGCGGCCATCTATTCTACGCCACTTTGGTACTCGTTGCTTTAACAGTGTAATATGTTTTTAAACTCGGCCAAGTTTTTCTTTGATTTGTATGGAAAGCCATTCAT
This sequence comes from Schistocerca cancellata, assembly GCF_023864275.1. Classification (NCBI taxonomy): domain Eukaryota; kingdom Metazoa; phylum Arthropoda; class Insecta; order Orthoptera; family Acrididae; genus Schistocerca; species Schistocerca cancellata. The sequence goes on from NC_064633.1 coordinate 426,682,691, forward strand.
GTTGTCAACTGGTCACTCTTTTGGTTTAGTAGTTCATTTAAAGTGGCAGTCCCGCCCCACCCCCCCTTACCTTTTTTTTAATGTCGGGGCCATTGGTTTGTACACAGTTGACTGCATTTCGTAGGCTTGGTGCCTAGATGCAAACAAATTGTTTGTAGTTATTGCTCGTTTTATCAGGTCATCGCCCTGTCGTTCCTATTTATTGTTTGGTGTTGCCATTCAAATCTTGTAAGAGGAAAAGCATATAATCTGCATTGTGTGGCTTAGACCTTGTGTTTAAGGGATTTATCGCTGCTTAAGGTTCTGGCGACACATTGTTTACTGTGACCGGTCTTGCAGGGGATAGAGTTCCTTGATAATGAAATGAATGTTTCCCTATTTTCTTTTTTTAAAAAAAGGAAAGGAAAGGCCGCAGTACTAAATATTAAATTTGTTTTCCCGCTCATTGAAGTGTGAGGTTAGCTACGGTGCCGGAATTTTTTTCTGATTGGAGATATAGAGGCAGCGCCTATTTCTGACATTTCATATTTGTTATTTCTTTCCAAATTCTAAAATTCATTCTGTTGTGGCTTAGTTTGATGCTTGTTTAAATGTCGAGTTAGTCCAGTGGGGCAAACTTGTAACGTTGTTGTCAAAGTATATGGAAAATTGTATTTGGCTTATTTGCATCCATCACTGTTTTCCCAAGCTGTGCGCTTTGTTAAAATATATGCAGTCTTAAATGATAATAACATTTGTTCAAAATTTGACATTAGAGGTTTCCAGTTTTATGGCCTTGTGCATAAAGAGTTATATTTTTAATAAATACCGTGCTTCGTTTTATAACTCTTGCAGGTATACAAACTGTTGCAAACTCCTGTTCGCTTTGTTATTTAACTAATCATATTTCTTCAAACTTTCTGTATAATGTGTTTATAGCTGATCCCAGAAATTGTTTTTGTTTGTGTAATGTGTTTTTAAAATGGAAATATAGTTTGTCAAATGGTGAATGATGTTTCCTAAAAACACTTGCCCAGTTCTTTCACGTGTTTCGTTTCGGTTTTTGCAACACTCTCAAAGGTCATATTTGTACACTAAACAAGAAGCTAACAAATCTCAAGTCTTATGTGGAAGAGTTCAAAGTAAATTTTAATGAAGTTAGGAAAGAAATGAAAACATAGTTTTATAACATAGAGGCTTTCTGTAGTGCTTTATGGCAGCGAAAGTAAAACACAGTCGGCAGAATTCAGACTTTAAGGAGTGTCGAAGTACGTTCAAGGACGCATACGTTATGAAATGAGCATGTTAGGAAAGAAATATAGAATCAGTGCCCAACAAAATGTCGACAGAAATGGCCAACCAGTAACAAAGAATGGAAAATATCAGGCTTCCTAAGGCAACCTTGGATAACATGCCAAGGGGAAGAAGAGATAGACGACGATCCGGGACGCACTGGAGACAAATGTGAAGCCAGAACAGGCAAGCAGGCCTGAAAAGCGGCTGTTCTTTCAGACGTCCTCCATTTCACTTCACAGACTTTATTTGCACTGTTTTTTCTATGAAATTATTAATCAATCACTATGCTCTCACGGAAGAGTAGTAACGATGGTTTTTAGTGACTGTGGTTAGTGTACATTACGCAGCATTTCTGCATCAGTTAATTTTCTGGCCAGGAATAATTTGAGTTTTCTCTGAGTTGAGGTTGTTTGCAAGTTCAGTAACGAGTGGAAAGTCTGCCGCAAACGCAGAGGGGACAAGAGGCTTTTCAGAGAATTGACCATGCTGGAGGTAAGTCTGTACAATAGCCTCACATCACCGTACTATAGCTGCACACCTCAAGGCAGTGAAACTGTGAAAATATGCACTGTGCATACGGGAGAGGCGGAGTTGTTTGCTGCGAGCCAGTGCAGGGCGCTGGCGAGGGAGAAAAAGATGTGCGTAATGCCATCGGTAACCACGATGATGGGAGCAGATCGCAGGCTCCCATGACAGAGTGGCACCAGATTTTTTTATGTGACTCGCATCAGCTCGATGAGTTTCCCGCCGAAGGCGCTGAAACTCGCTTTGATTGGCTGTGTAGTTGATGACATCCGAAATAATCGCAGAACTGCCTCATTTTCATGGGAGAAGCTCTGATTGGTTGACTTTCTGTTGCATAGACGATGGATTGAGTGTATATGATGGTGTGAAGATGATTCAGTTGGTGCTGAAGAAGCATGGAAGGCCTTGTTTGGTATGGTCCTGATGTAGCTGCGCAGCCGAACAGCGCTTTGCCATAGTAGATAGTGGGCGTGGTGCGCGATGTAGGAAAGTTGTATAGTCTGTAGGGCGCGATGTTCCGAGCAGTAAGGTTTGTTAGAAGAAGGGCTCGAGGCACCGAATAAGAGTGTTTCACTCAGATGGACACAGGCCCCCTTGCTGTTAGTTGCATCTGAGTGCGGAGAGCGACGCTAGCTGCTGGCACTGTGAAAGATAAATAACAAGTGTTCGCCAAAGCACAGCACTTGCTGACGGCTGCTTTTTTTGGTAAGAATACTTGTAGCTCGAGTTAGAGAAAGTCGAATATTAGTTCACTGTCTTTGGAGAGCTTATTTCCACCAGTACTGAGTTTAGCAGACAGTTATTGCTAGGCAGCTTTGTAGGTTCACAATCAAAGCCTACTTCTTATTTCGTTATCCAAAATTTCAATATGCAGGAAATAAGGGGATTCATTTTCATTCCTAACATAGTTTTGCTAACGATAGTTTGTGATGTTTGTTATGTGCGGAGTTCATTCTCAACCACTGCTTTTTTTTATTAATTGTGTGTATTGTGGATTCTAATCTTTGGGGTGATAAAGACTTCCGTTACCCAGTAGATAATGTTTGATTTCAGTAGTGTAAAACCTTTAATTATTTGGGGGAATTTAATATTTGCCTCACTGATTACGACTTCCGGTGCGAGTGTACAGCTCCTTACTGGGATGGAGCATCTCTGGTCAGTGTTATCCTTGCCTATAGATGTCAGTAGGTTCCTGAAGAGTGTTTTTGCTGTGCCAAAGGTAAATTCTGGGGCAGGATGTCGTAATGGGTACGCACAGGCTACCATTATAACACCAGAATCTACACAACGACAAGCCATTGGCAAGATCATGCCTTGTAGTGTATATAAAAGATCCAGCTAGTCCAGTTACATTTTCTCTTTCCACCACAGGTCAGAGTGACTAGTAGTGGCTATCTCTTTCAGTAGTGTGTGGAGAATATTTAGAGCGTATCTAATTATGTACATTGAAGGTGGAGGTGGGACAAGGGAACGGGAAGAAATTAATGATATCAGCTGCATCGGGACTCTGTGCAGAATCGATGCAGCTGATATCATTAGTTCTTTCCCTTTTCTTTTGTTTCTCCCCTCTACACCTTCAATTTACATAATATATATCACAGCTGCGGATCCTGCACGGTTTCTGTTCTCTCGGACATATCCGAAAAAACAGACACCACGCATTCGCACAAATGATATGTAATTGGTTCGAAGAATTTTCGATTTACAGGACGCACGCACTAAATGGGGAATTTTCATCATAACCGTAAGTGATATCAGGAGTGTCACGAGAAACTGTTGTACAACCACTAATGTTCTCAATATGTTGTTGTTGTGGTCTTCAGTCCTGAGACTGGTTTCATGCAGCTCTCCATGCTACTCTATCTTGTGCAAGCTTCTTCATCTCCCAGTACCTAATGCAACCTACATCCTTCTGAATCTGCTTAGTGTATTCATCTCTTGGTCTCCCCCTACGATTTTTACCCTCCACGCTGCCCTCCAATACTAAATTGGTGATCCCTTGATGCCTCAGAACTTGTCCTATCAACCGATCCCTCCTTCTGGTCAAGTTGTGCCACAAACTTCTCTTCTCCCCAATCCTATTCAATACTTCCTCATTAGTTATGTGAACTACCCATCTAATCTTCAGCATTCTTCTGTAGCACCACATTTCGAAAGCTTCTATTCTCTTCTTGTCCAAACTATTTACCGTCCAGGTTTCACTTCCATACATGGCTACACTCCATACAAATACTTTCAGAAATGACTTCCTGACACTTAAATCTATACTCGATGTTAACAAATTTCCCTTCTACAGAAACGCTTTCCTTGCCATTAACAGTCTACATTTTATATCCTCTCTACTTCGACCATCATCAGTTATTTTGCTCCCCAAATAGCAAAACTCCTTTACCAGTTTAAGTGTCTCATTTCCTAATCTAATACCCTCAACATCACCCGATTTAATTCGACTACATTGCATTATCCTCGTTTTGCTTTTGTTGATGTTCATCTTATATCCTCCCTTCAAGACACCATCCATTCCGTTCAACTGCTCTTCCAAGTCCTTTGCTGTCTCTGACAGAATTACAATGTCATCAGCGAACCTCAAAGTTTTTATTTCTTCTCCATGGATTTTAATACCTACTCCGAATTTTTCTTTTGTTTCCTTTACTGCTTGCTCAATATACAGATTGAATAACATCGGGGAGAGGCTACAACCCTGTCTTACTCCCTTCCCAACCACTGCTTCCCTTTCATGTCCCTCGACTCTTATAACTGCCATCTGGTTTCTGTACAAATTGTAAATAGCCTTTCGCTCCCTGTATTTTACCCCTGCCAGCTTTAGAATTTGAAAGAGAGTATTCCAGTCAACATTGTCAAAAGCTTTCTCTAAGTCTACAAATGCTAGAAACGTAGGTTTGCCTTTCCTTAATCTTTCTTCTAAGATAAGTCGTAAGGTCAGTATTGCCTCACGTGTTCCAGTATTTCTACGGAATCCAAACTGATCTTCCCCGAGGTCGGCTTCTACTAGTTTTTCCATTAGTCTGCAAAGAATTCGTGTTAGTATTTTGCAGCTGTGGCTTATTAAACTGATTGTTCGGTAATTTTCACATCTGTCAACACCTGCTTTCTTTGGGATTGGAATTATTATATTCTTCTTGAAGTCTGAGGGCATTTCGCCTGGTTCATACATCTTGCTCACCAGATGGTAGAGTTTTGTCAGGACTGACTCTCCCAAGGCCGTCAGTAGTTCCAATGGAATGTTGTCTACTCCGGGGGCCTTGTTTCGAGTCAGGTCTTTCAGTGCTCTGTCAAACTCTTCACGTAGTATCGTATCTCCCATTTCATCTTCATCTACATCCTCTTCCATTTCCATAATATTGTCCTCAAGTACATCGCCCTTGTATCGACCCTCTATATACTCCTTCCACCTTTCTGCTTTCCCTTCTTTGCTTAGAACTGGGCTTCGATCTGAGCTCTTGATGTTCATACAAGTGGTTCTTTTATCTCCGAAGGTTTCTTTAATTTTCCTGTAGGCAGTATCTATCTTACCCCTAGTGAGATAAGCCTCTACATCCTTACATTTGTCCTCTAGCCATCCCTGCTTAGCCATTTTGCACTTCCTGTCTATCTCATTTTTGAGACGTTTGTATTCCTTTTTGCCTGGTTCATTTACTGCATTTTTATATTTTCTCCTTTCATCAGTTAAATTCAATATTTCTTCTGTTACCCAAGGATTTCTACTAGCCTTCGTCTTTTTACCTATTTGATCCTCCGTTGCCTTCACTACTTCATCCCTCAGAGCTACCCATTCTTCTTCTACTGTATTTCTTTCCCCCATTCCTGTCAATTGTTCCCTTATGCTCTCCCTGAAACTCTGTACAACCTCTGGTTCTTTCAGTTTATCCAGGTCCCATCTCCTTAAATTCCCACCTTTTTGCAGTTTCTGCAGTTTCTCAATATATCTAAACGATTTGACAAATAGGATAAGTATTGGTATGTTCACTGGTGGTGCTGCTGTCTACACGGAGTCATCATCATTAGATGATCGTAAGTCTATGAAGAACAGCTTGGGCAGACTTTCCACTTGGTGTAATGAATAGCAGCTCTGTTTATATGTGCTTAAATACAAGATTATGCACATAACAAGGATAAAGTGGAGAATAATATTCCGTAAATGAATTTAAACAGCCAACTAGTTGCCGCAAAGTGGGGTTTTAATAGCCCCTTTGACCACAGTTTCGACTGGTGTAAAACTATCTGCTACAGAAATACGCGTAAATAAAAGTTCACATTGAAAAACACTAAATAATGAAGCGATCTGACTTTGTCCAATGAAAATATGATGTCAGCGTCCATCATAATTTACCTCATTGAATATGCTAGGTCCGTATGATCAGGGTTTGTCAAATAAGAAGAGTTAAAGCCCAGAAATAAAACCAAATAACATGCCATGTCATGTTATGAGCTGCACACCGACGCGGACGGGTTTACATTTGTCGAAACCTTGGTCAAAAGTTGAATGAAGCTACCTTTTGTTGTAACTGATTGGCTGCTTTGGATTGAGTTACCGATCTCTAACAGTTGCTGAAGCGCAGCCTAATTAAAAGTATTTAGAATAGTACTGTTTAAAAAATTAAACTTTCGGAAGTCATCATGTAGTTTAAACAATAGTGACAATATTACGAAGCGACTGGAAATGGGAGAATCACGTGAAGTCAGTGGTATGTAGGCGAAGACGGTCCTTGAAAAGTGCAGTGGTCTGTAAAGAAAATTGCTCTCGAGACACAATTGCGACCAAATGTAACTTCAGCATTAAGGACCTCATCAGCAGGCACGGCAGCAAACACTACAGTATTAGGAGATGTATTGTTAGGAAGAGTAACAAGTGGGTAAGTGTAGATGAGTCCTATTGGAGAGTCAGCACAAAATACTCTATTGTGTCTCATATCTAAGAATAATAACAATAAGATAGATGCTGGGGTACTTACCGAGGCACAGAGACTATGATTATCATTGATCAACGCGATTTTATGGCGGCAAAGACAAATTCAAGTGTATTTTTATGGAATGATTTATATGCAATGTTCTTCGTTAATGTTATTTACCGCTCCACTACCTCGTGAAACACTGAAATAATGCAACACCAAAGTTCTTCCTACCTACAAATAACGAACGAATCCAGCGCTAACATTAAACTGCCATAAATAGATAATTAGGCTATTATAGTAGTGCATACATGTTTTTAACTTACTATGATGGTAGCTGGTGAATGAAAATCGATTTTCCCTTCCTGCTTATTACAAACTTATCCATAATTGGAAGCTATCACAATAGCATGCAACGTAAAACACTAACGATAGTACTTACATTAAATTCAATTACAAGTAAAAACTGGACTGATCAAAAACAACAAATGGTTCAAACGGCTCTGAGCACTATGGGACTTAACATCTGAGGTTGTCAGTCCCCTAGACTTAGAACTACCTAAACCTAATTAACCTAAGGACATCACAGACATACATGCCCGAGGCAGGATTCGAACCTGCGACCGTAGCAGCAGCGCGGTTCAGGACTGAAGCGCTAGAACCGCTCGGCCACAGTGGCCGGCCAACAAAACAAAACAAAACAACAACTGAGCTCAAAAACGAGCGGCAACTGTTCTTGGCTAAAATAGAGATGGGTGATAGCCGACAGTACCATGGATGTATAGATAGTTTCAACCTACCGTTGGCCTTTCTGACAATCGGTAGTGCGTATCCCTTTCTCCCTTTTTTATGTTGCATGATATGAAAATATTTTTCGAGTTCGCTACATGGCAACTAGGTCGTGTATAACTTCACTTATGTGAAGCCCCCTGATCCGCCCCCCTCACCTCCCCCCCCCTCCCCATTGGCTATGGCCATGTATAAATACCTTCTAATGTGCTATATATAAATAGAACAGTAAATCTTAGAAGGTAATGGAATTACTGTACTGCAATAAAATTCGAGGACAGATTACAGTTATTTCCCCTTGTAAAGTTTAACAAATAGATGTAGACGTAAAACAGCTACAAGCACACAAATAACAATTTAAGCACTTGCAGGGGGTGATCGAAAACCCCAACCAGTTTTTGAAAGCCTCATAGCAGCGTAGGAAATGGCAAGAGTCAAGCTGTAGCGATAACAACAACTGGTAGGTGTCAGCATTCACGCCGTTTAAGGCACAGAGGCTGCTTACACCAGTGGGACGCCAACGTACAGAAGCGAGGAGCGGAGGGCAGGCAGCGCGCGGGCAAGAGACGTCGCGACGCAACAAGTAGGGAGGGAGGGAGGGCGGCCGCTGGACGCTAATGGTGCTTAAGTGACGGCACTCCCGCTCGTTACGGGACGCGGACGGCGTCACTCAAACGCCCGCGGACGCCAACTCTCTCGCGACAGCTGGAGGCGCATCCGCAGCCCCAGCTGCGGAGATTTAACTGCGGCGTTAAGGGCAGAGGAATTAAAAGACACGCCACATTCCTGTACTCTTAAGAAATATTCGAAATGAAGACAACTAGCCGTAAACATGACGTCACTGATCCGCACTACTCAGTTACTCAGTTAATGAGATATACGCCACATTTTTTATGACACTGTCCATAATTGTCGAAGGAGAGTAGGTCCAAAAACCAAAAATTAAAATTAGTAAATAACAGTTGACTTATTATTTAATGCTTATAAAACTGGTTCGACCTATACGATATCGTAGGACATTGAAATTCCGATTTTTTATCCCTTTACAGTTAAATGTGTCAACATTTTTGAAAATTGGACGCATAAATCGCTTTCCTTTGGCTGACATTGACACCATGCGGCTCTAGCGCTCCCTCTATCATTCTACTGAACCCGTGGCTGCTCAGCCATCAGCAACACTTTTGCAACTGGAGCCAGCACAGCTTTTCCAAGCGTCACCATCGCCAGCCAAATGGGTAAAGGTATATCATTTTAACGTATATTCTTTTAAATCTTTTCTGACTTCCCTATGTAAATCTTTATAGTGCGTTATCTGCAGCTGGCTTACTACGACGAGCCGAAACCGGCCATATTTTTAATAAACGACAGTGCGATCGAGACTGTTTTTCGCTAATTTTACTTATTGATTGGCGACTCCCTGCTGTGTGCACAACGACCATATCATAGCCGGCCGCAGTGGCCGAGCGGTTCTAGGCGCTTCAGTCTGGAACCGCGCGACCGCTACGGTCGCAGATTCGAATCCTGCCTCAGGCATGGAAGTGTGTGATGTCCTTAGGTTAGTTAGGTTTAAGTAGTTCTAGGTTCTAGGGGACCGATGACCTCAGATGTTAAGTCCCATAGTGCTCAGAGCCATTTGAACAGATTATCGAAGGATGGAAGGAATTGGCTTCGAAGATGTACCAACTTCGAGGGCTATTCAGAAAATAAAGTCTGATAGGCCACAAAATGGAAACCACAGTGAAAATCATAAATTTTCTATCTGCAATAGTTTAATATATGTTCCAGCTACTTTTCTAAATTGTCTCCGCTCTAACTTAGACACCTGTCGTGGTCTTTAGCTGTTTTCCAATATATTCGTGTCCGCTCTCGGTAGCTGAATGGTCAGCGTGACGGATTGTCAGTCCTCTGGGCCCGGGTTCGATTCCCGGCTGGGTTGGGGAATTTTCTCCGCCCAGGGACTGGTTGTTGTGCTGTCCTCATCATCATCCTATCATCCTCATCGACTGCAGGTCGCCGAAGTGGCGTCAAATTGAAATACCGGCACCCAGCGAACGGTCTGCCCGGCGGAGGTCCTAGCCATACGATTTAATTAAATAGCAATATCCTCGTCATAGAAAGCAGCCGCTTGTGCTTTCCGCCACTTCTGTACGCTGGTCTATAGTTCGTTGTTGGTTTAAAAATGTTGCCCTCATAGTCAGCGGATCGTGAGAGCAGAGACGAACATCAGTGGGAACCTCATTGTCCTTGCAGCGTGCGGCAGAAGATTGTCATGAAGACGTAAACGCATGACAGTTACGTTACGTGGGCTTGCACGAAATCAGGTGAAACCACTCAGCAGGCTCCCATACTTGGCAGGAGACTCTATTTCCTAGGTATCTTTATGTGCTGTGTGGTCAGAACTGAAAGCAGCGACATGACGCGATCGACAAGCATACTAGACACACCACCCAACACATATGTGCATAAAGCTTCGTCGATGCGGTTTCCATTTCGCAACCGAGTGGACCTTATCTCCAAACGGCAGTTGGATCATCGTTCCCTAGCAGATTACTCAGCTGCTAAGCTTCTATCCCAGGCGTGGGACTTGGTTTTATAAGGCAAGTGTTTCGTCACACATTAAAGAACTGATGTACAGAAAGGTACAGCAGTGAAACAACAGGCCAATGAAACTCGGTATAGTCTGGAAACGCATCTCTTTGGAAACGGACAAGTAATTGGAGACAGCCCTGTCACAAGTTTCCTAAAGTATCTCTCACAAAAACGCAACCGCTGTGCGAACAATGCACTTGCTGTAGGACAAGTAAAAAGAACAAAACTTCACAGGAACAATAACGTCTTCAGAACAATTACCAGTACCTAGAGAGAGCGCAGAAATGAATTAACATGAATCAGTGAAACGAATCATCCTAGAGATGGACGGATACTGTCACAGTATCAGGGGTTGGACAATAGAGCTTATCAGGCAACTTGTTGATCTGCATCGCTGGTATCTCACGGTGCAAACGTAGCGGCAGCACAGTCGATCTTCGTAATTCCAAACATCACGAGCAACTTGGGGATGGCTAACGAAAGGCTACTCCCAAGGTAATGGAAAACAACACTTGCCACACAACTGTGGCAACTGCTCCACGATGAGCCTCACGATGTCGACAATTTCAGAAACAACGAGGGTCTGACGGAGAGCTCATCTCCAGACTACTTAAGGCCTCTGCCGATGAACTACAGTGCCCCTCCGTGGTACACCAAAAGGTCCTTGTAGCCAACCCAACATAGGTTCGAGGTGTAATAGTTCCTGCTGTTTGACCGAAAGGAGTGGCCAAGTTCCAGCCTTCAAATTGGATAGCGGCACGGCTTAACAGAACGTGGGAGAACGTTTGTGTCGTCGCAACTGCAAGGCTTTAACGACGATTCATAATAACGGCCCTGAAACCAAGCGAGATTTCGCCATCTTGGGCCCTTGCTATATCAGTTAACGCTTTCGTGGTTGATGGGATACATACGTCTCGTTAAGATAGTATGCTGTTTTGATCGTTGGGATGTCTACGACTCATATCTGTCTAGTGGTATCATTTAGCGAGATGGTTTCGGAACTTGGAGAAAAATGCTACGCACTGTGGGGTAGACACGTAGAAGGCGGTGAGCGATCAAATGCAGCGACGTTTGTTTGTAGTAAAAATGAATTGTGTTTTCTTATATATCATAGACATTGTTTTGAGACATTACTACAAATTTCAGTAAATCTGATTGTAAGTAATTTATGTGTAGTGGGGCATACACTGGTGTTACAAAATTCACAGGATACCCCCTAATACGCTGTCGGAACTCATTTTGACCGGCGTAGTGCAGCAGCTCAAGAAAGTCGTTGTAAGTCCCGTGCAGAAATATTGAGTCATACTGCCTCTTCAACCGTACGTAATTGCGAAAATGTTGCCAGTGCAAAATTTTGTGCACGAATTGACGTATCGATTACGTCCCATAAATTTTCGAAGGATTTCATGCCGGGAAATCTGGGTGGCCAAATCATTCGCTCGAATTATCCAGAATGTTCTTCAAACCAATCGCCAACAATTGAGGGACTGTGACATGGCGTATTATCATCCATAGAAATTCCATCGTTGTTTGGTAACTTGAAGTCCTTGAATGGCTGCCGAACACAACCGGAGGATTCAGTCCGTTCCGTGTAAACGCAGCCCACACTGTTATGGAGTCACCACTAGCTTGCACGGTACCTTGATGGTGAACGTCACTGTGGAGTCGTTTCATAGACGCTTGTCTCACTGGATTCTGTGCATCCTATTCTGTCTACCGCCTGATTGCGGTTTAATTTATTAACTCTCCCAGAAAGACGGAGCAATCAAAGTAAGGCTTATTAAATGATATTATGTTTGATTTTTTTGACCAGTATTTATCACATATTTTCCTTCGCCCTACCCTATGTGTGCGTAAATGTGACTAAATGAGTGTTTTTACGAGTGGTTTCGGGTTTCTTTTGTGGGGGACGCTGAGTTGGTTGTCGTCTGCTAGGAGCAGGCGAAGTTTGCTTCTCGTTTGGAGGGTAGCACAGGATGACCAACTTAGGATCTCAGTACCTGGACAGAGAGGTTTACCCCTTTTAGCCTGAGATTGCTCTGTATGTCAGGTTGGTGGCGGAAGCCTACTCCTCTGGCAGCTTTCGTTGCACCGGTAGTTAGTCGAAGCTCGGTGGAGAAAGGGCACTATGCAGCTAGCCGTGGGTGAGTACAGTTCGTAGCTCCTAGAGAGGATTTCTGCCTTGCCGAGTTAATTTTATTTCGTCACAGCAAAATCATTCTGCTATTGCACCATTAAAATTTCTTACATTTGTGCCTGGTTTAGTGTCCAATTTCTGAACAGTTAACTCGTAATCAAGTTTACCACGTGCTGAACTTTGGCCGTTCGTGAGCGGCAGGCGCAGATTCCATGTCGTATATCTACTATACAAACATTTAGGCGGATAAACCTCTTTCCAAGCTAGTGTATGAGCACAATGTTGATAGGTATCTCTCTGAACTATTTCTGTTGTGGGTATGTAGATGAAATAATTGAATTATTGTGTTCCACTTCCCTTTTGTGTGATGATGATGATGTTTGGTTTGTGGGGCGCTCAACTGCGTGGTTATCAGCGCCCGTACAATTACCCAATCTTTGCTCAGTCCAATTTCGCCACTTTCCTGGATGATGATGAAATGATGAGGACAACACAAACACCCAGTCATCTCGAGGCAGGTGAAAATCCCTGACCCCGCCGGGAATCGAACCCGGGACCCCGTGCTCGGGAAGCGAGAACGCTACCGCGAGACCACGAGCGGCGGACTCCCTTTTGTGTGTTGTTCCTTTTTTAATTGCGCTATTCTACCATTTTTTGGCGAATTATTTAGTTAAAGTTTTCATTCAGGCACGAGTCATGTGTATTCATAGGATGCGCATCAAATTCAGTAGTGAAATAAATGTGCTACGTAAAAGATAAACTATGCATCCTTTATCTTTCTCATGGATGCCAGTTTTCAAATCAATTTTCTATTCCCTGATTTTTTTAAAGTTAATCTGCATGCCTGTAATGAACAAAAATGGTAGAAAAAATCAATTTAATTAAACAAGCTCATTGATATACGACATACAATGCTGTCCATCTTGTTAGTGTCTTTAAAAAATTGCATTCTTGTAATTAAGTTCTTAATTCAATTGAACTGATAATTTCCGGTTCGGTCTTTTCTTAATTTTTAGGAAGGGTTTGAGCTGGTGGCGACCCTGTAAATTTTAAATTTATAATTGTCCTTGTGAGGTGGCTTAGCCATAAATTGCGCACTAGTGTTACATCTCCATTATTCTTGGTACGCAACGTACGTCGAGCCTTGGCTAGGATCCGTTTACAGTTCTACATACATACTTTACAATGACAATTTGGGTCCATGTCTTCGTGACGTCTGCGCCACACACGAACCATACCATCAGGTCTTTCCCAGTCGTCTAGTATCCAACCGATATGGCCACGAACAGGCGATGTCGCGCTGTTTGCAAAGGCACTCGCGTCGGTCGTCTTCTGCCATAGTCCATAACGCGAAATTTCTGCGCACTGTCATACGTCCCACATTAATTTTTGCTGTTATGTCACTTAGCATTTTTTATCTGTTAGCAGTTACAACCTTACGCCGACGCCGCTGCTCTCGGTCGTTGAGTGAAGGCTGTTGCCACTGCGTTGTCCTTCATGAGAAGTAATTTGGTATTCTGAGCACACCCTTGACACTGTGTGTCTTGGAATATTGAATTCCCTAACAATCAGCGAATGGAATGTCGCGTGCATCTAGCTCCAATTACCATTCCGCGTTCAGACTCTGTTAATTACACTCGTGCTCCCATAATCACTTCGGAAAGTTTTTCACATGAATAACGCGAGTACAAATGACAGCTCCACCAAGGCACTGGCCTTTTATACCTTGTGGAGGTGATGCTACCGCCATCTGTATATATGTATAGCGCTATCCAGTGACTTTTCTCACCTCAGTGTATATACCTCCATAAACTTCATGGAATGTAGAAAACATTGGTATGTGGTATGTCAAAGCCATCTTCAAAGATTATGTTGAAAATGTGTGTCCGATATTTCGTGTTTTTCACTGTCATGAGAATAAATGTGTTCTGGTTCTAATTTGTTATACTTTTTCTGTAACTGATTTCCTGATAAAATAGAATAAATGTGTTTTGTTTCTAATTTGTTATACTTTTTCTATAATTGACTTCCTGATAAAATAACTCTAAAATTAAATTTTTAACTTTGAGAGTACTAGGTGCTGAGGACCGGTGTGGACACACGCTGTGGCGTCGCTAAGTCCGTTACGTGTTTGACGGAGTCACCGAGTTGCAACCTCTTTGCTAGCTGCAAAAAAGGGACCAAGCCAGTATTCTGAAGCGCTGATTCCATCACAACATAAGCACGGGGCAGTAGCGTATGTTTACCATTACTCTGTGGATGATGAACACTCGTGAAGGCTTGCAAGTTGTTACATTTTTATTTTATCAGGAGATTTTTTTTTTTTGTTAGAGCATGATTCTTTATCTCAGGGATATTATCTTTTCTTATCACTTTTACTTACGTGCATAAGTAAACATGAAACGGGTTCTTGAAGGGCCGCTGTTATTCATGTAACAACTTTAGATTTTGAACGTTATGACCAAAATATAGTTGCCATTAACTGAACTGAATGTAATTTTGTTAATTTCTATTTATTGATTGCAAAGAAGGCTCGAGAGAATTTCGATTGTTGCCGTGGAGAAGCCAAGATAAAACTTACTGAACTCATGGAATCTGTATAATTTAAAAAATGAACTTTCACGTTAAATTAATTTTCTCTTGCAATTTACACAGGTTCTTACAACGAAATATCTCACATTTAAAGTTACTGTTAACACTTTGAAAAATAAATTAATACTTCGGCTTGTAATGGCCGACCAGAGGCTGCATCGGAAGATGAGCTTCCCGCACCGCAAATTACTGGAAAAAAATGCTTATTAAAAATAATTAGCTGCTGCGACTATTTGAGGTGACAACTATTACAAGGAAATTAATTTTATCATAACAATAATTGGTTTATTTTAGCAGAATACAGAATAACTTACATAAAGTATGTGTAGCCGCTCAATGGCTGCCTTCCGTATCGCGAAACAAAAGAGTGGGTGTACCATAAAGTACGTCCGTCCTCCTCGGCCGTACAATCTCGTCTCTTAGCGATCCTTTTTTATTTTCATAGACATGTTTTAAATAAAGACGTTACTTTTAAATTATCGCTCCATATCAGTTTTTTTTTCAAGAACATTAACTGTATCTTTTATACTAATTGTGTTCATAAAATACGTTAAGGGTTTACAAATAATTTTTAGTTCACCCTTAACACTTCACAATATTGTTCACTGCTTACAACCGATAAAACTGTCAATATTTATGTGACGTACCGTCACAAAGTGATGTGTTCAGCTTTACACGACAGTGCTGTTGCAGTAGACTGTGAAGAACACAACCGCCTCTACTTAATATATGAGTCCCAATGATTCAGAGAAAACAGAAAATACCATTTTTATGTGCAACATAAGAGGAAAATAGAGTAAATTTTCAAGATCAAAAAGATATATTGTGGTGGAATTGGAACCTTCTCAATGGCGTGTAACACAGCGCTAAATGCAGTCACAGAGCTATGAATTCAGCAGTCCAGTTGTGCAGACGGCACTGTAGTCTGACAACTTGGAGAATCGAATGCTTTGGTTCAATCCAAACAGTTAAAAGTCCCCAGGCTATTAAAAATCGATTAAGCCCCCAGTTCTGAGGGGATTTTGGAAGATTTCTCAAGTTTATCTCGTCGATTATAGACGTTAGACCGTACTTTACGAACCAAGCCAGAAAAATGTAGTTTTATAAACTCATTTTCTTCATTGTTCATGAGTGTTGATAACGCTACAGTTGTATTACTGAAGTTTTTTACACACTCCAGTATCGGGGTCTCAGTTCCATCTTTAGGTGCCACTGCATATTAAAATGAAAGAAATTGTCGATATAATAAGACCCATAAATCGCTACTGTTAGTAAAAATAAATAGGGCCAACAAATATAAACGGCATTAAACGTACCAAAAATCAGTCCAAAACGTACATATACAGGCTAAGTTAAAAGACACTGCTCATCAAAGGGAGCATGGAAAAGCGACCCCGCTGATACCAGCTTTCAAATGTGTCTGACGGCAGCCCACTACACCCAAATGAAACTGGATTAAGAATTCCCCTTTCGGAGTTTCGAGTCCTCCCTCGAGCATAGGTGTGTGTGTTGTGCTTAGCGTAAGTTAATTTAAGTTAGAATAAATAGTGTGTAAGCTTAAGGACCGATGACCTCAGCAGTTTTGTCCCATTAGACCTTACCACAAATTTCCGATTTTTTTCCAGATTAAGAACTGTACGTAAGGCCAAATGCTGAGAAATAAGGTTACAAAGCGTACAGCTACATTTGCGAAAGGCCAAAGCGATGCAAAGTTGGTACAGCGCTGTCATTGAAAGACAGCCTGCCAAGTGATATATGTGTAAGAGGAGAAAACCCTATTCAGAAATCCAAAATTAAGTTGCTAAACTGCTAAAAACGACGCAGTCGTGCATATCTGCCACATATCATTTATTCGCAGAAATCGACGATGGGCCCCGATCACCAACGGAACGAGGACCAAGAGTTGTACTCAAGTAAACACAGTGTATGGAGCACACTACAAGAGTGAAACAGAGAATAAGATAAAGGTGAAAGTAACAAAAATATTGTATATTGAAGGCAACGGGACATTTACGAGAGAGGCACGCTCCATGAAAACCGTATTGAACAAAATCGAAGGTAACCAACAAACGTATAAAGCTTAAGGCAAACTAGCAAAATCAACGAACACAGAAACTTTCACAGAGCAAAGCTGATGTCAAATGAGTGTTCTATGCAGTACGCATAAGGATATATAAAAATCAAAGGTAAAACTAGTAACATCAACGAACACAAGTCTGCCACCCTAGCTGAGTGGACAGCGCGCCGGCTTGTCATGCCGGGGGCCCATGTTCGATACTCGGCTGGGTTGGAGATATTCTCCTCTCAGGGACTGGGTGGTTGTGTGGTCATCATCATCATCATTTCATCCTTATAAACGCGCAAGTCACCGAAGTGGTGTCACCTCAAAACACTTTCACCATGCTATCGGGTCTACCTGCCGGGAGGTCCTCGCCACACGACATTTCATTTCAACGAACTCAAAACCTTCACTGATCAAAACTGATGTCAAACATTTGTTTATGTAAGACATATATGCAAATTAAAGAGATCGCTACAGAAACTGTAGGACAGAAACACTGTGACAATTAAACAAAAGGGGAGATAATTGAAATACAGACAGCAGAAATAAATAGGATGTTGAATAACCTAGGACACCAATTACAAATACGAAATATAAATAAAAGATGCTGCATGAAACACTAGGTCATCTAATTAAAAAATAAATATAAATAAATTTCAGTAAGACGCTACAAACAAGGCGCCATAAAAGTACTAATGATCTAAAATGAAACCTGAAACAGGAAGATCAAAAACGTTAAAATTGCCAAGAGTAACCAAAGCGGTACCCACACACAAACTAATAGACGTACATCCATACACAAAAACAGATTAAGAACTACGAGTATATGGCTCCAGATCCAACATGGAAGAACAGCTGATCTTGCATGTAGCACTGGCGCACCACCGAGTTACTTGTAACACACTACCAGAAATTCAGGAGCAAGGTGTTGATGCAGCAGAATGATCTCATGTAAAAGAGAGCGTAATCTCATTCTGTTGATCATACAGAGTGAAGTAACAATGCGTAAATCTTATGTAAGAGTGGTTTTTAGCAGAAATAACTAAAGTGAAAACCTAAAGTGGAGTGTTGGGACACTGTGGTGCCATGTAGAACACTGAGGGGTCCAGAGAAGTAGAGCACTTTATTGCTGCATGTTAATGTCATTGGCATAGAAAAATCGATACAAATATAAGGTGCACCTCCTCCAAGAATATAGCATCAAAGTATTAAACCAAAAGAGATTAAATGAGAAATGTCAAATCAAACCAGTAAGCAACAACATTAATGGAGAATGGAATACTATTAAAGAAACGCACCCACTGAAGCAATAGGAATGAGGGAAAAGAAATACTCTAAAAGGAGAGTAACGATTTGGAATGACCATATTAGCAAGTTAACAAAAGAAAGAAAGAGGCGTTTCTAGAAATCTTGTAATTACCTAATAATGTGATTTACTGAGAGTATTGTAAAAGTAAATCTGCTTTATTAAAAATTAAAACGGGAAAGTTGAGACCTAAATGTGAGTGAAATAGAACACGACTTCATTGGAAGACAAAACAAAGAATACAAAATTATGAAGCTCTTGAATAAACAAGAATAAGATACTTGACAACTGGATGTAATGTCGAAAAAGAAATAGGTAAAATAGTTAAAATGTCTATGGACTGCCAATTAAGAAGAACCAGAAATAAACACCAAAACCAGTTACTCTGCAGATCTGTTAACAATGGAAGTACTATAAAATGTGATCAAACAAATAAAAAACAAAAGTTGTCTGGCACTGATAATATGAACATGGAACTGATTAAATAAGCTTCTGATCGACTAAAGCAAGGACTTAAATTTTATGAATGTTTGCGGGCTGAGCGGACAAGAGCCAGACGAATGGAATTAATCTTTGGTACGTCCTTTTTACAGGAAAGGCAATAAATCACAAAGTGCAAATTACCGAAGAATAAGTTTACAAAATTTCTACTGCAAACTGTATGCTAAAATTATAAACAAGATATTATTAATTCACTTTGGCACAAGTAACATAGAAAAGAAAGGAATTTAGATTGCTACTTATTGCGTTTTTGTCGGGTATGGAAAGGCGTTTGGCAAAGTAAAGCAGAAACGCAATGGGAATCACTTAAGGAATTGGGAGTCTTAGCACGTCTGATTACGGCTATCCGATCATTATATAAAAATAGTAAAACAGGGATCCGTACTATGGGGAAAGGGACAGAGTCTGCCGATATCAGTCAAGAAGTCACACATGGCTGTCCATTGTCTTCCAACCTTTCTAATGCATATATTGACAATATCATTCGTAAATGGTTGATTTTATTAAATGACACATTAAGAAGTGATAATTTTAGAACGATGCTATTTGTTGACGATCAGATTATAACAGTAGAATCTAAAGAAAAAGTTCAAATTTCAGTACTCAAATGGAGTCAAATTGCCGCTAAATACGGAATGAGAATATCGACAGATAAAACAAAAGTGATGACATTTCAAGGAGTGGGAGCCATAAGGACTATAATTGTTATAGATGGACAAATAATTTAACAAGTAAGAGAATTTAAATGTTTGGATGCAATTTTAAATGTCCGAAGACAGCCTGATTTAGACATTTGTTTGGAATTATACAACGTACACAACGTGTAACGCACGAAAAAACCCATTAATATATCTTTACAAGGTAATAGCATTGCCTTTGCTGTTGTACGGTAACGGAAGTTGGACCCTATCAGTTGATCAATTACGATTAATCGAATCATCAGAGATGAGGTCCCCCCGCTTTGTAGCGGGATAGTCACTGTTGGACCATAAAGGAAATGACGACATTAGAGAAGAACTGAAAGCTGAATCAGTTAGTAATAAATTAAAAAAGTACTGACTGAACTGGAAAGACCACGTCCAACGTATGTTTAATGGTACAATAACTATAGCTACAGTACAATGTAACTCAGATGGTAGCAGGACCTATAAACGTCCCTTAAAGAGATGGCGTGAACAGTTCTCAAGATGAACAGGTCAAAAGGTCTAATCCTTGAATAAGATGACGATTATGAAATATCCCGAGTCCCAAAGGGCAGTTCTCAGTTTGCTGCTACCCGATCCCGAGGAGGGACCTGCGACAGTACATCCATCGTCCACCGATGACTTTAAATTACTGTGCAACAGCCAGCCAGGTCTGAAGGACTTGGCTGCCATCGGCTGTTGTCCCCTCGACTTCACCTTCGCTGATGGGAGTACTTGGGAGGCTTCTAGCACCAGCCCCCTGGACGCCTACCTGCTGCGCTGCTGAACTACCACACACCGACCGACCTGCATTTACGAGCAGACACCAGCATCGCTGGACGTTTTGTTACTGAGAGGCTGTGCTGCGACATTTATCTGCACGACTACGACCACTTCGTCCGGAGTTGTTGAGTGCCTTTCGGGGCGCCGTGCTCAGTGTCAAAGAGGGTGCCCTGGCGCCCGGTTGGTCGTACTGCTGTCCACAGGGACATGCGGGCGACGTCCGCAGTGTGGCTTGTCCGCAGTTTCCTAAGACGTAGCTGCACCCTGCGCACGCAGCGCCGTCAACGCGGCAGCCCAGACTGCGATATGCGCAGGCATCAGTGCATACTAGCCTGGCTAACTCACGAGGTCTTTCTTAGTCATCCGTCTTCTGACTAGTTTGGTGTGGCCCACCACGAATTCCTCTCCTTTGCCAACCTCTTCATCTCAAAGTAGCACTTACAACTTTCATCCTCAATTACACTACTGGCCATTAAAATTGCTACACTAAGAAGAAATGCAGATGATAAACGGGCATTCATTGGACAAATATATTATACTAGAACTGACATGTGACTACATTTCCACGCAATTTGGGTGCATAGAACCTGAGAAATCAGTACCCAGAACAACCCCCTCTGGCCGTAATAACGGCCTTGATACGCCTTGGCATTGAGCCAGTCAGAGCTTGGATGGCGTGTACAGGTACAGCTGCCCATGCAGCTTCAACACGATACCACAGTTCATCAAGAGTAGTGACTGGCGTATTGTGACGAGCCACATGATCGGCCACCATTGACCAGACGTTTTCAGTTGGTGAAAGACCTGGAGAATGTACTGGACAGGGCAGCAGTCGAACATTTTCTGTATCCAGAAAGGCCCTTACACGACCTGCAACATGAGGTCGTGCATTATCCTGCTGAAATGTAGGGTTTCCCAGGGATAGAATGAAGGGTAGAGCTACGGGTCGTAACACATCTGAAATGTAACGTCCACTGTTCAAAGTGCCGTCAATGCGGAGAAGAGGTGACCAACACGTGTAACCAATGGCACCCCATACCACCACGCCATGTGATACGCCAGTATGGCGATGACGAATACACGCTTCCAATGTGCGTTCACCGCGATGTCGCCAAACACGGTTGCGACCATCATGAAGCTGTAAACAGAACCTGGATTCATCCGAAAAAATGACGTTTTACCATTCGTGCACCCAGGTTTGTCGGTGAGTACGCCATCGCAGGCGTTCCTGTCTGTGATGCAGCGTCAATGGTAACCGCAGCCATGGTCTCCGAGCTGATAGTCCATGCTGCTGCATAAGTCGTCGAACTGTTCGTGCAGATGGTTGTTGTCTTGCAAACGTCCCCATCTGTTGACTCAGGGATCGAGACGTGGCTGCACGATGCGTTACAGCCATGCGGATAACATGCCTGTCATCTCGACTGCTAGTGATACGAGGCCATTGGGGTCCAGCACGGTGTTCCGTACTACCCTCCTGAACCCATCGATTCCATATTCTGCTAACATTCATTGGATCTCGACCAAGGCGAGCAGCAATGTCGCGATACGATAAACCGCAATCGCGATAGGCTACAATCTGACCTTTATCGAAGTCGGAAACGTGATGGTACGCATTTCTCCTCCTTATACGAGGCATCACAACAACGTTTCACCAGGCAACGCTGGTCAACTGCTGTTTATATGAGAAATCGGTTGGAAACTTTCCTCATGTCAGCACGTTGTAGGTGTCGCCACCGGCGCCAACCTTGTGTGAATGCTCTGAAAAACTAATCATTTGCATATCTCAGCATCTTCTTCCTGTCGGTTAAATTTCGCGTCTGTAGCACGTTATCTTCGTGGTGTAGCAATTTTAATGGATAGTAGTGTATTTGCTCGATGTATTCCAATGTCTGTCTTCCTCTAGTTTTTGCCCTCTACAGCTAGTGACATGGAAGTTATTCCCTCCTGTCTTAACACATGTCGTGCTATCCTGTCCATTTTTCTTGTCAGTTTTCCATATATTCCCTTGTTCGTCAATTCTTCGGAGAACCTCCTCATTCCTTACCTTATCATTCCACCCAATTTTCAAAATCCTTGTGTTGCATCACATCTAACACGATTCGATTCTCCTTTTTTTGAGGTTTTCCTACAGTGCATGTTTCACTACCGTACAATTTTGTGCTCTAAACATACATTCTCAGAAATGTCTTCCTCAATTTAAGGCCATGTTCCACTGTGTTTCATAACGTCAGATTTCTCAAGGCGAGGAATGCTGTTTTCGCCGTTGCTAGTCTGCTTTTTATGTCCTCATTGCTCCATGTGATATGGGTTATTTCGCTGCCTATGTTGCAGAGTTTCTATATTTCGTCCACTTCGTGATTTCCAATTCTGATGTTCTCGCTGTTCTCTTTTCTGCTACTCATTACTTTCGTTTTCCATCGGCCTACTTTCAATCTATGTACTGTTCTCATTAGACTGTCCACTCTATTCAGCAGATCCTGTATTTCTTCTTCAGTTTCAATGACGATACCATTGTCACAAGCGAATCTTAACATTGATAGCCTTCCAACTTCAATTTTAATTCCACTCTTGAACTTTTCTTTTATTTCTGTCTCTGCTTTTTCTTCGTGTAAATTGAACAGCTGGGGCGAAAGACTACATCCCTGTCTTACACCCATTTTCATACGAGTGTTTTGTTCTTGGTTTGTCACTCTTATTGTTCCCTCTCAGCTCTTGTACATAATGTGTATTACCAAGCATTTCTTGCAGCTTACCCCTGTCTCTCACAGAATTTCGAACATCTTCCATTACATATCATTGTCGAACGGTTTATCCAAGTCGACAAATCCTACAAACCTGTCTTGATTTTTCTTTAGTCTTGCTTCCATTATCAACCGAAACGTCAGAATTGCCTCTGTGCTGTGTGTACCTTTCCTAATGCTAAACTGAAGGTCACTTAACACATCCTGAATTTTCTTTTCTGTTCTTCTGTATATTATTGTTGCAGTAACTTGAATGCATTAGCTGTGAAGTTGACTGTGCTATGACGATAATGAGTCCCATACTTCTTTACAGAGCGTAGGGGAGCGACGCGGGAGAACCGCGCCGCCTTACTAGGCAAGGTCCTCGTGGAGGTGGTTTCCCATTGCCTACCTCCGACCGTAATGGGGATCAATGATGATGATGAAGACGACACAATAACACCCAGTAATCTCGAGGCAGGAAAAATTTCTGACCCCGCCGGGAATCGAACTCGGGACTCCATGCTCGGGAAGCGAGAACGCTACCGCGAGACCACGAGGGGCAGACGACTGTGCTATAGTACTCACAATCTTCAGGAGTGTGTGGATGATGTTTTCCGAAATACTGATGATATGTCGCCAGACTCATACATTCTACACACCGGTCAATAATCGTTTTTCTGCCACTCCCCAACGATTTTAAAACTTCGGCTGGCATGTTATTTATCCATTCTGCCTTATATGGTCTTAACTCTTTCAAAGCTCTATTATATTCTGACTCTAATGCTGGATCCCTTGTATCTTCTATAGCGACTCCTGTTTCTACTTCTATCACATCATTCTTGCCTTGCCCCGCGTAGAGGCCATAAATGCTCTCTTTCCACCTAGCGGCTCTCTCCTCTGCATTTAAGAACTTCTGCGATTGTCTTTTTTAGAGCTGTCCATCCTTCCTCAGCTGAACTGTCTACTGAACTATTCGCTATCACAGTATCTGTAGCCTCAGATAACTTCAAGCTTATCTTCATTCCTTAGTACCTCCGTATTCTACTTCTTTTCCTGACTAGACTTTTAAATTTCCGCCTAGCAGTATTCTGAGTCTGTATCTGCTTCGAAGTACGCCTTACATCCAGTATCTGATTTCGGAATCTCTGCCTGACAATGACGTAATGTAACTGAAATCTGTCCAAGTATACCTCCTCCATTACTAGTTGAAATATTTTGCAGAACTGAATAAGTATTTCTCCTTTCTCATTACTAGTACCACGCCCATATTCTATCCTAACCCTTTCTTCTTCTTATTCCTTTAAAGTTGCATTTCATTCCCCCATGACTATTAGATTTTCATCTCCCTTTTTGTACTGAATTAATTCGTTCAGTACCCTCATACACATCCTCTATCTCTTCACCTTCAGCTTACAACATCGGCATGTATGCCTGAACTATCGTTGTCGGCGTTAGTTTGCTGTAGATTCTGATGAGAGCAACCCTATCACTGAACTGTTCACAGTAACTCACTCCTGCCCTTCTTTGCTGTGCACAACAAATCTTACACATGTTACACGATTTTTTGCTGCAACTGATATTGCTCTATATTAAAGTAGACCAGAAATCCTTGGTTTCTTTCCATTTCACTTCACTGACCCCGATAATATCTAAAGTGATAACTGATGTGAAGCCATCATACAACTTTTATTCAAGAAATATTGAGGATATTCGATGATTTAGAGAATGAATTCAATACGACCTTAAGAAATAATTTTTATAGTAGAATATTAGCAACATGGAGTCTTCGATTATCGGGACCTGATGATAGAGAATAAGAATAAAAGGCTTGAGACAGGAATTTTTAGGAAATTCACGGTCGTAGGGGCGCTTATTGATAACTCCTCGTTCCACATTCGTAAATATAAATTAGTATTTTTAAAAATACTGTGCACAGGGCTAATTCAATATCTATAAGTCCGGAAAATGATAATGAGGACATGAAAATCCTTAGAAGAAATGGTATAAATCCAGAAAAATATAGTCATGCCGTATTGGGAGGCCATCTCATGAAAATTAGGGAGGTCGTTTAACAAGTAAAGGAGTTAGAATTGCTTTGAATATGAACAACAAAATAGGACAGAGGATGGTGGATAAGTCGACACAGATGAGAGCTAGATGAGGAAATCTGTAACTGAAGAAAAAGGGTGGTTGCTATTAAATTTAGAAGAGGTAAGGACTTGTTGTACCTTGAAAGAGGAGTGCGTCGGCATTTTAAATGAGAGGATGGAAGTGTCTAATGGCCATTTCTAGGCATACTTTAGCGATATTCTCGTTAAGAAGCAGCCACCAACATATTTTACATAGGATTTTCGCGTACTATTTCCGTTCATATTGCAGCGTAGATGTGGTTTCAAGTTAGTATGGTCTAGGACCAGACAGGCATTTCTCAAAGATTTTATGACAGGCAGTGATATTGTTGGTGCTGAGCATAAGGCTTTAAGTACCTTGGTGACAATCTGGGTCCGTAGCTTCGTAGAGTCTGCACCACATTAGATCCCTGCCTTCAGCTCTTAGCTATGTAAGGGGCTAATCTGACTGGAACGAGGTTTTCCAGTCATTATTAAGTGGAGGCAGCAACTATACCTCGTGAACGGTGGATGCACTGGCTAGTGATGTTCTATATTTTATGGTTTGAGTTGAAAATGGACGTGTGCAGCTTGTTTTTAAGTTGTGACGAGGCCTAATGGCACAAAAAAAAATTTAAATTTCGTTATAATCCAAGACGTCTGTAATCCTTATATGTCTGTCGGTATAAGGAGGATGGTTTAACCTGGTTGTTTTTAGCACCTGGAAATGGCATAATGTTGTCCCGAAACATGTGGCAATGATCACACGATTGATAACTGTACTGAATATCCCCAGTATTCCTTATATCTAGACTAAGTCTCCTTTTTCAGGTTTTCAAGCTACTGCACCACGTTCAATCTTCGGACGTTTCACGCTCCGACTCTGTGGTTAGAACGCTATCCTTTCGTTGGTTATTCAATCTGTTCCAAGGAAGAGGAGGGAGTGACAAAGTAGCCTCCGCCATACACCATGAGGTGGCTTGCGGAGTGTAGATGCACATGTAGATATTTTCTTACCACACTCGCTTTGCCTTCGTGAAGAAGACCCCGACAACAAAAACCATACAAGGCCGGAGAGCAAAGTGAATGCTTGAGGCAGTATTTATGCAGAGATGAAGCGACTTGCACAAGATAAGCGTGGAGGATTTCAACCAGTTTTCAGAATGAATACTATAGCCAAGAAACAAGACAGCCAGAAATCTTCATTATTAGAGCCTAAGGCATTGACACTTGACGATATCATAGTCAGCCCAGTCTGTTCGCCGTATAACATTATGGATGTCGAACAGGCAGATTCAGTAAATCTTTCTAGTCCATCGTTGCAATTTGTTCATACTGTTCACACAATACGTCAACAGATAACATCTGAAAACATTCTATAGGTTCTACAGACAAGAAATTTGATATGTATTTTACAGCTTGTCGAAAATTATCTTCAATGTAGACCTACAACCAGATACTCAACTACACATTTATCAAGAGAACATCAATTCAGAAACAAACAAAAAATGCATAGACATCTAAACAAACCTCTAAGCGCTTAGAGGTTTGTTTACATGTTAACTTCAATAACTTCAATAAAAAACCAGCAGACGAAAATCACGAATCAATCAGAGCAGAGCAGCGATCTTGTCGAACAAGTTTACCGATTTTTTCAATGTTTGCATCAGTTTTTGCTGACAATGGTCTGCCAGTGCGAGTGTCATCACTGGTGTCTTCGCGGCCATCTTTAAATCGTTTAAACCACTCAAACCATTGTGTTCGCGATAAACAATCATCGCCGTACACTTGTTGTAACATTACAAACGTTTCACTTGCAGATTTTCCTAGTTTGAAACAAAATTTGATGTTAACACGCTGTTCTTTCTGTACACTCAACATTTTCCGACGCACAGACAAAACGTCAACTACTTAAAACAGACGCCACGGGCAGACTGAGTGCAGGAGGCAGATGAAACTCGAGCAGTAGGCGGAGCGAGAGTCACGTGACAGGCCACGCGACTTTCAGCCTTATTGCATTCGTTTTATTGTCTGACCAGTACTAGTCCGGTTTTTTTCTAGCCACACCTCGTAGAAAATAGCCAAATTTTAAATACGAAAATTGCGTAGTACTTTTGAATTTAGAAGCGTAGTTGAGTCTCAAAACTATTCGTGCCAAAATTACTTTTATTATTTGTAAATCATGATACAGAACATAAAACAGATGTAACCTATTTGTAGAAAGAGACAAAACTGCAAGACACCTGTTTGACAGTCATAGTGGTAAATACATTTAAATCAAATTAAGTATACCATTGTCAATACAACATCATTTTCTCGTAAATAATTACTTTCAGTTACCGTAAGTATTATTCTCAACCTGTATGCTTCACATTTTTCTAGGTTTTTTATGTTACTAACCTGTGTCGAAACCGTGTAAAGAAAAACCAGATAACAAATCCAGCCTGGACCTAGAGGTTTTGTGAGGTCTTTGATGTATCGATGCTGATAACGCATTTGGTTGTCAGTGGTGCTGGGAAGCGTGTATGTGTTGAGGGTCGTTCTATAAACTGTTGTCATCACTGATATAGGTGAATACCGTAATCAGTTGTGAAAGTGTATCGGAACCTGGCATTAAATCTTCTGGCAGAAACTGAAATCATGGGTAAGACTAAATATTTAAAGGTAAACTCAAACCTACTACCAGAACCTAGTTTTCCAAGCTTGTAGAAGAATAAGAAGCAGCAGCCTTAGAGACCGTCGAAGCTTCAACAACATCAAAAAGCCAAGTACAATTAATTCAGCTATGTCTTCTTCACACTGCCCAAATTTAGATACTTTAGGGTAGAAGAAGATTACTAAAATTTGGTCATACAAAAACGATAATAGGACACGTGGATGAAGTGACGTTGGAACCGTCATATGTGAAAGCCTGGCACCTCTAGAAGTGATTTCTCATTCTGAAGGACACTCCAAAATGGCCCTGTTAGCTTCAGTAAAGTAGAATCTTAGCACCAGGTGTGGTACCCTTTATCAGTATTTCTTGCTTCAGAATCTGTGATATCTTAGAACTATAATTTGATAAACTGAGAAATAATTATGTGTATGAAACTGCTATGATGGTAGGAAAGTAATGCAAAAATATCGTTAACAACAGAAGAAATATTGTGAATTGGAAATGAAAGTATAATGCAAGGAAGCACAATAGACAAATGGAAGATGGCTTTACTTGAAAGGGAATTTTCAGTTTTCATGAAGGTAAGCGTGATTCAAAACCGTTCAGCCAAAGAACTAGTTATTAGCGAAGAACTTGAGTGGCAAAAAGTAATGAAGTGTAGTTTTAAAAACAATACCAACCGATTTTATATCGTAAGCATGGTAAACCTGGTAGAATGTATGGTAAGGTTCTTCACCTAGCATGTTAAGTTATCTATATAAAATAACTAAATTGAGGAATGCATCTCTACTGTCTGGAACAGCAGCGATGTGCTTTAGTGTCATTTTGACTTGGGAGACAAGGAAACCGGATTTTTGTAATTTATTGTATTTATGCTGCATGAAGTTCATAACACAAATATCAATATTAAAAAAAAAACTGTTCGATTAATCTCTCAAACATTTTCGAGAAAATGCACGCTGAAGTTGTCTGAGGAACTTTAATTCACTAAAATCAAGCAAACTTTCATAACAGGCTGTGTAGCTCACTTGGCATGGTCAGAACCTGGCATTTGGGGAATCCATGAGTTGCAGTTTCCAAAATCAGTATGGTCATTTTCTTCGTTTTATTTCTTTTGTTCAGTTAGAATACCTACACCATTTAAATACAAAATCCATCAAATGAATGCTAATTAACGTCTATCGAAACGTTTTAGGAAAAATGCAGATCTTATTGTTTGTGATTACATAATGTACACATTGCAAATACGAAGTCTTAATTATCGATATTTTATAAAAGACTGCTAATGAAGATTGTCTGAGTTTTTAAAAAATTACAAATTTATCAAATATCGATCAAATATCGATCTCACTGAAAACTGGAAATGTCAGTGTGATACGTTTTTACAAAAAAGAAAATGTGCATGTGTCATAAAAAGGATGATTAAATATGTTTTAAGGAGCATATATTTGACGACTTCCCCCCCATGAACCATGGACCTTGCCGTTGGTGGGGAAGCTTGTGTGTCTCAGCGATACAGATGGCCGTACCATAGGTGCAACCACAACGGAGGGGTATCTGTTGAGAGGCCAGACAAACATGTGGTTTCTGAAGAGGGGCAGCAGCCTTTTCAGTAGTTGCAGGGGCAACAGTCTGGATGATTGACTGATCTGGCCTTGTAACATTAACCAAAACGGCCTTGCTGTGCTGGTACTGCGAACGGCTGAAAGCAAGGGGAAACTACAGCCGTAATTTTTCCCGAGGACATGCAGCTTTACTGTATGATTAAATGATGATGGCGTCCTCTTGGGTAAAATATTCCGGAGGTAAAATAGTCCCCCATTCGGATCTCCGGGCGGGGATTACTCAAGAGGACGTCGTTATCAGGAGAAAGAAAACTGGCGTTCTACGGATCGGAGCATGGAATGTCAGATCCCTTAATCGGGCAGGTAGGTTAGAAAATTTAAAATGGGAAATGGATAGGTTAAAGTTAGATATAGTGGGAATTAGTGAAGTTCGGTGGGAGGAGGAACAAGACTTTTGGTCAGGTGATTACAGGGTTATAAATACAAAATCAAATAGAGGTAAAGTAGGAGTAGGTTTAATAATGAATAAAAAAATAGGAGTGCGGGTTAGCTACTACAAACAGCATAGTGAACGCATTATTGTGGCGAAGATAGACACAAAGCCCATGCCTACTACAGTAGTACAAGTTTATATGCCAACTAGCTCTGCAGATGATGAAGAAATTGATGAAATGTATGAGGAGGTAAAAGACATTATTCAGGTAGTGAAGGGAGACGAAAATTTAATAGTCATGGGTGACTGGAATTCGTCAGTAGGAAAAGGGAGAGAAGGAAACGTAGTAGGTGAATATGGATTGGGGCTAAGAAATGAAAGAGGAAGCCGCCTGGTAGAATTTTGCACAGAGCACAACTTAATCATAGCTAACACTTGGTTCAAGAATCATAAAAGAAGGTTGTATACCTGGAAGAATCCTGGAGATACTAAAAGGTATCAAATAGATTATATGATGGTAAGACAGAGATTTAGGAACCAGGTTTTAAATTGTAAGACATTTCCAGGGGCAGATGTGGACTCTGACCACAATCTCTTGGTTATGAACTGCAGATTGAAACTGAAGAAACTGCAAAAAGGTGGGAATTTAAGGAGATGGGACCTGGATAAACTGAAAGAACGAGAGGTTGTAGTGAGTTTCAGGGAGAGCATAAGGGAACAATTGACAGGAATGGGGGACAGAAATACAGTAGAAGAAGAATGGGTAGCTCTGACGGATGAAGTAGTGAAAGCAGCAGACGATCAAGTAGGTAAAAAGACGAGGGCTAATAGAAATCCTTGGGTAACAGAAGAAATATTGAATTTTATTGATGAAAGGAGAAAATATAAAAATGCAGTAAATGAAGCAGGCAAAAAGGAATACAAACGTCTCAAAAATGAGATCGACAGGAAGTGCAAAATGGCTAAGCAGGGATGGCTAGAGGACAAATGTAAGGATGTAGAGGCTTGTCTCACTAGGGGTAAGATAGATACTGCCTACAGGAAAATTAAAGAGACCTTTGGAGAGAAGAGAACCACTTGTATGAATATCAAGAGCTCAGATGGCAACCCAGTTCTAAGCAAAGAAGGGAAGGCAGAAAGGTGGAAGGAGTATATAGAGGGTTTATACAAGGGCGATGTACTTGAGGACAATATTATGGAAATGGAAGAGGATGTAGATGAAGATGAAATGGGAGATACGATACTGCGTGAAGAGTTTGACAGAGCACTGAAAGACCTGAGTCGAAACAAGGCCCCAGGAGTAGACAACATTCCATTAGAACTACTGACGGCCTTGGGAGAGCCAGTCCTGACAAAACTCTATCATCTGGTGAGCAAGATGTATGAGACAGATGAAATACCTTCAGACTTCAAGAAGAATATAATAATTCCAATCCCAAAGAAAGCAGGTGTTGACAGATGTGAAAATTACCAAACTATCAGTTTAATAAGTCACAGCTGCAAAATACTAACGCGAATTCTTTACAGACGAATGGAAAAACTGGTAGAAGCGGACCTCGGGGAAGATCAGTTTGGATTCCGTAGAAATGTTGGAAGACGTGAGGCAATACTAACCTTACGACTTATCTTAGAAGAAAGATTAAGAAAAGGCAAACCTACGTTTCTAGCATTTGTAGACTTAGAAAAAGCTTTTGACAATGTTGACTGGAATACTCTCTTCCACATTCTAAAGGTGGCAAGGGTAAAATACAGGGAGCGAAAGGCTATTTACAATTTGTACAGAAACCAGATGGCAGTTATAAGAGTCGAGGGGCATGAAAGGGAAGCAGTGGTTCGGAAAGGAGGAGACAGGGTTGTAGCCTATCCCAGATGTTATTCAATCTGTATATTGAGCAAGCAGTAAAGGAAACAAAAGAAAAATTCGGAGTAGATATTAAAATTCATGGAGAAGAAATAAAAACTTTGAAGTTCGCCGATGACATTGTAATTCTGTCAGAGACAGCAAAGGGCTTGGAAGAACAGTTGAATGGAATGGACAGTGTCTTGAAAGGAGGATATAAGATGAACATCAACAAAAGTAAAACAAGGATAATGGAATGTAGTCGAATTAAGTCGGGTGATGCTGAGGGAATTAGATTAGGAAATGAGACACTTAAAGTAGTAAAGGAGTTTTGCTATTTAGGGAGTAAAATAACTGATGATGGTCGAAGTAGAGAGGATATAAAATGTAGACTGGCAATGGCAAGGAAATCGTTTCTGAAGAAGAGAAATTTGTTAACATCGAGTATAGATTTAAGTGTTAGGAAGTCGTTTCTGAAAGTATTTGTATGGAGTGTAGCCACGTATGGAAGTGAAACATGGACAATAAATAGTTTTGACAAGAAGAGAATAGAAGCTTTCGAAATGTGTTGCTACAGAAGAATGTTGAAGATTAGGTGGGTAGATCGCGTAACTAATGAGGAGGTATTGAATAGGATTGGGGAGAAGAGAAGTTTGTGGCACAACTTGACTAGAAGAAGGGATCGGTTGGTAGGACATGTTTTGAAGCATCAAGGGATCACAAATTTAGCATTGGAGGGCAGCGTGGAGGGTAAAAATCGTAGAGGGAGACCAAGAGATGAATACACTAAGCAGATTCAGAGGGATGTAGGTTGCAGTAGGTACTGGGAGATGAAGAAGCTTGCACAGGATAGAGTAGCATGGAGAGCTGTATCAAACCAGTCTCAGGACTGAAGACCACAACAACAAAACATATTTGTCGAATTTTATATTTAAATCGGTAACTATTCCAACTGAACGAAAAAAAGAAAAAAAAAAACAAAACAAAGGAAGGCGACAGAAACACAGTAACCAACAATCCACGAATTACCCAGTTACCATTCTCCGATGCTACGAAGTGAGCCACGAAATCCATCACGACATTTTTATTTTAGTGAATTACACAATTCCTCAGAAAACTTCAAAGTCGATTTTCTCCAAGACTTTTGAGAGTTGCATGGAACAGCTTTGTGTGATTGATACTTGAGCTCTGAAAGTCACGTGCCATAAATATAAAAGATTACGAAAATACAACTGCCAGGTAGTCTTCCTCTGAGTAAGAAAACTCGGAACTCTGTAGTCTGGAGTACAGTTCTGCATAGAAGTTAAAAGAGAATAGCGGAAAACTTGAAGATAAACTAGTACTGGACATTTGGCACAATAGAAAGAACGGGAAAGAAATAAGACGACCGTTGAGGTCATAAACGAAACTGTGTTGCTGTGAAATACCAACATGAAGAAAATTGAACGATTTGATGGAGACAGAATAACATATTCTATTGCGCCTTTACCAGAGAAGCCGTAATATCGGCAGATAATAATGCTCCTGGTGAACCTGGAAGGATCACTGTGTATCTGGAAATCCATATTGTTGTTGATTTTGCAGGTCAGTGATAGTGGACAATGGACATACCTGAGAACCATATGTTTTGGTACTCAACAGAATACTAAGACTGCAAAATGAGAATGTTGAAGAAGTATAATGACATAGGTAATTAGATTTTACCCATAGTGTCAAATGTAAAATGTCTATTTATAGCGTAAAAAACATTAGAATTAACGCGTTTCGAAGATCAAATCTTCATCTCCAGAATTACTGTTAGACATTTCTCGTACTGTAATTCTGGAGATTAATGTTTGAACCGCGAAGCGCGTAAGTTCTAATATTTTTTACACTCTAAATAGATGATTCAGACGACATATTACCATTAAACTAGATATTATTTTGCAGATTACTTTGACAGATATGTTTTTATTTTCGTATTCCGAAAACGGAAGTGCAAAAAGATATGTAAGCCGATAAAAAAACTATTTTACTGGTGACTTGTTGAGTTTGACGTGTTCAATCAGTCATACAGAAATTCCCAAAGCGAATTTACTGAATGCCAGGAGAAAAGGAAAATATTGCAGGTGCTCCTACTATGAGGCTCTTTGTTGCTGGGCCTGCTGAGGGACTTTGAGGTTAGCTGAAAAGTTATTCAGGTCCTCTCATGAGTTTATTTGATGATGATCCTCGTTAGTTGTGACAAATGCATGATCCAGTCCTACCAAGTTTCCAGCACAAGCAAGCAACAGCCCTGCCTGTACTATCATGTCATATGAGTAGTGTGAAGGCCAAGACACTCAGTGTCATATGCTGCCTACATACCACATGGTAATGATATGCAACAAAGTACTACTATAAAAGTCTACCTTACAATTCTGTTTATGTCTAGAACTAACATACAAGAAAATGTCCCCTGAGGCAATCAAAATGGAACACATACATTATGTTTCTTTCCTTTTTAATCTTGATGTAATGAAAGCATGCAAATTGTTTCGGACGACTCGTTGCAGAGTGAAACAGTTAGACACAGTTTAGTCTTGTCCATGACAGAAATTAAAAAAAATTACCGGTACACCAGATTTTGATCCTGTTATTGCAGCTGGTGCACCTTATCCTCTTGTCTTCATTAATTACAAATACAGCACTGAAATCAATTTCTATAATTAATAAGTGTAACTAATGTATATTAGATTCTCAAAGTGAATGTCATAATCCATCACAAACTTAGCTTCCCAAAGCACTGTCGACTAATTTCCCTGGAAATGTTATTATAATGTATTTATTTCCTTGGGTGTAGCTGATGAGGGATTTAGCACTGAATGAGATAAATATTTAGACAGCTTTTCACGCAGTAGCTCCACAATGCACAATGATGCTTTGTGTGACGTTCTTCCCCTTAATACAGTTTGAGAACGTAAACACGAAATTCTCTGTCTTTATTATGCCGACCTACAGTTCCCTAGTGTTGATAGTTGGCTGAAGACTGTGACAAAAAAAGAAAAAAAAAACATAACTGTTGAATGGCATTTGTTTACTTTCAGTGGACTACGGTTACTTCATTTGCAAAACGTATTTTATGACTCCAAAATTGAAAAACATCGTTATTTTTAATCATCTTCTTCAGAAAGAGTTGCAAATATATTTTTCATGAAACAATGCTCCCTAAGAATCAACATCGCGTTGCCAATACGTGAAGTATTTATAAAAACTCTTTCAAAGTAAACGAAAGCTAGTGGTATCGCGGAACCACATATTTTTGTTTGGCAGCTTAAGATAAAATGTTTTACGACTTTTCGTCACTGCCTTTAGTTGCGGAGAAGTTTTACGGCCTTCCATCGGAGCCGCTGACAGAGCATCGACATTCTTGAAGGGCCAGCTTTTAACGATCTAGATATGGCAGGAATAATTCTGTCTGAGGACTTTTAACTTCGCTCCCGTTCGAAATGGAGTTCGTTAAGATAATTGCATCTGAGGCATTATAGGTCTTCCTCCCCGGTCTGCGGTAGCTAGCTGAGGGCGTGGGCTGCAAACAATTTGGCCGAAAAGTATCAATCAGCTTTACGGCGTACTGAACTGAAGCCGGCAGAAAATGAGGAATGCCCGACTGCGCGGCAGCCACTTACATGTATACGGCTCCAATTGAAAGATGCACTGTCATCAAACAGGATCGCGCACAAGAGCTTGTAAAAGAGAGATTTTGGGAAAAGGAGTAACATTTGGGAAAGAGGAAGTCTCTGTCGTAATAAGGAACCACGGTTGACTTAAAAAGGAAATCAACGCGATGTAGTGTCACTCAGAGAATTAGTTTTAGCTTATACTCGTATATAATCACTAAAGGAGCGATAATAAAATTTTAATAGGCGTTCTACGTATATCAGCTTATCAACGCGCCTTCTTGCACTCCAAGTGTATCAAACGATGTTCTCTGCTGTAGTTGCCAGTGTTATGTGGGAGAAAAATTGTTTGCAATATATACGAGGTGCATTCAAGTTCTAAGGCCTCCGATTTTTTTTTCTCTGGACTGGAAAGAGATAGAAACATGCGCATTGTTTTAAAATGAGGCCGCATTCATTGTCAATACGTCCCAGAGATGGCAGTACCGTACAGAAAATGGAATTTTACCGCCAGCGGCGAGAATGAGAACTGTTTTAAATACTTAAAATGGCGACGTTTTCCTTACTTGAACAGCGTGCAATCATTCGTTTTCTGAATTTGCGTGGTGTGAAACCAATTGAAATTCATCGACAGTTGAAGGAGACATTTCGTGATGGAGTTATGGATATGTCGAAAGTGCGTTCGTGGGTGCGACAGTTTAATGAAGGCAGAACATCGTGTGACAACAAACCGAAACAATCTCGGGCTCGCACAAGCCGGTCTGACGACATGATCGAGAAAGTGGAAAGAATTGTTTTGGGGGATCGCCGAATGACTGTCGAACAGATCGCGTCCAGAGTTGGCATTTCTGTGGGTTCTGTGCACACAATCCTGCATGACGACCTGAAAATGCGAAAAGTGTCATCTAGGTGGGTGCCACGAATGCTAACGGACGACCACATGGCTGCCCGTGTGGCATGTTGCCAAGCAATGTTGACGCGCAACGACAGCATGAATGAGACTTTCTTTTCGTCGGTTGTGACAATGGATGAGACGTGGAGGCCATTTTTCAATCCAGAAACAAAGCGCCAGTCAGCTCAATGGAAGCACACAGATTCACCGCTACCAAAAAGATTTCGGGTAACCGCCAGTGCTGAAACAATGATGGTGTCCATGTTCTGGGACAGCGAGGGCGTAATCCTTACCCATTAAGTTCCAAAGAGCACTACGGTAACAGGTGCATCCTACGAAAATGTTTTGAAGAACAAATTCCTTCCTGCACTGCAACAAAAACGTCCGGGAAGGGCTGCGCATGTGCTGTTTCACCAAATCAACGCACCCGCACATCGAGCTAACGTTACGCAACAGTTTCTTCGTGATAACAACTTTGAAGTGATTCCCCATGCTCCCTACTCACCTGACCTGGCTCCTAGTGACTTTTGGCTTTTTCCAACAATGAAAGACACTCTCCGTGGCCGCACATTCACCAGCCGTGCTGCTATTGCCTCAGCGATTTTCCTGTGGTCAAAACAGACTCCTAAAGAAGCCTTCGCCGCTGCCATGTAATCACGGCGTCAGCGTTGTGAAAAATGTGTACGTCTGCAGGGCGATTACGTCGAGAAGTAACGCCAGTTTCATCGATTTCGGGTGAGTAGTTAATTAGAAAAAAAATCGGAGGCCTTAGAACTTGAATGCACCTCGTAGATACAACGACGATCAACGTCTGCGAACGAACATCGGCCGGATTAATGTTGAACACACAAGAACAAGTGGAGATTGCTATGAAATAATGAGAGTATATCTCGTCCGTATTATTACTTCGCTACACATTATCACTTTTGAAATACACTCACGGCATTACGACAACAGCGTGGTACCGAGCACTTCCAGGTCACAGTGCGAGCACTAGAAATCATACAAAAGGTGCCATCAATTCAGGGCATTCATTTGGACCACATTGTGCGCAGAGGAAAGGGAAAGTGGAGTGAAGGACCTTGTTGGTAGGCTAACAGCTAATCGAAGACTGTAGATACGGAGCCTTACAAGCTGTACAAAAATTAACTTTGTGCTTCTAACTGTGTAATACAGTACTGGAGAGACAGCAAGTCTCGCATTATTAGTATGTAGAGTTATATTTGATCTATGACTTCCATGTTTCACTGTGGGACGAAGCCACTGCGAGCCACTATTGATGCCAGCGAGTCCAGAGTGTAAACGAGGACAAAAGTCACTCCTCACTTTGTATCGGCAGGACCTGATCAGTTTTATCTGCATGGCAATGGTGGCGCGATTCAAAAGAGTGTGTCTGGGAGAGTGACGATCGCTTGGGCTGTTCTTGAGTTCGCATCGCATATATACACCACCATAAATACCACTTCCAGCCAATATACTTAGTATTAAAGCACTCATTGTTTTAGGAACATTTTTTTTTTCATATTTTGAATGGACCCATATGCCAATTCGTGATGATACCAATGCACAATATTCTTTGGGAGTAGCGTCAGTGTAGTCATAGCTGCTACACACCATAGCCAGAAAGGCGTATTAGCAACATAATTAACAGAATATGACAAACAGACGATATCGGAGAGAAATCAGTCATCGTTACTTCTGTAATCATCATCAACCTTCAGTGCCCAGAAAAGCATTAATCCTGTGGAGCAAAAGTCCACTACTTTGGACAGCTATCAGTGGTAGCTTCTTTGGAGTCTCGAATCAGTCCTGTGGCTGCAAATGTACACAGTCCACTGCCATTGGGAGCCCCTACTGATGCTGCGTCCGGTATGGATCTTCAGCCTCATGACTGATTGGGAAAGCCAGAGAACTGACCTTTAAAGGCCGTCGACTGCAGTAAAAATAATGCACCACAGTGTTAATCAGCCCAGGTGAAATGCTGTTTATTATATTTAGTGGTGTTAATTTCGGGAAAATACAACCACGAAAAAAAACAATATGGCAGTTTTCTGTCGAGGTGGAGGTCCTAATATTTGTGATATACAAACGGTACATCATAAGGTGTCCTCCTGGATATTTTAACATACGGAGAAGAAGTCAGATGCTTGCCTCATTCTTTTTACTATAACAACATGCAAAAAGGCAACCACATAAGCGTGAACCATTTATGATATGTTGTTTCTACATTATGAGAAGTGGCAGTTTTGTTTGTAACATTTGCCACAAAAAGCGACTTTGGACACTTTAACACAATGGTGATATGTAATTCTTTGGTTATCAGAGATTGTATTAGGAGCAGATGATGTCACTCTCGTACTGCCGCGAGAAGGAGTTAGTTGTCGGAGCTTGGTGAGTTGAAAGCGCGGATGGCGGTCATGCTGGAGAAAGGATGATTTTTTGAGTCGCTTTCTGGTGTGACTATTCATTTCAAATGAGGTAATATGGAAAATATTCTTATTTGCTGCAGTACTATTTGCAACACTAATGTAAGCTGCTTTGGGTCACATTCCACCTTACACGAATTTTCTTAATGCAGAACCTGACTTCCGATCAAAAGTGTACAGTTTGGTATCCATTCCAAAAGCATCAGTGATTTGTTCAGAGTTTTCATAACTATCCTTTACCCTCACCTTTCGGTTAGACATATTTCCGAAGAAAAGTTCAAAAAGAAAATTTCATGTTACTTAAATTTTTACGGTTCCTTAGTTTTTATGTGGTTCAGTTTTATTGTTTGCGACAATGCTTAAGGAAGACTCTAGTTCTCATGTTGATATAATTCAAATTCTGTGTGTTTAGAAATGTCAATACAGTTTGAGAATGAAAGAAAAACCATTTCATGTATTTGCTGTCAATTCGTTAAGCCTTTCTCAGTCTTAAAATAACAGTTAACATAATTTTGCTGACACACCTTGCCCTATTGCGTGATCAGCAGCGTTTTCCACTGCACCGGTAAGAATGAGCACAGGGGTTAAGACGGACTTTGCGAGGAAGATTTAGGAAACTGAATCCATCAATAAATCTTCTATATAATTCAGAAGTTATTTTTGTTACAACGTGCAGATTTAGCCAAAGACATTTGGTCTTTGTAGTTTGATTGTTGCTGAGGAAATCTTCCAGCGTGTTGAAGATAGATTCTGTACACATTTAGTTATTAATTATTTGTAGATAGTCAAATTCAATTAAATATAAATAAGTATAACATAATGAATCAAATTTGTGTACTGAATGTTTACATTTAAAAGTAGAATAGTTACGGGACTTGTAAGTCACGATGTTTTGGCAACAGTGTTATTAGAGCTTAGAACTCTCTCTTCTGCATTCCGAATACGACACGAGGTTACACCACGTAGTCACACAGACTAAGATAAGACCAAGAAAACTGACACATCCAGAAAACTTGGAAAGTTAACACAAATCGAATTTTGTCGTTTGTCGATGTTAGCAGTTTTTCCAGGTCACTGACATTCTGAAGACGCATAAAAATTGATAGTTTTGATTGTAATTTAGAGCACACTGAACCACTTGCGCTCGCGCGAGTGTTAGTGTGTGTTTTTGTGTGTATGTGTGGGTGGATGGAGGCGCTACAGTTCTACAGCCTTGGAAACTGCCATGAAGAACGAAATCTGCTATTTGGAACGCACAGACTTTTCTCTGACAGTTACAGAGAAGGAAAGGAGAAATAGCAGCCCTTAATAATTTTCTATAATCTGTGGATTTCAGAACGTACTGTGAAACTTACGAGATTTTCAAGGCCAGAAAATATTAACTAATGGTTCGTAGATTTTTTGAGTTACTTCAGAATATTCCTGATAAAAACCAAAGTGAATTATCTCAAAATGGTAGAGCCACTGGCGATAGATGCAGTGATCAGAGATCGTGATTGCTACTCCTGCGTATCGATTTCCGAAAGTTTCGCTATCTTAGGTGACCTCTTTCATGAACTATGTGATTCCCTTTAAATACGGATAGAAGAACAAAAATGGAGCGTTCAGCGATGCATTACACTTACCAACAGAGAAGAACTTTTTAAATGCGTCCTCTTTGGGGTAAGAGATATCAAAATCAAGTCTCTGAAATGTCAATCGCAAATGTCATTTTATTCAAAATGTAGGGACTGATGTCAATAATAACATTACAGTAACGTAGAGGGTGTTATTGTTCGTATCGTGACAAATTCTTGTTAGGTCCATCACTTATAATTTTCGCTGCGGATGTGTCCTAAGTATACACTTTTGAGAGGAAGTAACATGTTTATCTGTAAGATTAATAATGAATACCGACATTGGCCCATAATTCGGATGGGATATTGTTCTGCTTCTGCCTTTATGATTCACTGTTCTGATTGCTTATGTTAATATGACAGACACAGAAATATTAGAAACTTCAATTTTAGTACGCAGGTTTTATAGGTCACTATGTCATAGAAATATATCAAATTTATAACAGAAATTTTTTCCTGGTCTTTTCCCTTAAATTATAGTATCTTAGCTGTGTCGAGTGAAGAGTATGCTCAGAAGCATTTATCCAACATATCGTAAACAAGTAGGGCTACTGGGAAATCTGTGGAAGACCAAGGTGAGTCCAATCATGTTCTTGTCGTAACAGTCACAGGTGAAGAGTAAATACAGAACCTCATGGGCTCACACTAAGGACTGAGAGTAAAGTGAAGACAGACGGAATTAATGACAAGTAGTATAAATGAGATTAGCGATAAACTGAACATCAGATGTCGTGACTATGAATTGGACGGTGCTGAGGAAAACTGCTATCTTTGGATCAAAATAATAAATGATGGACAAAACAAGATAGACATAAGAAACAGACTAGCACGGCCAAAGAGAGCATTCTTGAGCAAAACAAGACAGTTAGTGTCAAGTACTGGCCCATATTTATGGAAGTAAATTCTGAAATTATACACTCGGTACCGACAGCTATTCGTCACGAGTTGCACTGGCTTGAATTCCCGTTGCAACGCGACGTTGTGAGCAGCGTGGCTGTGGCGCTGCCTTGGTGCAGCTGCCTTTTACCGGGCACGTCGGTGGAGCGTCCTTCTGCACTGAGCCTTCGGCCTGGAAGTACCAAGCAGTCACCTGTCTTTCCATGCAGGACGCTGCAAGCCGTACCGC
Organism: Schistocerca cancellata; assembly: GCF_023864275.1. NCBI lineage: Eukaryota > Metazoa > Arthropoda > Insecta > Orthoptera > Acrididae > Schistocerca > Schistocerca cancellata. The sequence goes on from NC_064633.1 coordinate 426,723,866, forward strand.
TGCATAGCGGTTGCTTGGTCGGTATCGGGAACTGTGGCGGATACCATCAACCCTTAATGTTATTTTGTGCACTACTTGGGCCGACGGTGGAGAAACCTTGGGAGTTCCATTTCGGCGGATACTGCATGGGGCGTCTGGTGTTTCCATGCGACTGCTGCTGCGGGCTACTGTACGGGAATATGAGCTGATGGTATATTTGTGTAAGTCACATTTACTAAGTTGTAGTTGCCTAAGGTTTACTGAGAGTGACCCGTTTCGAAGAATAAGAACAGTGTAAACTTGTCTTATACGCTGAGGTGACCAAAGTCATGGGATAGCGATATGTAGAAATACGGATGACAGTATTATCTCGTAAACATGGAATAAAAGGGCAGTGCATTGGCGAAAGTGTTTGTATTCAGGTGAATCGTGTGAAAAGGTTTACGACTGGAACTGACTGATTTTGAACCCTGAATGGTAGCTGAAGCTAGACGCATGAGACATTCCATTTCGGAAACCATTAGGCAGTTCAATGTTACGCGATCCACAGTGTCAAGAGTGTGCCGAGAATACCAGATTTCTGGCATTACTTCTCAACACTTTGACAACGCAGTGGCCGACCGCCTTCACTTAACGATCGAGAGCAGCAGCGTTTGCATAGAGTTGTCAGTGCTAACAGACAAGCAACACTGCGTGAAGCACCTGCAGAAATCAATACAAGACGTACGACGAACATATCCGTTAGGATACGATGGTGAAATTTTTACGTTAAGGAGCCATGGCAGCGGACAAACGTCACGTGTGCACTTGCTAACAGAACGTCATCGCTTGCAGCGCCTTTCGTGGGCTTGCGACGGAATCGGATGTATCCCAGACGACTGGAGAACAGTGGCCTTGTCAGGTGAGTATCGATTTCAATTGGTTACGAGCTGATGGTAGCGTACGAGTGTGGCGCAGACCCCACATGACCATGGAGGCAAGTTGTCAACAAGGCACTTTGCAAGCTGGTGGTGACTTTGTCTACATGGAGTGGACAGCGTGTTCTGCTCCAACTGAACTGACAGTTCACTGGAAATGGTTATCTTCAGCTTCTTGGAGACCATTCGCTGTCATTCATGGACTTAATGTTCCTGAATACCAAGGGAATTGTCACCTGGCCGCATTTGTTCACGATTCTGGACAATACGAGCGAATGCTTTGGCCACTCACATCGTCCCTCGCGAATCCCATCGAACATTTGTGGGACGTGATAGAGAGGTCAGTTCGCTCACAAAATCCTGCAACGGCAACGCTTTCGCAAATATGGACGGCTATAGAGGCAGCATAGCTTGATATTTCTGACGGGGACTTCCAACGGTATGTTAAGATCATGCCACGTTGAGTTGCTGCATTACACAGGGCAAAAGGAGGGGCGACACGATATTAGGAGGTATACCATGACTTTCATCACTTCACTGTCGATAAATGCAGTGATTTGGGTCTCTGTTTGAAGTAATTGATGGACATGAAAAATATCATGTTGTTCGTTGTTTGAGTGTATTGCAGTAGTCAAAATGTTTCACAGTTGGAAGGGGCATATTGTTTACGATTGTTGATATTCCTCCCAGCTTGACGACCAAGTCATTAACTTACACCTGACTGTTAACTGGAATTAAGAGATTAGTCCCTGCTTTTCTAGAAATGTGTGGGAAGCCATTTGTAGCATTTTATTACATGTCTATGGCCTCATTTGTACATTACATTTACTGGAGGCTTTTGGGATTCGAAACTCTCTAACAGTGATGGTACTGCTCGCTGCACTGAGACAAATTGGATAGTTAACACTCTATCAACAACGCTCTGAGTGTCAAAATGGAAATTTTTTTAGCTGATCCTTGAAAAGAAGAAAACAGCTAGCAGCCACTGTAAATGATGCTATTCATTTACAAGAAATCGGTGTTACCAGTTTCTAACAGAGGGTTTCAGGTTCAGACAGTTTTTAACGTTTTTGTGTACTTTAGTTATTTTTTTTCGACAACTGAAGTAGTGGACCAAGGTCGGCACCAACGAGTTTTTTCTATGTGGGTTGTGAGCATCAGGGGCAGGTATGCACTCAGGGGAAAGCCTACCGTTCTCCTTTGATTGACAGGTCGTTAACATATTGTTCTCCTTTGATTTACAAGCCATTAACCTATTGTTCTCCTTTGATTGAAAGGCACTTAACCTATTGATCTGCTAAAAGGATCCTTCTTTTTGATTGACAGATCCTGAAACTATTGTTCCCCCATCCCCTTCCCCTCCCCTCCACTACTCAAGAAACCTCCAACCCCCCCCCCCCCCCCCCCTCCTGCTGCTGCTGCAGATACACTTTCAGGTCTGAGTTATTGGAGTAGCCTCTCTCACTCTTATCAATTTGATTGAGTACTTAATTAAACTGATCAATTAATTAACCCCTCCTCCTCTGGTAAATGCCTCATCCATCTCCCTCCCCATCACCCTCAACCCTCTCCCCCCCCTCCCCTTCCTGGATATTGGCGGCTTTGTGGTGGAGAGGAAAGATCTTACAAAGGTAAATTCCGGGGTATGTTGTTTTACTTGTAAAAAAATCAGTTTGCAGGGGTTGAATTTCTCTGGTTGAACATTCTCTGCTGTTTGGAAAGATGCAGGTCTTGTAAGAAGTAATTAAATCGATCGCTCAAGGAATGCCATCATTAAACACACATCACATGTAATTCACAGTTAAAAATCTTTCGATTGTGAAGCACGCACTGCCCACCATCCCACTGGACCGCATGAAATGGCACTGCACACACTGCCACGAGTCAGTATGCATTGGCGGCTCCTGCGAAGTGACGATGGGGCCTTCAGCTGCCGAAACATGTGCAGTGTCAGTTCGAGTCCCGCAAGGATGAGGCGGTGGCATCTCTTCATACATGACACCTGAGAAATACCTGCTGAAGCACGTGTTCATCTATGCACCATTGCTGGGGCAATGACGCATAGCTGCGGGTCCAGTGCTGAGAGAGATGCTTGCATAGTAGCTCATCCTCTCAGACACTGCTGAACGGTTATCAATCTTATTCTGACATCACATGTCTATGTAAATAACAGCCAAGTCTCCCTCTGGATGCAGTATAGAAATCGGTTGCAATGCTTCCCAGAATAATACAGGGTGCATTCTCTCTAGTGATCCTAATGGGACAGCCACCTCACATGTGAGATGCCGTCGACCGCATACATTTTTACCCGGCCACCATGCGTACCAGCTGGCCCAGTGCAGCTCTAATTTCCAAGTGAGAGATATCTGTCTAGTGACTCACCTGCGCAGGGTCCCTAAAAGGTTCTCAGTGTTATACTGATGTCTCATGTCTATGTAAATAACAGCTAAGTCTCCCTCTGGACCTGCTATAGATATCTTTTGCAATGCTTCCCAAAGTAATACAGGATGCATTTTTCCGCAAGATCCTCAAGGGACAGCCTGACCATTACGTATCAGCCCCTTCTCGGGATTCGTAAAGTGTTGCAGAAATAGTTGTTGTTATTGTTATGTGGTCTTCAGTCCAGAGACTGGTTTGATGCAGCTCTCCATGCTACTCTATCCTGTCCAAGCTTCTTCATCTCCCAGTACCTGCTGCAACCTACATCCTTCCGAATCTGTTTAGTGTATTCATCTCTTGGTCTCTCTCTACGATTTTTATCCTCCACGATGCCCTCCAATACTAAATTGGTGATCCCTTGATGCCTCAGAATATGTTCTACCAACCAATCCCTTGTTCTAGTCAAGTTGTGCCACAAATTTCTCTTCTCTCCAACTCTATTCAGTACCTCCTCATTAGTTATGTGATCTACCCATCTAATCTTCAGCATCAGAAATAGTTAACAGCCTCATTTGTTGTTGTAGTATGAGCTTTCATAATGAGTCAGCTTGCTGCATGGAAATTCTTGTCCTAACAGGACCTGTTTATGAATATAGCCCTGAAAAACACCGAATGCATTCTTCCTGATGATCCTAATGGGATAGCTCGTCCGTTCCTGAATATACCTGTCAAACTGCTGCTGCTGCCGGTGTGGGAGCACTGTCCGCCATTGTTTTCTGCGGAAGAGACTTGCAGTGGCAAAACTATTTTGTACAGATCGCCATATTGCACAGACAGTTAAACCCCACAAAAGTGGTCCACAGATCATCAGATACATCCCAAGTACTCACCGTCCCACAGTGCAGTGCCAACGGAGGAAATTGGAGCCATAAATGCAGCCCATGACCACAGCTGTGGAAGCACGTGTCAGCCAGAGAGAGGAAAGCCAGCCATGGATGACCCCCACCCTGGAGAATCAGAGTGGTAGGAGTTCAAAAACTGTCAATACTCCCAGTGCAAACACTCATCATATTGAGTCTTCTCAAATTTCCGCAGAGTATACACGTGACACATGCAGTTCTGAAGGCAACTCAATGCAAACTGGGTATTAGTTCACTATTTATCCATCCAGGGGGAGCTGGGAGCCGAATCGTCGTAGGTCAGAATCTTTCTCAGACTCTCTGAACCGGAGTGCAAAGGATGGGCAAGCACCAGCTCGGAACAAAGGCGTCCTCTGAGATGCTGTTTCCAGCCCCACCTGCTTGCTTGCTGCTGTGAATTCTATGGCCATCTCCAGACTCACAAAAATATTTGGAACCAGGCACTTACTTATCAGTGTAACTACAAATAAATATTAGGATTGCTGCTGCAATCTTACACTGACCAAAGTACTGGAAATATGATTCTCCTTACAGCTATCGATGTGCTGAATCTGTACTTCCCTCGCGACGGGACACATAGTAGTGACCACCAGATACTTATACTATGAAGACTGTTGTACAAAGGCTACAAATAAAAACGCGGTTTGTGAAGAAATTGGCACTTACACCCAAACCTTCTGAGGTCAGACACTCAGATCGATACGAAACGTTGTATGTCGATAGAATGTCAACAAAGACTCCGATTTCGTTCGTTCTATGTGCTGTCGTCAAGTAGAACGGGCATAAACATTAACTGAAAGTAACACCAGAACTATGGAGCACAGGAAAAGCATAGCTATTAGTAACTAATATATATAGTTTTCGTGTGGTAGTTGATGGAGCGATAGACAGTCGTATCAAGGGTCCTGGGTTCATATCCCAATGATCACAATTTTTTAGCTGTGTTATGTGTGAATGTGTCATATAGGACTATTAATAGTTCTGCACATGTGATGCAATTTTTTCTTTATTCTACTGTTCCGATTGTTTATATTTATATTGTTTATATTTATTCCGTGAAACTACAGATGCAGTTGCTGCTTCATCACGAATTGTGTCTGTTCTGTGGTACATGTCAGACAGAACACCACATCTATCTATCCACATGCACTCTATAGGTTTGCTACTTTTAACTAACGAAGCGAAAGCAGATTGCCATCAGCACATTGCTACAAACTCCGAAAAGTCCTTTTACGTCTCAGAAAAATGTTCTCCTATATCACAATTTCACGCATAAACAGTTAAAACAAATTGTCATCAGTGGAGTTTGAAAGCGGAACCTTTGACACAATGATCTCATGTTCTACCAAGTCAGCCACGTGAAACCTACGAAATCATCACTCACAGAATTGCCTTTCCTATGTTCCATAGTTCTGGTGCTACTTTTAATTACCGTTTAAGCATTTTATATTGGACGTCGGCAAACAGCTCGAACTAAATCGGTGTTTTCATTGATTATGTACATACAACGTTTGGTACCGATCTGAGAGTCCGACATCTGGAGGTTTCAGTGTTCGAACGATCTTCATACGGTCCAAGCACCACAGCCAAGCGATTGTCCTCTACAGTACTCACTCGCGTGTTGCTTATTGATATCGATAGATGCTGACAACTATTACTCGAAAAAGTACCCGTTTTCAGACGAAACAACGTTCCACTTTGCTGGAAAAAATGAATAGCTACAGAGTTATGATTGGGGGCTCCGAAAAGCCCCGAATCTTAATATTTGGTGAGGTATAATGCACGATCGGATGATGAGCACGTGGTAGAACAATTCCTACTACATCAAATCGAGAAGATGCCGCTGTTAATCATCTTCCATCCAGTTGATGCGCCCACACATTGAAATTTGAACCTGAGGGGGTTGTGCTGGAGGACACACTCTTTGAGGGGTGAATGGGTCATGAGGTTCCCATAGGACGGCCCACGCAGTTTACCTATGTCACATCCTTAGACATATTCATGTGTGATGGAGGAGAAGTGACGCAGTGATTAGCACAACGAAGTCGCATTTGGGAGGACGACGGTTCTAATCTGGGTCTGACCATCCAGATTTAAGTTCTTCATGACTTCCCCAAATCGCTCCATGCAAAATGCTGGGATGGTTCCCTGGCACGGCCGATTTCCGTCACCGTCCTTATAACTATCCGGGCTGTGCTCCACCTCTAACGACCATGTTTGCCGATGGGGCGTTAAACAAGCCTCTTTCTTCTTTCCTTCCTGCTTTTTGTGGGATTAAGTGAAGGATCACAACACCAGTCAATGATAATGCTACCTTTCGTGTAGGAATCAATGAAGCCATCAGAACTGTTGATGCTGCTTTCATGACCTTAGGAAACTTAATAACTTCAACTGTACGTCAGATCAGAAAATGGCAATAAATATGACTAGAAGCGGACATTGGCTTTCATGTGCACGGAACAAACGGGTGACAAACAGGGTGATATAAGGAGTTCAAAGGCAACTGAAAACTGCTTGCTTCTCAGCGGGTGACGAGACACAGTTGACAGTTCGCGAAGGTGACGAGGGCCATGATCACAGGCGTTGGTGGTAACTTAATGGAGGAATTTCTAGTGGAAGTTGGAATACCAGTCAAACATTAAGACGATCACATCACGAGGAAAGATAGCAACGGAATACTCCCCACATGTATTGCAGAGGGCCATGTGCACCCAGAATCAATGAAGAAAGGGATAAAGTTCAGACATCTCAATAAACAAATGTGTTGGTTTGAACAATAAATAAATTAACAGAATGTAACAACTTGTTACTACAGCGGATCAGTCCTGCCAACTCTGCGTGAATTACCAATCTCAACACTCATCCCAAGCAATGAGAGCTTTTTTCTCTCATCTCTGCTTCAAAGGTTGATAAAAAAGGTAACTAAACTCATATTGTCGTTAACGTCCTGACTGCAGCACGCAGATAACACAGAAGAAAAAATAAAAATACCTGTGCTGGGACGCGTCACTGCAATGTTTACCCATTTATGGGCAGAACTTGAATATCGAAAAAAAAAAAAAAAAAGAAATGGCTCTGAGCCCTATGGGATTTAACATCTATGGTCATCAGTCAGCTAGAACTTAGAACTACTTAAACCTAACTAACCTAAGGACATCACACAACACCCAATACTTGAATATCGGCTTGATGTTTTATGAGTGACGAGTGGAGCATACAATGAAATTTCGGCACAACTGAAAAATATTTTAAGGCCAACTAAACGTTTTACAACAAGCAGCGATGTTCTATTCCTAGTACTTTCGAAGTTATGACTTTTTGAAAGGATACTTGGGTTTATGGGCACCTTTTACACAATTTACGATCCCCTACAGTCTTTGTGGTTTTGTCCCTAATGTCTTGTGACAGTGTATATGACGCGTGTGGAGTATTAGTTACAGTCAGATGAAGAACTTGAGGACGATTGAAGTTACCCATTAAATAATTTCTCGCGGATACCTGGACTCCGTTTTGGTCTGAGCCTTGCGACTAATGGCAACTCTCCAGCGCACCTGAATTTGCCTGAGCGGTCGGAGCACTTTGCATCATTAAACGCTCCCAGGTAGAACGGAGACTTGTGACTGGAATATACTTGCTAACCGGGGGGGGGGGGGGGGGGGATAGGAGGGACGCCGGCACGGGAGGGCAGTCGTAAATCTCGCCGATGGCTGCAGAGAAACTCGACGGCGGCAGTGCGCGTAAAAATCGAGTGGGACGCCGGCGGAGGCGGTCGGCGTGGGAGTGAACCGCGCTTCTCGCGGGAGACGCCGAGTTTTACAGCCGCGGGGCGCGCCCAAGTTACCGCCGCTGCGCTGCCGCCCCCCACACTCCTTAACGCCCGAGGCTCTCCAGGGAGACACAGGGATGTGGACGGATCGCTCAGGATTACGAGGGCGGCGAGGCCACGGGTCGCTTCCAAGTCCACCAAGTACGGCCACACTGCCCCGTCGCTCACCAACCTGGCCCCTCTATGTTATAATCTGGAGACGTTATTTCCAAATCATTATTGAACAGTCCCACTCTTCCGACTGTTTAATAACTACAGGACTATAAAAAACTTTAAGCCTTAAAGCTAATAAGAATATACAAGGTGAGTCACTAACTATTGCCACCTAGAAGAACTCCGAAAGTATGATAGGAGCTGAAACTTTTGTGGGACAGATGTTTCATGGAACAATGGGGGCCATAATATGACGTTGGTTTTTTGTTGCTATGTGGGGTCACGCAGAGATATGAAGGTCAACTTTGTTTTTTTAAAAGGGATGCTATAGTTTGCTACTTATTTTATGATAGCGGCTATCGAGACGAATCCAATGATGTGTAACAGTAAGGTCTTTGAAAGTCAACGAAAGTCAAAAAGGTGGCATGAACGTCCATTTACAGAAAGTGTTCGAAGTGATGACCATTGGTATCAATGCAGTGCTGCAATCTTCTTATCATGGACTGAGACCCCTCATCAATGCGGCACTTATCGAAGCACTTGCTCTGTTACTACTATCTCGTATATCGTGTAAATAGTAAATATTCGTCGAATATGGCGTATCTATCTAACGTACCATTGACAGTTAAACACCATTCGACGGTTTTGCTATAGGAACGGTAAGAATAGTATCGTCAAATTAAGCGAATGTGAATGATGTATTCCTTCTAAAAACAAGTCGATATGCTTCTCATTTACGGAGAACGCCAACGAAATTCAGTGAGAGCTAGAGACTTATACGCCGAAAGATATCCTCAACTTACTCACCCTATACGCCGTTTATTTAAATATTTGTATGATAAATTAAGAACAACTGGATCATTAACATATCGGATACATATCTGGCAAAAGAAAGTTACTAACGAGGAAACGGAAATTGGTACTCTTGCCACTGTGGTTCGAGATCCTTGTCTTAGTTCGTGTCAAATCGTAAGGGAATCTGGCATGAGCCAGAGTAGTGTTGTTCGTGCTCTGCATCACCTTGAATATCATCCTTATCATATCAGTCTCCACCAAGAATTAACTGGTAGTGATTGTACGCGTCGCATTGACTTCTGCCGATGGGCTCAACTTCAGATTCAGAAGCGTGCCACATTTGTTGATTTGATTTTATTTACTGACGAGGCTACATTCACGAACCATGGAAAAGTTAATTTGCATAACCTACATTATTGGGCAACTGAAAATCCATGTCGGCTGCGGCAAGTTGCACACCAAAAACCGTGGTCGGTGATTGTATGGTGTGGGATTCTGGAGGACAGAATTATAGGCCTCTATTTCATCGAAGGAAATCTTAATGGTAGGAAGTACACCGCATTCCTGCAAGAAACAATAGTTCTGTTATTGGAAGAAACAGCTTTAGGAACAAGGAACAGAATGTGGTATCAACACGATGGGTGTCCGGCACATTTTTCGCTGATGGCTAGAAATGAGTTGCAGAGACAATTCCCAAATCGTTGGAATGGACGCGGAGGAGATGTGTCGTGGCCGGTTTGTTCGTCAGACTTGACGCCTCTGGATTTTTCTTGTGGGGATTCGTAAAAGACATTGTTTATAAAGACGTTCCAACTACTCCTGAAGGTATGCGAGTGAGAATTGTCAGGGCATGTGCTTCGATAAGTGTCCATATGGTAAGGAATACCACTCAATCCATGATTAGAGGTTTGCAGCACTGCATTGGTACCAAAGGTCACCACTTCGAATACCTTCTGTAAATGGACATTCATGCCACCATTGTGATCTTCATTGACCTTCAAAGACCTTACTGTTACACATCATTGGATTCGTCTGGGTAGCCGCTATCAGAAAATAATTACCAAACTATAGCATCCCATTTAAAATAACAAAGTTGACCTTCATATCTCTGACGCGACCCCACCTAGCAACAAAAAACCAACGTCATATTATGGCCTCCTATATTCCATGCAACTTTTGTCCCACAAACTTTTCAACTCCTTTCATACTTTCGAAGTTATTCTAGGTGACAATAGTTAATGACTCACCATGTATACAGGGTGGTCCATTGCTAGTGACTGGGCCAAAAATCTCACGAAAGAAGCATCGAACGAAAAAACTACAAAGACCGAAACTCGTCTAGCTTGAACGGGGAAACCAGATGGCGCTATGGTTGGCCCGCTAGATGGCGCTGTCATAGGTCAAACGGATGTCAACTGCGTTTTTTTTAAAATAGGAACCCCCATTTTTATTACATATTCGTGCAGTACGTAAAGAAATATGAATGTTTTAATTGGACCACGTTTTTCGCTGTAATAGTCACAAACGTATAAGTACGTGGTATCACGTACCATTCCGTCAGTGCGAACGGTATTTGCTTCATGATACATTACCCGTGTTAAAATGGACCGTTTACCAACTGCGGAAAAGGTCGATATCGTGTTGATGTATGGCTATTGTGATCAAAATGTCCAACGGGCGTGTGCTATGTATGCTGCTCGGTATCCTGCACTACACCTTCCAAGTGTCCGGACCGTTCGCCGGATAGTTATGTTATTTAAAGAAACAGGAAGTGTTCAGCCACATGTGAAAAGTCAACCAAGACCTGCAACAAATGATGATGCCCAAGCGAGTGTTTTAGCTGCTGTCGCAGCTAATCCACACATCAATAGCAGACAAATTGCGCGAGAATCTGGAATCTCAAAAACGACGGTGTTGAGAATGCTACATCAACATCGATTGCGCTCGTACCATATTTCTATGCACTAGGAATTGCATGGCGATGACTTTGAACGTCTTGTACAGATCTGCCACTGGGCACAATAGAAATTACGGGACGATGACAGATTTTTTGCACGCGTTCTATTTAGCGACGAAGCGTCATTCACCAACAGCGGTAACGTAAATCGGCAGTAATATGCACTATTGGGCAACGGCTGCGACAAGTGGAACATCAGCGACCTTGGCGGGTTAATATATGGTGCGGCATTACGGGAGGAAGGATAATTTGCTCCCATTTTATCGATGGCAGTCTAAATGGTACAATGTATGCTGATTTCCTACGTAATGTTCTACCGATGTTACTTCAAGATGTGTCAGTGCATGACAGAATGACGATATACTTCCAACGTGACGGATGTCCGGCACGTAGCTCGCGTGCGGTTGAAGCGGTATTGAATATCACATTTCATGACAGGTGGATTGGTCGTCGAAGCACCATACCATGACCCGCACATTCACCGGATTTGACGTCCCCGGATTTCTTTCTGTGGGGAAAGTTGAAGGATATTTGCTATCGTGATCTACCGACAACTCCTGACAACATAAGCCAATGCATGTGCGAACATTACGGAAGGCGAACTACTCGTTGTTGAGAGGAATGTCGTTACACGTATTGCCAAATTGAGGTTGACAGACATCATTTTGAGCATTTATTGTATTAATGTGGTATTTACAGATAATCACGCTGTAACAGCATGCGTTCTCAGAAATGACAAGTTCTCAAAGGTACATGTATCACATTGGAACAACCGACATAAAATGTTCAAGCGTACCTACGTTCTGTATTTTAATTTAAAAAACTTACCTGTTACCAGCTGTTCGTCTAAAATTGTGAGCCATATGTTTGTGATTATTACAGCGCCATCTATCCCAAAGCGAAAAAAGTGGTCCAACTAAAACATTCATATTTCTTTACGTACTACACGAATATGTAATAAAAATGGGGGTTCTTATTTTAAAAAAAAGCGCAGTTGATATCCGTTTGACCTATGGCAGCGCCATCTAGCGGGCCAACCATAGCGCCATCTGGTTTGCCCCTTCAACTGGTTCAAGTGGCTCTGAGCACTATGGGACTTAATTTCTGAGGTCATCAGCCCCTTAGAACTTAGAACTACTTAAACCCAATGTGGTATGCATACTGTAAGACCTTCGGTACACACACCATCAGATTATTTGACTTGTCGCTCTATGCGAGTGTCAGCAATATGTCTCGTGGTCTTATCGTGGCGTGTTTATTTCTGCCGTTAGGTCAGACGATAGAAATGCTACTTGCACGCTTAGAGTAGCAGATTGACGGTGACCAACTTTAAACAGAACTTGATTAATTTCCACACACATTTATTAAAATAATAACAAGCCTAAAAACTACTTAACTTGGTTCTGGATGCTATTTACAATTGACAATCGGATGTTTCTTTGGTCTTGGTACGTTAACCTTATTCTCACATATCTCTGATACTTGACAAATTGTCAGTTCATTTATCTTCATGGCTATGTACAGGAATATGGCAATCTCATTAGGCGCAGACTGAAACTTGACTATAGACTGGTGACAGACAAATGCAGACTAATGCAGACTGACTAATTGGAGGTCTGTACCACAGAGTAGAAATATCTCTGGAGTGAGCATTGCGTCCTGCGCATATTGTCAACATTACACTGGAATTGTAACGTGATCTAGGGACGACCTCGATTGTTTAGCGCCAATTCGCGTCCGCCATCAGGTAAAGTCACGTCTCGTCACATAACACCAAAACATTCTACAATACCTTTAGAATGGAGGTATTTGCACAGGTCGTCAACGGAACGCCACGTCATTTCACGGTACGTTAAGGTATCTCGGGAAGAAAATTTTAACGGTAGCAGTCCGTTAACATCTTAAGTTAACCTATTTTTACCGCGCTCATTCTCCTTATAATAGTGGATTTTGTACTGTTCTATCTTCATAATCTTTATTTTATAATAGAGCTTTGTTTTAGTGACAAATTGGAGATGTTCCATGACGACTGGGATATTTTTTCCACTTTCTTACACAACCGAGATCGTATATCTCAAGGCGAAAAGTTATTTAGGTTTTACGATAACACAACGGCGCTGACGCCCACAATGTATATGTTTAAGAACATAAGCAGACGAAGCAAATTCCACCATATGACATTTTAAGCAAAAAAGTCAGCTTTATTGAAGGAGTAAAATACATTTGTTTATGACGTTATTAATTACGTAAGAAAAAACATAATGAATAAGTTTAATAGGCTTCATTAATTCGTTTGACGCATTCTTTGATGTGTATGAATGTACATATTTTCCCTAGCAAATAATTGTCGATGTTTCGAAACGTTGTCTCACTTCTCAGTAATTTACCAAACATACTTGATCAAGAACATAGGTTATAAAGTTTGCTTTGGCCATTGACAAATTCTGTCGTTTTAGCTCCTCATTTCTGATACTATACTCCAACATTTTATGCATATTAGGGATGGTGACTCAAAACCCCAATTTCGCCGTTCAGTAATGTGTTAAGCGACTTGACGAGATGTGACATGCAAGACATTGTAAATACATGCTGACATAAAGCTTCTGTGACGTCATGCTCGTTCATTTTGCTCTTCAAAGCTAAGAGCCCAATTTATTTCAAATATCAGACGTAAACTGCAATGGTGCCTGCGAACGTCTATACTAAATCCACAGCACTTACGAAGGGAATCTGTCTTTACTAGCGATATGACAACATTCAAAATTTATGGGACAAATGTCGGACAAATCTACGGCGTCCCGAGATCACGTGACCATTGTGGATACGTATGTTGACAACAAAAAATCAATTCTGCGCTTCTGAATGCTCACTCCAGAGATATTTCTACTCTATGGTCTGTACACTCGTTATAATACCTCGAGCGTTCAGGTATCACTGCGCGAGTGTGATACGCGAGGAGAAAAGGTTCTACGTTAGCAGCAATCTCATTGGCTGCGTTACATATTAATACGCGGATCGGCGGAAGCAGAATTTGGTCCGTCTTTATGGCAGCGCCATCTCATAGTGCGGAGACGTACGAGCACCTGCGCTGTTGTGCTTAGCGTGGCGCGCTCTAGTGGGAAAGTTGTGTACGCGCTGACTACGCGGAACTATATACACAGCACCTAACTAACCTAAGGACATCAGAAACATCCATGCCCGAGGCAGGATTCGAACCTGCGACCGTAGCGGTCGCGCGGTTCCAGACTGTAGCGCCTAGAACCGCTCGGCCACTCCGCCTGTTTGCCCCTTTAAGCTAGACAAGTTTCGTTCTTTATAGTTTTTTCGTTTGACGCTTATTTCGTGAGATATTTGGCTCGGTCACGATCAATGGACCACCCTGTATAAGCTAACAATAAGTCACACATTCAAAAGGCACTTTATAATAATAAACAAAATATGAGAAAGACAATTTACGTGAAAATTCAGGAGAACTAAGATCATAACCCAGAACCATAAGTTTAACAAATCAACACCTTATTACAACCACATAATTACAAATGATGATCAAGAGTTATTGAAGAATCTGAGAAAAATTAAATTCTGATTCCTCTTGATTGCAGGAAAACGGGCGCAACAAGCCCCCGTAGAAAGATAATGCCAATAGTAGCCATCGTGAGACATGTAACATAAAATACACTTTCAGAACAGCTGGTTTTCTAAAACAGTGGAGACAACATATAACAGTACGATAACATTCATTAACATCCTTAAATAAAACCCACCCCAATGCTCAAGCCAACCATATTAATTGAAACAAAATTCTCTTGTAAATAAGTAAAGGATGAAACCCTTAAAAGAGACATTCAAATAATTTGAAAAATTTAACTCAAATGATACAAGGAAGATGGCAAAAACATTATTTAAACGTTTGTAAGAGCGAACGTGCGCCGGCCGCGGTGGTCTAGCGGTTCAGGCGCTCAGTCCGGAACCGCGGGACTGCTACGGTCGCAGGTTCGAGTCCTGCCTCGGGCATGGATGTGTGTGATGTCCTTAGGTTAGTTAGGTTTAAGTCGTTCTAAGTTCTAGGGGACTGATGACCACAGATGTTAAGTCCCATAGTGCTCAGAGCCATTTGAACCATTTGAACGAACGTGCAATAGACACCAACTTACGCACGATCATAAATTTTTGAACCTGACCTAAGTGGTGAGAATCTGTTTCACCAACTGAATATTAAAAAGGAAAACAAAGATTTCACAAAACAGCTGTTAAAGGAGAAAAAACTTTAAATGAAATTAATCACGCTGCAATTCACACAATTTGCAGTTTGCTCATATATATATATATATATATATATATATATATATACACTCCTGGAAATTGAAATAAGAACACCGTGAATTCATTGTCCCAGGAAGGGGAAACTTTATTGACACATTCCTGGGGTCAGATACATCACATGATCACACTGACAGAACCACAGGCACATAGACACAGGCAACAGAGCATGCACAATGTCGGCACTAGTACAGTGTATATCCACCTTTCGCAGCAATGCAGGCTGCTATTCTCCCATGGAGACGATCGTAGAGATGCTGGATGTAGTCCTGTGGAACGGCTTGCCATGCCATTTCCACCTGGCGCCTCAGTTGGACCAGCGTTCGTGCTGGACGTGCAGACCACGTGAGACGACGCTTCATCCAGTCCCAAACATGCTCAATGGGGGACAGATCCGGAGATCTTGTTGGCCAGGGTAGTTGACTTACACCTTCTAGAGCACGTTGGGTGGCACGGGATACATGCGGACGTGCATTGTCCTGTTGGAACAGCAAGTTCCCTTGCCGGTCTAGGAATGGTAGAACGATGGGTTCGATGACGGTTTGGATGTACCGTGCACTATTCATTGTCCCCTCGACGATCACCAGTGGTGTACGGCCAGTGTAGGAGATCGCTCCCCACACCATGATGCCGGGTGTTGGCCCTGTGTACCTCGGTCGTATGCAGTCCTGATTGTGGCGCTCACCTGCACGGCGCAAAACACGCATACGACCATCATTGGCACCAAGGCAGAAGCGACTCTCATCGCTGAAGACGACACGTCTCCATTCGTCCCTCCATTCACGCCTGTCGCGACACCACTGGAGGCGGGCTGCACGATGTTGGGGCGTGAGCGGAAGACGGCCTAACGGTGTGCGGGACCGTAGCCCAGCTTCATGGAGACGGTTGCGAATGGTCCTCGCCGATACCCCAGGAGCAACAGTGTCCCTAATTTGCTGGGAAGTGGCAGTGCGGTCCCCTACGGCACTGCGTAGGATCCTACGGTCTTGGCGTGCATCCGTGTGTCGCTGCGGTCCGGTCCCAGGTCGACGGGCACGTGCACCTTCCGCCGACCACTGGCGACAACATCGATGTACTGTGGAGACCTCACGCCCCACGTGTTGAGCAATTCGGCGGTACGTCCACCCGGCCTCCCGCATGCCCACTATACGCCCTCGCTCAAAGTCCGTCAACTGCACATACGGTTCACGTCCACGCTGTCGCGGCATGCTACCAGTGTTAAAGACTGCGATGGAGCTCCGTATGCCACGACAAACTGGCAGACACTGACGGCGGCGGTGCACAAATGCTGCGCAGCTAGCGCCATTCGACGGCCAACACCGCGGTTCCTGGTGTGTCCGCTGTGCCGTGCGTGTGATCATTGCTTGTACAGCCCTCTCGCAGTGTCCGGAGCAAGTATGGTGGGTCTGACACACCGGTGTCAATGTGTTCTTTTTTCCATTTCCAGGAGTATATATATATATATATATATACAGGGTGAGTCACCTAACATTACCGCTGGATATATTGCGTAAACCACATCAAATACTGACGAATCGATTCCATAGACCGAACGTGAGGAGAGGGGCTAGTGTAATTGGTTATTACAAACCATAAAAAATGCACGGAAGTATGTTTTTTAACACAAACCTACGTTTTTTTAAATGGAACCATGTTAGTTTTGTTAGCACATCTGAACATATAAACAAATACGTAATCAGTGCCGTTTGTTGCATTGTAAAATATTAATTACATCCGGAGATATTGTAACCTAAAGTTGACGCTTGAGTACCACTCCTCCACTGTTGGATCGCGTGTATCGGAGAGCACCGAATTACGTAGGGATCCAAAGGGAACGGTGATGGACCTTAGGTACAGAAGAGTCTGGAACAGCACATTACGTCCACATGCTAACACCTTTTTATTGGTCTTTTTCATTGACGCACATGTACATTACCATGAGGGGTGAGGTACACGTACACACGTGGTTTCCGTTTTCAATTACGGAGTGGAATATAGTGTGTCCCGACATGTCAGGCCAATAGATGTTCAATGTGGTGGCCATCATTTGCTGCACACAATTGCAATCTCTGGCGTAATGAATGTCGTACACGCCGCAGTCCATCTGGCGTAATATCGCCGCAGGCTGCCACAATACGTTGTTTCATATCCTCTGGGGTTGTAGGCACATCACGGTACACATTCTTCTTTAACGTACCCCACAGAAAGAAGTCCAGAGGTGTAAGATCAGGAGAACGGGCTGACCAATTTATGCGTCCTCCACGTCATGGTAATGTACATGGGCGTCAGTGTAAAAGACCAATAAAAAGGTGTTAGCATGTGGACCTAATGTGCTGTTCCAGTCTCTTCTGTACCTAAGGTCCATCACCGTTCCCTTTGGATCCCTACGTAATTCGGTGCTCTCCAATGCACACGATCGAACAGCGGAGGAGTAGTACTCAAGCGTCAACTTTAGGTTACAATATCTTCGGATGTAATTAAGATTTTACAATGCAACAAACGGCACTGATTACGTATTTGTTTATATGTTCAGATGTGCTAACAAAACTAACATGGTTCCATTTAAAAAAAACGTAGGTTTGTGTTAAAAAACATACTTCCGTGCATTTTTTTATGGTTTGTATTAAACAATTACACTAGCCCCTCTCCTCACGTTCGGCCTGTGGAATCGGTTCGTCAGTATTTGATGTGGTTGACGAAATATATCCAGCGGTAACGTTAGGTGACTCACCCTGTATATATATATATATATATATATATATATATATATATATATATATATATATATATATATATATACACTCCTGGAAATTGAAATAAGAACACCGTGAATTCATTGTCCCAGGAAGGGGAAACTTTATTGACACATTCCTGGGGTCAGATACATCACATGATCACACTGACAGAACCACAGGCACATAGACACAAGCAACAGAGCATGCACAATGTCGGCACTAGTACAGTGTATATCCACCTTTCGCAGCAATGCAGGCTGCTATTCTCCAATGGAGACGATCGTAGAGAAGCTGGATGTAGTCCTGTGGAACGGCTTGCCATGCCATTTCCACCTGGCGCCTCAGTTGGACCGGCGTTCGTGCTGGACGTGCAGACCGCGTGAGACGACGCTTCATCCAGTCCCAAACATGCTCAATGGGGGACAGATCCGGAGATCTTGCTGGCCAGGGTAGTTGACTTACACCTTCTAGAGCACGTTGGGTGGCACGGGATACATGCGGACGTCCTGTTGGAACAACAAGTTCCCTTGCCGGTCTAGGAATGGTAGAACGATGGGTTCGATGACGGTTTGGATGTACCGTGCACTATTCAGTGTCCCCTCGACGATCACCAGTGGTGTACGGCCAGTGTAGGAGATCGCTCCCCACACCATGATGCCGGGTGTTGGCCCTGTGTGCCTCGGTCGTATGCAGTCCTGATTGTGGCGCTCACCTGCACGGCGCCAAACACGCATACGACCATCATTGGCACCAAGGCAGAAGCGACTCTCATCGCTGAAGACGACACGTCTCCATTCGTCCCTCCATTCACGCCTGTCGCGACACCACTGGAGGCGGGCTGCACGATGTTGGGGCGTGAGCGGAAGACGGCCTAACGTTGTGCGGGACCGTAGCCCAGCTTCATGGAGACGGTTGCGAATGGTCCTCGCCGATACTCCAGGAGCAACAGTGTCCCTAATTTGCTGGGAAGTGGCGGTGCGGTCCCCTACGGCACTGCGTAGGATCCTACGGTCTTGGCGTGCATCCGTGCGTCGCTGCGGTCCGGTCCCAGGTCGACGGGTACGTGCACCTTTCGCCGACCACTGGCGACAACATCGATGTACTGTGGAGACCTCACGCCCCACGTGTTGAGCAATTCGGCGGTACGTCCACCCGGCCTCCCGCATGCCCACTATACGCCCTCGCTCAAAGTCCGTCAACTGCACATACGGTTCACGTCCACGCTGTCGCGGCATGCTACCAGTGTTAAAGACTGCGATGGAGCTCCGTATGCCACGGCAAACTGGCTGACACTGACGGCGGCGGTGCACAAATGCTGCGCAGCTAGCGCCATTCGACGGCCAACACCGCGGTTCCTGGTGTGTCCGCTGTGCCGTGCGTGTGATCATTGCTTGTACAGCCCTCTCGCAGTGTCCGGAGTAAGTATGGTGGGTCTGACACACCGGTGTCAATGTGTTCTTTTTTCCATTTCCAGGAGTGTATATATCACAAGAGGCGCCGCTTAAATGTTCCTGGAACGGACATCGCACTTTTAGTTCTATAAGACTGCAATGGCAGATGCTTAACATGAATAATTGAACCACGAACTACAGCTTAAATATCTCCAGCAACTTGGTTCTCCACCCATCACCAAGCCATGGTCAGATGAAAACAGAGGACTAGAATCTCCTTTGCTGCATCTGTATTCAGGCTGACACCGGTACAGAACACCAGAACTACCTCGGCGGAATAGAACGTTTACTTCTGCACTGCGCCACGAGCTCAGACCCAGACTCTAAGCTGGCGGGCTCACACACTTCTCACTAAGAAGAACACACTGCAACAAGTCAACCCAAGTACACTAGCAGAACACATAACATATTTCATCACTCATGGACTTCCCTATGGTATCTCTTTGTCGTCACTGAGAAATCTGCCAGCAGAGCTCTATCAGTCTCACTTGCACGACCGAACACCGACCACATCGAGACGGTCCGTGTCTGCTCTCCTCAGGGCTGAGCGAGTAATCCCCGCCACCGAACGGTGAGGCAAACCCCACTCGCTAGTAGGAAACTCTGTGTAATCGACACCAACCGCATCACTTACGATATTAATGTGTCTTAGAACGCTACTTTCTGGACTTGGGATCGTCTTAATCCACACCCTGGAAACTTAAATATTGAATACACTAAATAAAATGGAGGGACTTCAATGCACCTTCAATGTTGTTACCAAAATTACATGTTAAAAGTCTGTGATACGCAGTGGCATGAACTACTATTATTTTAATAAACTGTCACAAAAAATATCGTGATTTGAAACAGTACAGATTAGTATGGGCTTCAAAAATTTGCACACGAAGTTACTCTATCCCGATGGGCAGTACAGCTATTATTTATAAGAAACGTTTTGGTGCAGAATAAATGATTCTACTGGTTGTTCCACTTTCTCAGAAAGAGCCTTTACTTTTATTTATCAAATAAGATAAGTAGCTTATGGGGTCCCTTGAACTGGTATGGCTTGAAGAACCATCGTAAACTGTAAATGGCAACACACAAAATTAAGAAAATGGCAAATACCTTTCGTAACAACTTTAAGTCTAATGAATAATGCAAAATTAGTTCAACAATTAACAAGAGGACCTAGCAACTGATCTCTCAGTGGAATGAAAGTCAAACTGGATTTATAAATGACTGGCCAACTTGAAAAACTACTTTAAAAATAACGTACACAAAGAAACAAACAATTACGAGTTTACAAACCTGTTCAAAGTGAAATACCACTACTGTCTTTTTAGTTACAGACACCTATAATCACTTTATATTTTTGTCATTGATTATTTAAGACAACTTCTTATTTAATGAAAAGCTTTCTTTATGAAGCTTCTTTGGGAAACTTTAAGACGCAAAATTTTGTGGAATAAATCATTTACTACTGTACAGAAAACTAACGTAACTTCATACTCCAAAAAGTTAGTGAAAGAAGTGAAGAAGTAGTAGAAATGAGAACAGCGAGAAACTTAGCATCAGGATTGATGGTCACGAAGCAGATGAAGTTAACGAATTCTGCTACCGAGGCAGAAAATAACGAGTGACGAAGGGAGCAAGGGGCACATCAGAATCAGACTAGCACTGGCAAAAAGGGCATTCCTGGCCAAGAGAAGTCTACTAGTATCAAGCATAGGCCTTAATTTGAGGAAGAAATTTCTGAGAATGTGCGTCTGGAGTACAGCACTTATAGTAGTGAAACATGGACTGTGGGAAAACTGGAGCAAAAGAGAATCGAAGCATTTGAGAGGTGGTGCTACAGGCGAATGTTGAAAATTAGGTGGACCGACAGGGTAAGGAATCAGGAGGTTCTGCGCAGAATCAGAGAGGAAAGGAATATGTGGAAAACACTGACAAGGAGTCGGGACAGAATGATAGGACGTCTGTTAACACATCAGGAAATGACTTCCATGGTACTAGAGGGAGCTGTAAAGGGCGAAAACCGCAGAGGCAGACGCGGATTGGAATACATCGAGCAGATAATTGAGGACGTAGGTTGCAAGTGCTACTCTGAGATTAACATGTTGGCACAAAAATGAATTCGTGGCAGGCCGCATCAAAGCAGACAGAAGACTGATGACTCACAAAAAAAAAAAAAGCCGAACTCATTTTGAATTACGTAAGTGCTGTCTTATTATGAATGAACCAGTTCACACGTTTAATATCATCATTTTGCAGCATTTCTAGCATGCCAAATTTAAACAGAAGCAAGATTAGCGATCTTTTACGGATGCTCGAAATTTAGCGCGGACTTCAATGCGAGATGCTTATAATAATTTGCACAACGAAACTTTGGCTCGAAACCTAGCAGAAAATCCAAAGAGATTCTGGTCGTATGTGAAATGTGTTAGCGGCAAGAAACAGTCAATGCCTTCTCTGCACGATAGCAATGGAGATACTATCGAAGACAGTACTGCCAAAGCAGAGTTATTAAACACAGCCTTCCGAAATGCCTTCATAAAAGGATACGTAAATGTTCCAGAATTCGAATCGAGAACAGCTGCCAACATCAGTGACGTAGAAATAAATATCCTCTGAGTAGTGAAGCAACTTAAATCACTTAATAAAAGCAAGTCTTCTGGTCCAGAGTGTATACCAATTACGTTCCTTTAAGAGTATGCTAATACATTAGCTCCGTACTTAAGAATCATATACAAACGTTCGCTCGACGAAAGATCCGTACCCACAGACGGGAAAGTTGCACAGGTCACACTAATATTCAAGAAAGGTAGTAGGAGTAATCCACTAAATTACATGCCAACGTAGATATGCAGCGGGATTTTGGAGCATATATTGCGTTCGAACGTTGTGAGTTACCTCGAAGAAAACGTCTATTGACACACAGTCAACATGGATTTAGAAAACATCGTTCCTGCGAAACACAACTAGCTCTTTATTCGCATGAAGTGTTGAGTGCTATTGAAAAGGTATTTCAGACTGATTCCGTATTTCTGGATTTCCGGAAGGCTTTTGACACTGTACCACACAAGCAGCTTGTAGTGAAATTGCGTGCTTACGGAATATCATCTCAGTTATGTGACTGGGTCTGTGATATCCTGTCCGAGAGGTCACAGTTCGTAGTAACCAACGGAAAGTCATAAAGTGAAACAGAAGTGATTTCTGGCGTTCCCCAAGGTAGTGTTATAGGCCCCTTGCTGTTCCTTATCTGTATAAACAATTTGGGAGACAATCTGAGCAGCAGTCTGAGGATGTTTGGAAATGACGCTGTCGTTTACCAAATAATAAAGTCATCAGAAAATCAAAACACATTGCAAAATGATTTAGAAAAGGTATCTGAATGGTGCGAAAATTGGCAGTTTACACTAAATAACGAAAAGTGTGAGGTCATCCACATGAGTGCTAAAAGGAATTCGTTAAACTTGGGTCACACTATAAATCTGTCAAATATAAAGGCCCTAAATTCAACTAAATACCTAGGAATTGCAATTACGAACAACTTAAATTGGAAGGAGCATATAGAAAATGTTGTGGGGAAGGCTAACCAAAGGCTGCGTTTTATTGGCAGAACACTTAAAAAATGTAACAGATCTACTAAGGACACTGCTTACACTGCGCTTGTCCGTCCTTTTTAAGGATACTACTTCACTGTGTGGGATCCTTACCAGATAGGACTGACCGAGTACATCGAGAAAGTTCAAAGAAGGGTAGCACGTTTCGTATTATCACAAAATATGGGAGAGAGTGTCGCAGAAATGAACAGGATTTGGGCTGGACATCATTAAAACAAAGGCATTTTTCGTTGCGACGGAATCTTCTCACGAAATTCCAATCACTAACTTTCTCCTCCGAATGAAAAAATATTTGTTGACACCGACCTACATAGCGAGAAACTATCACCAAGATAAAATAAGGGAAATCATAGTCTGTACGGAAAGATACAGGTGATCGTTCTTTCCGAGTGCTATACGAGATTGGAATGATAGAGAATTGTGAAGACAGTTCGATGAACCCTCTGCCAGGCACTTAAGAGTATCCGTGTAGATGTAGATGTAGAAAACGCGACACTACTATGGTGTACCGTTCCACCATTGGGGTGATTTGATTAATAATTTACCATGACAATTCTTATTATATGAGCGGAACCTGTACGTAATGGTTAGCACACTGGACTCGCATTCGGGTGGACAACAGTTCAAATACGTGTTCCGCCAAACTGATTTGGGTTTTCCGTGATTTCCCTAAATCGTTTCAGGCAAATGTCGGGATGTTTCCTACGACAGGCCACAACCTATTTCCTTTCACATCCTTTCCTAATCAGAGTTTCTGCTTCGTCTCCTAAGACCTCGTTGTCGACGGGACGTTGAACACTAATCTCTTCCTCCTCCTCCTTCACCTCCTTCTCCTGGAATGTGCAGTCATGCAGAAAAGAATTTCGAGTTTTCCAAATCAGTCATACAGCGCAGAGCGACAACCAAAGCGCAATTCGCAAATAACATCTACTAAAATTCAATAAGCGTGACTGCGTGTTAGATCGCTCTCTAAGTTTTCATATATTTTTAGGTTTCAGATATTGTATTTTAACGGTTTTTGTGATAATATTTACTATATAAGTAACTTATTAGTGGTTTCTTCATTCACCTCTGCCTTTCTTGTGTTGTGACCTGATATTTGGAGTGTTTCGTATCGAGCAACTTAACCTCTTACCCGTGTTTACATTCCGCGCTGACCAGTTGCAGCTGTAGCGGCGCATCGAAAGCTAAGTACTAATTAATTGTTTGTGTATAGTAGTTTATTTAGGAACTTTAGTAGTCTTCAACCGGTGTTCTTGGTGTTTTCTGGTGAAATAATTTCAGAAGAAATTTTTGCGAACTGCTTTCAGTTTCGTTACTGTATCATTAGACGTTTGATTTTCTTTCTGTGTTAGTATTTTGTTATATTCTCATTTGTTGTTGATTAATACTGTCTATAATAGTAGTTACTTCCCTTGTAGAGCAAGTTTGTGGTTATTGTAGTCAGTTTTTAACATCTTCTTATTGTAGTAGCGGAACTTAGATAAAGTTGTTTTCTTGTTTCAATAGCTGTAAAATTTTACCATGAGCGAGAAGTGTGGGCTTTGCCGTAGGTTCGTGAGTAGTGGACTGCGGTGTGAGACTTGTTCGAAGTATTTTCACTGGGGGGAATGCAGTGGGGAAGCCAGTGGGCATTCTGGTGAGATCCTCTTCTGGAACTGCAGGTTTTGTAGTAAGAGTAAGTTGATAGAGGAGCAGGAGCGTAAGATCTGTGACCTTCAGGTGCAGTTGAAAAGCGCACAGGAGGAGCTAGATAGGATGAGGAGGGAGAAGGGGGTTGGGGAATGGGAGCTGGCTGTTGGAAAGAGATCTGCTAGGAGAAGGAGATTTTCTGATAGTTTTACTATTGGTGTTTGTAATAGATATGACCAACTGTGAGAGTCTAGTGGAGAGGAATCTCTTGTAGCTGTAGATGTAGGAAGTATGCAGCAGACCTCAGCGGTTACGGTAGCTAGGACAGTTGCAGAGTCTAAGAGAGAGAAGAAGGTTCTGTTGTTAGGTAGTTTTCATGGTAGAGGTGTAGGCCAGCAGTTGCAGGAAGTTTTGGGGAGTGAGTACCAGGTCACCAGCATTGTGAAGCCTAATCCAGGATTGGCTCAGGTGACTGTTAACATAGAGGGGTTATGTAGGGATTTTACTAAAGAGGATCAGGTAGTGATTGTGGGTGGGGCTGGTGATGATGTTTGGTTTGTGGGACGCTCAACAGCGTGGTTATCAGCGCCCGTACAATGTCTCAACCTTTTGCTCAGTCCAATTTCGCCACTTTCCTGGATGATGATGAAATGATGAGGACAACACAAACACCCAGTCATCTCGAGGCAGGTGAAAATCCCTGACCCCGCCGGGAATCGAACCCGGGACCCCGTGCTCGGGAAGCGAGAACGCTACCGCGAGACCACGAGCGGCGGACAAGGGTGGGGCTGGTAATAGTATTGACAGAAATGGGGAGTATGACATAGATGGTGACCTGGAAAAGATAGCCACTCAGACTGGCAACACGAATGTGCATTTCGTGGAACTGTTTCAGCGTCACGATCGGCCTCATCTTAATACAGCCGTCAAGCGTAATAACATGAGACTTGGGGGTGCGCTGATGACAGAAGGCATGAGTCACATTTCAGTGGTGTCGGTGGAGTCTATCAGCAGGACGGGTTTCACTAGACATGGCCTGCACCTCAACAGGTATGGAAAGGGGAGGTTGGCAAAGCTTATAGGTGATAGCATAGGCGGGGGTGGTGGGATCACTCATGAGAAAATTCCGGTAGTTGTGGGTGTTAGAGCTGTACCTTTTTTAGATTGAAGTCAGCTGATAGGTATTCCTGCTTAAGGGAAGTCTCTCTAACAAAGAAACCACTTTCGACAAAGCTTAGGTATCCGATTAATGAGGGAAATAGTATATTTCATCAAAATATACAAGGTATTAGAGATAAAGTTAGTGAACTGCTTATACACTCCTGGAAATTGAAATAAGAACACCGTGAATTCATTGTCCCAGGAAGGGGAAACTTTATCGACACATTCCTGTGGTCAGATACATCACATGATCACACTGACAGAACCACAGGCACATAGACACAGGCAACAGAGCATGCACAATGTCGGCACTAGTACAGTGTATATTCACCTTTCGCAGCAATGCAGGCTGCTATTCTCCCATGGAGACGATCGTAGAGATGCTGGATGTAGTCCTGTGGAACGGCTTGCCATGCCATTTCCACCTGGCGCCTCAGTTGGACCAGCGTTCGTGCTGGACGTGCAGACCGCGTGAGACGACGCTTCATCCAGTCCCAAACATGCTCAATGGGGGACAGATCCGGAGATCTTGCTGGCCAGGGTAGTTGACTTACACCTTCTAGAGCACGTTGGGTGGCACGGGATACATGCGGACGTGCATTGTCCTGTTGGAACAGCAAGTTCCCTTGCCGGTCTAGGAATGGTAGAACGATGGGTTCGATGACGGTTTGGATGTACCGTGCACTATTCAGTGTCCCCTCGACGATCACCAGTGGTGTACGGCCAGTGTAGGAGATCGCTCCCCACACCATGATGCCGGGTGTTGGCCCTGTGTGCCTCGGTCGTATGCAGTCCTGATTGTGGCGCTCACCTGCACGGCGCCAAACACGCATACGACCATCATTGGCACCAAGGCAGAAGCGACTCTCATCGCTGAAGACGACACGTCTCCATCCGTCCCTCCATTCACGCCTGTCGCGACACCACTGGAGGCGGGCTGCACGATGTTGGGGCGTGAGCGGAAGACGGCCTAACGGTGTGCGGGACCGTAGCCCAGCTTCATGGAGACGGTTGCGAATGGTCCTCGCCGGTACCCCAGGAGCAACAGTGTCCCTAATTTGCTGGGAAGTGGCGGTGCGGTCCCCTACGGCACTGCGTAGGATCCTACGGTCTTGGCGTGCATCCGTGCGTCGCTGCGGTCCGGTCCCAGGTCGACGGGCACGTGCACCTTCCGCCGACCACTGGCGACAACATCGATGTACTGTGGAGACCTCACGCCCCACGTGTTGAGCAATTCGGCGGTACGTCCACCCGGCCTCCCGCATGCCCACTATACGCCCTCGCTCAAAGTCCGTCAACTGCACATACGGTTCACGTCCACGCTGTCGCGGCATGCTACCAGTGTTAAAGACTGCGATGGAGCTCCGTATGCCACGGCAAACTGGCTGACACTGACGGCGGCGGTGCACAAATGCTGCGCAGCTAGCGCCATTCGACGGCCAACACCGCGGTTCCTGGTGTGTTCGCTGTGCCGTGCGTGTGATCATTGCTTGTACAGCCCTCTTGCAATGTCCGGAGCAAGTATGGTGGGTCTGACACACCGGTGTCAATGTGTTCTTTTTTCCATTTCCAGGAGTGTAGATGTTGACTCTGAAATTATTGGTATATCTGAACACTTCTTGACTAAGGAGATAATTCAGAGGCTTCCTTTACCAGGATACAGGTTGGCTCGCAGCTTTTCTAAGAGCTCTTTGCGGTGTGGGGGAGTAGCCATGTATGTGAAAAACGGTATCCCATTTGAGTCAATTGATGTTTCAAAGTACTGCACTGAAAATGTGTTTGAATGTTGTGCAGGTGTGGTTAAATTTAGTGGAGCTAAACTTCTTACTGTTGTTATTTATAGATCCCCAGACTCCGATTTCACAACATTTTTACTAAAGCTAGAGGAGCTACTTGGTGCACTTTATAGGAAATACAAAAAGTTAGTTATATGCGTTCATGATGCAAAAATTTTAACTCTAAAAGATTTTTGTGCTGCAACACATGTTAAATTTAGTTATCAACTTTTTAGGAAAGCTGATCCAGTTGGTGTAGAGACCTTTGTAAAGACAAGAGTGGCAAGATGTGTATAGTGCTGATACAGTAGACGATAAATATAATGCTTTCCTCAAGACTTTTCTCGTACTCTTTGAAAGATGCTTTCCGTTAGAACGTTCAAAACAGGGTACTAGGACAAACATGCAGCCTGGATGGCTGACTAAAGGGATAAGAATATCTTGTAGAACAAAGTGGCAATTATATCAAAACGTTAGAAACAGTCACAATCTAAATGCAGCAGCCATTACAAACAGCATTGTAAGGTGCTTAAAAAAGTTATTAGGAAGGCAAAAAGTATATGGTATGAAGATAGAATAGCTAAGTCTCAGGATAAAATTAAAACCATATGGTCAGTCGTAAAGGAAGTGGCTGGTGTGCAGAGACAGGTCAAGGATATAGAATCAGTGCGTACTGGGAATGTCCGTGTTACTGATAAGTCGCATATATGTACAGTATTTAATAATCACTTTCTGAATATAGCAGGTGAACTAAATAGAAACCTAGTCCATACAGGGAATCATATAGCGCTCGTAGAAAAAAGTGTTCCGAGACTGTTACCTGAAATGCTCCTCCATGATACTAACAAGAGGGAGATTGAGTTAATAATTAAATCACTAAAGAACAAGAACTCTCATGGATATGACGCGGTATCTAGCAGAATACTGAAGTATTGTTCTATGTATGTTAGCCCAGTACTAAGCCATATCTGTAACTTTTCCTTAAAGTACTCGGTAGTGAAGCCACTTTATAAAAAGGGAGACAGGGATAATGTTGACAATTATAGACCTATTTCTATGTCATCGGTGTTTGCTAAAGTTATGTAGAGAGTTGTATATACAATGTCACTGAAGCATTTAAATTCACATAATTTGCTGTCAAATGTACAGTCTGGTTTTAGAAATTGCTTAACAACTGAAAATGCTGTATTCTCTTTTTCTCTGTGAGGTTTTGGATGGATTAAATAAAAGGTTGCGAACGCTAGGTGTTTTCTTTGATTTAACGAAGGCTTTTGACTGTGTTGACCACAAAATATTACTGCAGAAGTTGGACCACTATGGAGTAAGGGGAGTAGCTTACAATTGGTTCGCCTCTTACTTTAAGAACAGAAAGCAGAAGGTAATTCTCCACAATATTGAGAGTGGTAGTGATGTTCAGTCCCAATGGGGCACTGTTAAGTGGGGCGTTCCCCAAGGGTCGGTGCTGGGGCCACTGCTGTTTCTTATTTATACAAATGATATGCCTTCTAGTATTACAGGTGATTCCAAAATATTTCTGTTTGCTGATGACACCAGCTTGGTAGTGAAGAATCTTGTGTGTAATATTGAAACATTATCAAATAATGTAGTTCATGAAATATGTTTGTGGCTTGTGGAAAATAATTTGATGCTAAATCACAGTAAGACTCAGTTTCTACAGTTTCTATTTCACAATTCAACAAGAACTGATATTTTGATCAGACAGAATGCGCATATTATAAGCGAGACGGAACAGTTCAAGTTCCTAGGCGTTCGGATAGATGGTAAGCTGTTGTGGAAAGCCCATGTTCACGATCTTGTTCAGAAACTAAATGGTGCTTTATGTACCATTAGAACAGTATCTGAAGTAAGTGACATTTCAACACGAAAAGTAGTCTACTTCGCATATTTTCATACGCTTATTCCCAGAGTTAGCAGCTTTCACTCAGTTAATACTAGGCAGAAATCAAATCTGCATGTGGAATACACTTCCTTGACTCTTGTGCAGAAAGGAGTTCAGTATTCTGCTGCATCCATTTTCAATAAGCTACCACAAGAACTCAAAAATCTTAGCAGTAGCCCAAACACTTTTAAGTCTAAACTGAAAAGTTTCCTCGTGGCTCACTCCTTCTATTCTGTCGAGGAGCTCCTAGAAGAGCTAAAAAATCAAGCAAATTGAATATGTTTCTTATATTTCATTTTATCTGTTTCTACGATCGTGTTATAATCTCATGTGTTGACTCGTTCCATGACCATGGAGACTTCTCCTTATTGTGGTCCCACGGAACAATAATAAATAAATAAATAAATAAGTCAACTACCTCTGTTGTGCCTCTTCCTACACCAGTCTGGGGCCTTAGTCTTCATTCTCGTAATGAAATTCTAAAACATTTGAGTAGATGGAATCCCAACTTACACTTGTGACAGTGCCCGTACAATTATTAAATAACACTTATTGTATGTAATTGCATGTAATTGTCATTGTTTTCATTCTACTAATTAGTTTGTATTTTCGGTGATCGAGTGATCCCTCAAAGTATTACTGTTTGAACCTAAAATGGACGAAAACCTGAACTTGAAAAATCTAGAAAGAGATAAACAGAAAATATGAAGCAAATATGTGAAAAGAAACTAACAAAAATATCCTGGTACGAGACTGAAGGCATTCGAGGTAAGAGAAAATTCATTATTGCGCTTTGCTGTTTAGAGCAGTGTGTGCTAGGCAGCAGTCTTATGCTTTTTTTATTTTAATACATCAGCAGTAGATTACTTTCGTAGCTTGGTTAATAATATACTGTCATGCAACATATTACAATACAACAGTAAAGCCGGAACCGCGTGACTGCTACGGTCGCAGGTTCGAATCCTGCCTCGGGCATGGATGTGTGTGATGTCCTTAGGTTAGTTAGGTTTAAGTAGTTCTAAGTTCTAGGGGACTGATGACCACAGATGTTAAGTCCCATAGTGTTCAGAGCCATTTGAACAACAGTAAAGTGACGAACTAGCAATATGCAGTTTAGCTGGTGCAAGATGGACGATTTTATTGCATCCCGCATGTAATGTCATATTCCATTATTGAGATAAATGCAATCAGTGTTGTGGCTGTTTAGCAGCGGTGACAATATTTTCAATGTAAGTTAATGTCACTTATTTAAAAAAATCGCTTCATTGCGATTCATCAATTTTTTATTAATATGGACAGAACTGATAAAAGACGGAAAATGTCAGCACCAATTTTAGTGCCTCATCATCAGACGAAAAAGGCAACGCGGTCGAAATAAACATAAATATGGAAGGTATTAATGCTGCTGAAAATGCCAAAGTACAACAAGATATGCAACCGTCCGTAAGTATCGAACAGATCGCGAACGCAATGGTTCCGACCTTGCATTCCCGCCAATACGTTTCCCGCCAAAGTATTTGCCTATGTATTTTAATTTTGTTTGCACCAAAGGAGCACATCACTTCAAAAGACTTATGTCAATGTACAAATGTTTCATGAAGCATGGAACCTCGCCAGTGCTATATGCATGTGGGTGGGCACTAGGGCGAGAAGCAGAAAGACTAGACTGTGAACGTGCTCTGAGAGCGTTTCAAGGAGATCATACTAGCCGGCATGGCGCAGCCGGGAGACGTCTCACAACCACGTCTGACGCCGCAGCCTGCGTTTAAGATCGCCATCCGCGACCAACGTCACTTCGACAGACTCGCAGGCAGCACTGCACTGTGTGTGTGAGCCGACAAGTGTTTGGAATCGACACTCACCCTCAGAAATTTTTGTCATACGTATGTCATGTTGATAAAGACTTCACCATGATTTAACTGATCATTTAATGAAACTGTTTTTACTGAACAAGAAAAAGAACTGTAGATAATAACTCTTCTATCCGATGTATAAATGCTGTATGACTATTCGCAACCAATTTTTCTGTAGTCATACAGGGGACACTGTAATAACCATTTTATATTAAACATAACTATTTGTTGTGTAAAACATTTATAGCAGGGAAGATGCAACACTTCAATATGGTCCCATTCCGCCAGCGACCTAATTTTATTACTAATTTACAATGTCAATTATAATTCATTATATGTGCGGAACCTATAATCATTTACATAAGAAGTCCTAGTTTTGTTTTCAAATCAGTCACACTACCAAATCGCGATATGCAAATTACATTTAGGAAAATGCAATCGCTCCACATCCTCTGTTGCTCCGCTCCCAACACCAGTCTGGAACCACTGTCTTCAATCTGGTAACGAAATTCTAAAGTCTGTGAGCTGGCGGAGGTGGATGCCCAACTTATACTTTATTTCGAAAGAATTTACAAATATTAGTTGTTTTGAGGTTATTGTAAGTTCAGTAGATTGCCACTTGCATTTACTGTGTATTCTCAGTAACTCATCACCACGTTCTTAATAGGGCTATGCGGGCTAACATCCTAAAGATGTTTCGGCTCACACGCGGTTCCTCTTCGTCGAAATGTCTTGGCTCAAACTCGTCTAGGGTTAAACCGCACGTGTCGCGTTACCCGCCCTAAATTAGACAGTTGTGACCCTTTGGTTATATTGCCTGGCTGATGCATAGTTTGCGAAATACAAAGTTAATATAACATATAACATTCCAATTCCGAAGGAAGCAAGGGTTGACAGATGTGAAAATTACCTGACTATCATTTTAATAAGTCACGTCTGCAAAATAGTAACACGAATTCTTTACAGACGAATGGAAAAACTGGTAGAAGCCGACTTCGGGGAAGATCAGTTTGGATTCCGTAGAAATGTTGGAACACGTGAGGCAATACTGACCTTACGACTTATCTTAGATGCTAGATTAAGGAATGGCAAACCTACGTTTCTAGAATTTGTAGACTTAAAGAAAGCTTTTGACAATGTTGACTGGAATACTCTCTTTCAAATTCTGAAGGTGGCAGGGGTAAAATACAGGGACCGAGGGCTATTTAGAATTTGTACAGAAACCAGATGGCAGTTATAAGAGTCAAAGGGCATGAAAGGCAAGCAGTGGTTGGGAAGGGAGTAAGACAGGGTTGTAGCCTGTCCCCGATGTTATTCAATCTGTATATTGAGCAAGCAGTAAAGGAAACAAAAGAAAAATATGGAGTAGGAATTAAAATCCATGTAGAAGAAATTAAAACTTTGAGGTTCGCCGATGACATTGTAATTCTGTCAGAGAGAGCAAAGGACCTGGAAGAGCAGCTGAACGGAATGGACGGTGTCTTGAAAGGAGGATATAAGATGAACATCAACAAAAGCAAAACGAGGATAATGGAATGTAGTCGAATTAAGTCGGGTGATGCTGAGGGAATTAGATTGGGAAATGAGGCACTTAAAGTAGTAAAGGAGTTTTGCTATTTGGAGAGCAAAATAACTGATGATGGTCGAAGTAGAGAGGATATAAAATGTAGACTGGCAATGGCAAGGAAAGCGTTTCTGAAGAAGAGAAATTTGTTAACATCGAGAATAGATTTAAGTGTCAGGAAGTCGTTTCTGAAAGTATTTGTATGGAGTGTAGCCATGTATGGAAGTGAAACGTGGGCGATAAATAGTTCAGACAAGAAGAGAATAGAAGCTTTCGAAATGTGGTGCTACAGAAGAATGCTGGACGTTAGATGGGTAGATCACATGACTAATGAGGAGGTGTTGAATAGAATTGTCGCACAACTTGACTAGAAGAAGGGATCGGTTGTTAGGACATATTTTGAGGTATCAAAGGATCACCAATTTAGTACTGGAGAGCAGCGCGGAGGGTAAAAATCGTAGAGGGAGACAAAGAGATGAATACACTAAACAGATTCAGAAGGATGTAGATTGCAGTAGATACTGGGAGATGCAAAGCTTGCACAGGATACAGTAGCATGGAGAGCTGCATCAAACGAATCTCTGGACTGAAGACCACAACAACAACAATAACATTAATAATAATAATGTCAGGATCTAAATTAACTGCCCATAAATGATGTTACGATATGGTTAGAATAAAGTTTATTCAGAAAGTAAACTAACAGCAAAAGTGGTCGTATTTAGAATTACTATTACACTCAAGTGCATATCCATTTGCCACCGTTCGATCATTCACAATCTCATCGCGAAATGTTTAATATTCCACCTTGTTATATTGCGAAAAGTTAAGAGTTCACACCAGGCGCGTGGCTGCTCATCGCTCAGGGACTAAGTCCTGCGATACCACACAACGCGAACATTTCTAAGTGGTTTCGCTTCTTAGCTACCTAATGGCCGACCGTCTGCTTTAGCGTCTCCTCCAGCACTGTTTCTCCGCCCGTCCCCGTACGCTTTTCCAGCGCTCCGAACCTCCTCGCTCAACTGACTAGGGCATTTCCCTTTCCGGAAGCCGTTCATCTGATTGGCTACAGGTTGTCCTACATTATTTTACATTTTAACATATTTAAATAATCAAAGCTTGACCATTTTCCCGTTCTAAATAAAATAACAATAATATCCATTACATAATAAACGTTAAATTTTTTTGCATAAAACCAATACAGTTTCCTTCTTAACTTTTTAATGTCACGGCCAGTATCCTTGCACCAGTGTGCTTCCTGATAAATAAATAGAGAACTAATGTAACTGTTATGCACCTAAACTTTACAACAAATAATTTATTACCTAATGATTCAATAAGGTGTCATGGTTTCATCGTTAAATGTGTTTTGTGTGGTGGAAATGATGATCTGATACTTAACTGAAAATACTGATAATTTAAATTTATTGTATATTTTAAACAAATAGAGTTACAGAGTTGATATTTACAACATTTGTCATTTTAATTATGCGCTTCTATATGATTGTGAACATCGATCAAAGCGTTCAGATTTTAGCATTCAGGTCTTTGTTCAAAACTTGTTAATTTCACTTTAACAGTAAATCCTAAACTATTATAGATATGATCAATATTCAAGTTTTATTGGGATCACCATGAAAATTTATGAAGGATGGTAGATTAAAATTACTGTGGCTTCATTCGGTGCCTTACTACGGAATTAAATAGTTTCCATAAATGTTTCCCTTTATAGCCGATCTTACCGCCATATTTAACACTGCTACGTCTCCTCAGCCACGAAGGACTTCTACTGGGTTACCCTATGACGTAGGTTCTCCTCTGTCTCACTCGCACACTACAGCACTTAGGCTTCAGCACAATAGACGGTTTCCCCGTCTCGTGGCGAAGTTGTTCGTTTCTCAATTGCTGAAGGCTGACCCTTTTGGCCACATACTTAAATGAGAGCGAAATGCTCGTTAACTCACACACCTCCAGTTCATAACATGTTGCCGTGGCATATATGTTATGAAGTAGCACCCAGATTTACAAGACACAAATTCATAATACAATAACATAAATATCCTAAGTGACAGATCAATAGTATAATTATTTGTAGTGGTGTTGATTCAGTTTGCTTTAGATTTAAAGAAACGTATATCTAACATAAATTATGAATTGCGGCATATTAATTAAATGCCAAAAAACCTATACATTTATCAAAATCGACAGTCTATTGAAATGCTGCAGAAATATCAGCGCCACTGCGCTCACTTTCATACAGCCTTTTCTTCACAACGAAGTCTCCAGCGGCTCTCCACAGATTCGGAGCCGAGTACTCCGCCGAAATTCTGTATGGCTCTGCATTCCATCGCCAACGCTTTGCGAGAAAAAATCTGTTGAAATTCGAATCGGGTGTAGATACCAGGAGACAAACATTTTCCAAAACCACCCACGATCTTGTGATTAGTATGAACAAATTTCCCCTTCGTTTAATTCCGTGCAGTGAAGCTGCGTACACAAATCGTTACTCCATACAGCAATAAATTATTCTCCCAAAATATTATCAGATAAGTAGATAAACTTACATCTGTCTTCCTAGGTAAGCATTATTATTTTTAATTTCCCAAATTTCTCCGACCTCCATGCACCCAAATTGGCTTGACCATAACTTATAATTTGGAAATAACAACTAACATAAATCCATCCAAAAACTTAAGTCTAACACATACATACACATAAATGAATCCCTTATATACCCCCCAAAACCTAATTTGTATGCACATTGTGCACTGATTTTTGACTTGGTTCTGTTCACCAAATAATTGAGTTCTCCAGCGTCTAAACTATCTCTTTACAACTGCACAGACCTTGTGCCCAAAAAAAATATCCCTATGCGACAAAACAACAAAAAAGCTGAAATAAATTCTGAAATAAAACATTGCAAACTACCCCTCCCAATAATCTTATAATCTTAACACAGATACACTTATTTCTTAACCTAATTTCCCCTTCTCTTGCATCTCTAGTGTACACATATCTTGTTTTGATCCACCCCTCAACTTAGTACTCGTCCCAAAGTAACTCATTAAATGCTTCTTTCGCCCCAATTTTATTTTTCTCCCTTCTAGACCTCTCGCTATCTTAAACTTCTGTCGAGTCCACAAATGAGGCAATAACGATTGTAATGTTGTATCGTACCATCGCCAATCAGTTACAGTAAAATCACAGAGCGAGCAGGGAAAGTGATTGCAGAAAACGACTTTTCTGGAAGCTGCGAAAAAAGCTGCGACTTTTTCGCAATGAGAACGAAAATTGTGTGATAGTGCCCACAAATAAAGTAGCATAATGTATAAGCAAATGTTGAAAGACGTAAGTTAAGTAAATCACTGGAGTGTAAATTGTAGCAGAAGGAAAATGATGTCGATTGGAATAGAAGTCAAATGTCTTCCAAAAGCAGGGTAAGCAAAATTCACGCAATAAGTATTTCATTGATGATATAAATGAAAGTGATATTAGACACCAAGGGAATATCATCTTACTTATAGTGAGCAAAGCTGGACTCACAGGTTAACAAAGTAACTCTCAGGTAAACCGTTCCATCTCAGAGGGTTGATATTAAAGCGTGACAGAATAAATGATTCATTATATACGGTCTAACAAAGAGAAGCGTCAGAGCTAGACTGGCGAGTCGTTTATTTAGACGAACGACATATTCATACATATTAAACTGTAAATAAGCGGCAAAGTGGCAGTTTGTGAAGAATATTGTTGTATAACGGTACCACACAACGTTTGATTGTTGTAAAGGCAGAGTTCCGTTAGGTGTTCACTTTTCCTCTATGACTATGGCAGGAAAGCTTCGGACTGTCGTGTAAAAATGGGAAGAAAAATTTAAAAATACGTTGACACAAGAAAAGCAATCTTTTTAGCATTAACGAAGGAGCTCCAATCTTCTATTTATTCCACTCACAAAATTTTGCGTGGAAATGGCTCCCTTCCTTCTGCTGTCACATTATCTACATATAAATACTATAGAGTTGATCTCAGATATTGAAAAGAATATTCTTAATAGTAATACGTTTAACATCTTGCTCGCTGACTTTAACAAACAACGGCTGATGCTTTTTTAGTTAATATGTTGTTTTTCACCTAGCTTGATACAAGTGTTTCAACGTAAAGCCATTTCACCGACTTGTGTGTCAGTACCGTTGCTTTTACATCCAAGTAGCTTTTCGATTGGCCTCACAAGACTGACGCTCCTTCCAGATCTTTCCACTAGAGAAAATTTTGACTTTGTCAACGGGAATCTAACCAGTGACCTCGTCGTTAGTAGCGGAAAACGCTAACCAATACACGACGCAGTTAGTTCGCTGTTATTCCTGTTTCATTAGCTTTTATTGTGATGACCGTTAGACCATTAGAGAGCCCGTATATCACGCCAAAGGAGTGTGTGATGACCACCGGAGGAGAGAGAGTTTGACAGATGAGGAAACTGAAAATATAAAGAAATCATTGATGAACGAAATTATTTATATTCATGCAGAAAATGTTGTCATTTCTATTTTTTATTTTCGACGAACCAATATCGGATTACAAGGCCATCTTTGGTGTCATGCAATTTATTATTGTACTCTCAAGACACTTCTGTAAGTTTCTGAAAATTTTCTTCAAATTCTATCAGTGATGTAAAGTATACTGGATAGTGTCCAACACAACGAGGACGTACTGAAAACCAGTTAAAAATTAAAGAAACATTTTGAAAACCTACATATATTCTATGCCGGCGTGACAATAAATTATGTGATTACTGAGATGGGATGCAGCTCGACACCGGTAAAAAGTGCGCTTGTCTATATACAAGGTGCTTGTTTTAACTTGAAACAACTAAATATCTAAAAAACGATGCATCATACGAAAAATATGTTCTAGGTGAAAAGTTAATATTAGAAAAGGGGACATCTGTCTGCGGTACAACTGGCCACCTCCTAACCACCCCTCCAGCAAAGGCGGGGTTAACTTTGTGTTTTCAAATGGGGACCCCCATTTTTTTTTTGCATATTTGGATTCTATGCCAAAAAATGCGTACGGTTTACTCAAAACACTGTTTCTCATTCATGAGATGGCGCTGTAATCGGCAAATACCATTTGTGCCTGTTTTTGCGTTAAGAACCGATGCCTTTGATTGTACATTTCATTTAAGATGTAAATTTAAGCCTTTGTATTTTAACACGTAATACTGACGTTCAGATGTTACTTGAGTGCTGCAAACGTGACTGTGCAATAGAAATAAAATGGCTAGACATTGATATTTCTCGCAAATAAGCTACTTCTATGGTAACGTAGTTTTCTGTTCAATATGGGATTGATTGTGCTGAGTCCCCAAACCATCAGAATCCTTGTGTTTCGTGGCCTCCTCTGAAACTCGCCATCAGGGTGACTTATTCCGCTGTGTATGCAGGAGAACCAAATACTTAACAGAATATGATGGAACATACCAGAAATGCTTGCACAAACAATCCATCAGAAACGCATCCTACGCGATTAATACACATGCATCATAAAGGAAGGTCGTCAGTTTGAGCATTTTTCTGAATTATGGTGAGAGGCAAAGAGACTCACCGAAATCAAGCACCCCAATGATGAGAGGTAGACGGACTCACCAAAATCAAGCAACGCATTGGTTAGAGGCAAGGGGTCTCACTGAAATAATGCAACCCCATGGTGAGAGGCAAGAGGATTCACAGCAAACAAGTACCGTGAAGGTGAGTAGCAAGGATACTCACCTATGTCAAGCATCTCGAGAGGAACAATGAACTATCACATCCTCGTCATTGTTCCAGGATCACAGTAAATGTAGATTCTGATCAGACATTGAAACGGCTAACCATATTGTACAGTGCAATCAAATGTGCAACATTAACGTAAAAGTCATCCTTTTGTACGGTGGGAGGTAACGGGTGATTTGTGGCGCCCTGGAAATATTATATGTTCGGAATTGGGGCGGCCACACAGGACGCTCGTCAAAGCCGCGGCTCGGCAGCGACCACGTGGTGCTGATCGTTAGCTCAGCAACCGCGTGATGTCGCACAACAGCCAGTCCAGCCATGTGGCTAGGAATTCCATGGGGACACTGTGTTGATGAAGGAGACACGCCACCAGTGCAAAAGATGGCGGACTTTGTGAAACCTTAATGGCAGACATTTCACAGTTCGTATAGAAGTTAATAATAGCCAGATGAATCATGATACCACAAAAAGAAACATGTACATTACTATTATTTGCACAACGATTCTGATGGTGTAATCAGATTTTCAATATCTTTATTAGTATAAAGTTTGGTATCTGACAGTAAATTACACAAGTAACACCCAGCAACGAATTTCCAAAATCTAAACGCTTCACCCGATTTTGTCGATCACGGTGTCTTTACAAAGCTATTAGTGTAAACATAAATTGGTATGAATTAAGGCGTGTAGCTTGAATAGTACATGAGTTATTGGAGCCTGCCGGGTAGACCGTTCGCCGGGTGCAAGTCTTTCGATTTGACGCCACTTCGGCGACTTGCGCGTCGATGGGGATGAAATGAAGATGATTAGGTCAACACAACACCCAGCCCCTGAGTGGAGAAAATCTCCTACCCAGCCGGTAAGCGATCCCGAACGTGGCCGAGCGAGATGAACACCAAATGACCTTCCTACAAAGTCGGGAGCTCATAAGAAGAAAGGCGGAAGCCCACGAAGAACAATTTAGAAGAGAACGGGAAGAGAGAGAAAGAAGGCAAGAAGAGGAGCGCAACAGAAGGCGCGAAGCCGCTCTGGCCCGCCGTGAACGCCATCGCCAACGCTGGCAGGACGGAAAATAAAAGAGAAGACAAACATAAGCGATTCTGGCCGGGTTTTGTAGGTTTTCCTTGGCCGCTAAGGTGAATACCGGAACTGTCCCCAACACACCCCTACAAATAAATTCCCAATTGGGAGTAAACCCCCCCCCTCCATCAACCCCTGCGAGCAAAATAAATAAACAGAGCCAAAACAGCATAAACATAAAACCTATGGCTGATAAAGGGCATATAGCAAGCCCTAGAACAGCCCGCCCTTCTCCCTAAGAGAAGGGAATGAAAAAAAAAAAAAAACAAAAACAAAAACAAAAAAAAAACAAAAACAAAAAAACGCACTGGCATCAGTATCGGACAGCACCTGAAGAAGACTGCTAGTCATGCAGTTGAAATATCGTGTAGATAAAACGTGAATAACAGGCAGAAACCCGATTAAGCAACATGACAGAATGAACTTGTCAACAATCGCGTATAGTGATAATCAGAAGTATCAGCGTAGCACAATTATTTGAGGTTGTGTCACGAATCATATGCATCTTATCACACAGAAATATGAAAAATAAATTATATATATTTTGCACTATACTGCCGTTTGGAATGATGGCTCTTTAAATCCGTGGCATGCATGGCAAGCAGAAATTGATTTTCCATGGTATTCCTGAGTATATAAATGCAAATCGCGGGATTACTCCTTTGAAAATTTCCGATATTTCCCCATCTACATCTACATACATGCTCTGCACGGCACCATACGGTGCGTGAAGGAGGATACCTCGTACCACAAATAGTCGTTTCCTTTCCTGTATCACTGACAAACAGAGCGAGGGGAAAAGACTATCTATAGTGAAAAGACTATCTATAGTCCTCCGTATGAGCCCTAATTTCTCGTACCTTCTCTCCGTGGTCCCTAAGCGAAATGCATGTTGACGGCGGTAGGATCGCTCTGCAGTCAGCGTCAAATGCCGCTTCACTAAGCTTTCACAGCAATGTCCCTCGAAATGAGTGACTCCCTCCCTCCAGTGATTCTTCCTTGAGTTCCCGAAGTTCGCATGCTGATCGTACCTACCGGTAATAAATCTAGCAGCTCGCCTCTGAATTGCTTCAACGTTTTATTTCAATCCGACCTGGCGCGGATCCGAAACACACGAACAATTCTCAAGAATAGGTCGCACTAGCGTCGTATATGCGGTCTCCTCTACGGATGAATTACGTTTTCTTGAATTTCTCCCAATAAACCGATGTCTACCATTCGCCTTCCATATCACAGTCCCCACATGCTCGTTCCATTTCTTATCGCTTCGCAACGTTACGCCCAGATATTTAAACGACGTGACTTTGTCAAGAAGTACAGTACTAATGCTGTATACAAATATTACAGGTTTGTTTTTCCTAATTATCTGCATTAACTTAACATTTTTCTACATTAAGAGCCAGCGTTCATTCGGCACACCAACTGGAAATATTGTCTAAGACATCTTGTATCGACCTACTGTCACTGCTTTCGACACCACCGTGTACACAATAGCATCATCAGCGAACAACTGTAGATTACTGCTCACCCTGTCTACCAGATAAACTACGTTTCTAGGCACACTACGGTTCTAGGCGCTTCAGTCTGGAACCGCGCAACTGCTACGGTCCCAGGTTCGAATCCTGCATGGATGCCCTTACGTTAGTTAGGTTTAAGTAGTTATAAGTTCTAGGGGACTCATGACCTCAGATGTTGAGTCCCATAGTGTTCAGAGCCACTTTTTGAAATTACGTGTATAGAAAATAGTAACGGCCCTATCACACTTCCGTGGGACACTCTTGATGTTATTCCTGTCTGCGATGAACATTGCTGACGAGGACAACAATTGGGTTCTATTACGCAAGAAATTTTCGAGCCAGTCGCATATCTGTGAGCCTATTCCATGTACACGTACCTTCGTTAACAGTGTGTAGTGGGGTACTGTGTCGAATGCTTTTCGGAAAACTAGAAATATGGAATCTGCCAGTTGCCCTTCATCCATGGGTCGCAGTATAGCATGCGAGAAAAGAGCAAGCTGAGTTTCGGACGAGTGATTCGTGGACATGAGATGTTCGGTCTCTAGCAAATTTATTATATTGGAACTATGTTATTCAATCTGTATATTGAGCAAGCAGTAAAGGAAATAAAAGAAAAATTCGGAGTAGGTATTAAAATCCATGGAGAAGAAATAAAAACTTTGAGGTTCGCTGATGACATTGTAATTCTGTCAGAGACAGCAAAGGACTTGGAAGAGCAGTTGAACGGAATGGATGGTGTCTTGAAGGGAGGATATACACTCCTGGAAATTGAAATAAGAACACCGTGAATTCATTGTCCCAGGAAGGGGAAACTTTATTGACACATTCCTGGGGTCAGATACATCACATGATCACACTGACAGAACCACAGGCACATAGACACAGGCAACAGAGCATGCACAATGTCGGCACTAGTACAGTGTATATCCACCTTTCGCAGCAATGCAGGCTGCTATTCTCCCATGGAGACGATCGTAGAGATGCTGGATGTAATCCTGTGGAACGGCTTGCCATGCCATTTCCACCTGGCGCCTCAGTTGGACCAGCGTTCGTGCTGGACGTGCAGACCGCGTGAGACGACGCTTCATCCAGTCCCAAACATGCTCAATGGGGGACAGATCCGGAGATCTTGCTGGCCAGGGTAGTTGTCTTACACCTTCTAGAGCACACTGGGTGGCACGGGATACATGCGGACGTGCATTGTCCTGTTGGAACAGCAAGTTCCCTTGCCGGTCTAGGAATGGTAGAACGATGGGTTCGATGACGGTTTGGATGTACCGTGCACTATTCAGTGTCACCTCGACGATCACCAGTGGTGTACGGCCAGTGTAGGAGATCGCTCCCCACACCATGATGCCGGGTGTTGGCCCTGTGTGCCTCGGTCGTATGCAGTCCTGATTGTGGCGCTCACCTGCACGGCGCCAAACACGCATACGACCATCATTGGCACCAAGGCAGAAGCGACTCTCATCGCTGAAGACGACACGTCTCCATTCGTCCCTCCATTCACGCCTGTGGCGACACCACTGGAGTCGGACTGCACGATGTTGGGGCGTGAGCGGAAGACGGCCTAACGGTGTGCGGGACCGTAGCCCAGCTTCATGGAGACGGTTGCGAATGGTCCTCGCCGATACCCCAGGAGCAACAGTGTCCCTAATTTGCTGGGAAGTGGCGGTGCGGTCCCCTACGGCACTGCGTAGGATCCTACGGTCTTGGCGTGCATCCGTGCGTCGCTGCGGTCCGGTCCCAGGTCGACGGGCACGTGCACCTTCCGCCGACCACTGGCGACAACATCGATGTACTGTGGAGACCTCACGCCCCACGTGTTGAGCAATTCGGCGGTACGTCCACCCGGCCTCCCGCATGCCCACTATACGCCCTCGCTCAAAGTCCGTCAGTTGCACATACGGTTCACGTCCACGCTGTCGCGGCATGCTACCAGTGTTAAAGACTGCGATGGAGCTCCGTATGCCACGGCAAACTGGCTGACACTGACGGCGGCGGTGCACAAATGCTGCGCAGCTAGCGCCATTCGACGGCCAACACCGCGGTTCCTGGTGTGTCCGCTGTGCCGTGCGTGTGAT
Organism: Schistocerca cancellata; assembly: GCF_023864275.1. Taxonomy (NCBI): domain Eukaryota; kingdom Metazoa; phylum Arthropoda; class Insecta; order Orthoptera; family Acrididae; genus Schistocerca; species Schistocerca cancellata. The sequence continues at coordinate 426,767,234 of NC_064633.1, forward strand.
CATTGCTTGTACAGCCCTCTCGCAGTGTCCGGAGCAAGTATGGTGGGTCTGACACACCGGTGTCAATGTGTTCTTTTTTCCATTTCCAGGAGTGTAACATGAACATCAACAAAAACAAAACGAGGAAAATGGAATGTAGTCGAATTAAGTCGGGTGATGTTGAGGGTATTAGATTAGGAAATGAGACACTTAAAGTAGTAAAGGAATTTTGCTATTTGGGGAGCAAAATAACTGATGATGGTCGAAGTAGAGAGGATATAAAATGTAGACTGACAATGGTAAGGAAAGCGTTTCTGAAGAAGAGAAATTTGTTAATATCGAATATAGATTTAAGTGTCAGGAAGTCGTTTCTGAAAGTATTTGTATGGAGTGTAGCCATGTATGGAAGTGAAACATGGATGGTAATTAGTTTGGACAAGAAGAGAATAGAAGCTTTTGAAATGTGGTGTTACAGAAGAATGCTGATGATTAGGTGGGTAGACCACATAAGTAATGAGGAAGTATTGAATAGGATTGGGAAGAAGAGAAGTTTGTGGCACAACTTGACCAGAAGAAGGGATCGGTTGGTAGGACATGTTCTGAGGCATCAAGGGATCACCAATTTAGTATTGGAGGGCAGCGTGGAGGGTAAAAATCGTAGGGGGAGACCAAGAGATGAATACACTAAGCAGATTCAGAAGGATGTAGGTTGCAGTAGGTACTGGTAGATGAAGAATCTTGCAAAGGGTAGAGTACCATGGAGAGCTGCATCAAACCAGTCTCCGGACTGAAGACCACAACAACAACAACAATACGCTCTAGAATTCTGCGGGTCCGTCTTTTACCCTTCTTATAAACAGGTGTCACCTGCAATTTTTTGCAGTCGCTTGACACTTCGCGCTGGTTGACAGGTTTCCGATAAATGCAAAGTAAGTGAGACGCAATGAAGTAGAGTACTCAATCCGAACTGCTGGTCTGACGCTAATGATCTCGCCGTATCTTTTTTTCTTCTTTAGTATGTTTGTACTTTCCACGTATTTACTACAAAATTGGCTTATAACAGCCATTTAGTGGCTGAAAAAAAGAATCTCAGACAACACGTGTTGTGATTCTAGAGCAGCAAGGAAGACTGAGATAAGGTCGCGGGGATTGTGGAGGGCGGCCCGCGAGGGCAGATGGGCCCGCCGCCCCACTCGAAGACGCCAGCAATCTGACCGGCGCGGCGGTCCGGTCGCCACTCGAGGAAATGAATGGCCACCATAATTTCCTGCATTCCGGTGATTTATCTCTGACCTCCGGGCTCGAGGGTTGTCGTCGCTGTTATTGAAAGCGAAACGGCGAACCTAGCGGGCCAGAGAGGCTCTCCACAGCCGATCGTTGAAGTAATTCTGTTGTAACACTGGTGCAATATTTTCCCACGGTGTTCTGCAGGCTTCTACCCGATTTGATCGTAGGCGGTAGAGTTAAAGTGTGAAAACAATAAATATGCTACACCATCAATCACTTCTAATATTCATGTTAGCCGGCCGAAGTGGCCGTGTGGTTAAAGGCGCTGCAGTCTGGAACCGCAAGACCGCTACGGTCGCAGGTTCGAATCCTGCCTCGGGCATGGATGTTTGTGATGTCCTTAGGTAGTTAGGTTTAACTAGTTCTAAGTTCTAGGGGACTAATGACCTCAGACGTTGAGTCCCATAGTGCTCAGAACCATTTGAACCATTTAATATTCGTGTTGACTGCTCATAGCGTGTGTATAGTGACGTTGCATCTTTAGGTGTCCATCTTGCTCATTCATTCGTTCGTTAGAATAGTTTCCGTGAACACAATCACGTTGGATCCTTTTTGTTTCATAGATTCATTGTAAGGAAGTCTTCAAGGATACAGAAAAGAAGAAGGAACAGAGATATATTAACGTCATGCCTACAGCAGTTGCCAAGTAGCGGGGATACGGTACAAGTAGAAAAAAAGTAAAAAAAAAAAACATATTTTCATTTAAGAGGAAGTAACAAACTTTCCAACGTATGTAAATGTACATGTTTTCGGAACCCAAGCAATTTTTCGTGGAGGACGTTATTTTGTTGTCTGAGGTTGCGGTACGACCCAAGATTCTGCTACAGGGATCTATGAGTACTGTAGGACGATAATTCTGTGTATCAGTTACACTTCCCATTTTGTAAATGGGTGTGACCTTTTCTCTTTTCTAGTCTTGGAGAACACACGTACGCTAAAGAGTAGAGCTAGTTCACTCATAAATTCGGTATAGGACTAGAACAGAACAACATCGGCCCTTGACGCCTAATGAATTTGCATCACCAATAGTACTAATCAGTATATCACCCATCTTAGCAACAGTGCAGCTGTGGAATAATGGCAACATATCTAGATTTTTCCTTTTTGCAGGAACATTTGAAGGAATAACTAAAAATTGCGTGCAAGTAGCTTCCATTTGCCTCTGGCCACATTCCCTGTATATCGACAGAGAGATGCAGCTGTTTATAATGCAGGAAATGAAATAACACCAGAAGATAACGAACGGGGTGCTTAGTTTAACTTCGAGGTACCACCATACAAATAGTACGGTCCCTTTAGATGGTGAAACTCAATAGTGCTGATGGTTGGCCTCTGCTAACTTTTCAGTCTGCATTAGATAACTGTTGTGTGCACTATCTAATGTGAAATTTTTTTAAATTAATTAATTTATTTATTTATTGTGAAGAACAAGTAACTTATTCATTATTCTTTGGTATATATGATTACTGTAGACAATATTCGTGACAATATTTGTTTCACAGACGCTGTTTATTCACCAAGCAGTCTTGTTCATCCCACTTCACAAAAGGCAAACACTTTTATTATAGTTCACTGGGACAAGTCGACAGCCTCCTCATAAACTGGGCACTGTTTACCTCAAAATAGCCATAGTCGGTAATACAGTTCATCGGTTCAAAGAATGTTGGCTCTAAGCTTGTCATCCCCTTGTGTTTAACGAGCATGATTTTGCTGCGGCGAAAACCACAGATGGTGTTCTTATTAAGAATCACGCTGAAACTGAAAGTGCTCCTGCTCATACTGCAGCACCTAAGGATCGACCCACAGGAATTCTCAATAAATTTCAAGATGAACTTCAGGTAGCACAAAATAAAGAACCAGAACCTTCAAAAAATGAGCGTTCATTATGCAAAAAACCGCTGATGTATATTTTATTTTAAATCATTGCCTGGTGCACGACCGTGCGCGATAAAAGTGTGAAGTTCATAGTTCGCAAAGTACAAGTGTTGTAGCAAGCTCACTTTGAAATTGATATTGCCTAAGAAAGAAGCACATACGATGGAAAAAGAACATTCAAACCAACAAAGAAAGTAAAAAGCAGTGCCGTACATACACCGAGTACTACCTCGTGTATCTAACAGAAGACTGGACAGTTTTGCAAATACAATACATGGTGGAATTAGAATTACTCAAACTATAAAGAGACAAATTCGCTTGAGATTATGAAAAAAGAAGAATACTGATTTTGAGGCATATTAGTTTTTAATACAATAATACTTTAGTTACACGCTTTGATTATTATTAAAAAATGTGTGTGAATTTCTAAGGAACCTAACCGAAGAGGTCATCGGTCCCTAGACTTACACACTACTTTAAACTAACTTATGCTAAGAACAACACACACTCACATCCGAGGGAGGAATCGGACCGCGAAATCCGTGACATGGCGCCTAAAACCGCTTGCAGCTCCACGCGACGATTATTATTATTATTACTGTTTTGTTGTATAGTATTCATGTGGTTCACATGGTCATTTTACATTCTTATATAAATGGTTAAATATAAGAACGATTACAAAGCATAAAAACAAACACTCGAAAGATTTGTGACTGCATATATAGGTCACTTAACCAGTCCCCAAATGTTAACGTAGCCAATGCGATTTATTGAGTCGAGGGAGTTTTCGTAATAAGCGGCCTTCAGTCAGGTGCTGTGTAGTTTGGACAGCGACACCACATTCGAACGTCAGTTGAACCCGTCATATAAACAGGTGGTACACCTTCACGCTTCTGACTGGAATCGATTCAGAACTGTCCGTAGTTTCCTGGGAAGGCCAAACCAATGTACACCTTTTGTAGGAATAGTAATAAGGCGAGAATATGCTGGAGGACACTTCCGCCAAGCCTCTCTGCATGCTTGACATGGACAGATATGAAAGGCACATCTTTCATTGACCAGAGTTGTTTTCGGGATTTAAGTCTGCTGGCATGTTATTCGATAGCTGATTCTTCAGGGGTGAGTTCTAATGACTAGCACAAATTTGGAACTCTCTTATCGCCGCTGCTTCCCGTCTAATTGATGGTGGTGCAATGTTATATAATACAGGCAGCCATAGAAGTGGTGTTGATTTAATAGGTTCACCAATTATCCTCATTGCCTGGTTTAGCTTAACAGAAAATTTTCGTGCATGTTTTTCCATACTGGAGCACAGTACCCAGCCATAAAGTAAACTAGTGCCTATGCAGGAGTAAGAAGAGTATCTTAGTTTGCACCCCATCCTGACCCTGCTAGTTTTCTGATGTTATCAATTCTGATGTTCACTTTCTTGCGGCAAGTCGTAAGTGGTTTTTAAAAGCCGGTCCAGAATGATCATTAAGGGTCGTAGGTAGCGCTTATGTTCCAGACGAACATCCTCAAATACATTCACCTAAATGTTAGATTTATTAATGCCCTGTCTTACAGTGTCTAACAATAAATATGAATTTAACATTTATCAATAATTTCATCTTTTGAATTAGTTATTAAAATTCACAGAATAGTCTTGGTTATACTAAAGCAAAAAGTTATACAGATTGATAGAATATAGTAAAAGGACATTTTATAAAAAAACACTAAAAATTGTGATCTCAGAAAGTGAATTTATTAAAATTAACTTCACCATCTTGCTCCGATCTCCAATATATGATAGTGACCTTTCTGTTTTCAGTATATGTATATGTATTTAGATAGTTTGAGTTTAAAGGGAAGTGACTGAGCCTTGCTGCAGCTCGCGTTGGTGCTGTTTGTAGGTTTCCGTCCTCTGTTGGAGGCCAGACAGTATCGTTTAGTTGACATGGTTGCGGTTGTTTGTCTTCTCCTCGTGTTGACTTGCGCCACTTGGTTTAACAAGCATTGCCTGTCCACTAGTGGCAGCAGCGGCGGTTACCGATATGTAGTAACTGTGGCCCTATCTTTGCGGCGACGTCGTCGTTCTTCCGGGTCGAGTGAGTGTAGAGTTCGGTTGGGGACTCAGGAGGAGCCAGATCCGCGCAGTGCGCGAACACGCCGGGACCGTTGGCAGCACGCATGGACTGCCTATGGCCTATGATCGCGAGGGCGCTCGTCCTCGTCGTAAACCGGATTCTGCAAGCTGTAAGTTCAATGCATTTGGATTCAAGTAGAGAAACCTCCAGCATTGTGAGAGCTTGCGATTCTCCAGTGACTTGGGTTCGTATTGCTGCTCATAGTGTTGCGGAGGTAAAAAGCAGCGAGTGGAGTGCTTGGGGAAGGTGCTTGGGGAAGGCGGATCTAATTTGCTTTCCTGGATTTCTAATTTCTATTTATTGCGTTCAGCTTTTTACTATTTGTTAAGTCCAACCAGCCCTGGGGCTAAGTGTATGTAATGGCGGTGTACATTTCCTCGCCTTGCTGCTGCTGTCCGTTGAGGCTTGTAGTTTTGACAGCTTTCTTGATTGTAGGTTGGTTGACGATACTTCTGCTCTGGTGGTAATGATTCCTTTCTCGTTCCGAGTGCTCTAAGCATAATATTCTGTGGGAGGAGTCCAGGCGCGTGTTTCGGCCTTGGCGTACTTTTACATCTTTGCATTTGGTTTATTGCACGTCAGGTAGTCTCAGCAAGATTATCATTAGTCATTCGATAGATTGCCACTATTCTGAATTACCATCTTGTCAAGTGAATGCAATTCTTGGCTGCATGTCTCATCGCTCGCGAAAGTGTTTTTTGCCGGACCTACTCAGAGGTCGATTCCTGGTGCATTGTCTGTGACTGCCCTATACGTTTTATTATTGTATTTGCTGTCTTATTGTATGTTTCTAAAATTTTTTATTTAATTGCCATTCTTTGCGTTACAGCAGGTTTAAATGATTGTGCTACCAAGTTTACCATCATTTGGTCTCACCTGTTTGGTGATCGGTTGCTTGTCCTTTTAAATTAACCATTGCTGTTGTATGTGCTGTTTTACTGTATGCTTTTTTAAATTTTTATGTAATTGCCATTCTTGGTGTTACAGCAGGTTTAAATGGTTGTGCTACCAAGTTTACCATCATTTTGTCTCAACCGTTGGGCTATCAGCTGCCTGTCTCTTTAAATTAACCTTCCCTATTGCATTGCTGTTTTACAGTGTTTTTGTTAAATTTTTTCTAACTGCCTTTCTTGCCGTTAAAGGTTTTCAGCCTTGACTGTGGTTACTTGCCTTAAAATCCTGATTGGGATCACATTGGCTTGGTTTTAAAACATTATTTGCTGTGTCTGGATTTTATGCTCATTTGGTAATTTGTAAAGCACTGAAAGCACTACTAATTATACACTCGTTTATTCTTTCATTAATAGCGTGTGATATCTTTATTTATTGCTGAGTCTGGACTTATCGATTAAGAATAGATGGTGTGTAATTGCAAAAGGGAACCAATAGTAACTGACTACGGTCCCGTCCACAATCGTAACCGAATCCTGCCTTCCTTGACTACCAGGTCACAATGACCTACTGCGGAAATTAAATAAACAACAACATCACTAAAAGGAGTTTGGTTAAACCGTTCATAAAGCGGTGCAGTAGACAACAAAATTACACACCTTTTGGCTGCACAGTTTAAGCCCACTGCTCTGGGGAATGGGGGAGGACGAAGGCACCCTTTTCCACTGCAGACGGAAACAACAGAGTGCACACCGCTAAGAGGATTGAAGGCACTCTGGAGCATGGGGGTTCTCCATTAGTCTGAGCGCTGCTCATTAAACGACGGATGCCCGGAGGCACTGAGAAGCAAAGTGCCATTGTTTCTGCAGACGCTGCCGTCCCCTTTGGAGAACAATTACGCCGTTCCAGCTATTAAGCGATGTTCTTGCTTACCTCACAGTTACTGTACACTAATTGTTCAAACAGGTCCTCCTTATATCGATGGCCATCTGTAACACAGATCAAAATATTAGAATAAAATGTGTGGGTGACAGTATACCGTCATAGTGTAAATTACAAGCCCCAAGGACCTATCGAGGTACACTTTATTTAAATGTCAGTCTCTCATAAAAGTGAATACACAGTTATGTTGGCTCCAATTTAGGCCATCTAGAGGAGCAGAAAACGAACTCAACGTAGATCTGACTTGCCTGAACTGACGTATTGTAGATGTCGATAGTATGGAAATTTTTTTTATTTCATAATTGTTCGTTCTACGGTACTGTAACTTATTTATACCATTTAGAGTCACATAATACAGTGAATGTATCAGAACTGAATTAGCAGATTATATATGGCTGGCTACCAACCTAGTCACAAGTACAGCGCCTATTCTTAAAAACCAGTACAAACGAATTGTTAACCTATTCCTTAATACACCCAAAGAAATCAAAAATCAGGGACTTGCCAATTAGCTCTTTGGCCTAGAGCAAGATAGATAGATAGATAGATAGATAGATACAAAAGTCGATTGACAGCAAGCCATCAAATTACAAAATGAAGACAGTCAATACTAAATTATAAAGTATGCTATAAAATCGAGCCATAAAGTTGTCCCAAAATTGGGACACAATAAACTGAAAATGAACTGAAATTCCAATTCACGTCCTTTTATTTTTCTTGTTTTTTTTTTTTGAGTCATCAGGCTACTGACTGGCTTGATGCGGTCCGCCACGAATTCCTCTCCTGTGCCAACCTCTTCAAGTCAGAGTAGCACTTGCAATCTACATCCTCAACTATTTGCTGGATGTATTCCAATCTCTGTCTTCCTCTACAGTTTTTGCTCTCTACAGCTCCCTCTAGTACCATGGAAGCCATTCTTGATGTCTTCAAAATGGTTCAAATGGCTCTAACCACTACGGGGCATAACATAAGGTCATCAGTCACCTAGACTTAGAACTAATTAAACCCAGCTAACCTAAGGACATCACACACATCCATGTACGAGGCAGGATTCGAACCTGTGACCGTAGCAGCAATGTGGTTCTGGACTGAAGTGCCTAGAACCGCTCGGTCACCCCAGATGTCTTAACATACGTCCTATCATCCTGAGCCTTTTCTTTGTCAGTGTTTTCCACATATTCCTTTCTTCTCCGATTCTGGGCAGACCCTCCTCATTCCCCACATTATCAATCCATCTACTTCTCAACATTCGGCTGTAGCACCGCATCTCAGATGCTTCGATTCTCTTCGGTTACAAATTTTCCACAGTCCATTTTTCACTGCCATACAGAGCTGTGCTCCAAATGTTCATTTTCCGAAATTTCTTTCTCGAATTAAGGCCTATGTTTGATGCTAGTAGACATCTCTTAACCAGTAATGCCCTTAATGCCAGTGCTGCTCTGCTTTTGATGTCTTCCTTGCTCCATCTGTCGTCGGTTATTTTACTGCCTACGTAGTAGAATTCCTTATTTCATCTACGTCGTGACCATCAATCCTGATGATAACTTTTTTGTTGTTCTCATTTCTGCTACTGCTCATTGCTTTCGTCTGTCTTTGATTTACATTCAGTCCTTTACTTTCAATCCATATTCTGTACTCATTAGACTGCTCATTTCATCCAGCGGAGCTTGTAACTATTCTTCACTTTCACTCAAGATAGCAATGTCATCAGCGAATCATATAATTGATGTCCAGTTTGAAATGTCGGTGCGGAGTGTGTCATAGCACTTCCTCTGTGCCTGTATTTATATAGGGGTTAAGCAGACCACCAAACGAAACATCTGCTGTCAGATGCCCTAGGCACAGGTACATGTATCTTAATGGTCCCGGCTGGTCCCGGCGGAGCTTCGAGTCCTTCCTCGGGCATGGGTGTGTGTGTTTGTCCTTAGGATAATTTGGGTTAAGTAGTGTGTTAAGTCACATAAGATTTCACACACATTTTTGAACTTAATGGCCCCTTTTCCGACACCTATTAATTAATAGCTCTGTCGAGTAACAACTTACAATCTTCTTAATTTTCGTATAAATAGTGTTAAGATTGTTTGAGTTACTGAAGGAGTTTTAGCTCGACTGCATTTAAACTTTGCCGGTTAGAATTTCTAGAACTGAAACTCTTTAACATTCCTTGTAGTCATAGTTATTTACAAAACAGTCCTGAAACTCCGTAGAACTGTATTATTGCATGAATGTAATCGAGTGCTTTAATTAGAACAAATGATACTTGACCTACTCTGAATAAAGTCGTTTTCGTTCCAAATTTGGTTTTTAATTAATAACTTGAAAACTAATGGAGGTAGCTTAATGTTGTCACATGTTCAATGTTTTTACATGAAACTGAGCTCACATGCGAACTTTCATCTTTCTAGTATTTAGTGGTTTCAGTTTTTGTAAAAACGCCGATTTTAACCTAGATATTTCTCTGATGAAGTTGAGAACCCGCCAGGGTAGCCGAGAGCGCTAACGCGCTGCTTCCTGGACTCGGGTAGGCGCGCCGGCCCCGGGTCAAATCTGCCCGGCAGACTAAGAGGGAGGGCGGGCGTGCCGGGCCAGCCTGGATGTGGTTTTTAGTCGGTTTTCCACATCCTGCAGGTGAATACCAGGATGGTCCCCACGTTCCGCCTCAGTTCCACGACTTGCAGACATTTGCAACACGTTCACACTATTCCATGGGATTACGCTGGATGCAGACAGTTGGGGTGCACACATTCCGTTCTGGGGGGTTACAGGGTGGCGGCAGGAAGGGCGTCCAGCCACCCCTTAAAATTAACACGGCAAATCCGCCAGTCGGGACAAATGCTTCAAAAGAGAGATTACTCTGATAAAATTGAGACTTGTAACTTTTAGCTTTGACATACATTTGCGTGTTCTTACGAAGTTTTAATTTTGTAATTTCATTATTCAGCGCTATTTATTTTTTTCTTAAGATCGTATATTTCTATAACAGCGTCATTTGATAATCATGAGACTTTACAATGTTAAATTAATATACTTAGGCATACACTGACAATCTCGGGAAAAGTTATTATAATTTTTAATTTCATTCTTAAATTATGGTGCAGTCCTCTGTTGCTAAGCACAGGTGCCTTGCCATAACGTGGCGCTGGTAGTAGTGAACTGGGTTACGACCCGGGCATTCAGTCACCTCTATACCTCTTACAATGATAGAGCGCTTGTTTCTCGTCACTTTAATGTTATTTTTTGACTCGTACACACTGAGAATTATTCTAATAAACCCAGATTCTGTTGTGCCAACATTTTTATTAAGTACTTAGTGAATCCATTTCTCCCTGGAGTATATCTTTAATGATTTTTGTCAAGCCCAACACTCAGGACCCATTTAATGGGGCCATCCATTTGATATCGTTAAATTCGTTGCGTGAAGTTCTTAATTCAGTGTAACGACCGAATCATGGAAGGTCATCAGAAAAAAAAAGAAAAATCATCCAAGTATGAATATGAGTAGTAAGCCTTGTACTTATACAGAGGTGCACAGTTATATCTGCCTTTGCAGTCCATTAAGGGGGCACACGCTTTGAGAAACAGCTGATTTCCAGCTCACATTGCGAAATGGAGGTAAAAAGCGACGCATTTACGTATAATCTAGAAGTAAACAGCCTCAAAACATCAGAAATGCCTGAGACACTTTTGTGTGTCCTATAAAGCCATTTGATTGAGTTCCTTTATTAATTTATTCCTGACTATAAACGAAACATTCTGAAAACATCTCAGTCGTCATCTGTAACGTGACTTATGGCGAGTAATATTTTTGAACTTTCAGAAATACTCCCCAAAACTTTTATTTTCCTTGTGCTTGTATTCACCGCAGGGCTGGAATGTTCATTCTCAGACATTTTTGATGCCCTCATTTCACTTAAGAAATGACTTCTATGCACAGTCTCGGTAACTGTAACACACGAATTTTTATGTTCAACTTACCGAGAAAAACTCCTTATTCAGCCTACGTTTGATGTACAATTTGACGAAATTTTATATCGGTCTTTATTACTCAACAGTGCAACAGTTGGTCTTTATTACTTAACAGCCGGTCATTATTACTCAACAGTGTAACAGCAGAACTTCATTGACAATGTCTGAGCGAGCACTGGGTGTTGTTGGAAGGCCAGTAACACGAAGCTATACCATTATAAGATTAAACATAAAAAGAGAAGAAAAAAGATCAAAGTAGAAAATTAATCTTGATCGTTCTTCCTCAGCACCAAGTGGACCTTGATCGTTTTTCTCACGTACATCAAAACTTTAACACCGATTTTCCAGCACCTTGATCGTTTTTACATAAAAAATGTACCACATTACTTCTATAAAGTAGAATTAGTAGCTAAGTTTTGCATTTTGGTTTCACTTGGTCGTTATTTCTGTGTAAACATTCATCTGTAAGTGGTTCACATATAACAATAATGTAGTATACATTATTAGTACCTCCTCTCCCTGCTTTTCGGTCGTCAACACGTCGATTTTGCCACTCTGGCCAGTCTTCAGTTCACTCTGGCCAGCTCTGCTCGGTTATATTTTCTGTGTGCTCAGCATAGTATTTTCGACATTAATGTCATGTAGGTACCACTACTCTGAGGAGGTTATCACATTACACCCTTTTACAGCGTCATTGTTATGTACAAGGCGCTGTGAATTAGCAGATGTGTCACGAGTTATTTTATCCAGATTTTTACGTTTAGTTGAACTACATATGGTCGACTACACAACATCCCCATCTATTCCCCTCATGTGTGTCATCTATCTCCTCATAGCCGCTGTTTGTACCCCATCGACCACGAGAGACTTCTGTTCTTGATTGTGAGCCAACATGGTCTTTCCTCCCTCCTGTTCAATGCCTGAAAATTCATCACAGCCCATCATCGTTTTCATGTTCACCGCTTTTGCGGCGCTGTGCATCACAAACTGTCACTGACCCCACCACAGCAGTCTACAGTTCCTCACCTCTGTTACTTGGTGCATCTCCTCTCACCTACAACCCATCCTCCCCTGCCCACAATTTACTTTCCAGTCACGGCCGCATCAGCTGCATACGAATCACTTACAACATATTCCTTCCAGTTTTCTCGCAGGCCACAACCGTCAAACAGTTTCAGGAATGCTTACCTTGCCTAACTCTCAATACTACATCACGTTCATCTTAACCGGTTTTACTCTTAGGTCAATCAATGGTTACTCAAGATATACCCTTCAAAAACCCAGGTAATAATTACTGGAAGAACCAAATGTTCAAGTGTGTGTGAATTTCTAAGGGACCTTACTGGTGAGGTAATCGGTCCCTAGACTTACACACTACTTAAACTAATTTAATGCTAAGAACAACACTCACACCCATGCCCGAGAGAGGATTCGAACCTCCGGCGGGAGGGGCCGCGCGATTAGTTTCATGGTGCCTCTAACCGCGCGGCCACTCCGCGTGGCTGGAAGAACCACCAGCAGCTTTTGTGACAGTTTCTACCCAACAATTTACCATCACTCTGTTCTATTACTCAACATTGTATAATTTCTTGGACTGACGATCGACCTCCAGCTAACAGGGAAAGCTCTAACCGTCGAACAGAGACCTCCCAATAGATCATTGAGTGGCTGAACACAACTATTCTCGCCGACGTAAGTTCACCTTACATATCTTGTAGCCATTATCTCATGGATATCCACTTCACAAAAGTTCTCAGCATCTCCCCAAATCCATGAACCAAAGTGCACACAATCTTGCCTGCCACGTATGTTTACCTTCCCCCAAACGAATTCCCTACCACCTGACGAAATTTCTAATTCATCGGCTACATTGAACAACTACATACATGCTATCTACAAACTCTACTCCAACCAAGCCATCGTTTCTCCTCTAATGTCCTGTACTGGTGCACGGCTGAATGTATAAAGACATATCCCACCTACCCTCTACTTACACAGACTGAATACGCTCTCCCAACGTACATTCACGTGACTCCCAGACTATGACATCTGACGCAATTTTGATGCAGTCTATCAGCTCAGACTCTTCCCCCCTATTCTACTCGTCAGTAAGAAAACCTTACATTTCTTAAATGAAAACGATATTAGCGAGTAACTTAAGTTTCTACTGTGAGATTCTAAACGAAAATTAGGAAGCTAACATGTGACAATAATTTCTGGTTGTTGCATAAAGAAAAACAATAGATGACAGTGATGAAAACACAATTACCCAGAATGAGAGCTCGATCTAAACTGCATAAGCAGACTATTTCAATATGACCCAGTGTGAATAAAATCAACTACCCATTATCCAAACCAAATAAAATGGTGAATAACATTTTAAAAACAGTATACTCATATGAAAAACTTTTAATATTAAGAATAGTTATGAACTAAACCATGCAATTTTCAGTACTGATATTCCAAATCATGCAAGATTAGAGTTGTTAGACATTAAAAACCTTTTTGAAGAGACAATTAATATTAATAGAACTAATCTGATGAAACATGGAACGATGAGTACAGTTGAATTTGTGGAAATGATACACGGTGTGCGAAATTTACGGATGAAAGTTCTTTCACATGATACGTCACTGCCTTGTAATATAACTCGACGAAACTTCGACCATACATACATAGAACTGCTACAGTGTAGCACGGAAAATAACTGAAAGAAATACGCAGTGACACGATCAGAAATGATATTTTCACTCAAAGTTAATAATTACAGTCATGTTGGAGCAGTTAATGACGGTGCTTAGGACTTTATAAAAGCCAGGATACAGTTTTTAAGATGGAGTGCCATCACCACGGATGGCAAAGAATGGTCTGCAACGCACTCCCATGCTGGCCACAGCGTTGGTAAGGAGTTGTTGTGGTAGGTCGTTTCATTTCTCTACGAGTGCAACTGGAAACTACGCATTCACTTATCCCACGCACGCTCAGTGGAATTTATGTTGGGGGAGCCAGGTCAGTCCGTCCGGCGAATATCCACTTGTTCCAAGAGCTCCTCTACTCCTGAAATTCGATGCAGGTGTGCATTGTCATCCATAAAAATGAAATCACGACCGAATACATCCTGAAAAGATGCGCATGACGAAGGTGTACTCTGTCTCAATAAAGATGACTGATGAATGTACTATGTTCAGAGATTTGGAGGTCACTACACCCAAGCAACTCACCACTGCGTTTCCAGTCACAGTGTGTTATAAATGTTTTACGTTTAAGATTTTTCTACACTTCTTTAACTGACTGAGTTTCCTAAGCTTGTGAAATGTAGTTGAGTTCGCAATTTTGCTACCCTTCTTACTTTTTACCTCTGTCTCATCTTGGTATTGTTTTGATGACGTGTTTACGACGATAAGGTGATGCACTGAGATGGCAGTGAATCAACAAAGTTTTGTTTTTGTTGGGTCGATACAGGAAACTTGTGTGCGGAATGATGTTACTTACAAGACTTTGTAAAGTAATCGCGTGTGTTCTTCATTCAAATAATTAAACTCTATTGAACTAATGACATAAAACTGCAATTCTGAGCGCTTTTTACCAAAGATAAATCGTCAACTTGGTGAAAGTATAATTAAACAAGATGCTCCTTCAGTTTCAACTAGAAAGAATTGAGCGACTGAATTCAAACTGAGCTCTCTGTCTTGTTAAGGACACCTCAAGGCAGCAACAGATCATGAAAGAGCGCTGTATGGTATTGGAAAGTCATCGAATAGGCATCGTAGATATATCAGAAGAAGGAACGAGCTGAAAAGTTTATTAATATTATAATATTATTATATTATCATACCATATATTGTGTGTGTGTGTGTGTGTGTGTGTGTGTGTGTGTGTGTATGTGTGTGGTCCTTAGTTCAGAGACTGTTTTGATGCAGCTCTCTGTGCTACTCTATCCTGTGCAAGCTTCTTCATCTCCGAGTAACTACAGCAACCAACATCCTTCCGAATCTGCTTAGTCTATTCATCCCTTGGTCTCCTTCTACGATTTTTACCGTCCACGCTTCCCTCCAGTACTAAATTGGTGATCTCTTGATGCCTCAGAACATGTCCTACCAACCAATCCCTTCTTCTAGTCAAGTTGTGCCATAAATTTCTCTTCTCCCCATTTCTATTCAGTACCTTCTCATTAGTTATGTGATCTACCCATCTAATCTCCACCATCCTTCAGTAGCACCACATTTCGAAAGCTTCTATTCTCTTCTTGTCCAAAATATTTATCGTCCACGATTCACCTCCATACATGGCCACACTCCAGACAAATACTTTCAGAAACGACTTCCTGACACTTAAAACTATACTCGATGTTAACAAATTTCTCTTCTTCAGAAACGCTTTCCTTGCCATTGCCAGTCTACATTTTATATCCTCTCTACTTCGACCACCATCAGTTATTTTGCTCCCCAAATAGCAAAACTCCCTTACTACTTTAAGTGTCTCATTCCCTAATCTAATTCCCTCAGCATCACCCGAGTTAACTCGACTACATTCCATTATCCTCGTTTTGCTTTTGTTGATGTTCTCCCCATTTCTATTCAGTACCTTCTCATTAGTTATGTGATCTACCCATCTAATCTCCACCATCCTTCAGTAGCACCACATTTCGAAAGCTTCTATTCTCTTCTTGTCCAAAATATTTATCGTCCACGATTCACCTCCATACATGGCCACACTCCAGACAAATACTTTCAGAAACGACTTCCTGACACTTAAATCTATACTCGATGTTAACAAATTTCTCTTCTTCAGAAACGCTTTCCTTGCCATTGCCAGTCTACATTTTATATCCTCTCTACTTCGACCACCATCAGTTATTTTGCTCCCCAAATAGCAAAACTCCCTTACTACTTTACGTGTCTCATTCCCTAATCTAATTCCCTCAGCATCACCCGAGTTAACTCGACTACATTCCATTATCCTCGTTTTGCTTTTGTTGATGTTCATCTTATATCCTCCTTTCAAGACGCTGTCCATTCCGTTCAACTGCTCATCCAGGTCCTTTGCTGTCTATGACAGAAGAACAATGTGATCGGCAAACCTCAAAGTTTTTATTTCTTCTCCATGGATTTTAATTCCTACTCCATATTGTTTTTTCGTTTCCTTCACTGCTTACTCAGTATACTAATTAAATACCAACAGCCGGCCGTTGTGACCGAGCGGTTTTTAGGCGCTTCAGTCTGGAACCACGCGACCGCTACGGTCGCAGGTTCGAATCCTGTGATGTCCTTAGGTTAGTTAGGTTTAAGTAGTTCTAAGTTCTAGGGGACTGATGACCTCAGATGTAGGCTACAACCATGTCTCACTCCCTTCCCAACCACTGCTTCCCTTTCATGCCCCTCGACTCTTATAACAGCCATCTGGTTTCTGTACAAATTGTAAATAGCCTTTCGCTCCCTGTATTAAACCCCTGCCACCTACAGAATTTGAAAGAGAGTATTCCAGTCAATATTGTCAAAAGATTTCTCTAAGTCTACAAACGCTAGAAACGTAGGTTTGCCTTTCCTTAATCTATCTTCTAAGATAAGTCGTAGGGTCAGTATAGCCTCACGTGTTCCAACATTTCTACAGAATCCAAACTGAACGTCTCCGAAGTCTGCTTCCACCAGTTTCTCCATTCGTCTGTAAATAATACGCGTTAGTATTATTTTGCAGATGTGACTTATTAAACTGATAGTTCTGTAATCTTCACACCTATCAACACCTGCTTTCTTTGGGACTGGAATTCTATATATTATTATATTATAATATTGTTAATAATTTTGAAAATGTTTTGTACGAGATGAGGATCGTGGTTCCAGTAGCTTTTGCAGTATTGAGAACAAGCTTGAAAATGTTTCAATGCTAACGGAACATAATACAGGAAATTCTTATTGAACCACTGGTTGGGCGTATGGTGTGGTTGAGACCGGTGATTCCTTAACACCTGAGCTTACGAGATGGCAATGCAGAGGTCCATCATGTTTAGTTCAAAGAGCAATAATAGCTGTCCACAACCAGGACATCGTAATAATTTAGTAGGAATAGTCCTGTTGGGAGCGGTATGGCCTCGTCTTCATCCGACTCTTGAACTGTCTAAACCACGGTGGGCCATGCTTTTTTTTCACACCGGCACTGATGAAAGTAGCAGTGTGTGACAAAAAGTCCTAGGACTGACTGGGGGAACTACACCAAAGGGGAATAACAGCAACAATTAAATTTCTCTATTAATAATTGGCAACCAATTCTGTACAACCGCAATAAAGTCATGAGATGTTCAATTGATTCTACTATTAGAACATGTTACGCGTTTCGGGATTACACCCATCTTCAGACATCACAAACATCAACTCCTTCCTAACCAACCAGGCATACAGCCTTGACGCTCTGCTTCAATACTGCTTGTGTCACAGTCATTTGTTATTGGACATTTTCTTTGAGTTGTCAAGGCTGTACGCCTGGTTGGTTAGGAAGGGGTTGAAGTTTTTGATGTCTGATGATGGGTGTAATCCCGAAACGCGCAACATATTCTAATGAAAGAGTCAATTGAACATCTCATGACTTTATTGCGATTGTACAGCATTGGTTGCCAATTATTAACATAAAAATGATCGCAGGCCTCAGACGGGATTTTATGTCCTGTATAACTTAAATTTCTCTGGTTGGTCGAGTTTATTAATACAACGTAAAAATTGTAAATCCCGAAGACACATTCTCTCACATAGTAATTTAACTTTTTACAATTGGAGAGATGAAATAAAAAAAATCTTTCATTGCCACATCAAAGGCAATTGTCTGATTTCGCATTAAATTTCCTTTGGCTAATCACCTATAATTACCTCTTTCTTTCAAAAAGTACAAATGCATTCCTCTCGAACCAAACCGCAAAATAGTCTGCTACTAACATTGCTCTGATGAATCGCTACAGTCATATGTGGCCCGTTATTTCTGTGGCTGCTTAGGAGAACATTTAAAAGTGCGTAACAACGGAGACTGAGCAATGCGAATGGCACAACGAAAATGTTTGCATTCGCTCCGCTTGATGAGATTTCTCGGAACGGTTTACAGAACAAAATTTAAATGCGAGGGGATTTCGATGATATAGCACTTTCAGAACAAAAACCCTCCCGACAGATGTCAAGCGGAGCAAAACGAGAAATTCGAATAAGTAATTTTCTTTCCAGGCCTCAAGCAAACGGATTTTCCGTCGGTCCTGCAAGGAATTGTGTTGTGCTTAAGAGTATATTTGGCTGTGGTCTCTGCGCCGCACGGCCTAATCTTACGCTGAAGAATACATTTATCTTGAAGTTTCTGTTACCAGAATTACGGTCGGAGTATGCAAACGATGTTTATATCTTGTTATTTCTTCTGCTATTACGAATGATGTTCTTGCTCTCATACAGATATCCAATTCTGAACTGAATGTGTTTCACTCAAATCTTTGAAATCAGTATATCGGTCATAACGTGGCATACATATCTTTCCATCATGTTCATGTCAAGGTATGATGATGACGGTTTTCTGATAACTGTTTCATATACAATTAAATCTATTAACTACTTCTGTTAATACGCCGTTCACTACTTTTTTTTATAGAATGAGATTTTCACTCTGCAGCGGAGTGTGCGCTGATATGAAACTTCCTGGCAGATTAAAACTGTGTGCCCGACCGAGACTCGAACTCGGGACCTTTGCCTTTCGCGGGCAAGTGCTCTACCATCTGAGCTACCGAAGCACGACTCGCGCCCGGTCCTCACAGCTTTACTTCTGCCAGTATCTCGTCTCCTACCTTCCAAACTTTACAGAAGCTGTCCTGGTTCGGAGGAGAGCTCTGTAAAGTTTGGAAGGTAGGAGACGAGATACTGCCAGAAGTAAAGCTGTGAGCACCGGGCGTGAGTCGTGCTTCGGTAGCTCAGATGGTAGAGCACTTGCCCGCGAAAGGTAAAGGTCCCGAGTTCGAGTCTCGGTCGGGCACACAGTTTAATCTGCCAGGAAGTTTCACACTTTTCCTTATGTTTAGCTATTATTGAGACTGCTGAATTCCAGTACTTTCGCCTTAGCTTTGTTCACGTTCAAACCACATTCCACCAATAGTTTATGTAAGTTTCCATTATTTCCGCTAGGAGTGGTGTGTCAGAACTCCAAATTCAGGAACTACTCATTGATAAACACGAATAGAGATTGAATACCTGAAAATACGTTCCGAAGATTCAGTAACTCTTATTAGAGTTAGTTCTGCATGGAGTCAATACTTTTGCTAATTTTGCTGAAATATATGCATTGCACGACTATACAACATGTAATGGCTATTAAGTACAGGTATTTCTGTTGGTGACTAAGGACGGTGTACTTAACGTTACATAAGTACTTACGCCACACGTAGATTATAATTCTAGTTGTTACATATTTTTGAGTTTGGTTAGTACCTCCAAGTACATGTAGCAAGAGTAGAGTTGTAAATTACCGTAGACTATGTAGACTACCGTAAGTAAGCCTAGATTGCTGTAGTTTTTCTAGTAGTTTTAGTAAGTGAAGTTCGTATTGGTATTACCTGTACATTGGTGTGTTGCATACCAATCGGGCTTTACCTCATAACGATCGCTTCCTTTACGTATGCAATCAGTGTCTTACTAGATCCTCCTGCAAGCGATAAATCGCCTAGAAACGAGTAAGAACATTAAAGGGCCGAGTAACCTAAGGAACGTTTTTTCTACATGGTTATACTCATGTCTGTTACTTAAGAATAAACATTAATTACAGAAAAACTCAAAATCTCCGTCTTTAATTAAAATATAATTGGAAACTTGTTGACTTGTAACGTAAAACGGTTGTATGTTGAGTAAAAATAAAGTAAATAGTAAAAAATGTTCAAATGTGTGTGAAATCTTATGGGACTTAACTGCTAACGTCATCAGTCCCTATGCTTACACACTACTTAACCTAAATTATCCTAAGGATAAACACACACACACACCCACGCTCGAGGGAGGATTGGAACCTCCGCCGTGACCAGCCGCACAGTCCATGACTGCAGCGCCTTAGACCGCTCAGCTAATCCCGCGCGGCAGTAAATAATACAGAATTATCATACAGCGCTAGAAAACACAATTTCCTCAACAAAAAGGTAGAATAAAAAAAAACGACCGACAAAAATGTGTATCAAACATCACTTCAAAATTTCGTCGAACTTATATAAAACATGGTTCTGTTGTTCATAAACAATTTTCATATTTATCAATAATAACAGGAAACTCTTGCTTTTGATCGCGATGAACGCTCTATTGAGTACAAAGTAAAGACAGTAATTATATAGATTTAATATGTTTGTGCATGTAAACTGTACTTGCATCAAATTTCAGTACTTTGGTTTCGTAAAAATGGAGCAGTCATGCTACCAAACAATTTATAATCTGTAAGGATATGAAATACAGACTGGACAAACGCTGAATAATGTGCAGCTCTAATTAGGTGCAAAACAAACAAACAACCAAAGAGGTGTCATCGCCCCTCATTTTCTCTCTTACAGATTCATTTATATTTCTCACCGACCAATTCTACGAATACTGTCAGTAATCGTACCATTTATTACATCATTTATGTAGTATACCAAAACTACCGCACAGCAGTTTTGGTAGAGCGCAACTCTAGGCAAGAGCACGGTATTAATCCTTGTTTCGCCTGGGCAGCGGGTCAGGTGTCGAATTGTGGACACGTGGACGCAAGACGGTTAGTGTATACTGACAGACGTAAACCACTTAATGGTGTAGTTAAGATCGTGCAGAAAACATCAGATAGTAAAATATGTGACGTGTTTACAGGAAGACTGTTCAGTGGAGACAAAAAACAACCAACTGACTAATATATGTACATATTAAGGTACCACGTACGAAAATATCTGCACTTTCAACCATTACATCCTGTATCTACATAGTACAAAAAAGCAACTGATACATCAGATACTAGTTCGATTAAATTCTATTTAAATATTTTATGGCGCTTTTGGCTGCGGCTCTCTGAGACATAGGATGAGCCGCAATAACTGTAACGGTTTTTCTTCCTTCGCGTACAATGATCCCGTTCATTTGAAAGTGAGAGTTGTGTGTACGTGTTCAGTTAACCCAGGTCACTGTAATCAGCGAGTGTGTAGCGTGATGTCATGTTAACACTGTATGACGATGAGAGAAAGAAGAGGGCGTTACTGGTGTCGGTACAAATTCTACTCTTGGCTGTTAGCAACAATGAGGGCGCCGCTCTCGACGGCCACATTCGACGGGGATCACAACAGTGTCATATTTTGTCACTTCGTGAGACTCTACAGAGAGAATTGGAATTTCATCCTTGAACATTGGCGCAAAATCTGGTGTTCAGGGATTTCAAGCCAACACCTCTCCTTCGCTAGCCAGTCATGTTATGACGAGGAAAATTTTTTTCTAAGACCAGGATTGAACCAGATTCCTCCGAATCGAGGGCAGTTCCTCATGCGTTAACAGCGACGTCGGATGCACAGTTGAGTGACTCTTCACTAACGTTCTGTCAGTCTCATCAGTAATTGTGTGGAACTCATCTTCAGAGCTTGAGCCGCGCCTGCAGGAATGCATAGAATAATAACAGACTAGTTTTAGGGGTAGTCTCGTTGAATATTACAAGGCCACAATTTCTGGTGACTGCGATGGGGGCGCTGCAGTCTGGAACCGCAAGACCGCTACGGTCGCAGGTTCGAATCCTGCCTCGGGCATGGATGTTTGTGATGTCCTTAGGTTAGTTAGGTTTAAGTAGTTCTAAGTTCTAGGGAACTGATGACCTCAGATGTGAAGACCCATAGTGCTCAGAGCTCAGGTAACAAGTTGAAATTTATGTCAGATAATAAGGTCTATAGCCTCTTGACGGCGCGAAAAATTTAATCTGCTAAATGCAGTCGCGAGATACGACCATAAGTACCACATACTTTGATACAAAGTCACACATCAGAACCTGTAAATGAACTATATAGATATATGTCAGGCCTTTAGATCTGGCTGTAAAACGTTTGCCTGTCACCGAGAGGTTGCGGGATGGAATCTCGGTCAGACCATGAATTTTTCAGTCTAGGAACAGAAAAGGGCCTATAACGCTACCTTGGTGAACGCCGGAAATCACTTCTGTTTTACTCGATGACTTTCCGTCAATTACTACGAACTGTGACCTTTCTGACAGGAAGGCACAAATCTAGTCTCGTAATTGAGACGAAATTCCATAAGCACGCAGTTTTGCTACAAGCCGCTTGTATGGACAGTGTAAAAAGACTTCCGTAAATCCAGAAATACGGAAGCTATCTGAAATTCCTTTCCAATAGCACTCAACCCGCCGTGGGAATAAAGAGCTAGTTGTGTTTCATAAGAACGATGTTTTCTAAACCCATGTTGACTGTGTGTCAAAAGACCGTTTTCTTCGAGGTAATTCATAATGTTCGAACACAATATTTATTCTAAAATCCTGCTGCATATCGACATTAACGATATGGGCCTGTAATTTAGTGAATTAGTCCTACTACCTTTCTTGAATATTGGTGTAACATGTGCAACTGTCCAGTCTTTGGGTACGGATCTTTCGTCGAGCGAACGGTTGTATATGATTCTTAAGTATGGAGCTAATGCATCAGCATACTCTGAAAGGAACATAATTGGTATAGAGTCTGGACCAGTTAAGTATTTATTCTTTTTCAAGTTTTAATAAGGTGATGTGTCATTTCACATGTTGTAGTATCGTTTCGGCTCCATCTAGAATAAATGCTAAGAGCCCACCACTGTACCAACGAGTCTTATTTAGTCTGCTACAACAGTTAGATACAGTCATCGAACTAGAAGAGACTTGCACCAGGCCGTTGAGCAACACGAAATTATTATTATCTTTACAGATAATTACGTTTGTACGGAACCATCACAGCACGATTCCTACTCGCACCTCTCTGGTTTTGCTCGTACTATGGTTTAGTTAAATTTATATAATTTTACAAATATTTCACATCCTGAAAAGCCAAAAAACTATAACCAATGACCAATGCTACGGTGAACATTACCTGCTAGCGTTGCTGGCATGTGACGCATTGAGGAAAGTGTGTAAGAGAAGCAGAGACGAATGACGAATCATTATATCGACAATACAGGCAGCATTCTGGGAAAGTCAATGACATCTGAAAAATAGCTGAATGTTGTGGCGCGACGTCTGGCAGCCGTTCGCGTGCTACTGTTGTGAGCGTCTTTGGCAATGTGTTGAAGGACGGTAAAACCACGAAAAGCTTCGGACGTCCACGCATTATTACAGAAACTGGTAGCCGGCCGTTGTGGCCGAGCGATTCTAGGCGCTTCAGTCCGGAACCGCGCTGCTGCTACGCTCGCAGGTTCGAATCCTGCCTCGGGCATGGATGTGTGTGATGTCCTAAGGTTGGTTAGGTTTAAGTAGTTCTAAGTCTAGGGAACTGATGACCTCAGATGATAAGTCTCATAGTGCTTAGAGCCATTTTTTACAGAAACTGGTCGGAGGCTTGCCTGATCTATAATTCAGGGTAAAGGGATGTCTGTCGCACATCCGATGACAATGTACAGGCACGTGTTGCAGCACATGTCGTACATTGTTGAACGAAGAGCTCCTCAGCAAACTGCTGCTATGCGCTCCTCTGTTCATCAAAAGACATGAAACGGTTCAAATGGCTCTGAACACTGTGGGACTTAACATCTGAGGCCATCTGTCCCCTAGAACGGCTTAAACCTAACTAACCTAAGGACATCACAAAAATTCATGCCCGAGGCAGGATTCGAACCTGCGACCGTAGAGGTCGCGCGGTTCCAGACTGAAGGGCGGCCACAGTGGCCGGAAAAAGACATCACCTATTACGGTTGCAGTGAGCAAGGTAGCATGGAGATTAAATCGTGGATCAACGGAAACGTGTTGTCTGGTTGGCTGAACACGTTTTTTGTAACATCGGATGCGTTTTTGGAGACGCATGACAGCTCATCCAAACAAATGGCTCTTCGGAAGACCACCGCACCACGGTTGCAGACCGATGGGGGCACTATTATTCTCTGGACGTCCATGGAACCTGTGACAGGAATCTAAGGCATAATGACAGCGTATTGTGAAAATTAATGTGAACAATCTGCACTCCTTTAAGCTTGAAGTCTTCTCTGACAGCGTGGCATCTACGAACAGCGCTTAGAGGAGTATGATAGTAAAGTCACGTTGAAGTTTTGGGCACCATGATTGCCTCACCTGAGCCCGTTGAAGTACATCCGACACGCCACCGGGTGCCAGCTCAGCTCTCACAAACCAACAGTCTACGATTTGCGGAAGTTGTCTCTGCGTAGACCTCTTGTGCCACGTTCCACTAGAAACCTGCCAGACATAGAGATTCCACACCGCGTGGAATCGCTTCTGTAATGCGCTCCAACGGTGTGCCGACACGCAGTTAAGCAGGTAGTCAAACTCCTAGATTAAGTAGTAATAGGCTGCACAAATTAGTAACTCTTCAAACTACTATTGTAATTTTAAATTACGATATACATAAAAATTGTGAGTGAATGCTTAATTGTGTAAAAGTTTATTAGTGTAACTATGATCGTTCATTGAAGATTAATATAATGCACGGTCCACAATACACAGAGGTGACAAAAGTCATGGGACAGCGATATCCACATAAACAGATGGCGATAGTATCGCGTACACAAGATACAGAACGTCAGTGGATTGGCGGAGCTGTCATTTGTGCTCAAGTGATTCATGAGAAAATGTTTCCGACGGGGTTATCGCCACACGACGGGAATTGACCGACTTTGAAAGCGGAATGGTAGCTGGAGCTAGATACATGGAACATTCCATTTCGGAAATTGGAGAATTCAGTATACCACTTTCTGCAGTGTCAAGAGTGTGCCGAGAATACGGAATTTAAGGTGCTACTTCTCACCAAGGGCAACGTGGTGGTCGACGGCCTTCACGTAACGACCGAGAGCAGCGGCGTTTGCGTAGGTAAAAGAGGGAAGGCTGGGTTTAACGTCACGTCGGCATCGAGGTCATTAGAGGAGGAAGACAACCTTGAATGGGGAAGGAATTCGGCTGTGTCCTTGGAAAGGAACCATCCTGGCATTTGGCTGGAGCGATTTACGGAAATAATGGAAAACCTAAATCTGGATAGCCGAGGGCGGGTTTGAACCGTCCGTTTGCGTAAAGTTGTCAGTGTATAGTCAAGCAGTAAATAAGCATAGAAGTCAATGTAAAAGTACGACGAACGTATCCGTTAGGACAGTGCGTTTTAAATTTGTCACTAATAACCTGTGGCAACTTACGACCGACGCGAGGGCCTTTGATAGCAGCAAGACATCGCCTGCAGCACCTCTTCTGGGCTCGTGACCATTTCGATTGGACCATAGACGACTGGTCAGCTATGATCAGTCCTGATTTCAGTTGCTAAGAGCTGGTGGTAGGGTTTGAGCGTGGAGCAAACACCACGAAGGAATAGAGCCAAGTTGGCAACAAGGCATTGTGCCCTGGTGGTAGCTCCATAATAGTGTGGACTGCTGTTTACAAGGAATGAACGATTCATTGACTAGAAATGGTTACGTTCGGCTACTTGGAGACCATTCATGGACTTCGCGTTCCCAAACGACGATGGAATTTTTGTGGATGTCACCGGGCCACAATTGTTCGCTATTGGTTTGAAGAAAATTGTGGACATTTTGCCCAACATGACTCCCATCGAACATATATGGGACGTAATCGGGAGGTCAGTTCAGTCACAAAATCCTGCACCGGCAACACTTTCGCAATTACGGACGGCTATAAAGGCAGAATGGCTCAATATTTGTGGGGGGGGGGGGGGGGGGGGGGAGTCTGTACCACGTAGAGTTGGCACACTACGCCCGACAAAAGGTGTTCCGCATGATATTAGGAGGTATCACATGTCCTTTGTCACCTCACTCTATATAGATAGAGCGCAATAAAGGTCTTGCAGCAAATAAATAAATTAAAAAAAACCTGACGAGTGAGAGACCTTGTGTTGGTAGGTAGTCAGCATCTGATATCGTGCTTGCACGATGCCCCAATGATTTTTAAACAATGCGCTTCTATGCCGGGTGATGATGGCAGATAGCGTGCAAGTACAGATGGATGTGGGTGTGATTTTTATAAACGCTGTGGCCAAGGCAACCATTTAGTTTTTCGGCGAACGAGAACATCAAGGGAAGGCTGTACATCGTTTTTTTCTACCTTCATGGTAAACTGGATGTTACTATTGATGCTGCTGAGGTGTCCCAAGCACTCGTTAAGTTTCTCACGTCCGTAGGGTCAAATGACAAAGAAACAACTAGGCTTCAATGTCTCCATGTCTAATGCAATATCTTCAAAATTCTCTATAAAGAGGTTTTCAGCAGCTGGAGCCACCGGGCTATCCATTTCAGCGCTGTCCGTCTGATCACAATATTGGCCGGTTTACAGAAAATAAGACGACGTCAGAGCGTACCTAAACAGCTATCTTTTCCGTACAACGGCCAGTATTGCGTTCAGACGGACGGACACCGTGTAAACTTTGACCAAACTTCCGTCGTGGCTCACGCAAACGGCTTCTGAGATTGTGTAATTAAAGAAGCCATTGAAATAAAAATCATCAGTAGCAGGCGGTGGCCTGCAGCTCAGCGGGGCGTGGGATCCAGCGATCATGCAAATGAAGCGGCCGCATCGATTGCCGAGTCAACCTATGCCCATACACGGCGACGTCGCAGGCACCAGTGACGTCACAGGCGGCAGATAGTGTATATAAGGGGCGTACCAGCAGCCCACTGGTAGACATACCACTTGGTAATGGCCAAGAAATGCTTGGCGGAAAGCTCGTGCAATTCTAATTACTTGACGCGGTTGGAAACCCGAGAGCTCTTCATTCAGTGTTAGCCCCTTGAGACTCTTCAGTCTTACATCTTTACAGTTAGTCTGCAGAAGCTTCTGACTGGATTTCGAACGTAAGCTTAGAGGTACGACTCATTTATGAACCCGAGAATGTGTGTATCTGTGTAGAAATGTACATATATGTTATAAGTAGTTCCCTAGTATTTTCTCATGTCATCCTACTATAAATAAATAAGCCTTGTGGTGGGGTAGGCATTGAAATACATCTTGCGAATGATTTCAGTGATCATGATGTTAAAACTTGGAATCCAGAACTGGGAATAGTTAGCTCTCCCCTGTTGACCACAATCCTTCTCAGGATGCTTGACTGTCGCATATATCTCTGACACCTGTGTTGTATGTATTTAACTATGATTATCAGTGCTCGCAAGGGCAATTTGCTGGCTCTTCCGATATGTAAACTGTCAGTCTTTATGGGTCACTCTGAAGATGGCTGGACGGCTTACAGCCGGAGTGTTAGCAGCAGGCAAAGTTTAATTGTGACTGACTTCTCACAATCTTATGGATTAAGTAATATGCTGTGAAAATATTAACATTCAAATCTTCGGGTTGATCGTGTCTATACAATTAGCTCCAGACGGTGTATGGGTTGTCCGCAGCTCGTGGTCCAGTGGCCAGCTGCTGCCTCTGGATCACGGGGACCCAGGTTCGATTCCCGGCCGATTTGGGGATGTTCTCTGCCCGAGGACTGGTTGTCTGTGTTGTTCTCATCGTTTCACTCTATCATCTTTCGTGAAAGTGACTAGGCTGGTCTGTGAAAAAGGTGGACTGCCTAAAAATTGGGACTTTGTACGGGCGCTGATGACCGCGCAATTGAGCGCCCCACAAACCAGACTTCATCATCTAGACATTGAATAACTTTTCCTACAGCGAGGAATATGTATTAGAATATATGTAAACGTGTAGTCAAAGTGGAGGGAAAAGTTGACTTAATCATTCCTACTGCGTGTGCCGCGAGTCATTGGCGAGGTACTAGCGAAAAAGAGGCTGCAACTTCAGGGACAAGTACGGAATGAGTAACAAAATGGGGAAATTGGGATGTCCGAGAAGAAAGGAACAGTCCTTGATAAGGAATAATTATCAAAACATAACAAAGGTACTGCATGATCATCCATGAACTCGAATAGGAAACGACAATGTCATGTGCTCCGTGGTGAGGTTTCAAGGTTTTTTTTATTTTATTTTTAATCAGTGTATTCGCTCGTAGTTTAGTGGTGTGGGGCTATATGTTCCCACCTCTCTTAAGGTTTTCAACCAAATAGGCTCTACTGTATATTTCCGTATGTACCAGTTATAACTGTTGCACATCAGCCACTGGGGTAGGGATGTCCTGGACTGTTTCTCGATATTATTCCTAAGATTTTACTTTGACTCTATTTTTTAAGAAGTTGCTGCGTAAATTGTCATGAATTGTTCTCTTCTCTATTGCATGATGTTAAATATTCTTTATCGTTAATTTCTTAGGAAGTTTTCTCACTGGATTTTTCTTTCAGTAAAGTATGGTAAGTTTCCTCTTTCCTGCTTCTCCATAGTCAATGATTGATAACCATTCTTTCAAGCACCCCGAGTAAAAGTCAACATTAAGTTTCTCCTTGTTTTTACATTGATGTTGCTCTATGTTAACAAATTTATTTCTGAACATTTGTTTCGTTACGACGATTTTCTTTTTCTCATATACCTTACCGAACTGTGCTATACAAGTAAGATAACTCATTTCACTATTTTAGAATTTCTTAGGCAACATTTATATTTGCTCTCTCGTGTGTATATACGAGGTTTGTCCGGAAAATACGTATAAAAGTTGAATAATGTCTTTATGTTACAAGTTGCAGTCACCGCCCGGTGGGACTACTGATGTAATCAACCCCATCAACGCTCAGTTCGAGTCAGAGCACTCTGCGTGAAGGTGGGAGTGTGCGGCAGCTTGTTGACAGTTACCCTTTTTCACCTGCCGTCGGCATGGAGTTCTCTCTGATTGAAGAAAAGCGCATCAACATCAAGTTTCTTGCAAAGCTAGGTAAGAATGGCCGTGAGATTTTTGAGTGTTTGAAACAGGTTTATGGAGACAATTCTCTGAAGGAACCAACCGTGAACAAGTGGTTAAAAAGGTTCCGGGATGGCCGAGAAGAAGTGAACGATGACCCTCGCCCAGGACGCCCGTCGACATCGAGTTCCGATGCAAATGTTGAACGAATTCGGGCTTGTGTTCTTAAAGATCGTAGATTGACAGTCAGAATGATTGCTGACGAGCTGTCAATCCCCAAAACAATCATTCACGAAATCCTGACACAAAAACTTGAAATGAAGAAATTGTGTGCGAAAATCGTACCGAAGCTCTTGACGCCAGAACAGAAAGCAAAGAGGGTTGAGTGCTGTGAGGATCGGTTGGAAGCAGAGGAACGAGGGGACTTTCTCAACCGAGTCATCACTGGAGACGAGTCCTGGTTTTACGAATTCGATGTGGAGCTCAAATCTCAAAGCAAGGAATGGAAACTAGCAGGAGAACCGAGAACAAAGTCACGAAAATCAAGGTCCAATGTGAAGACCATGTTGATTGTTTTCTTTGATTCTAGGGGCATTGTTCACAAGGAATTTGTCCCTCCCGGCCAGAGAGTGAACGAAAATTTTTACGTTGAAGTTCTGACACGTCTCAGAGCTCGTGTGGCCCGAGTTCGACCGGAGTTGGCAAAAGGAGGCAGGTGGATCCTTCATCACGACAATGCGCCCGCTCACACGTCGCTCGTTGTGCGCGAGTTTTTGGCCCGAAGCTCAATCACCGTGACAGAGCACCCGCCTTATTCACCGGATTTAGCCCCGTGTGATGTCTTCATGTTCCCGAAATGCTAAATGGTGCTTCGGGGGCGGCACTTGGGAGATGTGGAAACCATAAAGGCGGAAACGACACGGCAACTGAACAACATCACAACTGAAGACTTTCAGCAATGTTATCAACAGTGGAAACGGCGTTGGCAGAAGTGTATCGCGTCTCAGGGCGAGTACTTTGAAGGAGACCATATTGTAATACCTAAATAATTGTAAAATAAAGTTATTATTCAACTTTTATACGTATTTTCCGGACAAGCCTCGTAATTTATCTATTACTTTTCATTTATATTTGCGTATTTCGGTATCACTCAAAGCTATCAACATTCAGTGGAAGTTGCTTACGAACATATGAAGTTTAATGTATCATCAATAAGTTCACTGCAGTTGATTCCGAATTCTGATATTCTACTGAAGCAAGTCTGATAAAATGGAAGATATATTTAGTTAAGGTATACAGAACAAGGTTGTACTAACCTCTTTAGCACATGATTTAAGTTCAAACGTTCCGGGCCCAAACTGAAAACACGATCGCCCTGCCATTGAGCCATTCCACAGTTCAGCAAAAGATTTTTTTATCACTCAATACAATATAACATAGATGAACACCGTATATCTCCAATTCCTGGAAACAAAATTCACATAATTAGGACTGCTATGAAAAGCAAAAACAAAAATCAGTAATCTTCAAGGGTCTGATATCGCTTGATACATACTGCTACATGTGATGGAACTTTGCATCTCTTGCAGTACCATATTGTTTGACTACGTTTTCTATTTTTGTGCAGGCTTTACCCAACCGACATGCCACAGACCAGGCGTGTACAGTTTACATTTCGCCCGACCGACGTATCACCGGCCAGAATCGTGATAATCACTTTTGGCCCGAATACCATACCATGGGCCTCTCACATTGTTACAGTTTAAGGGATTAAAATTGTGGATTCATAGTTGAGGACAGAACACACTAACAATAAATGCAAGAAAATACACTCCTGGAAATGGAAAAAGAACACATTGACACCGGTGTGTCAGACCCACCATACTTGCCCCGGACACTGCGAGAGGGCTGTACAAGCAATGATCACACGCACGGCACAGCGGACACACCAGGAACCGCGGTGTTGGCCGTCGAATGGCGCTAGCTGCGCAGCATTTGTGCACCGCCGCCGTCAGTGTCAGCCAGTTTGCCGTGGCATACGGAGCTCCATCGCAGTCTTTAACACTGGTAGCATGCCGCGACAGCGTGGACGTGAACCGTATGTGCAGTTGACGGACTTTGAGCGAGGGCGTATAGTGTGCATGCTGGAGGCCGGGTGGACGTACCGCCGAATTGCTCAACACGTGGGGCGTGAGGTCTCCACAGTACATCGATGTTGTCGCCAGTGGTCGGCGGAAGGTGCACGTGCCCGTCGACCTGGGACCGGACCGCAGCGACGCACGGATGCACGCCAAGATCGTAGGATCTTACGCAGTGCCGTAGGGGACCGCACCGCCACTTCCCAGCAAATTAGGGACACTGTTGCTCCTGGGGTATCGGCGAGGACCATTCGCAACCGTCTCCATGAAGCTGGGCTACGGTCCCGCACACCGTTAGGCCGTCTTCCGCTCGCGCCCCAACATCATGCAGCCTGCCTCCAGTGGTGTCGCGACAGGCGTGAATGGAGGGACGAATGGAGACGTGTCGTCTTCAGCGATGAGAGTCGCTTCTGCCTTGGTGCCAATGATGGTCGTATGAGTGTTTGGCGCCGTGCAGGTGAGCGCCACAATCAGGACTGCATATGACCGAGGCACACAGGGCCAACACCCGGCATCATGGTGTGGGGAGCGATCTCCTACACTGGCCGTACACCACTGGTGATCGTCGAGGGGACACTGAATAGTGCACGGTACATCCAAACCGTCATCGAACCCATCGTTCTACCATTCCTAGACCGGCAAGGGAACTTGCTGTTCCAACAGGACAATGCACGTCCGCATGTATCCCGTGCCACCGAACGTGCTCTAGAAGGTGTAAGTCAACTACCCTGGCCTGCAAGATCTCCGGATCTGTCCCCCATTGAGCATGTTTGGGACTGGATGAAGCGTCGTCTCACGCGGTCTGCACGTCCAGCACGAACGCTGGTCCAACTGAGGCGCCAGGCGGAAATGGCATGGCAAGCCGTTCCACAGGACTACATCCAGCATCTCTACGATCGTCTCCATGGGAGAATAGCAGCCTGCATTGCTGCGAAAGGTGGATATACACTGTACTAGTGCCGACATTGTGCATGCTCTGTTGCCTGTGTCTATGTGCCTGTGGTTCTGTCAGTGTGATCATGTGATGTATCTGACCCCAGGAATGTGTCAATAAAGTTTCCCCTTCCTGGGACAATGAATTCACGGTGTTCTTATTTCAATTTCCAGGAGTGTAATTGCATTTAAACATTTACCTGCCAGACCTGTATTCCGGCACAGAATCCAATGTCAGGGGCATACATTATGCACATCCATTTCATATGTCGTCAGAGTGAATAATAACACCTACGACGTCAAGATGAATGTGGATCTGTGTAGTTGTTACACTTGTCAAGCGCTAAATGGCCACACTTGATGGTCACATTGGACATTACTGTCACTATTGTACGTGACCACGCAACCGTTCGTGAAGTGGTGTTTGCGGTAGCCTACGTACGGGGCGGCAAGTCGTCCCTAGTCCACCTGCTGCTAGTCTCTGGCCTATGGTACGGGATGGCACGGAATATTGCAGGGGAGTCCATTGCTTGTTTTCGGATGACGGGCGCAGATGCGAAGCTGTTACGATGTACTTGGTGCACAATATGGTGATCCTCCCTGGTGGTGACCAGACTTAGTCGATTCGAACCTTGACGATTGGTATGCCTACTCTCACGGTCCCATGAAGTGAAATACTGGCTAATATCGGGTCACTTTCAAATTCGAATGCCCCCTGTCCCCCGTTACCCGTCCCCCATAACCCCAAAAAGAAATAAAAACCCACAATGAGGCAACATTCGAACTGTGTCAGCTGCTGATACCTAAATAACAATATATCCCACCCTTATAAGCATCTCCGTGTCCTTCACAGTTACCACTAAACATCTGACGCTGTTCACACCCATTATATAACTTACCAGGACAGGTAACGACACTAAACACCAACAACAGTAATGCTCCCTGTTGGTAGTTCTATCGGTCACAGAAAATTGCTACTCTAATCATTTACATGTACGACAATGGTATGTACGTGTACAAAGTTACATTCATATCCGACCTTGTCTTCGGATATTTCGCGTCTTTCTAATTCTTGAGACAACGGCACTCGACGGGTACACCAGATTAATCCATCAGTGAGTGAATGGAGCCACAAGGAATGAACAATGAAAGCAGATTGATCAAGTACGTCCCTAGGACACCCAAAGTAGCAGTCAGTATCTTTGTATTGACCTGTTTCCCTCACTTTAGCAAGAATATAGTCAGAAAGTGTGGAATTTACATTGAGGAATTTACAAGTTGTTACAATAATGAATCTGAAACTGACGTAAAAACATAGTCAATCTAGAATCTGACAATCTACATTCAAAGTAGCTGGCTGATAACATTGCTTCATGGAACAATTGGAAGCATCTACATAAGTTAAATTAGTACTTTAGATAAGGAGTCAAGACGTAATCTTAACTACCTCCCGTTTTACCGTTGCATAAGAATTTTTAAAAATGTACTTTTTAAAAGTGTATTTTTGGGCAGTATTTGTAAAGCTATTTTAAAGATGTACTTTTTGAAGATTTATTTTAACAAATGTTACAAGCTAATGAAACTTATCTATTGTAAGCGTGAATGACTTTATATAGGCGCATAAAAGCTGCAATTAAAAGTAAATTTGTATGTTCTCTGGCCTTAAAATGTATTTCGTAGCATATGTAAGTTATTTACCACAGTCTGATAATAATATGGTAATTGAATTATGTTGCTTTTTATGAAATAAATTCAAACCACATGTAGAATTTTGAACCGCTAAATAAAAAATAATACGTCATCTTTGGATGCACATGACCATATATACGTTACAAACATTAACCAGCTTAATCTGACATAGGCAGTGTAATCATCCAACTTCTCTGAACGTAGGTGATCATATTACAGACTCAGTATGTTATTTATATCAACTTAAGATTGCATACTGGAACACTTCGCAAGTTCCACAGCATAAATTCCGCAGTTTCTCACTTTCGTTAGATTGAGCGACGCCGGCCATTAAAAAAGTACTGCTTGCGACCTGTGGCTGTCCTACAAACTTACTTTCAACAGTCGCAGTTCTGCTGCAGGCAGTGCTTACTCTCGCTAGACTGGTCATCGTCCCAACAAGAGAAAATGTGTATGCACGCAAAAATAAAGAAGATTTTTGGAAGGCTTATGTAAAGCTCGAGACAATGAGCCACGAAATTCCCGCCGGTTTTTTACAACTTCTCTACTGCTGCGCAGCTAAGCGGCTGGCGTGTATAAACACAGCGTGAATGTGTTTTGTGTATTATGTAGATAAGTACATTCAAAATGCAAGTGAGGTCGTATTTCGGAGCTTATTGTGGCCTTATAAATATGGAAAGGCGTTTTGCAGTATAGGATGACAGAGAATGTTTTGCCTTTTATAGGTGGTATCAATGAGAGAGATACGATATTTGTATAAGAAGCCAAAACTGCGAAACGTTTAAGGCAGATTTGTTGTCACCAATGACTTTTTTTTTGTTAATTCCCGGGTTCCTGACCAAAAGATTCACCGGCCTTAAAATTTTGACAATGGAGTATGGACCTAGGTAATGCGGGGAAAGCTTCCATAAGCGTTTATCCTGATAAGTCTTCCCAGGAAAGTTCCTTATGTAGACAAGATCCCCTATCCTCTCTTGAAAGGGGCGCTTGTTTCTACTATAGCGACATACCTGACAATCGTGAACCTTCCTAATATTTGCCCAAGCTCGCTCAAGCGAGCATTAGGCTAGCTGGGGTGGCCTGGGATGCTTCATGCTGCACTAAATTTAACCAGGGCAAGGTGGTATCCCACTTCCTGTGCGATTAATGGTGGTGAATAATCAACACTGATTTCAAGTTGCGGTTAATTCTTTCGGCAAAGGAAGCCTGAGGATAATAAGATGTGGTGATAACATGTTTTATCCCATTGCCAAAACAGAATTGTCTAAACGACCTCGCCAGAAAGCCAGCAGCGTTATTCATAACCAACACTCGCGGTCGCGGTGGCCCGAACCAACTAAATACATAAGTAAGATGAGAGCACTCAGAGCCCGGTTAGGTATCAACCAAGCGAACCTGGAGAAGGTGTCCACCACTACCTTTTTTTCGCCCGGGGAAGCGGGCCCACATAAACAATTTGTCCAACGGATGATCGTCCCATTCCGACTGCAGCAATCCCCTGGCCTCTGTGTTACTTGGTTTTCCCTTCTTACAATCTTAGCATTCCTTGACTAAACCTCTGACATCTTTATAAAGGATCGGCCAGGACAGCCGCTATTTGACCTTCTCTAAGGTTTTATAAAGACCTAAGTGCCCTCCTACAGGAGAGTCATGGAAGTACCGGAAGACCAGGATGACTAAGGTTCGTGGGAGACAAATTCTAGCTTCCCAAGACCTATCCCTGCGGTTACGCAGAATACCAGTCTTCAGAAAGTAGTCACCGGATTCCCGTTCATCTAGTATTTGCTTCTTGATTCTCGAGCCCCCCCCCCCCCCCCCCCCGTTCCAGAACGGGTCTTGTTCTTGATCAGTTTTCAATTTATTAAGCAGTTGCGGTACCTCGGCAAGGATCGTACATACTAGGTGACTGTCCGGAGTTTCCTCATCAAGCTCATGCTGTTGGAACATCCTGCTAAGGGCGTCGGCAACTTGTTTATCAGATCCCTTAACGTGCCGAACCTTAAAAAGAAAGCCGAAATGTGGACCGCCCATCTTGCGATATTCCCGGTCTTCCTTGGACGAGCTAGGACCCAACTAAGGCTTGACTATCCATCTCTAGGTCAAATTCACGATGTTCGAGATAGAACTGAAATTTTTCCAGGGAAAATAACACAACTAACGCTTCGCACTCATATACCGATTAATTGAGCTCAGGTCTAGTCTAGAGAGACTCCCTAGCACTTGCCCCAGTTGTACAGCCGACTTTGCTAGCGATGGTTCACTGTCTACATACGCTCTCATTTGCAGAGACGACAGTTTAGCATAGCCTTCAGCTACGTCATTTGCTACGACCTAGCAAGGCGCCATATTCAGTTACTCTAATTACTATCTTCAAGAATCTATTCTGAACAGATAATATTGTGAATCATGTACCGTCAAGAGCGACGTTCATCATTAATGGATTAAATTTAAGTATCAAACTAATTACGTCCGCTTTCTGAATTCTCAATCCTTGTCATGTTCCAGACCTCACGTCAGTATAGTTCTTCCCTCCTCACGCCAGCCTGCGTGAGCTAAAACGCGTGCATTTCGGCCTCCACTCGTAACACGGTGTTGGCTCTTCTGCTAACACAAAACTATGTTTTACAGATAATCGAAGCATTTAACCATAACATTTTCTTTAACAACATGAACAAATTTGAAAAATTCTTTTGACCATAAACCTAAAGTTGAATAAACTTTTAATAAACCTTGAAGTGTTATATTGCGTAACAGCAAACAATATGATGATGATTACAAGACAGGCAGACCTGCAGCTCACCCGTTACTGGGTGAAACAGCGGTGTTTACTACCGCGCTGGACACAGTCTGTCTTATTAAATGAGCTTCTTCAACACATGAAAACTATACAAGCACCAGTGATGACAAGAGTGATTCAATTACTCAAAACAAATGACCTAACTATTAATGTGAAAATTGTATGTCGAAAGGTTCGGGGTTAAGATACGCACCTGTGCTTAAAGGTTCAACAGATTAGCAAATAATATGACAATGATACTGCTTACTTCAAAGCAACCAATCTCTTAACTTCAATCGGCAACCAAGGAGCGACAGGAACCCAACCTGCCCCTTCTGACCATTTACTAAAGCCCTGGTGACAGTTGGCTGTTAATATTTTCAAGATTAAACTGAAGGAACGTCTTAAAACAAAACTTGTGAACACTTAACGCAAGAGGACTCACTCAGCGGATCCACAAGTTCCAGCTGAAATACACCAATAACGACCCAGTCTTTCAACACGGAAACAAACAGCTTAGTGCAACAGGTTGTTCAAATTATAACTAATGACTGAGAAATGCAATTACAATCAAAGAATTGACCCGGTTAACAACTAAATCTAACCACAAGATCCCTCTTTTGTTTAATGGCAGCCTCTGCCTTAGCACAATTGTTCCGGCTGTATTTACGACCAAGAGCTGATTAATTGGGACATTAGTGATCGGCTACAAACCAGAAAGGAAAGTCAATATAATAGCGGGGCAAACTTTCTAGTGACAACTAGTATCTTAGTACAATACTACTGCTTATATTTACGACTAAAGAGCCAGCCGAGTAAAAGTCTGAGGGTCAGGTACAGAACAGAAAATAAGGAGGGCAGGTAGAGAAAGAAACAAATCAACACGTGGATTACAGAATGTTACTCCCCTTTATCAGCAAGCAGTTCCATTGATCCATGGAGCATTGCAGCAGTTGCTGAGTGGTGCTGATAAAAGCCAGGTAGAAGAGGGCAGCTAGGCCACGAGCGGTCGTCCGATACGAATGTTGCCAACCAAGCAACGGACTGCTGGCCTGCTGCTTGTAGTCGACGCTGCCCCGATGAAGTACACTGGTATCTTCGCTCTGCGTACATACTCATTGCGAGGCTCGTGGCTTATGCCGTTCGGACCTTGTGACCACCTCTTGTTGCGACGTTACCACCAATCCCCAAAATTCATGCCTCATCTCTCGGGCTTTTTTTCCCTTTATTGTGATTTCATTCTCCTGTCCCATATCGGACAGGGGAGGGCTGTCAGAGGCACAATCCGCCGCTCTTCAGCCGAGTGACATGACAGCTAATAAAAGGAGAAAATTATACATATAATGGTGATAAAAAGGGGGACATAAAAACAGAGTAAGGGGAGACAATGGAGGTAAAATATACACTGACATAGAGACGTTCATGGGGGACCATCAAAAAGTCTATATAAAGCTAAAAAGCAAAATTGGCGATTCGTAGAGCACAAAAAAGACGCTGAAGTCACATGCACAGATTAAAAGTTGGCCACAGTATTAAAACACTCCAGAACAGAGACACCTTAAAACCGCTTTAAGAGATGAAGCATGCACAACAAAGAACAAAAACTGCCAGGAGGGACCTGCCAAAGGGAGAGGCCTGAGAGGATGGAAAAAGAGGGGAGATTAATGTGCAGTGGGGGAGGGGCCAGGATGAAAAGAATAGGGGGGTTAGGGGGGTGCACCAAGAGGCAGGAGACAGGTGGGGCAGGAGATAAAGAGGGAAGAAAAGGCAGGAGGGAGTTCAGAGACACTGAAGGGGAGCACAGGAGAGGGAGAGGGTGTAGGAGGAGGAAAGCTGCTCAGGAGAACTGAGGGGGAGGAGAGGGAGCCCTGAGGAGGAGGCAGGAGGAAGGTGGGGTTAGAGTTGGTAGGAAGGGTAGATGTCAGGGCGAAGCTCATCATCCGGGAGTGGTAGGTGCTGGAAGTTGTGTTGGGAAAGGTGGTGGAGGGTGTGGAGATGGAGAGAGGGCGGGACACAATCGTAAAGGCATAACAACAGGTTGGGTGTGGAAAGGAAGGGGGACACAAGGGGGTGGGAGGGATCAAGTCGGCGGACAATATTCAGGGTACAGATGTGTTCAAGGTAAAGGAGAAGAAGGGGGATGGGAATTAGATCACAGAGGATGCGTGCAGGAGGTGGATACAGGAGGCAAGGCAAAGTGCATGGCACTCAAGGATTTTGAGGGTGTTATAGAACTTGGGAGGGGTGAAAATCCAAGCAACAATGGCATAAGAAGGGATGGGGAGGATCAAGGATTTGTAGGTGTGAAGGATGGTGGAAGGATGCAGTCCCCAAGTCTGGCCCCGACAGGAGTTTCAGGAGACAGAGTCTGTTGTGGACTTTGTTTTGGATTGTAAGGTGATGTGGAGTCTAGGTGAGGTGGCGGTCAAGGGTGAGGCCAAGGTATTGGAAGGGTAGGAGTGAGGTGGATGGATGTAGTGTCCCTTTTGCAATATTCACCATTATCGAGGTGAAACATAAATAAAAATGACTGTATGTGACTCAAAATAAATTGCAAACATCGATTTATCTGCGAAAGGTAATAACACTAACTGTAAAAATATACAATATAGATCGATAGATGCAGAAAAGACATTATTTTTATTGTATGAGATTATAATGTGTAAGTAATTAAAAGAAGTATTATCATCTATGTAAGAGTATAAAACACAATGCAATGTTCATTCTTCTGTCTAGTCTGTTTTTTTCTGTTCGTTCTGGTGTTAGCTGGAATAAGGTACGCAAGCTATTGTGCTGCGCTAGCATTTGTTTCTGTCGTAACGTAATTGCAAATATTGAATGGTGTAAACTGTGTCCTAGTAAGAATATATTAGTACAAAGTGATCTCCGTGGTTATTTCAAGAACCTACGCCACATTTATCTTATGAAAAGGATATTTAATGAAAATTATTTAGCATGTTTCCAGCTGCTGCGGAGCGAGTAAAAATGATCTCTGACTGTTAACAATTAGCCGCCATTACGCGGTACATTTAAAAATATTTTTTCACAGCACGATGTCTGAGCGGAAGAAATTATGTAAAAATATTCAGTGAGATTAATTGAAGGAATCCAGTGAAATAGTTTTATTAAAACTCGTCTGTTTTCTGTGATAGTGACTGGAGCTGAGTAATACTACGCTATTGCATTTACAGTAATTTGTAGGGAACCTGGCGCTCGATAAAACCAGATATAATACGTAATTGGCAACCCACGAAATTCATTATTTTGCTTATTATATCTCCTTTGTATTTTTTTGAAAGCTAAACGTAAAAACTAACTTCACTAAAAATCAGTAACATATCACGATAAATCAAAGGACAAACAAATTTACTAGGAGAGTGTTTTCCTCTATATAAATAGTTACATTATTTTTTAAGAGATATAATAAATGGCGCCCAACGTGGGGCCATAAGAGATAAAAATTTTTTTAGGGTTTGTATGTATGTAATTGTTAACATGTATTGTATGTATTCTAATGTCTATTAAATTCCATTTCATGTATAAACTTGAAGGAGGAGAGCGGAGAAGAACTGTATAAACCCTGAGAGGACGAGATGGCATAAAGAAAAGAAAAGAAAAAAGAAATCAAGGTAAGGACCGCTGCGCATGTGCTTGCTCCATAAGCTGTTAGCGTTGCAACTGTCAAAAACAGGCTCTAAAGTGGAGCTCTCATTTAATCTCAATATTGTGGCTAGATGCTTATACTTTCTCTTTTATGGTCAAAGCACAGCATCACAGATGTCACATGGTATGTGCACAGTCTATTGCATACACCTTTTCTGTTCATTTTTCATGTGACAGATTAGAATATTTTGTGCATTCGTTAAATAAACATTTATCACACAGCATAATAAAATTTATAGTTACTAACTCTAATAACCACTGAAAAACATCTTACACTTTATGTTTCTAAATAAATTCTATCATTGGACTGATGGTCCTTTAGCTTCTTTTTACTCATTTTTGAAGGCTGATGTGTAAATCAGTCCTTGACATAAAGACAAAATATCTTATATATTAAGCACAAACGTAACATCAAATTCTTACAACTACACAAAAATATATATTGAAGTCTGTGCAAAACCTACATATTACACAAAAATACTGTAAACCATTCATGTCCTATTGTCAGGTACCACAAATTTCTTTAAGTCCTTATAGGGATAAAATCCTTTGATCTTCCCGCTCATCACATCAGCTATAAGGTAGCTACAACCGTGCGGTATTTGTATAATTTTAAAAAGGTCCATTATACAGCATTTGCCATTTCTTGTTCTTCTTTGTTATGAGTGACGACTTAGGATGGTTTCTTATCAAAACTAAGTCGTTTATCTGATATGGGACTGTCCGTTTTATTGAATTGTCATATCGACTCTTTCGTTGACTAGCGCAGCTCGTAATGTTGCTGATGGCGTCCTTTATTTTATCCTCTTGCCTTTTATCTGTACGCGGCAATTTTGGTAGCGGCGTGATCCGTTCATTTAGTTCTGCGGTACTAAATAATAATTCAAAACATTAGTAGTGGCACTTGTATCTATGTATATTTCTACTGGCAATTCGTTAATTCTAGCTTTTATGATGGTTTGTACTTCAGTTATTTCTTTTTTGTTACATTGGTTTGATTCCATAAGTAAATCATGTTGTGTACTGTTTCCATCTTGGTACCTCAGTAATAATATATTGTGAATTGTTTGTAGGTGTGCCCCCTGTTTTTTCGCCGACCATCAATTGGGAACTTATTGTGGCCGTTGTTCGTTTGACGGTTTTGCACTATGGTGGTTTCCGTCAGTGGGCATTTCTATTATCCTTACGCTCTATTCGAGTCTGTCCATGTTTGTGGTATTGCATTAGTATTCTGCACAGAATTCCTATTGTCACACTGGTACTGGTTACCGTTAGGAGGCGGTGGTGGTGGCATAGAAGTTTGCATCCACTGCACCGGGTAAGTGCGGTTGTTGGCACTACTGCTTTGTTGCGGCCATTGACCTTCATTTCGACGTTTGTTATTGTAATTATTATTACTGTTACTGTAGCTGGGATGTCCTCTATCTTCCCACCTACGTTTTTGATTGTAAGATGGTTGACCGTTTCCGTTCTTCCTGTTTTGTTCTGCGGATTGATCTTCCTTTCCATTGCCGTGGCTTCCAAAATTGGAATTGTTGTTGTCATTTTTAAACTTGCGTGGTGAACCATTACTGTTCTCCCGGTCTTTATTTATCCTATTTTCTTCTTGGGAGAGATCGATTTCGTCCAGCACAGACAAGTACCGTTCCAGGTCATTTTCGGGTACATCTAATAATTTGTCTCGTATATAACCGGGCAATCGTAATTTTAAGATTCTGATCACATCACGGACTGATATAGGGTCTATATCTAGTTTTGTTGATATATTTTTCAAAATATTTACGGAGTGTACCCTGTTTGTGATTGTACATTTGCGGGCTGCATACTTCAGTCCTCAGGCGTTCTTGAATAGCCTTAGACCAGTATCTGTCTAGAAAAGATTTTTCAAATTGTGCCAGGCTATGGCTATTTTCTATGACTTCATTTGCCCATTAGGCAGCGTCGCCTTGTATGTGTGCGATTATGAACTGAATTTTTTGGCGTTCATTCCAGGCACTCGGTAATACATTTCGGACACTACATAGGATGGCCATAAATTGTTAGATAGAAATCATGGAGACAGAGGGAGCGGATGGTGCGGCCTATGATGATTGTCTGGGTCTTGGAGGGTTTGATACAAAGGAACCACTGGTGGCACCAAGTGGTGAACTGGTCAAGGTTGGTTTGGACGGTACATTGGTAGTGTTGAAGTGTAGGATAAAGGGATAGGAAGGCGGTGTCATCAGCAAATTGGGGGAGATGAACAGGCAGGGGAGATTTGGGCATATCAGCATTAATAATGTCGTGTGACTAGGGCCTCCCGTCGGGTAGACCGTTCGCCGGGTACAAGTCTTTCGATTTGACGCCACTTCGGCGACTTGCGCGTCGATGGGGATGAAATGATGATGATTAGGACAACACAACGCCCAGTCGCTGAGTGGAGAAAATCTCCGACCCAACCAGTAGTCGAATCCGGGACCTTAGGATTGACATTCAGTCGCACTGACCGCTCAGCTACTGCGGCCGGACGTATCAGCATTGTACAGGATATAGAGGAGAGGGAAAAGGACGGAGCCTTGTGGCACACCGGCGGAGGGATAGAAGGTATGGAAGTTGGAATTGTGGATATAGGAGGAATGACAGGAGAGGAAGGAAACATCGAGACGGAGAAAATTGATAGGGAGAGCATAGGTCTGGAGTTTCAAGAGTAGCCCGGCGTTCTGGAGGTCAAGGGAAACAAAGATAGCAGACTGATGGGAGTTAAGTTGGAGGAAAAGAATATTGGTAAGGTTAAGGAGCTGGTCGTCAGCTGAGAAGGAAGGTTGGAAGCAACATTGGGGCGCGTCTTTGATCCCACTTACGAAGATGACAGTTACCCAAGGTGTTCCACTGAGATGTACCACGCTGCTGGAAGTTATCTAGTTGGCTGATAGTGGCCCCACC
Organism: Schistocerca cancellata; assembly: GCF_023864275.1. Taxonomy (NCBI): domain Eukaryota; kingdom Metazoa; phylum Arthropoda; class Insecta; order Orthoptera; family Acrididae; genus Schistocerca; species Schistocerca cancellata. The sequence continues at coordinate 426,810,350 of NC_064633.1, forward strand.
AGAGAGGTAGGCCCTGGCACATGGAAGTGCCAGGAATGGAGGCACCAGCCCTATCACCCAGCAGTGATGATGATGTTGGTTCGATATGCATTCAAAGACGTACTACTGTTGGAAGACCCTCAGTCTCCCCATCAGCGAGGTCAAGGATAGCCAATGTGAAGTCTGATGAGCGGCAGGTCGTGGTTACTTGGATGTTGCCATCTCGGGAATGACAACTAGTGTGGTCAGGAAAAGTGCTGTAACATTTTATACAAGGACACCACACCATAATAATAACAGAATCGTATGCTTTGGTTTGAGCACCATCTATTCTAATGACCACCTGAATACAGAGTTCGAGAAATGTGATTCTTATGGAGAAGAGTAGGAGATAATGACGTGAGGCTGTACGTGAAGCTCTGTTATTTATGACCGAATGTGTTATTCTTTTTTACTTCTGGTTTCATTGTGTTTGCTTAACAATTTGTTACAGACTCTTAACTGCACTGTCAATGCTCCGGTAGGTGTTATTGCATCTTAGCTATAGCTTGTTGCCCCACATGATAAGAGCTAACGTTCCGCTGCATGTGTAACTCGTACCGATGTCTGCGGCGGACTTACATTGCTTATTGTTTCTTTCTGCTGCATAGGTGTGAGGTGTGTGAGGAAAGTAATGAGACTGATCTTTTTATCTACCGAAGTTTCAATGTTTTTTGCAAACAACAACATTGTCCTCTTCAAAGTAATTCCCTTCGGCAGCTGTATCGGCGGAGTCGTTGCTCCCTGCCTTGGTAGCAACGCTGAAAAGCCTCAACTGGTAGAACCTGTAACATGTCGGTCACATTCCTTCGAACGTTCTCCACAGTCCCAAAATGACGTTCTTTATAAGACATTTTTGAATCTTGGGAAAAGAAAAAAGTCACAGGGTCTCCGATTGTGTGACAAGGGGGGCTGTGGAACAACAGGAACGAGTTGTGAGGTCAAAAATCCGTGATAGGTTATGATGTCATGTTGCAGTATCCACTTGTGTAATGTCTGGTCCCATTGGATTCGCCCTTTTCCGAGCCTTCCAAGGACATCTTTGTAAAACACCATCTTTGTAAAACACTTGGTTGACAGTTCGTCATGGAGGAACAAATTCCTTATGCACAATACCTCTACTGGCAAAAAAGCAAACAGAAATTTTTTATCTTTAATTTGCTTATTCGAGCTTTCTTCAGTCGAGGAGATGTCTCAGTGTGCTACTCCTCAGTTTGCCGCTTTGTCTCAGGATATTATTCAGAAATCCAGGATTCATCACCTGTGATCAACGCTCCTCTCAAGATCAACGCTCACATTTCTTCGATCGTCTTTCTGCTCACTTGTGAAGTTTTTCGGCACCATTTCAGCACAAACGTTTCACGTGAGCAAAGCTTCTGTCGAAATTTGATTTACGGTGAAAGGTCTTCCATCATGCTTATTGTTAAACGTCGGTATGATCTCACAAGAGCACACACAATTTCGACATTTCCATCGGTTTTTGAAGATGAAAGCCTCCCAGAGCGAGGTTTACCTTCTATGTATTCTCTACCTACCAAAAATGATCTTTTCAAGCGAGAAACTTGGGATCTTGGTAAGGAATTTCCCCATTGATTAGTGTCAACTTTTCGAACGTCACGCTCTCGGATTCCCCAAGTTTAACAAAAAAACTTGGTGGCATAACATTGCTCTAAATTCCGCTATTCCATTTTCGTAACACATAACAAAAACACAACTTCACTGATGGTGCTCTCAAAAATCACGTGGTGGCTACACAGAGCTGAAACTCGGACTGAGTGTCTGAAAGGATCTACACAAGTAGAGCAGCATCGTCAGATCGCTAACAGGTTGTCAGTCTCATTACTTTTCTGATATACATCGTATGTAACCACCTCTGCCTGCTGTCACCCGTGGCTGTCTAGCGTGAAGAAAAAATTACATTTCTTTCCCTTTTCTATTCAGTGGCGTTGTAACAGTGCTTTGGCTAGTAGTGGACAATGTAACATGGTGCTGGAAGCTTCCCGGAACTCTAGGAATTCGGAAAACTAGCTGTTCACCTGCAACTGTTGTTTGAAGGACATCACATATGACTAAAACAGCGACCGCTATGGTCGCAGGTTCGAATCCTGGCTCGGGCATGGGTGTGTGTGATGTCCTTAGGTTTGTTAAGTTTAAGTGGTTCTAAGTTCTAGGGGACTGATGACCTCAGATGTTAAGTCCAATAGTACTCAGAGCCATTTGAACCATTTTCCCGGTTTTCCCTGAATCGGTTTTGATTCTCTGAAATAAGTTTCTTTTACTCTATAAAAGTGATAATTTTTCAGCTGCGTTACTTTGAAGGTTTCGAGAGAACGACGGGATTCGAGTGCTATCACGAAATGAAGCACGTCTCCAAGACAGAAGACGATGGCCACAAAGAGAAGATTGGTTCTTCAGCAACATGACCACGATGGTGTACTTACAGACACATGTCATGTAATACTTGCCTAAATGTAATCCTATAGCCATCTAATATTCGGTGAAGATTACCGCGTGATTTTGTGTCTATTGTAGTGTTGCCACACTCTTCGCTTTACGGCGTTTGAACTCACACAAGGCAGCAGCCGGCTGATTCTTTCCTGCAGCATGACAACCATTCTTTGCGGAAAACTGCAGCGACGGCTGGTATTGACGCGAGCCTTTGTGATTCGGCGAAAGCAACGTTCAAAAACGACCCATAAATATTCAAACGATTTTTAAAAATGTGTATTCCGGCATGCTGGTTCATAACCAGTAGCTCATGCCACTGAATCTCTCACAAATCTGTACACGATGAACGGTTCTAATGTGTCGTATTGCATAGTAACCACCAAATAGGCCAAGAAGGTGATTTTACTTTCTTTAATGTTATCCTTTGTTCATTAAAGGGATCTGTAGCAGTTAAAAGTTTTAAATTTTTCATTTCCAATGACATATAGTACATATATATTATTGCCTTATATCTGGTTTGTTCATTCATTTCAACAAAATACAATGTGGGCGTGATAATCCTCCAAGAATTTGAACAGCTGAAGAAGGTAAGATTCGTCAGTTATCTGGAAGATGGGGATTCAGAAGCTTTCAAAACAGCTGAGGAAGAAAAGCCATATGGAGGAAGCGTAACTATCACTAAACTGGAATGCATAGGTCATGTACAAACGCGAATGGGTACGAGGCAGCTACGACTGAAAGGTGCATACAAGGGAAAGAAACTGGAAGATATCAGAACGTTAGACGATAAGAATAGGCACAAAATCTGTCATAGATAAAATCCAAAATTATTACGTCATGGCCATCAGGCAAAATGTTGGTAGAGGAGAAGATACGAGAAATGCCATATTGGCAGTTTTGTTTCACCTCTCTTCAACATCCAATAAACCCATGCCCCTCAGGAAGTGATTCAATGTCGAAATACATCCAAGCATAGCAAAATGGTGAGAAATTTATACAAAACCAGTTATACCCTTTGCCATACTGGAGGTCTTGAAAGAAACTCCCAAGGATTTGTCAGATGTGGTAAGACTGTCGAAGAAATGTTTTCATGGTCGCACCCAGAATCTTAAAGCGTCAACCAACTGCATATATGAGTCACAGTTCCCAAAAGAGTGTTCGTATCAATTTGTACAGTGCATTTTGATGTCTTGAATGTAGTGGCAACATTCAGTGAAGTAAGCGTTGTACCGTCTGAAGTCCTGAAAAGGTCTACATACTGTTCGACGTTTCACAGAGAAACAAATCTTAAATTTAAAGAAAGAGTTAGGGCATCAGAGAGAACTATTAGAAACCTTGAAACAAAGGCAAGATAGCGCAGACAAGATGATACATTACTCTAAGTATTGCACATATCTGAACACAGAAATTTTGCTTTTTGTAAATTTCAAAGAAGTTACAGCCTTACGTACTTAGAAAACTGTAGGCAATTTCTTACTTTGACGTCCATTTCTTACAAAAATAGGTATTATGTTAAGACTGAACAGTATTTGCAGAAATCCTTTTGTTGAAGTGGTAAGATATGTGTAAACTACATGCAATATGTTTTACAAATATTTATTCTGATAAAAGGAACCTTTCATTTGAATAAATTGTACATTATTTAAGATTAACAGCCTGCCCGAACCCCCTCAAATGTCTTGTTATAACTTTTGTTGAAACTTTGAGTCTTAGATTCCTAACCGCGACTTATGAATTTTAGCAGCCGAAAAATGTAGCTTTGTATTGCTGTAACGTCTCAGAGTAAGTATAGCGCGCTATTTCTGAAGCAAAAGGACCGTTTTAACAAAAACTGTATATAATTGAGTACGTGTGAACGAAATCCACGTTGTGACCGGGAATTGTCCGCACAGATGCAACGTAATAAAATATAAGCCGAAGTAGTCTGGGTCCTTATACGGTGGTCAAACCGGTCCTTTCAGTGTTTTACGAGCAAGTATTAATTTTCAGTTCAGTTTACACAATCACGTTAATTCAGAATAATATAACTGCATGCACTAAGCATGAGAGCGGGAATCAGTAATGCAATTATCTTGTCAAAGTTAGAAAGCTATATGAATACGCACTACCGGATGGCACATAATAACAGGTGACGTACACACGAACGAGGAACAACGATTGTCAAAAAGTCAATATCCCTTAGTTCCATTCAATGACGTGTAATCGCAATCGACATTTTGTGTCGGCTGCTGCTCGAGATAGCTTTCACCTCAGCACTTGCAAACGAGATCAAAATCAACTGTGAGCTGTTGTGCGGATACTACTTGGTATTTTTTGCATAAAACCTTTTCCTGTCGCACAGTCTTTGCGCCGAATGGGGCAGCGTACTTGTTAGCACACCGGACTCGCAACCGGGAGGACGACGGTTCTACCCCGCGTACACTCATGTTGATTTAATTTTTCCGAGATTTCCCTAAACCGCATAAGGCAATATCGGGATGGTGCCTTAGAAAGTGCACGGTCGCTTTTTTTCTCCATCCTTCCCTAATCCGAGCTTGTGCTCAGTCTCTAATGACCTTGTTGCTGACGGGACGTTAAACACTAATCTCCTCTTCCTGCCCCGTTTTTGCATTACGTGCCGCTTGAGCTTCTTTCTCGAATACCTTTCTAGAACAGTTGAGTTTGCGACAAGTATGCCGCCAGAGAGTGCAGTGAATACCCAAACCTTTGTCTGGGGAAGTTCGGCCATCCTTTCCCATCAGGCTGTCGTCGTCTGCAGCTCATGATTGAGTGCAGGCCTGGGTCCCCACGTTACGTTATACGTGCTGCGCATTTCGGTAGTTTCCGCTGAAATGATTGCTCAGTATTGAGCTTTCGGCTGCGCTTTCTGAGGCCATTTTCTATGACTCCTGTTCAAGGAAGAGATGAAAAAACGAAAAAAGAGAATTCCTTTACGTTACTCCAATTAATGTTTAAGATTTTCCGACGTCCACATATCATGTAACAAAGTGCCGTGGTGTTCAGCTCAGGGAACGTAGCCATGTTTCATCTTCGACAACAGCCGAACTTTCGATAGGAGCATGCACCTTCAATTTCAAGACAGAAATACAACGAAGAAACGCTGAGTAATAAAATCTATAACCTCGATATAGAGAACACGCACGCACGCACACACACCACACATACACACACACACACACACACACACACACGCACACCGTAATTCTAGCACCATTAAAGAACCAAAGATTCTTACGTAAGAAGTTATCGGCAGTTAATATTAAACGGATGAGCAAATAGCTTTCTTTCTCTCTCTGTCTGTCTGTCTGTCCGTCTGTCTGTCATTTGACGACAAAGGGAGCACAATTCCAATATTCTGTAGGAAGGAACGAGGAAAATTAGGTTTTAACATGCCGTCGCCTTCGACGTCAAAAGAAACGAAACACAACTTCGGAATGTTTCAAGGATGGGGAAGGAAACCGGCCATGCCCTTTCAAAGAAAAATTCCGGCATTTGTATAAATCGATTTAGGGAAAACACGAACAATCTGAATCTGTGTGGCCCGATGCGGGTTCAAACCATCGTCCTCCCAAATTCGAGTCCAGTATGGTAACCACTGCGCCATCTCGCTTGGGTCGAAGATCTGCTTCGAATTCTGATATCGCCCTGGTGAAACAACAGGCCAACTTATCAGCCTGCACGTATGTGATCGTCCTCCATGAATTATCAGTTCACATTTTGCGTGTCTATAGACTGATTCTTTCATGGCGTTTTATTCAAAAGGAAGTTGTTGTTTTTCAATATATTGCCTTCGCGAAGTGAATCAGACAATAGTACGTAAAATTTTGTGATTATTCTCCTTTTCGTGAAAGAATTTGTGTTGTTTCTAATCATCATTAAGCTGTAAAGTAATAACTAATCATTTACTATCTTTATAATTGTAAATGTCAACATTTAAATTTCCTACTATTTATTTGAGGTCATGTATTACCAGCTACATTACACTAAGCCATCAAGTTCGCAAGCAAACGGATTCGACATATCAACAAAGAGGAATCGTCTTTCCTGTTATTCCAGAGAGAGACCGTATTTACGTTTAGAGAACGATTTTAGCAGCATATCGTGCTGACTGTCTCCCTTCTATTGTGTTGAGCGTGGTGGAGTTTCATCGTAGTGCATCTGCAGCTTCAATCTGAGCAGCATTTGGCAACACAGTGACTCAACGAACGGTTAAAGATCAGTTACTTCAAGGACAGCACCAAGCCAGATGCCGTGTAGAGTGCATTCTACTGACCACAAACCATCGCCATTTGCTTTTTCAAAGGTGTCAAGTGAGCGCTTTATTGGAGGGCAGGGTTGAGGTCTGTTGCGATTTCTCATGAAAGCTGGTTCTCCCTCGGTGCCAGTAATGGACATGTGTTGGTTAGAAGGAGGCCAATTGAGATCCTGCAAAAAATCTGTGTGTGTGCTAGATACACGGGTCCTGTAGCTGGAGTTATCGTCTGGGTGCGATTTCGTATGGCACCAGGAGCACTCTCGTAGTTATCCCGCGTACCGTGACTGAAAATTTCTACGTCGGTCTGGTAATTAGACCTGTTGTGCTGCCATGAACAGCATTCCAGGTGGTCTTTTCCCATAGGTTAACGCTCGCCCACATGCAGCTGTTGTAACCAAACGTGTTCTACAGAGTGTCGACATGTTGCCTTGGCCTGTTCGATCATCCCATCTGCCTCCACTCGGGCACGTATGGGACGTCGTCAGACGAAAATTCCAGTGCCATTCACGAACAGGAATAGCCGTCCATTTATTGACTGACCAAGTACAACAGGCATGGAACTCAATTCGGCAAACCGACATCCAGTACATGTGCAGCACAGTACATGGTCGTTTGCGTGCTTGAATTCTAGATTCTGGGGGTTACACCAGTTGTTAATGTACTAGCATTTCACATTTGAAATGGCTTATCTCGAGTTTGCATTAATCTGTGATCTAGACAAATTTATTTTAGACAAATATTCCAGAAATTTTATTCCGTCAGTGTAATTGCAATCACGATTCACTAATTCGAGTGAGTGTTGCTTTTACTGCTTTGTGTTCAAAAATGGATCAAATGGCTCTGAGCACTATGGGACTTAACTTCTGAGGTCATCAGTCCCCTAGAACTTAGAACTACTTAAGCCTAACTAACCTAAGGACATCACACACATCCATGACCGAGGCCACCCCGGCCGGCCCTTTGTGTTCACTACTCTCTTTAGTACAGAGACGGGACTGCACAATTAGGAACCTATGAGCTGACTAACGAAAGATAAGTGTTCTTTTAAGACGAGTTGTCCATCATAAAAGTGTTTAGAATCCGAGGCGAAGACGCAGCCTCAGTTCCCTTATCCCACGCTCTCCAAGCGGGAGATGAGACGGCCGCTTTGTCTTTACGAAACATAGTATTGTTCGATAGAATCTTTTTAGAAAGCTAACAGGTGTGTACCCAGTGTCGCTTTCCAGAGATTCGCGTGTGAATCTTCGTTACTGAGGAGCAACATCACGAATTAAAATTCGGTTTAAGTTTTCACAATCCTGCATTCTGGTGGTTCTTGCCGTTATTTTCCACAGAGCACATAATTTCTTGACTGCGCCTATGTGCCAGCCACCTTATAGGTCTGTTTCAAAACTGTGCGATGTGATGGGAGAGACTTTCTGCCTTCCTGCCCACCTGAGAGTACTATTGATTGAAAATAGCAAAACTCCAAGGGAGCAGGCGATAGTTTAACATCTTTATTTGAGTTTTACTGCCCGTGAGACAATTATATTATGTAAGTTGCATGCAAATAAGCCGAAACGCCATTCAGGTGGTTCGGATACTTGTGAGCATGATAGTACCTTAAGTTTGGATGCTGTATTGTATAATTCTTTTAACATTATATTCTTATTGTTTGTCAGATTCCTCGCTCTGTTTAATGTATTATGCACCTGTGCCGCGTTTTTTCTTCGTGTTTCTTAATCTTTGACATTTCACTGTAATGCGTTCGTTTACTTGAACCCTGTCACTCAGGTATTGGACAGGAGTCTGTAATAATATTTATACAATTTATTTGCTGTTCATTGTGCTTCTAGTTGGCTTCTGAGAATTTATTTCTCTCTGTTATAATGATTTTTCATTGATGGCTTTGTGCCAGCATTTGGCACCACCCAGTGTCGTATTTTTACTACCACCTTCAGTCGCTCCTGATTCTATCGATACTGTGTATACGTCGTGTGAGCGAGGATCGGCCACCAGCAATATGCTCCGTGGCCGCTTCAGCAGTATTTGAGCATGGCCTTATTCTGCGCTGCTATAAATAATGACCTACATTGCACGAGGTAGACGGATGGCTACACTTTTGAAGTATTCCTCTGTAAGTTTATTATTCGTGGGTTCTATACTATCTCTTACAGAGTTCTTCACGTTCATTTGCCGGCTATTTTAGGCGTGTTTGAGAATACTTTTTGACAGTAAATATAACATTTTTATATGCTTTCCTATCCTTTATGTCTTGCATTTACTCTGTTGAGTATAGTACCTCGAGATGTGACCACGGACGGTAATTTATTACTTCAATTTTTCATTGTACTTTCAAATAAACTAATGATGCTCACTCTGGCGAAACACGTCGTTTCTGAGCCAATGAATAGCTTTCTGTAGCCTAGGAGTGTCTTTTAATATTAACTGTAACATTTAGTTCGCAATTTTAACCTAGTGCCGTACAGGGTAGTTATCCCTTGTGCCTCTTGAAGTAACAGTTTTGTATATTCTAAGGACTGTATCCAAAAGAGAGCAGAGCGCATTACCGGTCAGTAAGTTTTTGTATCTCAAGCTCATAGAAAGCTACTGGTTTGGTGATACAGATGTCTTCAATCCAATTTTAAAGTGAATTTTCGTCCACAAATAAATTTTCTTGGTAGTTATTAGATAAGGAACGAATACGACTCTGATAGGTGACACGCAGGTAAGTATTCCGTCTGATTGCCTGCATCCAGTCATGTCCTTTGTGCACTCCGACGGACTTGAGCAATTCCAGCAGGACAATGCGACACCCCACACGCCAAGAATTGCTACAGAGTGGCTCCAGGAACACTCTTCCTTTAGACATTTACGCTGGTCACCAAATTCCTGACATGAACATTATTGAGCAAATGTGCTGTTTAGAAGAAATCTCCACCGCCTCTAACTTTTACGGATTTATGGACAGCCCTGCAGGATTCGCAGGATTCGTGGTATCAATTCCCTCCAGCACTACTTCAGACATTAGACGAGTCCATGCCACGTCGTGTTACGTGCTCGCGTCGGCCGTGCAGGTTTACTAGTTTCTTTGCTCTTCAGTATATAATACTATTCCCTGAAATTTTATCTTCGATTGGGGGAGACATTTTCTGAGGTAAAGTAATTGCATACGAAGGCTCGACGAGCCCCCGTATTTATAGATCTATATATATATATATACAGGACATAGATATGCTCCCAGGGTCCAGTGGTGCTGGCACGGTAGCTCAGCGTCTTCGGTCAGAGGATTAGCTGCCCTCTGTACTGAAAAAACTGGATGAATTTGAGCTGGTGTCATGGGACGTCGGCCACGACCAAGTGCAACGAAAAAAAACGAACAAAATGAGATAAAAAAGTGTAGCGTCTTCGAATAGTAATCAAAAGTCTTTGGGTCCCGGGTTCGCACCTCGCACAATTTAAATTTTGATTAAAAATCATAAGCAATGGCAAGACTTCAAGCATAAGATGTACCCTCGTTCTGCCAACGGCCTTGTCAAAGAGGGCAAGGGAACGGACACAGGTTCAGGGTACTGTCTTGTCCTTGGAATGTGAAAACGTCCCTAAAGGCGTAAGAATCAACAATTATCAACGGCATGAGGATGCAGAAGGCAATGGAAATCACTGCATTAAAGGCACATAATGTGTATCCACAGGATAAGTGGCCTGTAATTGAAATTGTGACATGACGATCTCCCCAGAGGTAAAATATTCCGGAATAGTCCCCTATCCGAATATCCAGGAGGGTACTGCCAACGGAGTTGACCATGAGGCCAAGGTTTAATAATCAACGAAAGATAACGTTCTATGAGTCGGGGAGTGGAATGTCAGAATTCTGAACATGGTAGGGAAGGTAGAATATCTGAAAAGGGAAATGCTAAGGCTCGGTCTAGATACAGTGCGGATCAATGACGTGAAATGGAAAGAAGACAATGATTTCTGGTCATATGAGTGTACGGTAATATCAAGCAGCAGAAAGTGGTAAAACGGGAGTAGGATTCTTAATGAACTGAAATCTATGGTAGAGAATTGGTTACTGTGAACATTTCAGTGACGAGGTTGTTGACTCATCCGAACAGACAGCAAACCAACAACGATAACAATAGTTCAGTTATACATGCTGACTTCGTTGCATGTAGAAGATGAAGAGATAGAGAGGGTATATGAGAACACAGAACGGGTATCTCTGTATGTACAGGAAGATGAAGACATAACTCTCATGAGGATTTGAAATGCGTTAGTAGGGGACGGAATAGATAGATAGATGGGTTACGGGAGAATATGGGCTTGATAGTAGGAATGAGAGAGGAGAAACCCTGAGTTCTGCAATGAATTTCGGCTAGTAACAGCGAATATTCTGTTCAAGAATCATAAGATCATAAGAGAACATGGTATACTTCGAAGAGGTCGGGAGATACGATAAGATTCCAGTTAGATCCCATCAGGAAGCAGAGATTCCGAAATCAGATATTGGATTGTAAAGAGCATCCAGGACCAGACATAAGATCCAAAGTTAGTAATGATGAAGAGAAGGTTGAAATTAAAGGACTATTCAGGAAGAATAAATGCGCAAAGATGTGGGATACGCTTGAAGTTCTCTGAAGCTACAGGCACTGCAATAATGAATAGCTCAGGAAACAGTTGAGTTGAAGAAGACTAGACATCCTTAAAGGGCAGTCATAAAAGTTGGAAAGAAAAACATTGATTGACAGAAGAAATACTTCAGCTGATCGATGTAAAAAGGAAGTACAAATACGTTCAAGAAAATTCACGAATACAGAAATACACTCGAAATTGAAATAAGAATACCGTGAATTCATTGTCCCAGGAAGGGGAAACTTTATTGACACATTCCTGGGGTCAGATACATCACATGATCACACTGACAGAACCACAGGCACATAGACACAGGCAACAGAGCATGCACAATGTCGGCACTAGTACAGTGTATATCCACCTTTCGCAGCAATGCAGGTTGCTATTCTCCCATGGAGACGATCGTAGAGATGCTGGATGTAGTCCTGTGGAACGGCTTGCCATGCCATTTCCACCTGGCGCCTCAGTTGGACCAGCGTTCGTGCTGGACGTGCAGACCGCGTGAGACGACGCTTCATCCAGTCCCAAACATGCTCAATGGGGGACAGATCCGGAGATCCTGCTGGCCAGGGTAGTTGACTTACACCTTCTAGAGCACGTTGGGTGGCACGGGATACATGCGGACGTGCATTGTCCTGTTGGAACAGCAAGTTCCCTTGCCGGTCTAGGAATGGTAGAACGATGGGTTCGATGACGGTTTGGATGTACCGTGCACTATTCAGTGTCCCCTCGACGATCACCAGTGGTGTACGGCCAGTGTAGGAGATCGCTCCCCACACCATGATGCCGGGTGTTGGCCCTGTGTGCCTCGGTCGTATGCAGTCCTGATTGTGGCGCTCACCTGCACGGCGACAAACACGCATACGACCATCATTGGCACCAAGGCAGAAGCGACTCTCATCGCTGAAGACGACACGTCTCCATTCGTCCCTCCATTCACGCCTGTCGCGACACCACTGGAGGCGGGCTGCACGATGTTGGGGCGTGAGCGGAAGACGGCCTAACGGTGTGCGGGACCGTAGTCCAGCTTCATGGAGATGGTTGCGAATGGTCCTCGCCGATACCCCAGGAGCAACAGTGTCCCTAATTTGCTGGGAAGTGGCGGTGCGGTCCCCTACGGCACTGCGTAGGATCCTACGGTCTTGGCGTGCATCCGTGCGTCGCTGCGGTCCGGTCCCAGGTCGACGGGCACGTGCACCTTCCGCCGACCACTGGCGACAACATCGATGTACTGTGGAGACCTCACGCCTCACGTGTTGAGCAATTCGGCGGTACGTCCACCCGGCCTCCCGCATGCCCACTATACGCCCTCGCTCAAAGTCCGTCAACTGCACATACGGTTCACGTCCACGCTGTCGCGGCATGCTACCAGTGATAAAGACTGCGATGGAGCTCCGTCTGCCACGGCAAACTGGCTGACACTGACGGCGGTGGTGCACGAATGCTGCGCAGCTAGCGCCATTCGACGGCCAACACCGCGGTTTCTGGTGTGTCCGCTGTGCCGTGCGTGTGATCATTGCTTGTACAGCCCTCTCGCAGTTTCCGGAGCAAGTATGGTGGGTCTGACACACCGGTGTCAATGTGTTCTTTTTTCCATTTCCAGGAGTGTATAAATCACTTAGGAATGAAATAAATAGAAAATGCCAGGAAACTAAGACGGCTGCATGATAAATGCACAGAATTTGAAAATGGTAGGATAGTCGTTAAAACTGGTTCCGCAGATAGAAAAACAATCTTTCGTGAAATTAAAAACATGGGTGCTTACATTAAAAGTGCGGTGGGAATTCGAAAGTTAAATGCCGAGGAAAGAGTGGATAGGTGAAAAGAGTACATTGAAGGCCTGTTTAAGGAGGACTACTTATCTGATGGCGTGATGAAAGAAGAAACAGGAGTCGGTAGGATAGAGGTAGAGGATCGAGTACTAGATTCAGAATTTAAAAGAGCTTGGGAAGACTAAAGACGATGAGGCAGAAGCTATACACGATATTCAGTCGGAATTTCTAAAATGATATGGGGAAGTGGCAACAAAACGACTGTTGAGGTTGTTGTGTAGAAAGTATGAGATGGGCATTGCAGCATCAGACGTTCGGAACAACATCATTCACGCAATTCCGAACCTAGCAAATTATCGCACTATCTACTTAACACCTGGTGCATCCACGTTGCTGAAAAGAAAAATATACAGAAGAATGTTGAAAAAGAATGAGAATCTGTTAGATGACGATCAATCTGGCTTTAGGATTTGTAAGGCACCATGGAGACAGTTATGACGTTTCGGATGATAATAGGAGGAGGACTGAAGAAAAATGTAAGCACGTTCATAGGATTTGTCGATATGGAAAAACCGTTCGAAATTCTAAGTAAACTCAAGTAAACTAGAGGAAAACACGGATCATACACAATACATACAAGTACCGAGAGCGAAAAAAGAGACTGGAAGATAAAGAGGAAAGTGTGCAGATTAAATAGCGTGTAAGGCAGGGATGGTAGTTTCTCGCCCCTACTGTTCAATCTCTACATCGAAGAAGCAATGAAGAAAATAAAAGAAAGGTTTAAAAGTGTGTTTAAAATTCAAGGTGAAAGGATGTCAATTATTAGATTCGCTGACGACGTTGCTATCCTCGGTGAAAATGAAGACGGATTACAGGATATGTTGAATGTAACGAATAGTCGTCTAAAGAATACAGAATATGCAATGAGAGTAAATCGAAGGAAGACGAAATTAGTGAATGAAATGAGGACAGCGAGAAACTTAACACCATTGTTGGTGATCACGAAGTAGATGCAGTTCAGGAATTATGCTACCTAGGCAGTAAAATAACCCAAGAAGGGCGGAGCAAGGACGACATAAAAAGCGGACTGGCACTGGCATAAACGGGATTTCTGGTCAAGAGAAGCCTATTAGTGTTAAACATAGGAGTTAATTTGAGAAAGAAGTTAGTAAACAGAATGAGATTTTCACTCTGTAGCGGAGTGTGCGCTGATATGAAACTTCCTGGCAGATTAAAACTGTGTGCCCGACCGAGACTCGAACTCGGGATCTTTGCCTTTCGCGGGCAAGTGCTCTACCATCTGAGCTACCGAAGCAGGACTCACGCTCGGTCACACAGCTTTACTTCTGCCAGTATCTCGTCTCCTACCTTCCAAACTTTACAGAAGCTCTCCTGCGAACCTTGCAGAACTAGCACTCCTGAAAGAAAGGATACTGCGGAGACATGGCTTAGCCACAGCCTGGGGGATGTTTCCAGAATGAGATTTTCACTCTGCAGCGGAGTGTGCGCTGATATGAAACTTCCTGGCAGATTAAAACTGTGTGCCCGACCGAGACTCGAACTCGGGACCTTTGCCTTTCGCGGGCAAGTGCTCTACCATCTGAGCGACCGAAGCACGGTCGGGCACAATGTTTTAATCTGCCAGGAAGTTTCAAGTTAGTAAATAGTTTGTTTGGAGCACAGTGGTAGTGAAACAGACTCTGGGACGGCTGGAACAGAAAAGCATTTGAGTCTTTATGGGCCTCTGTAGATTCTTACGCTTCTTGAGTCCTCGATGGAATAATCTTTTCCCTTCCTGCTGTGAGTGGCGTCACTGTGTACTCTACGCCACACACAAGAGATACGATCTCAGTTTGTCGATGTGGGTACACAACTAAGGAATGAAAGAACTGAATCAGAGTCATTGTATTTACTACACAGTAAATAGAGCTCCAATTCGTATGAAGAATATCAACGTAAAACACACATGGCCACTAATGATCATCTAGTCACTAAGTACGAACGAAAGCAGTTTGCTCCTCCCATATTCTAAGTCGGTTCGAGGGATACTGACAAGCAGGACGTCATCCAGGAAGTAGGCACTGGTAGACCTCTGTAGAGCTCTCGATGACGCTCGTATGCAGCTCGTAGACAATTTGCAGGTAGCTCTTAGACAATTCTCTGCCGTTGGGCCATGTGGCCCTCTAAATAAACGACGAGCGGAAGGATACTGTCACACTACATTTAGAAGCATATATCTGTCACTGTAAAGTAGTGCGGCTACTTTTGTGCCCTCTGGCTAAGTTGGTGACATCAGTCGACCTGAAGGGAATTAGTTTGTCGTGGTTACACTGTTTCCGCCTGTCGAGCTGGCAACCCGGCAGAACCTGCTGTACAGCGGGATGCCACAATGCCCCTTGGATAAAGCAAAGCACCGATTTCGCCTGGTCTGAGACTGAACTTGAAGGGATAGTTTTCTATACCGACCGTGGTCTCTCAGCCTAGAAGTTTTACGCGGAGAAACTACCGGTTGTGAAAGAATACATTCTATGAACAGCTTAATCCAAACTGAAATACGATCATAAATCTTGCAAATATACTTTCTTGTCTCTGTTGTCCTGAATTTGATAGGTACGTTTCAAGTAAGGGCTTGGTTTTACTTTAATGTGCACAGCGTTTCCCTTATGAATATCTCAAAACCTGACGTTATAGTGAAGTAACTCGCTCGGAAGTGAACCAGTGCACGTTATTATTACTTGAAACGAAACGTTATCTCGTTTTATAGGCACTCAAAATCTGAAATGGTGGCCATGCACTGTAAACAACTTTAGTCAATCCCTGCTAGATATTTTCCAGCATATCAGCTGAAAGTTAAACGAACTCCATCTGCCTAAATTTGATTCGAAGACAAATAAGATGTCGTATCGAATTTGAGAGGAAACGCGTATAAAGTCAATTAATTGGCTCTAGTTAAAATATGGAGGGACTCGACGGCGACTGTGCGGTTTGGTGAAGACGGTAAGCGGGTCAACGGTCTAGTACTAACAAGATGGTTACGAATTTCTAAATGATTTATTAACTTCACTTCAGGTTTAAGACTCATCATTGCTACATTAAAAGTTGAAAAGTTTTCGAAGACCACATGCTGGCCGGAAATGTATGCAGTGTTCGTGACACCCAAAGCAAACCTTCAACAAACCACCGAGACAAAAGAGCAAGCAGCGTAAATTGACCTCAGCCCTGCTCTGTGTGGATCCCTGCGAATCAGTTTCCACTATTAACGAACTTTTAACGACTGCCACACAACGAGGCCTAACAGTTTCATCTTGTGCACGAGTAGGGAACGTTCAGGCGTGTGCAAGTTGTCACCGTTCGTATATGGTGGTAAGATGAGGATCAGGACCGTTGTAGTACAACTGACAGCAAGCTTAACGCTTATAACTAGGAAAACAAATATGATTCCAGTAATTCTATTAAGGTGGTTTACTTACGGTGTGTTGGCCGGCCAGTGTGGCCGTGCGTTTAAAGGCGCTTCAGTCTGGAACCGCGTGACCGCTACGGTCGCAGGTTCGAATCCTGCCTCGGGCATGGATGTGTGTGATGTCCTTAGGTTAGTTAGGTTTAATTAGTTCTAAGGTCTAGGCGTCTGATGACCTCAGAAGTTGAGTCGCATAGTGCTCAGAGCCATTTGAACCATTTTTTACGGTGTGTTGCGTGCATGGGTGGCGCAAGGAGATAGGTGACTTGTCTTGGCAATGCCTTGCGAATATCTGCTAGAGCCAGTTTCCATTAGTCGAAATAACATCACTGAGCAATCTCTTTGTGTCTCCACTGATACACTTCGTATCTTTGGAGGTCGATTTAGAATATCGGTCATCAGGAATCGTTCGCGAATTTTGGAACTATGAGCTGCTAAACTGTGAATGTTTTTTCCAATCTGTACTGGTGCTGATTTTCGTCAGACTCTGTTCCTTTCTGTTTGGGAGTCAGTGTGGCTTTGCATGGTGTTGGTGCGAACTCTTTCAGGGTTGCTACAATGATAAAGAAAATGATTGAGATCTTTTCGACAACTTATCGGGGTGACTGTTATGCTAACATATACTGGGCTATTACAAATGATTGAAGCGATTTCATAAATTCACTGTAGCTCCATTCATTGACATATGGTCACGACACACTACAGATACGTAGAAAAACTCATAAAGTTTTGTTCGGCTGAAGCCGCACTTCAGGTTTCTGCCGCCAGAGCGCTCGAGAGCGCAGTGAGACAAAATGGCGACAGGAGCCGAGAAAGCGTATGTCGTGCTTGAAATGCACTCACATCAGTCAGTCATAACAGTACAACGACACTTCAGGATGAAGTTCAACAAAGATCCACCAACTGCTAACTCCATTCGGCAATGGTATGCGCAGTTCAAAGCTTCTGGATGCCTCTGTAAGGGGAAATCAACGGGTCGGCCTGCAGTGAGCGAAGAAACGGTTGAACGCGTGCGGGCAAGTGTCACGCGTAGCCCGTGGAAAATTGGCTCATGCCAGAACTGGAGACTGACAGCGCCGACTTCATCTTTCAACAGGACTTCCACCGCACTTCCATCATGATGTTCGGCATTTCTTAAACAGGTGATTGGAAAACCGATGGATAGGTCGTGGTGGAGATCATGATCAGCAATTCATGTCATGGCCTCCACGCTCTCCCGACTTAACCCCATGCGATTTCTTTCTCTGGGGTTATGTGAAAGATTCAGTGTTTAAACCTCCTCTACTAAGAAACGTGCCAGAACTGCGAGCTAGCATAAACGATGCTTTCGAACTCATTGATGGGGAGATGCTGCGCCGAGTGTGGGAGGAACTTTATTATCGGCTTGATGTCTGCCGAATCACTAAAGGGGCACATATCGAACATTTGTGAATGCCTAAAAATTTTTTTTGAGTTTTTGTATGTGTGTGCAAAGCATTGTGAAAATATCTCAAATAATAAAGTTATTGTAGAACTTTGAAATCGCTTCAATCATTTGTAATAACCCTGTATGTTGTTTCACAAATGCATTCTAAATGTCGGCACAATGAACTTGCAATCACTCCGCGTTCATATTTAGGAAGATATCCTTCCGTGACGTGAAATGGAAGCTCACAAGTTGCTCTCACTTCAAATGGAAGCTATTTATTGGACGGAACATTATCTTTTCAATCCGTCGTGCTGTAGATTGAAAATTATCATTCTCTCCTCCATTAATTAAATAGTTAGTTATTGCCTTGTCAGAAGTTGGGTAATGGCAGCATAAGATTCCGTTCACTCTTTGAGAGAATCCCGTTTGCGTTTGCTGCTTTGAGGACCCATGTGAGCTTTTTAGTTCAGTTGTAATCTTACGAGAACAATATAAGTCATACATATATTTTTCTTCTCTGAAATATTTTGTCCAAACTAGTTCATATAATTTATCATCTTTACTTAACTCAGCTACATGCTATCACTCCACAATATTGTGCAAACTTCTTGCTGACGGATCTGTCACGTAGATGCTCTGAGATGGCTTGAACAGTTAACTCAAGTAATTACTTTCAATAATTACGAGCCGTTACCAAAAAATACTGTTTCTTTGCACAGAGTGAGGTTTCAGATGGGAAAAGACAAATTGACACCTGCTGTTCTAGAAGATTGCCTACTTCTGAATGCAGTGCACACTGATCAGTTATATTAACGAGGTATTTTGTAGGATACATTAGTTCAATGGAGCTTCTGATTGAAATATTAGGAGCACATTACGTTTTGAAGATTTATTAGGTCATTTCATTATTCTTTCAAATCTACCTTCAATGGATACAGGTATGAGAGAATCTCCTCCTCTGCACTGTTGGGGCTACGAGCCAAAAGCAAACACACTGTACAGTTTTTGGACTATTTGTTGGTGGAAAATTACTTATTGTCAAATCTGAGCAACTAGCTATGCAATATCCACTCCCAGTTCTCCTATATTAAGTAAGCTATTCTATTAAACATTCGTGAACACAAAGTAATTCCAGTTGTTTCCTGGGGCATACAGATTCATATATAAAAGCACAGTTTAAAAGGTCAGATGTTTAATTACCTACTCATGGTAATAGTTCAGTTTTTATCACACACACCCATCCACTCACACTTTCACCCACTCACCCACCCCGCACACATACACACATACACACACACACACACACACACACACACACACACACACACACACACACACACACAAAGGTGCACGCGTATAATAAATTCACGCACGATATTTCGTAGCTGTCCAAATTTTGATTGTCTTGCTCCATTGCTCTAGTTTGTACTAACATATTTTTGACCTCAGATACCTCTGAATATAATTCCCTAGGCTCGACGTTTGATGCTTTATCCTGACCACCGGTAAATGTAAAAAATTCCTGTCAAAGCGCGTCACATCTGACCACAGAACTGATGAAAACCGCATCTCACACGTCAGACATTGAGACATGGTACAAAATGTGACGCGTATGTGATGTGAAAGAGACTCGGATCTGACATCTCTCGTTAGCTCCAACGGTATCTGTATATACACATATGAGGATTCTGTCTTGCGCCATCGTGCCTCAAAGTAATACGGTTTCCTTTCTCCATACATTTTTATGCGCCCATCAGATATGGGCCATGTCAAGTCGATCTGCGTTGCCGAGCCAGTGTTGAGATGTGGCTGGATGCGAAAAGGAGAAGAAAATACATTACGATAACACTACGGAGGAAATAGCTTCATTTTTATTCTTTATCATCCTTTCAGCTTCAAAAACGCTTTGTTCACCAGATTGGATAATTAAAAAGGCACGTTAGTACATAAAATACGTGGTGTTAGGGATATAAGTGAGCATTTGTTATTGGTAACTGAGGACTGTGTACTGAACAACATTACGTCTTCATTAGCAGACTAATAATTATAGCTTTAGAAGTAATTCTTTTAGGTTCGTTGGTGTCAAAAAAGTACATGTGGCGAGAGCAAGCCGTTGATGCTTGTTTTATCTTGGGAAACAAGTCAGGTGTTGACTTGTGGACGTATGGACGCAGAACAGTTAGTCCATATTGCCGGGCATAGTCCACTTAATGTCACAGTTACGAATGTGCAGAAAACATATGGCACTTGTTTGCCAAACACACGCTTGTTTGCATAAAGATTGTTAGAAGCAGAGTAAAACAACTAACACGCTAAATTGGATGCATATTTAGGTATCAATATTAACAATATCTGCACTTACGCCCATAAAACACAACATAAGGGGCGCTCAAAAGACTTGCGTTCGAATGCCCTACAGTCCATAATCGTTATGCCATTCCGGCAGAATCGCTGTGAGCTTTGAGGCAATCATCCAACCGACACACCCAGTTGAAAATACCCGTTTGAAATAACAGTGTTTTGCTACGTGAAGAAGTCCGTAATTTCCAGCTGCACATTGTCGTACGACAGGAATCACCAGCCTTTCAAGGCATGCTTTTAGGATGCAAAAGTGGGATAAGGGCATGGGGAGAGATCAGGACTAAAGTGTGCTCGAGTGTCTCTCGTTTCATTTGGGTTTGATGAAGTGGACCTCCCAGATCGACCAGTCTCTTGTATCGAATCGCGATCAGAGCGGAATTTGGCCCATCATTCCACAACAGTGGTTTCGACGAACATGCTGCCCCATACACATTTTACAACCTCCAGTTGTGTCTACCGGTTTTTATCCTTAGGCAGCCGAAAATGGATAACAGCACGTTGCTTTTTCTGGATCCCTTTTGATAATGACGTCACCATAGTTCACGTTTCCGCGTTTACTGGATTGCGTCGGGAAGACACGATTGCCACACTTATCTGTTGCCTATATGTCGGTTCCTGTATACCCGTATCGGAGTCACGATACGTGCATATTCTAAAGAAACTGGTTCTCTACTTCTGAAAAAAAAACCTTTTAAATAATAAAACATGACCTATACAGGGAATCTGACAATCCCTGTTAGTCACGGACGAAAAAATAAAAAAAATGGCATAGTCTTTGTCAGAATGTAACAGAAACTTATGTGGGGCCAATAAGACGTCAATTTTGATCTAAATATGGTATGCCAATGTTTACGGAAAAAAATGAGGTAACTCAGTATAATTATTATATAGATGCTATAAATCACTTTAATGGGGACCAAGTGAACAAATAAAGTCAATACAATTTCAGTAAACCTGCAAAAGTAAAAAAAAATATTGTAGGGGCCTACATAGACACCGCGCATCTGCTAGATGCCCACGAAATACGTAATTTTGTTTCGAAGCTGACAGCCAATGAGAAAATGGGTGCAAAAATACTATTGGCCAATTTTCAAGCAGTAATGGCGGACAGCATCAGCTGTTAATATACGTAATTTTATGGTAGCTAATTTTACTACACAACTATAAAATATGTACTCCCTCCAAAAGAAGTTACACACAAACATTAAAATAAAATTATGAAGAGCAGCAAAATGTCTGAGTAGAATTTTGAAAGAAAATTATTAATTGAACTTTAATTTGGAGGGTTTTCAACACTGTCAACAAGACGAAATAATGGAAAGAATATTTATTGGAACTAAACAAAATTGAACCTTGATATTGTGACAGTATTTTTAAAATAGTTAATTTAACTGCAATTGTCTTTAATTTTGAAATGAGGGAGAGTGTAATAATTTTCTTTCAATGTCTTAACTGTTGCTCCAGGCAGTGCGATGACGTCAGCGGTGGTCCGCGCGGACGATGTGTGAAGTTAATCCTGGTTCGTGGCATGAAGATAATGACGGATCCTCCTGTTTCATTAATATTCCAGTTACGACGGTGATCCACGTCTCCGCTGTAGTCGAATCCGCTGGCAGCACTGGCGGGATAATAATAGGTCCAGTGTGTGCGTTTTCGTTACGCGCGCGACATTTTATTATTAAAAGTTTATTAATCACGCGGTGCGGGTAGGTCGGAATTATGCAATGTGTTTAGTATTTACGATATATAGACGGTTAATGCCAATACTTCGCACAGTTCTTTCACCGTGTTGCCACAGGAAAACAGTTACATGTGTTTGTCACTATAACAGTCCGTTAAACGTCAGTTCAATTTACGTCATCGTCTTTAAGACAGTTGGGATGATATAATAAATGTTTCTTGATCATATCACCGCACTGTTCTTTTACTTAACATTTTGGTTTGTTGCACTTTCACGCAAATTCCAGAATTATTTGATGTTTAATAACCTTGCTTAATTTCCCTGTAGCACCCACTATCTTCAAACCTACTACTGGTACATTCATCACTTCATTGTGCTCCTTTATGTTATTAAATAAACTTTCAGCAATAGCACTAATTTCACTATCTGTATCCAAAAGAGCTTCTTCTTCCTCACCATACATTCCAATTCTCACAAAAGGTTGCTTAATTCTATCATCCTCATCACTACTTTCTTCACGTAACAAATCCTGCTCAATTTCACTATGAACCCAGTCATAACAATTCAACTTTGAACTTTCATTCCTCTATAAATATTTCTGAAGAAGACAAACACCTACTTATTCCTTATTATCAGCTGCTATTCCTACATCTCTATGAATAATAAAACAGTAACTTCTTCCTCATTAATTATTCTCTCTTTATGGTTCAAAGTATGTGTATTCATCACTTATCCATTGACCTCAGAAATTGACCCTTCTCCTAGCTTAACATCTTTTCTTAAATCATCACATTCATGGAAAGCAGCCTTTTCACTATTTTCTTTCTCTACTCCCCTATTGCAACCGTTACTCATATTCTTCCCTTCACTATTATCACTAGCATTTTGCAATATCTTCTGTTCCTTTATCACCCTCTTTGGCTGCCCTTCATATTCTTTAACTCCCTCATACATCTGGGAAAATCTTTCCATACATAGGTCCCCTGATTCCTTACCACCTTCACCATTAACTTCAGGTCCAATTTCTACAATCACCAGACCATGATGACTACACATCCTACCACCATAATCATTACTAATACTATTACACAGCACTGTACCCACTTACATTACTATGGCGATTTGAAAATTCAATAGGCCCTAACCTATGACCCTCCATAGCCTGGGCCATCACTGTAGGAGGGTTCCAGTTCCCTCTCATGACTCCCGTACTGTCTGATAACCTTGGCTATTTCCTCTGAAATTTCCTCGGCCTCGGCCTCTTCCTCTACCTCTAACATTTACTTGGTTCACTCCTCCTATTCTATCCTGATTCTCATGATGACCATCTACATGCCTGTTTTCATTAAATGAACAGCCCACTTGCCACCAATCTACATCCCTCACTCTGTTCAGAAAATCTTTAATGGTATTAACATTTCCTATCAACCCACATCTTCTATTAGGAGGCAACTTTCGTATCAATACTTCTATAGTGTCTTTGTCACTCCGTGGGCTGTCCAAATGTTTCAGTTTACTGATCCACTTCTCAAAATATTCTCTCATATTCTCCCTACTCCTCCTATCATACCATGGGGCCTTCTTAAAAGCTTCTATGACATCACTTTGTTTTTCTTTCGACCAGTACTCTTTCAAAAACGCTGACACAAAATCCTCAAATGTTTCATATTTTTCTGGTGCATCAGCTCCCCAATTTAAACCTTCACCTCTTAAAACAAGCACTTGCCCTCCTTAGCTTATCTTTTTCTGTCCAATTTGTAGTAAACTGACCCCTCAAACTATTCACAAAGACAACAGGCTGTACGTCTCCATTAGGATCAAAATTTATGTTGTTGAAACTACTCCCATCCTTTATCTGCACTACTGTCGGTGATACAGTAAACTGGTTATACTGTACCGTCTTTTCTAAACTCCCTACTCTATTCTCAACCTTAGAAGTGGTCTCTTTAATATCTTCCACTTCTGTCTTAGTCTTTTGCCTATATTCACGGAAAATTCCTTTGCAATAATCTTTAATTTCCTCCTTCCCTTCCATACATTCGGTAGCTTGGGCTTTAATGTTTTTATCCAAGCCTTCTACACCTTCCTTTACACTGTTTTCAAATTTCTCCTGATTCTTCTTTAACTCAAACTCTGTCTCTTTAAAAGTCTCTATAGCATCATCTTTAAACTTCTCAAAATCTTTATTAACATCTGACTTAAAATCCAAAATTTTCATTTCCAATCCCTCTTTCAATTCTCTTTTAAATCTCATCAGACGTTGTAGCCTTTTAATTTCTTTGCCCATTTCTTTGCTAACAGCTTCTATCTTCCCACCCAGTCCCTTTTCCATTTCCTTCATATTCGTTAACAGCAATGCTAACATACTTTCTACTCCTCCCTTCTCATCTACTTCTCTTTTGACACCAGATTCTAACTTAATGGCTGTCCCCATGTCTACATTTTCCATAACAAATTCCGTGTCTTTTTCCTCATTTTCTTTATCTTCCCACATCTGAAAGCTAGCTACTCTTTCTTTCTCTTTGATCGTCATATTGCACACAAAATTAAATAAGTTAACCCAAGCAAAACACAAAATTACTCTGTCAAACTCTGAACTCGTACCCGAAGACTGCAAAAATTCGACAAGACACCATTGAAACAATACTGTCCTGGCGCTCAGCGGTCGCCATCTGTAAAGAACCTGGTTCTCTACTTCTGAAAAAAAAACCTTTAAAATAATAAGAAATGACGTATAAAAGGAATGTGACTACCCGTGTTAGTCATGGACGAAAAAAAAAAAAAAATTGGCATAGTCTTTGTCAGAACGTGCAGAATCTTACGTGGGGCCAATAAGATGTCAATTTTAATCTAAATATGGTATACCAATGTTTACGTAATAAAAAAATAAATTAGGTGATTCAGTACAATTATTATACAGATGCGATAATCAATTTAACGGGGGCGAAATGAACAATTAAAGTCAATATAATTCCAGTAAACTTGCAAAAAAAAAAAAAAAAAAACGTTGTAGGGGCCTACATAGACATCGCGCATCTGCTAGATGCCCATGAAATACGTAATTTTGTTTTGAAGTTGACAGCCAATGAGAAAATAGGTGCAAAAATACTACTGGTCAGTTTTCAAGCAGTAATAACGGACAGCATCAGTTGGTATTATACGTAAATTTATGGTAGCTAATTTAACTACACAACTGTAAAATAGGTACTCCCTCCAAAAGAAGTTACACACAAACATTAAAATAAAATTATGATGAGCAGCAAAATGTCTGAGTAGAATTTTGAAAGGAAATTATTAAATGAACTTTAATTTGGAGGGTTTTCAACACTATCAACAAGACGAAATAATGGAAATAATATTTATTGGAACTAAACAAAATTGAACCTTGATATTGTGACAGTATTATTAAAATACATGATTTAACTGCAATTGTCTTTAATTTTGAAATGAGGGAGAGTGTAATAATTTTTTTTATGTTTTAACTGTTGCTGCAGGCATGCGATGACGTAAGCGGTGGTCCGCGCGGACGATGTGTGAAGTTAATCCTGGTTCGTGGCATGAAGATAATGACGGATCCTCCTGTTTCATTAATATTACAGTTACGACGGTGGTACACGTCTCCGCTTTAGTCGAATCAGCTGGCAGCACTGGCGGGATAATAATAGTTCCAGTGTGTTCGATGTCGTTACACGCGCGACATTTTATTATTAAAAGTTTATTAATCACGCGGTGCGGGTAGGTCGGAATTATGCAATGTCTTTAGCCGGTTAATGCCAATACTTCGCACAGTTCTTTCAGCGCGTTGCCACAGGAAAACAGTCACATGTGTTTGTCCCTATAACAGTCCATTAAACATCAGTTCAATTTGCGTCATTGTCTTTAAGACAGTTGGGAAGATATACTATATGATTCTTGATCAAATAACAGCACTGTTGTTTTACTTAACATTTTGGGTTGTTCCACTTTCACTCTGTTCTAACAGTTAGTGTCTCCGCACGACAATGGTGTCTGGTTCACGGCTATTTGTGACAAGTTCACACAGTATGTAGAATGGTCACCGCAAGCACTCGATATACCTTTCAGGTTTTACTGTTCACTTAATAATGCACGATCTCCTATTAACACAGCGATGCACTGTAATTAATTGTTCCTCCGCGTATCACGGTCTTTCACGCGAACTTTGCAACGTTTCTCCCCGTTGCGAACCAGCCATGATACCACAACAACTCGCACGCTCGATAGTCGTTCGCTCTCTCTCTGACACAGTACTTCTCCTAACTTAACAAAAAATTTACAAAGCATATAAAACCAGAACGTTCATATTCATACAATATAATATATAAAACAGTAGGAAAATGAATGAAGAAACAATGTGACGTATTAACAAATAAGGAATAGTTGAAATAGTTGATACATACATACTATGACAAGGTAATGCACAAAAGATAAAAAAATTATCGACTTTCGGGGAGATAATTGTCTCTACAAAATACATTACAGAAACGCCCTCAAACTGAAACTTTTTGATCAACCTTAATAATATTTAAAAAAATTTCAAAAGGACAGAGACATAGGAGAAACTCCCTCAACACAAGGTGTAGCAGGATTACAGGTGATAGACGGTGACGTCTTTGGTGTATAACGCATCTCGTTATAAATATTTCTTAGTACGCTTTCAGCTAATGTAGCATAGCGTTGAATTTCGTACTGCCTGTAAGTAAGATGACAATTTAACCATCGTGCTAAAGCTTTATTAAAGCAGTTTGTTCGGTGCGACGTGCATAAAATAAGTGGATCAGATGAGGGATATCTCTCCCCTCGGACAACTGGGATCACCCAACGGTCCTTTGATGCAATTTTTCATTAAAAACTTTAAATGCCCTTGGGACATGCTGAGAATCTATGGAAGAAAAGCAACTTTGTTCTCCTGGTGGGTAAGTTAGAATGGCTGGTAGATAAAACTATGTACCTTCTGTGTTGTGGTACACCTCGGGTACTGATCATGAGAATAAGATTAATAGGTGCCCACTTGTATGCACTGATCTCTTCCTTGCCCAATAACCATGGCCTACTGGAGTGGTGGTATAGTTAAAAATATACAACGGAAAGAATGCAGATAGTTGTACTTATTAAATCAACCAATATAGCGAGGGGACCATACTGTACTTGGGGAAAAAATCACATGTGGGGTTTCCCAAAGCTCAGTCATAGGTCCACCATTCTCCTCATATATGTAAACGATCTTCTGTCAAATACACAATAGGCAGAATTACTTATTTTTGCAGATGACACTAGCATTGTAATCAATCCACGTACAGACACAGAAAATAAGGAAATGGTAAACGATGTTCTTAAAAGTGTGATTAGTTTTCTGCAAAGACTCACTCTGAATTTTAAAATGACACAATATATTCAGTTTTGCTGTAGAGGTACTACAACAACGAAAAGGGCTACACATAGTGAGAAAACAAAAAAGGGAATGTAAACCTTTAGGTGTCCATCTTGATGATAATTTAATCTGGAAAAAGCAAATTTTGGAACTCTTAAAACGACTTTCTTCAGCCATATTTGCACTTAGAATCGTTGCAAATGTTGGGGAGAGACAACTCACTAAGCTGACATAAACTGCACATTTTCAGTCTGTAATCTACTATAAAATAATATTTTGGGATAATGGAAACCTAGAGGCCTAATTGGTAGTTGGAGGTCGTTGAACGCTACCTGAGTCGACACAGCCTTCTCAGCAGGCTCCAAAAAGGCAGTGCACTGTTCACTTGCATAATCACTGTAAGTCTCAAGTCGTCCCAAGCATGATCAATTGGGTTCATCTCAGCATATACAGGAGGCTGTTGATTGACGCCTCTGGGAGTAGGTGGATCCGATGTTTTCCTAAATTATACTCTATAAACACTAATATATCGCCGAAAAGGCTTATTGTACAGTTGGACAGTACGTTGGCTGATGCTGTCCCTAAACTGCACAGCCCTAAAATTACCCGCAGAACCCAAGGAGCTGAGTGCCAAAGACGTGCATTTTAGCGTAGCTGCCTTCACCCTTTTCTACGAAGCTGCAAAAAGAATGCTATACTCGTCTGGAAGAGTAGCCTACCCAACGCCGCTGATCCACATTCCACTCCAGGTTTACCGCTGGCCACTTTCTCCTCATACGAACGAGCTGCAATTTTAATAGCCTTGAGAATGCATAAAAATGGAGCTTCCGCTGTGCATTCAGACTCCGTCCCTGGGCACATGAGCAGTTATTGAATCCACTGTGTTTCTCCACGTTCGCACTCGTAATCTTTAGAGGAACCTTACTTTGTATTTTGCAACTTCTCTTCTTAATCTGTTGAGTATTATCCATACCGTAGTTGCTTCCCTTGTATGATTTCCTCCTTCGGCCCAGATTTTTTTTTTAATTTAATTTAATTTTATTTTATTTTATTTTTTTTTTGCCGGAAGTCCTATCACAAAGATACTTGGGGGTTCTGAGGTCGGCCTTGTAGCGGTGCTGTCCGTTGGATAAAGCTCTTTCTCAACTTAACACGATTTGGAACTGTTTGGCGGTTCTGCGTTTAAGAGCTATGGGTCGGCTTGACATTTCTCCCTTTCTGTTTTACATGTTAGTTTGAGTCTTATATCTGGTGGTGCTACAGCCGAAAGCGGGAAAATATTGTGGCAGGTGGGGGCCTCAGGCATTTGATAATAATCCTGGCAGTCTCATGTAAGGCGACGCTTGTTTGAAGTGGCAAGGCGTCTCCTACTCTGGAGCCACAGTTTCTAGAATTTCGAAACAATGTCCCTTTTTGACGATGGAGAAATCTCAGGCTGCACTCTTCACATTGATCAATTTTACGTACAATATTATTTCTTGCACATATTTTTAATAGCAGGGCAGTGTTTTTTAAATGACAGAGTACGGCCTAAAGCCGAAGTATATTGGATTAGATCAATGACACAGTCTAACCACACACCATTCTGATTGCAAGTGACTTGTGGCTTCTCTACTACCACGATGGAATGCACATCTACATCTACATCTACATCTACATAGATACTACGCAAGCCAGCGGAAGGTGCATGACGGAGGGTACCTTGTACCACTACTTGGCATTTCCTCTCCTGTTCCACTCGCAAACAGAGCTAGGGAAAAATGACTGTCTGTGCGTCTCTGTATGAACCCTAATTTCTCGTATCTTATCTTCGTGGTCCTTACTAGCAACGCCGGATGGCGGCAGTGGAATCGTTAGGCAGTCAGCTTCAAATGCCGGTTCTCTAAATTTTCTTAATAGTGTTTCCCGAAAAGAACGCCGCCTTCCCTCCAGAGATTCCCATTTGAGTTCCCCAAGCATTTCCATAACACGTTGTGTTCGGACCTACCGTTTTTCTGGATTACGTCGCAGATGATTCGCCATTTTACACTGCAGACATCAGCGCAAAGGATACAGGCTGTTCCTGCATCTGTTCATTTTCCGATACGTTGTGGTTTAGAACATATTTCTTGAAATCCAGCAAGGAATTTCCTTGGTACAGATACCACCCACCCTCCTGGCCTCTAATCTCTATTTCATTTTAATCACAGTCACAATTAGGTTTCTAATGCAGTGCGTTCCATTTCCTGCGTCTTATTGCAGTTTGTAATATGCACTCAACGCTCTTCGTGTTAAAAGTCCACACTACAGGCTTCGTTCTGGAAATGTATTTACTTTATCAGAACCATTTCTGCCATTTTTGTTCTTTGTTTCTTTTGCTGTCCATGCAACAGTAGTATTCACCATTACATCAGTAATAAATTATATTTGCAACTATTTTCATGATTCAGAAAATCAGCTAGTAAATTCCAAGGTAATAATACCTTTTGGCGCACCCCTGAAATATACGAGGTGAGTCAAATGAAAACCTTAAATATTTTTTAAATATTATTTATTGCGCAGCAGTGGTACAAAGCTGTATCACTGTTCAACAAAATCTCCCCCATGCTCAATGCAAGTGCATAAATTCCTTTAGAAACAAATTCTTTTTATAGTCCGCGCAAGCACTCACGCACCGCGTGGCGTACCTCTTCATCAGAATGGAACTTCTTTCCTCCCATTGCGTCTTTGAGGGGTCCAAACATATGGAAATCACTCGGGGCAAGATCTGGTGAGTATGTTGGATGAGGAAGACATTCAAAATGCAGGTCTGTGATTGTTGCAACTGTTGTACGGGCAGTGTGGGGCCTAACATTGTCATGTTGCAAAAGGACACCTGCTGGCAGCAATCCACGTCGCTTTGATTTGATTGCAGACAACAGATGATTTTTTAGGAGATCTGTGTATGATACACAGGTGACAGTAGTCCCTCTAGGCATGTATTTCTCGAAAAGGACGCCTTTTTCGTCCCAAAAGAGTCAGCATAATTTTCGCTGCTGATGGTTCTGTTCGAAATTTCTTTGGTTTTCGTGATGGGGAATGCCGCCATTCCTTACTCACTCTCTTCGTTTCCGGTTGGTGGATGTGAACCCAGGTTTCGTCCCCAGTAACGATTCTTGCAAGGAAGCGCCGAAGACGTTCTTCACAAGCATCAACACACTGTTCTCTCATTTCTGGAGTCAGCTGCCGTGGCACCCCGTGAACAGACTGGAGACACTTTGTGAAACTGGAGCACTTCATGCACAATGTGGTGTGCTGACCCATAACTAATCTGTAAACACGCTGCAATGTCATTCAGTGTCACTCGGCGGTTTTCTTTCATTATTGCTTCAAGTGCTGCAATGTTCTGTGGAATCAAAACTCGTTGTGCCTGACCTGGACGAGGAACATCTTCCGCTGAAGTCACACCATCTGTTAACTTCCTACAACATTTGTAGACTTGCTGCTGTGACAAACATGCATCACCGTACTGAACCTCCATTCATCGATGAATTTCAATAGGTTTCACACCTTCACTACGCAAAAACCGAATAACCTTGGTACAGGTCGCAAGTGGGGCGGCCCATCTTTATACTGATACTGCGACGGTACGTGTGCATCTGCACTATGCTGCCACCTACAGGCCATTCTGCACGCTTACCAACTTACAGGATAACGGCCCGAAATTTCAATTTGTTTTCACAAATTTTTGGCTTCCATTTGACTCACACTCGTAGAAAGGTCTTGATCACATATTTATCACATAGTAAAAAGCTCTAAGAGAAAAGGAGATGTGGTCTGTATTATATTCCGTCTATGTTCTCACTTTCGTAAGCTTTCTACTAAACTTTAATTTGAATCTTTGGTCTGGTGATGAAATAGTAGATAACTGTGCGATCAAGACCTATATGTCAAAGATGTGCCGAATCTGAATGGTTTCCTGCTTCTACCATGGTTGTATTTCTCCATCAAGTAACTAGTAATATTAACAGCGAATGCATGAATATTGTGAAATATTGAAACTGGAGCCAAGGAGCAATTTAATTGACTCAGTGGAGACAACACATTAAAAACAGAAATTTATGAAACACGATGGCATTATTTTAGCTAAAGGACGACAGATGTTTTTATCGTTCATCTCAGGGTAACACTCATACCCATCGTCCTCCTTTACTTCTTAGATATACTCCAGACTCTGTCTTAATTTACAATTTTGGTTCATTTTAGATTATGGTCGCAATTAAAACCAATACTGTGATCCGAATAAATTTGGGGAATGAGTTACATGTGCATAGGCCGACGTCAAAGTAAATATACGAGAGGATTATTAGAAGAAAGCAAAATTAACGGTTTCATTTAGTTATTGTTTCTTGATTTAGTAATGAGCCTAGAAGACAAACACAGTTTTTGCTTTATTTGTTTACTTTTTATTCTCCAAATTACGTACTACTTCTTCCTTTCTTCGCCATATTTTTTCTTACTTTCATTCTCCTGTTTCTTCTATACCTTGGTGACGACGGTTCTGGCGTTGCATTTTTCTTTCTATCATACACCCTTATTGTCCTTAGCTTTGGTTTCCTTTGTCAACAGAAATATTCAATTCTTCCAGATCTTTTTGTGTTTAAATGATCCAGTTAGTTTTGGTCCTTGCCTTGCTGAATTATTGGAATATTTGTTTATTTAGTAAGCTCTCTTTCATTCTTTGTATATGTCCAAAGAAAGTATCATATATTTTCCGAGTTGTGTCCGAATGTTTTTTGGACGTTCTCATAGCGCTCTTCATTGCTTTTTTTATTTAGACTGAATTGAAAAAGCACTGTTAGTATCGTTTGTTATTTATCACATCATCAATAGCATTTTATATCCTAGCTACTGGAAAGAAATCAGGTCATTCCCGTTTTCAAGAAGATACTCAGAAGCACATGTTTATAGGCATTTGTCACTAACATCAGTTTGTTGTACAGATACAGCACACGTTTTGTCCTCACGGACTATGAGATTTCAGGAGAACGAAAGTCTCCTTAGGGAAATCTTCATGGACTCCACAGACGGAGATCTTGTGAAACATCTCAGTCTGTTCACTCATGAAATGTTGCTGAGGTTCATGTCGTGTTGCTTGGCTTCCGAAAAGCATGTGCTGTTTATTACAGTACTAGATCAGCTTCGCAGCTGAATTCAGGACATCTTTGGAGATATACGTCAATGCATCGCTCTGAACGAAACAAAATCGGCTGATGTAAAAGTAACTTCGGGAGTACCCAATGCGTATGTTATAGTACATGTTTTTGTTTATAGTTTATATAAATTAGTTAATGGATAATGCTGGAGACGTCGTAAGGCTTTTCGCGAATGCGACTGTTGTCTATAGCACAGATGGTACGCCAGAAAACTGTTGCGAAATGCGGGAAGATCTGTAGAGGAGTGACCACTGTTGGACGAACTGGCAGTTGACTGCGACCGTATGTAAATGGAGGAGGAGGAGGAGGAGGAGGAGGAGGAGGAGGAGGAGATTAGTGTTTAACGTCCCGTCGACAACGAGGTCATTAGAGACGGAGCACAAGCTCGGATTAGGGAAGGATGGGGAAGGAAATCGGCCGTGCCCTTTCAAAGGAACCATCCCGGCATTTGCCTGAAATGATTTAGGGTGTCAAGGAAAACCAAAATTAAGATGGCCAGTGACCGTATGTAAATGTCACTCATAAACAGGCGAAGAGTGCTGTTAGATTACACTAATGGTGACATGTCACTGGAAGCAGTAACTACCCCAAAATACGTAGGAGTAACCATCCAAAGCGACCGAAAGTAGTAGGACCATATAAAACCGAATGTATGAAATAAAAATCTCAGAATGAGTTTCATTGGCAAAGCTTTAAGGAAAAGTCATTCGTCTGCAGAACTGATGGCTAGGAAACCAATTATTCGACCGATTTTTGAGCATTGTTCATCAGTGTGGCAGTCTTACCAAGTTGGATCAATACGAAACACAGAGAAGATCCTAAGAACAGCTTTGTTTTTCATCACGGGATAGTTGAATAAGTGCGAGAGTGTTTACAGAGACGCTCAGCAGTATCCGTAGATAGACGTCGCTAGAGTTGTGTTGTTCCTCATGGAGAGATTTGGGCAGCATACTACTTCCTTCAACATGCATCTCGAGAAGTGACGATGAGAGAGTCAGAGACCTCATAGCAGGTATACCGAACGTTGTTTCTCGCACGTGCCAAGCAAAGAGGTAGATTTTTTCAAAAGAAAACTGAAGAACTGGCTGAAAGAATGTTTAGGGACTAGTTGATTGTTTTGAGAAACTGGTCAGCAAAATTTTGAATAGAGTGTCGTAAATAAGGGTATACGGAAAATAAAAAAAAAGTACGACGCACCACGCAGGAATTATCCGAATAAAACGGAAGTCGGTGGATATGATGTTCATCTACAAAAAAATTGAGTGATTTATTCAAGAGAAAGAACCTCACAAACTTAGCAAGTCAATAAAGCATTGATCCATGGTTCAAATGGTTCAAATGGCTCTGAGCACTATGGGACTTAACATCTGTGGTCATCAGTCCCCTAGAACTTAGAACTACTTAAACCTAACTAACCTAAGGACATCACACACATCCATGCCCGAGGCAGGATTCGAACCTGCGACCGTAGCAGTCGCGCGGTTCCGGACTGAGCGCCTAGAACCGCTAGACCACCGCGGCCGGCTCATTGATCCATCTGGGCTATTATGCAATCTGTTATTTTGCTTGGCATTGACTGATAGAATTGTTGGATGTCCTCCTGAGGGATATCGTGTCAAATTTCGTCCAATTGGCGAGATGGATAGTATAAATCCCGAGCTGGTTGGAGGACTCTACCCTAATGCTCCATATGTTCTCAAGTGAGGAGACGTCTGGCGAACTTGGTGACCAAGGTAGGGTTCGGTAAGCATGAGGGCAAGCAGTAGCTGCTATCTCCGTGTGTGGGTGGGCATTATCTTGCTGAAATGTAGGGCCCAGATGGCTTGCCATGAATGGCAGCTAAAAGGGGAATACAATATCGTCGGCGTACCGCTCTGCTGTAAGGGTGCCGCTGAAGACAACCAAAAGGGTCCTGGTATGAAAGAAATGGCACCCCAGAGCGTCACGCCAGGTTGTCGGATCGTATGGCAGGTGATAAGTTGGTAACCTACTGCTGTCTGGGGCGTCTCTAGACACGTCTTTCCTGATCATCGGAGCTTATTTCAAAACGGAACTCGTCACTGAAAACAATGATACTTCAGTGAATGGGATGTCAGATTGAAGACTTGTCTGGAGACGGTCGGAAAAGCGGTGGAATACCAGTTTGTTGCTCGCCTTATGGTCATACAACCAGGACTGATTGGCTTCGGCGCCATTTCTTTTCATAGCAGGACCACTTTGGTCGTCATCCGTGGCATCCTTATAGCAGAGTCGTACGTCGACAATATTCTACATCCCATTTTGTTGCTTTTCATGGCAAGCCATCCTGGACTTACATTTCAGCAGTGCCCTCCCACATACGGCGAGAGTTTCTGCTGCTTGTACTCGTGCTAGCCAAACTCTACCTTGGCCAGCAATGTCGGCGGATGTCTTCCCAAATCAAACGTTTGTAGCATTATGGGCAGGGTTTTTGACGATCTAATGCGCCAATTGGACAGAACTTGGCACGAAAATCCTTTGGAGAACATCCAACAACTCTATCAATAAAGGGACAGAGGTGGACCAACACCTTATTGATGTACTCAACTTGAGAAGCTGTTTATATTGAATAAATCATTCAGTTTTATGAAATTGCGGTCATTTGTTCGTCTGTGAACGGAAATCACGTCTTCCGATTTACATCCTATTCGGAAAATTTCTTCGTCTTCTTTTTTCCTTTACATGGAGTCCCCTGCGTGAGCAAAAGACCAGTGATGTTTACGACATTCAACCTCTCACATATTGCCTACCATGCAAGCAAAATATCATCTGCCAATGGCAACAGGAGGCGGGACTGCATCCGAAAAACCCTCTTCTTGTCTGATCGAACTTTTGAAAGCGAGCGTAATTGTGCCGGCCATATAATGGTCTCACTGCCCCGCCTATCCCGTTCCCGGTACCTTTATAAACCGAAGAGGAGTTGCAAATTTCTGGATGTTTAGGTTTCTTAGTCATTGCTCGGCATTTCTTCAAAATCAAATGGCTCTGAGCACTATGGGACTTGACTTCTAAGGTCATCAGTCCCCTAGAACTTATAACTACTTAAACCTAACTAATCTAAGGACATCACACACATCCATGCCCGAGGCAGGATTCGAACCTGCGACCGTAGCGGTCGCGCGGTCCAGACTGAGGCGCCTAGAACCGCTCGGCCACTCTGGCCGGTGGCATTTCTTCTGGAATTACTTTTGTATTCTACCATCGTGTTTTGTGACACCCATAGTTCGTTTCCACTATAACACGTTTACTGAGCATTAGCCATCTCGCTGAGCGGTGCAGCTGCAGCAGTGTTGAGCGTGCTGTGGTGATCCGACCTCAGATGCCCCTTTAGTCTCTTCCAGCGTCACGGAAAGTGTGATATGCCGCCTTATGGAACTCTTGGACTATAGTGCCTTTGCAGCTGTGCTTCTACATGGCACGACGCGTATCTTCGCCGACGATGTCCTCGCTCGCTGAGGTATGAAATTGTAATCTATTATCTGTCCCATGTAATTGCTGTTGTCTTCATTTTAAAGGCCTAGCGCCTCCTCCTGACATTTTATTTATGTAATTTCTTCTAATTTTAAAATCTAGGACTTTGCCGCTTAGTTTCGTGGTTCTTTATACGTTGAGCCAGCCCAAGTTGGCAAGTTCGTAACGTTCTTGTCAATGGTTACGGAATATTGTGTTTTACCTGTTTGCGCACGTTACTGTTGTTCCAAGCCTTGCCCTCTGTTAAAATAAATACAGTATGTGGTTTAAATGATAATAACATTTGATTGTATTTGACATTAGAGTTTTCAAGTTTTATGCGCTTGTTAATAAAGAGTTATAATTTGACAAAAACACCTGTTCCACTTTATAACTGTTGCTGGTATCCAAACTTTTGTTTAATGTATTTTTTGCTGATCTCAGAAATTGTCTCTCTTAGTATATGCAGTGTTTTTTTTTTCAAATGCTAATAAAGTTTGTCAAATGGTGAATGATGTGTACTTATAACCCTGACGCAGTCCTTTAACGTGATTGATTTTGGTTAAGCCGCAGTCTGAAAGGTAAGATTTGAATGAAGAGCACACTATCAGGCTACGGAGCGTATTTGAACTGCTTAGTCAACGAGTAACTCAAAGAAGTGCTACAGTTCTAGTGGTGATGACACAAAGAACAGCAATGGCAACCATAAACAATGCAAACGTTGCACTGTATCTAAAACAACAGTTGCCGAAGTTGACATTTAGTCAGAAAGGAACCAAGGAAATTCTCAGAGTGAGAAAGAAGTGACATATTAAATATTAGCGTTTCTGCTGGATGAGTCAGAGTCGTATATGCTCGATTGTGCGGACGGTGCACATGAGGAATACAATGATGACATTACGTAGTTAATAAGTGGAAGTGATGTCGGAACAGGTGCGATCTATGTATTTCATCATCCTTTTCGGAGAGCGAGACACAACTCCCGTATCCGGTGAAACATAGTAAAGGAAAACAGATGTCCAAGAAGCGGGTACTAAACATAATTACGCACACGAAGACCATCCACGTCATAGTAAAAAAACAATTGCGAACAGATTTCGAATAAGTTCGCAGCAACATGATCGTGCAGAACATAAACTACGGATATTCAAGGGAGAACAATGTGTATTTATTACAAAAACTGGTGATGGTGCGTCTTAAGGATGCTCGATACAGTTTACGGGATGTGCATGATAGTGACTAACCATATTATGCGCATCCAATTGGGTGCGACATAGAGTACAGTGATTTCAAGGAAAGCAGTGGATGGTGGCATATCTTCGAAGTGTATAACAGAATTCCAAGACGTAAGGTAACGAAGTTACAAATAAAGAGTGAACTTGCCGATTCACAGCAAATTGTGGAATTGGACCAACAATTTGTAGATGAGATAAACAAACTTATACCATCATTCAGTGACAAATTTGTTGTCAGCTTAGACCAATCTGGATTTGATGAAATGCATATGAAAAGAACCCTGGAAATTAGAAATACTGAGAGATTTGTATCAAGATCAAGTAACATTAAGGCATTCGTATACAATTACAACTGTTAATCTGGTTGGCTAATAGAATGGGCAGTTATTTATTGTGTGCGAAGTTGGTGGTGCTCTACCTTCTACGAATCAAGAACTTTCATCATTGCAGCGCGTCAGCAATCGTAAGTATTGAAATAATTATGAAAAATCCGCCTCGATTGCACAAACTACCTGGTGTTTACCTAGGTTTCAGCGTGGATAACCACGCCTTCTTCAGAACAAACATAAAACAGCTTGGCTAAACAGGTGTAGTCAAAGGCTAAAATCAACACCTACAGCGGCAAGACCCCATAAAAAATTTTACAAATACACGGTACATGTGTACCAAGTCAATAATATTACTTATCTCAACCCTGTGTGTGCTGCCTCGCTCCAGCCAACGTACTATGGTCACAGGCTTCACCTCCTGGCCACTCATTTTCTGTCGCCCTCTTGACGCACATGGAGAGTCATTAGCAGCTAATATTTTTCTGTCATAATTGTTTACACTTTCAAATGGGTCTTACTAAAGATTTCAGTTGCTACCTCGTATTCAAGGGGTTTCTTGTTAGGAAATATTTCAGTTAAATTGAATGTGATTTTTTTCCTTCAGGAAAGTTATTGTTTTCAGATATATCTAGAAAGCGCCATACTTTTAAAATTGCAAATTCGTCTCAAAATTTCCATCTTAAAAGTTCGTTCATGGCACTCAACACTGCTTACTCGCAAACTGAGTTCATTTAGCAGTGGTTAGCATTGATGTAGACTGTTTACTTACTAGGCAATTTAACGAAATATATTAAATATATTAAATATTTAACCTCTGAAAATACAGTTTAGAAAGTTTCGAACTGTTTCTATTTTTGAGAGTAACATTTACATTAGCAATTTTTACAGTCTCAAAAATTAATCATGATTCAGCATATCAAAATTAATTTTAGACGGTATCTTACTACAGCACTTAAACAATATTAAGGTTGATGGCTTTTAACATTGCCACAGTCGTCTAGTACGTAAATTAGCGTAAAATATTGTAAGGACACAACACTATTTAATAGCTTGAATAAATATTTATACATACCTGACTAAGAATCACTTTTAAACTGCATTTGCGTTCAGGAACACATTCTGCTTTTTTGTCTGAGTCGTAGTTCTCCACATCATCTTTAAATTCGTACAAATCTTCCCTGAAAAAATAGTCTTCCGGTACGAAGACCGCACGGTTTATCCCAACTAGGAGCAATGCTTATTGGCACTTACCACTGTTTACATACACACATCCTGGCAAAGCTGCCGTATGCGAGAATGTGAAATTAGAGACAGAGCTCCTACCTCTCGATCTGACGTGGAACTATCACCTAATATACATAAAGAACATCACTTACCATATTTTACAGGCTGTCAGCAGCTCGTGGTCTTGTCGGTAGCGTATCCGACTATCAAGCACGTGGCTCTAGACTGGATTTCCGCTGTGGGCGTGAATTTTCTGCGCTCAGGATTCAGTGTGTGTGTGTGTGTGTGTGTGTGTGTGTGTGTGTGTGTGGGTGTGTTTGTATGTGTTGTCCTCATAACCACTCATTCATCATCGACGCGCAAAACGACGAAGTTGCATCAAACAAGAAGTGCGTCTGACAGCAGGTGTCTCCCGGTCAGTAACGACAACCAAACCTTTAATTTTTTTTTACTGATAGTTACTGTTTCTCTTCCATTGTCCTTTACCATTATTTGCAGCCGTTGTCCTCTGTGTTGATCGGGTATTGAACTTTGTTGTTCGTTCAGAAGCAGTCACAGAAAGGTTGGAAAACATTGCTCTAGAACAACGCTCCCATTGAGCTTCGGCTTTTTCTTCATTCAGTTTCCTGTAGCAACCTTGCCCAAGGCTCAAGTATTCTTCTTTCACTCCTGCAGCTGTTCCGTTTACGGAGTATCAAGTAAGCTCGAGAAGCAAAGCCCCAGCGCGTGTGGAGCGGGCAGTCCCCATCCCTGCCTACAGCCTGTCGGCACCTGCCCCCTCGCTGCCTCCTCACACGATGCTCACCTGTCGGCCCCACAATGGCTCCGCGTGGCCAGATACGGCTCCGTATCGCGAGTTATGCGCGCAACTTTCAGCGGGAGTCTCGCGCCGGCGGGACGCGAAAATTGAGTTACCGGAACTTTGCGAGTAACTTTTATCGCGTATAATTTATAGCACGCCCGTCTGAGCAAGAAGTTGGCCCGACGCCTCAGATGGGGAACGCGACTACGGAACGCCTCACCGGGAGCAGGGTGTAAGCTCTAAGTGGGCCGCCAACATCGCGCGGAAGTCCGCCCCACTCTCCGAAGTCCTGAGATCTGTTACACGCGCTACCATAGCCCCAGTGATCTCTATGCAGTGTGGTCAGATGTCCAGATTTTCGCGGAACGTCCTGATATTTTTAGCGCGTCATGACCCGTCCTGCCTAGACCTTATATGAGACGCCGAACGTATCAACTTTTGAGTTCCACCAACCAAAATACACAGCCTGACAGGAATCTGGACCCTCAGAAAGAAAAGAGGAAACAAAATAAATGCGGGGTGAGAGGGTGTGTGATTGTGTGATGTTACTTCACTGATTACAAATTCGGATCAGATTTCAAAAAAATTAGCAGTTTGAGTACATTTATCAGTATGACGTTGCACTCCCTCTCCTAGATGCATGTACTGATTCGAATGGGCTGGATGTCATAAGCTGTATCCCCTCGTGAAGTAAGCTGGCCCACAAGTGTTATAAGTATGATGGATACTCGTACTAGGACGGAGAAGACTTCCGAGCTGGTCCGACGTGTGTTTCGAATAAATCTGGCATGTCGCCAAAGCCGTCAGGTGCCGACGCAACACGGCAACACAACGCCTTCGGCTGGGTTGCCAGCTCAGCCCCCATTACTACAATGCGTTCCGATTTCACCACTTGCAGTGCGATCTACAGAAGGCCTTGGCGTACACCAGACCACGGTACAGAGGGCGTCTACATCAGCAAGATAAATCGCTCACACCACGAACCGTTTACGGATTCCTTCCTCTCACGCCGTCCTTCCTATATCACTCTCCAAAACATTAACTCCCGTATCTTTTATCCCGCTGCTGATGTCCCTCTGGGCTCCGTCCTGTCCCGTCTCCTCTATCTCCTGTACACAGCTGATACGCCCAAGCCACCCTCACCTGTCCACCTTCTTCAATATGCTGATGACACCGCCTTCCTGGCTCTCTATCCAACTCTTCAACAGTCCCAATGCAGCCTCCAAACCCAGCTTGATCAATTCACCATCTGGTGTAATCAATGGTTCCTTCGTCTCAACACCTCAAAAATCCAGGAAATCACCATAAGTCACACCATGCGCTCCTTCCGTCTCCATGATTTCTGTCTCACCATTTATGGTCGTCCCAACCAGCTCACCCCCACCCTGAGATACCTTGGTCTCTCCATCGACCGTCACCTCACCTGGAACCCTCACCTCCTGACCATCCAGCAGAAAGCCCGTTCCCACCTCCACCTCCTGAAACTCCTGACTGGCTGGACATGGCGATTGCATCCTTTCTCCATCCTTTTTTTTTGGTCATCAGTCTACTGTCTGGTTTGATGCGGCTCGCCACGAATTCCTTTCCTGTGCTAACCTCTTCATCTCAGAGTAGCACTTGCAACCTACATCCTCAATTATTTGCTTGACGTATTCCAATCTCTGTCTTCCTCTACAGTTTTTGCCCTCTACAGCTCCCTCTAGTACCATGGAAGTCACTCCCTCATGTCTTAGCAGATGTCCTATCATCCTGTCCCTTCTCCTTATCAGTGTTTTCCACATATTCCTTTCCTCTCCGATTCTGCGTAGAACCTCCTCATTCCTTACCTTATCAGTCCACCTAATTTTCAACATTCGTCTATAGCACCACATCTCAAATGCTTCAAGTCTCTTCTGTTCCGGTTTTCCTACAGTCCATGTTTCACTACCATACAATGCTGTACTCCAGACGTACATCCTCAGAAATTTCTTCCTCAAGTTAAGGCCGGTATTTGATATTAGTAGACTTCTCTTGGCCAGAAATGCCTTTTTTGCCATAGCGAGTCTGCTTTTGATGTCCTCCTTGCTCCGTCCGTCATTGGTTATTTTACTGCCTAGGTAGCAGAATTCCTTAACTTCATTGACTTCGTGACCATCAATCCTGATGTTAAGTTTCTCGCTGTTCTCAATTTCTACTACTTCTCATTACCTTCGTCTTTCTCCGATTTACTCTCAAACCATACTGTTTACTCATTGGACTGTTCATTCCGTTCAGCATAGCAATGTCGTCAGCGAATCGTATCATTGATATCCTTTCACCTTGTATTTTAATTCCACTCCTGAACCTTTCTTTTATTTCCATCATTGCTTCCTCGATGTACAGATTGAATAGTAGGGGCGAAAGGCTACAGCCTTGTCTTACACCCTTCTTAATACGAGCACTTCGTTCTTGATCGTCCACTCTTATTATTCCCTCTTGGTTCTTGTACATATTGTATATGACCCGTCTCTCCCTATAGCTTACGCCTACTTTTTTCAGAATCTCGAACAGCTTGCACCATTTTATATTGTCGAACACGTTTTCCAGGTCGACAAATCCTATGAAAGTGTCTTGATTTTTCTTTAGCCTTGCTTCTATTATTAGCCGTAACGTCAGAATTGCCTCTCTCGTCCCTCCATCCTCCACACCTACAAATCCCTCATCTGCCTATCCTCTGTTATGACAGCGTTGCCTGGATCTCCACACCTACCCACTTTTACAAGGCCTTCCAAATCCTCAAACACCATGCACTCTGCCTTGGCTTCCTTATCCACCTTCCTTCCCCCACACGGCTCCTGTATGACCTCATCCCCTTCCCCCAGCTCCTCCTTTTCCTCCAACATCTCCGCATCCTTTACACTGTCCGCAGGCTTCATCCCTCTCCCCCCCGCCCCCTGGTTTCCTCCTTCCTTTCCACCCCTCATACGTTGCCGCGCCTCTATCGCTGTATCCCCCCCCCCCTCTTTCCACCTCCACACCTCCTTCATCAGAGCAAATTCCAGCACCTCCTCCTCCTGGATGTTGAACTTCGCCATGACATCTACCCTTCCTTCCAACTGTAACCTGGCCTTGTTCCCAACCCCCCCCCCCCCTTCCCAGGGCTCCCTTTTTTCCTCTCCCCTCCTTCCCCCAGAGCGGATTTTTCTCCTTCTCTCCCTGAGTCCCTGCACCCTCTCATCGACTGCTTCCCTCCCACATCCTTCCCTCCCCAGCCCTCTTCGATGCCCCCCTTGCCAGTCTTCATCCCATCTCCTTTCCCTCCCTCCCTTCTTCCCTACACCCACCCTCTCCTCCCCTCTCTCCCTTCTTCTCTCCTCCCTCGTCTTTATGCCCTTGTCAGATTCTCTCTGTTTGCTCATCGTCATCAATGTACTACGTCAGTATTGTGTTTGGCGCTGTTCTCCTGTGCGTCAATTGCTGTGATTGTAATTGTGTGCTGAACCTGTACGTACTGTTATTGTCAGTGATTGTTACGTGCTACACCATCCGGCGATACTTTTATGATCCAATGTGTGGTTTTGTTTTGTCTGCGCAAAATATTTTACGGTTTTTATCTCCATTTTACAGTCCGCCCTTTTTGTCTGTTGTCTGTTCTCTTCCGTACTGTTCCTCATTCTTCTATATCTATGTACGCCATATTTTATCCATTCTGTTATTTTATATGTATTCTTTGTATTATTACTGTCTTTCAGCTGAAGAGCAGCGCATATGCTGCTGCCAGCCCGCCCTAGATGGGGCATTGAAACACAATGAAGGAAATAAAGGAAAAACGATCACGGCAATTACTAAGCAGCCAGGCAAGAGAGGAAGTCTGCGCCGGATCCAGCGCCGCCGACCGCACGCCGCCGTCGCCGCCAAGGGACTCGGAAGCTGCTCGCGGTCCTGTTGGTATTCTATCACACTCACTTGGCAAGGCTGTAGAAACTGTAAACTCGTACAGTCCGTAGCTTGTTAATCCGTTCCGATGTGCTTCGCTCAAGGAGAGTGAGGATTTAAGCATTTGGTGGTTCCCTAGTAGAGGACTATCTGTGACAGCCATCCTTTGGTTGTTCCAAGTACTTGCGCTTTGTTCTGAACTTATTTCCCAGTTAGGACGATTTACAAAGTTGATTACTTGTTTCTTTTGACGGTCAACGAAAACCATTTGGATTGATTTTATTCTGTTTCTAGATACAGATTATGAACTAAATGCTCGTGTGTTTATTGTGGGAAGTGTTCAAAGTTCAGGATAGATCAAGGTGTTGCTGGCCTAGAGAGTACCTCAACACCACAGTTCATAGAGACACGTGTCTGGAAGACCATTGTCCTGTTGAAAACTGGCACATTGTCCTGTTGAAAACTGCCACAAACGGCACGACGATAACGTAGCGTGATGTACTGTTGTTCCGTCAGAATTTCTTCAGACACTACAGCCGTGACCTAACTCCCGAAGCCATGACGCCAGAAGTAACACCGCTGTGCCTCTCCAGAATATTGTAGGAATGGGTGCTCTCCAAAGATCACCAACATACTCGTCATCGATGTCCAGGGTTATGGAGAACCGCGATTCGTCGTTGAACACAATGCGACGCCGTTCCTGATCGTGACACCATTCCCAGCGCAGACGTATGTGCTGTGATGTCAATGACAGCCTGTGCCAGAACTCCCAAGTCAAGCTGCTGCTAGTCTCCGACCGGTGATGAGAGGTAACGCAGAATGTTGCAAAGAGTTCGTTGCTTGTTCTTGTATGCCAAGCGCAGATGTGAAGGAGTAAGACTGTGCTTGTTGCACAATAAGGCAAGCCTGCTTTGTGGTGGTCA
Organism: Schistocerca cancellata; assembly: GCF_023864275.1. Lineage (NCBI taxonomy): Eukaryota > Metazoa > Arthropoda > Insecta > Orthoptera > Acrididae > Schistocerca > Schistocerca cancellata. The sequence goes on from NC_064633.1 coordinate 426,854,802, forward strand.
GACTTGATCGAACGAAATGTTGATGAGTATGCCTGCCCTCTCAAAAACATGCAGTGCAACAAGAAGACACTGTCACTTCCGAATGCCCCAAAAAACTGGATAGTACACGATTCGATCACTTCCGAATGCCCCAAAAAACTGGATAGTGCACGATTCGACCAGCTGACCGAATGTAGACCCACAATGAGGCCCCATTCAGATCCTGGCAGGTACCGATAAGGCTATCTCACACCAGTACTCGGCTTCTTCGTGTCCTTAATAGTGAAAACTCAACGTCAGACATCGTTCACGTTGTGAGACTCCCTTCTTCTTCGTTTCACTTTATTATCAGTAACACCTGTTTTTAACGATGACATGTTGAAAACTGGCACAAATGGCGCGTTTATAACGTGGCCAGAGAGGTAGGACATTTAACTACCGGTAGACGAAGTTCAGAAAATGCAACAAAGAAAGATGCAACTATTCATTTCTTATCGGCTTTATAGATGACAGTTACGAAATCATAAAAATGAAATCATGTCAAGAGATTACAATAACAACTCGTGTTCTAAAATGAATCATTCTGCGACGATACACCCTGCATCCGTGCTGGGGTTACAGGCACCTTCATTTACAGGCAGCTTCATCTTAACCACTCCGGCCAGTTCTGAACGACTAAGATTGCCACCCTGCGCACATAAACCGAGCAACCTCGTTTCTGATTTTTGTAATCAGAGAGGTCTAGGAACACGTCATCACAGCTCATACAGCCCACATTTGTTCTCCTAAGGAAAGAGGCACGGCGGTGGTAAACTCACCAAATTCCTTATATACCGTACTAAGCCTGATAACAACACTAAACAAGAACAGTACTAATGTTGGCTGCTCTACAGAGGACTGAAACTAATAATTCAGCCGGCCGGTGTGGCCGAGCGGTTCTAGGCGCTGCAGTCTGGAACCGCGCGATCGCTACGGTCGCAGGTTCGAATCCTGCCTCGGGCATGGATGTGTGTGATGTCCTTAGGTCAGTTAGGTTTAAGTAGTTCTAAGTTCTAGGGGACTGATGACCTCAGATGTTAAGTCCCATAGTGCTCAGAGCCATTTTTTCTGATAATTTACGTACCCGCTGATTGTGTGTTCATGTACGAAGCAACATCCACATCCGACCTTGTCTTATATGTGTTACACTTTTCTTGTCAGGCGGTGCTTAATGAGTAAGCACTTCCGAAGTTGTTAAGTACATTAAAGTTTCTAAATGAGTTTCTGAACGCACTGGTGGCGCAGATGAAACAGGTCACGGTAGTGCAGGAGGTCGTGATCAGGCGATGAATTCAAGGGACGTTCCAGCGCATGCCGAAACTGTACAACTCGAAAACACTCAGCCGCGTTGCTACCTGTGTTCTGTTGTTACCGTTACGCCGTTGTCTTCTGACCAGTGTTCCAACTTCTCTCCCCCTCTCACTCATTCAACAGCAGAAACTTCTCCTGACGCTACGATTAGTACTCCTTCGAAATTAATTATAACAGTCTAGATGGCAAGGAACTTTTATTAAACCGTGATCGATTTCGATTATCACATGATCATCGTCAGACCTGCAGCGATACTGATGGACAATGACTGTGCATGGAACAGGAACTGCTGAATGAGCATAACAGGAACAGTAGACTACCATTCAGCTGTTCTTGCTCCATGCATGTCAGCAATATAGTTGTAGGTCTGAAGATGATCATGTGATCGCATTTTAACAAACGTGCCAAATATTGTATTGTGATTGCTGACTTCTCGAACTCTGCTTTCAAAATTAATTAATTAGTACTCCACTACCATGGTGGTAACCGTCTTTCGCAGCCCGCCCACTTATATGTTTCGTGCTTTCGTCTGTAGTGAGAAACAAAACGCGGGAGGCAGATGACTTTTAGTTTCGTGCACTACGCCCGTCCATCTTTTCAGTTCATTCAGTCAGACTAAACGCGTCTGATACCTAATTTAAACAATATAAGGATATTCCGTGACGATGTTGCAAAATTTCCAGAGATGATGGAGAAGATCAAATGTATCAATTTCAGGTCAGAGATCATAGGCCGGAAGGGACCGAGTCGAAATGTATGAGCGAAAATCTACTGTCTGGAACCGCGCGACCGCTACGGTCGCAGGTTTGAATCCTGCCTCGGGCATGGATGTGTGTGATGTCCTTAGGTTAGTTAGGTTTAACTAGTTCTAAGTTCTAGGGGACTGATGACCTCAGCAGTTAAGTCCCATAGTGCTCAGAGCCATTTGAAAATCTACTCAAGTTCCGCCTTAGCCTCACACAGCGCTCAAGCTATGATTCTCAGTATCCGAACCCTGATCATCAAGCTCAGAATTTCCGCTGAATACTCCCCAATACCGACCGGTAGTTTCCTCTGTTGATAACCAGTAACGGCGCAAGTAACCTGATCTTAGAGAGACCGTAAATTGCGTATCAACGTTACAGTAATAATGAAATCCATTTACCTGCACTAGTTGCACAAGCTGGTACGTTTACAAAAACTGTTCGAAATGGCGTCCCCCAATGTCAATGGAGGAATGGCTTCGTCGTACAAAGTTCTGTCGTACTCGTTCTAAGATCCACTGCATCATCTGAACGATGTCGCAGGCAGCGGAGTGTTCTTGCCAGGAGATCGTCTTCAGTCACGAAAGGCTCCTCATACATAAGACTTTTCTCTTGGGCACACAAGAAGAACTCAAGTGGGGTGAGGTCAGGTATATATGTTGGCTACGAAACAGGACCTCCTCTAACTATCCACTTTTCTGGGAAACATCGGATCCAGATGTTTACAAACCCTCCTTCAAAAGAGAGGTGGAGCTCCTTCATGTTGGATCCGCGTTCATTAGAGAATAACAAGTGGGATATGTTCCAGGAATCAGGATAGTAAGTTACTGGTAAGGACCGTGCACAGTGGTGCATTTAAGCGTCAGGAAGAAGAAACTGGCCTAGTATGTGATCATTGACTATGCCTAGCCAGATATTCACTGACGATTTGTGTTGATGGCTTCTCACACATGTAGTGGGGGATTTATTTAGCGTTCCTTCATCGGTGATGCTGGCTTCATCCGTGAAAAGTACATACGCAGGAAAGTGAGGATCGACTGGAAGGGAGCTCCAATCACCATTATCTCAACACGACACGAAGTCCGAACTGAGCAGGAGTCAAAGCATCCATTTTCTGTGGGCGGTAAGGATGCAGTTGCATTTGCCGTAATACTCGTCATACATTACTCAGCGGAACATACATTTCGCGAGCAACTGATCGAGTACCAATTGCAGGTGCGTCATCCACTCGAGCAATCACTGCATCTTTTAAGTCGGGAGTCCGAGTAGTTTGTAGTCATCCTCGGTGTACTGTGGTACCAATTGCTCTGTTTCATGCAATCGTTGGAACAATCTTGTAAGCAAGATGTGAACCGGATGTCTTCTACGCCGTTATTTGGTCCTGTACAACCTTTTCGCTTCTCTGCTACTTCCATTTGTTTACCCATAAACGAAAATCATTTCTGCAAGTTTCAAAGTATGCAAATCCATTTGGTTATAGCTGTCAGACGTTAGTATTTCAACATGTAGACACAGACTGCGGTCTACTATAGTAAAGACATTTTACACCAGGACTACTCATGTCAGTAGACATCTGCACGGGATTAGTTGAGTTATTGTCCAAACCTCTAAACTTAGGTGCTCGTCGGGATTGCCTACCATGCAATCTTAGCAACACGGCACCAACAGAGTCGGTACATTTATTTCTGTGTCAGAGGCATAAAAACGATTTTCTCTTATAACTTTCGACTCTGTCGTTTGAGGATTAGGATCCCGTACGTTAGATTTATACATTTACCCTTCTCAGTCATCTCTGAAAGTTTGTAACATCATCAGGAAACATTCTGTATATTTATTTACAAACACACAAATACGGACAATTTTAATGAAGCTAGGTGCTAGTTAAGTTCATTACCTACACTAACAAGTCTAATATCGACCCGCCTTTCGTTTTAAAGTTTCCTTAGCATTTTCAAGAAACGTGAAGTATACAATCCTTTATTATGCATGTATATCCTCGTATTTAACCCTTGTATTTGCGTTATGTTGTATCGAGAGTTTCTTCTAGACTAGCTTATGATTCACAGATGTTGTGAAGTCTGATAAAATCCAGTTTTATTTTTTGCAAAATATTTGTTATTACGTGCCTATAGTTGGAAGTTTTGATAAACAGATCAGTAACTTTGGCTACGCTTGTACCATCGTGCCGATATTATCCGTATTTTAATACAGTACTCACTTCATCACTGAAAATTTACGCCTTCTTTGTGTCCCGACTTTTAGCTCCATGTCCAACCGCTTTTTTAAACTACACCCTTTTAAGTCCCTATTGTAAGCGAATAAGATCTTGTAAGACTACCTCTATAGTGCTCTACTGGCTGATTCTTTGTAACAGCTAAAATCCTCCGAAGAGACATAGATGACGCTGAGACAAATAATTTACGATAAGACATATGGCGTCGAAAATGTTGTGGTACGCCCCAAAGTGGACGAGAAATGCTGAACACGCGACGTCACCGGATGAGGTACCTCACGTGCAGCGACTGGGTTTGTCGCTTCCACTCTCACAGGTAGGGACAGCGCTACACTTCGCTCCGCTAGGCTTGTAAGTGTAATCTGTTGTAAAGAAGTTACAGAAATATTGTCCTCTCTGTAACCAAGCAGAAGCTGTTCGTTTTCTGTGTTTCCTTTCCTTTTGTTCCTTCTTTTCTTTTTTTCATACTTCATTTAGTAAAGAGCAAGTAAGTCATTTACTGTTAGCGATAAAATTCAGAAGTTTGATTTACTTGTGACGCAATACGATCGGTTTTTGTTGTGCTGCGCTTCCCAATTAAACAGCTGAGAGCGCGAGACCGGCAAATAAGACTATAAATCGTATCTCAAATTAAACACCTGTGCCCAAAGAAAAAAAGAAGTACTGCCTGCCAGACGCAGCACTCGAACCGTGAGCCCCATGTGCTAAAGTCAAGCACGTATACCCGGAGCCACACCGACATGAATAATTGGGTTTGGATAAGCAGGTGCGATAGACCGGTAGGCTCCACACTGCACTTGCGGCGAGGTACGTCATCTGGCGATGTGACATGTTCAAATCTTTTATTATTTATCTGCTTTTAGAGTATTTCCCCACATTTGAGACCCTATTTGTGTATTATTAAACTACTTGTCTCAGCGTCATCTACATCGCTTCGGAGGTATTGAAGCGTTAATAAGAATCACAATGTACAAGCAGCCCGGCTCGAAGATTAGAGGGGTCCGTTCGCTGATCACATCCTCTCGGTACTACTCAAGTAGCCAATAGCACAGTTTGTTAACGACCGTGGACTAAGTAACCTACCAGAATTTCTTCCGAGGTCCCGTCATTCATAAGAACGCTGAATTGTACCAGCGCTGTACAAAAGTTTCACTCAGAGAACACGGATGCTACTAGAACAGTTAAAATAACAGATTCTAGTAATATCAGCTCAGTTTGCAAACTGTTTTTTTTTTTACGACAGAACTCTTTCTAGCGCTTTTCCGTGACAATTACAAACTTCTTTCTATTGCAATAATCAATTAATTTCTAAATGTTACAATGAAACGTCGACTGTCAACGTCAGCGTGTATTACACAGCACAGTATTTACGCAGTTAATTCTTATGAAACAGTTCAAATACATGGCTCAATTAACGCGGCACGGCCGATGTATACGAATGTAAATTACAGTTGGCGTGGACTATCTAAAATTGTGCACTGAAATATGTCGTTTGCACTATTACGCGGCACATATTCAAGCGAACCACCAAATAATTATATTTTTTTTAACATAATGTTCCGCTCCGTGGTCCAAAGTGTGAACCAAGCTTCTCCACCTCTTCAAATAGGGTGTATCCCAACACTGTCGGGATTTACACGGCAAACGCCACGGACCGTGTGCCAAAGAAATAAACGCGACACTGAAGGCGAACTGTCCACACCTGCATTCAACGATATGTAGCTTACACATGTATGCGAAACTTTGATCTTGGAACGTACAACTGCCCCTATGAATTTTCCGTTTTAGAGGGGGGGGGGGCTATGTCATTGTTCTGAAGTATTGATAAAAAATCAAAATTTGGCTCCATCACACAAAATTCGTGAGAAGATTACGTACCTCATGAAGCGTTTCGCGAGCAAGCTGTCATCTTCAGGTACAATATACAACAAATTTTAGAAATTTTAATGCTTTAATAACATAAGAAGCAGAAAAACCGTTTGGCTAAAAAATCACTTCTGATTTACTGTACATCTACATCTATACTCAGGAAGCTACCTTATGGCGTGTAGCGGAGGGCGCACTGAGTACCAGTGCCACTTTCCCCTTCTCCTGTTCCAGTGGCATACGATTTGCGGCAGGAACGATCGCTGATAAGCCTCCGTGTACGTTCTGATCTCCCTAATTTTACCTTCGTTATTTTTTGCGAGATGTATGTGGGAGGAATCAGTATACTGGTAGACTCTTGTAGCACTGTAGGCTCTCGGGACTTTAACAGCAGACCACAACGTGATGAAGAAGGGCTCTCTTGCATCGTCGGCCACTGGAATTGGCTGAGCGTCTCTGTGGCGCTTTGAAACTTACTAATTTAATACGTAACGAAAGGTGCAGCTTCTTGAACATGGAGGAGCACTAAGGAAAGGAAGGCAACTTATTCTTGTGGAAGTTACTGACGAGGTTGCTGTTGCTCTCACTGACGGTGCAGCACATGCCTCGGGTTGTGCTAGTATTCGTGTGGTGTTACGAGAACTGTCCGTTCCATAGCGAAGAGCATGGAAAGTTTCGCGGTCTTTCTACACTGGTACCCAACAAGAACCAGACGGTGCAGCAATTGATACATCGTAATCCGCAACACCGTACTGAATTCGCTCTTCTGCTTTTGCCATGGATTTAAGTTAATGATCCGTGGCCGAGCAATATTCTATGGAGTGACGAGACACATTTTTTAAATACAGGGTGCACTGAATTTGGGGTGCTGTTAAACCACATGTTCTACACGAAGAGCCATTGAATCGCGATGTGTGACTGTGTGGTGTGGTCTCACAAGCACTTTTATTCTGGTCAGTTCTTGTTAGACTTCACTCAGAGGGTGGTAGAGGGCAAGTTTGTGGATGCAACTGTTTTCGTGCAAGATGGGCAACACCTCATGTCACTCGTCCAGTGAAAGATCTGCTTAATCCAACCTCCCATGACTGATACATCGAGAAGTTTTCCATACATATGGCCTGCATGATTACCTGATTTTGGTCTTCGAGACTTCTGGCTCTGGGGATATCTAAAAGAACTCTTTTACCAGGGACAAGTTCGCTGCCTTTTTTTTTTAATTTTAAGCCATGAGTTGCCACGAATTCCTCTCCTGTGCCAACCTCTTAATATCAGTATAAGAACTGCAACCTACTTCCTTAATTATTTGCTGAATGTATTCCAATTTCTGCCTCCCTCTATTCCCCTACAGTTGTCGCCCTCTACAGCTTCCTCCAGCACCATGGTCATTCCCAGATGTCTTAACAGATGCCCTGTCAGTGTGTCCCTTCTCCTTTTCAGTGTTTTCCACATATTCCTTTCCTCACCGATTCTGCACAAAACCTCTTCATTCCTCCCATAGAAGTCCACCAAATTTACAACGATCGCCCCAACACCACAGCTAAAATGTTTCGATTCTCTTCTTTTCCACTTTTCCGGCAGCCCACGTTCCATTACCATACAATTCTGTGCTCCAAACGTACATCCTCAGAAAATTCTTTCTCAAATTAAGGCCCATGTTTGATACTAGTTGACCTCTCTTGGGAGGAGTGTCCTTTCTGTCAGTGCTAGTCCGCTTTTGATGACTCCTTGCTCCGTCCGTCATTGGATATTTTGCTGCCTAAGTAACAGAATTCCATCTACTTCGTGATCATCAATCACTTTAAGTATCTCACCTTTCTCATTTCTGCTACTTCTCATTACTTTCGTCGTTCTTTGACTTTCAGTCCATATTCCATACTCATTAGCGTTCATTCCATTCAGCAGGTCATAAATTCTTTTTCATTTTCACTCAGGATAGCAATGTCATCAGTGAATCGTATCATTGATACCTTTCACCTCGAATTTAAATTCAATTCTTCAAACTCTTTTAGTTTCATCTTTGCTTCTTCGATGTACAGATTGAACAGTAGTGGCGAAAGACTACGTCCCCGTCTCACACCCTTCTTTTGACCGAGCACTTCGTTCTTGGTAGTCCACTCTTACTATTCCCTCTTAGCTCTTGTACATATTGTATATTACCCATTTCTCCCTGTAGCTTACCTTTACTTTTCCGAAAATTTCGGACATCTGGCACCATTTTACATTGTCGAACGCTTTTTCCAGCTCGACGAAACCTATCAACGTGTCTATATTTTTCATTTCCCTTGCTTTGATTACCAACCGCAACGTCAGAATTGCCTCTGTGGTGCCTTTACCTTTCCTAAGCATTAACTGACAGTCACCTAACACATTCTCAACTTTCTTTTCCATTCTGCTCCATATTATTCTTGTCAGCAACGTGGATGTGCGATAACTCTGGCACTTGTCAGCTCTTTGCAATCTTTGTGTGGATGATATTTTTCGAACGTCAGATGGTATGTCACCAGACTCATTCATTCTATACATCAACGTGAATACTCGTTTTATTACCACTTCTCCCAATGATTTTAGAAATTCTGATTGAATGTCATCTGTCCCTTCTGCCTTATACGGTCTTAAGTCCTCCAAAGCTCTCTAATTTCTGATTATAATACTGGATCCTCTATCTCTTCTAAATCGACCCTTGTTTCTTCTTCTATCACATCAAACAAATCTTTCCCTTCACAGGGGCCTTCAATGTAACTATTTCCACCTTTCTCGCTCTCTCCTCTGCATTTAACAGTAGAATTCAGGTTCCACTCTTATTCTTGCCACCCTTGCTTTTAATTTCACCGAACGCTGTTTTGAAATTACCATATGCTGAGTCCGTCCTTCCGACAATTATTCCTTTTTTGATTTCTTCAGATTTTCCATGCCGCCATTTCGTCGTAGATGACTTGCACTTCCTGTTTATTTTATTCAGATGGCTCTAAGCACTATGGGACTTCACATATGAAGTCATCAGTCCCCTAAACTTAGAACTACTTAAACCTAACTAACCTAAGGACATAACACACATCCATGCCTCAGGCAGGATTCGAACCTGCGACCGCAGCGGCAGCGCGGTTCCCAACAGAAGCGCCTAGAATCGTTATTTCATTCTTCAGCGACTTCTGTTTCTGTATTACTGAATTTCAATGAACATCTTTGTACTTCCTTCATCGATTAAGTGAAGTAATTCTTCTCTTACCTATAGTTTCTTCGGAGTTACCTTCTTTGTATCGATGTTCTTCTCTCTAACCTCTGTGATCTCCCTTTTTGGAGACGTCCATTCCTTTTCAACTGTACTACCCACTCAGATTTTCCTTATTTCTGTATCTATGGCCTTAGAGATCTTCAAACGTATCTCGTCATTCCTTAGTACTTCTGTATCTGACTTCTTTGCGAATTGATTCTCCCAGAGTGATATCTTAACCTTCAGCCTACTTTTCAACACTGCTACATTGTGATCTGAGTCTATATCTTCTCCTGAAACTCCTTAAAATCCAGTATCTGGTTTCGGAATCTCTACCTGACCATGATGTAATCTATTTGAAATATTCCCGTCCCACCCGGCCTTTCCCTAGTATACTTTCTCCCCTTGTGATTCTTGAACAGATAATTCAGTATTACTAGCTGAAACGTATTACAGAACTCAACTAGTGTTTCTCCTCTCTCATTCCTTGTCAAAAGCCCATATTCTCCTGTATACTTTTCTTCTACTCCTTCGCCTACAACTGCATTCGATTCCCCCATAACTATCAGATTTTCAGCTCCCTTTACATATTGTGTTACCCTTTCAATTTCATCATACACTTTCTCTAACTCTTCATCTTCAGCTTGCGACGTCGGTATGTATACCTGAACTATTGTTGTCGGTGTTGATTTGCTGTCGATTCTGATAAGAACAATCCTATCACTGAACTATTCACAATAACACACTCTCTGTCCTACCTTGCAATTCATAACGAATTCTACGTTCACACCATTGTCTGTTGCTGTTAATATTACCCAACACTCATCTGACCAGAAAACCTTGCCTTCCTTCCATTTCACTTCACTGACCCGTACTATATCTAGATTGGGAGTTTGCATTTCCTTTTCAGGTTTTCTAGCTTTCCTGCCACAGTCATTCTAGGCCACGACTGGTAGAACGTTGCCTTTTCGTTGATTATTCACTATTGTTCTCATTGTCATCTCCCCCTTGATAGTTCCCTTCTGGACAACCGAATGAGACACTATTTCGGAATCTTTGCTAATGAAGAGATCGTCCTGGCACCTTTCTATTACAGGCCACAATGTCCTGTTGATACAAGATATGTGTCTTTAACGCAGTGGTGTCCATTGGCATTTACATCCTCATGCCCTTGATCATACTGGTTCTTCGGCCTTTAGGGGCAGTTTTCCACCCCAAGGATAAAATAGAGTCCGGAACCACTGTCGACTCCTCCGCCCTCTTTGACAAGGCCGTTGGCAGAATGAGGGTGACTTCTTGTGCTGGAAGCTTTCGGCCGCCAGTGCTGACTGTTAATAAAAACTTAAACAGTGGCGTGTTTTAAACCCGGGACTGAGAACATTTTGATTACTAATCAAGGACGGTACCCATAGACCACAGGTGCACCCCGTCTACCTCGTATGAAGACCAGTACACAGGATCACATTGCTCAGATTGCTGCGAGCAATTGTTGATCACCCCGTTTTAGGGATGCACCATCTAATCGTCATCTCTGGTACTCATGTTGTTCCAATTATGTAGGCGGGGGTTAATAATAGAAGCCACATTATGCCTTTCTCTTTTCTTTGACCTGTTCCGCCCATGTCTTGTTCCTAGTCAATTACATTTGGAAACATTTCTGTGTATCTTTCTTGAATACAAAACGCCAGATTTACACCTGGTGGTCAAAATTGGGACTAATTTTTACCTGCGTGAGTCGGTTCCTCATTAACCCATTAGCATATCCATAATATTTCACTGCAATTCGATAATTACAGGGCACACGGGGCATCTGTGAGTAGCTGCACTTTAATTATAACCCGTCTATGCGGAGCAGAGGCGAACGCGGCAGTTGTAGTGACGGTACGGGCAAGAAGTAGGCAAATGCACTTCTTCTTCCTGGCCTTATCCAAAATCTCCACGGGGTCTGCATGTTTATTCGGATTTGGCAGTGTTAGTGACAGTGGCATTGTGAGGTAGGCTGCCCTTCCTGACGCCACTATTTCCTCTCAGGACGGAATTTGTGTTTCCCGTCTGTCTGCGCCTATTGTCATCTCAAGTGTAATGTGAGAAAGTTTTCTAAATGGTTGCAAATCATGTAATTAAGGTGGGACTTGAGTACCAAACCAGTATTCACCTAGTGGAAAGTGGGAAACCGCCTAAAAACTACGAGGGCTATTCGGAAATTAAGAAACGACCGATCGCCAAATGAAACCACATTTAAAATCAAAACTGTTTTATTTTCAACAGTTCCCTACACCTTCCAGCTACTTCTGTACATAGCCGTCGCTTCAACTCGGACATTTGTCGTAGCATTCTATAATCTTTCCAATACCCTCGTCTTAGAAGAACGCCTCCTGTGGTTTCGGACAATTTTCTATCCCGCACTCGTTGTCTGTGCCAAAATGTTGTCTTCATAGCCAGTGGTTCATTTCAGCAGAGATGAAAACCAGAAGGAGGAAATTTCATGCTGTATGATGTGTGAACAAACACTTCCCACCGAGAACTCTAAAGGAGCATCCTCATTGCCTCTGCAGCGTCCGGCCGAGTACTGTCATGAAGACGGAAATGCATGACAGTTACGTTTGGGGCGTTGCATGAAATTAGGCGAAACCTCGCAGAGGGCACTCATACTTGGTGGAGTGACGTTATTTTCTAGGCATCTTTAACCGCTCACTTTGCGGTCAGAACTGAGAAGAATGACGCGACGCTATCTCTCGGAATACTTATATACTGTCCAACACATCTGTGCAAAGATTCATTGGGTTTTAAGTGTGGTTTCATTTCGCGACCGATCGCTCGTTACTTTCCAAGTTGTCTTCATATACCGAGGCTTCCTGTCACGCTAGCCTTTGAAGTTGATCCGATAGATGTAGTCAAACTGGATCTCCCAGAAACGAGTGCTTGAATGCGCTGGGCTATTCTCGTGCAGCTGATAAATCCAGTGACATACATGATTTTAGCAATGGGCAGACATTCCTCGGTGCCCAGTCATCTCAGAAATGATGAAGGAGGTTGGATAGAAAGTGGTTGAAGCTCTGTGAGTCCATGAACAGGCAACACGGTATTGGACGCGCATGCCTCATCAAAGAATGTGGACGTTGGTGGTCTGCAGGATACGTGGTGCTCTCTGGCTCTTCATGATGCATCCGGCGTTGGGCCTGGTGTGGAAGAACTTAGATCCAGGTAGACATGAAAAAATTAGTATTAATATCTATGTAAAGGGTGTCTCAGACATTTTGGGTCAAATCTAAACAGGTGATAGTGTGTAAGCAAGGTCAGACAAATAGACAACGCCCACCAAAAATACAGAAAGGGTAACGAGGAACATCACTGATTGTGGCTGTTGGAATGCTCTTAAAATTTATGAACCATAATAAAATCCTCCAAAATAGAACGAAATCTGGGAAGTCATAGAATTTAAACTTGACTCCCAGCTGGTACACATCAGAAGAAACGTTAACAATGAGCCTTAAATAAATATGCAGTCCGCCAAAATACAAGAAAAAGTGGCAAATTACACCAGACGGCTATCACAGCCAACAGGCAACAAGCAACCAACTTACACAACGAATGGAGTTAGCCAATGACTGTAGATAAAAAAGGAAAACCTCAACAGATCATATTCATAAGTAAATGGCCGGCCGTAGTGGCCGAGCGGTTCTAGGCGCTTCAGTCCGGAACTGCGTTGCTGCTACGGTCGCAGGTTCGAATCCTGCCTCGGGCATGGATGTGTGTGATGTCCTTAGATTAGTTAGGTTTCAGTAGTTCTAAGTCTAGGGGACTGATGACCTAAGCCGTTAAATCCCATAGTGCACAGTGCCATTTGAACCATTTTTTAAGTAAGAGGCTTCGCAACTTTATATGCTCCACAACTATCAATAAGGGTGCAAGGCTTACAGAAGTAGTTAAAGAGCAAATATAGTGACAAGAAACTTCGGACTTGCAGTACACGGTTTAAAGTTTATGTGCTCGCTGAATTCACAATACTGAATAGTTCAAGAGTTCCAGAATTAACTCCACCGTGGCAGGTTGCAAACGATCAAATTCACTTATCTTGAGCCAACACGAGGCGACTGGTAGAGGCGTTTGATTGTGGACGAACCTAGACATCGTGCGACGACGGAAGAGCAACCGCAGCAGAAACATAACACGTCTCCTTTCCGGGCCCAGAACATAGGAACGCTTCGTCTGCTGCCAGAACTACCCTGCCAACACACATCAGAATGGAACAGTAAGCTACCGAAATAAGGCTACAAATAAGAATGACTAGGATGCAGGCAATAGTCACTTATTAAAAAAGTGACTGCACATACAAGATACAGGGTTAACACTCCTTAAAACAAATTGAAAATTAACACAGTGAAATACACTCCTGGAAATGGAAAAAAGAACACATTGACACCGGTGTGTCAGACCCACCATACTTGCTCCGGACACTGCGAGAGGGCTGTACAAGCAATGATCACACGCACGGCACAGCGGACACACCAGGAACCGCGGTGTTGGCCGTCGAATGGCGCTAGCTGCGCAGCAGTTGTGCACCGCCGCCGTCAGTGTCAGCCAGTTTGCCGTGGCATACGGAGCTCCAACGCAGTCTTTAACACTGGTAGCATGCCGCGACAGCGTGGACGTGAACCGTATGTGCAGTTGACGGACTTTGAGCGAGGGCGTATAGTGGGCATGCGGGAGGCCGGGTGGACGTACCGCCGAAATGCTCAACACGTGGGGCGTGAGGTCTCCACAGTACATCGATGTTGTCGCCAGAGGTCGGCGGAAGGTACACGCGCCCGTCGATCTGGGACCGGACCGCAGCGACGCACGGATGCACGCCAAGACCGTAGGATCCTACGCAGTGCCGTAGGGGACCGCACCGCCACTTCCCAGCAAATTAGGGACACTGTTGCTCCTGGGGTATCGGCGAGGACCATTCGCAACCGTCTCCATGAAGCTGGGCTACGGTCCCGCACACCGTTAGCCCGTCTTCCGCTCACGCCCCAACATCGTGCAGCCCGCCTCCAGTGGTGTCGCGACAGGCGTGAATGGAGGGACGAATGGAGACGTGTCGTCTTCAGCGATGAGAGTCGCTTCTGCCTTGGTGCCAATGATGGTCGTATGCGAGTTTGGCGCCGTGCAGGTGAGCGCCACAATCAGGACTGCATACGACCGAGGCACACAGGGCCAACACCCGGCATCATGGTGTGGGGAGCGATCTCCTACACTGGCCGTACACCACTGGTGATCATCGAGGGGACACTGAATAGTGCACGGTACATCCAAACCGTCATCGAACCCATCGTTCTACCATTCCTAGACCGGCAAGGGAACTTGCTGTTCCAACAGGACAATGCACGTCCGCATGTATCCCGTGCCACCCAACGTGCTCTAGAAGGTGTAAGTCAACTACCCTGGCCAGCAAGATCTCCGGATCTGTCCCCCATTGAGCATGTTTGGGACTGGATGAAGCGTCGTCTCACGCGGTCTACACGTCCAGCACGAACGCTGGTCCAACTGAGGTGCCAGGTGGAAATGGCATGGCAAGCCGTTCCACAGGACTACATCCAGCATCTCTACGATCGTCTCCATGGGAGAATAGCAGCCTGCATTGCTGCGAAAGGTGGATATACACTGTACTTGTGCCGACATTGTGCATGCTCTGTTGCCTGTGTCTATGTGCCTGTGGTTCTGTCAGTGTGATCATGTGATGTATCTGACTCCAGGAATGTGTCAATAAAGTTTCCCCTTCCTGGGACAATGAATTCACGGTGTTCTTATTTCAATTTCCAGGAGTGTATCAGCCCCCGCAGATCCAATTACTAGAACATACTCATACACAAAAATTGCCTTGCTTTCGACACAGACTATGCTGCAATTCAGTTCCATCAATTCAAATTAGAACAGGCAACGCTAGTACACTTGCACGACAAGTGGGCTGAAAAAAAAAGTGTATGAAAACTTATGGCACTTAACTGCTAAGGTCATCAGTCCCTAAGCTTACACCCTTCTTAACCACAATTATCCTAAGGACAAACACACACACACACCCATGCCCGAGGGAGGACTCGAAACTCCGCCGGGACCAGCCACACAGTGCGTGTCTGCAGCACCTGAGACCGCTCGGCTAATCCCGCGCGGCTTGGAACAACAAATTACTATCAGTTACGCTGTCCGATGACCACCCACACAATCACTCAGAGGCGTGTTAATACGACAGCTCTATTTCCACATTAACACAGACACGCCCTTTCGACGACAAGTACCAATAAAAACAACATTTAACTCTGGTTAGGTGTGAAGAAGCGTGACTGTTAGGAATCCAAGTTGGGATATTATTGACTCCAATTCGTACAGGTAACTTCCAGGTGCCGTAAAATTTGAGCTGTCCGAGTTGGCCCGGTATTTTCTGACCAGGTTGCACGCAGCGTCCGCTGTTCTTCTCGCAACTAGCCGCCGTGAATTCTTAATCCAGCCGGAGAAGCTTGCCTCCGATCGATTTAACCACTCGCGGCTTCTCGAGGCCCGTACTGGACAGCAAGAGTCAGGAGTATCCCAAAACCAACAGCTTGCCAGCCATATTCCCTCCAGCTAACTGCCTGTACCGAGGCCCGCCAAAAACCAACAACTCACCCCTCCACCAATTACCGTAGCCCCCGACATGTGACCAGGAACGATATCGGTAGCCCAAGTAGTTAGTGGTGCCAGCGGAGTGCCATGCCCGCAACAATTAAAGACGCCACGGCACACAATGGTCGGACATGTATATTTACTGTGTTATGGATGTACACAGCGTACAACGCTTAACAACAGTGTAATTATTAGGCATTGTCTCGGAGATCCCTGGTGTCTGTTACACCAGGAGACAGGAAGCTTGGATTCTAGCAAGCAGGTCTTCATCAGTTTCTATTGGTGTTGCAGACACCAGCGTTTTGACGTATTCCCAGAGGCAAAAGTACAGACGTGTGATATCTGGCGATCGTGCAAGCCATTTCAATGACTTACCCTTCCACTCCGACGATGAGGGTATGTGTTGTTCATGTGCCTTGCATGCATTGAGACTGTCGGTAGTCGCTTTGAACAATTACTCTGAGAATCGCTCTCATACTGCGGTGTACGCTGTGCGTGTCCGTAACAAAGTAAATACGTATTGCCGACCATCGGTTTTCTCCATCTAAATATAATCGGTTGTGGACCCACTGTCACCTGTTTCAATTTTACCTAAAAGGTTTGTGACATCCTGCGTAAAAGAAAATGTTCTGACTGACTCACCACTCAGCTCAGACCGCTAAAAATAAAGAGCTGAAATTGGGAGAGGGTGTTGATCTTATACTGCAGGCATCGTCTAAAGAGGAATATTCCGGTATTCCACCCTTAAAGTTCTTTGAAAGTATGTCCTTATAAAGGCAATGATTGTTTTTAAGCTAGAACTACGAAAATTGTTAGGTTTCTTGGTCAAAACAGAAAAAAAACAGTGTTGAGCATTTTAGGGAACACAAGAGCGGGTAAATAGTGGGTAAAAGTTTTTTTAAAAATAAATCATTATTAAAGAGCTACTAAATTATTTCAAAGCTTCATCTATGACAATTAGTATGTGTCTTCTCTGTTAGAAATAAAAAATACGTGTTTCAGTGTTTTTGTAAATTCAACCCCTAAGGTTATGAAATAAGGGATGAACACTTTTGTGGAAATATTTAAATATTTAAATATTTAAATATTTAAATAAAGTGTTTTTGAAGCTAAATCTATGAAAATTACTGTTTGGCTTATCGGTTAGAAATTAATTAATACGTTTTTCAGTGGTTTTGGAAATCCAACACCTAAGTCAGTGAAATAGGGGATGAAAATTTTTAGGATAGTATTTTGATATATTAAAACATATTAAGGCTAAATCTATGAATAGTAGTATCTTACATCTCAGTTGGAAATAAAGAGATTTGTGTTAAGGGATGACAGTGTCGATGAAAATATCACCACAAGATATCAAAAGGCAGGATTGACAGCAACCTTCGACTCCAGCTACCAGAATCGTTTCTTGGTCAGAAGTATATGACCGCGTTTCTAATAGCTTCATTAGTTAGGAAAGTGTGGAAGGTGCTGCAGTCTGAAACTAAATCAGAGAAATTACAATGCAAACACAAGCGAAGTTGCAGGCGCTCAGCTAGTAACAACAAAAAATATACTTGTCTCCGCCATGGAACATTAATCGTCAAGAACACTGATTTGGACCACAAACTGAGATTGTGGTATCCGAAAACAGTCACCGACGAGATAGCAAAGTCTAAGATAGGCGAACGTTGGGAGGCCAAGTGTCAGCGTAGCAAGGATGAAGATTGCTGTTGGCTGCAAGTAGCTGTGGTAGTGGAATTCCCAGGTTGGCGAATTGGCTTTAATGTTATGAAGTAAGTTGGGAAACTATGTCTTAGTATAGCAAGTACGAAGACTACGGGTGCTCCAAGTAGCTGCAGTAGCGTAGTGTGTAACATGGAGTCTGAGCGCGAGCTCCGACGAATGAACTGCTGGGTGCTCAGAGATTACACTGAGTGGATGCTCGGAGGATTAGCAGCTGGTTGCAGCCAGCGTTAACGCATTGAGTGTGCACTGAGCGAAAGCTGCTGAGAGATTGATAGAGAGCAACAAAAGCTTCTGAATGAATGCTAGGTTAGCCGACGTGAAATCCAGTACGTGCACTGAATGAATGTTTCGAGGTTTAGGCAGAAATCAGTCCTGTTTTATTCGATGAATTTCCGTCATTTACTACGAACTGTGACCTCTATGATAGGAAGTTACGAATGCAGCCTATATTGCATGAGCACGCAATTTTATTACAAGCCACTTGAGAGGTACAGTGTCCAAAGCCTTCTGAAAATCTAGAAATACAGAATGAATTTGAAATCCCTCGTCAATAGCAATCCATAATTCTTGTTAGTAAAGAGCTAGTTGTGTTTCACGAGAACAATGTTTTTTAAATCCGTGTTGACTGTGTGTCAATAGACCGTTCACTTCGAGGTAATTCATAATGTTCGATCACACTATATGTTCCAGAATCTTGCTGAGTATCGACGTTAATGATATTGGCCGGTAGTTTAGTAGATTGCTCCTATTACCTTTGTTGAATATTGGTGTGAACTTGATATGGGCCGGTAGTTTAGTGGATTGCTCCTATTACCTTTGTTGAATATTGGTGTGACATGTGCAACTTGCCAGTGTTTGGGAACGGATCTTTGTCGAGCCACCAGTTGTAAAAGGTTGTTAAGTATGGAGCTATTGTATCAGCATACTCTGAAAAGAACATAATTGGTATACAGTCTGGACCGGAAGATTTGCTTTTATTAAGTGATTTAAGTTGCTTCACTACTCCAAGAATATCTACTTCTAAATTACTCATGTTGTCAGCTGTTTTTGATTAGAATGCCAGAATACTTACTTCGTCTTCTTTACTGAAGGAATTTCGGAAGGCTGTGTTTAGTATGAGTTCAAACTACTCATTTATTTGACCACTGTACCGCAGGAACTTGTTACATATTTACTTATGGACTTCTCGCGCTTTCATCAAATTTCAGGAGAAATACTAAGGCATCTTCGTCAGTTTCCTCAAGTGACCGCTGGGCGTTAATTCAATACGTGTGTTTCTTTTGAAATACTGTACAAGTTCATTGTAAGAGAAGTTTTAATATTTGGTTCTGGCTATAATTTTAGTTCTAGCTTTTAAATTCTTGAAATGTAACTGTTCTCGGTATTCTCACTGCTACCAGTTACTTCACTGTGACAAGCCGCTGGTGCTGTTGCTAAGAATAATTTTGGGTTTGCTGTTACCCTGTTAGCTATACTGCACTCTATTGTACTACACCTCTTGAAACTTACGTTTTTTGGCTTACAGTTAAAAATACCCTTGACTGGGTCTTAGGTCAATTTGTGGAACTATTTAACAGGTACTGTTGAGAGATTGGGTTCTAATTAATTAGTACTGAGACGACGGAAGGCACTTGTCATTTGGTTTTAAGCGGTTTCTCATGTTTATCTTGACTTGTTACCCTTTGACAACTAGTTGAACTGCAGGTTCTTTTTCAACTTTAACATTTTTCGTCTTCTGTCAATACAGTATTGGTGTATTTTTCTAACTATAAAGATTTTGAATGTTTTTAGTAAACTGTTCTTAAAATATATTTTGTGGGCCCAGTGCATATTCATTCTCCAAGTATCTCTCTACAACTTCAGTAACAATGCGACACGATATAATCAAGTCAAAATCTAACAATGTTCCCTTCGTTGATGAGAAAATGTCATTGATTATATCTTATACGGATTTCTTTCAAAATAATCAATACTAAATTCTAGTTGTGAATACTAATCAGACGAACCAAGCAACAATACCATTCCTATTTATTAGACACCTTGTTTAAGAGCAAGGTCGTTCCAATGTGTGAAAGTATTTCTCACCCAAGCCATATGTTCCACCCACCGACGTTTCGCTCTAATTAGGCAGCTTACATCTTCAACTCTATGCTCTGGGCTGTTTTCGTATCTATGTGCCACATGCACATCTCCAGTGCTCGCAGGCCAATGGTATGCTTTTGAATGTCTTTGGCACCGGGACGACCTTGATACGTCAATTTCTTGGTAATACCGAAGTGTCTCGATTACGTCCTTTCTTAGGTGACACTGCATATAAACCGTTGAACTTAAAAAGATGCTTCGTTTTTCTACCCAGGTTGAAGTACAGTCCAAAGTAAATCGGCTAGTGGGATTAAGACACTGTCCTTTTTACGAAATAAACTAAGGTATATCAAGCTGGTACCACTCGTTGAAATACAATTTTCTGTGTATGTGCGTATGTGTGTGTGTGTGTGTGTGTGTGTGTGTGTGTGTGTGTGTGTTTGTGTATTCAAACCAGGAATATAGTGTAAGGAGGCGGAGATTTAATGGAGAAATACACACCTGAGCTTCATTATACGTACAGCCATAAAAGCCTTTCAGTAGAGCTGTTTATATTTATGACGTTTATATAGAACCATGTTCGTACACACTCTGCTCGAAATCACATATTCAAATTGTCTCTTTACGTAAATTTTATGTTGCCTTTCACGCTTGCTCTTGTAACTGGCAACGGTGTTAACTGTTCCTACGTCCGTAAAACCTGTCCACAGAGCAGCCCATGTGTACATACTGCTATTAAAATCACTGCTTTACTAAATTGTTGTAGAGGGGTAGGAGTAAGACTGACAGTGAAACAGGAAATGATTTTGCCTAGTACCGTATCGTATTTTTTTACTCCTTTAATAATATTTAGTCTCCGTGTTGCCGATTGAACCAAGGCCATGATAGTTCCTCCGAAACTCATAAACTCTCCGATATTCCTTAACAGCTTTTAATTTTAGCATTAATTATGTATGTAATGTCTGTAAAGTGATGTGCACCTTGTGTCACAGTTAATATCGGAAAATGACACTAATGAAAATAATCGTATCTAGTAAAGTCACTTTAATGGGGTCATCGCCTATGTTCGACAACAATATTTAATAACCACTCGTACAGGGAAGCTGGCAGCATTACCAGTGGAGCGTATATAAAGCTTTTAACGGAGAAGTGTGAACAATACAATCGCTGTCGTAATGCACAAACGGAGCGATTTATCTGACGTCCAAAGTGGCATGACCATTGGCTATACGGCCAAGATTGCAAGCATTTACGAAACGGCTAAGTCTGCAAACTGTTCAAGTGCTGCTATGGTTGAAGAATACAATGCAAGCCAAAATGATGCATTCCGAAATCAGCACCGAGACAACTGTAGTGCACCGCGTGTCATAGATGACAAGGATGAACAACGGCTGCAGTGATGTGTAGGGAAGGATAATGTGCAACTGTTGAACTACTGACCACCCAGATGAGCCACAGGGCTACCAACACTGTCTCGTGAACGATCTTCTGGAGAACGTTGCTGCTTATGGGCCTCCACCGCAGGCACCTGGTTCATACTCCCATGCTGACTGCTGCTGATCGCCGCCGAAGTGTCGAATTTGTACAATAATATTGCAACTAGGAGTCAAATGAGTGGCGCAGGTGATCTTTTCAGCTGAATCACGTTTTATGCTCCATCGTACAAATGGCCGTTGGCTTGTACGGCCGAAGGGTCAGGCCGAAGGAGGGAGCATTATGGTCTGCGTAATGTTTCCGAGGCAAGGCTCAGTGGATCAACACTAGTATGCATATATCCTTGGAGACCATATCCCCTCAGCAAGCAGTTTGTTTTTCCACGACCGATAGTATCTATCAAAAAAGAGACCGCAACCTGTCGCACGGCTCGCAACCTGCATATGTGGTTCGAAGAACACGAAGATGAAATTTATCATACTCCTCTGGCCACCAGACTTCCCGGATTTAAATTCAGTAGAGAATAAGCGGGGCCACCTTGATCGGGTTGTACGCCCTAAGGGTCCTCAACCGAAAAACAGGGCAAAAAAAATGGCTACGGGACAGGTGTCGGCATGGCTCCACATCCCTGAAGATGCTTTCCAGTACCTCGCTGACTCATTTCCTGCACTTGTAGCAGCGGATCGTGGGGCAAATGGTGGTTATATAGTTCTTACCAGTTGGTCACATTAATCTGACTCGATAGTGTAAAATCAGAAATATTCCATTGAAGACGAGCCCGCAAATGACTCGTTCACAAGGGTATTGTACATGTGTGATTACCATTGGATTCCGTAGAAATGTTGGAACACTGAAGGCAATACTGACCCTGCGACTTATCTTAGAAAATAGATTAAGGAAAGGCAAACCTACGTTTCTAGCATTTGTAGACTTAGAAAAAGCTTTTGACAATGTTGACTGGAATACTCTCTTTCAAATTCTGAAGGTGGCAGGGGTAAAATACAGGGAGCGAAAGGCTATTTACAATTTGTACAGAAACCACATGGCAGTTATAAGAGTCGAGGGGCATGAAAGGGAAGCAGCGGTTGGGAAGGGAGTGAGACAGGGTTCTAGCCTCTCCCCGATGTTATTCAATCTGTATATTGAGCAAGCAGTAAAGGAAACAAAAGAAAAATTCGGATTAGGTATTAAAATCCATGGAGAAGAAATAAAAACTTTGAGGTTCGCCGGTGACATTGTAATTCTGTCAGAGACAGCAAAGGGCTTGGAAGAGCAGTTAAACGGAATGGACAGTCTCTTGGAAGCAGGACATAAGATGAACATCAACAAAAGCAAAACAAGGATAATGGAGTGCAGTCGAATTAAGTAGGGTGATGCTGAGGGAATTAGATTACGAAATGAGACACTTAAAGTAATAAAGGAGTTTTGCTATTTGAGGAGCAAAATAACTGATGATGGTCGAAGCAGAGAGGATTTAAAATGTAGACTGGCAATTGCAAGGAAAGCGTTTTTGAAGAAGAGAAATTTGTTAACATCGAGTATAGATTTGTCAGGAAGTCGTTTCTGAAAGTATTCGTATGGAGTGTAGCCATGTATGGAAGTGAAACATGGACGATAAGTAGTTTGGACAAGAAGAGAATAGAAGCTTTCGAAATGTGGTGCTACAGAAGAATGCTGAAGATTAGATGGGTAAATTACATAACTAATGACGAGGTATTGAATAGAATTGGCGAAAAGAGGAGTTTGTGGCACAACTTCGTGCGACATGTTCTGAGGCTTCAAGGGATCACAAATTTAGCATTGGAGGGAAGCGTGTAGGGTAAAAATCGTAGAGGGAGACCAAGAGATGAATACGCTAAGCAAATTCAGAAGGATGTAGTTTGCAGTAGGTACTGGGAGATGAAGAAGCTTGCACAGGATAGAGTAGGTTGGAGAGCTGCATCAAACCAGTCTCAGGACTGAAGACCACAACAACAACAACAACAACAACAACGACAACCAATGGCCACTGACTTTAGTATGAAATCTTTGCCCAGTTAGTACAAATGTCAGGCTATGAAATTGGTGATTAGCTCTGTACTACGACTCTAGTGGTCTCGGGGTAGCGTTTTGATTAGCAATCAAAACGTCCTCAGTCCCGGGTTCGCAAACCATCGTCGCTTAATTTTTGAATCAAAATCATCAGCAGTGGCGGCTGAAGACTTTCATCCCACATTCAGCCAACGGCTTTGTTAAAGACGGTTGAGGAACGGAGAGAAGTTCAGGGCACTCTCTTACCCTTGGGAAGGAAAACTGTACCTAAAGGGTCAGGAATCAGCGATGGACAACGGCTTGAGGATGCAGAAGGCAATGGTGTATCCACAGAAAATGTGGCCTGTAACTAAAATTAAGTGTCATGATGATCTCACCATTGGCAAAAGAATCCGCACTAGCCTCCATTCGGATCTCCCGGAGGGGACTCCAATGGGGAGGTGACAATGAGAAAAAGATTCCAAAACCAACGAAACGATAACGTTTTACGTCTCGCGGCGTGGAATGTCAGAAATTTGAGCTTGGCAGGGAAGCTATAAAATATGAGAAGGGAAATGTAAAGGCTCAGTCTAGATATAGTGAGGGTCAGTGAAGTGAAATGGACAGAAGACAAGGATTTCTGAACAGATGAGTACAGGATAATATGATCCGCAGCAGAAAATGGTATAATGGGAGAAGATTCGTTATGAGTAAGAAAGTAGAGCTGAAAATGAATTACTGTGAACAGTTCAGTGACAGGATTGTTCTCATCAAAGTCGACGGCAAACCAGCGCCGAAAAAGATAGTTCAGGTGTACATGCCGACGTCGCAAGCAGAGGATGAAGAGACAGAGAAAGTAAATGGGGACATTAAATGGATAATTCGGTAGGTAAATACAGATGAAATTATAATAGTCACGGGGGATTGGAATACGGTTGTAGGGGAAGGAGTAGAAGAAGGGGCTACAGGATAACGTGGACTTGGTACTAGGAATGAGACAAGAGAAACATTATTTGAGTTCTGCAATAAAATACAGCTAATAGTAACGCATACTCTCAAGAGGACGAGTATACTTGGAAAAGGACAGGGGATACGACAATACGTCAGTTAGAGATTCCGAAATCAGATTCTAGATTGTAAGGCGTCCTCAGGAGCAGAAATAGACACACATCAAAATTTAATAATCATGAAGGGTAGGCTGAAGTTCAAGAGATTAGTCAGGAAGAATCAATACTCAAAAAAGTGGGATACGTAAAACTAAGGAATGGAGAGGTACACTTGAAATTCTATGAGGCCATAGATACTGCGATAAGGAACAGTTCGGTAGACGGTTTGGCTGTAGAGGAATGGACATCACTGAAAAGGACAATAACGGAAGTTGTAAAGGAAACAGTAGGTACAAAGAAGGTAGCTGCGAAGAAGCCATGGGTAACAGAAGAAATACTTCACTCGATCGATGAAAGAAAGAAGTAAAAAAAAATGTACAAGGAAATTAAGGAATGCAGAAAAACAGGTCACCTGGGAATGAAATAAACAGAGACTGCCATGAAAGGCAAATAGCGGCATGAAGAAGTCAAGAAATCGAAAAGAAGTGATACTCGGAAGGACTGTCTTAGAATACAGAAAAGTGAAAACAACTTTCGGTGAAACTAAAATCAAGGACGGCAACATTAAGAGTGCAACGGAAATTCCACTGTTAAATGCAGAGGAGAAAGCAGACAGATGAAAAGAGTATACTGAAGGCCTCTGTCAAGGGAAGATTTGTCTGATGTGATAGAAGAAGAAAGACGGGTCGATTTAGAAAATAGGGGATCCGATATTAGTACAAGATTTTAAGAGAGCTTTGAAGGACTTAAGGACAAATAAGGCACAAGGGAGACATAGCATTCCATCAGAATTTCTAGAATCATTGGGGGAAGAGGCAACAAAACGACTGTTCACGTTGATGTGTAGAGTGTATGAGTCTGCCGACGTAGCATCTGACTTTTGGAAAGCCGGCCGCTGGTGGCCGGGCGGTTCTAGGCTCTTCCTGGAACCGCGCGGCCGCTACGGTCGCAGGTTCGAATCCTGCCTCGGGCAAGGATGTGTGTGATGTCCTTAGGTTAGGTTTAAGTAGTTCTAAGTTCTAGGGGACTGATGACCTGAGATGTTAAGTCCCATAGTGCTCAGAGCCATTTGAACCATTTGAACTTCCGGAAAAATATCATCCACAGAATTCCGAAGACTGCAAGATCTGAAATGTGCGAGAATTATCGCACCATCAGCTCAACAATTTACGCATGTAAGTTCCTGACATGAATAATATACAGCAGAATGGAAAAGAAAATTGAGAATGTATTAGATGACTAACAGTTTGGCTTTAGGGAAGGTAAAGGCACCAGAGAGGTCATTCTGACGTAGCGGCTGATAATGGAAGCAAGGCTAAAGAAAAATCAAGACATGTTCATAGGATTCGTCGACCTGGAAAAAGCATTCGACAATGTAAAATGGTGCAAGATGTTCGAAATTCTGAGAAAATAGGGGTAAGCATAGGGAAGGTAATATAGAACAGATGTAAGAACCTAGAGGGAATGCCATGAAAGACCACGAACGAAGTGCTTGGATTAAAAAGGATGTAAGACAGGGACGTAGACTTTCGCCCCTACTGTTCCCCAAGCTATACATAAAAGAAGCAATGATATAAATAAAAGAAGGGTTCAAGAGCGACTTGAAGTTCAGGGTGAAAAGATGTCAATGATATGACACACTGATGACATTGTTATCCTGAGTGAAAGTGAATAAGAAGTACAGTATCTGCTGAATGGTACGAACTATCTAATGAGTACAAAATTTTGATCGAGAGTAAATCGGAGAAAGAAGAAAGTAATGAGAAGTAGCATAAATGAGAACAGCAGGGAACTTCACATCATTGATGACCACGAAGTATTCGAAGTTAATAAGTCTGCTACCTAGGTAACAAAATAATCTGTGACACAAGGAGCAAGGAGGTAATAAAAAGCATAGTATCAGTGATAAATTGGTTATACCTGCCCAAGAGAAGTCTACTAGTGCTAAACATAGATCTTACTTTCAGGAAGAAATTTCTGAGAATGTACGTTTGGAGCGCAGCATTCTATGGTAGTGTGGCATGGGTGTGGGAAAACCGTAAAAGAAGAGAACAGAAGCATTTAAGATGTGGTTCTGCAGAAGAATATTTAAATTAAGTGGACTGATAAGGTTCTCCACAGAATCGGCAAGGAAAGGAAACCATGGAAAACACAGACAAGAAGAAGCGACAGGACAGCAAGGCATCTGTTAAACCATCAAGGAGTAACTTCCTTGGCTGTAGAGGGAGATATAGAGTGTAAAACCAATAGAGGAAGGCAGAGATTTGAATACCTCTAGAAAATAATTGAGGAAGTTGGTTCCTAGTGCTCTCCGGGATAAAGAGGCTGGCACAGGACAGGAATTCCTGGTGGTCCGCACCAAACCAGTCAGTAGTCTGAGGACTCAAAAAAAGTTCTTGCCCACTACCCTCAGTTGCCACTACGCAGTGGAGGTATTTTTTTTAGTCAGTTATTTGATGAATGTTTTCTAATCTATTCATTCCTCTAAATTTTTTGCTCTCTACAGTTCTTTCTAGTACCATGTAAGTCGTTCCCTGATGTCTTAACAGATTTCCTGTCACCTGTCCCCTCTCCTTGTCAGTGTTTACCAAATATTCCTCCCCGATTCTGCGCAGAACCTCCTCATTTCTTACCTTATCAGTCCACCTAATTTTCAACATTCGTCTGTAGCACCACATCCGAAATGCTTCCATTCTCTTCTGTTCCGGTTTTTACAGAACCCATGTTTCACTACCATACAATGCTGTACTCTAAACGTACATTCTTAAAAATTTCTTCCTCCAATTAAGGCCTATGTTTGATACTACAAGACTTTTCTTGGTCAGGAATGACCTTCTCGCCAGTCTAGTCTGCTTTTGATGTCCTTGCACCATCCGTCATTGGATATTTTTCTGCCTATGTAGTAGAATTCCTTAACTTCATCTACTTCGTGACCATCAGTCCTGATGTTCAGTTTCTCAATGTTCTCATTTCTGCTACTTCTCATGACTTTCATCTTTCTTCGTTTTACTCTCATTCCATTCAGTAGTCATGTTATTCTTCTTCACTTTCACTCAGGATAGCAATGTCATCAGTGAATCGCATCATTGATATCCTTTCACCGCTAATTTTAGTCCCTTTCCTGAACTCTTACTTCCATCATTGCTTCTTCGATGTACAGGTTGAACAATAGGGACAACAGCTTACATCTCTGTCTTACACCCTTTTTAATCCGAGAACTTCGATCCTTGTCGTCCACTCTTATTATTCCCTCTTGGCTCTTGTACATATTGTATATTACACGTCTCTCCCTATAGCTTACTCCTATTTTTCTCAAAATTCGAACAGCTTGCACCATTTTACATTACTGAACGCTTTTTCCAGGTCGAAAATCCTATGAACGTATCTTGACTTTTATTTAGCCTTGCTTCCATTATATACTGCCTCTCTGGTGTCTTTACCTTTCCTAAAGTCAAATTGATCGTCATCTAAGTGGTCCTAAATTTACTTTGCCATTCTTCTGTATATTAGTCTTGTCAGCAACTTGGATGCAAGACCTATTAAGCTGATTCTCGCACTTGTCAGCTCTTGCATTCTTCCTAATTGTGTATATGATGATTTTACGAAAGTCATATGGTACGTCGTCAGACTCATGCATTCTTCACACCAATGTGAATAGTCGTTTTGTTGCCACTTTCCCCAATGCTTTTACAAGTTCTAATGGAATGTTATTTATTCCTTCTACGTTATTTGTTGTTACGTCCTATAAAACTCTCTTAAATTATGCTTCTAATAATGGATCCCCCTTCTCTTCCAAATCGATCCCTGTTTCTTCCTATATCACATCAGACAAATCTCCCCTTCATAGAGGAATTCAGTATACTCTTTCCATCTATCTGCTTTCTCCTTTGCATTTAACAGTGGAAAAAAAGTTGCACTGTTAATGTTACCACCCTTGATTTTTTTACATTCGTGTATGGTGAGTAAGTCCTTCAGAAAATTATTTCTTTTACGAATGCTTTATATTTTACAAGCAGCCGTTTCGTCTTAGCTTCCCTGCACTTCCTTTTTATTACGTTCCTCAACGACTTGTATTTATGTATTCCTGAATTTCGGTGAAAATTTTTTATTTCCTTCTTTCACCTATGAACTGTAGTGTTTCTTCGGTTACTTATGGTTTCTTCACACCTACCTTCTTTCTACGTATGTTTTCCTTTCCAATTTCTGTGATTCCTCTTTGTAGAGATATCGAGTCATCTTCAACTGTATTCCTTACTGAGCTATTCCTGCTATTGCTGTATCTATGGCCTTAGAGAACTTCAAGTGTACTTGTCATTCCTTAGTACACTCCTGGAAATTGAAATAAGAACACCGTGAATTCATTGTCCCAGGAAGGGGAAACTTTATTGACACATTCCTGGGATCAGATACATCACATGATCACACTGACAGAACCACAGGCACATAGACACAGGCAACAGAGCATGCACAATGTCGGCACTAGTACAGTGTATATCTACCTTTCGCAGAAATGCAGGCTGCTATTCTCCCATGGAGACGATCGTAGAGATGCTGGATGTAGTCCTGTGGAACGGCTTGCCATGCCATTTCCACCTGGTGCCTCAGTTGGACCAGCGTTCGTGCTGGACGTGCAGACCGCGTGAGACGACGCTTCATCCAGTCCCAAACATGCTCAATGGGGGACAGATCCGGAGATCTTGCTGGCCAGGGTAGTTGACTTACACCTTCTAGAGCACGTTGGGTGGCACGGGATACATGCGGACGTGCATTGTCCTGTTGGAACAGCAAGTTCCCTTGCCGGTCTAGGAATGGTAGAACGATGGGTTCGATGACGGTTTGGATGTACCGTGCACTATTCAGTGTCCCCTCGACGATCACCAGTGGTGTACGGCCAGTGTAGGAGATCGCTCCCCACACCATGATGCCGGGTGTTGGCCCTGTGTGCCTCGGTCGTATGCAGTCCTGATTGTGGCGCTCACCTGCACGGCGCCAAACACGCATACGACCATCATTGGCACCAAGGCAGAAGCGACTCTCATCGCTGAAGACGACACGTCTCCATTCGTCCCTCCATTCACGCCTGTCGCGACACCACTGGAGGCGGGCTGCACGATGTTGGGGCGTGAGCGGAAGACGGCCTAACGGTGTGCGGGACCGTAGCCCAGCTTCATGGAGACGGTTGCGAATGGTCCTCGCCGATACCCCAGGAGCAACAGTGTCCCTAATTTGCTGGGAAGTGGCGGTGCGGTCCCCTACGGCACTGCGTAGGATCCTACGGTCTTGGCGTGCATCCGTGCGTCGCTGCGGTCCGGTCCCAGGTCGACGGGCACGTGCACCTTCCGCCGACCACTGGCGACAACATCGATGTACTGTGGAGACCTCACGCCCCACGTGTTGAGCAATTCGGCGGTACGTCCACCCGGCCTCCCGCATGCCCACTATACGCCCTCGCTCAAAGTCCGTCAACTGCACATACGGTTCACGTCCACGCTGTCGCGGCATGCTACCAGTGTTAAAGACTGCGATGGAGCTCCGTATGCTACGGCAAACTGGCTGACACTGACGGCGGCGGTGCACAAATGCTGCGCAGCTAGCGCCATTCGACGGCCAACACCGCGGTTCCTGGTGTGTCCGCTGTGCCGTGCGTGTGATCATTGCTTGTACAGCCCTCTCGCAGTGTCCGGAGCAAGTATGGTGGGTCTGACACACCGGTGTCAATGTGTTCTTTTTTCCATTTCCAGGAGTGTATTTCCTATCTCACTTACTTGCGTATTGATTCTAAGTGACTAATTTCTTAAACTTCTTCTTACTCTTCATCACTATTACATAGTGATCTGAGTCTATATCTGCTCCTGGGTACGCCTTACAAATCAATATCTGTTTGCCGAATATCTGCCTGACTATGAAGTAATCTAACTGAAATCTTCCCATATCAGCCGGCGTTTTCCAAGTATACCTTCTCTCCTTGTGGTCCTTGAACAGAGTATTCGGTATTAATAGCTGAAATTTATTACAGAACTCAATTAGTCTTTCTCATCTCTCATTCCTTGCATCAAGCCCATATTCTTCTTTAACCGTTTCTTCAGCTTCTTCCCCTGCAACTGCGTTCCAGTCCCCCATGACTATTAGATTTAATATTAGATTTTCATCTCCCTTTACGTACTGTACTACCATTTGAAAACCCTAATATTCTCTCTCTATCTCCTTATCTTCACCTTGTGACATCGGCGTGTGTACCTGAACAGTCGATGTCGGTGTTGGTTTGCTGTCGATTCAGATAAGAACAACCCTGTCACTGAACTGTTCAGAGCAGCACACTATGCCCTACCTTCCTATTCATAACGAATCCCACTCCCGTTATACCATAGTCTGCTGCTGTTGATTTTACTCTATAGTTTTGACCAGATTCTTCTGCCTTTTGGGACAGTTTCCCACCGCAAGGGCAAGAGAGAGCCCTGAACCTCTGTCCCCTCCTCCACCCTCTTTGACAGGTTCTTGGCGGAATGAGGGAGTCCTCCTATGCGAGAAGACTTCGGCTGCCATTTGGCATTATTAATCAAAATTTAAGCGGTTGCTGATTTCAAACGAGGCACCAAGGACTGTATGATTACTAATCAAAGACGCTAGACCACGGGTTACTAATTTTGTTTGTTGTAAATTCAGTGTTGAGCGAGTCTAGTTTTTTTCTTTTCGGTAACCAACCTCCCCTTACCTGAAGAGAACTCTCGGCAAGGAGTCTATCGGAAGCCATTATTCATTGTACCGACTGAATAATTCACAACTCCCTAGAATTTATCATATTTCGAACTACGTGTCTTCCTTGTACCTAATTTTTTTCTGTCTGTATTCCCTATGTGAGTACCTATCCCTACATTCATTCTAATGGGGATCGTTCTCCTAGACGTTTGAAGAGGAATTTCACGCTTAATTTCCATGCTAAATTAACGAAGTCCATCCCTGCTTTTTGTATACAGAAGCGACTTAAGTAACGCAAGAGTGTTATGTTTTGCGTATGTCCATTCTGGCATCAAGCGTTGTAAAAAATAACCAGATTGCTGAACGCAAATTAACTGTCATTTAAGATTATTCCACTTTTGGTTTCCTTCGAGGGTACGAGTATGATATTTGTAATCTATGTACAAAATGCATGCTGAGTGAAAGGAGCCTCGTTATTGTGTTGTCGTGCTGGATTTCAGGGCTTCAGCTGCGTTTGTTGTTTTCCGTTTTCACATATCAATTAGAAGGTGCAGCTCTTAGGCGCTTTACCTCCTCGCACATTCAGTGAAAGACTTACACGACCACAAAGCGGGATACGATAACTGAAACTTTTCCAGGTGTGCTGACTTAAATAGAATTCATGACAACGCTCACAACTGACTAGCAGATCAGATAATATGACACACTCAGGCTCACTTTATTACCAGCGAAGAAGATGCTCGTACCAGTGGAAAGAAAAGGTAAATACGCTCCTCTTTGAAAGGCCCACTCATTGTCATTATCTCTTTGAGTCTCTCTGGTACTCTCTCCCGTCTCACAGACACAGTCTCCATTCTGTCCTATTACTACTTCCATTCACTTTCACTTCTCCCTCTTACTCTCTCCGCTGCTGTTTCTCCCCACTGCCATTGTCTCTCTCCTTCTTCCTGTCATTATCACTGGTTCTCACCAACTTCGATTTGCTCCTCATTTTTGTTCCTCTCCCACTGGCACTGTCTCCTTCACTCTTTTCCCAGCACTGTTCTGTTTCTCTCACACTGCCATTGTCTCCTTCGCTCTTTCTGTGCCACATCCACTACCTGCTGTGTTCCAGTATTTGTTACTCTTCTGTTTCTTTCACACTGTTGTTGTCTCCACAGCATAAAAATCGTGAATATGTTCGCAGGCCAAAATTTTTGGAATTTTTTTTAAATGTGCTGAGGAAGTTAGAATGAGGTAGCTGGTGCCCCACTTTTCAGTCAGAGACTTTTAAAACAAGGGTACCTTAGCCTTTTTTGTGCTACGATAGAAACTAGTTTCCGCTATTTTCGGTCTTTTTCCTGGTGCGCAAGGGCATGTCGCACATATGTAAAGATTTTTATGGGTCACTAAAAGTTTGATAGTTTACTTAGTTAGAATTTAAATCAAGCAAAACTAGTTTTACTTCTCATACCGGATTTTATATGCACAAAAAATTTCCCAGGCTGTTCGAGATCGGGATCTTAGGAACATATCGTAAAAATTAAAGCCATTTGCTGTGCGTAGCCGTCTTGGAACTCGCGTTGCGTTTCGGTTCCCAAAACCTATGTTGATGTGGTGTTTCTCGATAGCGGATAAAGATTTTTGAAAAAGGGAGGATAGCATTTCTGAATAAATTTCTAGAAAGCACGATTAAATCTGAGCAATTTTCTGCCGTTTTTCTATGAATCTACTGGCTTTTGTGATTTATAAGATTTCCTACAGTCCAGCAAAACAATTTTTTAAGCAGACTGACTTCTCTCGTAGTTTTGTAGTCTCACACAGCTCCATGTACGAATGTTTGGCGCTTTGTCTACAGTCCGTCCCAGTGCCAGTTGGGTGCTGGGATTGTCGACACGTTCTTGGTTTCTAAGGTAGGTGAAAACGGCTGCTCCGAGCCAGACAATTCGCACGCCCCAACGTGTGCATATTTGACGCTTTTGTGCCTATGCTCCAGTGACTGCAGGGGTCTATCAGTTTTCGGCACACTTATCACTCTCCGCCAGGATCTTTGCGAAGTGTTCTTTCCTAAGCGAGATTAGAGAATCTGCCTGACTATCCCTTCGAGTTTGCAGAATGTGTCTCTGGCGCTCGCTGACTTTCCCCTCGTCCAGGGTATTGGTGCCGTCAGTTGGCGAAAGCGGCCACCAATGGAGTTATCACATAGCGTCGTACTTGAAACGCTCCTTTTTCCCATAGGGAGTCTGAATTTGTGTTAGGAAATACAGAGTCATACCATTGCTCAAATTACGATGCTCCCCCTTCAGAATGACGATTTACTACCACCTCTGTGATGCCTGTTGAATTATGCAGACGCTCTGCTGTGTACCTTGCTAGATTAGAACCGTTTGATGACTGGATTATTCAAAAAATATATAAAACATGAAAATAGTGGGATATTTAGGACATGAATAGCATAATATGAAAATCCTGCTTTTGAGTACTTCATTTCTAGAGCTAGTTCTGACGAAACAGTGGAAAGCCTTACCGTTTGGTCGGTCGTTCGCACAGCTATTCACTGATTGTTTACGAGGCATCCGTTCGTAGCTGTACTCACGCCACCTGCCGTTCTTTAGCGAGCCACCTTTCCATTGTATCACTGCCACCTTATAGGGTCTCCTGTTCCAGTTGTTGTAATATTTCTAACTAAAATTATTTATTTGTCTATTTTTATTTTTTAATTTTTCAGGCGTAGTCTGGCTATTGGTGGTAGCAGGTCAAACAATGGCTAGCCATTGGAAGAACAAGAAAAGCGCGTACCTAATGTTGAGCACCAAAGCTGACTGACAGAGTGCTGTAGAAAAGCAAAGTTACAGCTGTCCACGTCCACAGTACTTGGTTGTGATTTGTTGATTGTTGTAGTTGTGCGAAAATGTTATTCTGGTCATTCCATTAATTTTTGAATGTAGCTCAGGAGAACTGGAATGCAAAATTAATCCACGCATCCACAATGGGGACAGACAAGCGATTTCAGCGTGAAAATTTGCATATTTTCAGTGATATACCACGATGCACAGTCTGTTTTTCTTTACTGTAAACCTTCGTGGGGCGCTGAATAGCAAACTGACAAACAATAGAATGCTCGTCATCCTAAATATCAGTATTCTTATATTACGAGGGCTATTTTTCTTGTCAACCATCGATCCGTCGCAAAATGGAAACCACAGTGAAAATCAAAAAAGTCTTTTTGTAGAATTTAGCCAGACTTCCCTACTACTGTACATAGTCGCCGCTTCGACTTAGACATTTGTCTAAGCGTGGTACCATCTTTCCAAAACCCTCGTCATAGAACTCAGCCACCCGTGCTTTCTACCAATTCCCTACCCCTGCCTCGGGCATGTGTGTGTGTGATGTCCTTAGGTTAGTTAGGTTTAAGTAGTTGTAAGTCCTAGGGGCCTGATGACCTCAGATGTTAAGTCCTATAGTCCTCGGAGCCATTTGAACCATTTGAATTCCCTGCCCTGATTTACAGCTCGCTGTCTGTGCCAAAATGCTGTCCTCATAGCTACGGTTCGTGCGAGCGAATAAATGAAAATCAGAGGGAGCAAAGTCCGGGCTGCATGGCAGTTGAACAAACCCTTCCGAACGTTACATCAGTTTCGTTATTGCATCTACAGCATACGGCCGGACATTCTCACCAAATAAGACAACACACAAAATCAGCCTCAGTAATCATGTGGAACCTGCAGCGGGTACCCATATCTGGCAGAAGACACCATTGTTCTAGGCATCTTTACGCGCTCGCTGTGTGCTCATAACTGAAAAGTGCGACGTGACGCGATCGACGGGCATACAAGAGACACTACGCCCAACATCTGCGCTAAACTTCAACTGATTTCCAGTGTCCTGTTAATTTCTCGACCGATCAGAGGTTGGAAAAAAAGTAGCCCTTACAGATCCTTCATTAAAATATTTCTCATGAAGCGATCATTGATCCGATGAGGAACAATAGAGGAACGAATACAACGCCGCGTACTACGTACACACATATTTCGGACCGCTACAGTAGAGCAGTGCCGAGGTTAGTGAAAAATATTGCTCACAACTAGTTTAATGTATCATCGTAGTAAATGAATTATAAACTTAATAAACTCTAAACGGTTGAGCGTAGAACAAAACTGTGTATGGCTCAGCGAAGTTTGAACGAATCCACTAATTACTGGCGGATTTAACCTGTAATTGCGTTGCCCACCACAGCGCAGTTCACTCGACACGCGCCTGCGAACGACGTGGCTGTATTGGCACGACTGTCAGGCGCAGTGGAACTGAATGGCCAGTGGAATTTGATATAATAACTACGTGGACTATATGTTTAGCACAGCAGTTAGTAAATAAAGAGACGTCTAAATCTAATTCCAGCTAGAATAACACAAAAATACCTAATACGTAAGTAAGACCTAATTCCAGTGGACTTCGGATACTAGACGCTTCAGCAATGCAGCTGATGAGCAATGTCATAAACTGCTTTTGTTACATGACTTAAATGAATACATCATAGACACTATAGATAGGCACAACTTCCGTAATATTACAAATCAACCACGTAAAGAACAGCCTTGAATTCAATTTTAATTAACACAACATACTATTCCAAACGAAATTAGGGAATAGCAAAATTACTGGCTGGCGTGACTAGTAAACTACATAAGTTGTCTTCTTCCTCACATTTGTTTGCTGCTTCTACCGTCGCGTCTTGCTCCAGTCCAAAGTAAGTGACAACCGATTAAATAGCTTATAAATTTCTAACACCCCAATTTTAGAACCCATAATGAACACCCTTTTGTTGCAAAAAGAAATAGAAACATCAGTCATCCTAACAGTGATGACAGCTACTGGCAACAAAATTTACACTCTTGACAGTTTGATTAACAAGAATGTAATGTAAATACTGCTGCTTGTCATAAAGAAACGACTGAATGAAATAATACCATGTGATACGAAACAGAAACTTTAAAGAAAGAATGAAAAAAATTATTATTTACGAAGGTTAAAGCCCAGACCATAAACTGACCAACGATAACATTTATTCTAGAAGAGAGTTGTAGCCACATCGAGCTGTAAGTTCGCTGTGACTACAATGTAACTCGGCAATGGAAATATTAACTTCACTTCTCTCTTGTACCTTGGCAATAGTAGTACGGATGTTAAGCACTACTAGATTGTTTTAAAACCGATCTGAAGTTTAAAAGTTTTACGGTTGGAAGTATTAGTCAGAAGTCGGACTGAAGTAAAATCATCTTTATAGCTTACACAGATAACGAGATAGTTGACATATGTGACAGAAAAATAACTCGTGTGATTGCTGATTTGTGATGGGACTTAGCCTTCGTCAATACTTAACAGTCACGAACATCAAAAGACACAGAAAAAGACTGATCACCGACATAAATTCAATTATTAGACTTGAATAGCAACAGATAAACCCAATCACGGAGACCTTACAACTGCGCCGTGTTGTCAGAAGCTATTGTCAAAGTTAGAACTGCTGATGTTAACAGACGCAATCCCCTGAACGAAAAATCGCTGTGTGTGCTCAGTGCAGGGGCAAATAATTACGTAGAACAATAAACTTTAATTCAACTTTAATTCTTCGTGTCGCATACATCATTTAATGGACTTTTAAAGTGTATTTGTGGAATTAACTGATTCTTTGAATAACATACAAGTAAAAAATGATTTAGTGACAATTTAACTGTAAACAGCAATAGGTTTACACCGAAATACGACGCATTCTGAACATTGCTCAAGGGTATGTTATCTCTGGAATTATGTCGTGTAGTTGTTGAATACGCGACGTAGCGACGCCTTGACGGCGGAACAATAATTAACAACTCAATATCCTCGCAAAAATCATCATCTGACATCGGCTTGGGTGATGGATTGATGATTCAAGACATTTTATTTTCAACGTTTCAATACCCATTCTCAAACCGGGCATAAGATCTACAGTCAGAAAGTTCGCGTAAACTGAAAAGTCTGTCGCAAATAGCCAAAGGACTTTTGGTTATCATTTCAGATCAAGGGACTCATCGCGTTATCGAGTGGTGCAGTCGCTATATTTATAAGTGGAGAAGATCGATGGACATCGAACACCATTTCTTTAATTACAAGCAAGGGCGGCGCACGCACTCCGGCGTGCTACTCCATCGAGACGTTGATATCAGTTTTGAGAGACAGTATCTGAGAATAAGCAAACCGTGCGAGGAGTTTGTTTTTATGATAGTTACATATTGGAGTTGTCGTGATCGACGGACGCCGTTCCACGTCATCTCGACTGGGACAAACATCACTAACGAGCCGAGACAAAACGAGACGACACAAACTTCATCACATGCTCTCTGGATTTTGAGATCGCCAAACAGCGTAGCAAAGTAGCAGCAAGAATACCAATACCGAACATGAGCGGACAGCGTAGGCGGCGGATGTATGAACCCAGGCCACGCGGGATTAGCCGAGCGGTCCGGGACGCTGCGGTCATGGACTATGCGGCTGGTACCGGCGGGGGTTCGAGTCCTCCCTCGGGCATGGGTGTGTGTGTTTGTCCTTAGGATAATTTAGGTTAAGTAGTGTGTAAGCTTAGGGACTGTCGACCTTAGCAGTTAAGTCCCATAAGATTTCACACACATTTTGTAAGTAGGCTGTTTATGTTTTCTTATCAGCAACGTTACGTAGCACTCGGTATGAAAATCACTGGCTGTGCTGTGTGCAGTCTGTGGCTAGCTTGCATTGTTGTCTGCCATTGTAGTGTTGGGCAGTTGGCTGTTAACAGCGCATAGCGTTGTGCAGTTGGAGGTGAGCCGCCAGCAGTGGTGGATGTGTGGAAGGAAATGGCGGAGTTTTGAAATTACATGTATTATGACTTTTGATGATATTAAGGTAAATACATTGTTTGTTCTCTATTAAAATCTTTCATTTGCTAACTATCCCTATCAGTAGTTAGTGCCTTCCGTAGTTTGAATCTTTTATTTAGCTGGCAGTAGTGGCGCTCGCTGTATTGCAGTAGCTTGAGTAACGAAGATTTTTGTGAGGTAAGTGATTTGTGAAAGGTATAGGTTAATGTTAGTCAGGGCCATTCTTTTGTAGGGATTTTTGAAAGTCAGATTGCGTTGCGCTAAAAAATATTGTGTGTCAGTTTAAGCACAGTCATGTATAATACCTATGTCACATCTTAACACTAGAGTGATGCATCACAAAAACTCACTCTACCAAAAAAATTACCAAGTAGTTGAAAAGAAAATTCCGTATGCAATTCCTGTGAAGGGAAATGTGTTTTTGTGCTCCTTCGTTTTATTTTTAAGTTATTATCTACTGGATCTGTTGGCATAAAATATCTATATTAGTACATTCATAAAATTTTATTTTAAACAATGCTGCAGTGCAGCTAGAAGCTAGATATTAAAGAAAATGAGCAAATAAATACATAAAGCAAGCCATATGGCATTTCTCTCAACTAGAAAGACAGTAGTCATAATCAGGTGTATAGACATAAAAATATTTCTCGTCATTTCATTAGGCATTGCAGTAAGTATCATAAATTAAGAGCTCCACAGTGTTATCATGTTTTCAAGTTTGAGGGTGTCGTATTTACGATGCTTTCTACAAAGGAATGTCCACAGCGAGGATAATGGCCTCCCCTTTTTTTTTACCTGTGCCTCTGGAAAGGCACACCCTAATGGCTTTTTCTCCAGGCGTCTGACACAGCTGGGTGCCCAAGACGCATTACGTGCAGGTGGTCACTTAACTTTCTTACGGAAACATTTACGACAGCAGTTTCCGCTACAGTGCCAGTCTCATATAAAAATATTTCACAGGTCAAGAATTTGCGTTACAAATCTGTAGAAACAAAATCCTATAAATATAACAGTGTCCAAAAAACTTTCGTCGGCATTGTAATACATTCACGCATTTACATACATTTCATAACTCTTAAAGTACGATCCTTGGTTTCCAACATCCTTTTTCACAAGTCAGAGTCCCTAACCACTACTCATTACTCCTTACCTTATTACACATATACATATTCGTCGACACTTCTTCAATATTTCATCATTATAAATATGTAGCATAATCAAATTCCTCATATACGGTAGCATCATCTTATTGATCATAAACATACCTCAACAGCATAATACACATCGTCATCGTAATAATAACATCATAACACCTCAGTCAACTCTCAAAATCGTCGTAGCTTCCTCCAATAATTTCAAAACCTAAAAAGAATTCTCTGCTCATGTCAAGAGTGTCATCTACCTCGAACATACTTTAAAAATCGTGATCTCATACCAAATACATCATTCAAAGCCCTCATAGTATCACAATGGTTCTGAAAAAATATGCAGAGTTGACAAAGTACAGACAAAATACAGTTTCATAAGTGTGAAGCTATCCAACTGTGTAATTGCGTAAACATGTGTCACTGACGTAGTAAAAAGATGTTTGTTTCTCTGTTAAATGATCAGATAGCTGTGTAATTTATGTGTTAGAGAAATATGGTACCGATGTGTAAAGTTGTATAAGCAAATACCATATTAGCTAGGGCACCTTGTGCTTGCCAAACACATGGTACACAAAATAAGCGTGTACCCCCCTGAGCATTAATGTAATTATACCCTCAGGTGTTACAGATTACAGCAATGGAATGAAATGTATCACAGAAAACTTTCTTTGTAATTCAAAAATCTTTAAAAATAAATGTTTTAAGTACAAAATTAATCACTCAAATACGTGTCCTGTAGCGCTAAATGTGCATCTTGTTGTAAGATAATCTCTGTGGAAGTGTCGTAGTTATTTTCCTCCGAAAGCTAAGTTCTGCAGAAGTCAATGTACTTACCTCATGATAAACAAAAGTGAAATGCATTGTGTATAGATATCTTCTTCCAATTTAAATTATCATCAACATGGACCGCTAAGAATTTTGAAATTATTATGAACTTATTATTATGAAATTATTATGAATTTATTATTTCCTCGCCATGCGATATGACTATAATTGGTGTAGCAAT
Source organism: Schistocerca cancellata (assembly GCF_023864275.1). Taxonomy (NCBI): domain Eukaryota; kingdom Metazoa; phylum Arthropoda; class Insecta; order Orthoptera; family Acrididae; genus Schistocerca; species Schistocerca cancellata. The sequence goes on from NC_064633.1 coordinate 426,894,902, forward strand.
TCTAGATATGCAGAACTAATGCATGTTGTGTCCTTTTGAAAACAGAGGGCGAGACCATACGCAGAAAACCGGTCAATGATACTTTTAAGAACTTTGTTTATAATTTCTTCTGTTTCTGTATGTATGCACGTATTGACTACAATACTACTTTCATGTGAAAAAGAACTAATTCTGCTTGTCGTATATTAGACAGAAGATCGTTTACATTTATGAGGAACAATAGTCGACCTAATATTGACGTTGGGGAACTTCAGACGTGATTCCCCCTAGTCAGAATTATGCGCCTGGACTATGTTGCTTGAATTACCAAGTACAACTTCCTGTGTTTCTTTGGTTAAAAATGACATTATCGGTTAGTTGGCTATACTGTCAATCCCATGAAACGTCAGATTATCTAGAGGCATACTGTGATTCTCACAGACAAATGTTTTAGAGAGGTCACACAAAATAATAACCGGTGTTAGTTTATTTTTTAGAGCCTAAATAATCTGATGAGTGAACGTGTAAATGGCATTCTCAGTAGAACAACCCTTCTGAAACCAAAATTGTGATTTGCTGATAAAGTGAGATACCATTCTAGGATACATCATCTTAAAAATTGTGGAGAATGATGTCAGCAGTGAAACAGGTCTGTTGTTATTGACATATTTCTGTCTCCCTGGAAAAATGCCTTGAGTTAGTGATGCTTTACTTATTTCAGATAAGACTAGGTTTATTACATGGGAACAAATATTTAGTACTCTAATTGGTAACACTATCAAAAGCAGATGAGGTTTTTTTATTTTTTATTTTTTTTTGAGAGAAATTTAAGAAAGATACATTCTCATCCTAATGCTGTGATTTTGCTCTTGAACTGTTTGTCCAGATGATTTATACTGTATTTAAGAAATAATTATTAAATGCATTTGCTGCCTGTGATTCATCATTTATAGCAATTCAGTTCATCTCAATTGTGATGTCCTGTTCTGTGTCTGGTTGTCCTGTCTCTAGTTTCACTACATTCCATATAACCTTAATTATGTTTTTCGAAGTACCGCCTCTGATTTGTGTGCATGTTTCTTGATATTTTAATAACATTTCTTTGAGTAGGTTTTGTAGTGTGCAGCTACAGTAAAATCTCAATCTGTTTTTGTCAAAAGATACATTTTCCTTTTCCTTTTACAAGATGCTTTAACGTCTCTAGTCATCCACAGTTTTTTACATGCCTGTTTCGTGTCCTTTCTGATTGGTTTATGTGGAAAGCTACTTTCAAATACTGATATGAATTTATCATGGAATAGGTTAGCATTTGGTTCATTATAAATTACATCCCATGTCATTTCCTGTAAACTATTCTCAAATAATGTAAGGCGCTGCATTTATTCTAATAACCTGTGCATCATGGTCAGAGAGAGCATCTGTTACTGGGTAAACAGCTACTTTCTTGCTTTGAAATTCATTAAAGAAACAATTAGGGCCCTACAACTTTTATGTACCTTGGTTGGAAAGTTAATTACTGAGACCAAATTAAAAACAGGATCCAAATGTCTCCAGATCATTTTCCTTATCAGAATCCCTTAGAAAGCCTACACTGCATTCACCACAGACGATTAACTGCTTGCTGCTGTCTGACAGATAGCGATGTAAGGAATCTAGATTTCCCGTAAATAGTTCAAAATTTCCCAGTGGCGATCTATATACAGTTACAATTAAAAGTGAACTGTCTTTCAAGCTTAATTCACAGGCACACACTTCCATGTACTAACCACTACAAAATGGTCCACAAGGGCATATGGAATCTTGTATTGTTGGGTTGCCCTTTTGGAATGACGTGATCATCCATGATAACATTTCCAAGATCATAACGCTCGCAGGATATTTGCTTTCCCACACTGTTAATCTACCAGGAAGTTTCAAATCAGCACACACTCTGTTGAATGCTATAAATTAATTTATGTTAAGTCCCATAGTGCTCAGAGCCATTTATAAATTAATTTGGTAAGACCTCAATATCTAATTTTTTCTGACATCCTGTGTTACGAAAACATGTGTTAAAAATATATTAACCATTATTTTTTATTGTTACTGCTTTCTGTATTTTGTATTTAAAATTTATAACTGAATTGATTGTAACTGGCACTGAAGTATTAGTAGGGAAGTTCTTATTTTGGTATTCTTCAGGCCCTTGTTGTTACTATATTACTGAAACAGCAAGATTTCTTTACTTGTTTCAGTCATTTGTTATTGCTCAAATGTAAACTGATCAATGTGCGTTACGTTCCTGAGCAACAACACTTTTTTTTTAAAAAATATTTTTCTCTCTAGCACAATAACATGTTTTATGCGGAATTCATATTGTTTACAAATCTGTTAAGATTAGAATACCATCGAAAATTCTAATGTAATGTAATTTTTTACGATTATTTATCACGCATTTTTTTGTTTCCTGTTTTCTGTATTGCATTTCAGACAAAACAATGAAGTGGGTATTTAGGAAGGTACCGTTGTCCTCCTCTTCCATAGGTTCTTTCTTAATGCCATTAATTCCAGCCCTCTCATGATGAACCCAATGGAGAGAGGGATTTCTATACAACCAGAGAGAAAAAATTCAAATTTAGTTAACTGTTGTTGAATTTTATTATTAATATACATTTTAAATAGATACTTATGTCTAAGTAGGGTCCAAAACCTGAAGATATTGTGTATGGTGGTCACTGTGAAAAGTCCCTTCTACTTCACATCAGTTAGACTTTAATTTTTGATTATGTTTAGATAAAAAATTAAAACAAATAATCTGCTAGAAACATTCATAGTCAACAATAAATATTTTCTTTAAAATTTTAAAACAGGAAGTACATGACGAGATTATAATGTTGCTAGTGTTAATGTTTCGGGATATTGACTTTTGTATAAACGGAGGATTAGTCTTCTCTCATACCAATTCTGTTCCAATTCACTTTTCAGAGTTGAATCTTTTGATTTACCTTTTCAGATGCCTTCCTTAGGTCGATGAGTCTCACATACAATTTTCTGTCCTCTTCATTCTTCTTTCATTGTAGTATCTCAGTAACATCGCCCTCCATCTGTTTGCTTTGCTCGTAGTTGCGTAGCATAAACTTCAAGGCGTTCTTAACTTACTTTGAAAATCTCAAATATAGGTTTGTGACGAATACAACACAGAATTTAGAGATTCAACACAATGAAATCTCTTTCTCACACATATTTCAGTGAACGTTCTCTGAATGTAAGCATGCCGAGATATACAGCGAGGTGAAAATAACGGGCTGTTGCTGAATCCAGATTTCAGTGTGTCCTAACACATTCTTGAGTTTACAGTGACGGCATGTGACACGTGGGAAGCTGCACTGAATCGTAATTAAGGACAAAGGGTTCTTCTTCGGCTCCATATTATGTGAAAATCACTATTCCTTTAAGACATTATTTATTTTGTGGTTTATTACATCTAATACACAATAATTTTTAAACAGTTCGCAAGCATTTTGCACAGCTAATGATATACTGATGTTTACGACAGCAATAACAGGAAACACTTAGAGAAAAATTCCTAAAATGCTTTCTGAAACTCAGGTTTCATTGAATCCGATATTAAAAATGTGAAGGGGACCCAGTCTTTACCTCATATGTATGACGTGATGACTGAGATAATTTTATGTATGTACTAAACAGGACCGCTTGTATGGAATGTAAACACAATTTCACAATTTCAGTTTGCTTCTACAGAATGAATACAAAATTTCAACTATACTTAATGATATTCCACATTGTGTGTATTTTAATGCAATACTCGTCCATGTTCACGTAATTTTGTAGGTGCCGGAAAATTAGGAAGTCGAAATTGGTCAATCGTACAACAAATTAAGGATAACAACACATCTTACTAGAGACAATTTTTCCTTTTACAAAATTCGTGGAGCCTGCCGATACACATACCATCAAAATATTTACAAGGACGATAGTAGGGAAGACACCTAGGGTAACAGAAGAAATATTTAAATTCCTCAACGAAAGTAGGGAATAAAACAAAAATTTCGCGGGGTATAGGATTACAGAAATATGACTTAGGAAAATAAATAGCAAGGGTGGGGAAGCTAACACGAAATGGATGCAAGAATAATGTGAAGAAACTAAAAAAGTAATGGTCGTCGAAAGGACTGATAAGCCAAATAGAAAAGTGAAAAATCCTCCGGTGAAATTAATAGTAGGAGTTAAGAGTACGAGAGGAATACCACTATTACCCAAAAAGGAGAGAGCGGATAGGGGATAGGGAGAGAATGTACATTCAAGGGTGTACAATGGGGGAGGACTTTCAGACGACGTAACGGAAGAAACATTGGTCTCGTATGGAAGGCACAACTCTGTTAAAATCTTTAATACTGAATACAGAGTTAAGCAGAGTTTTGGTAAACTACCAATTAGGCAGAACAGGCACAAAACATTTCTTTAGAAATTCTAAATTCATTGGGGCGTGAGGGGGAGAGGGGGGGGGGGGCGAATGGGTACCAAAAGACTATTCAAGCTGGTTATGAAAAAAAAGTAGTATCCAGAAGAAACAAGAGCTAATAAGTACGAAAACTTTCGCACAATCAACTAAAGAGCAGATTTTGTTGACAAGAATAAAATACAGACGAATGTAAAAGAAAATTGAGGGTCAGATATCTATCAGTTTATCTTTCGGGAAGGTAAAGGCACCAGAGAGGCCCTTACAACGTTGCACATGGTAATGACTTAACCAAACTCAATCACGTTTGTTGGATTTGACGTAAAAGCTTTCGCCATTGTGAAATGATGCAAGATATACTGGGAAAAATAGGTGTAAAATGCAGGGAAAGACGGGTAATATGTACAAGAACTAATAGAATAGAAGAAGAATGAAAGACCAAGAACAAAATGCTAGTAACGTAAGACAAGGATGCATCCTTTCGCACCTATTGTTCAATATGTAAAGGGAAAAAGCAATGACGGAAACAAAAGAAAGTTCCCAGAGTGGGATAACAACGACAAGACTCGTTAGTGACATTGCTGTCTTCAGTGAACGTGAAGCAGAATTGTAGGGCCTGTTGAATGGAAGGAGCTGTCTAACCTATATTACTAAACGAATAACCCAGTACAATTTGCAGGTTGCATATGTAATGACTTCCAGAGGCGTCAAAAGTTTGATTTTAAATATTTCATATAATTATCGACCGAATTTAAAAATGTAAACTGTTGTCATAACTTAATCGTTAAGAGACTTATGACAAGTATTACAGTTACACACTGTGTAGATATTTTAAGGCAGTGTAACTAACGCCGTGCAAATACCCAGACCATTTTCATCGAGCATTTGACAATGAGAATATCATTGTAACACAATTTCAAACCTTTTCTAAACTTTTTCTGTCTTACATGCTTATAGTCAAACTCTTAAAACATTAACTCATTTGTGAAGTAATCAGATGTTTGAAGCTGTTTGATAAATGGGGGTTCAACTTTTTAAAGAACCGGGGATTTGCTGGTGAGTACAGAGAATGAGAGTAAGCCGAAGAAACATAAAGGTAATGTGGAGTAGTAGGAAAGAGCTTAGTGGTAAACTTAATATCAGATATGATGACCACAAAGTAAATGAAGTGGAGGAATTCTGCTTCTTGGAAACAAAATTACACGTGACACGAAGCAAGGAGGACGTAAACTGCACACTAGCACAGGCAAAGTCGTGTAGTATCAATCACGGCTCTTAAATTGAGAAAGAAACTTCTGCGAATGTATTTTATGAGCAGGGCACTACATGGGTGTGAATTTCGAACAGTGGGATTATCGAGAAAGAGGAGTGTCCAAGCGTTTGAGATATGGTGCTATAAATGGACGTTGGAAATTAGGTTTGCCGATAACGTGCGGAATGAGGAGGTCCCCGCAGCAAAGGCGAAGAAACGAACATATGGACAACAATGATAGGAAGAGAGGATTGGATGACGGAACTTTTGTTAAGACGCCAGGGAATAAGTTTCACGGTACTAGATGGAGCTATAGAGGGTATAAACTGTAGATGAACACAGAGAATGGAAGACATTCAATAAATAATTGAGAACGTTTTATGTAAGTGCTACTGTGAAAGGAATTTTATGCAAGTGCTAATCTCATATGAAATAATCCGGGTCGCTTCAGACCAGTCAGAAGTTTTTTTTTAAAAAAAGAAAATTCATCTAGATACAATATTTCTTCGACCAATCTGGCCGTCATATTCAAGTGAGATCATTGACGTCTAAATCTCGCCTGAATTTACGAGTGGAGTGTGGGCTGTTGACAACTTCTGCAAACGGCCGCTCTTTTACTCTGTTATGTACACAGTTCAAATGGTTCAAATGGCTCTGAGTACTATGGGACTTAACTGCTGTGGTCATCAGTCCCCTAGAACTTAGAACTACTTAAACCTAACTAACCTAAGGACATCACACACATCCATGCCCGAGGCAGGATTCGAACCTGCGACCGTAGCAGTCACGCGGTTCCAGACTGTAGCGCCTAGAAACACACGGCCACTCCGACCGGCTATGTACACAGTAAATTTGCAAGTATTTTTATATTTCTATTGCGTGGTGTCCAATTTTAACAATCTATTTTGAAAAATCGTTAGCTCCTGATACCTTATTTTTCTTAATTCTTCGAATGGTTACACGTGTCATCTGACGTTACTTCCAGAATTTCCTTAGGAACTCTCTATGTATCTGATTTATTTCTTGTAATAAACAAAAAATTATCTACATTCAGCGATCAATCTGTCACTGATCTCATAAAGTAGAAAATGTGATGTCTGTTCGTTTTCTACCAACTATTAATGCATTTAATTCTATTACGAAATTCTCATTTATCCTCTCATACTCATTCTGAAACATTCACGAATACGTTGCTCGACTGAACCTTTTCAGTCATACCTTATTATCCTTTTCGGGGAGCTCCCGCCCTCTAGCTACGTTGTTTATCGATATCTCCCGTTGTTAACTCGGATATTTTTGTCGTTTATTAGTTTCCGTAAATCCTCTGGTGTCTTATAATGGGGATAATTTTCGCAAAGTCAACAGCAACTCTGTCTACAACATAGGTTTGCAATTTACCGTCATCCTTAAAGGATTTTGTAAGAAGCCTGTTCTAAAGAGATACACAATTGAATTTGATTTAACTAGAAAAAGCTTCTTCTCACAGCAGGTGGACCCTGCATGTACCCACCTGCTCCTCAACCTCATATTCGTTTCGCGTCAAAATATTGTAACTACCTTATGTACCTTCCGATGAAATTAAAGAGAGAAGACTGTGCTGTCTTATCAAAATATTTGTATGATGATAAACAATCGATAAGAAACGCCGAACTGAATTTCTGCTGAAGAATTATTAACTTGGCAGTTTGATGTGAGATGGATTCCTGGCGTCCAGGAGATAAACTGTTTTCTACGACATTCTTTGTGCATGTTGCCATGATTTTACATAATAGACTGTCCAGTCACAATAAGCCTGAATAACCATTTTTTGCCGGCCGGTGTGGCTGTGCGGTTCTAGGCGCTTCAGTCTGGAACCGCGTGAGCGCTACGGTCGCAGGTTCGAATCCTGCCTCGGGCATGGATGTGTGTGAAGTCCTTAGGTTAGTTAGGTTTAAGTAGTTCTAGGGGACTGATGACCACAGATGTTAAGTCCATAGTGTTCAGAGCCATTTGAACCATTTTTGAACCATCTTTTGCTCTGCGGACTGCTGCGGGACGCGCAGGTAGAGAGTTCGTGAGGTTCTGGTAGGTACCGAGAGGGGTGTGCAGCCACGGCGACTCAACTGCCATGGCCAATGTGCTAGGTTTGTTGGTTGAGGATCCATGGCGCGAACAGCCCGGTCGAAGTGGTCCCACAGAGTCTCGATTGGGTTCAAATCTGGGAAGTTTGTTAACCAGGGGAGTTCGGCAAACTCACCCAGGTGCCTTTCGAACCACGCACAAGTACTGCAAGCTGTGTGACACGTTGCACTGACCTGCTGGTAGATGTCATCGTGAGGAAGGGATAAAAACTGCTTGTAGGGATGGACTGATGCATACTTATGTTGATCCGTTATGCTTCCTAAATGACCAGGTCATCCATGGAACGCCAAAGAAACATTCCCCAGACCATAACGCTCTCTCCTCCGGCCTGGTACCTTCCAACGACTGCTGCAGAGTGTTTGCTTTTTAGACGTTTCACGCCATACACGCCAACGGCCTTCTTACCGATGGAGCATAATACGCTGTTCATCTGCACAGTATACTTTAACCACGGTTGCACGCGGTTAATTTACAAATTTAGCCGTTTCGGGAATGTTTCCATCCTTGGCCTGGAAGTCAATCACCATGCTCTTTCGGACGTCAAATAACTCGCTCCGTTTTCACATTATGACAACGACAGCACAATTATCCGCGTCTCCCCGACACGTTTGATATACTTTCCACTTGTAGTGCTTACACTCGCCGGCCGTTGTGGCCGAGCGGTTCTAGGCGCTTCAGTCTGGAACCGCGCGACCGCTACGGTCGCAGGTTAGGATCCTGCCTCGGGCATGGACATGTGTGATGTCCTTAGGTTATTTAGGTTTAAGTAGTTCTAAGTTCTAGGGGACTGATGACCTCAGATGTTAAGTCCTATAGTGCTCAGAGCCATTTGAACCTTTTTTGCTTACACTCGCAGTCTGTGAGTGGTCCTTTCACGCTGACGTCGAACACAGGCGGTGGTCTCATTACTGCGACTATTTCGTATATTGTGATTGTAACTCGGTGTGATACAAATACCTCACGTCGGAACTTGTTTTTTGCGGATTTTAAACGGGGGTGGAGACCATCAGTCTTCTGAACGGCTTTTCGCGATCCCTTACTAGTTCTTCTCCTATGCCAACTTCTTCGTCTACAGTAATAGATGTACCCACTATTCTAGCTTATTTTTGGATTTATTCGAAGCTCTTCTTCACCTACCGTATCTCGCCTCTTCTGCTCCCTCTACTAACATGAAACTTATTGCCTGAAATCTTAACACATGTCCTATAGTGCTGTCAATGTTCTCCACAGTTGCTCTCCCCGGAATTCTACCCAGAACCTCCTAATTTCATATCGTTACTCTGAATTTTCAGCATGCTTCTATAGCAACATATTTAAAACGCATCGATTCCAGGCTTCACGCCGTTCACGATTCACTTGCATACAATGTTGTAATAAATATGTACATTCTCAGAAATTACCCTTTAGAATAAAGTGGTACGACTGATGCTTGTAGACTTTTCTTAGCGAAGGGTGCTCTATTTGCTGTGTTAATAGCCTTCTTACGTCGACCTGGTTTCGTCCATCATGCGTTCAATTTGCTTCCAGGGAGGCACAATAGCTGATACGTAATTCCCAATTCGTGCTGCTCCCCATTACTTTCAACGTTCTTTCGTTCCACGTCAGTACATATTCTACCCTCATTAGGCCGTTCATTCCACTCAACAGGTCATGTAATTCTTGCTCATTTTCTGTGGGAGTAGGAATAATATCAGCTCCTGCACCTTTATTTTAATTCCGTCATTGTTTCTCGCATCCACTGGTTGAACAGGCGGTGCAACGCTGCATCCCTGTCTTCCATCCTTTCTTACCTGAACAATTTATCTCTTGCGCTTTCATTCTTACGGTCCTCTCTTGTTCTTACACTTATTCTAGAGGAGACCGGGCACGTTTACGTAGAGCATTTTTCTCGTCAAACATTCTTGCTAGAGCGCTACAGACAGTGGAAGCTTAATACTGAGGACTCTCGCAAACTTCACGGCATAAGCTGAGGTAACGTCTTAGCGAGAGGAACCTATTTGAGTTTCTGTGTAAAGTAGGCATGTAGGTAAATTTTGTCTCTCAAATGCTACTAGGGAGCTACCTTTTGGAATTGAGAACAGCTAAATGTATGTTCGCTTACAGCAGAGTATTATAGTTGTATAATTTGAAAACCTGAAAGTTACTACTGCAGTTTCGAAACCAATTTAAAAATGACGAGGGGTCATATTTACGTAGTTCTTTTGGGGAACGTATACGCAGTATTTTGTATTGCCATCCGAACTGAAATCCCAGTCAAGGAAACTTGAAGCTAACAGCAGCTAGAAATGCAATCTAAAAAAAAAATGAAGACACAGGAGAACAGAAGGAAGAAATCGCTAGAAAAAGCTATTTGAATGTAATGAATCTCAGCAGGAACAATTAAATCTATGAGGGCTCCGACTGATAATGGCAAGAAATTGCGAAAACAAAAACATGGGAAAATGTGGATAGGTCTGTTTCCGATGCCATCGTTAGTGTTCTGCCCAAATGCAGGTTTCCACAGGGCAACTCTCCATGCTCTCCAGCCTTCTGCAAGACTCTTTAGATCCACGTAATTTCCGTTTCCTTTTATGTCGTCTGTCATCTAGTATCTCCTCTCACAAACTAGTCCTTCCTAAGCATCTGTTAACAGCATACTCGTCTCAAAGAATCATCCAGTTCATAATTACTCTTATAACTTGCAGCAGTCTGATGAAGAGTCTGAGAACTGCCCCACTTAAAACTACAGAATCAATCAAAAAGCAATTGAGAGTGGTTCCAGCGCCTCAGATATAACACGTGAGCTCATGAAGATTGTGCCACAGGAAACTCACTGTTTTTATGTGCTTAAATGACAACTCGGACAATGATGATGAATAGGCCTTTAACATGGAATCCTCTATGAAGGCCGGAAGTTCGGCAAAAATTTGTTTATTGTCAGTAAAATTTTTCTATCTTACAGTGTCAGTTGGTGTAAGGAAATTTGTAATTATTTTCACTGTCAATAAAACAGATTTTGAAATTTTTAATAGTATGTTGTGTTTACTAGTTATCGTGTTCTGTGATATGTGTAAACGTGCCCCATACGTACTCCTTACCGGAGGCACGTTTGCGCACTCGACTTGAGGCTACACGATAGATCCAATAAAAAAAAGAAATTAAAAAGCTAAAGAATAAAATTGGCGTAAATGCGCCCTGGTCTCCCCTATGCTACACATCTTACGCGTTAGATTACGACATTAAACATATTTAATAAATATGCGACATATTGACGTCAGAGATTTAGGCTTTCAGTCATATTATTAAAGCAAATATAGTAATTTAAGCGAATCTAGATCAATTAGTGACTTGTTTGTTCTTGTGTTCATTACACTGGTTCAGTGGGAAATAAACTTTCTAATGTGGACGTACGCCGTGATAGTGTAGTGTTTTGTGATATCGTCACGTTACTGATGCTACAGTTTTTTTGGCGTGTACTTCTAATCACACTTGAACGGTATTGTAAAGATTGCAGGTAAGCCAGATTTTATCGGTATTGAAATCTAGTGACGTTCGGTGCACTGTGATGACTAGCTTCCATTGTCTCTTCAAAACAGGCAGATAAACTGGTAGGTCAGGTGGTGTGATTTGTGAAACTTTTGATGTGCTGAGGAGAAACAAGTATAGTCAAGCGAAAAGTTGTTGGTAAGTGAGTAGGCTGGTGATGGAGGACGTACCGCTTCTGAGACTTACCCGTGTTACAGCTTCCTGTTGTCAGGTTATGCAGTCGGGGTATTCACAACACTACCATGTTTCTACGAATGTGGCATTGTTTTCTTAACCAATATAAAAGTGTCTCAAGTATTTCTTGTACAATGATCGATGAATGCAAAAAGAGAGGCATAAGAGAGATTGAAATTTAGACATTACTAGACTAAAGAAACTAGTTGTAAATTAAAACAAAAAAAACTGTGGATGTTCTAGAGTATTAATTTATTTCGTTGACCCTTAACGGGTTCTGCTATATGTCGGTACTGTAGAACTTTCACAGTTTAGTGCTTTTCATTTGTAATTTTGGAGTTTTTCCACCAAGAAGCGGCGGAAGAATAAGTTAGCATGACTAAAAATAAATTTCTATGAGATGGATATTGCCTGCCACTCTGTCGTTTAATCTATTTTGCTGGGAAAACTGAAGCAGAAAGACTTGAAATACCACATAATTCCAGTCATGCAGCATTACTCAATAAGAGGAATAAACATTTGACAGACGTAATCATGTTGCTTCATTTTAAACAGAGGAGAGAACGTCATAACGGTTTCCCAACTGCATGGAAAATAATAATTGCGCCAAAGCTTTTTCATTGTATTGAAAAGAACTGAAGAGAGTAAGTACAAAAAAACCAGATGTGTACCGAACTAGAGAAATTTAGGTACACTGGCATGACTTTAGTGTCTTATAATAATCAAAATCTTTGTATAAAGCATCCTCCCTTGACATGTGTTTGATTTAAATGACTTACTTGGTTTTATAGGAGGCAAAGTGACAATATTCTTTTCCTAGTTAGTCCAAATTTATTTAGACCAGCGGGAAAATACTCGTATCTGAGCGCAAGAAAGGCTAGTATGCTCCTGATGTCTAAAAATTTTCCCAATAAATTTGGTATGCGAACATATTCACAAAGCAATTTACGCCTCACTCCCACAAGCTTCCTTAACAGTAGCACAAATACGTATGCTATTCCATCGCTGTAGGTAACTCATACCTATTTATTCCCACTTGCCATTTCTCACTCCCTCATTCAGCCCAGCTAATTGTCATTACGTGTTTGTCTCTATAACTGTCACAGTCCCCTGTCTCACACCTACAAGTCACCTTTGTTCTGACCAGTTTCTACTGACTTCTCTCACAGTCCCTTATCTCACGAGTTACTATTATCTCCTCTCACAGTTATTGACAGCAGAAGGGGCAGAGTGGCTACGAGAGCTCTTTTGGTATAGAACTGATGTGCTAATTAATGAAATTGATCAATTAAACCGCTCCTTTTTCTCCCCATCCCCTTAACCTATTGTTCTGCTAAGGGTTTTCATGTAGCCGCATCCCTCCTCCCCCCAGTGGCGCTTTAACCTATTGTTTTGGTAAGTGGTCTCCCCCCCACACCTTCCCCTCTGCCAGCCTACTGTTCTGGTCTCCCCTTCCCCTCTGTGATAAGGGACACTTGTTCAGTTCTGAGCTGCTTGTCCCCTCCTGGGTAACCCCCATCCCTCCTGTCCCCCATTCCTCCCTCCCCTCCTGCCCCCACTAGTGAACTGGCAGGAAAAAGGCTGGAGTGAAAGATACTGTAGTTTCTGTGTGATATGTATTCGACTGACCAGATGGTGTTGGACATAGTGGAGATTAGCAAGTCTGTTATCTGTAAGCTTACAGCTAAGGACTATGTCCATAGCCTCCTACACAAGGTCTGGAAGGAGGTGGTTGTGGATGAGCGTTGGGGGAATACTTTCCAGCAAATAATAGTGATGTAGCATGATGCACTGAGGATGCATTTCATAACTTACAGAGACTATTGCCTGTGCTCGCCCTCTTCATGTTTCTTGAAACTGTCACTCAATCCACAGTGCAGGAGACAACTTCGTCCTACTCTACTATCCAAAACTGAATGGACCAGAGGTGCTCACCTTGGTGTATAGGGCTTCATTGAGGCCGCTTCCTACAGACACTGCCAGAAGAATTGCCCCTATCATTCTACGTATGTATGGCTGCTGAGAAACTTTTACACAGATATGTGGTAAGAGGGGACAGGACAGCTAACTGACACTGAAGAGCAGCAAGAGTAGCCAATATACAAATGAAATAACTTCTGGGGAAGTTGTACACACATACATACATGATAAGAAGGAACATGATAGCAAACTATCCTTGAAATGTAGGAAAGAGTAGCGTCCCACAAATCTACGAATGAAATAGCTGATCAGGAACATTTGCACGGATATATGGTAAGAAGTGAAAGGATAGAAAACTATCACTGGAGTGTAGGAAGAGTTGCCTCCTACCGATCTGCTACTTTATACCTGCTGAGGAATTTGTACACAGATAAATAGTAAGAAGAGACAGGACCCATACTTTCTCTGAAATGTAGGATGGCCAACGTATGCTGCCACAAATAAAGGAAAATGCTTCACTGGTCTAGTTACACATCGAAATTGTGGAAGAAACGCCACCTGTAAACAAGGTTCATTCTGCAGACACACACTGCGCATTGAGAAAAATCATTGTAATGACACAATTACCGTAAAAATGGACCACAAAAGATCTGAATAGGACAGAGTGACGGCAACTGCGTCTGTGTTCACCCGGATGTGCAGATACACACTAATCACCTTAGATCAAGTCTTACCTCCCCTCCGACCTCCCTCCTCCTTCTCCTCCCATAAGTAGGCATACCGGTTTTTCAGGCCTGTTCTATCTTGTCGCTGATTGTACACAAAGAGCTCCATCGACTGTAGGTGCTCTAGTTTGGTCGGTGTTATGTTGACAATGATAAAGGGCAGAAATCAAACTTATGTCTAGGAAATGCTGACCCCTGCAACAGAAGAGAAATACAGTGGGACCTTGATAATCTGGTAGGTTCAGGGATCTGTAAATCCTGGATTATGAAATTTGTCGGATTATTACAGCTATGTTTAAAAACCTGGCTTAAATAAAGGTGTAAGTAAAACATGTAGTTCTCATGTGCACAAATAAGTATTTGTGATTTATAAAGGAGATTACAATATCAAAAATTAAACATCTACATCTACATTTATACTCCGCAAGGCACCCAACGGTGTGTGGTGGAGGGCACTTTACGTGCCACTATCATTACCTCCCTTTCCTGTTCCAGTTGCGTATGGTTCGCGGGAAGAACGACTGTCTGAAAGCCTCCGTGCGCGGTCTAATCTCTTTAATTTTACATTCGTGATCTCCTCGGGAGGTATAAGTAGGGGGAAGCAATATATTCGATATCTCATCCAGAAACGCACCCACTCGAAACCTGGCGAGCAAGCTACACCACGATGCAGAGCGCCTCTCTTGCAGATTCTGCCACTTGAGTTTGTTAAACATATCCGTAACGCTATCACGATTACCAAATAACCCTGTGACGAAACGCGCCGCTCTTCTTTGGATCTTCTCTATCTCCTCCGTCAACCCGATCTGGTACGGATCCCACACTGATGAGCAATACTCAAGTATAGGTCGAAAGAGTGTTTTGTAAGCCACCTCCTTTGTTGATGGACTACATTTTCTAAGGACTCTCCCAATGAATCTTAACCTGGTACCCGCCTTACCAACAATTAATTTTACATGATCATTCCACTTCAAATCGTTCCGCACGCATACTCCCAGATATTTTACAGAAGTAACTGCTACCAGAGTTTGTTCCGCTATCATATAATCATACAATAAAGGATCCTTCTTTCTATGTATTCGCAATACATTACATTTGTCTATGTTAAGGGTCAGTTGCCACTTCCTGCACCAAGTGCCTATCCGCTGCAGATCTTCCTGCATTTCGCTACAATTTTCTAATGCTGCAACTTGTCTGTATAATACACCATCATCCGCGAAAAGCCGCATGGAACTTCCGACACTATCTACTAGGTCATTTATATATATTGTGAAAAGCAGTGGTCCCATAACACTCCCCTGTGGCACGCCAGAGGTTACTTTAACGTCTGTAGACGTCTCTCCATTGATAACAACATGCTGTGTTCTATTTGCTAAAAACTCTTCGATCCAGCCACACAGCTGGTCTGATATTCCGTAGGCTCTTACTTTGTTTATCAGGCGACAGTGCGGAACTGTATCGAACGCCTTCCGGGAGTCAAGAAAAATAGCATCTACCTGGGAGCCTGTATCTAATATTTTCTGGGTCTCATGAACAAATAAAGCGAGTTGGGTCTCACACGATCGCTGTTTCCGGAATCCATGTTGATTCCTACATAGTAGATTCTGCGTTTCCAAAAACGACATGATACTCGAGCAAAAAACATGTTCTAAAATTCTACAACAGATCGACGTCAGAGATATAGGTCTATAGTTTTGCGCATCTGCTCGACGACCCTTCTTGAAGACTGGGACTACCTGTGCTCTTTTCCAATCATTTGGAACCTTCCGTTCCTCTAGAGACTTGCGGTACACGGCTGTTAGAAGGGGGGCAAGTTCTTTCGCGTACTCTGTGTAGAATCGAATTGGTATCCCGTCAGGTCCAGTGGACTTTCCTCTGTTGAGTGATTCCAGTTGCTTTTCTATTCCTTGGACACTTATTTCGATGTCAGCCATTTTTTCGTTGGTGCGAGGATTTAGAGAAGGAACTGCAGTGCGGTCTTCCTCTGTGAAACAGCTTTGGAAAAAGGTGTTTAGTATTTCAGCTTTACGCGTGTCATCCTCTGTTTCAATGCCTTTATCATCCCGGAGTGTCTGGATATGCTGTTTCGAGCCACTTACTGATTTAACGTAAGATCAGAACTTCCTAGGATTTTCTGTCAAGTCGGTACATAGAATTTTACTTTCGAATTCACTGAACGCTTCACGCATAGCCCTCCTTACGCTAACTTTGACATCGTTTAGCTTCTGTTTGTCTGAGAGGTTTTGGCTGCGTTTAAACTTGGAATGAAGCTCTCTTTGCTTTCGCAGTAGTTTCCTAACTTTGTTGTTGTACCACGGTGGGTTTTTCCCGTACCTCACAGTTTTACTCGGCACATACCTGTCTAAAACGCATTTTACGATTGCCTTGAACTTTTTACACAAACACTCAACATTGTAAGTGTCGGAACAGAAATTTTCGTTTTGATCTGTTAGGTAGTCTGAAATCTGCCTTCTATTACTCTTGCTAAACAGATAAACCTTCCTCCCTTTTTTTTATATTCCTATTAACTTCCATATTCAGGGATGCTGCAACGGCCTTATGATCACTGATTCCCTGTTCTGAACACACAGAGTCGAAAAGTTTGGGTCTGTTTGTTATCAGTAGGTCCAAGATGTTATCTCCACGAGTCGGTTCTCTGTTTAATTGCTCGAGGTAGTTTTCGGATAGTGCACTCAGTATAATGTCACTCGATGCTCTGTCCCTAGCACCCGTCCTAAACATCTGAGTGTCCCAGTTTATATCTGGTAAATTGAAATCTCCACCTAAGACTATAACATGCTGAGAAAATTTATGTGAAATGCATTCCAAATTTTCTCTCAGTTGTTCTGCTACTAATGCTGCTGAGTCGGGAGGTCGGTAAAAGGAGCCAATTATTAACCTAGCTCGGTTGTTGAGTGTAACCTCCACCCACAATAATTCACGGGAACTATCCACTTCTACTTCACTACAGGATAAACTACTACTAACAGCGACGAACAGTCCACCACCGGTTGCATGCAATCTATCCTTTCTAAACACCGTCTGTACCTTTGTAAAAATTTCGGCAGAATTTATCTCTGGCTTCAGCCAGCTTTCTGTACCTATAACGATTTCAGCTTCGGTGCTTTCTATCAGCGCTTGAAGTTCCGGTACTTTACCAACGCAGCTTTGACAGTTTACAATTACAATACCGATTGCTGCTTGGTCCCCGCATGTCCTGACTTTGCCCCGCACCCGTTGAGGCTGTTGCCCTTTCTGTACTTGCCCAAGGCCATCTAACCTAGAAAACCGCCCAGCCCACGCCACACAACCCCTGCTACCCGTGTAGCCGCTTGTTGCGTGTAGTGGACTCCTGACCTATCCAGCGGAACCCGAAACCCCACCACCCTATGGCGCAAGTCGAGGAATCTGCAGCCCACATGGTCGCAGAACCGTCTCAGCCTCTGATTCAGACCTTTCACTCGACTCTGTACCAAAGGTCCGCAGTCAGTCCTGTCGACGATGCTGCAGATGGTGAGCTCTGCTTTCATCCCGCTAGCGAGACTGGCAGTCTTTACCAAATCAGATAGCCGCCGGAAGCCAGAGAGGATTTACTCCGATCCATAGCGACACACATCATTGGTGCCGACATGAGCGACCACCTGTAGATGGGTGCACCCTGTACCCTTCACGGCATCCGGAAGGACCCTTTCCACATCTGGAATGACTCCCCCCGGTATGCACACGGAGTGCACATTGGTTTTCTTCCCCTCTCTTGCTGCCATATCCCTAATGGGCCCCATTACGCGCCTGACGTTGGAGCTCCCAACTACCAGTAAGCCCACCCTCTGCGACCGCCCGGATCTTGCAGACTGAGGGGCAATCTCTGGAACAGGACAAGCAGCCATGTCAGGCCGAAGATCAGTATCAGCCTGAGACAGAGCCTGAAACCGGTTCGTCAGACAAACTGGAGAGGCCTTCCGTTCTGCCCTCCGGAATGTCTTTCGCCCCCTGCCACACCTTGAGACGACCTCCCACTCTACCACAGGTGAGGGATCAGCCTCAATGCGGGCAGTATCCCGGGCAACCACAGTCTTAGTCCGATCGGGGGATGCTTGGGACGAGCTGGCCGTCCCCGACAAACCCTCATCCAGACCCCCACAGTGATGCCCATTGGCAACAGCCTCAAGCTGTGTGACCGAAGCCAACACTGCCTGAAGCTGGGAGCGAAGGGATGCCAACTCAGCCTGCATCCGAACACAGCAGTTGCAGTCCCTATCCATGCTAAAAACTGTTGTGCAAAGAACGTCTGAACTAATCTGCAGAGAGCGCAAACAAATCGACACAAAATTTAAACAGTTATTAAAATACAAGATTGCTTAGTAAATGCAGTAATGCTGCTACTTGCGCACTGCTGACACACTGCTCGGTGGCGGAAGGAGACTACGCGATTTTACACTATTCAGGTACTAAAACGCGATGATACAACTATCAAATACTATAATACGCCCGAAATTTATGAATTAAACAATGCAAGTACCAAAACCACGCAAAGAAATTAAGAATTGAACTATGTAACAAATGAGTGAGCTAGGAGTATACGACTTGCTGCTGCAGCTGCTTATCCAACTGCGGCAGGGAGCACACTGACTGTGACCAACCGACACTGGCCGTTCAAAACAAAAACAGAAGACAAACGACTAAGCGAATTTACACTATTCAGGTACTAAAACGCGATGCTACAACTCTCAAATACTATAATACGCCCGAAATTTATGAATTAAACAATGCAAGTACCAAAAACACGCAAAGAAATTAAGAATTAAACTATGTAACAAATGAGTGAGCTAGGAGTATATGACTTGCTGCTGCAGCTGCTTATCCAACGGCGGCAGGGAGCACACTGGCCCTGACCAACCGACATTGGCCGTTCAAAACAAAAACAGAAGACAAACGACTACTCGAATTTACCCTATTCA
Source organism: Schistocerca cancellata (assembly GCF_023864275.1). Classification (NCBI taxonomy): domain Eukaryota; kingdom Metazoa; phylum Arthropoda; class Insecta; order Orthoptera; family Acrididae; genus Schistocerca; species Schistocerca cancellata. The sequence continues at coordinate 426,914,015 of NC_064633.1, forward strand.
GGTACTAAAACGCGATGCTACAACTCTCAAATACTATAATACGCCAGAAATTTATGAATTAAACAATGCAAGTACCAAAAACACGCAAAGAAATTAAGACTTAAACTATGTAACAAATGAGTGAGCTAGGAGTATACGACTTGCTGCTGCAGCTGCTTATCCAACGGCAGCAGGGAGCACACTGACTGTGACCATCCGACACTGGCCGTTCAAAACAAAAACAGAAGACAAACGACTACTCGAATTTACACTATTCAGGTATGTGTTACTTGTCTGTAAAATAAATACTGAACTGTTTTATTAAATCAATTTAAGGCTCAACTATTGAGAAAAGTTCAATATACACAAGTAATTTTTGTGCCACAATTATGAAGCAGTATAAACATCACGGATTGGAAAAGGAAAATAACAGGCAAATTAATACTAATAATTAGCAAAAATTTTGCGCAGTTTAATCTGAATCACTGCCTTTAAGAACAGCACAGATGTCTGACATTGTCGAGGTTGTGAAATGTGTCGGACTGGTATCTGTCACCGATGGTTTAGCTGAAAATTTGTTCTGAGCAGGCCGGCCGTAGTGGCCGAGCGGTTCTAGGCGCTTCAGTCTGTAACTGCGCGACCTCTACGGTCGCAGGTTCGAATCCTGCCTCGGGCATGTATGTGTGTGATGTCCTTAAGTTAGTTAGGTTTAAATAGTTCTAAGTTCTAGGGGACAGATGACCTCAGATGTTAAGTCCCATAGTGCTCAGAACCATTGTTCTGAGCGCTCCGCAGTATTGAATTTCTTGGATTGAGCTGTTTGTGACAAAAATTATTTTCGGTGATGCCCAGATGAGTAACTACAGAAGCGGTGCATTGTTGGGTACTTTCAGCGAATTTCACAAATATGTTTAAGGCTTCTGAGGCTTCAGCCCAGTTCCTGGGTTCTGTGGGTTAAAAAACTTTGTAATATTATATCGTGAGTAGCTTTTCTTCGATAGCTAAATGTCTTTCAAATTCTATTCATTCAGCTTCTTCTCCTGCTTAAAACGCACTCAATTCATTCAGTGATTGTAGATTTTAGCATACAGACAATTTCAGAGTGATCACATGCTGATTCATCATATACAACACTTTCCATATCAGCTTGTTCCCCCATTTATACCATAGCTATCTCTTTTCCTAACAATGAAACTGGCTAAGCTTTGCCTGAATATAAGTGGTCAGTGGGGCTGAAAATCGTTGCACGAGGCGCCACACCAGACGGTTGCGATGCTTCTCGAAGGCTTCTGACAGTACCATCAAGCGCAACGACATAAAAATACGGGAAAATTTCTGAGGCTTGCTGCACTATCGGATCTGCCGGATTATCGAGTGTCGGATTATCGCGGTCTTACTCTACTTGAATATTCGTCACGGAACGGCCAAAAGCGTCGGTCACAGTGACAGACGGCCGTTGAGGCCGTTGCGGGCGGTCGCTGTTCAATACGCTAGCGCCGATCACGCTGCAGCTGTCGTTGCTTCCAGCAGCAAGACGTCTCCCGTAGTCCGAGCACTCAAAATTAGTGTCTGTGGAAGTAAAAATTGTCGTGACTACGGTTATTACAGACATTTGAGATGCATAAGTATCAATAGAGAACAACGGCTTTCGGGCTACCTGCGCACATGTCAGAGAAAAAAATCACATTTTTACACCCGATAGCAAGCTACAATTAGTATCCATCCAGCCCTCCTCGTCATTTTGTTACATCCGACTGAGTAAAGCTACAAACTCGGTCTACAATACTGCTGTCGATTACGGATGAACTGGAGAGCTCGGAGCTCTATAACAATTATTAGTCTCGTACTTTTCCTCAGTTTTACGTATTTTCCAGCAATTTTCCAATTCTATAAGGTTTTTCCGAAATTTCAACGCATTTTACAAAATTACTCTAGTTCGAACCCACTGCTATCGACGACATGTCACCCAACAAAATGCAGCATGCTTCTCAATTTCTGTGTCATCGCTAAATCACCCCATCCATTAATTTTCGAGTGCTATATACACTGTGTCATCAAAAGTATCGAGACACCTGGCTGAAAATTACTTACAAGTTTGTGGCGCACTCCATCGATAAAGCTACAATTCAGCATGGTGTTGGCCCACCCTTAGTCTTGATGAAAGCTTCCACTCTCGCAGGCATACGTTCAATCAGGTGCTGGAAGGTTTCTTGGGGAATGGCAGCCCATCCTTCACGGAATGCTGCAATGAGGAGACGTATCGATGTCGGTCGGTGAAGCCTGGCACGAAATCGGCGTTCCAAAACATCCCAAAAGTGTTCGATAGGATTCAGGCCAGGACTCTGGGCAGGCCAGTCCATTACAGGGATGTTATTGTCGTGTAACCACTTCACCACAGGCCGTGCTTTATGAACAGGCACTCGATCGTGTTGAAAATTGCAACCACCATCCCCGAATTGCTCTTCAACAGTCGGAAGCAAGATGGTCCTTAAAACATCAATGTAGGCGTGTGCTGTGATAGAGCCACGCACAACAACAAGGGGTGCAAGCCCCTCCATGAAAAATACGACCACACCATAACACCACCGCCTCCGCACTACACGCGCTGGCAGATGACGTTCACCGGGAATTCGCCATATCCATACCGTACCATCGGATCGCCACAATGTGTACAGTGATTCGTCACAACACACAACGTTTATCCACTGTTCAATGTTTACGCTCCTTACCAAGCGAGGCGTCATTCGTCATTTACAGGCGTGACATGTGGCTTATGAGCAGTCGCTCGTCCATGAAATCCAAGTTTTCTTACCTCCCGCCTAACTGTAATAGTACTAGCAGTGGATCCTTATGCAGTCTGGAATTCCTGTGTGATGGTCTGGATAGATGTCTGCCTACTACACATTACGACACTCTTCAACCATCGGCGGTCTCTGCCAACAGACGAGGTCGGCCTGTACGCTTTTGTTTCCACTTCACTATCACATCGGAAACAGTGGAACTAGGGATTGTGTCGAAATCTCGATTACAGACGTATGACATCCAATCACCTGACCACATTTGAAGTCTGTGAATTCCGCGGAGCGCCCCATTCTGCTCTCTCACGATGTCTAATGACTACTGAGGTCACTGATATGGACTACCTGGCAGTAGGTGTCAGCACAATGCACCTAATATGAAAAACTTATGTTTTTGGGGGTGTCCGGATGTGGAGATATCTGTTATATTGTTAACATTTTAGGACAAACAACTGTTTTGTTGTGTGGAAAATAGCCAGCAGCTGAGATGAGGTGCAAAAATTACCTTCAGTAGCCAAAACATTTCATCAATTCGCTAAAGTTTTATTACGATTGACCACCTCTCCTTATGCGGATGGGAGTCACAATCGTAGGATAAAGTCGTAGATTGAAAGGGCTCACCAACACCTTTGATAATTACCACCACAACAAACGAATCACATCCACACTACTATTCTGTCCACTATTTCGAATCGAGCAGCCCTTTCTTTGAACCTATCGGCTAAGGATCCTGAGCAAAAGACTACATGGTCTCCCTTTACGCATCTCGAAACTCTTACTCTGTCTTTAACCAAATATACCAGCCCATGCCTACCTTTTATTTGATTTCGTGTGCTTGTAGCGCATTAGCAGAACTGAAATTCGCGCTCGCTTCAAATTATGGCGATCGCGATAGAAATTGTTATTGCTGCGTTTGCGATTAGGCAATAATCGACCATGAGCGCGAACTGGCTTCTTACGAAGCGAAAAGACAAATTGTGTGGCTGTGGTTGCATTTTAATTAACCTTTCCCAAATCACAAATAAGCACACGTGGCTCAAATGGCTCTGAGCACTAAGGGACTTAACATCTATGGACATCAGTCCCCTACATCTTAGAACTACTTAAACCTAACTAACCTAAGGACATCACACACATCCATGCCCGAGGCAGGATTGGAACCTGCGACCGTAGCGGTCACGCGGTTCTAGACTGAAGCGCCCAGAACCGCACGGCCACACCGGCCGGCTAAGCACACGTGCATATGATATTAATTTTTGTGTCGCAAGTATTTTGAATATGTCTTTGGCAGTGGCTAGTATAAAAATTCACGCTGACTTATCTGCATTCGATATTAATAACTTCTACGTAATGAATGGAAATGCGATCGTAGGCCGCCAAATAAATATAAATAATATTTATATTCAGCTCTCAAGGTAATTACGGTCGCGTAATATGAATTCATATTTACTGTCAGTTCAAAGGCGTCTAACCGCCATTGGCTAAGCAATACTGCAAGCAAACGGCCAATCTGATAATCAATTGATATGACGGGATGGGGAAGCGGAAAATGACTTTTTGGGTAAAAGAAAGGTAACACATAAATCTTAGAATCTATATTCCGCAGAATTACACTTACATTCTTAGACGAGAGCAGACAGGTAGCCTTTTTACAGATTTCGTCACCAATGGCGGCGATTGAAGCCTACTTCCATGAAACGAGACAAACGAAAGTGTCCTTCTTCATCAAAACCCGTAAGAACAATGATAATAACTATTTAACACTGCCAATGATTTTATTACAATTACATATAAACACGTTGGTTCTTTTAATTACGTAATGGTTTCACCACACTTATATTTCAATGTTTGTTTGTCATTACTGTCTTTGACAGTCTCTTTAACTTATTTTCAGTCTTTATTCTGTCACTTATGAAAAAAGCTTGTGGCAGGGATGGCACACAACCCTGACTGTAGACGGGAACCTGATACACAAGAGTTTCGTTGTGATATGACAGACGGTCAAGAAGAAGAAACATATGATTTATTCATAATGGGGCTGCAGTCGGAAGGATTTTGAAACATTTTATATAAATCGTTGTGCTATCAATTCTGGAGTATTGTTCTAGTATTTGGAATCCATACAAAGAACGCATTTGCATGAGAGATATGATCGCAGAACACAAACACACACTTCTAAGGCCATACGGTTCTTCTCTTAAAGATGATATAATGTTAACGCTGTTGAATGCAATACTGTTAATACTGCAAAGAAGGAAATGTATTTCCAAAACCTCACATGCATTCAGTGCGCACATTTTTTATCCCACTCATTAAGGCGACAAACTTTAATATTGTAAAACTACTACTTTCTATAACAAAGAAAAACCAATAGATTCTCGTGTAGCCGGGACGGTGTACCTTATGTACATCCTTGTTCATCTGAAGGATTGTTCCGAAATAGGTTTCCAATTGGTTTGGTGGAAATGAATCATCGCACTTACGTTGGAAGTCCTCTGACGGCTGAGGACGAGGGAGTTTTGATGTTAACGATTCCAAGGAGGTAGCGCTCTAAGTCACACACTGAACAAACTAACTGTAGGCGAGTTGTGCACAGGTTGTACAACACAACGGATACAGCCCGTAATAAAACGGTTAAATGAGCGATAAATGACCTGCCACAACACCTCCCTCTCTCCAGAACGCTCGTTATAAAATCCCCTAAACCGATTTCTCCATCTACTTTCTGTCATTCTTTAATGCAGATCCGTGTCAATTTAGAGGCAGATGGTTCTCTTTTCTAGGAAAGCATCCTAAACTACAGTCAGCTTGCATGTATTGCTATTACCTCAGCAGACATACTGCAGAATGTTGTTAAAACAGTGCAGCAACAGTTCTGTAAGGTATTTGTTCGCTGACCCCACGTGGTTGTGATTGGTAGAGAGTACAGAGAAGTATGTTGTAAACAATCAAACAGTCCTTCACGGGATCAAAGGCGCGATCTATTTTGTAGTTGTCTATTGCACTCACAAAGCTGGAAAAATGATAATCTTTAGCTAAGGATGATGTGAAGTTTATCGCAGTCACATATCCGGAGACATTACAAAAATCAATGAGATTGTTACCGACAACATTGCGGTCACACCTGGGCTTGTGATACGACATATATCAGTTTAATTCTCTATATTTGGTGAGAAGCCACATTGAACAGTGTAATGTAGCAGTATTGTTGCTGTCCACGCTCAGTTAGCGTTTCCCTGGTTCCTAGTGCTTCCATGTCGACTTTTCCTTGTTTTCCTGTTACTGTCACACACTCATTCCCCTGTACAAGACTTTCCCAGCACTAAATAGACATATCTCTCTCGTTTGCCGTTACATGCTGTAACGGCCACACGAATCCATGTAGGCTAACTGTCGCAAACGCCATCTCGACCAACATTACCTCTTTCTATGTGGCTGCTTAACGTCGCTTAGCCGGCCGCGGTGGTCTCGCGGTTCTAGGCGCGCAGTCCGGAACCGCGCGACTGCTACGGTCGCAGGTTCGAATCCTGCCTCGGGCATGGATGTGTGTGATGTGCTTAGGTTAGTTAGGTTTAAGTAGTTCTAAGTTCTAGCGGACTGATGACCACAGCTGTTAAGTCCCATAGTGCTCAGAGCCATTTTAACGTCGCTTAGCGTCAACAATTCGACGAACGGCGGGATGCAGCAGTTCCAACGGGCCCGTTCATGCGCACTATATCCGGCGACAGCTTGGAACCTCCAGTTGACCGACCTTATGTCCCGACAAGTCCAGCGGATCACCAGGGCAAAGACTGCAGCCACTCTTCATCAGGCGTCTCTGTCGCAGAGAGACGTTTCCATCGTCCCCCCTCGGGAAGGACCTGCCCGCACGCTACCAGCAGCGACGAAGATACGTCTATATAACCTGGATGCAGAAGTCTGGTCTCTGAGTACTGAACTCCAGCGTGTCTACAGATTCATATGCTCTGCATCGTCCGGCCTGTTGTAGTTTGGAAAACTAATTTCCATCGCTCTGTACGTGGCAAAGAAGTGCAGACAGATTTCTTGCTTTGAACTTTAAATATGTGATGTAATAGGCCGATGTGGGAGAGAAATTTAACCCCCCCCCCTCATGAACCATGGACCTTGCCGTTGGTGGGGAGGCTTGCGTGCCTCAACGATACAGATAGCCGTACCGTAGGTGCAACCACAACGGAGGGGTCTGTTGAGAGGCCAGACAAACGTGTGGTTCCTGAAGAGGGGTAGCAGCCTTTTCAGTAGTTGCAGGGGCAACAGTCTGGATGATTGACTGATCTTGCCTTGTAACACTAACAAAAACGGCCTTGCTGTGCTGGTACTGCGAACGGTTGAAAGCAAGGGGAAACTGCGGCCGCAATTTTTCCCGAGGCTATGCAGCTTTACTGTATGGTTAAATGATGATGGCGTCTTCTAGGGTAAAATATTCCGGGGGGTAAAATAGTCCCCCATTCGGATCTCCGGGCGGGGACTACTCAGGAGGACGTTGTTATCAGGAGAAAGAAAACTGGCGTTCTACGGATCGGAGCGTGGAATGTCAGATCCCTTAATCGGGCAGGTAGGTTAGAAAATTTAAAAAGGGAAATGGATAGGTTAAAGTTGGATATAGTGGGAATTAGTGAAGTTCGGTGGCAAGAAGAACAAGACTTCGGTCAGGTGAGTACGGGGTTATAAATATAAAATCAAATAGGGGTAATGCAGGAGTAGGTTTAATAATGAATACGAAAATAGGAATGCGGGTAAGATACTACAAACAGCATTGTGAACTGATTATTGTGGCCAAGATAGATACGAAGCCCACGCCTACCACAGTAGCACAAGTCTATATGCCAACTACCAACTCAGACGACGAAGAGATTAATGAAATGTATGATGAGATAAAAGAAATTATTCAGATAGTGAAGGGAGACGAAAATTTAGTACTCATGGGTGACTGGAAATCGATAGTAGGAAAAGGAAGAGAAGGACACGTAGTAGGTGAAAATGGAATGGGACTAAGGAATGAAAGAGGAAGCCGCCTGGTAGAATTTTGCACAGAGCATAACTTAATCATAGCTAAACTTGGTTCAAGAAACATAAAAGAAGGTTGTATACATGGAAGAAGCATGGAAACACTGGAAGGTATCAGATAGATTGTATAATGGTAAGACAGAGATTCAGGAACCTAGTTTTAAATTGTAAGACATTTCCAGGGGCAGATGTGGACTCTGACCACAATCTATTGGTTATGAACTGTACATTAAAACTGAAGAAACTGCAAAAAGGTGGGAATTTGAGGAAATGGGACCTGGATAAACTTAAAGAACCAGAGGTTGTAGAGACCTTCAGATAGACCATTAGGGAACGATTGACAAGAATGGGGGAAATAAATACAGTAGAAGAATAATGGGTAGCTTTTAGAGATGAAATAGTGAAGGTAGCAGAGGATCAAATAGGTAAAAAGACGAGCACTAGTAGAAATCCTCGGGTAACAGAAGAGATATTGAATTTAATTGATGAAAGGAGAAAATATAAAAGCGCAGTAAATGAAGTAGGCAAAAAGGAATACAAACGTCTCAAAAATGTTATCGACAGGAAGTGCAACTTGGCTAAGGAGGGATGGCTAGAGGGCAAATGTAAGGACGTAGAGGCGCATTTCACTGCGAGTAAGATAGATACTGCCTACAGGAAAATTAAAGAGACCTTTGGAGAAAAGAGAACCACTTGCATGAATATCAAGAGATCAGATGGAAACCCAGTTCGAAGCAAAGAAGGGAAAGCAGAAATGAGGAAGGAGTATATAGAGGGTCTATACAAGGGCGATGTTCTTGAGGACAATATTATAGAAATGGAAGAGAATGTAGATAAAGATGAAATAGAAGATATGATACTGCGTGAAGAGTTTGACACAGCACTGAAAGACCTAAGTCGAAACAAGGCCCAGGGAGTAGAGAAAGATGTATGAGACAGGCGAAATAACCTCAGACTTCAAGAAGAATATAATAATTCCAATCCCAAAGAAAGCAGGTGTTGACAGATGTGAAAGTTACCGAACTATCAGTTTAATAAGCCATGGCTGCAAAATACTAACACGAATTCCTTACAGACGAATGGAAAAACTGATAGAAGCCGACCTCGGGGAAGATCAGTTTGGATTCCGTAGAAATGTTGGAACACGTGAGGCAATACTGACACTACGACTTCTCAGAAAATAGATTAAGAAAAGGCAAACCTACGTTTCTAGCATTTGTAGACCTAGAGATAGCTTTTGACAATGTTGACTGGAATACTCTCTTCAAATTCTGAAGACGGCAGGGGTAAAATACAGGGAGCGAAAGGCTATTTACAATTTGTACAGAAACCAGATGGCAGTTATAAGAGATGAGGGGCATGAAAGGGAAGCAGTGGTTGGGAAGTGAGTGAGACAGGGTTGTAGCCTATCCTCGATGTTATTCAGTCTGCATATTGAGGAAGCAGTAAAGGATGACATTGTAATTCTGTCAGAGACAGCAAAGGACCTGGAAGAGCAGCTGAACGGAATGGACAATGTCTTTAAAGGAGGATATAAGGTGAACATCAACAAAAGCAAAACGAGGATAATGGAATGTAGTCGAATTAAATCGGGTGATGCTGCGGGTATTAGATTAGAAAATGAGACGCTTAAAGTAGTAGATGAGTTTTGCTATTTGGGGAGCAAAATAACTGATGATGGTCGAAGTTGAGAGGATACAAAACCTAGACTGACAATGGCAAGAAAAGCGTTTCTCAAGAAGAGAAATTTGTTAACATCGCGTATCGATTTAAGTGTCGGGAAGTCGTTTCTGAAGGTATTGTATGGAGTGTAGCCATATATGGAAGTGAAACGGGGACGATAAATAATTTAGACAAGAAGAGAATAGAAGCTTTCGAAATGTGGTGCTACAGAAGAAAACAGAAAATTAGATGGGTAGATCACATAACTAATGAGGAGGTATTGAATAGAACTGGAGAGAAGAGAAATTTGTGGCACAACGTGACTAGAAGAAGGGATCGGTTGGTAGGGCGTATTCTGAGGCATCAAGGGATCACCGATTTAGTATTGGAGGGCAGTGTGGAGGGTAAAAATCTTAGAGTGAGACCAAGAGATAAACACGCAAAGCATATTCAGAAGGATGTGGGTTGCAATAGGTACTGGGAGATGAAGAAGGCTGCACAGGATAGAGTAGCATGGAGAGCTGCAAGAAACCGGTCTCTGGACTGAAGACCACAACAACAACAACAGTGACATTTCTTAGCAGCCTTGTTGTAGTTTGGCAAGAAACCAAATATGAGCATCTTTGGCTGTCTCGATGAGACGGCTGAAGTTCAGCACCCAGGTAGTATAGAGATCTGATTACGAAGGCTTTCCCGGCGTAATAAGTCTTGAAAGTCTCTTCGGGGTTGCTGCCGGATCCTAAAATCAACTTGACTCGATGTTTCGGCGATCCAACTGTTCACCATCTTCAGGAAATGCTGCTTCTGCTGATGAGTCCCGCTGAGAACAGGTTGCAAATCGACGTCCTATATAGGCCACCGTTCAGTACATGGCGCAAGCGCCGCCCATCACGGTTTCTGCCTTCCAAAACAGGGAGGTGGCGCCGCCCTTAGTGAAACACTGCTGGTAACGATATATCGCAATCAAGGCCGCACCGAAGAACGTCCAGTTTTGATGCGAAATAATACAGGATTCCACGTTTTGCTAAGAGGAAACCCATTGTTGATTCAATTATCAGCCAACCTAATGTCAATCGCCTCTTTATAGACACTGTTCCAAAACCCGGAAATGTTGGCAACCACAACAGTTTCCTCAAATTTAATTTTGTGTCCCTCATTTGGGCAGTGTTCTGCTACCACCGATTTTTCCGGCTGTTGTAGCCTCGTATGTTTCTCGTATGTTCCACACATCTGTCATGCACTGTGCGAATAGAACGACCAACGTAAGCTTTTCCACATTGACACGGAATTTTGTACACTCCGAGTTTCCTAAGTCCCAAACCATCCTTCAGAGAGCCGAGCAGAGCCCTAATCTTAGAAGGTGGACGGAACACACTCTTAATGTCAAAATTCCTTAAAATTCGTCCAATCTTAAACGATAAGCCTCCAGCATAAGGAAGAAAGGCCACAGATCTATGTTCCTCTCCGTACACCTCCGGAAATGGTCCAAACTCCATAGCCCGACGAATCTGTTTCTCGGTGTATCCATTTTCCTTAAAAACAGTCATCAAATGCTCAAGTTCTTGGGTTAAGCTGTCTGCGTCGGAAATGGCATATGCTCTCCGTACCAAAGTCCTAAGGACGCCACTACGTTGGTGTGGTGGATGATAACTCTTAAGATGCAGATACCAATCTGTGTGTGTCGGCTTTCGGTGAACACTGTGTCCCAAAGTTCCATCTGTTTTTTTATAAACCATTACATCTAAAAATGGAAGAATCCCATCATTTTCAACCTCCATAGTAAATTTGATACGGGGATGAAGACAGTTGAAGTGTGTAAGTAGGCTGTTGAGGTTTTTATTGGTAACACCACGTAGTGCTCTGTATGAAAATCATTGGCTGTGCTGTGTGCAGTCTGTGGCTAGTTTGCATTGTTGTTGGCTATTGTAGTGTTGGGCAGCTGGATGTTAACAGCGCATAGCGTGGCGCAGTTGGAGGTGAGCCGCCCGCAGTGGTTGATGTGGGGAAGTGAGGTGGCGGATTTTTGAGAGCGGATGTTCTGGACGTGTGTCCATCAGAGACAGTACATTTGTAAGACTGGATGTCATGAACTGCTGCATATATTATGACTTTTGAACACTATTAAGGTAAATACATTGTTTGTTCTCTATCAAAATCTTTCATTTACTAACTATGACAATCAGTAGTTAGTGCCTTCAGTAGTTTGAATCTCTTATTTAGCTGGCAGTAGTGGCGCTCGCTGTATTGCAGTAGCTTGAGTAACGAAGATTTTTGTGAGGTAAGTGATTTGTGAAAGGTATAGGTTAATGTTAGTCAACGCCATTCTTTTGTAGGGATTATTGAAAGTCAGATTGCGTTGCGCTAAAAAATATTGTGTGTCAGTTTAAGCACAGTCATGTATAATTTTTCTAAGGGGACGTTTCAAGTGGCCCAAAAATCTGTAAAGAGCATCACGTCCATGCGGCCAGACGAGGAAGGTATCGTCCGCGTATCTCCAGAAGCACGTTGGTTGCAAAGCTGAAGTCCTCAGTGCCATGTCCTCGAAGTCCTCCATAAATAAACTGGTGACTATGGGTGACAAAAGACTACCCATAGCCACTCCGTCATTCTGTTCAAAAATGTTACCGTTAATTAAAAAATACGTGGAGGTCAGCACATGACGACAAAGCTTCACCAGCTCTTAATCCAGTTTTTCACTGATCAAACTAAGGGACTCTTCCAGGAGGAACTCGTGTAAATAGGGATACCACATCGAAACTAACAGATCTGAAGGACTCAACTTCAAAGATCCCAATCGTCGAATAAAATCCACCGAACTGGCTATATGGTGTTCACATTTGCCAACCAATGGACTGAGAGCAGATGATAAATACTTTGCCAGGTTATAAGTGGGTGCACCCAAATTACTAACAATAGGGCGTAGAGGAACCCCTTCCTTATGCAACTTAGGCAGACCATATAACCTAGGCGAAACGGCAGCACCAGGGTGAAGTTACTTACGTAAATCATCTGACAACGAACTCTTTTTCAACAGTGAAAGTGTCTTACGTTTAATACTTTCTGTGGGGCCATTCGATAGTATTCTGTACCCCGGGTCGTTGAGAAGTAAACCCATTTTTAGGACATAATCATCCCGCGTCATTACAACCGTGACATTCCCCTTGTCAGCTGGTGAAACTACTACTTCATCATCATTCTTAAGGGAACGAATGGCTGCTCTCTCTGCGGAAGAGATGTTATCCCACGGTGGTCGAGCCCGACGTAATGTGTGCGACACTTCTTGCCTTATTTCCTCTGCTTGATCCTCGGGTAGGCTGTGTACTGCTTGTTCTACAGAGCATATGAACTCTGTGATAGGAAGTCTCTTGGGAGTCGGCGAAAAATTTAAACCTTTCTCCAACACCGACACTGTGGGCCCATCCAACGCCTTTTTAGAGAGATTAATCACAGTGCGCCGACGTTTATCCGCTTCTGATGCTGTAGAACGAGAAAGAAGCCGTTCAAATTTCGAGGATTGTCTGGTGACGGCGCTCCTATGTGTCCAATCTGATAGCGCCCACGTGGAATCATCAACCCACTGCCAAACATCCCTTGAAAACTGCGATGACAAGTTCAAATGTAAGTAAAATAAATCTTTGGAAACAATATCCAGCTGTCTACGGGTAAAACGAATGCGTTCTCTTGAAAGTGCTTGGCTTGCACGTTCCTTAATACTATTACCTCTCTTACTACTAATAAAATGAACAAATCTGGCGAAATTAGGAATAATACCTTCGTCATGGCATCTCAGAAAGAAGGCGAGTGTACTCAACAGCTTTCCTTTCTTCCTCCGAAATTTATCTAACTTCTGTACAAGTTTCACCATCTCCTCGCCGTAGAGGTACTTGATGTAGTTACGTAGGCTTTCCCGGCCGGAAAAATCGGCGGTAGCAGAACACTGTCTAAATGAGGGACACAAAATTAAATTTGAGGAAACTGTTGTGGTTGCCAACATTTCCGGTTTTTGGAACAGTGTCTATAAATAGGCGATTGAAATTAGGTTGGGTGATAATTTAATCAACAGAGACAATGGGTTTCCTCTTAGCAAAACGTGGAATCCTGTATTATCTCGTATCAAAACTGAACGTTCTTCGGTGCGGCCTTGATTGCGATATATTGTTGCCGGCAGTGATTTACTAAGGGCGGTGCCACCTCCCTGTTTTGGAAGGCAGAAACCGTGATGGGCGGCGCATGCGCCGTGTACTGAACGGTGGCCTATATAGGACGTCGATTTGCAACATGGCGTCAGTTCTCAGCGGGACTCATCAGCAGAGGCAGCATTTCCTGAAGATGGCGAACAGTTGGATCGCCGAAATATCGAGTCAAGTTGATTTTAGGATCCGGCAGCAAACCCGAAGAGACTTTCAAGTCTAGTATAGAGATCACTGCGGCGACCGATCCCGTATCGCCGTCTCAGTCATTGCGGCCACCGGTGGCGCCGCACGGCGGGAATTCAAAGCGGCGGCCACTGACGCCGGAATCGAACCGTTGCAGATCACCAATTTAGTGTTGGAGGGAAGAGTGAGAGGTTAAAACCGTAGAGAGAGACCAAGAGGTGAATACATTAAGCAGATTCAGAAGGTTGTAGGTTGTCGCTGTTATTTGGAGATGAACAGGCTAGCACAGGATAGAGTAGCATGGAGAGCTGCAAAAAATCAGACCACAAGAAAACATTTCATGCATAGCTCTAGCTTTAGTTTTGACCATTCACATATGTACGCACTTTTTATTAATGTGACTTTGACGGATATTTTACTTGGCAAACATTGATTGGTTTGGCAATGCGAGTAGCCCGAAACCGGTCACAGACTAAATGAACAACGATTTTAATTGCAACTCTGGCTGTCTATTTTTGAGTCCAAAACTTTTCAAATACTTTTTCCCGGCTAGAACTATATTTCGTACTGAAAGGAGTGGCATCTCGAACCACACATTTGCAGTTATCTCGCAAACAGCTCGTTTGCGGCCTCGCGTATACTTGAAGCTTTTGCTCCTATTATCAGCTGTCATTACCCGTTATGATACTCTCTTTTTATTAAGATTCAACTCAGAAGTTAAGTCCCATAGTGCTCAGAGCCATTTTTTTGTTTTCCGTTTTACCTTACTGTAGCTTTATATCACTTACCAGATAAAGTTGTGAGGTTAGAAATATCGCACTGCCAGACAGCCTGGTATTGGCTGAAAAGAACCGCCACTCTACAGTGAACCGAATCTAAAACAGCGCGGTCTACTGCTTGGGTTGGAGGATGAAAAGTGAAAGAAAAAAAAGAGCAAAATTGTGTTTAACACGAGCAAGACGTAAGTTGACTTGGCTCCTTTCTTTCGCTTTACTCTTCACTTCACCAGTCACTTAATTTGCAACCGAAAGTTCGCCGAGCGCCTAATTTACGCGGAAGTTCGCCGGGCGCGTAATTTACACAACAGGAGACGCGGCGCGCGCGCGCGCGCGCGCGGGCAAGTTCCGGAACCACTCAGCGCTCGCAGATTCGCAGCGCCGCCAGCTGCTGGCAGCCATACGTCCTTATCAGGGCGGCCAGCTTCGTTATTTTTATTTATCTAACCGCATATTCCCTTTCCCTTCCTTTTTGTTTTATCTGACAGAATTTATTGCCGGCCCTGGCGGAGAAAGTCTGGCAACGAGGCGAGAGCAAACAGCGCGGGAGAGGAGGAGGTGCGCTCCCTGTAAACGAGATATACGGCGCGCGGCGCGCCGCGCCCGGTCGGGCCCTCGCTGCCCCCACCCTGCCGTGGGCGCGTCTTGGGCCGAGCCAGCCGCCGGTGCAAATATTTGCGCCTGGCCTTCTTCCCGTGTGGGCTGCCCCCCTCCCCTTCCTATGCCGCCCGCCACCACACCCGGTCCCACGTCGTCACCTTTGCACGCTGCAGACCGACTCGGTCGGTGGCTGCCTCCTTTCTCGTGCTGTCTGCCTCAAATCCCATACATGCTTGTGGGTCGTTCGATAAAGCGGCCGCTCGCGAAGGGGAACACCACACGAGCTGTTTCGTTGCGACAAGCCAAGGTTTGGCGAACACAGTAAGACACTGGCGGAACAAGTTTTTGTAAGAGCTCAGAAGAAATCAGTGCTCTCTCGAAAGTGAATTAATCATCGCACGTCACCTGAGAAACAAGTCCATCAGGGTCATTTGAACCCTTCTTAATCCGTCCAGATCGATTGTTGATGATAGGAAACAAGTGGTTTTCTGTTATACCGGTTTCATTCACACCCATTTCAACCTGAGTATTAAAACCGATAAAAATAACCGGTTTCTGGAATAACCGATTTTTGGTGATTTATTCCTGCTGTTTCCTGTAATAAACGTAGAAATCGAACAAAGATTGAAAAAAATTTGACTCCCTCAGTTACAAGATACAGAACCGAAATATTAAGTTAAATAGTCAAATAATAGAAAACTTTGTCTCTGCACCGTTCTGCCCAAAATCGTACCACTGTTTAGGCATTAGGAATAATCAGGGCTAAATGACGAAAACTGAGGTTAGAAAACTCTGTTTCTCATGTTAATTTGTACTTTTTCAGGGTTACAAAGCAGATGAAGCCATATTATGCAGACAAAGGAAATAAATCAACTTCTAGCCATTTTTATTATAAACGTTGAACGAGTTGGTAAGTTTTAAGTTTTCTCCTTATATGATGCGAGTTAGATGTGGGTCCCCCTCTTCTTAATCTTTTAAATCAAATGGAGCACTGGGCGTCATTGATACTGCGCTTTGTAAAATACGAGGTGCCATTCTGTAATGCAACTAATGTTAGACGACGACAGAGAGAAACTACCAAATAGACCAGACAGGGCAGCTGTCACACACTACGTGTACACGTGTATCACCCAATAGGCTGTGACACACTTCATATTATTGTCTTAGCAATGTTATACCAGTTCTTATGCCACGTGTTTGTTACTTCTTTCTTTCCACGTCGTTATTAAAACAGCAGTGATCGCTTTTCACATTTTTTATAGTAACACAATATTTCAAAATAATGGAAAATTACTTGTTTTTTAGAAAGGGTTTATTTAAAAACCAAAAGTTTTTCCACTGCAGCTGTGATGAATTGATATTTCGGTTCTTTACTTGGTTATTAATTAAAAACAAAAAAAATACCTGTTATAACCGAGACCAAACAAATACCGAAAAATACAGGTTCGTCAGATCTGAAACAGCCATATCGGTTTTAACTGGTGGGTTTCCCCAATCCCTAAGAGGCGACGCGACTGTGAGATCCCAACGCGAAGAAACGACAACGGCTAAACCGAGACCAGTCAGATCTCATATACTTACGCACAGGGATCGTCGAGCATTGCTGTGATTTGTTGTGAAAATGAAATTAGCGGAAGAAATAACTCGTGAGTTCCAAAGTGCTACGAGCCGTCCGGGTAGCGCTGTAGCTGAGCATAGGGAGTTGGAAAGAATGACAAACAATGTTTGACCAGTATCTCAGTAACCACACATTTCTGTAGTCAGTGCTAAACTATGCTTGATGTGGTGGAGAGAACTGGGCAGTGGATAACTCAAAACGAGAGATTTGGAGTGACGAATATTACGCTGTTCCCTCCGAATAGAACGGTTTGGGTTTGGCGAATGCCTGGAGAATTTTGTCCGCCATCATGTCTGTTGCCAACAATTATATACAGTGGTCATGGTGTTACGTTATGGAGACGTTTCTCGAGGTCAGGTTGTGGTGCCCATGTCCTGCTGCAGAAAACGCTAACTGCGGAAGGATATGAACACATTTTACGGCATTGTTCTTTGTGTACAGTACTGTAGGAGTTCACATGCGATGGCTGTTTCTATCAGCACGACAATACATTCTGTCATAAAGCAGCATCTGCGAGCCAGTGGTTTGCGGACTGAGAAATTCCTGAAATGGACTGGCGTGACAGGCCAACCTCAAAACAGTCGAAAACTTTTGGTATGAGTTATAACGTATACTTTTTTCCTGACCCCAACGTTCAACACCTCTACTTTTTCTGGAATCAGTTGTCGAGGAAGAATAGGCTGTCATTCTTCCACAGACATACAACTAATTGAAAGTATCCCCACTGAAGTTGAAGCCATCATAAACGCTAAGGATGGAAACGCCCCATATTAATTTACATTAATGGATGTCTGCAAATTTTGACCAGATAGCAAACAACAGCAGCGATTCACGTCGCCAGCGGCTAATGACGCCAGTGATCAATTGACTGGGCTGAGTAAAAAGTTCTGAAATTTTAAGTATGCTACAGACTCCACTTGTGCACAAACCTGGGACAGTTTCAGTATATGCTTGCAAACTGTCACTTGCTTTAATCATAAACATACGTCTGAGTGCCGCTAAATGTTATTATTTTTACATAAAGAAAAGTACTGTCTTCTCAATAACCTTCAAATCGTGAGATACGCCTTAACTTTTATACATGAATTAGGGAATTTACTCATAACACTTTTTTTGCCTGCGCTTGTGGTCACTTCCAGATCTCAAATTAGTAATCAAACTACTAAATTTAATAAGACTGAAACTTAAATTACTGGTGTACCCATGTAACACCACAATAAAATATAAACAGTGAATAGTTGAGGGAGTATGAATGAGAACAGTCGAGTATCGAAATTTACAAAATAATGACAAGTTTTATTAATCCTACTGTAACTACAACTACCTGATAAATCTTACACAAAAATGGCAAATACAGATCAGAATAGGAATGATGTTTGATTGACAAAGCATACATAGGGGTTCAAGTTATACAAATCCTCCCCTAGATTAATACCTTTTCCAACTCAATCTGACTTTATTTACATGAATCCACTGTGAGGACCAACTCTATTCAAATGGAATCAACTATGACCAAGTATACCACTAACCCTCTTGAGTGTTCTGTTTGCCTGGTAGCCAGTTCAGGCACAGCACGGCGGTTCCCTTGCTGGGGTGCAAGCTTTCACTCTGCATAGCCTCAGAGACTCCAATCAGCGACTCCAAATCTTACTTGTCTGAAAAAAAGAGATTTTAGAGTATGGAGGCTTCGTTCTATGGTAAACATGGCCACGCTTTGGCAAAAAATATCTACCTAGATGGGACCACAGTCCCTCATTTATGAAGAGATCTAATCTTTCCTGGCCGACCATTTCCAATTTCTGAAAGAAGGTTGTTAAGCTTCCCAGACAATCGTGCACATGAAATGGCTCTGCGCACTATGGGACTCAACTTCTGAGGTCATTAGTCCCCTAGAATTTAGAACTAGTTAAACCTAACTAACCTAAGGACATCACAAACATCCATGCCCGAGGCAGGATTCGAACCTGCGACCGAAGCGGTCTTGCGGTTCCAGACTGCAGCGCCTTTAACCGCACGGCCACTTCGGCCGGCATGCACATGAAATATATGTTTTTGTCGCTCGCTAAAAGAACCTTGTAACTTTCTGGTGTCGGGGGTGGGGGTTACAGTCTTGCCTCACTAAACACTCTCTGACTGTATCGTCCCAGCTTATACCATGAGCAAACACTCCTGTTGGAAGAATATCCACAACTGACCATTTTAGCAGAGGTTGAAAATACCGCTTCAGTTGTAAATTTCTTTATTTTCAGACAACCAGTTTCGGACTATTATAAGCCTATCTTCAAGTGTTGTAGCTGTGCTGTGGTCCCCGAACGCCGCGTGTAACAGGCACGGTGTTCTACCTATGAGCGCAGACTGTTCTGCGCAGAACTGTTCTGCGCTCATAGGCAGCACACCGAGCCTGGTACATGACCACAACCACAGCACAGCTACGACACCTGAAGATGGGCTTATAACAGTCCGAAACCGGTCGTCTGAAAAAAAAAGAAATTTAGAACTGAAGCGGTATTTCCAACCTCTGTTTATACCACCTTCATGACAGTCTGCTGCCTGGCTCAGGAAAAATGTTTTGCGAACCGGTGCCATTCTCTCTGACCCTAAGTGGGAGGACGAGAGGGCATTGGCCAGAAGTTCCTCTGCGGATATAATCCACTGAGCACTGCTTCCCAGAATCACTCACACAGTCTGGTTGCTGCACTCAGCATTTATGGCCCCCAATCCATCTCTCTTCCTGTTCACTGTCACCTCCACCACAGCCCTTAGGGTACAAGTTCTTTACAGGCTTCAGTGCTCTAACAAAAACTTAGGAGAACATACTGTCCACAATGTCCTCATGCAAAAAAGTTATAAACCACAGGTATCGAATGTAGTACTGGGGAAAACCGAGATCATGGTCTAAACTATGAGCGTTAATCTGACTGAAAATGTTGTTAAAGTGAAAGAGTGGCCTGCCACCCCTCATGCCGACGTTGCCAGTTAATTTATTCTCGCCAAGCCTGAGCTCACGTCCATTAAAGTATTTTGATGAAAGCAAATTTTTGCTGTCAGCTATAAAACTGTATGTTTCTTCTCTGCTGGTTTCGATTATTACTCTTATTTCCACAGGACCAAACTATAAGGTACAAAAATTTAGCAAATACACAAGCATAATAGAGAATGGGATGTTTAAAAAGGTCGTTTTAAAACCATAATACTTACCCAGTCTACATCAATAGATCAAAATTAAATTTTCGTCAAATATGACCCAACCAAATGTAGAACATAAGTAACTGTCACAACAGTCTGGGTTAATACAGAGTCCAGATAAATGTGCAGTGCCTTGCCACAATTACGGTAACGCACACTTGGCCATAACTCCACTCTTAATCAAAGAGCGTAAATATCTCAGGAGTGAGCACTGCATTCTACGCCTGTGGTCAGCAATAAGCTGACGCTGTTTGTCACTTCACGTTGGCTGTCACGTTACTTCACATAATGTCAAAATATTCCACAATGCTTTTCAAATGGCAGTAATCACACATGTCGTCGACGGATAGTCACGTCACATCACATCACGTCAAGATTTATTGGGAAGAAAGCTTTTCACGGTATCGTCGTCTGTTAACATCGTAAGCTAAGCTGATTTCGCCGATCCCATTTGTGTTATAGTTGTTGATGTCATGTTTTTGTGTCTTCGTAGTCTTTATTTTATTATCATGCCTTATTTTCCGTGGCAAATTGCAAGTGTTTCATGATGACTTGGATATTCTTTCCATTCAATGTTCTCACACAAGCGAGGTCAACTGTCTGAAAGCGAAAAAAATTATTTAAGTTTTACAAGAACAGAACAGAGCTAATGTGTGTAAATAAGATCATAAGAAGACGAAACAGTTTCCATTACACAACGTTTTAAGTGAAAAGATAAACTTCAATGAAGGAGAAAAATACCGTTGTCTGTGACGTTAGTTACGCAAGAAAAAAAAAGGATAACGTAAACAGGCTCCATTTACTCCTCGACAGCTATTATTTCAGGTGTTTGTATGTATATAGTTTCCCTAGCAAATAAATGTCGATATTTTGAAATAATGTTTCACTTCTCAGCTCGTTAACTAACAAAACTGATAAAGATCACTTGTTAATAAACTTCGTCGCTGTTAGTTCCTCGCTTCCGATAGTATATTCCGACTTTTTGTTGCACGGATGGTGACTCATAATCTTAAGTTGGCCATTCAGTACTGGGCTAAGTCAATTGACGTGACGTGACGTGACGTGACGTGATGTACAGTGTAAACGCATATATAGATGACAGTGCCATTACGTATACCAGTTCATTTTGCTCTTCAAAGCTAAGAGCCCGTTTCTCCCAGGTATCAACTGTAAATTGTTATGGAGTCTCCAAAAGTCTATACCAAATCCACAACACCTACGAACGAAATCTGTCTGCACTAGCGGTGCAATGACATTCAAAATTTATATGACGCATTACGGACAAATCTACACTGCCCCAAGACCACAAGATCACGGTGACAATGGTGTTGACAACAAAAAATCAATTCTGCGCATCTACGTGCTCACCCCAGAGATATTTCTCCTCTATGATAAAGTGTGGAGTTATCACCAAGTACAAAATTGTTGAGCCGCTTGTTGACAAACTATCTGTTGGCCTCTGTCTCGAGTTCTTCGGCCGACGTTTGTTTGATGATTTTTCTGACATTTCACCAGCACGAGTGGATGGCATTGTCAAAATTTCCCCTTCCCTTGCTGATGGTGGACTGGAGTCAAGTTGTGGGCGCAGACTATATTGTATGTACCTGGCGCGCCAACGTGCAAAGGCTTTTCCGTGATCATATCCGGTACGGCTGTGCTCTTGCTACCTGCAACGGCCATTCGCTGAAGCATGGGAATCCAGGATCCCTTCACCTTGAGCTTTCTTCTTTCTTATTGAAGCTGCTCTCATGTTTGTGTATTTCTACAGCTTTTCTGAATAAGTGGTTGTGATAGCTATCTTCTATGGCCAGAACTTCTTTCTCTGAGAATTTTACTACGTGTTCGGCTTCGCACAGCGCGTGCTCTGCCACGGCTAATATCTCCATCTGTCCCAAACTGAAAATTTTTTTACTGTTTCCGTAACTTCTTGCTAATATTTATTAGCAAAATGCGTTGCAGCACCTTGTTGCGATCGTAGGTAGCGTTACAATAACATTCCTTTAATCTAAAGTGTAATGAGGATTATTTGCTAGATTTGCCCCTGATACTGAGTACCGAAAGAAGCATTTATTTCAATTTATACCTTAAATGAGTAGTGTATAAACTGAAATGAAATAATCTTTTTGTACAAGGTTAAATTTTGGTACATAACCTCAGAGGTACTCAGGGAGTACACATCACACTTCAAATTAATCTTCATTCATCTGTGATATATGTGATGATGGTAGAATATTGTCAAAACGTGTTGTGGTAATTAATTTAAGGTGAAAGTGGCTGAAGCAACAAAATTTTATTCATATATTTATGTTTTCTTATACGGTACCTGAACAGAGGCAAACCTAGACTATGCATAAATAACAGCGTAAGCAGATAAAGTTTTTATTAGTCAACATTGTTTCAAAAGTGAAAAAGTAAAATCTTTTTAACGAGGAAAATAATTTTCGATGTTATCTAGTATCTAGAAAAGCAAGGTACAAAGGATACAGTAAAATGCAGCTATTTATGGTCTTTCAAATATTGTTCGACTTGTTCATGAGCGAATGAATCTTCAGTAGATAAATGAAAATGGTTTGAAGTGTTTGGACGAAACGTTTTCTATTCGTTCAGTTCTCAGGATAGTGAATAATTCTGCCATGCGTCTTTTTTCAAGAAGATCGTCTATGAATGTCGCTTTGGTTATTAATAAACGTTATTACCACTGTTTGTTCCTTCATTCTGTAGCAGTATTTCAATTTTTTCCTGAAGATGATTGTCCCTTATGACCTTCCTATCAGCGTTTAAGTGCCAAAGTGAACAGGACACAGATCTCAAAACAACACAGCTTTGGCTCTGAAATGTATAGCAAAACGACCACTCGTGACTCAGTACAGGAATACAACGCCAGGAGCGATGCTGTAGGTTCAGTTGCCACGAGTAGTCTATAGAGGAAAGAAATTTGCTATTGTAAAAGGGGATTTAGACATTCATCTTCTCAGTAAAATCGTTACGCATACATGATGCACGCTGATAATGTGGAAAGGAAAATTAGGAAGAAACTGTTATCTTTTTCATGAAAAGAAAGGATTATTATTAAAAGCCGTAAATATGGGCCCTGTTTTACAATCTCTGCCTCTTGTAAACAATTTGATTACTGTGCTTTAATTCTGAAAAAGGCACCATACAGCTGATAAGATTTTGTAATTTGCTCAGAGACCACTTCCGATCAGGAGTTCAAATTTACTGTATACCGCAGTATCAATCGCCCACAGGTAAACATCTTACATACACTCCTGGAAATGGAAAAAAGAACACATTGACACCGGTGTGTCAGACCCACCATACTTGCTCCGGACACTGCGAGAGGGCTGTACAAGCAATGATCACACGCACGGCACAGCGGACACACCAGGAACCGCGGTGTTGGCCGTCGAATGGCGCTAGCTGCGCAGCATTTGTGCACCGCCGCCGTCAGTGTCAGCCAGTTTGCTGTGGCAAACGGAGCTCCATCGCAGTCTTTAACACTGGTAGCATGCCGCGACAGCGTGGACGTGAACCGTATGTGCAGTTGACGGACTTTGAGCGAGGGCGTATAGTGGGCATGCGGGAGGCCGGGTGGACGTACTGCCGAATTGCTCAACACGTGGGGCGTGAGGTCTCCACAGTACATCGATGTTGTCGCCAGTGGTCGGCGGAAGGTGCACGTGCCCGTCGACCTGGGACCGGACCGCAGCGACGCACGGATGCACGCCAAGACCGTAGGATTCTACGAAGTGCCGTAGGGGACCGCACCGCCACTTCCCAGCAAATTAGGGACACTGTTGCTCCTGGGGTATCGGCGAGGACCATTCGCAACCGTCTCCATGAAGCTGGGCTACGGTCCCGCACACCGTTAGGCCGTCTTCCGCTCACGCCCCAACATCGTGCAGCCCGCCTCCAGTGGTGTCGCGACAGGCGTGAATGGAGGGACGAATGGAGACGTGTCGTCTTCAGCGATGAGAGTCGCTTCTGCCTTGGTGCCAATGATGGTCGTATGCGTGTTTGGCGCCGTGCAGGTGAGCGCCACAATCAGGACTGCATACGACCGAGGCACACAGGGCTAACACCCGGCATCATGGTGTGGGGAGCGATCTCCTACACTGGCCGTACACCACTGGTGATCGTCGAGGGGACACTGAATAGTGCACGGTACATCCAAACCGTCATCGAACCCATCGTTCTACCATTCCTAGACCGGCAAGGGAACTTGCTGTTCCAACAGGACAATGCACGTCCGCATGTATCCCGTGCCACCCAACGTTCTCTAGAAGGTGTAAGTCAACTACCTTGGCCAGCAAGATCTCCGGATCTGTCCCCCATTGAGCATGTTTGGGACTGGATGAAGCGTCGTCTCACGCGGTCTGCACGTCCAGCACGAACGCTGGTCCAACTGAGGCGCCAGGTGGAAATGGCATGGCAAGCCGTTCCACAGGACTACATCCAGCATCTCTACGATCGTCTCCATGGGAGAATAGCAGCCTGCGTTGCTGCGAAAGGTGGATATACACTGTACTAGTGCCGACATTGTGCATGCTCTGTTGCCTGTGTCTATGTGCCTGTGGTTCTGTCAGTGTGATCATGTGATGTATCTGACCCCAGGAATGTGTCAATAAAGTTTCCCCTTCGTGGGACAATGAATTCACGGTGTTCTTATTTCAATTTCCAGGAGTGTATATTGAGATAACAAAAGTCATGAGATATCTGCTAATCTCGTGTCGGACCTCCTTTTGCCCGGCGTAATACAACACCTCGAAGTGGCATAGCCTGAACAAGTCTTTGGAAGCCCCTGCAGAAATATTCAGCCATGCTACCTCTATACCGGTCCATAATTGCCGATTTGTAGCTGGTGCAAGATGTTGTCGATATACTTACCTCTCGATTATGTGCCATAAAAGTTCGATCGAATTTATGTCGGGTCACTGGTGGCCAAATCATTCGCACGAACTGTTCAGAATGTTCGTCAAACCAATCGTGAACAATTATGGCCCGGTGACATAGTATTTTGAGGCCATGAAGTCCACGAATGGCTGCAAATGGTCTCAAAGTAGTCGACCACAACTGTCTCCATTACATGATTAGTTCAGTTGGATGAGAGGATCCGGTCCATTCCACGTAAACACGGCCTACACCATTATGGCGGCACCACCAGCTTACACAGTGCCTTGTTGATAACTTGGGTCCATGGCTTCGGGGATATGCGCCACACTCTAACCCCGTCATCAGCTCTTACCAACTAAAATCTTGACTCATCTGAGCAGCCCAAGGTTTGCCAGTCGTGTACTGTCCAACCGATATGGTCACGAGTACAGGAGAGCATTACAGGCGATGTCGTACTGTTAACAGAGGCACCTGTGTCTGTGTGTCTGTCGTCTGCTGCCATAGCCCGTTGTTGTTGTTGTGGTCTTCAGTCCTCAGACTGGTTTCATGCAGATCTCCATGCTACTCTATCCTGTGCAAGCTTCTTCATCTCCCAGTACCTACTGCGGCCTACATCCTTCTGAATCTGCTTAGTGCATTCATCTCTTGGTCCCCTCTACGATTTTTACCCTCCACGCTGTCCTCCAATACCAAATTGGTGATACCTTGATGCCTCACAACATGTCCTACCAACCGATCCCTTCTTCTAGTCAAGTTGTGCCACAAACGCCTCTTCTCCCCAATTCTATTCAACACCTCCTCATTAGTGCTGTGATCTACCTATCCAATCGTGAGCGTTCTTCTGTAGCACCACATTTCGAAAGCTTCTATTCTCTTCTTGTCTAAACTATTGTATCGTTCATGTTTCACTTCCATACATGGCTACACTCCATACAAATACTTTCAGAAACGACTTCCTGACAAATCTATACTCGATGTTAACAAATTTCTCTTCTTCAGAAACGCTTTCCTTCCCATTGCCAGTCTACATTTTATATCCTCTCTACTTCGACAAGCATCAGTTATTTTGCTCCCCAAATAGCAAAACTCCTTTACTACTTTAAGCCCATTTAAGTCAAATTTCGCAGCACTACCCTAACGGATATGTTCTACGTACATCTCACACTGATTTCTGCGGTTACTTCATGCTGACAACTCCACACAAACCCCGGTGCTGTCGTTCGTTAAGTGAAAGCCATCGACTGATGCGTTGTCCGAGGTGAGAGGTAATGCTTGAAATGTGGTATTCTCGGCACACTGTTTACACTGTGATTCTCGGAATACTGAATTCCCTAATGATTTCCGAAATGGGATATCCCATTCATCTAGCTCCTACTACCACTCCACATTGAAAGTCTGTTAATTTCCGTAACGCGACCATAATCACGCCAGAAACCTTTTCACATGAATCATTTGAGTACAAATGGCAGCTCCCTCAAAGCACTGCCACTTTATACGCGATACTATGGCCATTTGTAAATCATGTGCATATCGCAATCTCATGACTTTAGTCACCTCAGTATATAATCTCTGATGTCTCCAGCATTACGGGTTGGAACTTTAGACACAGAAGTTTTTCTTGGACCGTGGCCCGATGCCATGAAACGAAATTCACTGAGGACAAAAATCTCTTATCATTATGATTGCTGTTTTACAGAGATCATGCATCGCATTTTAATCTAGACGAGCAAAATGCAATTTCTTTGAAGAAAGAGAAAGCCGTTTGTTTACTTTCTCTTTAGATTACAAAAATTTTAGCTACTTCTGTGAGTGTAGTTTCTTTCCACGATTTTTGAAACAAATTGCATTATGACATCCCTAAGATCAGTCTTCCTCATTCTGTCTTGATGAAGGGGGTGGAGGAAGAGGAGGTGAGTGAGTCTCGACAGTGCCATTGCTGGTCTGAGGCAAGTCTGCAGTGTGTACGCCAATCAGCACTTTAAAACATCGTGTGCATGCAGGTTTGGAAGGACGTTTGATCATGTCATAAGCAAAAATAGCTGCCGTTAATTAAAATACTAATCGCATATTTGCTTAAGTGTGTAGTAATTTTTATTGATAGCTCTGCTTGCGCATAATTAGCATCAAGGACGGCCAAGAACTCTGTTCGTGTACGGTGCACGTGCATACGTGCAAGTCTCTCTCGCCCGGCTGTACGCTTTCAGCTCTGAGCTCTGCCCATCCACGTTGTCTAAGGAGGAAAATGGAGAGGGAGATACTGCGAAAGTACCACATGTGACATGCGACATTGTTTGATATTTCATATTCCTCAACAACATAGATCACAAAGAAAACATGTTTTTAGAACTATGTAATCAGTTTTTGCACGCTGAAGAGATAATGAAATTTACACCTGATATAAACTGTTGGCGTAAGAACACACACAGATAGTTCCACAGATTTTCATCACTCAGCTTGCCCCGTAATCTCGACTTATTTTCGTAATCGAAAAATGCCCTTAGCACCCTTATGTTAATCGAATAATTTATATCACATTTGCAACATCAGTATGGAGACGTGGAAACCCTTAGTGCGGAAAACACCTGGACAGTTACAAGGCAAAACAATTTGTCCTTTGAACGGGAACCGATCGATCAGTTCCTTTTGGAGATTCACAGTGGCGCTTTCAACTAAAATAGCAAACTATTCAAAACTAGATGGGACACTGACTAAGGCCTCAAAAATTTAGAAAATTATTTCTGTAATTGTTTCAGTGCCACAAAGGATTGTTCAAACTTAACGTTTTATGTAACGACAGTGAACTTTGGGAAATTGACGGTGCTCCTTATCAAAACTTGTCGGTTCCCCATTGCGGTTTTCTCCTTAAAGGCATCCGTTTTCACAATGATACGAGAAATCCGTTGTATCTCATTTTTCAATGTCTTACTGAAGGTAGTCTGCAGTCAGCTCTATTTAAAGTGGAGGGCCTGAGATACATTTCGGTTCCTCCAATTCACACCGCGCGAGGTAGCCGCGTGGACTTAGGGGTCTTGTCACGGCCCGCACATCTCCCTCCGTCGGAGGTTCGAGTTCTCCCTCGGGCATCGGTGTGTGTGTCGTCCTTATCGTACGTTATTTTAAGTTAGACTAAATAGTGTGCAAGCTTAGGGCCCGATGGTCCCAGCAGTTTGGTCGCATAAGATCTTACCACAAATTTCCTCCAATTTTCGTTCTTGGTTCACTTGTTCCTTAATTAATTCAGTAATATTACCCGTAAAATAGAAAACACGTCTCAGTTATGTCCTTTGACTCAACCAACGTACTTAGCAATAATGTATAACGTCTTCGTACTTTTCGTTAAATTCCCCAAAAACTGTTGCAACTGACGATGTAATAACGCGTACGACTTCAGAAGATTTATTGTTCACACCATAAGTTCCACCACCTGTTCCTGTCTGCACATATAACACTGAGTTCTTCTTGATGTGTCGAATAATGAATCTCGTGCAAATCGAAAGTCGACCATTATAATTTTTGGCTCTTTAATCGTAAACTAAATCCTAAACTCTTTGTGCATGGCGTTGAAAGGCTGTTCCATAGGAAACTTGTGGTACAAGTCGATTATGCCACTACATAATACGTATTGAGAGTCCTTATCTTTGTCGTCTATGATCCTACAAAAAAAATGTGTGAAATCTTATGGGACTTAACTGCTAAGGTCATTAGTCCCTAAACACACACACTACTTAACCGAAATTATCCTAAGGACGAACACACACACACACGCATGCCCGAGGGAGGACTCGAACCTCCGCCGGGACCAGCCGCACAATCCATGGCTGCAGCGCCTAGACCGCTCGGCTAATCCCGCGCGGCTATGATTCTACATCTACACATCTAAATGGATACGCTGCAAATCACATTTAAGTGCCTGGCAGAGGGTTCATCGAACCACCTTCACAATTCTCTATTATTCCAATCCGTAGGAGTTCTGATTTCCCTTATTTTATCGTGGTGATCGTGTCTCCCTATGTAGGTCGGTGTCATCAAAATATTTTCGCATTCGGAGGAGAAAGTTGGTGATTGAAATTTCGCTAGAAGATTCCGTCGCAACGAAAAAGTCCTTTGTTTAATGATGTCCAGCCAAAATTCTGTATCATTTCAGTGACACACTCTCTCCCATATTTCGCGATAATACAAAACATGCAGACCTTCTTTGAAATTTTTCGATGTATTCCGTCAGTCGTGTCTGGTAAGGATCCCACACCGCGCGGCAGGTCCGCCTCCGTATCGTAGTGGTAGCGTTTCCGCTTATCACGCAGTGGCCATGGGTTCGATTCCCGGCAGGGTACTGGGTGTTGCATGTCCATCATCATTTTCATCATCACCGATCAGCAAGTTGCCGAAGCGGCGTCAACTATAAAGAACCTGCAAAACGGCGGCCGAACTCCCGCGCATGGGGCCTCCCGGCCAACAATGCCATACGACATAAAAGTTCTCTGGGTTTGGTACCGCGTCATACCAAACCCAGAAAATTTTTATGTCGACTGACTCTGGCCGCGGAAGCGTACTCAATGCTATACGCTCATTTCCATTGCCGCGTGGCAGTAATCTAAAAGAAGGCGGACAAGCTTAGTGTAGGCAGTCTCCTTAGTAGATTTGTTACATTTTCTAAGTGTCCTGCCAATAAAACGCAGTCTTTGGTTAGCCTTCCCCACAAGATTTTCTGAGTGTTCCTTCCAATTTAAGTTATTCGCAGTTGTAATTCCTATTAATTCTGATTCATTCTTAAAGTTTTGCGAAAATAGATCACTATACTGCCTCTTTTTGTGCAAACAGTGACTGGACTTATGAACTTCTCTTATACCACGAACCAGTAGCAAAAGATAAACAGGGCTTACACCACAATTGTCCTGACCTGAAGAAAGTCGTGCCAACCAAAATAAACCACCCTGAATGCTAGAAGAAACTGTCACATCGTACAGCTAAATGAAATGTTCAGCTACACCGGGAACGACCGCGCAAAGCTGCGGCATAGCGAGTAGCGCCGAACAGGGCAGCCTCAGACAGCACGCCGACATTGGATGTGACGTTTAGCAAGCCATGGCCTACGCTGGTTTACTTCTCTAAATGAAATTTGGGATGGCAGAAGCCGTATCTCCCTCGCCAACTTTCCAAGACCAAGACTGTCAAGGCGATTGTGAACGTGCCTCACTGCCCCCCCCCCCCCCCCCCCCCAGACCAGCTCGCATAATGGAACGCTGTTGACGGCAACCATGTTTCAACGCTCATGCATTCTTTTTTCAGTTACAATTGTTACATATGTAACGAATACTGTACACTGTGTAAGGTTTCTAGTTTATTTTTGGTATTCAGCGATGGTGATATGAACTCTCTTTTTATTCGACGTATCATAATTCATGTTTGTATATGGGATATTTTTCAAACGGAAGTCTTCAGTAACCAATATGTTAGAACACAGAGGTTCTGGGCATAAGCAATGTGATCTTTGGTTGACAGTAGCATTGTCGTTGCCAGTGCAGTATTCAGTGAGAAGCCACAGACACGGGTATTGTCGACGGTCCGAGCGGTCTGGAAATAACTAAAATGGAGAGTTTGTTGCGTTATGCAAATATGGTTTTCTAAAGACTAATTTGAAAAGGGTGAAGATATTCAGGTAATTGCTGCATTGCTTACACGAGCGTAATTTTTATCATGACTTTCAAAAAGGTAAATTTACCTTTATTGGTAAGATAAGTTAGTCTGACTGTCGAAAACTGGTTCAACAAAGTTATCTCTGCCCACATAGCTTAGACTATCAGTTATAAATTCACAACTCCTTTACTGTTTCATTAACTAATTTCATCTCAAGAAGTGATTTTTATAAAGATGGTGTAATTGTTAAGGAATGAAATTCATAATATAGTTTTGAATGAATTTCCTTTTGCAACTGTGGAGACGCAGGAGATTAATGTTTAATGTATCGTCGACAACTAGATCGTTAGAGACGGATTTTGCAACTGTGATTCACTGAATTGTACTGAGTGGAACATAGTCAGTCAAAGTAAAGCATGATGTGCACAACACAGTTGTTTTTCCTCGCATTACACTTAGCAAGGTTTTTCTTTAGCAGGTTTGCTGCTACGCATTTTAATTTCCACGCCTCTCGGGCGTTATCGAGTTTCGGCTGTCATAAGGTATGTCATGAAAATTTGTTAGACCGAGTTTAAAATCAACGAGGAGCCAGAAACATCGTTCTCAGCCAAACTCTGCATTTCAAAATTATTACCAGGTTCAGTTCAGCAAACTTTATAATTGACATCTCATTTCCTGTGTGTTCATTAAGTGTTACGGATTTTATTTAATCAGTTTGTGAAGGTAAAATTACAGGGCATTTTAACTTAGGCATTGTGTACAGTTATTGTTTCAAAGTTTGAGTTGTAATTTTATGTAAAATTTTTACTCGGCTAGTTTTGTGTGTTGGAAATGCACGTCGCGTACTGTCACGTCGTATAAGTGTTGCGTTGTTAAAAATTTCTCTGGAACTGGCTGTTTTCGTTAGATGTCGGGCAATGTTGCCAAACTGCACAGGACGCACGCGTAATCTTCTGTTTCATTGAACGTGCTCAAACTCGCAAATTATTCTACTGCTAAGTGCATTGTGTTATAGTTTTAGTTTCATTTACGGCAACCAGTTTTTAAGAGAGTTACAGTAAGTTTCGGAAAATCCGTCTGCTAATCACTTTAGTGAGTTTTCGACAAGTGAGAACTTTTTCTTTTGTTCAAACGGTTCAAATGGCTCTGAACATTATGGGACTTAACTTCTGAGGTCATCAGTCCCCTAGAACCGCGCGACAGCTACGGTCGCAGGTTCAAATCCTGCCTCGGGCATGGATGTGTATGATGTCCTTAGGTAAGTTAGGTTTAAGTAGTTCTTAGTTCTAGGGGACTGATGACCTCAGATGTTAAGTCCCATAGTGCTCAAAGTCATTTGAACCGATTGGTTCCCCGTTTGGACCTTCGGAAGAAGATCTCTTGCAACATTATGTATCATCATGTACCACCGGTAGCAGACTACCAGCGGCTGGACAAGGGTATAACCGTCCCATGCGTATGCTTCCGTTAACACCACAACACAAACGAATACATGTAGAGTCGTGTCATGACTGGAAACAATGGACTGCTGTTGCATTTTGCTCAGCGATGAATCGCGGTTGTGCACAACCCCTGATGGCCCATCCGTTCTTTCAATGTTCTGGTACAGCTTTGTTACTCCTCGTGTCATGGTTTGGGGAGCCATCGGGTATGGTTTCAGGTCACGGCTGGTAGTGACTGAAGGAACATCTGCATCCCCATGCGCTATATCACAGTATCGTGGTACCTTTTTTCAAAACAAAAATGCTGGTTCACAGATGGCAGTTGCCCCTATGAACTGTCTGCCTGATACTGATATGCTGCTGTCGCCAGCAAGATCCCCAGATCTATCCCCAACGAAACATGTGTGGGATCAGGTCTAATGTCAGTTCTGTCCCATTACCAGTATCTAGGACATCAAGGACCAGTATAAAGTCTTTATGATTCCTTTCATAACCGTGTCAGTGCATGCATCGTGGCCAGAGGAGTTGCAACACCATACTGATAAGTTCTATGTAAATTTGACTGAATATTACAATCACAGAAGAAACATCGAATATTATCTTGTTTCGTTTCGTTGTCCCCACCTTGGTGCTTCGCCTTCTTTCTGTCAAGGAGTATAGAAAGTTTAGGAGAGTGTATCAAACTCAGGGTGAAAGGTTAAGATTCACTGATGAAATTGCTCTCCTCAGTGAAAGTTAAGACTGCAGGATCTGATGAACCGAATGAACAGTGGGATAAGTGCAAAATGTGCATTAGTGTAAACCGAAGAAAGGTGAAAGTAATGAAGAATATCAGAAATGAGATTAACGAAAAACTTAACATCAAAATTGGTCTAAAAGAAGTAGATGAAGGGATTATGACAATTTGGAAGAAAAATGACACGTAACTTACGAATACAAGTGGACATAAAAAGCGGACTAACACTGGAAAAGTGATCATTTCTGGTCAAAACAACTCGACAAGTATCAAACATCAGCGCCGGCCAGGGTGGACGAGCGGTTCTAGGCGTTACAGTCTGGAACCGCGCGACCGCTACGGTCGCAGGTTCGAATCCTGTCTCGGGCATGGATGTATGTGATGTCCTTAGGTTAGTTAGGTTTAAGTAGTTCTAAGTTCTAGGGGACTGATGACCTCAGCAGTTAAGTCCCATAGTGCTCAGAGCCATTTTTTGAGCAATCAAACATCAATGTTAATTTGAGCAAGTCTCTTTGCGTGGGATTCAGTGACGGACTGTGGAAAAACCGGAAAATACGAGAATCAGAGCTTTTGACACGTGATGTTACAGAAGAATGCTAAAAATTGGGTGTAATTGTAAGAAATGACGTTCTCTGCAGAACTGGCTACGAAAGGAAGCTGTGGAGAAAACTGACAAGAAAAACGGACATGGTAATAGGGCGTGTGTGCTACATCTTCATTTACAGGATTACTCCGCAATTCATAATTAAGTGACTGGCCGAGGGTTGAACGAACCATCTTCAAGCTATT
This sequence comes from Schistocerca cancellata, assembly GCF_023864275.1. Classification (NCBI taxonomy): domain Eukaryota; kingdom Metazoa; phylum Arthropoda; class Insecta; order Orthoptera; family Acrididae; genus Schistocerca; species Schistocerca cancellata. The sequence goes on from NC_064633.1 coordinate 426,947,529, forward strand.
TTTCTAGCGCTCCACTCTCGAAAAGCGCGTAGGAGAAACGAAGTCCTCAGTCTTCCCGTGAGAGTTCCGGTTTCTATTTTATTACAATGATCATTTATTCCTATACTTTGTAGGTGGGCGTAAACAAAATATTTTCGCGTTCGGAGGATAAATTTGGTGACTGAAATTTCATAGAAGGATACCGCCGCAACAGAAAAAGCCTTTGCTTTAATGATTCCCACACCAGCTCACTTGCCGCATCCGTGACACTCTCTTGAGATAATACAAAACGAGCATCCCTTCTCTGAACTTTTCCGTTGTCCTCCGTCAATCCTATCTGGCTCGAATTCCACTCCGCGCAGCAATACTACAGAAGAGGACGGACAAGCACAGTGTAGGCAGTCTCTTTAGTACGCCTGTTACATCTTCTAAGTGTTCCGCCAATAAATCTCAGTCTTTGGTTCGCTATCACCACAACGTTCCGAATTTAAATATTAGTAATTGCAATCCCTAAGTGTTTAACTGAACTGACAAGCTTTTGATTTGTCTGATTAATCGCGCAACGGAATTTTAGAGGATTCATTTTTGTACTCATGTGGATAACTTCACTTTTTTCATTGTTTAGAGTCAATTACCACTTTTCACACCAAAGACATATCTTGTCTAAATCTTTTTACAATTGATTTTGATCATCTGACGACTTTTGGAGACAGTAAACGCAAAATCCGCAGCATTCTAAGACGGGTGCTCGGATTGTATTATAAGTTGTGTATATAGAATAGGAACGGCAGAAAGCCTATAATAACCTGTTGGGAAATGTCAGATCTCACTCCTGGTTCACTCAATGCCTTTCTATCAGTTACTAAAACTGTGGCCCTTCTGACAGGAAATCACGAGTCCAGTCGCACTACTGACAGAATACTCCGTAGGCGAGCAGTTTGATTAGCAGTCGATTGTGAGAAATGGCGTCTATGGCATACTGGAAATACAGAAATATAGAATTATTTTGAGATTCCCTGTCGGTTAGAGTTATTTGTGTTTCACAAGAACGATATTTCCTGATTTCAATAAAATTCATTATGATGAAACACGGAATACATTTCGACGTTAGTGATATGGGCCAGTAGTTCAGCCGATTACTCCTGTTTCTTGAGCGCTGGTGTGACTGTGCAACTTTCCAGTCTTTAGGTTAGGACGTCATGTAATAAATTCCCTGGTACTAGAGGAAACTGCAGAGGATGGAACCTGTAGAGGTAGACAGAGATTGGAATAAATTCAATAAACAGGACGAAAAAAACGGCGATAACGCAGGCTGTCAGAACTAATAAATAACGATGAACGATGTGCAAGCGTCTTGAGACAGAATGTTCCTTTCTGTAAAATAATGATAAATACGATGACATATTGCACCCTCAGCGAATGACGTTCTCTGATAATCTTCATAGCATTTTCCCCAGAGTTTCCAGCGTCATCTTCACTCTCGAACATTTCCTTGCCGGTCTTCAGACAGTGTTTTATGTTTCTTCAAAGGTGCAACAGTCCAACATACCTTGTTAACTAAGATAAACTGTCTTATGTACACGTAATTCAGAAAGGATTTCTCTCGACTGACCTGCATCAGTCCTCCGGTCAAGAGAATGACATCTCGAACCTTTCCAGTCATGACGTTTGATGAGCTTGCTTTTTTCATTGTTTATTATGACAGATCAAGTAACAGTACAATAAAAGAACAAAAGTAACTACCACACCCGTAAGAAAAGATAAGCAAGATCACAGCACGTCGCGAACTATCACACAAGATTACAAGCTAGCTGTAAATAAAGTATAATAAGGATGTTAACCTTTATAGTGCAGAGTGTGAAGATTTGGCAAACGTGAGTCGTTGTTGTAGCTATATAGGTCTCCTGAGTTGTATACATGAAAGAAGCCTGAAGATACTGAAAATTATCAGATAGATTATATAATGGTAAGACAGAGATTTAGGAAGCAGGTTTTAAATTGTAAGACATTTCCAGGGGCAGATGTGGACTCTGACCACAATCTATTGGTTGTGAACTGTAGATTAAAACTGAAGAAACTGCATAAAGGTGGGAATTTAAGGAGATGGGACCTGGAGAAACTGAGTAAACCAGAGGTTGTACAGAGTTTCAGGGAGAGCATAAGGTAACAACTGACAAGAATGTGTGAAAGAAATACAGTAGAAGACGAATGGGTAGCTTTGAGGGATGAAGTAGTGAAGGCAGCAGAGGATCAAGTAGGTAAAAAGACGAGGGCTAGTAGAAATCCTTGGGTGACAGAAGAAATATTGTATTTAATTGACGAAAGGAGAAAATATAAAAATGCAGTAAATGAAGCAGGCAAAAAGGAATACAAATGTCTCAAAAATGAGATCGACAGGAAGTGCAAAATGGCGAAGCAGGGATGGCTAGAGGACAAATGTAAGGATGTAGAGGCTTATCTCACTAGAGGTAAGATAGATACTGCCTACAGGAAATTTAAAGAGAACCACTTGTATGAATATCAAGAGCTCAGATGGAAACCCAGTTCTAAGCAAAGAAGGGAAAGCAGAAAGGTGAAAGGAGTATATAGAGGGTCTATAAAAGGGCGATGTACTTGAGGATAATATTATGGAAATGGAAGAGGATGTAGATGAAGATGAAATGGGGGATATGATACTGCGTGAAGAGGACGTCGGAGCACTGAAAGACCTGAGTCGAAACAAGGCCCCCGGAGTAGACAACATTCCATTAGAACTACTGACAGCCTTGGGAGAGCCAGTCCTGACAAAACTCTACCATCTGGTGGGCAAAATGTATGAGACAGGCGAAATACCCTCAGACTTCAAAAAGAATATAATAATTCCAATCCCAAAAGAAGCAGGCGTTGACAGATGTGAAAATTACCGAACTATCAGTTTAATAAGTCACGGATGCAAAATACTAACGCGAATTCTTTACAGACGAATGGAAAAACTGGTAGAAGCCGACCTCGGGGAAGATCAGTTTGGAATCTGTAGAAATATGGGAACACGTGAAGCAATACTCACCCTACGACTTATCTTAGAAGCTAGATTAAGAAAAGGCAAACCTACGTTTCTAGCATTTGTAGACTTAGAGAAAGCTTTTGACAATGTTGACTGGAATACTCTCTTTCAAATTCTGAAGATGGCAGGGGTAAAATACAGGGAGCGAAAGGCTATTTACAGTTTGTACAGAAACCAGATGGCAGTTATAAGAGTCGAGGGACATGAAAGAGAAGCAGTGGGTGGGAAGGGAGTGAGACAGTGTTGTAGCCTCTCCTCATTGTTGTTCAATCTGTATATTGAGCAAGCAGTAAAGGAAACAAAAGAAAAATTCGGAGTAGGTATTAAAATCCATGGAGAAGAAATAAAAACTTTAAGGTTCGCCGATGACATTGTAATTCTTTCAGAGACAGCAAAGGACTTGGAAGAGCAGTTGATCGGAATGGACAGTGTCTTGAAAGGAGGGTATAAGATGAACATCATCAAAAGCAAAACGAAGAATTAGATTAGGAAATGAGACACTTAAAGTAATAAAGGAGTTTTGCTATTTGGGGAGCAAAATAACTGATGATGGTCGAAAAAGAGAAGATATAAAATTTAGACTGGTAATGGCAAGGAAAGCGTTTCTGAAGAAGAGGAATTTGCTAACATCCAGTATAGATTTAAGTGTCAGGAAGTCGTTTCTGAAAGTATATGTATGGAGTGTAGCCATGTATGGAAGTGAAACATGGACGGTAACTAGTTTGGACAAGAAGAGAATAGAAGCTTTCGAAATGTGGTGCTACAGAAGAATGTTCAAGATTAGATGGGTAGATCACATAACTAATGAGGAGGGGATTGGGGAGAAGAGGATTTTGTGGCACAACTTGACTAGAAGAAGAGATCGGTTTGGTAGGACATGTTGTGATGCATCAAGGGATCACCTATTTAGTATTGGAGGGCAGCGTGGAGGGTAAAAATCGTAGAGGGAGACCAAGAGATGAATACACTAAGCAGATTCAGAAGGATGTAGGCTGCAGTACGTACTGGGAGATGAAGAAGCTTGCACAGGATAGAGTAGCGTGGAGAGCTGCATCAAACCAGTCTCAGGACTGAAGACCACAACAACAACAACAACAACAGGTCTTCTGAGTTTGGCTGAATGCGTGCCAAGCCTACGCCACGAGGCTCACCGTTGTAATTGCCATGTAGCTGTCTTGTCGAAAGTAATTCTGAACAGACTGCAGACATGACTGCAGACATCACTGCGACGCTGGATGCCACCAGGTGACGTTGCGGGAAAGCGGCACGGTATCAAACGCGTGTAAACGGAGCAGGCACGGTCAGGCTACCACCCCAGTGATGGTATGGTCTGCGAATGGGAAAATCCATTGAGATCAGCGACTTTGACAAAGGGCAGATTATTATTACGCAGAGCCTGTGAACGAGTATCTCACAAACCGCGAAACTGGTCGAATGTTAACGTGCAACTGTCGTGGATATCTACGGAAAGAGGTAGGAGAGTTTGTACAGACTACACTAGGTGCTAAATGGTTGAACGTCGACGACTCTTTACAGAACTTGATGTTCGGAAGCTTGTCTGCTTTCTAAAGTAGGATAGATGGTGATCTATGGCATCTGAACCGAAAGAGCAGAATGCTGGTGCACTCACAAAGTGTTTCGTAACACACCGCTCATCGTACATTGTTAAACATGGAACTCCGCAGCAGACAATCCCTCTGTGTTCATATGTTGACCCAACGACATCGTCAATTACGATTACACTTGGCACGGGACCATCGAGATTCAATAATCGATCAATGGAAACCTGTCGGTTCTTCGAATGAATCACGTTTTAGTAACTCTAAGTCGATGGTTGTCTCTACAAACGCCGTGATCGAGGTGGACGGCGGCTCGAAACGTGCCACGTGCCACCGACACAGTCTGGTGGGAGCAGTATTATGCTGTGGGAGACATTCTTCTGCGCTTGTATAGGATCTGTGGTAGTATTCGAAGACACGCTGACAGTCGTCAACCACCTGCACACCTTCATGTTCGGTGTCTTCCCCGAAGGCGATGTCATCTATTAACAGCGTAATTGCCCGTCTCTCGGAGCCAGAATCGTGCACAGTCGTTTAAGCAGCATTATACTGAACTCACGTTGATATTTCCGCTACCAAATTCGTCTGATGTAGATCCTGTAGAACCCATCTGTGTTGCTATCGGGCACCATCACCACGTACGCAAATCAGCTGCCAGTTATTTACGTTAATTGACCTGTGTGCAGACATCTAATGCCATATACCTCCACAAACCTACCAGCAAACTGTCGAAACGCTGATACAAGCAGTCACCGATGTATTTAGTTCCAAAGACGGACAAACAGGATCTTAAGCAAGCGGTTGTAGTGTTTTGGCTCGTCAGTGTATTCTGGACTTTGCTTGGTGACAGCTGTGTTATTTGGTTGTTTCAGTCTGGTGTGTCGCTGATGTTCCTCACACATCTGTTCAACTATTGTAGTTACTCGATGTTAGATACTCCATAGTCGCATGGAATGCAGTACCAATCCGCTATTTGCAACAATGCTGGGTCAGACAGCCAAATATTGTGCATTAAATGGAACAAACAACTCTACTGAACTCCTGAAAGTACACCATTAAGCCATGGTATCAATTCGCCATCCTACCTCCAGGTGGAATCTGAAAAAGCATTGAAATGATTATTTCGAAACAAGGCACTTGGATTCGGGAGGACGACGGTTCAATCCCGCGTCCGGCCATCCTGATTTAGGTTTTCCATGATTTCCCTAGATCACTTCAGGCAAATACCTGGATGGTTCCTTTGAAAGGGCACGGCCGATTTCCTTCCCCATCCTTCCCTAATCTGAGCTTGCGCTCCGTCTCTAATGACCTCGTTGTCGAGTGGAAGTTAAACACTAATCTCCTCCTCCTCCAAGACTCTTGGAGTTGACAACCTATCTTCATAAATATTGAATCTTTTACGAGGGCTTGAATTATCCTCAGGTTGCAAGAATGTAATTGTTCTAATTCCAAGGAAGTCAGATACTGACAGGTGTGAACGTAACTGAACCACCTGTTTAACGTCATGTTTACGAGAAACTAACACGAATTTTTTTACAGAACTATCGGAAGAGCACACGAACAATTCCTAGCTGCATGTTTCTAAAATCATATTGGTAGCTTGCACCTGTTTCCTCAGTACAGTTTGGGACACACAGAGTACCGACAAATGTTCCAAGACTTAGCCTCCATTAATTATTGTTTTCATCACTAGCCCTTTAAGTTTTTTATTTATTTTATTTTTATTTATTTATTTTTAATGTATTTTTTGCTTTCACTCAGCTGACTGAAGCACGACGTTCATCTCTTAGGAATTTCACTTTATTTGAAACTAAAGTCACATTCATGCCGTTACCACGAGTCGCCTGGAAAATTGCCAAGGATGCTGTCCTTGGGCATTCGTAGCCACAGTTAGCTGATACTTTTCAATAACTGACGGAAAGTCGTCGAGTGAAACAAAAATAATATCTGAAGTTTGCAAGGGAGTGTTATGGGTCCTCTGCTGTTCCTGATCTCCATAAATAATTTAGGAGAGAATCAGAGCAAGCGACCCGCCAGGTTAGCCGAGCGCGCTAACGCGCTGCTTCCTGGACTCTGATAGGCGCGCTGGCCCCGGATCGAATCCGCCTGGCGGATTAACGACGATGGCCAGTATGCCGGCCAGGCTGGATGTGGTTTTAGGCGGTTTTCCACATCCCCGTAGGTGAATACTGGGCTTGTCCCCACGGCCCACCTCAGCTACACGGCTCGCAGACATCTGAACACTTTCGCACTATTCCATGCATTACACTAGTTGCAGACGGTTGGGATACAGTAATTCCTTCCTGGGGGTACGCAGTGGCGGCAGGAAGGGCATCCGGCCACCCCTTAAACTAACATTGCCACATCCGATTAACCATTCCAACCCTGTGTATCTGCGGGAAAAACGGCACAAGCAAAGGAAAAGAAAGAAAGAATCTGAGCAATCTTATTAGATTGTTTGCAGATTCTGTTGTAATTTACCGTCTTGTAAACTCACCAGGTGATCTTCGGTTGATTTTTGGCTATTTAAGCGTACGACGCCGTGTTTGAGGGCAGGTTTTAGTCGGTTTGTTGGCGCTCTGGTGTGCAGTCTGGTCGCTCTTTGCGCATGCACACCCACTTTCCGTCACGTGGGCGATGGGGCTGAGGACGAAGACGTGTATGTGGTTGGCGAGTGTACACTGCGTCTAGTGATAGGGCGATGGTCTCGTCTGTGCTGCTAAACTATGGGAACATGTGAAAGTGGACTTGGAATGTATCAGCCTGAAATCGATGTTACAGAATCAAACGCTTTGGGAGTTAGGTTCTTAAGGTCTTGCTGTGTATATATTTCGTGCTGTTTGCAGTTAACGGCTCTGCCAGTGTTTGGACGCCCATGTTATCTGTTTCGTATTGACCACTGGAGCACAACTTACTGAACAGTGATTACCTGTCTGAAATGGTGGATTTTCGGAGTACTGGAAAGTGGCTACTTGTGCCACGCCGACTTAAAATATGGAGCAAGAGGAAGTTCTTTCCATTGAGTATTCACAAAGGAGCAGGAATAAATCAAGGTCTTTGTGAGAAACAGACTGTCTACTCCTACAAAAGGCTCATTGCGTGATAATGGTTCAAATGGCTCTGAGCACTATGCGACTTAACTTCTGAGGTCATCAGTCCACTAGAACTTAGAACTAATTAAACCTAACTAACCTAAGGACATCACACACATCCATGCCCGAGGCAGGATTCGAACCTGCGACCGTAGCGGTCGCTCGGCTCCAGAGTGTAGCGCCTAGAAACGCACGGCCACTCCGGCCGGCTGCGTGATAATGTTTTGCATCTGGTATACTGTTTCGGTGTGGATTCAGTTGAAAAATAAGAAAGCTTGTGAGGTCCCATGTGGTCGTATTCCTGTTTTGGAGTATTTATAATGTTTTATGGATTTTTAGTCTGGATAACGCCCAGTTTCTGTGTGGTTTTATGTTGTCGTTTTAGTCTTGGTATAGTCAGCGGTGCGCGTCGTCCGTTGTAGCTGGTTGTTTAACGGGGGATGACGCCTTGGCGGCCGCCAGTTTGAATTGTAACCGATAGCGTGGTCGCTGTGTTTATCAGTAGACTCCAGTTCGTCGGCGAATTTATGTTGAGTATTTTATTATTTGTTCCTGGTGACGCCGAGGCGTCCGTCTCCTTTTCACCGTTCCTATCAGCTTTCGTTCAGGCTTGATCTGAGTTGTGGTTTCCACGCACCCCTGATGTGCCATTACTTCTCACTGAAATTTTTTTTAGTACCTGAAAGATGCCTTTCATTCTACTGTCTATTTAATGCCTTATTCTGAAAGAGAAATTGCGAGTTGTTTCTGCAGTTATATCTTAAAAAGTGTCCTGCTTCTGTTGAAATTTTTCTCAGTAAACCATTTGTTGTGTGCATGGTTCTTAAGATTTATGTAAAGAGGGTTTTAAAATTATTTGTTGTTTGGGGTGGGCTTCGACGTCCGTAGACATTTTATATTTTCAGTAATGTTTCAAATTCTAAGAAAATTATGAATATCATTCTGGGGTAACAGCAGTTAGCTGTTGTCACGCCATTCTTAAATAAAATCTGTTGGAAATTAGAATCCAGAGTTTGTGTTTGATTGGTAATTATTGCCTTTACTTTATTGAGTTGAAGTATCCGTGAACGTCTGTTCCACGTCTCACGCTTAGTTTGAGTTACACGATAAATAACACGAATCTAAGGGCTTTATACTCAGTTTTAGTTGGGGATTATGATTACGAATAACATAAACTGGAATGGTGAAATACTGTTGTGGGGAATGCAAACCAAAGACTGCGATTTATTGACAGAACACTTAGAAAATGTAACAGGTTTGCTAAAGAGAGTGCTAACACTGCACCTGCCTGCCCTCTTCTGGAGTATTGCTGTGTGGTGTGGGAGCAGCAACAGATAGGATTGACGGAGTACATCGAGAATTTCAAAGATGGGCAGCTCGTTTGGTATTATCGTGAAATAAGGGAAAGAGTGCCACAGATATCATACACAAATAAGGTGTTTGCCATTAAAACAAAGAGGCTTTTCACTGCGACAGGATCTCTTCATGAAATTTCAATCACCAACTTTCTCCTCTGAGTGTGAAAATATTTCGTTGGCGTCCACCTACATACGGAGGAGAAATGATCATCATAATACTATAAGAGAAATCACAGCGTGCAATAAATATTTAAGTGTCTGTTTTTGCTGTGCACTGTTCGAGAGTCGAACGATGGAGAAGTAGCTTAAAGGCGGTTCGATGAACCCTCTGCCAGGCAGACAAATCATGTAGCTGTAGATGTACTACTTTGTTCACGGTACTGACCTCATTTGTACTGAAACTTGAGTTCGTGTAGAGATCGCAGCTGTATGTTAAAGAACTGAAAAGATGGCAATATCCTGTAAATTCTACGGACTAGCTGTCTTTACTCCAAGTAAAATACTATCGGCGCAGTGGAGGGCGAGGTGTCGGGTCTTGGTAAGGTATTGCTGGCTGAAAGGGATTGCTACTGTACGTGACTTGGTCATTGAGGCTGGGTAGGAAATTGAGCTACGGGATGCCAGTTGTTTGATTCACCAAATGAGGTTGCTGAAAATAATGAAAAAATAGTCGTCGCAAAGTGGTATGCTCACATTGACAGGCGATCGACAACCGAACGCACAAAATACTCGAAATCCAGAGATGTAGGCGTAATATTTTAAACACACATATGATCGATACGCAAACATTACGAATATACGGGTTATAAATGATAACTGTTTAGGCCGAGCTGTTCTAGGAGTCACAGTCCGCAATCGCGCGGCCGCTACGGTCGGACGTTCGAATCCTGCCTCGGGCATGGATGTATGTGATGTCCTTAGGTTAGTTAGGTTTAAGTAGTTCTAAGTTCTAGGGGACTGATGATGACCTCACAAGTTAAGTCCCATAGTGCTCAGAGCCATTTGAACCATTTGATAACTGACATCTCGAAATCGGGTTTTCTGCCGGATATCAGCGTCTTCCAAACACGATATTTCGACATCATTACTTGACGTCTTCATCAGGTGTTCCCTGAGACTGGCTGCTTGCTGGACTGGGTCGCATATTTATGCCTGCCTGGTGCCTGGTGTTCTGTTTGCCGTTCCCTAGTCGGTCCGCGCCCGCGAGTCGCGCTATCCTGCCACTCTAGGTGTTCCCTATTCAGTCCTCACCCACTCCGGCTGCCTCCAACTGCGGTCGTGGCCTCCTGCTGTTGCCTTCTCGGTCCGCGCCCGTGAGTGGCGCTCCCCTGCCACTCTGGACGTTCCCTATTCCGTCCGCGCCCGCTCTGGCCGCCTCCAACTGCGGTGGTGGCCTCCTGGTCACTCGAGTGAGCGATGCAATGCAAGCAGGACCATGCTACTCAAGCGAAGGGTGTAGCGGATCGCCGCCAGGCGGGACGGGCTCGGGCGACCGAGTACGCCCCGTCTGTGGCCCCATCCGCCGCCCCCCCCCCCCCCCCCCCACGTACGACGATGCAGCAAACGACAATGGACCACGAGACGGCATATTCTAGGGAAACAGGCCCCCTTACAGCGGCGCAATTGTACGTCATCCTGCACCGAATGTCACGGGATACTGATTACCGGGAACGAGCAGCCAACGAACGAGCTCTCCACTTGTTCCACCAGTACCTCAAGTCACTCGGTTGTGTGGTCAATGAAGAGGAACGAGTACCGTCGGGAGCCCTGACAGGCGTGTTGAATACAGACGACACTGTTCTGCCATCGGCGGCCCCAATGAGCGTTGCGCCACCAGTCACAGTTCCAGAAGAAACTGGTGCACTGCTGGCTGCCACTCCGGTCTCTTTCAGTGAAGAGGCCACAGATACCGGAAAGTGTCCCGCCAGGCGTGACGAGAGAAGACGTCACCGTCCTGCCACGTGACAACACTATCGTAGAGGCCAACCTTGGCGACCTGCTCGAGGTGGAAGCCATGGAAATACCGCAGCCCTCCAGGTAGAGGCCCGCAGCAATAGAGGAGGACGACTCATCCACATTCTCTCAGTCTGTTTGCAGGAGAAGCCAGAAGCAGAAGATGGCAGACGAACCTGCCCCCACTGAGGCAGACCAGACACCAGATGACGGGTTCACCGTCCTGAAGTGGCGGCACACTGCTCGGGCCAAACAGCTCATTCATCGACGTCGACGAGCCAAGGGCCATGGAGGCCACTGAGCCACCCAAGAGGCGTGCACCCGCCCAACCACCGATAACTGTCTCATGGACGGACACTTACAAGTCCTTCCTTGATAAATTTGAGACAGTTGCGTCCGCTGCCAAGGTCAAATGTGTCAGGCTAGACCTATACTGGGTTTCGACCGCCACCACGGATGACTACCGAGCAGCCATGAAGGTCATTGAGACCGACAAGTTACACTGCTTTACACATAATGTGGAGCCCGTAAGCAGCTGCAGGTGGTTTTCCGCCGCCTCCCACTGAAAATGGAGCCCTCGCACCTCAAAGAAGAACTGGCGGGGCTGGGCTACATGGCCAGCTCCGTGACCATCATGAAATCGCCCAGGACGAGGCGAGACATGCCTCTTTTCCTAGTTGTCCTCACAGACAACTTCGAAAACCGAAAAATCTTCCAGCTGCAGATGGTGGCCCAGATTGGGGTGGAGGTGGAGCCGCTCAAGGCCAAGGGGAGGCGCGCCCACTGCTTCTCCTGCCAGGGCCTTGACCAAGTGGCTCGCTACTGCTCCATGCCGGCCCGCTGTGTCAAGTGCGCCGACTCCCACCAGAGTTGGGACTGCACGAAGAAGAGAGAGGAGGCGCCAAAGTGCTGCAACTGCAGCGAGCCACATGTGGCGAGCTACAGAGACTGCGCTGCATTCCGCCGCCGCCCACGGCAGAACGGACGATCAGCACCTGCCAGGAAGGTGCAACCTGGCACCAGCTACGCCTCTGCCACCAAGGGGGAGTCCGCTGACGCCACCACGAGACGACAAGTGGCCTCCCCGCCACTTCCGCAACGGGACTCGAAGGAGACCGCACCATCCACCGCGCCTGGCTCGTCAGCCCCACAGACTGACTCCCAGGCCGACCACCACAAGGGCGGACGACGCACTGCCCGTTCACTCAACACTCCCGCGCCGCAGGCTGCTGAGCGCGCGGTCCAGCGAACGGACGCGATGGCGACGCCGCGCCCGGCCGCCCCCGCGCCCGCCGCTGCGGCTGTACCCGCACCACCAACAGGACCAGGAGCCGCAGACATGGGAGCCCTTCTGGGCTCTCTCTCTGCCCTGCTCCAACAACTGCCCGTGCTCGTCATTTCAGTCACGGAGGCCCTCCAGGCTGCTACCATCACCATGAAGCCGCACCATGGATAATCCACTCATCCATGGACTGACCGTTTGCGGCTTCAACGCAAACAGCCTGTTCCCCCAACAAGGTGAGTTTCGCCAGTTCATGCAGGACGAGGCCATTGACCTCTGCCAAGTCGGCGAAACTCACCTTAAACCTGGGGTTCACGTGCGTGTAGCAAAATATGTTTGATACCGCAATGACAGGCCAACAGCCGGCGGCGGCACCGCCATCTATGTACGTGCATCACTCAGGCACAACCAGGTGTAACTTCTGGACCTGGCAACCCTGGAAGCCACTGGGGTGACGGTCACCTCGACAGCCGGGCAGATCACGTTCGTGGCAGTATACAGGCCACCACGCGGACATCTCCAGGAGGCGGACGTCGACGCACTGCTGACAGTTGGGGGGAGGGTGTTCATTGCGGGTGACTTCAATGCGAAGCACCCGGAATGGAACTCCCGCCTCAAGAATGTCGATGGCCGCCGACTTTCCCGCGCTGCCGCGAGGAATGGCGCCCTGATCCTGGGCCCACACGGGCCCACAATCTACCCAGCCAGGGGACGGCCGGACGTGCTCGATGTCACAGTCATAAAAGGCATCGGGCACCACACGACCTCCTCCACATAGTGTGCACTGTCGTCAGACCACCTGCCGGTGGTCTTCGACATAGATGTCGCCGGAGCTACGCTGCCACCACGCCGACAGACGTACCGGCGCATGGACTGCGAGCACTTCCAGGAGATAGTCCTGGAATCCATTGCGGACACACCCGATTCAGACGCAGTGGGCGCGGACGCCGCTCTGCGTGTCCTCTCCCGCCAGCTACTGCACGCAGCCGACGCAGCCACCCCTCCCCCAGCCACAGGGGCCCAGGGACTTCTCCCGCAACCTACCACCTCCGATACGGGAAGCAATCAGGGAGAAGAACAGGCTGTTCCGGGAGTGGCAGCTCACCTGCCAACCAGCGACGAAGCGACGCCTCAACCGCATGCGCAGAGACATCAAATCAGCAGCTGAGGTGCACAGGAACAGTGTGTGGTCGGCCTTCGTCGCCTACCTCAACCCAGAGGACGGCAGCATCTGGCGGATGCCTCAAGGCCTTGAAATCAGATGTAACGAACACCAGGGACATACCGGGCTAAGGCAGGCCACAAAATCAGCAGTAGCAGAACACTGCCTAGAGTTGGAACATTCCATGGATTATGAGAACACCAAGGTCATGGTCGAGACCCCCAGGTTCTGGGATAGTGTCATCACTGAATCTATAGAGATAAAGATTAACCGGGAAGCAGGATACCAGCTAAGCATTGCATGAAAGCTGGCATTTGAACTGCTGAAGCAATACCGGAGAAAATATGTTTCCAATACCAACAACGAGCCTCAGACATCCGCGCAATGCGGGCACGAACCAAGAAGGGAATACAAGGAAGCCTCAGCCGCAGTCGGAGGCGGCCAGAGCGGGCGCGGACGGAATAGGGAACGTCCAGAGCGGCAGGGGAGCGCCACTCGCGGGTGCGGACCGAGAAGGGAACACCAGGAGGCCACGACCGCAGTTGGAGGCGGCCAGAGCGGGCGCGAACGGAATAGAGAACGTCCAGAACGGCAGGGGAGCGCCACTCACGGGCGCGTACCGAGAAGGCAACAGCAGGAGGCCACGACCGCAGTTGGAGGTGGCCGGAGTGGGTGCGGATGGAATAGGGAACACCTAGAGCGGCAGGATAGCGCGACTCACAAGCACGGACTGACTAGGGAACGGCAAACAGAACACCAGGCACCAGGCAGGCATAAATATGTGACCCGGTCCAGCAACCAGCCAGTCTCAGGGATCAAGTAATGACGTCGAAATATCGTGTTGGGAAGACGCTGATATCCGGCGGAAAACCCGATTTCCACGAGATGTCATGAAATCGCCGGGAAAGTCTAAGAAATTACATTTGATAACTGTTTACAACGTACCTCAGAGGTGAACGTGAAGAAGCCAAGACGAACAAATGTTGTAAACGTCATGTTTAGACCGAATTTTAACCGTTATTAATTTTAGCGTAACGTGTACAAAACTCGAAAGAATAAGTAGTTTTACTCTTGTGACAAATCTGAAACCGCATTCGGGAGGACGACTGTTCAATGCCGCGTCCGGCCATCCTGATTTAGGTTTTCCGTGATTTCCCTAAATCGCTCCAGGCAAATGCCGGGATGATTCCTTTCAAAGGGCACGGCCGACTTTCTTCCCCACCCTTCCCTAATCCGATGAGAGCGATGACCTCGCTGTCTGGTCTCCTTCCCCAAAAAACAACAACAACAAATCTGTACTGATATTGTTAACGAAATAGCCGACTAAGCCACTGACAACAGAGAGCGGGATAATGTTGAAAACCTCCCGTTGCATGAATCGTCTGCAACCTAGGTGGCTTTTATAGACCAGTTTGAGGTTATTATCCAGCTTGACAGACAGCTGGTGTTCCATATCAAATCGTTAGTCTCCATTACCTCTGCACCGCTTTGTACGTTGTAACAATTATCTTTTACACCCTGTGCAACTGATCTGCGTTGCTCACAGAGCTGCAGCGCGAAATATATCATCATTGACTATCAGTAAAACTTGACCTTTAACCGCGTACCCTGGGCAGCTGTATAATTGCACGGCCTGTTGGCAAGACTGAAACTGTACTTTCAGCCAGCACGAATAGCTCTCGTGAGGCAGCGTTGATGGCAAAACGATAACTCCGGAAGTGATTTGGGCCATTCCCAACATTTATTATATCTTAAATTTTATTGTCATATCATTGTAGTTAGCACTCGTGCTTCCTAATGACTACACTGATGACAGATCCCCTACATTTATGGAAATTTTTACTCACTATCTTATGTGTTTGTAATCTGGTAGCTCATTTATGTAATTGCTGGTTTTCTCATTCTAAGGGGCTAAGCGGCCAGTTACTTTGTTTTACAGTTTAATACGCTTCTAAACTAGGCCAAGAGTTTTTTAATTACTATGAGAAGCTGTTCATGCTTTATGTTAATGTGCGAGACCCTCCTCCCTTCTTTCTCCTAATGTTGGCAGTTGTAGCGGCAGTGGCTTTGGGGACCTCACGCTTGATCTGGCCACAGTTGATCGTATTTCGTAAGCACGGTGCCTAGATGCAAAAAGAATGTGTTTAGATCGTCCTTATTTTGTCAGATCATCGTCCTATTGGGTTCTGTTTGATGTTACCAGTCAAATCTTGTAAGACGTAAAGGGTGTAACCTGCATTGCGTAGCTTTAGCCCCGTGCTAAAGTGATTTATCTCTGTCCAACATTCTGTGATTGGTATTGTGTGGGGGCAGAGTTCCTTGATACTGAATATTAAAGAGAGAGAAAGAGAGAGAGACAGGCAGGCAGATAGGCAGACAGAGAGGGAAAGAGAGAGAGAGAGAGAGAGAGAGAGGTAGAGAGACAGACATACGGAGAGGAAGAGGAAACAGAGGAAAAGAAAACGCTGCAGCATCAAATATAAATGTGTTTCTTCACTCGTTGAATACTAAGGTTAGCTACGGTGTCATAGTGTGCTTCTTGTTGGAGATATAGAGGCAGCGCCTAGTCATGACACTTAACTTTTTTTATTTCTAAAATTCAGGTGGTTGCGCCTCGTTTTCATGGCGTTCTTGTCGAAGGTAATTTGAAAATTGTATTTAAATTATTTGTGCCCGTTACTGTTCCCCCAAGCTGTGCTCTTTGTTCAAATATATACTGTCTGAGGTTTAAATGATAATAACATTTGATCGTAGTTGACACTGAAGTTTTCCAGTTTATAGACGTGCCAATAAAGAGTTATAATTAGATAAAAGGACTCTTTTCATTTTGTAACAGTGGCAGGTATACAGACTGCTCTTCCCCTTTCAATTGCCGTTTAATGCAGTTGTTGCTGATCTCAGAAATTATTTCTCTTAGCATATATAGTGTTTTTTTAATAATAATAAAAGTTCGTCAAATGGTAAATGACGTTTACTTAAATCCCCTGTCCAGTCCTTTCGATGTTAGTTAAGCTGTACTCTCAGAAGTGACATTTCAGTAAGGAACGATTGGTCACGAAATAGAAACCGCAGTGAAAATCTGATGAAGCTTTCCATAGGTGTGTTGGGCAGTGCCTCTAATATGGTCATTCCCTCTTCTCCGTTCTGAGCGTGTAGTGAGCGCATTAAGATGCCTAGAAAGTAGTGCCTTAACGCCAAGTATGCGTGCCTGCCGAGATATATCGTCTGATTCCATGCAATTCTGTTTAATGTAACTGGTTCCTTCTTCACGACAGTTCTCGGTCACACATTGCAGGGGCAATGAGGAAGCTCCTGCAGCGTTTTCGGTGGGAAGAGATCACCCACCATACAACCCAGACTTGGCTCCCTCTGATTTTCATCTCTGCTCAAATGAACGGTTTGGCTACGAAGACAAAATTTTGGATCAGCCAATGAGCTGCGATCCAGCAGAGAAAATTGTCGGGAAGCGCAGGAGGCTGCTTTCTATGACGAGGGTATTGCGAAATTGGTATAACACTACGACAGATGTGTAAGTCGGAGCGGCGACTGTGTAGAGATAAAGTTGGAAGGTGTAAGTAACTGTGGGAAATAAACCAGTTTTGATTGTCACTGTGGTTTCGATTTTGTGACCGATCGTCTCTTACTTTCCGAGTAGCCCCCGTAAATTCTGTTGCCATGGCCCCAAATCTGCTACACGTTATCGATGCATAGTTGATCTGACACAGTTTTTAACACGAGCCAGAGTGCTGAATGATGTTTCTGCTTCAGCTACCGCCATGGAATAATGTAAAAGATCCGCATAGCTCCACAAACATTCGAAAATGAGCTAGAAATTGAAGCTCGTGCATCTTATTCAAGAGGTTTATTAGTTTCGAAGAAGTATACACAATTGGAAGTATGAACAGCTTTCAAAATGTAATTTCTTCTTTTATATCTGTCGTGATATCGTTATGGTATTCACCGATAAATAACTTACATGCTTCGGCAACCTGACCATCAGTCGTCTTTGTGTTTTTACATAAAAACTCACATTTTTCGTCTATAATCCTCACCGTTTCCCAGCAGGTTTACAAGTTGAACCCTAGATTGTCAATTGTGACATAAAAACCTTTTATCTGGAATACATCTTCTGAATTTACATCTGTCACTTCAGACCTGGTTTCATCATGAAATGAGTTCCTCTTATTAGTGCACACGTCTCGAAATTCAGGATCGCTATTAACTGCCTTGGCAACAACTTGAGATTCGGGGAGAATGGTGTCCCAGTTTTCGACAAGATGTTTTAAGGTATGTAATAAGCTGTCAATACCTCAATATCAATGGTAGTATTTCGAGCTTATAGTAATTTGATTCTATAGTCAATCGTACCAACAACTTTAGCCAAATTAGTGCCATGATTAAGCACTTGAAAACTGTCCCATAATCCATAGAAATTCTACCATAGATCGTGTTTCAGCTGGCAAATTTAATTTAACTTGTTGGAAGTTTCCACCGCAGTTGCAATCTTATTCAAGTTAACTGCAAACAATGAAAAATCCTGGATGGAATAACGACAGTATTACGAAAAGGGTAGATGACTGCTAACCGTACAGAGGAGATACTGCGTCACAAACAGACACAACAAAAGACCACCAACCAGACGGCCATCATCCGAAATAGACAACACACACACAGACACACACACACACACACACATACGCACACACGTTCACGCAATCACAGTTCATACATACATGACCACTGTCTCTGGCTGCTAGTGCTGGCACCAGCGATAAACGGATGTTAGTAACTCAAGAACTCTAATATTTCGAGAAAATTTCCATTACGAGAATCTCCAGTTTTCTGAAATGAATCTCTGAAAGCCAAGCTTCTTCATCATGCAACGAGAGGGTCCCCACGTAAGTCTGCCTTACCATGAATGAACAAAGGAAGAACATTACCTCTTTACTATTTAACTATTAAACAGAAAATATTCTCTGTATTTACGTCTAAAATCACCTTCTGATGGAATCAGAAGTGCCTTATCTTTGGAAGTTGTTGGCAATCCTATCAAATCATTACGACGTTTGTGGGGCGGCGAGTATAACTTGTGAAAATAAAAATTTTTTGCTGTATAAATGCTTGCATGTTGAATCAGTTTCTGGCTTTTAGAATGTTGTTAATGCTGTCTTTCGCCGTTCTCAACACTGGCTCTCTATTTACTTTTTAGCACCCAGAAAGTGATTTAACAAAACGTGAAGCCTGTAATTAGAGTTCCTAGTGCCCACTTCATCTGAGAATACCATTATAGCTGCAGCTTATAGCTCTGAGGAATTAGGAGATTGTCCGGGATTTCTAATCAAAAACGATTTTCCAAAATAGTTGAGTATATTCTGAAATTCACTGATAACAAACACAAGTATCCCTACAACCTAACTAACAGAGCAGTTCAGAGTCTAATGCGCTGATGCAACTATAAATGTCCGAATTAAATGTTAAAAAGAATGCTCGCCAAAATTTGATGAGAATATTTCATCAAACGCCACGCTAAATAATTGGTAGAATTTCTGTCCCGCGACGGCACGTGAAAATACGACAATACGCAAACTGAAGCTAGATAGTGAAAATCATCCCAGAATTAATCCTTCACTTGAAATGATTTCATGGTTCCGCGTATCGCTAGTAACTTAATACGGCACCCGAGGCTGTTTGTAGCAGTGATACCGAAGCGACGCGACTCCCGACACAGATGACGTGCTATTCTGTGTCTGGAGAGAACTGGGGCCTTCCTTCCTCGCGCAGCACTCTTATATATATAGCCGCGGTGCGGACGGCTAAGGGAACGCCTGATCAACTCGGCTCTCCCGACTAGCCGCTGGGCTAGTAACGCACCACTTCAAGTTACATAATAATTTATAGCTTCTTTTGCTGATGGCCGATGAAGCTCTTAATTTAAACGTGCATTCAGCACGCAGGTAAGTATTGATAATAAAATTTTGACGTGGCTAAGTTAAATATTTTGGGCGAGAGAATTAATTAAATTACACTGCACGCAGTAGATGAGCTCTGAACTGGCCCTTTTGAGATCCGCTATCGCTATAATTTTATAGGTATTCAAAAGAAACTTTTCACATCTTCACAGTCATAGCGGACCTCCAACCTATTTAAATCTAAACATCCTAGCCTTATTTATTAACCTACTTAATCTATCTTGCTTCCTTCAGTTTTGAGACGAAAACCAGAAAATCATGAATTTCCACTAAAGTCTCAATTTGTGAAATCCAAAGTACTGTTTTTATTAAATCATTATGAAAGATGAATCTAAATATAAATTTTGAAGTCTCTAGCTCTTTTCTGTTGCGCCAATGATTATTTTAGAAAAACGTCCAAATTTCGAAAATGGCTGAAGTTATCGAACTGATATTTAACACACATTAATTTAGTATTATTCCTGACATGCTAGAAAAGTTTTAGGTCATTTGCTTGATTTTTAAGGTATTGCGCAACATTTATGACGTCAGAGCTAGTTACAGCAGACTGGCTAGCACACAATGGAAACTGATGTGAATTTACTACAGCGTGAGTAGGCTGCTTCCCTACACGTTCTACACCTGTTGTTGTATACTTTTTATGGGGAAATGTTTTGGTAGGTTTCCAAACTAGACTCCTGGAAATTGAAATAAGAACACCGTGAATTCATTGTCCCAGGAAGGGGAAACTTTATTGACACATTCCTGGGGTCAGATACATCACATGATCACACTGACAGAACCACAGGCACATAGACACAGGGAACAGAGCATGCACAATGTCGGCACTAGTACAGTGTATATCCACCTTTCGCAGCAATGCAGGCTGCTATTCTCCCATGGAGACGATCGTAGAGATGCTGGATGTAGTCCTGTGGAACGGCTTGCCATGCCATTTCCACCTGGCGCCTCAGTTGGACCAGCGTTCGTGCTGGACGTGCAGACTGCGTGAGACGACGCTTCATCCAGTCCCAAACATGCTCAATGGGGGAAAGATCCGGAGATCTTGCTGACCAGGGTAGTTGACTTACACCTTCTAGAGCACGTTGGGTGGCACGGGATACATGCGGACGTGCATTGTCCTGTTGGAACAGCAAGTTCCCTTGCCGGTCTAGGAATGGTAGAACGATGGGTTCGATGACGGTTTGGATGTACCGTGCACTATTCAGTGTCCCCTCGACGATCACCAGTGGTGTACGGCCAGTGTAGGAGATCGCTCCCCACACCATGATGCCGGGTGTTGGCCCTGTGTGCCTCGGTCGTAAGCAGTCCTGATTGTGGCGCTCACCTGCACGGCGCCAAACACGCATACGACCATCATTGACACCAAGGCAGAAGCGACTCTCATCGCTGAAGACGACACGTCTCCATTCGTCCCTCCATTCACGCCTGTCGCGACACCACTGGAGGCGGGCTGCACTATGTTGGGGCGTGAGCGGAAGACGGCCTAACGGTGTGCGGGACCGTAGCCCAGCTTCATGGAGACGGTTGCGAATGGTCCTCGCCGATACCCCAGGAGCAACAGTGTCCCTAATTTGCTGGGAAGTGGCGGTGCGGTCCCCTACGGCACTGCGTAGGATCCTACGGTCTTGGCGTGCATCCGTGCGTCGCTGCGGTCCGGTCCCAGGTCGACGGGCACGTGCACCTTCCGCCGACCACTGGCGACAACATCGATGTACTGTGGAGACCTCACGCCCCACGTGTTGAGCAATTCGTCGGTACGTCCACCCGGCCTCCCGTATGCCCACTATACGCCCTCGCTCAAAGTCCGTCAACTGCACATACGGTTCACGTCCACGCTGTCGCGGCATGCTACAAGTCTTTAACACTGCGATGGAGCTCCGTATGCCACGGCAAACTGGCTGACACTGACGGCGGCGGTGCACAAATGCTGCGCAGCTAGCGCCATTCGACGGCCAACACCGCGGTTCCTGGTGTGTCCGCTGTGCCGTGCGTGTGATCATTGCTTGTACAGCCCTCTCGCAGTGTCCGGAGCAAGTATGGTGGGTCTGACACACCGGTGTCAATGTGTTCTTTTTTCCATTTCCAGGAGTGTACATTTAAGTAAAGCGCATTTTACACTCCATCGCAAGGAAGATGGTTTTAGCGTACAATGTCTAAAGAAAAAGTTGCACGTTCAAGATTAAGCATGAAATAGAACTGTATGCAATTGACCTGTTAGAATCATAAAAGTGAAAAGTAAGAGCTATTGGCTATGCTGGTGCTGGGGCAAAGTTCTTTGATTTATTACATGATAAAAAATTTATTTTACAATGACAGACAGATATTTGCCAGCTAGGCACTCTGGGGAATCCAAACCCTTGAGAGACTTGTGCCCCCTTGAGGCTTGCGCCATAGCGATTTTGTCACCCCTTCTTGTCGCCCCCCCCCCCCCATTTCGTCAGGCCCGAAAATGTGTGCAAATACATATGACATATGTTAAATATATGTGAAAGGTATATGACATGTGAGTACATTGATGAAGCCATGGGTAAAAGACTGATCCTAAGTCCTTAAACTACTTCATTCACATTTGATACTCATGAGTTACAACCTGTAAATTATATGGTAGGGGACAAGAACCACCTACCACCTGTTGGAATGAGCCTGATAACGTGAACACAGACAGAGAAGAGGGTAGGAGGAGATGGACGATGAGGCAGAACGAGTGAATGAGCACCGTGGGTGAGAGGAAGAGGTGGACAGAGAGAGAGGTAGAGGGAGACTGAGACAGGGGAGACGAGGTGATGACAGAGAAAGGAAAGAAGTAGTGATGTAGAGAGACACAAGAAGGAAGAGTTCGCGAAAGAACTTGCGCCCCTTCAAACAGCCGTGTACCGCAAGTCTCTAGAGGAACAGAAGGTTAGAAATGTTTGGAAAAGAGAACAGGTAGTTCCAGTTTTAAAAAAGGTTCGTCGAGAAGATGTGCAAAACTATAGGCCTATATCTCTCACATCGATCTGTTGTAGAATTTTAGAACATGTTTTTTGCTCTCGTATCATGTCATTTCTGGAAACCCAGGATCTACTCTGTAGGAATCAACTTGGATTCCGGAAACAGCGATTGTGTGAGGCCCAACTCGCTTTATTTGTTCATAAGATCCAGAAAATATTACATACAGGCTCCCAGGTAGGTGCAATTTTCCTTGACTTCCGGAAGGCGTTCGATACAGTTCCGCACTGTCGCCTGATAAACAAAGTAAGAGCCTACGGAATAACAGACCAGGTGTGTGGCTGGATTGAAGAGTTTTTAGCAAACAGAACACAGCATGTTGTTCTCAATGGAGAGACATCTACAGACGTTAAAGTAGTAGATAGTGTCGGAAGTTCCATGCGGCTTTTCGCGGATGATGCTGTAGTATAAAGAGAAGTTGCAGCACATTAGAAAATTGCAGCGAAATACAGGAAGATCTGCAGCGGATAGTCACTTGGTGCAGGGAGTGGCAACTGACTCTTGACATAGACAGATGTAATGTATTGCGAATACATAGAAAGAAGTATCCTTTATTGTATAATTATATGATAGCGAAACAAACACTTGTTGCAGTTACTTCTGTAAAATATCTGGAAGTATGCGTACGGAACGATTTGAAGTGGAATGATCATATAAAATTGGCAAGGCGGGTGCCAGGTTTAAAATCATTGGGAGAGTCCTTAAAAAATGTAGTCCATCAATAAAGGAGGTGGCTCAAAACACTCGTTCGACCTATGCTTGAGTACTGTGGGATCCGTACCAGGTCTGGTTGACAGAGGAGATAGAGAAGATCCAAAGAAGAGCGGCGCGTTTCGTCAAAGGGTTATTTGGTAAGCGTGGTTCAAATGGCTCTGAGCGCCATGCGACTTAACTTCTGAGGTCATCAGTCCCCTACAACTTAGAACTACTTAAACCTAACTAACCTAAGGACATCACACACATCCATGTCTGAGGCAGGACTCGAACCTGCGACAGTAGCGGTCGCGCGGTTCCAGACTGTAGTGCCTAGAACCGTTCGGCCACTTCGGCCGGCTTGGTAAGTGTGATAGCATTACGGAGCAGTTTAGCAAACTCAAGTGGAAGACTCTGCAAGAGAGGCGCTCTGCGTCGCGGTGTAGCTTGCTATCCAGGTTTCGAGAGGGTGCGTTTCTGGATGAGGTATCTAATATATATTGCTTCCCCCTCCCCCTACTTATACCTCCTGAGGAGATCACGAATGTAAAATTAGAGAGATTAGAGCGCGCACGGAGCCTTTCCGGCAGTCGTTCTTCCCGCGAACCATACGCGAGTGGAACAGGAAAGGGAAGTAATGACAGAGGCACGTAAAGTGCCCTCCGCCACACACCGTTCGGTGGCTTGCGGAGTATAAATGCAGATGTAGATGTAGAAGAGACAGGCAGAGAGATTGGGGGAGGGCGTGCGGAATGGACAGAGAAAGCGAAGAGAAGGAAATGGACAAACAAAAGAAAGAGGAGCAAGTGGTCAGTGGGAGAGTGAAGGGGCAGTGGACCGAGAGAGGGGGAGGAGTAGGTGGAGACAGAAATGCGGGAGGAGGACTTGAGATTAGAGAGGAACAAGGAAATGGACAAAGGGGATGGGAAGATAGACAAAGAGGGGGAGGGGGGGAGGAGAAAATTGACACGTATAGGGGAAGGAGAAGATAGAGAGGATTAGGAGGAGATGGTCAGAGAGACAGTGAGGGGGGAGAAGGTGGTGGGGAAAGAGGAGATGGATTAATAGAAGACTAATAAATCCATACTCGGCTAATGCCGAGTAGTCAGCTACCTGTTACAAAATGTGGTACAGTTTGATTAATAATAACGTAATCACGGTAACAAGGGCAGAGAAATCACGAAGATGACACACTTAACTTAAGGTTGAAAGGAGTCTACTGGAGTACACTTACATGTGTCACCCGAATATTGTAATGATACTAACGTAAGCCGGCCGCGGTGGCCGAGCGGTTCTAGGCGCTTCAGTCCAGAACCGCACTGCTGCTACGGTCGCAGGTTCTAATCGTGCCTCGGGCATGGATGTGTGTAATGTCCTTAGGTTAGTTAGGTTTAAGTAGTTCTAAGTTCTAGGGGACTGATGGCCTCAGATGTTGTCCCATAATGCTCAGAGCCATTTGAACCATTTTCTAATGTAAACTAAAATGAAAATTTGTGTTGTAACCGGTTTATGTGTCTGATGGGTTCTATAAAGTGGATCGCTGACTTTGCACGACTGCAGAACCAAATATACGGCTTTGGTCTGAGATTGTAGTGTTGGAGTAAGAAAGCATTTGGGGCATAGCAGTCTATGAGAGAAAGAGAGTGCAGAGGCAGTTTTTGTGGTGGGCTCTGTAAGCGTTATTTTATAATGTAGGAATTTTGCCATACAATATTTTGTGTTACACCGGACGTAAAATAGTTTAAAACGATGACTGATTTTATAATATAAATTTAATTGCGACAAGAAAGGATTACTGGATTAATATTACGATTACATGTATTATTCAAAATATAAATACGACTTCACTTTCGAAAAAGTCAGCGTTAGTAATCCACCTAAATCACTACCGCATTCCTGTCCAGGTCATATGTTTTTCAAAGACATTGAATTTTTCTTAAATGTTTTCATTTATCAGCCAAAATAATTTCATGTATATTTCAAAGAGTTACGGCCAATAATGCACACCGCCGAGCCTGCAGCTAGTATATTTTATTCTTCTTCATGAGAGAGCAGAATATAACGCGATCCAGCGTTGCTGCTTTAGAGGTGAGACAATTTTATTCATTTTTTATATGCACAGGGATTAAAGTTATCAGTTTTGAACAGGGCCAGACGATTCAGTACCTAAGGGGCTGAATGTATTTGGCAGTGACTGTATTTTTTTATTGGTATTGGGAATTCCATTGCCCATCAGCTCGTATAAAGTTTTGCTAACAATAACACAGAGTAAGCAGTTACAACACGCTACACGAAGACTCCAGTTTACAAGCATTCCAAGTTCAGGCATTCTGCAATATTTATAAAGAACGTTACGAGGTTTGCCCCAGTCGACTCCGGCAGGTGAGATGCGCACGTGTCGCCTCGCGGCAGACGACGGGACGGTTATGCTGCTGCCCCCCTTTGGGTTGCGAAGCGCGGCCGGCAGGGCCTGCGTTGACAGGACGGTTTCGACGCATCGAGCCGTTGACAGCCGGCCCACGGCGACCCGTCTGCAGTCGACAGCCGGCACCGCGTGGGTCGCACCTGGCGGTGCTTCTGAGGTGACCTCGGGACTCGAGCGGCGTGCGTTCGGCAGCCAGATCTCTCAATGCGATCTGTGTCGGTATTCTCTGCCTCAGTCGTGGCTACGTTTGTAGGACTTTGTCTCCAAAATGAGAGATGAAGTGCTACAGATTTCATCCTCTCTTTAAATTGCAAGGAATAACGTTCTGAAATCAGTAGCAAATTTCCACGTTAAGGACTACATGGTTAGCGGTTGATGAATCCATTTGCATGAAGTACACTCTAAGACAAGAAAAACGGTGAAACGGTGCACCACGAACAAATTAGCCGAATGGGGCGGAAATCGATAGTTTTGATGAAAATGTACAGACAAACAAATGATTACAGTTTCAGGAAAATTGCCGGCCAGTGTGGCCAAGCAGTTCTAGGCGCTTCAGTCTGGAACCGCGCGACCGCTACGGTCGCAGGTTCGAATCCTGCCTCGGGCATGGATGTGTGTGAAGTCCTTAGGTTAGTTAGGTTTAAGTAGTTCTAAGTTCTAGGGGACTGATGACCTCAGATGTTAAGTCCTATAGTGCTCAGAGTCATTTGAACCATTTTTCAGGAAAATTGGATGATTTATTCAAGAGAAGGAGCGTTAGAAATACAGAAGGTCCACATCAGGCCCTTATGCATGGGTATTCGGCTTGGCATCGATTAGTAGAATCGCTGGATATCCTCTTGAAGGATAACGAACAAAATTCTGTCCATTGGCGCGTTAGATCATCAAAATCCCAACGTTGTCAGTTTGATAGATATACGGCGACCTTTCGGACCAAGGCGGGGTTTGGCAAGAACGAAGACAGCCGTGGCATCCTTAAAACTCAGCGGTACATCGACTGTTTACTACTCATAGTCTTGTTGCACTTTATGCCAAAGGATCCTGGAGTTTCATTTGAGCAACATTATGCCCTCTCGCACACGACGACAATTTCTACTACTTGTCTTCGGGCCTACCAAACCCTGTCTTGGCCAGCAATTTCGTCGGATCTCTCCCCAGCTGAGAAAGTTAGGAGCATTATGAGCAGAGCCCCCTAACCAGCTCGAGATTTTGACTATCTAATGCGCCAGCTGGACATAATTCGCCACGATTTCCCTCAGACGGACATCCAACGTCTGTCAACGACAGGCCAAGTAACGACTTGCCAGATGTGGACCAATGCGTTACTGACTTGCTCAATTTGTGAAGCTTTCCTCTTGAATAAATTATGCAATTTTTATGAAATTGTAATGATTTTTTTGTCTGCACATGTCGTTACATCTACCGATTTCCGCTTCATTCGGATTATTACTTCGTCTCTTTTTTTACCTTAGAGTGTAATTTCATAAAAATGGCTTATTGCTTCATTGCTAAACGTTAATCTACATCTGCTAAATACAATTATTGTAGTTTACCAGTACACTTAATCAGTTCACTAATCTCCTACTTGTACACTCCTGGAAATGGAAAAAAGAACACATTGACACCGGTGTGTCAGACCCACCATACTTGCTCCGGACACTGCGAGAGGGCTGTACAAGCAATGATCACACGCACGGCACAGCGGACACACCAGGAACCGCGGTGTTGGCCGTCGAATGGCGCTAGCTGCGCAGCATTTGTGCACCGCCGCCGTCAGTGTCAGCCAGTTTGCCGTGGCATACGGAGCTCCATCGCAGTGTTAAAGACTGGTAGCATGCCGCGACAGCGTGGACGTGAACCGTATGTGCAGTTGACGGACTTTGAGCGAGGGCGTATAGTGGGCATGCGGGAGGCCGGGTGGACGTACCGCCGAATTGCTCAACACGTGGGGCGTGAGGTCTCCACAGTACATCGATGTTGTCGCTAGTGGTCGGCGGAAGGTGCACGTGCCCGTCGACCTGGGACCGGACCGCAGCGACGCACGGGTGCACGCCAAGGCCGTAGGATCCTACGCAGTGCCGTAGGGGACCGCACCGCCACTTCCCAGCAAATTAGGGACACTGTTGCTCCTGGGGTATCGGCGAGGACCATTCGCAACCGTCCCCATGAATCTGGGCTACGGTCCCGCACACCGTTAGGCCGTCTTCCGCTCACGCCCCAACATCGTGCAGCCCGCCTCCAGTGGTGTCGCGACAGGCGTGAATGGAGGGACGAATGGAGACGTGTCGTCTTCAGCGATGAGAGTCGCTTCTGCCTTGGTGCCAATGATGGTCGTATGCGTGTTTGGCGCCGTGCAGGTGAGCGCCACAATCAGGACTGCTTACGACCGAGGCACACAGGGCCAACACCCGGCATCATGGTGTGGGGAGCGATCTCCTACACTGGCCGTACACCACTGGTGATCGTCGAGGGGACACTGAATAGTGCACGGTACATCCAAACCGTCATCGAACCCATCGTTCTACCATTCCTAGACCGGCAAGGGAACTTGCTGTTCCAACAGGACAATGCACGTCCGCATGTATCCCGTGCCACCCAACGTGCTCTAGAAGGTGTAAGTCAACTACCCTGGCCAGCAAGATCTCCGGATCTGTCCCCCATTGAGCATGTTTGGGACTGGATGAAGCGTCGTCTCACGCGGTCTGCACGTCCAGCACGAACGCTGGTCCAACTGAGGCGCCAGGTGGAAATGGCATGGCAAGCCGTTCCACAGGACTACATCTAGCATCTCTACGATCGTCTCCATGGGAGAATAGCAGCCTGCATTGCTGCGAAAGGTGGATATACACTGTACTAGTGCCGACATTGTGCATGCTCTGTTGCCTGTGTCTATGTGCCCGTGGTTCTGTCAGTGTGATCATGTGATGTATCTGACCCCAGGAATGTGTCAATAAAGTTTCCCCTTCCTGGGACAATGAATTCACGGTGTTCTTATTTCAATTTCCATTAGTGTATTTCATTCGAATAAGTAAAGGCACGTACCACAGTGGTTCAAAATATGGCTCTGAGCACTATGGGACTCAACATCTTAGGTCATAAGTCCCCTAGAACTTAGAACGACTTAAACCTAACTAACCTAAGGACATCACACACACCCATTCCCGAGGCAGGATTCGAACCTGCGACCGTAGCAGTCCCGCGGTTCCGGACTGCAGCGCCAGAACCGCTAGACCACCGCGGCTGGCTTACCACAATGGTGTAGGAGAAGTCAAGACGAACACTTTGATATAGAACACTACTGTCTACATGCCAGGAAACAACCTAACCGTTATTACAGTAATGTGAGTAGACCTGCAGCACGAGTAGCACGTCCAGTGATCGTGGTCTAGTGGCTAGAGTTGCTGCCTCTGGATCACAGGCTAACGGGTTTGATCCCCCCACCGGGTTGAGGATTTTCTCTGCCTGGGGACTGGATGTTTGTTTTGTCATCATTTCATCATCATCATCATCATTCGTGACGGTATCTCGATTGAATTGCGTGAAAAATTGGACTGTGTAAAAATTGGGACTTTGTGCAGGCACTGGTGACCGAGCAGTTGAGAGCCCCAGAAACGAAACATCAGCATCATCACGAGTAGGACAGGATGGGAAGAGGGTTACATACCGTTTTCGATAGAGTCTGAATACAGTTACTTGAGCATGCATGGTACAGTAACAGTGGTAACATTTTTAGCATACAGCGGACAGGTTACAATGAGCAGTGCGAAGAGAACTATTCCTGCAGGGCTGCGCGGAGTGGCCGCGCAGTTTGAGGCGCCATAACACGGATTGCGCGGGCACTCCCGCCGGAGGTTCGAGTCCTCCCTCGGGCACGAGTGTATGTTGTCGTACTTAGCATAAGTTAGTTTAAGTAATGTGTAAGTCTAGGGGCCGATGACTTCAGCAGTTTGTTCCCTTAGGAATTCATAAACATTTGAAAATTTTGAATGGTGGAGGCCAAACCACCTGCAGCTTCCACCCTCCCACGACTTTTACCTTACCATTTACGATGGTCCTATGCAACTTGTAACGTAGCGTCTCTGTTACATACTACTGTATAAATACAACCACTCTATTTTGAAATTTTATTTAAAGACTTCAGTAGTAATTTTATTATTAATAATAAGGGCTTCACTCAAATCTAAACCAAAGTAATTCACGCCACCCCTAAGGCGACGTGAATTAATATATTTTCCTTATTAATCAAAATAAATCTAAATGAGAGAATGCAGAAGGCAGTGGGCAGGCATATGTCGAATGATCGGTATGGAAGGCTCTGCGTTAGCTCGAGCAGGAAGGCGCACTGGTTGACGTGGTCGGATGTAGATGGGAGTGCCGGTTGCTCGGGAAAATAATAGGTTTCTAGTACCTTCTAGAACAATTTCAGCGTAGTAATACCGTTCCGCTATCAGAAAGCGCTCGGGATTAAGAATGCTGAGGGGAACCCCCCTGGTGGAACGTCGTTGTCGATATTACGAGATTTAGAGAAAATAGTCCCACTTGTTCTTAGCTCCTCAGGTTAAGAAAATTGTATATTAAATGTGATGTAAAGCACGCAACTGAGGACAGGGCTTAAGAAAACGATCTCCTCTCTTACATGCTATTTTCTTTCGTTAGTTTACAAAATAAGTAACGACGTGATTACTCATCGGCACAGAGGTACGAATAAAGTGGAGGGGAGCACCAGTTGTGGCGTTGGCGCTTTCGCTCTTGAGGGAGTCGCTCTGGGCCCTTCACGACGGGTATCTACCCGTATCTGACTGATCCGATGAAATGCTAACTTTCTTCGGTCAGTAAGTACTTTTACAGTACAAATGGCTTTCCAGGCACTGCTCAGAGTGTCTGGAACAGCAGTTGAGCAGCGGCAGGTCAATTTAATACGCCACTAAATGCATACGCGAGGCAGTGATTTTGATTGTGCAATACGAACTCTTCCTGGAACTGTGATGAGCGGTAGAATCGCGTATCGCAATGAAGATGCAGTCTCATCATCAATGAGTAAGTGATTTCTTGCATGGCTCAGCGCTGGCGTGAATTTCCGATAAGTCTTCAAGGTTTACTGTACGCAAGATGGTTGTCGAGTCGAGTGCAGTCAAAATTATCTAAATTCATTCTTGAAGGGGCTAACGTATATTGCATTGTTCTGAAGGATAGAGTCTGTTTCATTGTGAAGATAATCTGTGAAGATAAATGAGAGATGTCTCATCATAAGGCGCGCGAGGGAAGACGTTAGCCTGATACGCCGACATCTGTGTGCTCTCGGATTAACTACAGGAGCCAAACATTATTGTAATAGCAATCCCTTACAGTGGTAACAAGAGTGTGTTTTTTTTTTTTTTTTTTGGAAGACACTGTTCCTCTGAATTATATTTTATCTATCTCGTTAAGTCGGTGTTCTTATTGGCTGCAACACCTTTTTACCTTACAATATTACATGGTTGATTTGTCGCTTCCCCATATTGCTTATGGTGAGTAGCATCGAGAGCAGGAGAGCAGGACTATCTTTGAGAGCCGAACATCTTCGAGAAACCGAGCGAGGTGGCGCAGTGGTTAGCACACTGGACTCGCATTCGGGAGGACGACGGTTCAATCCCGTCTCCGGCCATCCTGATTTAGGTTTTCCGTGATTTCCCTAAATCGCTTCAGGCAAATGCCGGGATGGTTCCTTTGAAAGGGCACGGCCGATTTCCTTCCCCATCCTTCCCTCACCCGAGCTTCCGCTCCGTCTCTAATGACCTCGTTGTCGACGGGACGATAAACACTAATCTCCTCCTCCTCCTCCATCTTCGAGAAATATAAATATCATGGTCTGTGGTGCTTACGACACGTAAAAAAAAGTTAGGTGGACGCTGGCCCGCTGCGGGCCCGATTTAATACATTCTGTGTGGCACCAATGCTCTCAAGTGACTAACCCCTGGCACCGATACCTTAATAACTGGATGGCACTCAAGTTATATCATCTTCCAGCATTTGGTTTAATCATAATAGTAGTCAGGTGGAATAAATCTCAGAGTAATAAACTGCTCCACCGACACTGCTAACTTCCAGGCTAACTGACATACTAACATGACTATGACTAACATCTGATAATCCCTCCCGGCTAGCTGCGTGGTCTATCGCGCTGCTTCCCGAGCGGGAAGGAGTGCTGGTCCCCGGTACGAATCCGCACGGCGGATTAGTGTCGAGGTCCGGTGTGCCGGCCAGCCTGTGGATGGTTTTTAGGCAGTTTTCCATCTGCCTCGGTGAATGCGGGCTGGTTCCCCTTATTCCACCTCAGTTACACAATGTCGGCGATTGCTGCGCAAACACTGTCTCTATGCAAGCAGACACCATAATTACTCCACAACGCAAACATTTGGAGTTACACTCGTTTGGTATGAGACGTTCCTGTGTTATGTAACTTGTCTAGTGATAAAACTACCATTTACCAATCACAGCCAGGTCTGCTGACAATCCCCGTTGGCAACATCAGGTGGAACATCAGTATCTGTGGTCTGCAAGGGTGTCGTGTGGGATTGTGAAACATCAGCTCATATGCCTGTTCTTCATAGACGGAACACTGAACGTGCAGCCTCCTAAGAGACCACCTTCCAAGGATGCTGGAATACATTCCTCTGCAGATTATGAGGAGCCTGTGGCAACGACGTGATGGCTAGCCAGCCCAAAGTGCAAGAAGTACTACTGAATGTATTCGCAAATTGTTTTTAAATCGTTGGAGTGGATGCAGTGGACCTGCACCTTGGCCAGCC
The DNA here is from genome assembly GCF_023864275.1 of Schistocerca cancellata. NCBI lineage: Eukaryota > Metazoa > Arthropoda > Insecta > Orthoptera > Acrididae > Schistocerca > Schistocerca cancellata. The sequence continues at coordinate 426,979,823 of NC_064633.1, forward strand.
CATTCACCGGATTTGACGCGTGTAGACATTTTTCTATGGGGAAAGCTGAAATTCGCTTTCTACAAGGACATGGAAGAACCGACGATATGCAACGACATATTACTGCAGCCTGCATGAACATCTCCGCTGAAATGCTAGCAAGCGTGCAACAGTCATTCCATACCAGACTGGAAGAGTGTAATGCTGCTACTGGTGATCGTTCTGAAAACAACCTATGATGGTCAATTGTCTCTTTACTGGTCAGAATCCACATAATTAGCAAATGCACTTATGTTGTTCTTTAGTGTGCTACCACAGATATTGTACTAGTGTCGGCGTCGGAACTTTTCAAAATACGATACATCGTAAACGACTCGCACTAGCATCCAGCAACACACACCACTGATTTACCTTACTTCTAGTGTGTTAATGCCAATAGACATTGTTCTATTTAGAACAGTGGATGTTTGCTCAAGAAATAGACTTTCTAAGTATTATTACGATCTGTTGATTGGCTACAGTGCGAGCAGCTGACTGTCATCCGTTCTGTGAAAACTGCACGTCAATAACAATTTCCATTTCCTCAATATGAGCAGTGCAAGTTTTAGGTGATTCACCCTGTATACCCATCCTTCCAGATCTAGGAGACCCCTACCAGCTCCCACCTGTCAAGGCTCCTTTCCGTTCCAATCTTCTCCACCCACTTCTTAAGTCTTGTTTCGGAACCGCATCTCTCTCCACTCTTCCCCCATACCTCCACCAAACACCCACCCACACCAACCCTCTCCTACGAACTACGTTTAAATACAATGTTGCAATGATACCCCCATTCCTGGCAGTCTACATCGGCTCATCTCTTAACTCATCTATATATCCATTTTAACCAATCAGTAAACCGGTATTTCCGTTTTACCTTACAGAATTCTCTATGTGTTTTTACATACATTCATTGACACTCATTTTCTATTCATTGGTGTTTTTATTTTAATTAATTACCGAACCAACCTTTCATGTTTTAACTTATGTTAGTAATAATCTGTCTTTTTATTGTACAAAATATATATTTTTGTTAATAGTCTTGTCCAGCTTTTATACAATGTTTTTAAAATTTTGTCCTCATTTGTCTGAAGAGCGGAATATTCAAAACATGTAAAATAACGAAAGAAACTTAACAAAATTACGAACTGCGTGAAAAATTTGTGCCACATGCGACGTAGTTAAACGAAAACGTCCTCACGCTAACAAGTGAAAGAAATTTCAAATGTGGATGCAGTTCTGAAACTAGTTACTGGCAATAACTAAAGGAGACTTCCTAATGAAGCTTACTGCAGTTTTCCAACCAATTCTTTCATTATTAATTTCAACTTTCCCGTGAGGGTAGCCAAAGGAAAAAAACATTTTTAAACGTTACGAATAAACTAATTGTGTTTACAGTACGATCTAAATTTGACCCTCAGAAGCACAGTAGTTTCGAAGTAAGAAGGTCAGACAAAACAAAAGATTTAATTTTAAATTATATACTGTTAAGATTCAAAATATTTTGTGGTAAAATTTACACAAACATCTATTTTACATTTTGTAAGTTCAGCAACAATAGGTTTTAATATTCAATGACGATTTCAGCCAAAATATCTCGCGATGTGCATGCATTGAATACACAGGTTGTACACAGTATCAACTGGCTTAAAACAATCGTTTCTTATAAAGATTCGATGAACTGCCTTTCACTGCGCTGGGACACTCGGAACGAAGCCACGGGGTCAGAACGATGTACAGAACTTTGCCATATTTTCCAGTGTATTAAGGTCCACAAATGAGGTCAGTGATATGTTGGTAGAGGGACAGTGAGCCACGCGTGCGCTCATATTTATTCCGGCCACTTGTTGAACTTCTCTGGTTTTCGTTTTGCCAGTTCAGTAAGAACTGGAGGCACAAACCGACGCCAGATGCTGTAATACGCAAGTCGGTCACGACGAGAATTGCACAATGAGGAACAATGAGTGTGCATCGGAAGAGACAGAGACGAATTTCGGCTCAGATAATCACGAGTAACATTAAATTTTGGAAACGGGCATAGTCAAGTAGCGTTAATCTTCTTCCTTTTCTTTTTCACCCTGGAAGAGCTGCGTGGTCGCTCATTTAATTAAATTGACTTCCGAGTTTGTGTGCTGTAATGTCTGAAGCCACCCTACTGTTGCACTTCTTTAATTCAACAGTTTATAACTATTTCTTTCGACTGTTAAGTTTGTGTTATTCATTGCTGTAAGCCTTTGAGACTGATTCTTCATTGAAACGAATGTGGTGCTTGTGGCGTCCCTGAAATTTCTATGCCACTTGTGAGAATGAAAGATAATTAAAAAAAGGTAGAAATGCAAGTACACGGCAGCACATGCTCTCATGTCCTACATGCTTTAGGATCCCCAGCCCTGTGAAGGAAATTGTTGAATATGCTAGCAAAGGGTAATCCTTGAACGGTGGTTCTAGAGCTCAGTAACTTAATTCCGTTGCACAGATTTCCCCTTAGGACAATACTCAGGGATACTTATAAACTGAAAATTTATGGAACTTCCAATAATTTGGCACTCAGGATAGTATGGGTAATGTGTCACGTTGTTTGCACACAGTTAGCACTCAGGTACTCAAAGTCGTTGTCAATGAATGAAGTGACTCACCTTTAGTCAAAGTGTCGACCACTTTTGCAGGCTGCCCGGCACACTGCTCTCTGTAGCTGACCGCACCGAGTGAATTCGATCTGGGGCCAGTGTGTCTCCCTGACTCCAGGAAGTGGTGTCCTAAGGCGCGCGGCTATCCAGACAGCTCAGGAAACATACAACATAACAACCAATAAAAGGTGGAAAGAACACATTACGTCGTACGCCGTGATCGTAGTGTAGACACTTTTATTGTTTCAAAAGTCATATGCAGCAATCATACAAGGTGCGACAATAAAGTAATGAGACTGATTTTCTTTGCAAGATGTGGCAACCCTGTAGGCTTGCGTAGGCACAATATCTTTGACCTTGGTCTATAAGCTTCTTCTAGTCCAAGCGACACATCGATGTAACTGCTCAGTGATGAGTTATGCTGTAATAAGTTAACACGTGTTTGTGTCCCTCGTCAAGGAAAAGGAACCACATAATGTTGCACAACGGTATGCCATTTCTTTTTGTGTTAAATTGGGTGAAAACGCAACCACAACTTACGGTAAGCTTCAGAAGGCTTTTGGAGAGGAGGTTATTCAAGAGATCAAGTTTTTCGTTGGCATTAAATGTTTGGTGAAGGCAGAACGAATGTTTAAGATGTAGAGCGCAGTGGACGACCATCAACTTCACGGACGGAAGTCAACTTGGCCAGAGTGCGTGAACTCGTACAATCTGGTCGAAGATTATTCGTGAAAATGATTGCAGAAGAACTGAACATCAATCGACAAATGGTTCGTCAAATAATACCTGAAGATCTTGGTATGAGAAAGATTTGTGCAAAAATTGTCCCCAAAAATCTCGCACCACAACAGCGAGAAACACGGAAAAATGTGCCAGCCGATCTGTTAGAGCAAACGGAAATCAATCCACAGTTGTTGAGCCGTGTTATCACTGGTGATGAAAGTTGTTTTTTTTAGTTCGATCCAGGGACAAAACGCCAAAGTTAGGAATGGTGCTCAAAGGGATCACCCAGACCAAAGAAAGCTTGCATGTCAAAGTCAAAAGTGAGCTGCATGCTTGTGTGCTTCTTTGATTCCAAGGGAATTGTTCATGAAGAGTGGGTGCCTCCTGGACGAACAGTTAACCAATATTATGACAAAAATTTTTTAGAAAGACTTTGTAAAAGAGTTCTTCGTGTCCGTGCCAACATTGCTGATAATTGGATTCTGCATCACGATAATGCGCCATCCCGTACTGCTCTGTCGGTACAGCAATTTTTAACCTCAAAACAAATTTCAGTACTACCACAGCCACATTATTCACCAGACATCGCTCCGTGCGACTCTTTTCTATTTCCAAGAGTCAAAACGGTGGTCAAAGGACGCCATTTTCAAACAACACAAGATGCCCAAAAAGCTGTGACGAGGGTCTTGGAGGATACTGCAGAAGATGAGTTCCAGAAATGTTACAATCAATGGCCGAAGCGCTGGAAAAAATGTGTGCAATCAGAAGGGAACTACTTTGAAGGAGGCAACACTAAACTTGACTAAAACGGTAAGCAACGTTTTTTCACGTACGTCTCATTACTCTATTGTCGCACCTCGTATATCTGATCTTATGAAACTTGGTAGGAAACTGCTGCGTTACATTACATGAAGTCAAAAGCATGTCGTTGTTGTTGTGGTCTTCAGTCCTGAGACTGGTTTGATGCAGCTCTCCATGCTACTCTATCCTGTGCAAAGCTTCATCTTCCAGTACCTGCTGCAGGCTACATCCTCCTGAATCTGCTTGGTGTATTCATCTCTTGGTCTCCCACCACAATTTTTACCCTCCACGCTACCCTCCAATACTAAATTGGTGATCCCTTGATGCCTCAGAACATGTCCTACCAACCGATCCCTTCTTCTAGTCAAGTTGTGCCACAAACTTCTCTTTTCCTCAATCCTATTCAATACATCCTGATTAGTTATGTGATCTACCCATCTAATCTTCAGCATTCTTCTGTAGCACCACATTTCGAAAACTTCTATTCTATTCTTGTATGAACTAGTTATCGTCCATGTTTCACTTCCATACATGGCTACACTCCATACAAATACTTTCAGAAACGACTTCCTGACACTTAAATCTATACTCGATGTTAACAAATTTCTCTTCTTCAGAAAGGCTTTCCTTGTCATTGCCAGTCATCATTTTATATCCTCTCTACTTCGACCATCATCAGTTATTTTGCTCCCCAAATAGCAAAACTTTACTACTTTGAGTGTCTCATTTCCTAATCTAATTCCCTTAGCATCACCCGACTTAATTCGACTACATTCCATTATCCTCGTTTTGCTTTTGTTGATGTTCGTCTTATATCCTCCTTTCAAGACACTATCCATTCTGTTCAACTGCTCTTCCAAGTCCTTTCCTGTATCTGACAGAATTACAATGTCTTAGGCGAACCTCAAAGTTTTTATTTCTTGTCCATGGATTTTAGTACCTACTCCGAATTTTGTTTCCTTCACTGCTTGCTCAATATACAGACTGAATAACATCGGGGAGAGGCTGCAACCCTGTCTCACTCCCTTCCCAACCACTGCTTCCCTTTCGTGCTCCTCGACTCTTATAACTGCCTTCTGGTTTCTGTACTAATAGTAAATAGCCTTTCGCTCCCTGTATTTTACCCCTGCCACCTTCAGAATTTGAAAGAGAGTATTCCAATCAACATTTTCAAAATCTTTCTCTAAGTCTACAAATGCTAGAAACGTAGATTTGCCTTTCCTTAATCTAGCTTCTAAGATAAGTCTTAGGGTCAGTATTGCCTCACGAGTTCCAGCATTTCTACGGAATCCAAACTGATCTTCCCCGAGGTCGGCTTCTACTAGTTTTTCCATTCGTCTGTAAAGAATTCTCGTTAGTATTTTGCAGCCGTGGCTTATTAAACTGATAGTTCGGTAATTTTCACATCTGTCAACACCTTCTTTCTTTGGGATTGGAATAATTACATTCATCTTGAAGTCTGAGGGTATTTCGCCTGTCTCATACATCTTGCTCACCAGATGGTAGAGTTTTGTCAGGACTGGCTCTCCCAATGTTGTCAGTAGTTCTAATGGAATGTTGTCTACTCCCGGGGCCTTGTTTCGACTTAGGTCTTTTAGTGCTGTGTGAAACTCTTCACGCAGCATCATATCTCCCATTTCATCTTCATCTACATCCTCTTCCATTTCCATAATATTGTCAAAAGCATAACAGGCACAATTTTATAGCAAGATCAGATGATGGCAGCACAAGACTTTTGGATACTGGTCATCTTGCCGCAGTAAAAGTGCCTACACTGCGATCACGGCATGTGGAGGAATTCCAATACACGTTGTGCAGCTGCTGCTAATTTCTAAATGAGAAACGACACACGAAAATTAGAAGCACATGAAGAAAACTGACAAAGTAACTATACGTCGAAAGATATATATGGAAATGGACGAATAATTTCAAGGAACCTTATGTAGTGGCCGCAATTGTCAGAAGAAGCTTCTACAGGAAGTGGCAAATAAAAGATGCCCGGAGAACGGAGTTTCAGAGCACGAAAAAACACCGCAGAGGAAAGGAAATGCAGTGCTAACCGCATGTTGACAGTGACCGCCATTCATATCTTGGAACTTTTTAGCCCTGGTCCGCAAGTTACTGAAGGCAGATCGACGCTGGACTGCTGGAATTGCTGCAGTCTCATCTGAAGTGTTCTGCTGCAGCTCTTGAAGACTGTGAGGGTTGTTGCGATACAATTTCGAGTTGAGGGCTCCCCATACAGATAATCGCACACTCGCGGATCGAGTGACCAGGGTGGCCTCCTAGAGCCGCGACCTCTGCTAATAAATGTAAATGTGCTCCACGTGAACACACGTGGCGTGTGTACACGATGTGTGCGTGTCACGGGGTGTGGTTACGTGCATACATTCACGCCCAATCGTGTCCACTTGTCACGGCCACTTTTATTTGCCCCACCCTGCATTACATAAAGTTTTTAGTTATCACGAAGATAGCAGTTTCCGCCTGAGGTTATCTATTTGGAGTAAATGGATTAGTTTTTATATCACAGCCTTCTGTTATTTCCAAGATACAACGTGTGAATAAAGAAGGCGTTACTTTACAATAATGGTTTTCCTTCAATTAGTACTGATCCGTTCAGAAATGGTTTGGTTCCTAGCGGAATGACCTCAAGTTTAAGCTAAGAATTTACTCCTGGATCCTACAAGAGACGGAATTCAGAGACATTGCTCCGTGATTCGCCCCCTTACTCTTTAGTCGATCGTGACGTGTTTACTGCCTGACCTGTTGAGATGCGCCCCTCGGCTGTGAGGTTCGCCGACGCAGCGTCGGTTAGCCGGAGTTTTCTCCTTAAGCCAGCGAGCGGCGGCTCTCGTCGCCGGCGCGTATATTTCATCCGCCGCCGAGAAATATCGCCCGGCAGTCACTAACGATCGTGATTTAGCTGCACTGTGTTTTATCATTAAACTCCGTTTATATCCTCTCAGCAGGCAGGCGCTCCCGCCAGCGCACGGAGGCGAAGCCGTTGCCTTGTTTTCCTTTTCTGCCGCCCTGAAGATGTTTTACTGCCGACGTCGGCGATCCGCGGCGACTGCAAAGATGTAGCCGCTAATATCACTTCCGCGTCGGCAGCTTTTCGTCTCTGCCATTGTTTCTGCCTCGCCTGACAATCTCACGAGAGAGAACATTGCCCTTCTGTCTTGACGAGTGCTATACTTCCAAGCTGGCATATCATACTCCTTTTTTAGGGGCTCGAGGACAGCCACTGTAAATACCTTTGATTTATAAATTAATCAAAGTTTCATTTTCTGCAACTGATGTATCTAAATTCTCCCATGAATCACTAATAGTGTTGCATTTATGCCCGAATTCAGCCCACGTTTTATCATGCCGTGTAGAGTTAGGAAAAAATAAATTAAAACAAAAAGATTATCAGCTTTGTTCGCTAAAGTGGAATTCTTTATTTCTGTTGCATATCGATTTTAGTCACTGCGTGGCCATCATTAGTGCTAGTACTAAAGCCCTATGAATTTATTAATACAGTCAGTAAACTGCACGTAACAATGAAGAGTACTTGTCATATGGAAGGTGCAAATGCTACTGGACTAGCTGCTTACAGGCCCCACCTGAAGAAGTCCAAAGAGGGTAAGTCTGGGGATGTTGGTGGCCAAGCATGTGATCCACCTCAGCCGATCCGCCTGGCCCCGTAGACTAACTTCAGATGATTTGGGACGCGAACTGCAATATGTAATGCCGCGCCATCATGCTGGAACTACAGTTCGTGCCAAATGTCCAATGGCACATCTTCCATAGAGTCCGCAAGCACTTGTTGAGGTATCTGGAATCTGTTACGTAGGGAGGGAGGATGTACAGCCCAATCACAGCACCATCGCAGATACTTGCCCAGACATTGATGCCGAAGGTGTGCTGAACCCAAATACGGCTATTCCGAGCGTTCAAAACGCCTTCGCTGTTGAATTGCGCTTCTTCGATGAACATAATTCGCCATGGAAACTGAGGAAAGTCCACAGAAATTAACACGGTGTATAAAATCCGCTGGGTGCTATGTGTGTACCTTCTGAGGGTAATGTGGGTGGAGTTGCTGTTCATGGAAAAGATGCGGGACAAACGAGTGAGAATACATGCAAGTCATGTGCAGTGGCTCGAGTATTCGTTGAACTTGATGAAGCATTTCCTCTTCCAATACGATATCGAGCCGCCTTCTTAGAACACCACCGTTCGCTCTACCGCTTGTGAATTTCCCACATTCCCGCAGCCGCTGTTCTACTCCGGAAAACAGGAGATGAGGTGGAGTCTCTCACGATTTGGAAAGCACTCATGGTACAGAGATTGAGCTTCTCATCCATTACGGCGAACTTCACCATAAATTAACCACATGTCGGTGTACTCTGTCATTCTGTTACAACAGTCTAGTCACCGTAATGTCAACTGACGCATTGCCACGAAGCGTGAAAACAAGGTAGATGGAAACAAGGAACATCACGTGACATCGCGTCGTCTTGCCATTCATGAATGGCGAAGGTACATCTAGCGCGCGACTCAGTACCTCTTGTATTCCTTGTGACATGGAAAAGAACCATTTCCTGACACGGGCTCCTGCGTGGAACTTCATGTTCTAAGTCCACTCTATAGCCTCTAAAAGTGAGTAACATCAGTTGTGAAACACCCTGTACACCAATGGCGGACTGGGCCGATCAACCACGAGTGCTCACTGAGCCTGCAGACGCGAAACTGTCAGGCCTCACCACACTACATAACCACTCAGTTTAGAACAAACTTCCAAGTAGTTCACATATGCAATCTAGGGCAAACTCTCATAACTCTACAACTATCTTTCACACCAGCAACATGTTCGTGAAACTAGTGGATACTGGCTCGTCTACAAAATCTGATAAAGTATAAACTAGCCTCGGTAAATGTTTATTAAAATAATCTGCGAATAGGGTTGCTCCGTCTAAAAATAGGAAATCCACACATTTTGCCCTGAGGTCCAGACTACGTATTTAAGTAGAAATAGAATACATTGGGTAGTTCAGTAACAATCAGTCATAGTCAGTTTTTACGAGATCAACCGTAAATGTACTTAACCCAAAAAGAAAGTCGATAAACCGCCTCATAATTTGCCAGTTACAGCACAAGGGAGACAAGTCTTCTTCATCGCTCAGTCTTCTTCCCAAGACAAATGTATGTCAAAGGTAAACTAAAAATTCTTCACTAAACAAAAAAAACACGCCATTATCCTTCCTTCTGGGAGGGAAAGCGAAAAACTATTCAATAGCTTTGCTCATTTCATTCAGAGTTCTAAAGAAATAAGTTATTTACTCTGTAGCTAAGTATTAATGTTTCTCATTTAAACCACTTCACCATTAACGTCATTTTTTTTTTCAAAAAAATCATTTCATGTAACGCGTGACAGCTTAATTTTAAGTTGCACAGCAGCAACATAATCTTTGTGTCGGATCCCGTCCTTTGTCCACTGTGCGTTGTGGAAGACAACATCTTTTCGACGTTAACATCATTGACTGGAATTGCAAAGTAATATTCTGCCATTTTCAGTGATTTCAAATAAAATTCTTTATAAAGTTGTGATCTGAAATAAGCTGTCGACTTTTCATATGCCAAAAACTTTGTGAAGCCAGTCGTCTCTTTTTCTAGAAAAAAAGTCTATAGTTTCCGCTGAAAGCCCTAAAATTGGGCGCTGAATCCACATGTCCAGGATTTTAAGTAGTCTTTGCAAATCATGTACATATTATTAATGTTTTCTCTAAATTTTTCCACCTAACTTTGATGTGTGTCTGATAATCGCCTTAGAATCTCCAGAACTTAGTTCGGACATTTACGTCATCAACATGGTAGAATCCTTAGTTCTCTATTTCATTGCCAAGAAACCTAACAAAGGCCGGACACGCGAGACACGCATATAGTTGGCCAGACATGATCGCAAAAAGCTGGTCGTGTCCTTCTTGAGTCGGACACCTGTCAACCATATCTGCGACTTTTCTGAAAGGTAATATGTTCGTGGAGTGGACGGTACATTGTGTAGATAAAAAATAATTTTTAATTAAAATTGCCTCTGGAACATATATGTGCGTGTGATAACCAGATTCTACGATCATTGATGCAAATCTTGATATTAGGCCAAGTTCCTTAGAAACTTAGAATATTATCAAATGCTCATTATATCGTTTCCTGATTTTCAGACTGAAGTAATAATAAATAAGGTGGCATCCCAGTATTTTGAGCTTTCATTATCGTAGTGTCCAAATGTTCGCATACTTCACTCCAAAGGTTCTCTTTTTAATGTGTGCATTCTACGATCGACGGCCGACGGAGAAGAAATACGGTGGAGGTACAGACAACTACAGAGGACACAAGAATTTGCATGCTTTTCTATACCGACTGCTATGGCCCAGCGGTTCAGTCTGGAACCAGGCGACCGCTACGGTCGCAGGTTCGAATCCTGCCTCGGGCACTGATGTGTGTGATGTTCTTAGGATGGTTAGGTTTAAGTAGTTCTAAGTTCTAGGGGACTGATGACCTCAGATGTTAAGTCCCATAGTGCTCAGAGCCATTTGAACCATACTTTTCCAGTCACGCTAGAGACGACTGGGGGAAAATGCATTTCTCACGAAATACTCAACGCAGCCCTCTACATGCAACAATTTGCAAAGTACAATACCTGCTGATATAAGTTCGTAGCTTCCAAGGTCGGTGGCCTTTGGGATAAAATGCTTTTGGATATTGGATCGCATACTAAAACAAGTCAGCTGCCCGCGTTTTGTCGGACTTGGTACGGCCGTCTTCTGGATGGTTCACTGCTCTGGTGCTGGTAATTAACTGCCCTGAAGAGGACAGAAGCAAGTTCGTCGAAAATGGGTCAGTTTAGTTGTTTCAGTAGTTTACAATGACGCGGCCCGATACCTAAAATTATTTTATCCAGAACAATTTGTGCTGTTAGAATATCCAGCACAGTGACGTGTCACGACAGGAATGTTCTATATTTCACTCTAACTACTTAATTAAGTAGGAAGGGGTAATAATCACTACAAAATGGTAGCATATAGTGATAAGTGGGGAATTTGTTGTCATTTAATGAAAGCATTGATAAATAACTGCTCCAGTTGCTAAAAAGCCCCTTATTTCACTCCACGAGTGGTTTTGGTATTTACGAGCATACAGAAGCCGATTTCTAGTGAAATCCTAAACTAACATTTTAAATACAACTACACACTGTACGTGATAATATACCGAATATTTAAGTAGGTTTACAATACATCAATAAATGGGCTTCATGAGAAACCTTCATGTTGTAAACACAGAAAAAAGGTGAACTAAACTCCACTGATTTAAAATGTTTTTTTTTCCTTTATTGATTTTCAATTCCCCCGAAGGAGGCGGGCAGCAGCTTAGTACGCTGCTCTACAGCCTACAGACTTTTTTTTTAAACGGAAGAAGAACAGAAACAAGAAAAACAGGCGATAAAACGGTGACGTTAAGTGTAAAATGGCGGAAAAATGCTGAAAGTTAAAACAGAAAGCAAAAGGGGTTGGCAATGTTAATAAAAGACACAGCAATCAGACAAGTAACATAGTACACACACAATTAAAAAACATGGCGACAGTCTGGTTTCTGTTCGCAAGAGATAAAAAGCACACCCAGCGACTGTATAATGGCCGTTCGCAACATTCCCAAAAAACATAACACGGAACACTCACTGTAAAACACTCACTGTAAAACACTGCACGAAAATGGCGGCACATAGATGACACTCCCGAGCCAAAGGCAGATGGGGGGGGGACCTGGTGGAGGGGGAAGAACAAGGAGGGAGGAAGGAAAAAAACGAAAAAGGGGGGGGGGGAAACCAAGGAGGGAGAGGACTAATAAAGGAGAAGAGGGGCAAAGCAGACGTAAGAGGGAATGAGAGGAGGCAGAGGAGGGAAATGCAAAAGGACTCGGGGGAGAGAAGGGGGCAGGGAGAGGGGAGGTGGGGAAAAAAGAGGATGGAAGGGGGGGATAGGGAGCCCGGGAAAAGGTCAGAGGAAAGGAGGGAAAGTGAAGATCAGAGTTGATAGGAGGGATAAATGGAGGGAGAGAGGGCATCATCCGGGAGGGGGAGTTGACAGAAGCCACCTTGGGAAAGGAGATGAAAGGTGTAGAGATGGAGGGTAGGGGGGACACAACAGTCAAGACGTGGCAGGGGGCGGGGATTGGTGAGGAGAGGAGCAACCAGGGGGTGAGGGGGATCAAGGAAGTGGGAGGTGTAGAGGATGTGGATATGTTTGAGAAATAGGAGTAGATGGGGGAAAGGAATGAGATCATAGAGGTTCCGCGTGGTGGACGGGAGGCAAATACGGAAGGCGGGGCAGAGTGCATGATGCTCAAAGATCTGGAGGGACTTATAGAATTTGGGGGGGGGGAGTCAGATATCCAGGCAGGACTGGCATAACAGAGGATGGGACAGATTAAGGATTTGTAGGTGTGGAGGATGGTAGAGGGGTGTAACCCCCATGTCCAGCCAGAGAGGAATTTGAGGCGACCGAGGCAGTTGATGGCTTTGGATTGGATGGAGCGGAGATGAGGGATCCCGGTGAGGTGACGGTCAATGGTGAAGCCAAGGTAGGTGAGGGTGGGGGTGAGGTGGATGGGACGGGTGCAGACAGTAAGGGAGAAATCCAGGAGCCAGAAGGAGCGAGTGGTACGACCTACGATGATTGCCTGGGTCTTGGAAGGATTGATTTTCAGGAGCCACTGGTTACACCATGCAGCAAAAAGGTCAAGGTGATTCTGGAGAAGGCGGTGGGACCGTTGGACGGCAGGAGCGAGGGCGAGGAATACGGTGTCATAAGCATATTGCAAGAGGTGTACTGGAGGAGGGGGTTGGGGCATATCTGCTGTGTACAGGAGGTAGAGGAGAGGGGAGAGGGCAGAGCCCTGGGGCACACGTGCAGAGGGATAGAAGGTGCGGGAATTGGCATTATGGATCGTAACATAGGAGGGGTGGTGGGAGAGGAAGGAGGCCATCAGACGGATGTAGTTGACAGGAAGGGCGTAGGTTTGGAGTTTAAACAGGAGACCGGGATGCCAGACATGGTCGTAGGCGGCGGGTAGTACCACCCTGAGCAGCGGATGACACAGAGGGAGGGGGCGTGGGTGTCACAGAGACTGTGGAATGTCGAGCCGAAATCCGTGTTGCCTCGGAGCCCGTCGGAGGCGGTGCAGGGAGCGGCGGGAAGTCATTAGCTGTCGATGGGGCGACAGTGATAGGGGAGGGGGAGTTGGGTTGGTTACAGCCGAAAGTGGCGCAGGGGTGGGGTGGACAGGGAGAGAAGGAAGGACGTGAAGGGGGGTGGACGATGAGCTCCATGTGATGGTGGTTGGAGCAGCGGAGGGAGACGTGAAAATGATAGTGGCGGTGGGTTGGGACATGGTGGCGGCGCGCGAGAAGGGCGGCGGCGGCCGCAGACGGCGGCGGCGGCGGCGGCGAGCACCGGCAGGCGGCGACCGAAAGGCGGCGGCGGCAGGCGGCGGTGGCAGGCGGCGACGGCGACGGCGGTGGCGACCAGGCGGCGGCGGCGCGGCAGTAGGTGGCGACGACGGCGGCGGCGACGGCAGCGACCAGCCGGCGGCAGCAGGCAGCGACCGAACGGCGGCAGCGGTGGCGGTGGCGGCGAGGAGGACCGGACGGCGAGCAGTAGTGACGGCGAGCAGACAACACGGCAAGGAAATGGTGGGGCTCTTCCACGTCGAAGATACACTCTGAGAGTAGCCCAGGCAGTTCGAGTCCACGATGAAGAAGTGAGGGAATCCAACCCTCGAGTGTACGATTTAAAAAGTAAACGCATAGTTGATTTAAAAGTGATGTGTTCAGCGACATAGCACGAGAAATGGACGTTCTACGACTATAGAAAATGTACATTTTGATAAATTTTCCTAAGATATTAATGGACAAGTCACTTTTGAATCGAGACCACGCTTTACTTTCTTAAACATTAAAGCTTGAGTCACCACAGCAGAATATAAGCTGCACGGTTCAGTCACAATAATGTGACCATCGTCTATTTTCGACGTCAGCGAGCAATAATCATTCATCTCCGGTAGATGGCAGCTCTAGGACTGGAGGGTATACAAAGAGTATCAAGGGAACGCGTAAAACAGTGCAGTCGTTGTCAAAATGAGGAAACCAAACGATGTATCTGACATGCGGAATGGCATAACCATTGCCTTTCAGGCCAAAATGAAAGCTTTTCCGAAACAGCTAAGTATGTAAACTGTTCACGTACCGCCATCCTTAAAGTACCATATTGAGCAAGCAAAATGGTACTCTATCCAAAACCGACGCCTAGCCAATTGTGCTCTGTCATGGCCCATAGATGACAGTGTGGACGACGGCTGAGAAGATGTGTACGGGAGGAAAGACGTGCAATTACTGAGCAACTGATCGCCCATTTGAACAAAGGGGCTATCAACACTGTCTCTTCAACAAATGTTCAGCGAACGTTGCTGCGTATAGGCCTCCACATCAGGCGCCTGGTTCACGCACTCATACTGACTACTGCTGTTCACCAGCGACGAAGACATATGTATCACACGACCGCTGCTGCACACTGGGTCTAGGTGTAGCGTCTTTGATTAGGAATGAAAACGTCATGAGTCCCGTGTTCGATACCAGACACCACTTAAATTTTGATTAATGATCAGAATTGATGGCCGAAGTCTTCCAGCATAAAAAGTGATTCTCGCTCTGACTACGGCCTCGTCAAAGAGGGCAGAGAAGACCACTCTCTTGTCTTTGGGGTGGGAAACTGCACTGAAGGCGGAAGATCAACGGCATCAGGGTGCAGAAGGCAATGCAGACCATTGCATAACGTGTATCCATAGGACACGTGAATTGTAACTGAAAAAGTGTCATGATGATTTCTCCATTGACAAAAGATACCAGAACGCTCCTGTACTCGAATCTCTGGGAGGGGGCTGCCAAAGGAGAGCTGGTCATGAGAAAGAGATTCAATAAGCAACGAAAGTATATCGTTCTGCAAGACAGGGCGTAGAACGTAAAGAGCTCGAACGTGGTAGGAAAGCTAGAAAATTTGAATAGGGAAATTCAAAGGCTCAACCAAGATAAACACTATGTGATCAAAGGTATCTGGACACCTGGCTGGAAATGACTTACAAGTTCGTGGCGCCCTCCATCGCTAATGCTGGAATTCAAGGTGGTATTTGTCTGCCCTTAGCCTTGATGACAGCTTCCACTCTCGTAAGCATACGTTCGATCAGGAGCTGGAAGGTTCCATGTGGAATGGCAGCACATTCGTCACGGAATGCCGCACTGAGGAGAGGTATCGATGTCGGTCGGTGAGGCCTGGCACGAAGTCGGCGATCCACAACATCCCAAAGGTATTCTATAGGATTCAGGTCAGGACTCTGTGCAGGCCAGTTGATTACAGGAATGTTACTCTCGTGTAACCTCTCTGCGACAGGACGTGCATTATGAACAGATGCTCTATTGTGTTGAAAGACACAATCGCCATCCCCGAATTGCTCTTGAAATTTGGAAGCAAGAAGGTTGAAAGCTGGCTACACTGAGTCACAGCGCCAGAGATTGCGCCAAAGATTATTATTCCGCCGCCTCCACTGGTGCAGTAGTAGTTCAGAGGATGTCGAGGGCAGTTGTTGTTCTGTTGGGCGAGAGAGTAGATGCTGTTCGGTTGGTGTAATGTATAGATGGAAGATGTTGAAATTGTCGCAATGTATTTGAGAAAGGAGATGGGCTTTTGATTTATGATGCTGGTGTAATGGAAAATTTTCGTCTCATGGCAGCGCAGACAGCGGTACGCCACCACGCGCTAGCGACAATCCCCCTAGCACTCAACGACCTGCCAGGCCGGTAATCGAGGGACAAGCGAGTCACGTTGCCACAGTCGACACGCGCGCTGAGCCTAATCGACTCTGCAGGATGCCGAGGATGATGTGTCCCATCGACAAAAGGCGAGCTAATCCGATGTCTGGCGCCGGCAGGCGCGCATTCCGACGCAGAGGCGAATGGGAAGAATAGGGCTGTCCTATGTTCCGCTAAGGCTCAATGGATTTCTGTGTCAGGGGGCGGGTTGCATGTCAAGTACAATGCCATCACGCCAGTCCCTGACAGCTGACTGTGGTCTGACCAGGATGAGGCGAAGGGTCGAGCTGGGGTCCAGAAGCTGCCAAAGATGCCGGATGTTGCCCAGACACCAGATGCTGCCAGAGATGAGAGGAAACGCCAGAGACGTCTTCCACACTTCTGCCACGTCATGCAGCGAGTGAGAGGCCATTCCACTCTGGCACAAATTGCTGTTCTTTAGTCCTACCAGTCATAGTTTGTGCATATGCATAAGTGCCATGTTCTCAATTCGTGTGACATTTTCAATTGTAAAATTGTCTCCCCAGGGTCCCTTGTGGAGGGAACTATAGGATACCTTTCTGTAATATCATTATGTAATATCTTTTTGTGTGTCTGTATGTATTAATTTAACTGTCTTGAATGTGAGATCTATGATTTTTCTGCACATTTATTAACACTCTCAACACTGTTTATGTGCATGTAGTTGTTTTTATGTCATAGAAAGTAATACACAAATTGACACAACTTTGGTAATAAGACACACAGATTACACATGTGATTTCTTGTTCATTGAGAATTTGAGAGTGTATGTGTTTCATGATTGAGGCCAAATGCGCGATAGAACAGCGGTAAATCATTGAGCAGAGAACAGTTCATACTCCAGGACACTGTAGATGATTAGGGCATTAGACATCTCTGAGCTCAGGATATGATGTGAATGGGTACATTTCTTTGCCGCGCGGCCTTTTAACCACATATCAAGTGTTTTATGGAAGTCGTAGCAATGATCCCTAAGTCTAATGTAATTCATACTACTCATAGCAATGTTTTCATGTACTCTTGCTGGCTTGCAGCTTTATGTGGGTGAATGACCCCTGGACAGAATGAGGTCAAGCTAGGATGTGTTTTAGCCATGGGAAATCCTGAGTGGCAATGTTACCTTTTTCACATATATATCTGCTATGAGGATGAGTTCTCCTACTATTTTCCATGATTTCTTCTGGTTCGTGTCACACTAAACAATACTGAAGTGAGACACTACCCTTGCAGAAATCAACAGCAGGTACGGGGCTGGGAGAGAGGACAAGTTACTCTCGCACCTATTTTTCGCATATCGAAAATTATTAAAGATTTTGTTACAACCAGACGCACCTTGAGCGAGATTCCAGAAAGCTAACGGCCTGAGCAGACGTTAATGGAGCCTGGTAGGGCGCTAAAAGCATGATATATTTTTATGATTCTTAGCTCGTAGAAACAGCTTGTTGGGAGCTGAAAACAATTGGCATGGAGCCCATTCCTTAGTAAATATTGCTAGACAGCCCCACACCAGTACAGGGCAGACAGGTTGCGCCTCATCAAGACAAGTCTCCAGTAGAACAATGCTCCGCAACCTGCCACAGCGCCAGATTCACATGTTTTCGTGTTTGACGACAGTGCAAGTAGGCCAGTGAACCACTTTCCTCGGCCGCCTCGGTTGTATAAGGAAAATCCGGCGTCTGAGAAACATTTAGATATAGATTCTTTATTACACCTCATAGCTAGAACTAACAAGCTCCTAGGCACAGGCGATTTGGATAAAGTTCTTTGAGATTGTATCTGTTCACTTGTTGCCATGGGAAGAAGCACTTTTAGAGACGCATGTTTATTAACTCTTGCCCTGGTTCGACATCAATTTTGCTGTCGTGTGCAAGAGGAGATTTAGCGCCTCTAGTGATCTTCGATTGGCTCAAGAAAGGGTGAAGGTGGCATCATTCGTGCGCTTTGTGGGAAAACGGAATTTTTTTCTGGAGAAGTGCGAAACATTCGGGTGCGGGACTTGGGTGTGGTATACACTTCTGGTCGAAGCTCTGACATGTGTGGTTGGTACTTGGGACATGTCCTAACTTCACTTGCGAGTAGTTTGGACTGGGGAACCTTTGGTGAAGTTCTTACTATACCGACAGTGTGACTTAAAACCTCTCAGTCTCCTCGTTTGCCGAGGGCACACTTATTGGTTTTTGTTTACCAGTGTTGACGTTTGGTATCTTTGCACGCTTTGTCGTATAAGTGATCGAAATTGTTCCTTGGTACAACCAGCAAATGGGTGTGTCACACACTGAAAGCTATCGTGACTTCAGGGCTCTGGTAGAGAGTAAATTGCGATCCATCTGTGTGATCACTAGACCGTGTGATTTTTGCATTTGTTTCGTGGTCGCGATCGATTCACGGGTGCCGCCTCCACGTCTCACCTCCGCCGCACACATCCCGCCATCTGCAAGTCACATTGCCACACGCAGTAAACAGGTTAATGCACTGATGCTCCGGCATTGTCAGGGCACACAGATCTCAATCGTCACTTCCTGTCAGCTGCACCGATGTAGAGAAACTTCAGTAGGTTTGATCAATCAAAGTCTGCTCAGGGTCAGATCGATTCAGCCTACGTTATCCACATTTTTAGGGCCAGAGTACTTGACTTACTGATCACCTAGTTAAACTGTCATTGCCAACCAAGATCTACCCAGTGAAGTAGTAAGTAACCTGTTAGTTCTTCAGGGAATTGAATCTATAACACGTTTAGCATAATTTATGTCTCGTTTGAAAAGGTAAATGTTGTTAGTACACCAAATGTTGACAACGTTCTCAATCAATTAAATCGTCCCACCACAGTTACCATTCAACTGTCTTGTCCTTACCTTTTTTCTTTTTCAAATGCCATGAAGAGCACAGGGTGCAACCAGCTGCAAGTGGTTGCTCACGTCGGTACCAGTGATGTGTGTCACTTTGGATCAGAAGAGATTCTCTCTGGTTTCGAGCGGCTAACAGCAGGGGTAAAGACTGCCAGTCTTGCTTGCAAGATGAAAGCAGAGCTGACCATTTGCAGAATAGTCGACAGGACTGATTGCGGACCTCTGATACAGAGCCGATTGGAGGGTCTGAATCAGAGGCTCAGACTGTGTAGGCTGCAGATTCCCCGACTTGCGCCAAAGGGTGGTTGTGTTTCAGGTTCCGCTGAATAGGTCAGGTGTCCACTACACACAGGAGGCGGCTACACTGGTAGCAGAAGCTGTGTGGCGTGGACTGGGCGATTTCTTAAGTTAGAGTGTCTCGGAAAAACACAAGAAGGGCTTCAGTCACAAAGGGCACAGGCTGAACACAGGAAGAATGTAGATACAGGAACCATTGGTATAACAGTTGTAAATTGTCGTAGCTGTGTTGGGAAAGTACCAGAGCTCCAAGCGCTAATAGAAAGCACTAATGCTCAAATCGTTATTGGCCCTGAAAGCTGCATAAAGCCAGATATAAGCTCAGCCGAAATTTTTGCGAAGAACCTAACGGTGTTCCGAAAGGATAGGCTAAACACGGTTGGCGATAGCGTGTTTGTTGCTGTCAGAAGTAGTTTAACTTGTCGCGAAATTGAAGTAGATACTTCCTGTGAGTTAGTATGGGCAGAGGTCATTGTCGGCAACCGGAATAAAATAATAATTAGATCCTTTTACCGACCTCTCAGTTCAGATGATACAGTTACTGAAAGGTTCAAACACGTATCCGACTCATACGATAATAGTTGGTGGTGACTATAATTTACCGTCGATATGTTGGCGAAAATACATGTTTAATTCCGGAGGTACCCATAAAATATCATCAGAAATTGTGCTAAACGCATTCTCTGAATATTATTTCGAGCAGTTAGTTCATGAGTCCACGCGAATAGTAAACGGTTGTGAAAACACATTTGACCTCTTAACAACAAATAATCCTGAGTTAATAACGAGCATCAAAACTGATATAGGGAATAATGGACACAGGGTTGACGTAGCGAGACTTAATATTGTAATGCCCAAATCCTCGAAAAATAAGCGAAAAGTATGCCTATTCAAAAAAGCAGATAAAAATGCACTATACGCCTTCCTGAGAGACAATCTCCACTCATTCCAAATTAACAATATAAGTGTAGACCTGATGCGGCTTAAATTCAAAGAAACAGTATCAGCAGCAATTGAGAGATTTATACCAAATAAACTAACAAACGACGGAGCTGATCCTCCTTGGTACACAAAACGGGTTAGAACACTGTTGCAGAAACAACGAAACAAACATGCCAAATTTAAACAGACCCAAAATCCTCAAGATTGGCGATCCTTTACAGAAGCTCGAAATTTAGCGCGGAGTTCAATGCGAGACGCCTTTAACAATTTCCACAACGAAACTTTGTACCGAAACCTGGCAGAGAATCCAAAGAGAAAAGAAGACGAAGTAAATATTCCAGAATTCGAGTAACGTAGAAGTAAATATCCTTGGAGTAGTGAAGCAACTAAAATCACTTAATAAAAGCAAGTCATCTGCTCTAGACTGTATACCAATTAGGTTCCTTTTGGAGTATGCTGATGCATTAGCTCTATACTTAACAATCATATACAACCGTTCGCTCAACGGAAGATCCGTACCCAAAGACTGGAAAGTTGCACAGGTCACACCAATATTCAAGAAAGATAGTAGGAGTAATCCTCTAAATTACAGGCCCATAGCGTTAACGTCGATATGCAGCAGGATTCTAGAACATATATTGTGTTCGAACATTATGAATTACTTCGAAGAAAACGGTCTATTGACACACAGTCAACATGTGTTTAGAAAGCATCGTTCCTGTGAAACACAACTAGCTCTTTATTCACATGAAGTGTTGAGTGGTATTGACAAGGGGTTTCAGATTGATTCCGTATTTCTGGATATCCGGAAGACTTTTGACACTGTACCACACAAGCGGCTCGTAGTGAAATTGCGTGCTTATGGAATATCGTCTCAGTTATGTGATTGGATTTGTGATTTCCTGTCAGAGAGGTCACAGTTCGTAGTAACTGACAGAAGTCACCGAGTAAAACAGAAGTGATTTCTGGCGTTCCCCAAGGTAGTGTTACAGGCCCTTTGCTGTTCCTTATCTGTATAAACGATTTGGGAGACAATCTGAGCAGCCGTCTTCGGTTGTTTGCAGATGACGCTGTCTTTTATCGACTAATAAAGTCATCAGAAGATCAAAACAAATTGCAAAACGATTTAGAAAAAAATATCTGGATGGAGCGAAAAATGGCAGTTGACAGTGAATAACGAAAAGTGCGAGGTTATCCACATGAGTGCTAAAACTTCTGTTGCACGATAAATCAGTCTAATCTAAAAGCCGTAAATTCAACTAAATACCTAGGTATTACAATTACGAACAACTTAAATTGGAAGGAACACATAGAAAATGTTGTGGGGAAGGCTAACCAAAGACTGCGGTTTATTGGCAGGACACTTATAAAATGTAATAGAACTACTAAGGAGACTGCCTACACTACGCTTGTCCGTCCTCTTTTAGTATCCTGCTGCGCGGTGTGGGATCCTTAGCAGATAGGACTGACGGAGTACATCGAAAAAGTTCAAAGAAAGGCAGCACGTTTTGTATTATCGCGAAATATGGGAGAGTGAGTCACAGAAATGATACCAAATTAGGGCTGGAAATCACTAAAACTAAGGCGTTTTTCGTTGCGACGGAATCTTCTCACGAAATTCCAATCACTAACTTTGTCCTCCGAATGCGAAAATATTTTGTTGACGCCGACCTACATAGGGAGGAACGATCACCACTATAAAATAAGGGAAATCAGAGCTCGCACGAAAATATATAGGTGTTTATTCTTTGCTCGCGCTATACGATATTGGAATAATAGAGAACTATGAAGGTGGTTTGATGAATCCTCTGCCAGGCACTTAAATGTGATTTGCAGAGTATCCATGTAGATAAAGAAATAGTAGCACTGACATGTAACAAAATTTAGTTGAAACTTATGAAACGGATGTATAAACATTTTCTTTCTCACACAGCCACTTACCACACACAGAAACATTTTACTTTGTAGTATGTAGCTATGACACGAAAATTGGCACATGTATACCACATATGCTTTGATATCTCGTCAAAATGCCCTCCCCGAGTTCTAAGTAGTTCTCCAGTGAACCAAAAATTGCTTCATTATCCACTTGGCAACAGATAATCGATCTAACTGACGGCACGACACAACAGCAACTATGTCATCATCATCATCAGCCAATTCAATCATTAAATGATGTGGCCTCTTCGAGTCGTGGATTCAGGTAGGCTTTCAGCAGTCTTCTCCAAGTGGGACGGTCTTGGGGAGTTCTCTGCCAGGTGTTACCAGCGATCTTCTTGATGTCTTTGTCTCATCTGTGTGGTGGTCTTCCTCTAGGCCTCCGGTGCTCTCTCGGACTCCACTCCAGTACTAGCTTCGTCCATCTGTTGTCTTTTCTTCTTGCGACGTGGCCAGCCCACTGCCGTTTCAAGGAACCTACTAAGATGTCATTAACCTTCGTCACAGACCGGATGTCATCTGCCCTTTTCCTGTCCTTTCTTGTATAGCCCAGAATTGATCTCTCCATGGCTCTCTGTGCTGTCCTAAGTTTCCCTTTTGTAAATGAGTTCAGTGTCCATGTCTCGCAGCCATACGTCATCACAGGAAGAATGCATTGATCAAATACTGATTTCTTCAGATTTACTGGCATTTTTGATCTGAATATTGTTGAATTCTTCCAAAATGCTTGCCAGCCAAGCTCGATGCGTCGATAGATTTCTGGCCTTATGTCTCCCTTCATATTAATAATCTGGCCAAAGTAGACATATTCACTGACCTCTTCTAATAGACTGTCCTTGTCTTTCACATCTCCAGCTGGGACCCATCTGTTGGACATTACTTTTGTTTTGGAAAGGTTCATGTTCAAACCAACCAGCTGACATTCCGATGCTAGATCTGTAACTAGGTTTTGGAGCACTGCGAAGTCTCTGGGCAGTAAGGCAGTATCATCAGCAAATCTCAAGTTGGTAAGCCTTCTTCCATTAATTCTAATTCCCTTACCTTCCCAGCTCAGCTTTGACATAGCCATTTCCAATACAGCAGGTAACAGTTTTGGGGAGATGGGATCGCCTTGCTTGACACCCCTCATGATGCGGAATTCTTGAGTTGATTCGCCGATGTTATCATAAGCTGAAGAATTCTCGTATTTCCTGAGCATTTCAATGTATGCTGCTCCCACTCCTTGCTCACTCAAAGCTTGGCTAACGGAGTCAAATGCCTTTTCAAAGTCAACAAAGGCAATGCAGAGAGCAGTTGGTATTCATTCGCTCTGCTTATCACTTCGCTAACGATCAGAATGTGGTCAATAGTGCTAGGGTGGAGTCTAGGATGGAACTAATTCTGTTTAACAAGATCTTTGTGAAAATTTTGTACAAAATTGAGAGCAAGCTGATCGGACGGTAGTTTTTAATATTGTGGATACTTACTTTCTTGTGTATCAAAATAATCTTAGCCTTGTTCCACGATAATCGGATTGAAGCATAGTACAGCAGGAAGTAAATACTTTTGCCAAGTGATTTATTGTTACCTCTCCTGCCAGTTTGAGGATGTCAACACTGAGATCATCATCACCCTGCACTGTTCCCTTCTTCATGCTATCTAGAGCACACTTGACTTCCGATGGGAGTATATCTGGAACACTAGGTACCTCATTTAATTTAGATACACTCAAATTTTCCCTTGGATTGCTATACGAATTGCTATAAAAGTCTCTGATGAACTTCAAAACCTCCTCCTTTTCAGTGATTCGACTGTCATTTACATCGGGTGCGATAATGTGCTTTTTACCGATTGTGAGTTTGCGTTTGGCTGACTTTAAACTTGTCTTGTTCTCCAAGTTTGCTCGTAAGGTGTCTTCAGTGAATTTCTGTATGTCAGTTTTCATTTCTCTTCGCACTGCCTTACATAGTTCGGAATACGCTACCATGTCATGATCGGTTTGGATTTTCATTTCTCTCCTCTGTTGTAAAAGGGTTTCAGTTTTGACACTGAACTTCTTTGGTCGTTTATTTTTTTGGCATAGGCCACCGACTTCTTGTGCACTTGAAACAATCATTTCCGCCAAATCACCATATTTAGTTACGTGCACTTGCTTTGGAGGACTTCTTGGAATTTAGAGGAATGTTTTTGAGGTTGATTACCCTTCTCTCCCCTTTCATAAGTTTATTCCTTTCATTTCTTACATTGAGTTCGACCCTTGCTCTCACAAGACGGTGATCACTGCCAGTGTTGTCCTGATTTAGCACATTAGCGTCTTTTACACTCTGCGGAATGTTTGACAGAATAAAGTCTATCTCATTTTTGACACTGAAATTTGGGCTCCTCCATTTTCGATCAGGGTGCTTCTTAAAGAACGTATTCATGAAGGACATATTGGTGTACTCAGCGAACTGGACTAATCTCTCACCTCCATCGTTTCGGTCGTCAATCCCATAGTTGCCCACCACTGTGTTGCTTTGTTTCTTGGTGCCAACTTTTGCATCGAAATCGCCAATGACCATCTGGAAGTGACAATCGCTACCTTTTTTAATGTGCTATCCAGACTTTCATAAAAGGATTCAATTTCTTCATCAGGGTGTCTTGAGGTGGGAGCGTACACCTCAACAATCTGTATTTTATACCTATTCGGCACCTTCAGGACCATTCGAGCTGTCCGGCTGGAAGTTCCTTCTAAGACAGATACTCTATAAGCAATATTCTTGTTGATTAAGAAGCCAACTCCATTGAGTTTTATTATTTTAAACATAGCTGCGTAACAGCAAAGGTTCCACGTAATTAGATTAAAAACAGCCGACCAGTTGCAAAGGATAAAGTAATCTTTACCTAGGTTTCGATAGGTTTAAACCTATCTTCTTCAGAAGACGGCAGTATTACTTTAACATGGAGTGATACGTCGTTGCCGTCTTCTGAAGAAGATAGGTTTAAATCTATCGAAACCTAGGTAAAGATTACTTTATCCTTTGCAACTGGTCGGCTGTTTTTAATCTAATTCCATTGAGTTTTCCTTCTGAGTCACCACAAAAGTAAAACAAGTTGCCAGAGAGTAAACGGAGACAGTCTTCCCCTTTTCGGCGTACTTCGCTTAAACCAACAATACTCCAGTTGATGTTTGTAAACTCTTTCGCGATCTCTTCTAGTCTGTCGTTGCCTATTACAGAGCGACAGTTATATGTAGAGACTTGAAGAGTCTGTATCTTCTTCTCAGCACCTCTTGGTTAACATTAATGTCATACAACATAACTCGAAGGTGAGAAGCATAATCGCCACTCTTGCTTCAGAACGGATTGGCGATATAATTTCCAGGCCGCCCCTGACATAGGGTACAGACGCCTTTGGTAGGCCGCTCCACTAGATTACAGACGCCACCACGTTGCTAGTTTTGGTCCACCTCGGGTATTTCATTTCCCCGGTACCACCCATATCTGAGAGGCTTTCCCCTATCCGCCACCTGGGGAGGCGCCCGATGGGGGACTAGCAACCCCACATGGGAGCAACTATGTAATGATCACTAAATTACTGCAGGGCTTTCACAGTGTTATAATTATCATTAGCAGTGGTAGTAGTAGTAGTTGTCAGACATAAAGCTTTGGCAGCCTGAGGTCTTCCAATTTCTACCATTTCAGGAGTAAAGTGTCCAGTAATGAAGCAATTTACGAACAGTAAGGGCAAGTGAAACTTCCTGGCAGATTAAAACTGTGTGCCGGACCGAGACTCAAACTCGGTCCCTTTGCCTTTCGCGGGCAAGTGCTCTACCAACTGAGCCACCCAAGCACGACTCACTCCCCGTCCTCACAGCTCTACTTTTGCCAGTACCACGTCTCCTACCTTCCAAACTTTATAGAAGCTCTCCTGCGAAACTTGCAGAACTAGCACTCCTGAAAGAAAGGATATTGCGGAGACATGGCATAGCTACAGCCTGGGGAATGTTTCCAGAATGAGATATTCCAGTAAGGGCAAGTATTTTAAATCAGTTGCATTTAACTGGGGTGTTGAATGTGGGCGAAGCTAGAGCCTCTAGAGAGAGGAGTGGTGCGGAGGAAGCAATTTTGTAACAAATGGCTATCCTCAATGTGGATACTTAGCTTCCTTTCTGAAGAGGTGTTACAGGTAGTACACTCGGTACACTGGCTAAGTATTTCATCCTTCTTAACCAATACTGTTTTAGAAATAAGCAAAAAAAATAGTTCATTATATAATAAAATATCTGCAGGCACTATCTTTCCTTATTCTAAACAAAACTGTTCAAACAAAACTCTTTTTCATTTTAAAAGTTGATTATGCACTAATTTTTCTAATGTTGGACGTTGGAGGGGAGCCCTGGGAGCACACAAAAGTGCCGCAACACGACGTAGCATGAACTCGACTAATGTCTGAAATAGTGCTGGAGGGAACTGATAGCATGAATCCTTCAGGGATGTCCATAAAGCCGTTAGAGTACGAGTGGGTGGAGATCTCTTCCGAGCAACACATTGCCAGGAATCCCAGATAAGCTCAATAGTGTTCATGTCTGGGGAGTTTGGGGCCAGCAGAAGTGTTTTAAACTCAGAAGAGTGTTCCTGGAGCCACTCAGTAGCAATTATGGACGTGTGGGGTGTCCTGCTGGAATTTCCCGTCGGAATGCACAATGGGTATGAATGGCTAAAAGTGATCAGATAGGATTCCTACGTACGTGTCACCAGTTAGGGTCGTTCCTAAATGTATCAGGGGTCCCATATCACTCCAACTGCATACGTCCCACACCATTACAGAGCCTTCACGAGTTTGAACAGTCCCCTGCTGACATGCAGCGTCCATGGATTCAAGAGGTTGTCTCCAAAACCGTACACTTCTATCCGCTCAATACAATTTGAAACGAGACTCGTCCGGCCAGGTAACACTTTTGCAGTCGTCAACAGTCCAATGTCGCTGTTGATGGGCCCAGGCGAGGCGTAAGGCTTTGTGTCGTGCAGTCATCAACAGTACACGAGTGGGCCTTCGGCTCCGAAAGCCAATGTCGATGATAATTCGTAGAATGGTTCGCACGCTAACACTTACTTGTTGATGCCCCAGCACTGATATCTGCAGCGATTTGCGAAGGGCTGCTTTTCTGTCACGTTGAACGACTCCGTTCAGTCATCGTTGGTCCCGTTCTTGAGGATCTTTATCCGTCCGCAGCGATGCGGAGAATTGATATTTTAACGGATTCCTAATATTCACAGTAGGCTACACTCGTGAAATGGTCCTACAGGAAAATCCTCACTTCATCGCTGCCTCGGAGATGCTGTGGCCCATCGCTCGTGTCCCGTTTATAACACCACTTTCAAACTCACTTAAATCTTAATAACCAACCACTATAGAAGTAGTAACGGATCTAACAACTGCGTCAGATAGTTGTTGTCTTATAGAGGCGACCGCAGCGCCGTATTCTGCCTGTTTATATACCTCTGTATTTGAATACGCATGCCTATACCAGTTGCTTTTGTGTTTCAGTATGTATGATTGCGCTCAGTGGTAATGGCCGCAGAAAGGTAGGGAAGCACTGAGGTAGGACAGTTCACCTCGTGTGTTCGAATTGGAAATTTATAACTAAAGTTTCTTTCTATTAGACAACGCACAAACTCCCTGAGTGTAAAAAAATTGGCGTATGGATAATTACTATTCTCAGAAACCTGTTTTACTGAAATGAATATGTTTTAGTTTGTGGAGTGCTCTGACTTCCATTTTATATCAATAGGCTCGCTCCTTAATTGCGTGGTTCTAAATTCACTCAGCATAAAAAATCGCTATATACACTCCTGGAAATTGAAATAAGAACACCGTGAATTCATTGTCCCAGGAAGGGTAAACTTTATTGACACATTCCTGGGGTCAGCTACATCACATAATCACACTGACAGAACCACAGGCACATAGACACAGGCAACAGAGCATGCACAATGTCGGCACTAGTACAGTGTATATCCACCTTTCGCAGCAATGCAGGCTGCTATTCTCCCATGGAGACGATCGTAGAGATGCTGGATGTAGTCCTGTGGAACGGCTTGCCATGCCATTTCCACCTGGCGCCTCAGTTGGACCAGCGTTCGTGCTGGACGTGCAGACCGCGTGAGACGACGCTTCATCCAGTCCCAAACATGCTCAATGGGGGACAGATCCGGAGATCTTGCTGGCCAGGGTAGTTGACTTACACCTTCTAGAGCACGTTGGGTGGCACGGGATACATGCGGACGTGCATTGTCCTGTTGGAACAGCAAGTTCCCTTGCCGGTCTAGGAATGGTAGAACGATGGGTTCGATGACGGTTTGGATGCACCGTGCACTATTCAGTGTCCCCTCGACGATCACCAGTGGTGTACGGCCAGTGTAGGAGATCGCTCCCCACACCATGATGCCGGGTGTTGGCCCTGTGTGCCTCGGTCGTATGCAGTCCTGATTGTGGCGCTCACCTGCACGGCGCCAAACACGCATACGACCATCATTGGCACCAAGGCAGAAGCGACTCTCATCGCTGAAGACGACACGTCTCCATTCGTCCCTCCATTCACGCCTGTCGCGACACCACTGGAGGCGGGCTGCACGATGTTGGGGCGTGAGCGGAAGACGGCCTAATGGTGTGCGGGACCGTAGCCCAGCTTCATGGAAACGGTTGCGAATGGTCCTCGCCGATACCCCAGGAGCAACAGTGTCCCTAATTTGCTGGGAAGTGGCGGTGCGGGCCCCTACGGCACTGCGTAGGATCCTACGGTCTTGGCGTGCATCCGTGCGTCGCTGCGGTCCGGTCCCAGGTCGACGGGCACGTGCACCTTCCGCCGACCACTGGCGACAACATCGATGTACTGTGGAGACCTCACGCCCCACGTGTTGAGCAATTCGGCGGTACGTCCACCCGGCCTCCCGCATGCCCACTATACGCCCTCGCTCAAAGTCCGTCAACTGCACATACGGTTCACGTCCACGCTGTCGCGGCATGCTACCAGTGTTAAAGACTGCGATGGAGCTCCGTACGCCACGGCAAACTGGCTGACACTGACGGCGGCGGTGCACAAATGCTGCGCAGCTAGCGCCATTCGACGGCCAACACCGCGGTTCCTGGTGTGTCCGCTGTGCCGTGCGTGTGATCATTGCTTGTACAGCCCTCTCGCAGTGTCCGGAGCAAGTATGGTGGGTCTGACACACCGGTGTCAATGTGTTCTTTTTTCCATTTCCAGGAGTGTACATGATTAACGTTACCTGGTTCCTATCTCACTGAAATAATTGGGTTTTCTTAGATGTGATGACCTTCTCATTCCTTTGTTTGACGATTATTCGTGACGAATCAACCCTTTTCGTTTTATTAACTTCTAATGCATCAAATCCCACAATTGTAGCTGATCATATAATTAATTATACTTCTTTGCGTATAGAACTTTAGTGAACGTTTATCATGATGTAACGACTCTTTTTGATGTGGAGATGGATTTCTATTCAGTAAACATTCGGTTACGGGAACTGACTTCTAGCTGATTCATCTATTCATTTTCTACACTCCCACAAAACTAGCGATATGTATTAAATGAATATGATATTACATTCTCAAAGATCCTCTCTCATAGTAGTATTATCCAAGTTATATATTGTCCCTTAGTACGAGGAATAAGTCCATAAAGAAAGCGTTGATATCATACGATCGTTGAGTGACTATTTTCTGTGCCATATTAACAAGAGCTTTCATTTAATACTGGTTCAGTGCGACTTTGCACATATGGTGAACGACAATACTGTTTTTATAAGAATAGCGGGAGTAGAGCATTTTATAGCAATTGCCTGAATAATCTCGGTAAACAAACAAAAATCCATTTAAATGACGAAATACGTTAGTCCAACCTTACTAAGGGTATAAGCCAGCCTTTGCAGCGCTCATGTTATGTCTGAGCAAGTACTAGCAAATAGGAAGCTTATCCTCCTTGGCCGGCCGATGTGACCGAGCGGTTCTAGGCGCTTCAGCCCGGAACTGCGCTGCTGCAACTGTTGCAGGTTCGAATTCTGCCTCGGGCATGGGTTTCCTTAGGTTAGTTAGGTTTAAGTAGTTCTAAGTCTAGGGGCTAATGACCTCAGATGTTAAGTCCCATTGAGTTTAGAACCATTTGAACCTTACCCTCCTTCACAATTATATGACGTTTTGAATACAATAATTTTGGGCACTGAGCACGTCGTTATAACCTACTAAAGTACTAACCGTAATTTGTAATGACGCGTCCCTTTACCCAAAATTATTTTGTTCAAAATGTTACCGACTGTGGAAACCTCCGAACTTATATAAATGATATTGGCTTCTAAAAGTAATGGACCTCTTTCGTGTTGTGACCGGTGCTATGATTCATAGTCAGTGTAGTATTGGCATAATCAGGCAGTAAGCTGTATAATGTGTATTGTGCAATTTTTTTTTCTCCCACATTTGTTACGCAAAGCAATTAGCGTAATGACCTAAGGCATTGAAATAGAGCATTGTTTTGTTGCTGTTTTTCTATGTGTGTGATTTTGTGTCTCTTTTTGTGGTAATTTTGTAGACTGTGTGTCAAATTTTGTGTGTGAATGCGGAGTGAGGAAAATAAATTATGATTAGGTAGTGATAGTGCAGTAATTAATCGAGCCAGTAGTGCGATATCTTGAGAGTGATGAATTTATCAACTCACTGGAGAGCAACGAGCTTACTTAAGAGAAGTTATGGCAGGCCAGGACATGTTTGTTGGCATGGTGGAGATGATGGACAAGGTGAAATACTTACGTCAGGAAGTGCGAAGGAGAGTGGTGGCCAGTTGGCCCACGACAGAGAGAGTGATACAGCCATTAGCCAGGAAGCGTGGTCCCCCAAGTCACGTTCAGAGCAGACTTACGACGGTGTGGATTCGTCGACGACTTGTCAGGCACGGCAGGTAGGAAAGGAGCTCAACCACCTCTCAACTTGTGGGTCAATGTTTTGCGAAACAAGGGTTTCGACGCTTATTCGTGATTTTAACATTTTTCAGACCTGGCATTGCAGCAATTCGAAGTACAATTAGCTTACACAGATAAAGTATTTGACGAGCGAAACAGGAGACTGGAGACGACATGAGGAACTTAATGCAGAAAGGAATTAGGAAAGTGATAAGTGTAGCAAAGGACTGATTGTACTAAGTGAGACTCCGCAGATTACGAGCACCTGCTGAAAAGTGATGCCTCCGAAATTTTAATCTGAAAACTCTTAGAGCGTTTAAATAAAATAAACGCTCTGCTGGTAGAGGGTTTCAAATTGTAGCGTGATGTATGGCGGTGTGTAACGTAATTATATCTGTAAATGAGGAACAGAGTGTTGGAATCGAGTTTCGAATTGGAAGGGCTCGTCCATACATGGAACAACTTCTCATTCGGCATGACAACGCCATACCATACACGAGTTCTGCGACATCCCCTACAATCTGACGCCTTGGTTTCACTGACATAAATCATCCCTCATCCGATATTCACCTATTTCCAAAACTTAAAAAACACCTTCGAGCACTTCATTTTGACAGAAATGAAGCGGTGCAAGAAGAGGTGAGGTTGTGGCCGCGTCAACAATATCAAACATCCTAAGGTGAAGGTATCAACAAATTGGTCACTCGTTAGGAGAAACGTGACTATGCTGAGAAATAAATATGTGGACATGAAGAACAAAGATGTAGAATATTAATAACGTTTGTTTTATTAAAAAACCTTAAGAGTTTTCACAAAAATTTGGAGGTATTAGTTTTCAGCACGCCTTCGTAAATCCGGATCTGCGAAAGCAGAAAGGTGTGGCTCCAGCGTATATATTCCAGATGGGTTTCACGTAATCGGAAGGCGTGTCACAACAAATCTTGATGAAAAAGTTGGGAGGGTGTACAGCTAGATGAGAGCGTGCAAGTGGTGAGAAACGCAGCCGAGCAAAGCGAGTGCAAAATTTTCTTAAAGATCACCGACACGGTAAGTCAGAGTTGGGAGATACGTACTCTAATTAATTCTTCGATACATTAAGTGAGGTATGTGGTACTGATCAAAATACTTGTGGTGCAATCAGAATTTGTAGCTGCCGGAGACTGTAATACTCCAGACTTGCTCGTAATTTATTTTCGTAACTTGCTTGATTCACGACAGTACGACGACCTGAAAGCGCATGCTCAGACGCAAATTCCATTATGTTTAGTGCTACGAAGTGACGAAGCACGTTTCTTGCCATCTCCAAAATGTTTGACGTGATAAATAAAGAATAAGAAGCGAGAGGTCTTGCAAACAAATGGATGAAAGCGTGAAAGTTATGCGGATGTTATCTACCCAACGCTGGTTGTGGCCACTAGAACATGGCGCCTGACCAGGGACGTGGTGTGTTCTGGGTCAGAGCGAGTAAGTTATATGCCAGACATACCGTGGGGCACGGACTTCATCACAAAAATGTTGCCACCTCTTCCCCCCCTCCCCTCACCAGCACCGAATTGACTACTCGTTGATGGAATTTTAGTATCACAACGATCACCTCAGGGGTATGTGTAGTCTGAGCATATTTGTACGTTTGAGTCCTGGTCCCAGCTATTAGTAGCATAGTTTCCCATTTCTGTTTTGCCGCGCAGGATTAGCCGAGCGGTCTGGGGCGCTGCAGTGACGGACTGTTAGGCTGGCCCCGGCGGAGGTTCGACTCCTCCCTCGGGCACGGGTGTGTATGTTTGTCCTTAGGATAATTTAGGTTAAGTAGTGTGTAAGCTTAGGGACTGATGACCTTAGCAGTTAAGTCCCATAAGATTTCACGCACATTTGAATTTGATTTCTGTTTTATATGCTGCTATCAGTTCTCTTACTGCTCTGTCTCTGTGTGAGTGTGGCTCTTTTAACATTCGCATGTTTACTATAAACGTTTTCTTTTTGGCTTGTTATATGTGTTGAGGGAGTGACCAATCAATACTTTTTTTGAGTTAGCGGCCTTCTGACTGGTTTGATGCGGCCCACCACGAGTTCCTCTCCTGTGCCAACCTCTCCATCTCAGAGTAGCACTTGCAGCCTGCATCCTCATTTATTTGATGGATGTATTCGAATCTCTGTCTTCCTCTACAGCTTTTAGCCTCTACAGCTCCCTCTAATACTATAGAAGTCATTCCGTGATGTCTTAACAGATGTTCTAGCATCCTGTCCCTGCTTCTTGTCAGTGTTTTCCATATATTCGTTCCCTCTTTGAATCTGCGCAGAACCCCCTCATTCCTTATCAGTCCACCCAATTTTCAACATTCGTCTGTAGCACCACGTCTAAGATGCTTCGATTCTCTTGTGTTCCGGTTTTCCCACAGTCCATGTGTCACTAGCTTACAATACTGTGCTCAAAACGTATATTTTCAGAACTTTCTTCATTAAATTAAGGCGTATGTAATAACTAAACGTTTTTATTTCCTTGGTATGATGCGGAAGGTAGTTTGTCTGTTTCTTTTGTTCGTGAATGCGGTTTTGTACTGTTTGGTCTCTTTTTTATTGTAAAGAGGAAGTATCTGAACTTTTTTGTTGACTTGAGAACGCCATGTAGATATAGGAGAGTTAGTTGGCTGTTCGTTGGAGAAATAGTGTTCATCAAATCACGTACGAAGAAGCTTAGCTCAGGCAATTAGAAGGACTTCTATAAGGGGACTAAGTAATAATAGTGTTTTATTTATTAAATATCTGATGCTACAAAAAATGGCTCTGAACACTATGGGACTTAACTTCTGAGGTCATCAGTCCCATCTAACTTAGAACTACTTACACCCAACTAACCTAAGGACATCGCACACATCCATGCCCGAGGCAGGATTCGAACCTGCGACCGTAGCGGTCGCGCGGTTCCAGACTGTAGCGCCTATAACCGCTCGGCCACCCCGGCCGGCTCTGATGCTACAGATGTAATGATGTTGGTATTTTTCAGAATGGAGTGAGGCATAAATATCATTTAGAAGAATGTCAAGGAGACCCGAGATGTCAGAACCTAGTTGATGTTACGAGCGACCAACAGAGAAAGGAAGGAACATCAGACAGATACGGATAACATACATAATTACCGTGTCCCCATCAGAAGCAATTTTGTAAATATGTTAGTAACTGCATGGTAAGGAAGGCATGTTGACGTCCTCATTTAAGGCCATCCGATGGTGTAATGTTTTATTCTAAGTGTGAAAACATTATTGACATTTCTATCAGGTTCCACAGCTTGTTTAGTTTGAATAAGGGTAATGGAGAGAACAGTTCAGATGCTCAACTTGCTCATTGATCGAGATGATGAAACATTCGCTGAGTGCTTACTTGCTGTCAAAGTTGTGAAGGTTCTTGTGCAAGACTTGATTTCATATAAATAAAGGACGGAGGAAACATAATGAAGAAGCAAAGAGATTTAGTTATGTGGAACGAGTATTCATCTAGTGTTTGAACTGGATAAGTCATCTCTTTGTACATAGTAGCTATTATCAGTAAATGTAAAGTCACTTGAGAATATCGAGGGTTGCACGGGGAAATATGACAAAGTGTAGATTAAAAAGTCTTGGAAATACCAACCTAAATTACTCTTCACCATGGACGTCCCCTAACAAAGCATGCCGCAAACTCGGAGTCCTCCCAATTTATCGTGCCCACTCTATTGACTAGCCGAAAGGCGCCATTCCTGTCCTTGCTCAAAAAGACGCTTCATCTTCAACAGACGCCTCGAGAATACTTTTTGGAGTCTCGTTTGCTGTGGTCGATCTGGTGTGCGTGTGCATGTTCCTCTGGAAAACGATTTTATATAAGTCAGCTTACACTGTCTGGTTGTGAGTAAATCAACGCTTTCATGTCGAGCTAATAATTATTAACGTTTATAGGGAGGTGCGATCGCCGTATCCACTTACAGAATGTTGACCATGTTCGTCGTTACTTTTACAATTGGATCTTCGTAATTTTCCGAAGTACACAGGTGGGCTTCAGTTCTTCTTGTTACAGTACTACTTGAAATAATAACTCAGACAAACTTTCAGTTAATAAAATAATACTATATTCATCTGTTCGATGCACATAAAAAATACATACTCTTCACTTATTCACATCGCCTAAAATGGCTGACTCGATTACGCGCCTTCCTTCACTAGCAGAGCGCGAATCACCGCCTCGTACTAAGGAAACGGAAAACAAGTTATCTTTTTTAATATCTGAAACTCAAAAATACTTGACGATAGCACAGCCTCTACGCTGGGCTACCTCTTCATCTTTTCTCTTTGCCTTTAAAGAAAACGAAAACATAAAAGTATGAAATGCAAAAGGTTTATCACAACGGACTCCACTCCTTAAATATTGCCATGTATGTTAAATGAAAGTGAAATTACGCTTCCCGAGAGGTCCCTCTCATAGTAGTAGGATTATCCGAGAAATACATTATTCTTAATCGAAGAAATGAATCCATTGAGAAATGGTTACAGCCCCCATGGTCGTACGGAATCCCAAGCGTTCTGTTCGTTGTGTAAATGTCCATTACCAAATTTAATTAGTGCTTAATTTTTGAGATAACAGGCAGTACCCTTATCAAGATAGTCGAATGTTATGAGAAGTAGAGGCTGGTCTTTGCAACTAGCGAACAGGAAGCTTTCTCTCCTTCACAATCGTAACTGATATTGGCTTCAATAAATGATAGCACCTTGACTGGTTGGAGAAGTATCGGATTGTATTTCGTAAACAATTTAAAATAAATTGGGAAGAACTTGATATTAATGTAGTAGATGATGTTGATTTATTCGAAATAATTGGTTTCGATGTAAAAATTAATAATTAGGATTTATTAGCAACATAAACAGAAATAATTACTATAGAAAGTGGAACTATCATTTTTTGTGTTCAAATGTTACACAGTTTTGATCTGACTCTCAAATTTATCAAGACACTGACTGTATATTATGAAAGAAGGCCACTGTCTCTGGCACGGTGAATACTTAGGTTATGCAAATATGTTATCCTTTGGAATCCTGTTATAATTTTATGTTGAAAAGAGCCTTTACGAGTGAGAGAGTACATTTGTGCATTTATTCTGACGTATGCTGAATGTAATCTGGCTGCTGTTTTAAGCCATGGTATGTGATGGTGCTGGTTTTTAAAAATGGCAGATGCCGCTCGGCTTCAGGTAATGTAATTTGCCATCATGTGATGTAACAAGGCTCACTCTTCTGAAGAAGATATTTTTAGAAATATCTAAATCTAGGTCAAGGGCTAAATAAACTTGCAACTGGTTGGTTAATTTTTTCAACCTATTCAAGAACTTGTACTCTTTATCTGTTACAACAATTATTATCGTACGCTCAACCTCTGCATACATATTCGTTGCATCTAAATATAACATTAAAACCTTTATGTAATCTTAGGTTTCCCTGTTTTTAGGAGTTGCTTACCACCTCCTCATTCACTCCTACTGTAACGTGCGCGTGGGGCACACAATACTCATTAAAGCCTGTACTACGTTAAGTGAGCAGGGTTCACCTTACGAGACAGGATTTTCGTATAGATATTGACCGCGTGTACCTGAATGGTGGCAAATCAGACTTACACCCACTCTGTAATAACAATGATCCGTCAAGTAAGTTCAAAATGCAATTACACGTCAGTATGTACCAAAAGCAACACTGAAGATGCTACCAATTTGATAATAATACGGTCGCCAGCATAATTAGGCATTAACTGAGTTTCTTCCCTGTACAAGTTGACGTATATTCATGCAAAACAACAAGTAGAAGCACTGCATAATATAGTAGAATTTTAGAACCAGAAAATCTATTGAACTGATAGTTTCACGTTCTGTACTGAATGGAAAAACCATGAATACATAACACTACACTATAATGTATACTACAAAACTTCGTACTGTCTATTGATCTGATTAAAATCGGGCATAGGTTACCCTAGAAATAGCACTTTCGAGCCACACACAAAATGTCAATTTTGATAAAGATAAAACACTGATAAATTTTGACATTTATATCGACTTTAACTTTTGCTGGTCAATCCAATTTAGAACACTTCAGAATTCAAATGGGAAAGGGAGGGGGACCCTGAAACTGTTATGATCACTATATTAAAACAATTGATTACTGAAATTATCATGCGTTCAAGATTTCCAGTATATGAGTTACTACTCTTTTTATCTTATTTACTTCTCATTTAAATACCTTTATATCTGTCTCGAAATAATTAAACTTCATTACTATATCAATATTAAAGTTACCTTTCAACTTCGTTAAACCTTCGTTATTCATTTGCTGGTTCATTAACAAAAAAGTTCTTTAAACACCATTCTAACATAACTAGGTCTGCAAGTAATTATTATTAACACAAAATTTAATTTTTCATTTCGGGACACTCGGATTGCACAACATTTGGAAAGGACCCTGTCTAGGTTAGTTGTGAGGATAATTAAATGAGGGGGAAAGTTCTGGTAGAATTTAGGTTATTATTGAACAGTTCACTCTATAGTCCATACGAATACAGTACTAAAAGTTTCAACCTGCTTGTATCGATGCGGCGGTTGGCGAGCGGCGAGATGGCGAGGCACAGAGCACACATACAACCACAGCTATGGCTCTTGACGTATCGGCACTTTAATTCTTCTTAGCGTCGCAATACTTTTCCATTTAGTGCCTATGGAATTTTGCCACGCTGTGTGGGATTTGGAACGGCATTCCCGAGGCTCAGTGAGACTACGTCTTCCAGGAGAGCCTCCTCGCTCCAGAAGGTGTTGCTCAGACCAGTGCCAAACTCCAACTACAACTGCTGAGCCCGTTGCGCCGTGCAGTGCCCGCGTGCATTTTCCCGCGTTCGCCTGCCATCCACCTGTTATCGCTCCCTGACAGACCGGGTATTGACCCGAGGTTTTGCATACTACATATCCTAACACATTGCCTACGTATGGACCAGACGCACAATTACAATTTTAAACATCTTACAACAGTTCCAACATTTGTTACATTTCAATTCTATTACAATATTGCTTGACATTTGACATAAACATTAATATTCACATTGAAACTTGTTTACAGTTTTCTTAACACAATGGCATGAAACAAAAAAGAAATGAAAGCAGAACATTAATTACACAAGTTTATCGAAAAATCAGAAAAAAATATTATATGTACAATAGGACAGAGTCGTTGTTGTTACACTACATCCATTACTAAAATTCTGCTGCTGATATCCTCCTTCTCTATTTCCTTGTGTCTGGCGACACTGTCCACTGCCTCTGTAAATGCCCTTTCGACACACCTGTAATACTTAATGTTTGCAGCCAGTAATCCATTTCTGCCTCATAACCCCGATGATATGTCAGTTTCTTCGAATTACATCACTAACCTAACAGGAAAATTCAGATCCTTTGGTGCACCTGAACACGTCCTCCTTGGCAAGTCTAATGGCAATCCCACCAGAAAAGCATATTCTTCCAACGAAACTTTACTCTGTCCTAACTCATACACGCCTTCGTTACATTTCCTTATCCTGCCTGCCAGACCTTCAACAGTTTCCCCATGTATCTTCACAACAGTGCTAAACTGTTCCCCAAA
Source organism: Schistocerca cancellata (assembly GCF_023864275.1). Classification (NCBI taxonomy): domain Eukaryota; kingdom Metazoa; phylum Arthropoda; class Insecta; order Orthoptera; family Acrididae; genus Schistocerca; species Schistocerca cancellata. Next base: position 427,018,499 of record NC_064633.1, read on the forward strand.
AATATTGCAATACTCTGTTTATTATATCTTTTCAAAAACCCTTTGTCCAACTGTTCAAAGTTTGCTGCATTCTTTAATGCTTTCGCACACTGTATGCACATTTTTGCTTCTCACATAGTCGCAGTTTTGATAACTGCAACAAGTGAGTATCAGTTCAGCCACCCATCTCCGCTGACCCTACAAGGTCCTCTAGGAATCACCGCACACCCTTTGACGATTTTCCAGAAAAAAGAAACTATCCCTCCCGCAGCAACTCGATCCACTTCATCCTGCGGTACCTGAAGGAAAGCTAACTCTTCGTCCTTAATTATGTAGCTGGGTATTATCCACTGTTATCTGGTCTACTACTTCTAAGATTACTGCTTCTGGCTCTGACACACCTTTTGTCTCTGCCTCTGACATTGTAACTATATTACGAAGTAATACAATTTAAATTACAGCTCCAAAAGATCATAGTAAATATGCAGCAGTAAGTTACTTACATGCACCTTACAAGGACCATATAGTGCCTTACCCTTAACCTCAAGTAAGTTAATCGAGTCTTCTGGCTTAAACAAGGTAACCTTCAAGTTATAACGACAGTCGTCCCTCTCCATGTGTTCACATCCTCCAAACATAACCAAATGGTTCCACTGTGTCGAAAGCGTAGCTACTGGTCCAGATATTGTGCTGCTTGAAGATGATGTTGTAAAGTCTGACACCAAACAATAGCGGCCCCTGGTGCTGGGTGAGGCGGTTATGGACGGCTGTGAGCCAGGATGGAGTGAGCTGGTGACGAAGGCAAGGGGTGGGCCCAGGAGGCTCCAGAGAAGGCAACTGTAAATGTAATAAGTTCTTTTATTGATGCATATGTGCTGCTTGATATATCAGGATAGTCCCCAGCAGGTTGCTGCATTCTGCTGGGCTAGCTGCTTTCTAGTCATTCATTTCTGAATCTACGCCACTAAGCACCAGCAGCTTCGTTACATAAGCTGGGCATGCAGTCACCGTGCCACAATATGTACCCGATGATGTTGTGTACACTACAGACCCCAGGCGACATCTGGCAGTGGATGAACACGATGCTGGAATGCTCATCTTGCGATGGCAGCAGATGGCTGCTGTTTTCACCGTACCAGAGACAATGGCCTGCTTTCATAATACACAGGATGCGACCATCTACTCCCTGGGCAGAAGCCAGCTGTGCTGCTGGAGTTGACCTGATGCAGTCGATGCACCGTGTCATAAAGTCTGGGAGGGACTTTTTGCATAGAGCTGTTGTCCTACTGGCCTCAGAGCAGTGACTACTACTGGGAGGTCCATTTGGCGTCGTTGGCCAGGGTTGCACTGTCGTCCTGGGAGACTCAAATATGCTTGTGCACATGTGCCACTACCAGTCACATATCCTAATATACAAGCTGTGTCTTATTTCGATTGCTCATGTCGCATTAATGCATTTGCCTGCTTGTTTCCGATATTATGTACTTTTGGTTCCATTAATATGTCAATCAGTTTCAAGTTAAGAAACTGGAAGTTTCAAGTTAAGTTCATTGCCAATGTCAGTGTTGAAATTTGTCTTGCTCCTTGGTGCGCTAGTTTGTACAGTATTATCGAGTTCCCTGGTTCAGTAACTTAACCTGACATGGTCAGATACTTTCAAGTTTAGGTCATTGCTGCTGTCAGTGTGGAAATCTGTCTTGCCCTTTATTGCACTGTGCAATACCGGTGAGTTCGCTATTTCTACAACCTAACCTACCTCGCAACATTACGCTGGCATCGATTATTTCAGTAACAACGTCCAGCTCTCACTTAATAGCAGTTCTGAGACTATACTTCGCTCAGGCTCACATTGTTGAGCCCATATACAATGGGGTGGTAAAAGATATGGGACACCTTCTAATATCGTGTCGGACCTCCTTTTTGACGGCGTAGTAAGTCGTTGAAAGTCCCTTGCAGAAATACTGAGCCAAGCTGCCTCTATAGGCGTCCGTAATTGTGAACATGTTGCCGGTGCAGGATTTTGTGCACGAACTGACGTCTCGATTATGCCCCATAAATGTTCAGTGGGATTCATATCGGGTGATAATAGTGGCCAAAGCTCGAATTATCCAGATTGTTCTTCAAATCAAAAGCTAATAATTGTTGCACATTGTCATCCATAAAAATTCCATCGTTGTTGGGGTACATGAAGTCCACGAATAACTTTTTTCAGTCAAAAAATCGTTCAGTTGGACCAGGGAACCCGGTTCAATCCATGTAAACACAGCCTACAACATTATGGAGCCACCATCAGATTTCACAGTCCTTGTTGACAAGTTGGGTCCATGGTTTCTGCGCCACACTCGAAACCCACATCAGCTCTAACCAACTGGAATTGGGACTCAACTGAGCAGGCCATAGTTTTACAGTATTCTGCACTACAACCGATATGGTCATGAGCCCACAAGAGGTGCAGCAGGCGATGTCAGCAAAGACACTCTCCTCGGTTGTTTGGTGCCATAGATATTTAACGCTAAATTTCGCCACACTGTTCTAACGTATACTTTCACCTTGCATCCCACAGTGAAAACTGGGTTATTTCAGGCAGTTTTGGTTGTCTGTTGGCACTGACTGCATGAAAGTCACGGCTATCGGTTGTTAAGTGAAGGCCGTCCGCCACTCGGTAATCCCTGAAATTTGGTATTCTTGGACCACTCTTGACACTGTGGATGTCAGAATGTTGGATTCAATAACGATTTCCGAAATGGAATGTCCCATGCATCTAATTCCAACTACCATTCCGCTTTCAAAGTCTTAGTTCCCGTCTTGCGGCTATAACCACGTCCGAATCATTTGAGTAGAAATGACAGCTCCGCCAATGCACTCTTCCCTTCTTTAACTTGTGTACGTGATAGTTCCGCCATAAGTGCATATCGCTATCCCATAACTTTTGTAACCACAGCTTTGGTCGTTTCGCTTCAGTTCTATTATCCAGTTACCTATTTCCTCAGCCGTAATGTTATCCCTATTTCTAGTTTCAACTTCTACTTATGCAGTATTGCACTTCGCTTCTTATTCCGAGAAATGGACTGCCAGTGTCTTCATCTTCTTCTCTTACTTCACAAGTACCTGGTGTTCTTACATTAAGGTGTAAGAAATTCATGTAATTATATGATTTAATAAGAAGGATTTTACTACTGAGTATTTTACAAATTTGTCTTTAGGAAATATTCACTGTCAATAGACAAAATTTATCTTATCTCAATTGCTTATGTCGTATTAACATATTTGTCTGATTGTTTTGGATATTAACTTTATTGGATACTATTAGATATGGCCTGTCACTTTCAAGTTTACCTCATTTAATATTGTTTCGTTTTTGCCTCATGAGCTCTCTGTTGGGTTTGAGTTGACTTACCAAGGCTTTCCCTACTGTGTCATATTCCTTATCTCAGACTAGCACTTACACCTAACTTCTTCAATTAAAATTTGTGTGTACTCCAAACAAATACTCCAAGTTCTGGCCCCCTTTTGAATTTTTACCCTCTACTGAATGCTAAAGTGCCTTCGAAATTATTCCCTGAAGTCTTAACGCATGTCCTACCATCCTGACCATTCTTCCATTCTGCATGTAAATTTTTTCCACATATTTCATTCTTCAGAAGTTACACGGAGAACGTCCTAACTTTTTATCCTTTCCAACTTCTTTCAGCTTTCAATGGCGCCACCTCTGAAACGATTCGATTTCCTTCTCTACTAGTTTACTCACATTCCACGAGGCATCTCCGTACAATGCTGTGTTCCATACGTACGCTCTTAGAAAATTTCTTCCTCAAAATAAGGCCAGTGTTTGATACGTGCTGGTTTCTTTTGGCCAGAAATGTCCTCTTTGGCTGTGCGAGTCCTATTTTTAATACTTTTTGCTTCATCTGCCGTACATTGTTTTGCTTCAAAGATAGCAGAATTCCTTTGCATCATCCCCTTCCTGGACATTAATTTCGGTGTTATGATTTCCGCTAATCTCGTTTCTGCCTCATTACTTTCATCTTTTCGTGGTTTACTTTCCATCTACACTCTGTACCGTTCATTCCATTCAACAAATCCTGTGATTAATCTTCACTTTCACCGAGGATAGCAGTGTCCTCAACGAGTCTTATCGATATCGTTTAACCTGCAATTTAATCCTACACTTGGCTTCTTAATTTATTTCTGTCATTGCTTCATTGATGTATACCCGTATCGACTGAACACTACGGCAGAAAGAGAAAATTTTTATCCCAGCACTTTGTTCTTACTGTTATCACGGTTCTTAGACATATTCATATTATCCATCTTTCTCAATAGCTTAATCCTGCTTTCCTCAAAATTTCGAATATCTTTCATCATCCGACACTGAATGCTTTTTCTAGATCGACAAACGGTGTGAAAATGTCTTGACTTCTCTTAAGTCTTTGTTTCACTAACAATACCAACGCTAGAACTGCTTATGTGACGCGTTTACCTTTCTTACCTGAATTATATGTTGTATGGTCCTGTACCGAGAGTGTAATTTTGATCCTAAACCTTCGGGATACCGCGTTGAGCTGCACAGGCAACGGATGTGGAAAATTCGATGTATTGATGGAGGACATTAGTGGAAGTAGCCACAAAGTAGAAATACTGTACGACATGAGTTTGTCGACATCCTTGTTCTTCATTTTTTCCAGTCTCTAGATATACACTCCTGGACAGAGGTGTCTTCCAAAAATTTCCTACGTTAGTCATTGCTGGGCAGGCTGCATCCAGTAATTTCTAACATTTCGATGGATGTTGTTTCTCCATCCCGCCGGGGGCCGTGCGACACGTCTCTTTGACTGTCCCGGACACCACTCCGTCAGTTTTCTGGACCATTTGAAGTTGTTCCTGGCCACGTGTCCTGCCAAAACGCCACCTCAGTCTAACTATTCACTCGAAAAGGACATAAACCCCAGATCTTCTCATTATGTTTTGGCTCTTCATCTTGCCTCTCAGACTCACTCCAGGAATTGCTCTTTCAAATGTCCATTGATAGACTCTGAGCCAATTGACGCTACTTGATGTGTCATCATTTCGAGCCCGCATGTTGTTACTGACAGGATGCATGTCTCCAAAATTTTCGTCTCTAAATTAATATGGATATTCGCTTTGTAGAAAATGTAACAAAGTTTTTTGGATACCATCCAGGTGAGACCAATTGATTGGGTCAGGTCTGCTGTCTAGTTATTCTTTCCAAACTAGTTTTATGTCGCAGTGTATGTATTCATCTGCTACTTCCAGAGCAAAGTTTTCAGCGGAGAACGGAAAATCGGCAGGTTTCGAGACTTTGGTCATTCGAAAGTCAATTTTGAGGTCGAGAGTTTAAGAAGTTTCTTTGAGTTCTCGGAACATTGTTGACAGTTCTGATGTGCCGCTGAAAACATGATCATCAGGTTGAGTCGTTTTTCAACTACACTATGTGATCAAAAGTATCCAGACACCCCCAAAAATATACGTTTTTCATATTAGGTTCATTGTGCTACCATGTACTGCCAGGTACTCCATATCAGCGACCTCAGTTGTCATTAGGCATGGCGAGAGAGCAGAAAGGGGCGCTCCGCGTAACTCATGGACTTCGAACGTGGTCAGGTAATTGGGTGTCACTTGTGTCGTACGTCTGTACGCGAGATTTCCACACTCCTAAACATCCCTAGGTCCACTGTTTACGATGTGATACTGAAGTGGAAACGTGAAGGGACACGTACAGCACAAGAGCGTACAGGCCGACCTCGTCATTTGACTGACAGAGTCCGCCGATAGTTGAAGAGGTACGTAATGTGTAATAGGCATACATCTATCCAGACCATCACACAGGAATTCCAAACTGCATCACGATACACTGCAAGTACTATGACAGTTGGGCGGGAGGTGTGATAACTTGGATTTCATGGTCGAGCGGCTGCTCAAAAGCCGCACATCACGGCGGTAAATGCCAAACGACTCCTCGCTTGGTGCAAGGAGCGTAAACATTGGACGATTCAACAGAGTGAAAACGTCGTTTGGAGTGACGAATCTCGGTACACGTTGTGGCAATCTGATGACTGGCTGTGGGTATGGCGAATGCCCGATGAACGTCGTCTGCCAGAGCGTGTAGTGCCAAATTTCGCAGGCGGTGGTGTTATACTGTGGAAGTGTTTTCATGGGGGGGGGGGGGGCTTTCACCCCTTGTTGTTTTGCGTGGCACTATCACAGCAAAAGGCTACATTGATGTTTTAAGCACCTTCTTGCTTCCCACTGTTGAAGAGCAATTGTAGGATGACGATTGCATCTTTCAACACGATCGGGCACCTGTTCATGATACATGGCTTGTGGCGGAGTGGTTACACGAAAATAACATCCCTGTAATGAACGAACTGGCCTGCACAGAGTCCTGACCTGAATCCTAAAGAACGCCTTTGGGATGTTTAGGAACGCCGACTTCGTGCCAGGCCTCACTGACCGACATCGATACCTCTACTCAGTGTAGCACTTTGTGAGGAATGGGCTGTCATTCCCCAAGAAACCTTCCAGCAACTGATTGAAAGTATGCCTGTGATAGTGGAACCTGTAATTGAGGCTAAGGTCGGGTCAACACCATATTGAATTCCAGAATTACAGATGGAGAGCGCCACGAAGTTGTAAGTCATTTTCAGCCAGGTGTCCGGAATTTTTTGATCACATAGTGTATGTTGATACCCACGTTCGTATTTGCGTAAATTATGTGTTAAAACTTTGCATCAGTAGATAAAAACGATCTTAGCTGGGAAGCTGTGATCTGCACATCGTACTTCCGTTAGATTATGTCTCCAGCAACGATTTGCTTCCACTGCCTACTTCTTCCAGTGCATGAACAAAAAACCGTTGGGTCAAAAAAGTCTAGGAATGTACAGTATTAGGTGCGTTCTCCCGCTATCACGTCACGTATCCACCACGAACGCATAAAAGCGATCTTCTGGTGTGCCCTGAAATACAGCCGAAAAACTACGTGAAAGTTGTGGGCCGCGTGTGAAGTCGCTAGCAAGCGCGGCCGCGGTCTTGAAGACGGTCCCGCCGTCTGTCCTCAGCGAAACGGAATTGCCTTCGTTAGGAGCTCGCCGGCTCGCCTTCCTTACTTCCCTTTTGCTCTCCTTTCTATGTGTCGCAGTGTCTTACGGGCTCGACTCTTCTTGGCAGCACGACACTCAAGCGCAGAGCTGAGTGTTAAGCGAAACGAGCTTCGGATGCGGCACACATTTAGGCGCCTGTTTCCTCTTACATTATCTCTCCGCCGGAGTACCACTGCAGATGTACTTAGCTCTCAGCTCGACATTCTGTCTTGGATGAAACGTGCAAAAATTTCGAATGATACTGAAAATTGTAGGCTGCCAAACGGTGAAACGGAAAGTATGCGAAGTATAAATCTGAAAGACGACGTCTACAGGTGGGACATTTAAAAGAAAGAATGAGTCCTTGATCAACAGAATAATTTATACATAAACCAAATTAACTTGCGCTTTTCGCAAATGACTTCCCCTGGATCTGTATAGACTACGCTTGCTCCAACAGCCTTGCATTCCTGAAAGGCGTATTTTCATTCACAAAATACCTTTGGTGTTTTCAGTAGCTCTAACATTGTGCATATTGGTTTGTCTCATGCAGCTACATCTGAACTCGAAGAAACTTTCCTTTTCCACTTTTGTTCACTTGGTGGTGAATGAAGGATATACATTGAACCGCCAAAGAAACTGTTACAGGCATGCGTATTCAAATACAGAGATATGTAAACTGCCAGAATACAGCACTGCAGTCGGCAATAATTATATTAGACAACAAGTGTCTGGCGCAGTTACTACATAGGTTATTGTTGCTATAATGGCAGGTTATGAAGATTTACGTGAGTTTGAACATGGTATTGTAGTCGGTGCACGTGATGGGACACTGCATCTCCGAGGTAACGATGAAGAGGCGATTTTCCCGTACGACCATTTCTCGAGTGTACCGTGTATATCAGCAATCCGGTAAAACATCAAATCTCTGACATCGCTGCGGTCGGGAAAAGATCCTGCAAGAAAAGGAACAACGACGACTGAACTGAATCCTTCAATGGGCCAGAAGTGCAACCCTTCTGCAAATTGTAGGAGATTCCAGTGCTAGCCCATCAACAAGTGTCAGTGTGCGAACCATTCAACGAGGCATCATCGGCATTGGGTTTCGGAGCCGAAGAATCACTCGTACACTCTTTATGACTACACGATACAAAGCTTCACGCCTCGCATGTTCCCCTCAACATTGACATTGGACTGTTTGATTTTATTTTGCTTTAGGGCGCAAAAAACAACTGGGGTCATACGCGCCCAAGTCAAAACTATAGAACATGAACACAGAGAGGAGTTAAACGACTATACATCAGTCCCAACAGACAGTATAGAAGGCAAGTGGAAAAAGGGCTAAAAAGACACCATACAGAAACAGAAGTCCAAAACTAAAAATTAAATGGCCTTCGCCACATTGCTTCGGCGGATAAAAATTAAAACGCGGTCGACAGTCCGAGCGTCATTCGGTAAAACGACTGGTAAATCATCTCCTCCCGGCGGGAGTGCCGAGAGGATTTGTCCAAGGAGCTGGTAGAGGCTTAATAAGCCGAAGCTTATTCCCGTGAAGGGAGCACCATTGGTGATGCCAAAGGAACAGCACCTCCTCACAGACGGCAACGCATAGATCATCGGAGGGAATATAGGTACTACCGGCCTGAGGTACGAGGACTGCAGCCTCGGCAGCAGCGTCAGCAGCCTCGTTTCCTGGCAGAGCGACATGACTAGGAACCCACAGAATCATGATACAGGCTCCATCGTGAGTGAGCAAGTGACAGTATTCCTGGACCCGCTGCACTAAGGGATGGGCAGTGTACAGCGCACATTGACTTCGAAGGACTCTCAATGAGTCTGTGAGTCTGAGCAGAGGACACAACTGGAAAGGCTATGTCGCTGGATGTACTCTGTGGCCTGATACAAGGCGAAGAGCTCGGCTGTAAATACTGAGGAGTGTGCCGGAAGCCAAAATCGAAAGACAGAGGTGCCAATGACGAAGGAACACCCGATCCTACAGTCAGTCCGAGAGCCATCAATGTAGACAAAGGTACTATCGCGAAGTTCCGTGCGAAGGTCGTGAAACTAAAGGCGATAGTCCGAGGGTGGTGTAGTCTCCTTAGGAAGCGAATGGAGGTCAAGGTTAACATGGGCCGCTTCACGAAGCCAAGGTGGTGAAGGGTTCACACCCACTAGGAAAGTTGCAGGTAGTTTGAAGTTAAGCCACTGTAGTAAGTGCCGAAAGCGGACTCCAGGAAGTATCAGAGAAGAGGGACGAACCCCATACTGACAATCAAAGGGAACATCAAAGAAGGAGGCATAAGAGGAGTGGCCACGCATGGCAGACGAATGGCATGCATACCTGCTGAGGAGAAAGTCACGGCGGTAGGACAGTGGTAGCTCAGCAGCTTCAGCATACAGACTCTCAACTGGGATAGTATAACAGGCACCCGTGGCCGAATGGATGCCATGATGGTGGAGGGTGTTGAGAGGCGTAAGAGGGATGGGCGTGCAGACGCATAAAAAGCACCCGTAGTCGAGTTTCGAACGGACAAGGGACCGGTACAAACGGAGGAGGGCGGTTCAGTCGGCATCCCAGGAAGTACCAATCAGGACACACAGGACATTGAGGGACCGCGTACAGCGGGCTGCCAGGTAAGATACATTGGCGGACCAAGAGAGTTTCCTATCGAGCATGAGCCCCAGGAATTTTGTAGTTTCAACGAATGGAAGGGCAACAGGCGCAAGATGTAGAGATGGTGGGAAAAACCATTTGCGCCACCAGAAATTCATACAGACGGTTTTGTCAGTGGTAAAGCCATTGTAGATCCTCCAGGAGTAAAGACGATCAAGACAGCGCTGACGATGCCGCTCAGTAAGACAGGTCCGTTGATAACTGCAATAGACGGCAAAATCGTCAACAAAAACAGAGCCGGAGACACCCTGCGGGAGACAGGCCATTATATGGTTAATGGCGATAGCAAAGAGGACGACGCTCAGGACGGAACCCTGAGGCACATCATTTTCCTGGATAAAGGTGTCCGACAAGGCAGAACCCACACACACCTTAAAAACTCGGTCTTGTAAAAATGCCTGAAGAGAACAGGGCAGGCGCCCACGGAAGACCCACATGTAAAGAGTACAGAGGATGCCATTTCTCCAGCAGGTCTTATAGGCCTTCTCCAAATCGAAAAACATTGCCAGAGTCGGAGATTTCCGCAGAAAACCATTCATGACATGGACGGACAAAGTAACGAGATGTTTAACAGCAGAACGCCGCACTGAAATTCCAGATTGTGCCACCACACCAGCTGGGCATGAATCATACGTTTCATTACCTTGCAAACGCAGCTGATAAGAGAGATGGGGCGGTAGCTAGAAGGAAGGTATAGGTGTGACGGTGGCTTTATGCCACCGTCCAGGAAATGTGCCCTCTGCCCATATGCGGTTGTACGTGTTAAGCGGAAAGCACTTGCGCGCAAGAGAAAGGTGCTGCAACATCTGAATGTGTATGGCGTCTGGCCCTAGGGCGGAAGATCGGGATGAACTGAGAGCATGATCTGTTTCCCTCACAGTAAAGGCTGCATTGTAGCATTCACAATTCAGAGAAGAGAAGGGTGTCGCCCGAGCCTCCTCCATTCGTTTACGATTGAGGAAAGCAGTGGGAAGAGCTCGAAACTTCCACACGATGGCGGCCGAAGATGTTGGAGATAGCAATAGGGTCCACGATGACTTTGTCAGCTACTGTCAGGCCTGAAATTGGGGAATGGAGCTTGGTTCCAGAGAGCCGTCGGAGATGGGCGCACACGACAGAGTAAGGTGTGGAACTACTAAATGAACTAATGAATGATATCCAGCTAGCTCTTTTGCTATCCCGAAGAACGCATCGACACTTTGCACGCATCTGTTTATAATGAATGCAGTTTGCCAGTGTAGGGTGGCGGTTGAAAACGCGGAGAGCAAGTACCCGTGCTCCGTGCGTGAATTGCGTCGTGGCATTCCTCAGTCCACCAAGGGACTGGGACACGATGTGGTAAAGAGGAAGTAAGGGGATGGAACGTTCTGCAGCAGCAAGGATAACGTTTGTGAGATATTCTAATTGGTCATCACAACTGGGGAAATCTTGTGCTTCGAAGGTAGCCAGGGAGGAGTAAAGCTGCCATTTAGCTTAAGGAAGCTGCCATTTAGACGTTCACACAGATGGGGTAGGAGGCAGCAGACTGATAGCACACGCCGGCCGGAGTGGCCGAGTGGTTCTAGGCACTGCAGTCTGGAACCGCGCGACCGCTACGGTCGCAGGTTCGAATCCTGCCTCGGGCATGGATGTGTGTGATGTCCTTAGGTTAGTTAGGTTTAAGTAGTTCTAAGTTCTAGGGGACTGATGACCTCAGCAGTTACGTCCCATAGTGCTCAGAGCCATTTGAACCATTTTGAACTAATAGCACAGAGGAAATGGTCGCTGGAGTAGGTATCAGAAAGAACGGACCATTCAAGACGAGGGTCAAGCTGGTCAGTGCACAAGAAGAGGTCCAAATAGGAATAGGTGTGCAAGTAGTAGGAAAGGAAAGTGGGTGCTTCGATGTTAAGGCAGAAGAGGTTAAGTTGGTTAAGAAGGTCAGTCAAGAAGGCACCTCTCTGAAAGGTCCTGGGAGAACCCAAAAGGGGATGATGTTCATTGAAGTCTTACTTAAATCCGTCTTGATTGCAATTCTTTTTTTTTATTATTCATATGACCGGTTTCGGTTCATTCAGAACCATCTTCAGATCTGATATTTCAGTTACAGGAGTAACCCGTCCAAATCCAGCAACTTTCACATGCTACGTCACAAACCGGTCATATGAATAATAAAAAAAAATTTGCAATCAAGACGGATTTTAAGTAAGATTATAAAATCTCTGATTGCTGTTATCCCGTAAGACATTATGTCTGTTTTTGCAAAATTCATTAAAGTCACTGAGCAGCAAAAATGGGGGAGGTAGCTACCCAATAATTTGAAGGAAGTGTGTCCTGCTGACAGCGGATTATGGAGGGACATATATGGTACAAAGGGAAAAGGTCAGGTGCGGAAGGAAAAGGCGAATTTCTACAGCTTGAAGACTGGTAGTCAGGGAGATGGGTTAACTATGAATGTCATCCCGTATGAGCGCGTGACACCGACATGAGATGGAATGTCGACCTCACTGGGAAGGTCAAAACGAATATGTAAGAAATGTGAAAGGTCAAAGTGGTCGTGAGGGCGCAATTTCGTTCCATGAAGGCAGAGTACAAGGGGACACTGCGACGCTAAAAACAGCAATAAATTCTCTTTGTGGGACTGAAGACTGCAAAAATTTGGGCATTGGAGGAGAGTCATGATGAGGAAGAGATGTACAGGTGTCACCTTGGCGACTGCCGAGTGACAGCTGAGGAAGAAGCACTACTACAGGGAACAGAAGCAGGAGGATCCTGCTCCATGGGGTCCACGGAAGCACCAGCTTGCTTGTGCGGAATGTCTGTGGATTCCAACGCTGAAAAACGTTTGTTGTTGCGCACCTGCAACACGGAGGCTGGCCGGGCTAAGGTAACACGTGACGACACCATCGAAGAGTATCTTCGAGGTGGCGAAGGAGAAGACCGTTTGCCTTTGGAGGACTTCTTCGAGCCTTTCCGGTTAGATGAAGACTCGGGTGTTGTTTGGCTGGAGGGATGGAGGGAGTCCTTATGGGAGTACTCCTTCTGTCCTTCCTGGCCTACTGGTTGTGTAGCTGGTGGCTTCGGCCCTTGAGGCAAGAGTTTGGCGACTTGTTGCACAGCTGGACGGGGGTATGTCGATGCTACCTTGACACTGGGCGATTTCACAACCTCAGAACTGAACTGGAGGTTGCACGTCTGCTTGGCCATGTCCTTCTTGGAGCGAGGGGTAACAACAACAGAACCGTAGGTACCAAACGGGGGAATGCAGGGTTTGCGACTAGCCAGTAACTTGTGAGCGATTCGGTAAGGCACTTTTTCCTTTACCCAGGTCTCCTGAACAGCTCTCTCATCAAGATACACTGGACAATCCCGAGAGTGGGGAGGAGGAGATGAACAAACGCCCTCGTGTGCATCCCCACCACAGGTTACACATTTGGCTGGGTGTCGACAAGAGTTCCTAGTGTTGTTGAAACGATGACACTGGTAGCAGATAATCACCCTTCCTAGGGCTTGGCTTGTTCCAGGGAGTATGTGCAAACCCTACCTGTCGACCCAGGGCTGGGAACTATGCTGTACCCAGTCATCTGTTACGCGTCAGACGCGTGGACCAGCCTTCAGGAGCACACGGGGAAGAAGAAGAAAAAAAGAGTATCCTCAAACGCCGAAGCGGAGGTACGAGAGAAAGAGGGAAACAAAGAAAGGAAAAGGGAGCGGAAAACAAAGGTGAGACTGTGTTGCTTGAGGCTTTCCCGACGGACATGTTGTATATATGGTTCTCGGGTGAGACGTCGGATGTCATAAAGAAAATTCCACAATATTTCGTCAGCGCAACTGGTCGACATCTTCAGGTGCGACGAACACACTGCTAAGGCAGGTTTTTTTCTCCTTTATTGAGTTTCGATTCCCCCTAAAGGGGGCGGGCTGGCAGCAGCTTATTACGCCGCTCTTCAGCCTGCAGAATTTGTTGTAAAAAGATGAAGATAATAAAAAAAATAATAACAGTTGGCGATAAAATCGGTGACTTAAAGGTAAAATGGCAGAAAATTCTGGAGCTTAAAACATAAAACACAGGGTGGATGATGCTAATAAAATACACAGGAAGCAGAAAAATAATAGACAGACAATTAAAAAACACGGCGACAGTCTGGGTTCTGTTCGCAAGAGATATAAAAAGCACACCCAGCGACAGCATCATTTCTGTTTGCAACACTGAGGAAAGACGCACAACACTGAACACTCACTTTGAACACTGCACGAAAAAATTGGCACAAATATGACATACCACACCCGAGAGCAGGTGGGGGGAACCTGGTCAGATGACGGGAAAAAGGGGGGGAAGGAGAGGAAAAGTGAAGGGGGAGGGGGGAAAGGAGCCAATGGAAGATGAGGATACATAGGAGGGGGGGGGTGCTGAGCAGACGTGCCAGGGAGTGGGGAAGGCAGAGAAGGGGAGGACAAAAGGACTTGGGGGGGAGAAAGGAGATAGGGAGAGGGTAGGCGGGGAGAAAACACAGGATGGAAGGGTGGGAGGAAGAGGGAGCCCAGGGAAAGGACGGAGGAAAGGAGGGGGGTGAGGATCAGAGTTGATAGGAAGGATAAATGGAGGGAGAGGGCATCATCCGGGAGGGGGAGTTGATGGAACCCACCTTGGGAAAGGAGATGTAGGGTGTAGAGATGGAGAGTAGGGGGGACACAACGGTGAAGACGTGGCAGGGGTTGGGGATGGGAGAGGAGAGGAGCAACCAGGGGGTGAGGCTAAGGCAGGTTTTTTCTTTTTTCTTTATTGTTATTTTGAAACCTGTATTACAGGCAGGCCATGCAGCAACAGACGACGACGCTCTTTAGCCGCAGAGAGCACAAATATACAAATGAAGACATTTAAAGAAAAAACATAGTGGACATATAAACGGAGACAAACACTTTTTAAAATACAAGGGGCCCTTCACGGGCGTAGAGTCCAAGATGAAATTGTTCAGACACTTCGACACAGGGAGAGACGAAAATTGTCACACGTGAACGTAGGGGCACAAAACGAATAACACTGAATCACTTAAGCACAAAACGACGGCACACACAGAACACAAGGCGTAGATCTCCGGCGCGCGAATGTTCACTACCCGTGTACGAGTCCGGGGACCTGCCAAGAGAGGAGGAGGAGGGGGGTGGGAGAGGGAGAGGGGAGAGCATATGCCATGGGCAGGGGAGATAGGTGGGAGGGAGGAAGGGGGAGGGGAAGCCCGGGGGAAGAGGGAAGGAGGGAGGGGATGGGGAAAAAGGAAAGAGAAGTGAGGGAGGGTGCCTAATGGAAAGGACACAGGATGTGGGGAGGGAGGATCAAAGTTGATAGGAGGGGTAGATGGAGGGGAGAAGGACATCATCAGGGAGGGGGAGCTAGCGGAAGCCACCTTGGGAGAGGGTGAGGAGGGTGGAGAGATGGAGACCGGGTGGGATGTGGGAACACAGGCGCGGCAGCGGGCGGGGGTGGGAGAGGATGGTTGAGACAAGCGGATGAGGAGGATCGAGTTTGCGGGAGGTGTACAGGATCCGTATCCTTTCAAGGAAAAGGAGGAGGTGGGGGAAGGGGATGAGATCATACAGAATCCGCGTGGGGGAGGGGAGACGGATGCGATAGGCGAGGCGGAGAGCGTTCTGAGGCAGGTTTTTTTTTTCTTTATTGTAATTTTAAGCACCTCATACAAGGCGGGCTGTCAGCAGCATATCACGCCGCTCTTCAGCCTTAAGTGGTACAATAATATGACAGATAGGTGACACAAACAATACAATAAAAACGGCGGGCAAAAATGTAGATACAAAAACAAGAAACATGAAGCCGTTCACGCTGGACGAAAAAAACACTAACACTTGTTGACACGGCGCACATAACACGGACGACTGCGACGGTGCACATGAACAGTGGAGGCGTGACGACGAAAGAACACTAAACACAGACGAAGGCACACACACGAGACACTGATGGCGATGATCTCCGGCGCGCGAATGTTCACTGAGCGTGTGCGAGTGTCTAAGGCAGGACCAGGGCCCCCTATTTATGCCAGTCTTAGGCAGGAAGTGCGCATGCGTGGAGACGCCAAATTCGATGACCAATAGCGACAATATCAACAGATAGCTGGAAGGACAGTAGAGCCACCTACAGGATGAAGAACCAACGACTTCGGCGCACGCGCGGAGGCTGCCGCCGCAGCTCTGCGCTGCCATCGGCCGCCCCAGCGACCTCTGTCGGAAGCCGCAAGCAAAAATGCGCGTCCATGTAGGCGCCTTGATTATCCTCCCGTTGTCAACAGATTATTTATGTTGGTGGCGAATCGTCGTCCGTCCTATGACCAATAGTACTCCTCTCTTCTCGAAGCGACTTCAATATGGCCAGTGCTGGATCCCAAGCTGTAGTAAGCTGAAAGCCCGTGTCTCTGTTTACAAGATTCGTCGAGCTACGTATTTCCACTGCTTCCTTAATAACACTGTCCCAGTACGAACTCGTCGATGCGAGAATTTTTGTATGTTGATAATTCATAGAATGGCCTGTACTGAGACAATGCTCGGCCACTGCAGGCTTTTCCGATTGCTCTAGACGAGTGTAGCGTCGGTGTTCCGTGCATCTCTCTTCTACAGTGCGACAAGTTTGTCCGATGTACGACAGGCCGCAGCTACAAGGAATCTCGTAAACACCGGGTCTTCTTAGGCCAAGGCTGTCCTTAGATGAGCCCAAGAGAGCTCTGTGTTTTGCCGGCGGATGAAAGACACATTTAACCTTATGCCTCTTCAATAATCTTCCTATTTTTGAAGAGACACCGCCGATGTATGGCAAGATGACCATTCCCCTTTGTTCTTCACCTTCTTCCACTGCCTGACGTTGGGTAACCCGCTTCGGTTGTAAGGCACGGCGAATCTCCCGTTCGGAGTATCCATTTTGTTGGAAAGTGGTACGTAGATGGAGTAGCTCGTTGGATAAGCTGTCTTAGTCTGATATGGCTCGTGCTCTGTGGACCAACGTCCTCAGTACGCCACTTCGTTGCGAAGGATGGTGACAGCTGGTGGCCTGTAAGTATAAGTCCGTGTGCGTTGGTTTACGGTACACCGCTTGACCTAATGTGCCATCTTCTTTTCTCCGTACCAACACGTCCAGGAATGGAAGTTCGCCGTTTTTCTCCATCTCCATCGTGAACTTGATGTTGGGATGAAGCGAGTTAAGATGCTGAAGAAAAATATTCAGGTATGCAATGCCGTGAGGTGTCGTCCACATATCGCCAAAAACACGTAGGTTTCAAATCCGATGTCTGGAGTGCTCTCTCCCCGAAGTCTTCCATGAAAAGATTAGCCACAATGGGTGACAGGTGACTACCCATTGCGACGCCGTCAGTCTGTTCAAAGTATTGTCCATTAAATAAAAAGTATGTCGAGGTGAGCACATGTTGGAATAAGTATAAAAGTTCCACATCCGGCTTCTCGCTAATGAGCAACAACGATTCCTGCAATGGTACTCGAGTAAAAAGTGAGACTACGTCAAAACTCACGAGTATATCTGATGGTGCGCTGCCAGATGTTTCGCGAGATTATACGTTGGTGCCCCGATATTACTCACAATAGGCCGCAGTGGCACATTATCCTTGTGAATTTTGGGCAATCCGTATAGCCTGGGAGGTACGGGCGCCTGTGTACGTAGTCTCTTAGCAACCACATCGGAGATCGTGCTGTTTCTGAGGAGCTCCAAAGTTTTTCGCTGAATTTTTGCTGTGGGGTCCTTATTTAGTGTGCATATGCATAGTCGTCCAAAAGCTGGTGCATCTTGCTCAGATACATTGACGTGGAGAGGATAACAGTCGCATTTCCCTTATCCGCCGGTAAAATCACGATATTAGGATCTTCTCCTAGGGATCGAACTACTGACCTCTGTGCAGCTGTTATATTGTTCTTAGGCACTTGAGCCCGTGTCAGAGCACGGCAAGTCTCCCGCCGGATCTCCTCGGCAGAGTCCCTGGGAAGTTTTAGGATGCCTTGTTCGACGGAGCTAATGATGTCCAGAACAGGTGGTGTCCTCGGAGTGGGTGCGAAGTTGAATCCTTTCTGCAAGACCGATACCGCCACGTCAGGCAAAGGTTTGTCCGCTAGATTGTATACAGTTCGTCTACGAACTTCGTTGTTCTCTTCTTGTGGTAAACGGTCTCTGAAGCGATGAAACTTATCAATTTGACGTGCAGCGTCTTGTTGTCGTTTCCAGTCTGAGAACGCCCAAGTAGCGCTGTCAACGCACGTCCAAGAATCAGCGGACAGTCTTGACGATATCTTCAAATGAAGCGTCAAGAGCTCTCTGGATACGAAGTCCAGTTCTCGCCGAGTATGATGAACCCTTTCTCTTACCAGTGCGTGGCTTGCTCGATTTTTTATCCTTTTAGCCGCTGCAGAGGTTATGAATTGCGTCACCTTAGCGAACGTCGGAATAAC
The DNA here is from genome assembly GCF_023864275.1 of Schistocerca cancellata. Lineage (NCBI taxonomy): Eukaryota > Metazoa > Arthropoda > Insecta > Orthoptera > Acrididae > Schistocerca > Schistocerca cancellata. Next base: position 427,036,685 of record NC_064633.1, read on the forward strand.
TCGATGATCTTGGCATCTTAACAAAAACGTAAGGGCACATAGCAGTCTGCTCTTCTTTTTCCGTAGTTTATCAAAACTGTTAACTTCTTTTACCATCTCCCCCGCTCTAGAAGAGCGTAGCGTTCCAAAGGATTGGAAAAGGGCACAGGTCATCCCCGTTTTCAAGAAGGGACGTCGAACAGATGTGCAGAACTATAGACCTATATCTCTAACGTCGATCAGTTGCAGAATTTTGGAACACGTATTGTGTTCGAGTATAATGACTTTTCTGGAGACTAGAAATCTACTCTGTAGGAATCAGCATGGGTTTCGAAAAAGACGGTCATGTGAAACCCAGCTCGCGCTAGTCGTCCACGAGACTCAGAGGGCCATAGACACGGGTTCACAGGTAGATGCCGCGTTTCTTGACTTCCGCAAGGCGTTCGATACAGTTCCCCACAGTCGTTTAATGAACAAAGTAAGAGCATATGGACTATCAGACCAATTGTGTGATTGGATTGAGGAGTTCCTAGATAACAGGACGCAGCATGTTATTTTCAATGGAGAGAAGTCTTCCGAATTAAGAGTGATTTCAGGTGTGCCGCAGGGGAGTGTCATAGGACCGTTACTATTCACAATATACGTAAATGACCTGGTGGATGACATCGGAAGTTCACTGAGGCTTTTTGCAGATGATGCTGTGGTGTACCGAGAGGTTGTAACAATGGAAAATTGTACTGAAATGCAGGAAGATCTGCAGCGAATTGACGCATGGTGCAGAGAATGGCAATTGAATCTCAATGTAGACAAGTGTAATGTGCTGCGAATATACAGAAAGATAGATCCTTTATCATTTAGCTACAAAATGGCAGGTCAGCAACTGGAAGCAGTTAATACCATAAATTATCTGGGAGTACGCATTAGGAGTGATTTAAAATGGAATGATCATATAATGCTGATCGTCGGTAAAGCAGACGCCAGACTGAGACTCATTGGAAGAATCCTAAGGAAATGCAATCCGAAAACAAAGGAAGTAGGTTACAGTACGCTTGTTCGCCCACTGCTTGAATACTGCTCAGCAGTGTGGGATCCGTACCAGATAGGGTTGATAGAAGAGATAGAGAAGATCCAACGGAGAGCAGCGCGCTTCGTTACAGGATCATTTAGTAATCGCGAAAGCGTTACGGAGATGATAGATAAACTCCAGTGGAAGACTCTGCAGGAGAGACGCTCAGTAGCTCGGTACGGGCTTTTATTGAAGTTTCGAGAACATACCTTCACCGAAGAGTCAAGCAGTATATTGCTCCCTCCTACGTATATCTCGCGAAGAGACCATGAAGATAAAATCAGAGAGATTAGAGCCCACACAGAGGCATACCGACAATCCTTCTTTCCACGAACAATACGAGACTGGAATAGAAGGGAGAACCGATAGAGGTACTGAAAGTACCCTCCGCCACACATCGTCAGGTGGCTTGCGGAGTATGGATGTAGATGTAGATGTAGATGTAGATGCCTCGCCAGTATGCTGCCGATATGGTTGCACTATCGGTCGGAGGACGGCATTCACGTATCGCACAGCCTTTACGGTAACTTCCATGACCATCAGCGGCGTACGACGCCTCACATAATGCCACCGTAAAACAGCAGGGAAACTCCACCTTGCTGCACTCGCTCGACAGTGTGTCTAAGACCCGACCAGGTTGCCTCCAAACACGTTTCCGACGATTGTCTGGTTGAAGACATATGTGACACTCATCGTTGAAGAGAACGTGATGCCAGTCCTGAGCGGTGCGTTCGGCATATTGTTGGGCGCTGCATGGCGTCGTTGTTGCAAATATGGACCTCGCCATGGACGTCGAGATGAAGTTGCGCATCATGCAGCCTATTGCGCACAGTCTGAGTCATCACACGACGTCCTGTGGCTGCATAAAAAGAATTATTCAACTTGGTGTCGTTGCTGTCAGGAATCTCCGATCATCCACTGCAGTAGGAACCCTTTGTCGGCCTGAGCGAGATATGTCATCGACAGTTCCTGTCTCTCTGTATCTCCTCCATGTCCGAACAACGACGCTTTGGTTCACTGTGAGACGCCTGGACACTTCCCTTGTTGAGAGCCCTTGCTGGCACAAAGTAACAATGCGGACGCGATCGAACCGCGGTATTGACCGTCTAGGCATGGTTGAACTACAGCCAACACGAGCCGTGTACCTCCTTCCTGGTGGAATGACTGCAGCTGGTCGGCTGTCGGATTCCCTCCGTCTAATAGGCGTTGTCAAGCATGGTTGTTTACGTCTTTGGGCGGGTTTAGTGACGTCTCTGAACAGTCAAAGGGACTGGCTGAGATGCAACATCCACAGTCAACGTCTATACTGAAGAGTTGTGGGAACTGAGGTGTTGCAAAACTTTTTTGATGTATGTACTAGCAACTACTACGAATAGTATGTTCTTAGATTAGCTGGTACCCCTATGTACATGTGACACAAGTAGGTCACTAATGTTTACTTTCCCCTGCGCAGCTGGTCAGGTATTGTAGATGTGTAGATGTACAACGGTTAGTCTATACTGACAGGCATTGTCAATTTTGTGGCGCAGTTACGACTGTACAGAAAACATCAACTTTTCTGATGTTATTGCGGTAAAACTGTTGGATATGGAGGAAAAACCCCTAAAATATCGTAGTGGGTGCGTATTAAGGTACCAGTTATCAAAATATTTGTACCTATACCGCTAACACGACGTATATTCGAAAAAATAAGCTATCACACTTCCTTGACGTATAATATTTTACATCAGTCGATTTCGTTTCTTTGAGAATGATGTGTTGAGTTCTGTCAACAAGGACTTGAGTCCAGTCTCGTATCTGATCAGTTTCTACGTAAGTTCGAAAGTTTTTAATAAACGACAGTGCTTTCCTGAATCTAAGGAACATGTTATCAAACTGAACGCCAATGGTACGGTGTTTCGTGGGGACAGAATCAGGTTACACAAATGAATAGATGAATGAGGATCTGAGATGCAACAGTCACTTTGGATTTTAAAATAGCTGAGAATTAATTCCGACGTTACACATCATGATGGCAGGAAGACATGATTCGTTTGTAGTACATTTTGACGTAGAAAACGTATTAGATACGAAAAAAGGTGAAAGAAGTTTGAAATCGTCAGGACAATAGGTATAGCCTACAGAAAAGCACGGGAAATGAAAACAGTGCAATGGAACAGTCTACAGTTTGAAATCTTCAGGACAATAGCTATAGCCTAAAGAAAAGTACGGGTAATGTACACAGTGGAATGTAACAGTGTACACAGCTGAGAAGAGCGAGATATGGACATGGTAGGGTATATCATTGTACGAGCGCTACAGAAAGCAAAGGAAATTCACGAATATTAAATTACACAGTTCATTACCACGATCTGTTTCATTGTACTGGGTTTTAATCACTGTACTGAAAATTTAAGTCTACTCTTTCATGACTATTGAGGAAAGTACGTACGACAACTCAAAAACTTCTCTTTTAGAAAATATGACTGTGCTTGCATTGCATGTGTTAACATACGTTGTTTGAAGGTAGTGCCTACTTGTTTGGTGAATATTAACCCTTTCATGACTCTGAATCTGCTGTTCGTAGTGGTCTGTTAGACCCTATTAACTGATGGCCTTAGCAGTTAAGTCCCATAAGATTTCACACACATTTGAACATTTTGATTTAGATCCTATTATTTCTTGAAGGAACTGTGTATCCGCAGTCATTAGATACGTTAGGCTACAAACAGCGAATACATGTATACAGAGTTATACCCGTTACTAACCTTGACGGATGGTAGAACACACATACGAGTATATCCGTATTTTTAAAATAATATGTTTTGGTTTTCGTCTTCTGCCTGGGATACATCCCTTGTGAGTACAAAATATCCTCATTTGTGTAGATCTTGAGATACTGAAGATATTTCGTAAGGAAGTAGACAAAAGTCTATGTATTTTATTTCATTCTGTTATTATATGGAGTACACTAAGAACAAGGCACACTTGTAAGATCATTACATTCTGTATCAGTTAGTTCTGTACTATATCACTTACAATGTAATGTATACTTCTGTGAAGTTTTATACACAAACACAACAAAGTCACTAAACAAGAAACGATTGTTATTAAGACAGCTTGTTTTGGCTTGACCTTGCACAATTGTAAATTATACTAGATAACATTAGGCGATGGGCCAAATTAAGACTACATTTAATTATTATCAATGATAAATGTAACAAATCATTATGACTGCGAACCATTTTCATCTATACTAACGTGACAAAAGTTCTTTCAGCAGCAGATGCTGACAAGTAGATGAAAGTCCATTGAACAAGAGAGACACGTAGAAAAAAAAAGATCTGGTTTTTGTCCAAAAACAGCAGGCGGTGGTTCCTTTTGTCCTTTTCTTTCGCGGTATATCAGTGACCACACTAACGAAAAATGTAACAAATAACACAGTGATAAGAAAACATTCATCATGTTTTGGTTTCCAAGCTTTTGCTCTATAAAAGCAACGTTGACGGAAAAGGAAAGTGGAAAGCGTTATCTTATGAATACTACCAAAGAAGATACGATAGTATTGTCATATCTGTGAGGTATTTTCAATAGACATTCACCCTTTGTGAAACTGTTTTCAGTGTTTTAAAGACAGTTAAAACCGGTTCCTACAGCTGAAGAATGTGGTGACTCCATGGTGGTCATAGGGTGTGTCGATGTTACACAAACTTTTCAGCTGAGGATTGCAACAAAGCACGCCCGGAGGACGTGCACAACTTATCGCAAAATTTCATGCTTTGAGAAGGTTCCAATTATGGGCACGAGAGACATGGGAACATCAAAGTGACAGGTCGCACAGACAGTTGGCTATTGTGCAATGACTCCAGAAAGATTGCTGACGAAATAATCTGAGGGCAACAGTATGGTGTGGACATCCACAGTCCATTCCAGAAGAACCACACCACGAGTATATTATAGAATTGCTGGACTGGCTTTCAAGAACAGAGGAGTGATATCCATATCCATCGAAGGTTACCACCAGAATGTCACCAGGAACCCACCGTCAGACATTACTGGAAGATGCGTTGTGATATCGACTTTAGGCGTCATTTAGCACTGCCAACATGTGACAGAGACTTACATGCGTGGAACCATTGTCAAATGGAACACTGACGGACATTATTTGCTCTTCAGCGACGGGTCTTGATCCTGTTTGTGGCGGTTAGATTGGGTCCACTGTGTCCGTTTACAACCTCGTGAAATGTCAAAGCAAGCAGCGATAGTCGAGAACCGTGCCTCCGGGAATGGTAGACTCCTGGATTCATGTTGAGGAAAGAATAGATCTGGCAGTCGATAAGTGAGGCCTAATGCTGACCAGTACTTGGTGAGAAAGATAAATCCTCGCGTCATACCTTTTGTGGTGAGTGCACAAGGCCCCGCAGCGCAGTTTACACAGGAAATACTGGCCTACCAAGTCGTGTTTGAGACGCAATGGGAAGATGTGTACTTTCATAACAGGGTCTGATCTGTGGTACTGATGAATTGACGCAGAGTGTGATTAAGGCAAGGCATAAATTCGAGATGAAATTCGGACGTTATTTGCTTCTATGATACAACACGAAAAGAGTATACACGTGCCAGTGGTGTCACACATCTTGCTGATGTTAAAGACAATCATTTTCGAAAGAAATGAATGTTTAATCCTTTATTAGTCTTGTACGTCGAACCTCTCCGCAAATTTTGACAAATGTTGGGGAGGTTCTTTATGCTGTAACACTTTCCACCTCCGTCACTGTACACGCATAAGGCGGTAACTCCGGGCTCTCAGGTAACACGAGATAATAACTGGTACGGATTGCGTCGTCTTCGTACGAAGTACTATTTGCTAGTAGTATCGGCGCCACACCTTCCGAAACTCTTTCGGGTAGCTGCGGCGCGCCATCTTGATAGTCCACATCATGAGGTTCTGCTCGTCACGCGAGCAGCCGCGGCACCGACCATGCAACGCGTTGTGTGTGTTGTCTGCAACACACGAACAGAGGCTTTGAACGCTATGAAACTATACACTTTAGGAATTGATGGTTACTCAAAAAGAGGTAGGTGAAAAAGAAATATTAGTTCACAGAAGAACAAATTAACAATGAAAAAAATTAGGCAGTGAAGCTATAGGTATTAGTATTATGGAGTGGATAACTGTGGTATTTGTTAACTGCGAAGCAGATGAAAATGGGCTAGAATTGTGAAAGGGCACAAAAGACAGTCACGACTTTCAGCCATGGCCGAGGTCGCACTGGCGATAAGTGACGTAAGGAATAATAAGAATATAGGGGAAGACGGGAAAACAGCCGCCATAACAAAGTGAGGAGGCGACAAGGCGGTTGACAAAATGACCAACGCTATGTACCAGATTTGGAGAACAGAGAAGTTACCTAGAGCGTGGATGAATCTGATCATAGAGCCAATACATAAGAAGGGTGTCCAGAGGGATGCAAACAACTACAGTGGATCATCGCTAGTAGAAGTCGGATTTCAGCGTGCTGTCGAAATTCCAGAGGAGGGGAAAGAACACACGGAAAATAGATTTGGTGTCTATCAGAGCAATTTAGAAAGAGAAGTGGATGTGTGGAACAGAACTGATGGAGCATAGCTCTTTAGAGATCAAAAGGGTAGTAATAATCTTACGGACTTCACGAGGGCTCCTTCAAAAGACAGACTCTTGGAAGGAACGTGTGAAACAGAAGACACGACAGCACTGAATGCGAATTTGTAACAGAAATGCTGACAGACATGAATCTAATGGTAAGTAACATTCAGAGAAGCACTATCGGAAGTGTTTGAGATTAAGACCGGCGTACAACAAGAAGACAGATTGACACCAGTTATCGGATTGACACCAGTTATCAATAAAAACAGCACAAATCGCCGTTATATAGGTTTATTTCTAGGCAACCAGTTTCGACCTTACACTACGTCATCTTCAGGCCAAAATTGCTCCAATCCAGTAACTTTCGTGTTACTAATATAGCAGTGCCTTTAACTGGTCTCGTAACAGCTATTACGGGCATACGTGCTCTTTGCACAACACTCAGCAACTCTGTTCAGAGTTCAAATGGTTCAAATGGCTCTGAGCACTATGGGACTTAACATCTCAGGTCATCAGTCCCCTAGAACTTAGAACTACTTAAACCTAACTAACCTAAGGACATCACACACATCCATGCCCGCGGCAGGATTCGAACCTGCGACCGTAGCGGTGGCGCGGTTCCAGACTGAAGCCCCTAGAACCGCTCGGCCACCGGCGTCCAGCGTTCAGAGTTCAATGCATATACCCGTAATAGCTATTACGAGACCAGTTAAAGGCACTGCCATATTTGTAACACGAAGAGTACTGGATTGGAGCAGTTTTAGCTTGAAGATGTCGTAGTGTAACGTCGAAACTAGTAGCCTATAAATAAACCTATAAAAGGGCGATTGGTATTATTTTTATTGAACATTGAACAGCCGTAGTCCAATATGGAGTTACATTCATTAAATGACACTAGTTACATTCGTCATAACGATAGATGAAGTAATGAGAGCCGGGAACTGTAAACGAAACAACCGCTAATATCGTAGAGGTACTTGAGAGACAAAAGGGCAGTTGGGTCAAAGTGGAAAGCCCTGCTCTCGTGGACGACTTGGCGATGGTAAATTAGACGGAAGAAGACACGTGGCAAAATTCGACAGCGTAAGCTGGTTACCCAGAAAGATAGGACTGTGGAAACGAGACAGACACTGAATACCGCTGGCGATTGGAAAACACCGAAGGAACCACACAGATGGTGGATATATTTAAATACGTGGGAGAGTATGTTGTTGTTCTGGTCTTCAGTCCAGAGGCTGGTTTGAAGCAGCTCTCCATGCTACTGTACCCTGTGCAAGCCTCTTCACCTCCGAATAACTACTGAAACCTACATCCTTCTAGTCGTGTCACAATTTCCTCTTCTCCCCCATTCTATTCAGTACCTCCTCATTAGTTAGGTGATCTTACCCATTTAACCTCCAGCATTCTTCTGTAGTACCACATTTCGAAAGCTTCTATTCCCTTCTTGTCTAAACTGTTTCTCGTCATGTTTCTCTTCCATACACGGTGACGCTCCATACAAATACTTTAAGGAAAAACTTCCTGGCACTTGAATCTATACTCGAAATTAACAAATTTCTCTTCTTCAGAAACGCTTTCCTTGCAATAGTTAGTCTATAGTGTACATGCTCTTTGCTTCAACCATCATCAGTTATTTTCCTCCCCAAATAGTAAAACTTTTACTTCTTTAAGTATATCATTTCCTAAATTTATACCCTCAGCATCATCTGATTTTAATTAGACTACATTCCATTATCCACGTTTTGATCTCGTTGATGTTCATCTTATATCATCCTTGCAAGGCACTGTCCATTCCGTTCAACTGTTCTTCCAGGTCCTTTGCTGTCTCTGACTTACAATTTCTTTTGTTGCTAGCTCAATATACAGACTGAATAACATCAAGGTTCTGATATAACCCTGTCTCAATCCCTTCTCAACCACTGCTATCCTTTCATGTCCCTCGACTCTCGTAACTGCCATCTGTTATCTGTAGATATTGTAAATAGTCTTTCCTCCCAATATTTTACCCCTATCACCTTCAGAATTTGGAAGAGAGTGAACACTGTCAAAAGCTTTCTCTAAGTCTATATATAGTATAAACGTAGGTTTGCCTTTCAAATGGCTCTGAGCACTATGGGACTGAACATCTATGGTCATCAGTCCCCTAGAACTACTTAAACCTAACTAACCTAAGGACATGACACAACACCCAGTCATTTTGCCTTTCCTTAACAGTCTTCTAAGATAGGTCGTAGGGTCAGTATTGTCTCGCTTGTTCCAGCATTTCTACGGAATCCAAACTGATCTTCCCTGAGATCAGATTCTACCGGTTTTTCCATTCGTCTATGAAGAATTCGTGTAAGTATTCTGCAATCGTAACTTACTAAACTGATTGTTCGGTATTTTCACACTTGTCAACACCTGCTTTCTTTGGGACTGGAATTATTATATTCTTCTTGAATTCTGAGGGAATTTCGCCTGTATCATACATCTTGCTCACCAGATGGTAGAGTTTTATCAGGACTGGCTCTCCCAAGGCTGTCAGTAGTTCTAATGGAATGTTGTCTACTCCCGGGGCCTTGTTTTGACTTAGGTCTTTCAGTGCTCTGTCAATCTCTTCACGCAGTATCATATCTCCCATTTCATCTTCATCTACATCCTCTTCCATTTCCATAATATTGCCCACAAGTATATTGTCCTTGTGTAGACTCTCTAAATACTCCTTCCACTTTTCTACTTTCCCTTCTTTGATTAGGATGGGTTTTCCATCTGATCTCTTGATATTCATATATGTGGTTCTCTTTCCTCCAAAAATCGCTTTAATTTTACAATAGGCGGTATCTACCTTATTCCTAGTGATACATCCTTCTACATCCTTAAATTTGTCCTCCTAGCCATCCCTGCTTAGCCGTTTTGCACTTCCTGTCGATTTCATTTTTGAGACGTTTGTATTCGTTTCGGCCGGCTTCATTTACTGCAGTTTTATATTTTCTCCTTTCATAAATTAAGTTTAATATCTCTTCTGTTACCCAAGGATTTCTACTAGCCCTCGTCTTTTTACCAACTTGATTCTCTGCTGCCTTCGCTATTCCATCTCTCAAAGCTACCCATTCTTCTACTGAATTTCTTTCCCCTGTTCTTGTCAATCGTTCCCTAATACTTTCTCTGAAACTCTACAACCTCTGGTTCTTCAGTCTATCCAGGCCATATCTCCTTAAATTCCTACATTTTTGTAGTTTCGTCAGTTTTAATCTACAGTTCATAAGCAATAAATTGTGGTCAGAGTCCACACCTACCCCTGAAAATGTCTTACAATGTAAAACCTGGTTTCTAAATCCCTGTCTTTCCATTATATAACGTATCTGAAACCTTCCACTGTCTCCAGACCTCTTCCACGTATATAGCTGTGTTTCATGATTCGTAAACCAATTGTTAGCTATGATTAGGTTACGCTCTGTGTAAAATTCTACCAGGTGGTTTGCCATTTCATTCCTTACCCCCAGTCCATATTCATCTACTACAACTCTCCTTCTCCTCCTTCCGCTACAATCGCATTCCAGTCTCCCATGAGTACTAAATTTTCGTCTCCCTTAGCTATATGAAATTTCTTTTATCGCATCATACAGTTCCTCAGTCTCTTCATTATCTGCGAAGCTAGTTAGCACATAAACTTTGGCTATAATAATGCATTCATTATGCTGTTCGTAGTAGCTTATCCGCGTTTCTACATTTTTATTCATTAATGAACCCAGTCCTGCATTACCGTTATTTGATTTTGTGTTTATAATCCTGAATTCACCTGACCAGGTGTCTTCTTTCTCCTGCCACCGAACTACGTTACTTCCCACTATATCTAAGTATAACCTATCTATTTCCCTTTTCAAACGGTAGCAAAGAGGGAATAACAGAAATGATGAAGAACAGGTCAGCCTTCTGTTTGAGGTCTACAGTGAGAAGAATATATCTACAACCGCAAAATCGGACACTAAAAGACAACTGTGAGGAATGTGGTACTAGATAAATTTGGGACGATGACAATAAGAATAAATAGTGCAGAGCGACTAAACAAAGAAGAGAAATATAATGAGGAAAATATGAACCACAACAGTGATGGTTAGAAGAGGCTACGAATCACGATCTAGGGATATGTGATCAGGACGAAAATAGTATGGTAAACAACAGGAAGCATAAGTGGAAATGCAGGATCCAACAGTGTTGTGGAATCCAGAAAGTGCTGGCCGAAATTGAGTTCAATGTGAAAAGAAAGAAAAGTTGGAGATGCAAGTACTACCAATATGCCAGACGTCGACGTCAGAGAAGGATACAGTAATAGGATAGCCACCAGCATAAAATCAGAGAGATTAGAGCCCACACAGAGGCATACCGACAATCTTTCTTTCCACAAACAATACGAGACTGGAATAGAAGGGAGAACCGATAGAGGTACTCAAGGTACCCTCCGCTACACACCGTCAGGTGGCTTGCGGAGTATGGCTGTAGATGTAGCTGTAGATAACAAAGAAGAGAAGAAGATACTGCAAATCTTGGAAGAAGAGTGGAAGAGAAGAGGAGGGATGATGAAAAAGTTCTGCGAGGTTGCCCGTGGTTATACAAAGGCCGTAACTCAAGAAGAAATTTTGACATATACAGGATGTCTCTCCTAAGAGTCTAGCCACATTTTCTCTGATGTTTCATCAAATATATGTAATTTCGTTTTTGTATTGTGTAGCTGGCGGCAGATCCTTCATGCGACGTCTAGCGTCGACTGAAAGCGTCGGTTTGCTCGCCATTACAAGCAAAATTTTGAACTGAAATTCGACTTTTACGTGGAATTTTACGTTACAGTGGTCCGAAATTAGTCTAGAGCGACATTTATATGTATGAGGGTGAGTCAAATGAAATCCTTATATTTGTAACAACAAATCGAAATTTCGCGCCGTTATCGTGTAAGTTGGTGAGCGTGCTACAAAAAGCGTGCAGATTGGCCTGTAGGTGGCAGCATAGTGCAGATGCACACATACCGTCGCAGTATCAGTATAAAGACGGCCGCCCCACTTGCGACTTGCACCAGGGAAGAACAGCGTTCTGTTATTCAGTTTTTGCGTGGTAATGGTGTGAATCCTATTGAAATTCATCGACGAATAAAGTTCAGTAGGATGATGCATGTTTGTCACAGCAGCAGGTCTACGAATGAGGTAGGAAGTTCGGAAATGATGTGATTCCAGTGGAAGATGCTCCTCGTCCAGGTCAGGAACAACGAGTTGTGACTCCACAGAACACTGCAGCAGTTCAAGCCATAGTGAAGGAAAACCGGCGAGTGACACTGAATGACATTGCAGCATGTTCACAGATTAGACATGGGTAAGCACACCACATTGTACATGATGTGCTTCAGTTTCACGAAGTGTCTACATGATGGGTGCCACGGCAGCTGACTCCTGAAATGAGAGAACGACGTGTTGATGCTTGTGAAGAACTTCTTCGGCTCTTTGAACGAGAAGGTGGTGGTTTCCTTGCAAGAATCGTTGCTGGGGACGAAACCTGGATTCACTTCCACCAACCGGAAATGAAGAGAGTGGACAAATAATGGCGCCATTCCTCATCACCAAAACCAAAAAAGTTTCGGATAGAACCATCAGCAGGGAAGGTTATGCTGACTCTCTTTTGGCACGAAAAAGGCGTCATTTTGGAGCATTACTTGCCTAGAGGGACCACTGTCACCAGTGCATAATACACAGATCTCCTAAAAAAATCATTTGCGCCCTGCAATCAAATCAAAGCGACTTGTATTGCTGTCAGCAGGTGTCCTTTTGCAACATGACAATGCAAGGCCCCACACTGCCCGTACAACAGTTGCAACAATGACAGACCTGCATTTTGAGTGTCTTCCTCATCCACCATACTCATCAGACCTTGCCCCAGGTGATTTCCATATGTTTGGACCTCTCAAAGACGCAATGGGAGGAAAGAAGTTCCATTCTGATGAAGAGGTGCACCACGTGGTGCATGAGTGGTTGCGCGGACTACCAAAAGAATTTTTTCTAAAAGAATTTATCCACTTTGTAAGCGCTGGAGGACTTGCATTGAGCGTGGCGCAGATTACGTTGAGAAGTGATACAGCTTTGTACCACTTCTGAACAATAAATTATATTTTTTAAAAAATATTTAAGGTTTTCATTTGACTCACCGTCGTATTAACAGGGACAGTAAAGCTCGAAGATCAACCAGTACTCCAGCAGGGCCAGCACCGCACGGGCCTGCTCTGACTGCTACCGTAACGCAGAAGCGCTGCTCAGTCGCAGTCCTGATTACTCTTCACGTTTTACTGCATCTGTTAGTACACTCCTGGAAATGGAAAAAAGAACACATTGACACCGGTGTGTCAGACCCACCATACTTGCTCCGGACACTGCGAGAGGGCTGTACAAGCAATGATCACACGCACGGCACAGCGGACACACCAGGAACCGCGGTGTTGGCCGTCGAATGGCGCTAGCTGCGCAGCATTTGTGCACCGCCGCCGTCAGTGTCAGCCAGTTTGCCGTGGCATACGGAGCTCCATCGCAGTCTTTAACACTGGTAGCATGCCGCGACAGCGTGGACGTGAACCGTATGTGCAGTTGACGGACTTTGAGCGAGGGCGTATAGTGGGCATGCGGGAGGCCGGGTGGACGTACCGCCGAATTGCTCAACACGTGGGGCGTGAGGTCTCCACAGTACATCGATGTTGTCGCCAGTGGTCGGCGGAAGGTGCACGTGCCCGTCGAACTGGGACCGGACCGCAGCGACGCACGGATGCACGCCAAAACCGTAGGATCCTACGCAGTGCCGTAGGGGACCGCACCGCCACTTCCCAGCAAATTAGGGACACTGTTGCTCCTGGGGTATCGGCGAGGACCATTCGCAACCGTCTCCATGAAGCTGGGCTACGGTCCCGCACACCGTTAGGCCGTCTTCCGCTCACGCCCCAACATCGTGCAGCCCGCCTCCAGTGGTGTCGCGACAGGCGTGAATGGAGGGACGAATGGAGACGTGTCGTCTTCAGCGATGAGAGTCGCTTCTGCCTTGGTGCCAATGATGGTCGTATGCGTGTTTGGCGCCCTGCAGGTGAGCGCCACAATCAGGACTTCATACGACCGAGGCACACAGGGCCAACACCCGGCATCATGGTGTGGGGAGCGATCTCCTACACTGGCCGTACACCACTGGTGATCGTCGAGGGGACACTGAATAGTGCACGGTACATCCAAACCGTCATCGAACCCATCGTTCTACCATTCCTAGACGGGCAAGGGAACTTGCTGTTCCAACAGGACAATGCACGTCCGCATGTATCCCGTGCCACCCAACGTGCTCTAGAAGGTGTAAGTCAATTACCCTGGCCAGCAAGATCTCCGGATCTGTCCCCCATTGAGCATGTTTGGGACTGGATGAAGCGTCGTCTCACGCGGTCTGCACGTCCAGCACGAACGCTGGTCCAACTGAGGCGCCAGGTGGAAATGGCATGGCAAGCCGTTCCACAGGACTACATCCAGCATCTCTACGATCGTCTCCATGGGAGAATAGCAGCCTGCATTGCTGCGAAAGGTGGATATACACTGTACTAGTGCCGACATTGTGCATGCTCTGTTGCCTGTGTCTATGTGCCTGTGGTTCTGTCAGTGTGATCATGTGATGTATCTGACCCCAGGAATGTGTCAATAAAGTTTCCCCTTCCTGGGACAATGAATTCACGGTGTTCTTATTTCAATTTCCAGGAGTGTACATGTCGATAAAACGAATGTCGCACTAGATTAATCTGGGAAATACCGACGCTTTAGGCTGACATCATGCTTCGCGTGAAAGACATGACGAGCAGTAAGTGCCTGGGCTTATTCCAGTTACACAGAGCAAAAACCAAATGTAGATATCTGCCGAAACACCAGAGATAATGCTCCTGAAGACTCTTAGGGGAGATACCCGATGTAGCGGACAAATAGGCAGAAATTTTATCACTCAGTACGAAGAACACACGTATATAAGAAGTAATAAGAACATACGTACATAAAAGCAATAAGGCTGCAAATGATGAACGTATAATCATCACTGGTCAGTAACAGATTATCATCTTGTGGTGTTGCAGTTCTTGTAATTTCCGTGCTTGCTACGAATTAGGAAGAGAAATGCCGTCTTATGCAAGACACCTTTTTTCTGTTTTCTTTCACCCAGACATGTTTCAGAACTTTTTGTGCTATCTTCTGTGCGTTATTTAATTAATTTATTTATTATTTTATATTTTTTTATTCTATTTATTTTTATTTTTATTAATTTATTTTCATTTTTTTAAATAAGATGATAGCCCACTGAAGATACCACAAAAAGTGCTGAAACATATGTGGGTGAAGGAAAACAGAAAAAAAAGTGTCTTGCATAAGGCAGAATTTATCTTCCCATACTCTAACAGACTTTTTCTCCTCTGTAAGACCGATTTGAATAGTACCCTATTCATCTGTTGTCCATGACTGTAATGCTGATTTCTTATGACAGACTTTTACCGATTTTTTACTATACAGTTTCTACATTATCTGTAAATCTATGTTTTGTTACGTCTTATGTGATGTCAGTGTTTTGTGCTTCATGTAAAGGTAGTGCTAAGGGCCAGTAGAATAAAAATCATCATCTGTGTAATTAAACTATAGACGACCTTCAAAAAAGGACTATATACAGATGGAGCGGTTTATTAATACCCTAGATATGTTATTAAAACTCAGAGGAGGACAGTTGAAGGAGTCGAGTGAGAGAAGTGTTAATGGAAACGCGTTCAGGAGACTATGTTTCCCGTAATGATAGGGAGAAGACGTTCATTGAGTAGTGCTATGGACTGTGACGTGTGATGCAGAAGCAGAGGTACGGTTATGTGTAGGTGTTACATTGTAGCACTTATGGAAAACTGTCAGAAAGGGTGTAATGGCATTGCAGTAATGAGGTAATAATATTGTTGACAGAACATCAGGTTTCTAAAGCATTCGCTGCAGAACAGTACGTTACGAGAAGTCAGAGGAGATCAGAAGATAGCAGAAGAAAGAAGAGGAGACCAGAAGATAGCAGAAGAAACTGAAGTCATCGCAGATGGAATATAGAAGACAGAAGAGAAGAATACATCGCAAGATAGTTTAATGGCACACATCAGTTACGCTATCTTGAAAAATAATAGGATTTTGTGAGGACTGATGTGATTCACAATGAAACTGGAGTTACATTTGTGATTGTACGGGCATACCAACTACTGTACAGTAAAAAATTTGAGTTAACTGATGCCCCACCAGCTAAAATAATAAATGTATTGGTGTACACAATCGCTAATAACAGTTGCGTTTGTGGCCTATGAAGTACCTCACTGCATCCCATCCGTTTTATCTGTCAGATGCGACTTAAAGCATTTGTTGCTGCTGGAGGTGTTACAAAGTCCTATTTGAGATCAAGAAATTTTCAGCAGATTTATTTACTTTTGAGGACGGTACATCGTCATATTAGCTAGGAGTCATTGCTAATCAACGACGGAGTTGGGGTCCAGAGGTCATCTTGTCAATTTTCGGAATTTCGACAGAGGAAAATGTGGAACCACAGAGATATACAAGAGTTGTCCAGAAAGTAATGCACTGCATTTTTTTTCTTCAATAATTCTTTATTGGGCATAATGAGAATTACACACACGAAAGAATGGTATTTTATCTACGCACCCTATTTTTCCACATAATCTCCATCCCGTTCTATGGCCTCCCTTCAGCGCAAAAAAAGGGCGTGTATGCCCTGTCGGTACCAATCCTTGTCCTGGTAGCGAAGTCAGTGCTTCACTGTGTGAATCACCCCCTGATCGTCCTCAAAATATCTTCCACGAATGGCATCTTTTAATGGCGAATGACAACATCAGCTTGCTGCAATATGTCAGATGTTACAGCCGTGGATGGTCTCCCTGACCGCTGCAAATCGTGGAGCGCCGCCGAGCAGCCTTCTGATGACCTCACCCTCCATGCCCAATGACTATGCTTCTGTCTACATAGAGGTTGCACTAGCGTTTTTGAATATTCCCCACAGTTTCTTCCTCTGCAAAGAGAAATTGAACGACGGCACGTTGCTTGTAACGTACATCACCTACAGACGCCATTCTGAAACTGTCCTGCAGCTAGGCTATATGTCGGAAGTGACGGAAATTTGGCGCGCTCATTCAGAAGACCTTAAATAATACATACGTAACATTTCGCATTCGTAGCGTTGTTTTCAGCTGAGAAAAGAAATGCGTTGGATTGATTTCTGGGCAACCCTCGTAATAAGGGGTGAAGGCGCTAAAGCATTAGACTGTAAGTCGCTTTAAAGCCGGCGCCGCCATGTTAGATGGCCCAGAACATTTGTAGACAACTGTTTATGCTGGCCGGAGTGGCCAAGCGGTTCTAGGCGCTACAGTCTGGGACTGCGCAACCGCTACGATCGCAGGTTCTAATCCTGCCTCGGGCATGGATGTGTGTGATGTCCTTACGTTAGTTAGGTTTAAGTAGTTCTAAGTTCTAGGGAACTAATGACTTGAGATGTTAAGTCCCATGGTGCTCAGAGCCATTTGAACCATCTGAACAACTGTTCATGATTGCTTCTTGTTCTTAATTTCTTCGTGTGCACGCAACAGTCGCTTTAAACAAACATGTCCCAGTTCTCTCGTGAATAACACAGCATGAGGAGATCGTTTTCAAATGTTTTTCTGGTGTTAAATGCATAACTGAACCAGTAATACGATACATTTCGCCTCGTTAATGTAACTTCCTTTTGTTATACGTTTCGAATAACGAGGGAGAAAAGTTTGTGCTATAAAAGAGTTTTTATGTAATTCAGCATTTTCCTTATTAAGGACTGTCGAAAGTGATGTTCGGTCTAGGACCTTTTCCCAAAATTGTTAAGAAGTTACATTCATGGAAAGAAAAGCACAACTTCAGGAATAGGTTTTGCGACATAAACGAATGTTGGCAGGCTTGTCTTCACAAATGAAAGATCATGTCTATTCAGATTTCGCACCAGTTTAATAAGAGTGAAGTTAGTAGCGCCACTGTGAGTGTGAAAATTAGGACTGTTTTAAATACGCGCTGTAACGGTCATGAGCGTTCGTTACCTTTGAGACTGGACGTGGTGAGTTGATGCTAGTCAAGAACGCCTTGAAGGTGACAAAGATGCCGTTACCAACACGTCACTGAGTTTGAACGAGGTCGTAAAATAGGGGCACGAGATGCCGGATGTTTCTTCTGTTATACAGCAGTAAGACGTGGCAGGAACGTAGCCACTGTACACGATTTCTGGCAGCGGTGGTCACAAGACTGAAAGGTTGCAGGAAGACCGGGCTCCGGACGGCCCCGTGGCGCTATCGGACGCGAGGCTATCATTTTCGGCGCATGGTTCTGGCGCACCGTACTGCAGTGTAGCAGCAATCTGGGCAGCAGTTGGCACCCCAGTGACACAACGAACTGTTACAAGTCGCCGGCCGGGGTGGCCGTGCGGTTCTAGGCGCTACAGTCTGGAACCGCGTGACCGCTACGGTCGCAGGTTCGAATCCTGTCTCGGGCATGGATGTGTGCGATGTCCTTAGGTTTGTAAGGTTTAAGTAGTTCTACGTTCTAGGGGACTGATGACCTCAGAAGTTAAGTCCCATAGTGCTCAGAGCCATTTGAACCATTTTGTTACAAGTCGGTTACTTCGAGGACAGCTCCGATCCAAACGCTCTCTAACGTGCATTCTACTGACCCTAAATCACCACCACTTGCAAGTTCAGTGGTGTCAAGTGGCAAGTCATTGGATGGCAAGGTGGAGGTCTGTTGTGTTTTTTGATGAAAGCTGATTTTGCCTCTGTGCCAATGGCGGCCGTATGTTGATCAAAAGAAGGACAGTTGACAGCCTGCTCCTAACCTGTCTTTGTGCTAAACTCACTGGCCGTACACCTCGAGATGACCTGGGGTACGATTTCGCATGACAGTGGGAACATTCTCGTGGCTTTGCCATGCATTCTGAATGTAAATTTGTACGTCAGTGCGGTGATTCTGTCCCTTACATCGCCACTCATGAGCAGCATTCCAGAGAATTTTTCGCAAATTGATAACGTTCACTCACATACCGCTGTTTTAACCCAACCCGCTTTACATCGTGTCGAAAAGTTGCCTTGGCCTGCTTGGTCACCCGTCAGCCTCCAGTCCGGCACATATAGGACATTATCGGACCATAAATCCAGCGTAATCCAGAAACAGCTTTAACTGTTCCTGCATTAATCGACCAGCAGCAACAGGCAACGAACCCAGAAACTAATATCCGGCACCTGTGCAGCACAATGGATACACGTTTGCATACTTGCATTCAACATTCTGACTATTACTCTGGCTGTTCATGTACTAGCATTTCGAATCTATAATGGATTATCTTGTAGTTGCATTAGCCTGTGATCTTACAATGTCGACCACTAAAATATGTTACCGAGACAAATGAAATTCCGAAATTTCATTACTCTACATTCGATCTTGCGACTTTTTGTCAGTTAATTTTGCTATGTTTGGTATGTTTTTAATGCTTCCTATTCACAGCGTTCATCCAAACACCTTTTCGAGTTGAACTGATGGGAAATTTAATGTGAGAAGGCAGAAATAAAGCCGCTACAACAAAAGTGAAGAGCGCACACAAAATTTGTATTTTCAGTCGCCAAAAATGTACTTCGCTGGTTTCCTACAACAGAACAAGAGAGCGACACAAAAATTGGACCTGGGATGGTGGTAAGGATCGAGCCGGAGACAAAGGCTGGGCATTCTCATGCGCTATCACCTACTCTTTGAGAACAATTGTCACTAATAGAATCCGCCGTCCGCTTGAATCCTTTATAAAATAAAATATCATTTGAACGAGTCCTCTTAGGAATGAACTGTGATTCATTTGCACTTCAGAGTATGAGCAGAATGATTACTACATTCATAAATGACGCAAGCTGGCATATTTTATCTCAACACTTCCACGACTATCTAATGTTTGAGACAACTGACATGTGCGGACGTAAACTTAAAGTTGGTGAAAACATGAAAATTTCCATACTATATCTCCATACACAGAACTTCCTAATATAACGTCACTGGTATTCAGATATAGTGCGCAGTGATATCAAAGCGGTTAGAATATTCTATCCTCCTGAGTAATACGAATACTTTAAATTTGCAAAGGGAATTTCAACTAGGTTAATAAAAACATTGTGATAGGCAAATTTGAAAGGTTCAAATGGTTCAAATGGTTCTGAGCATTATTGGACTTAACATCTCAGGTGATCAGTTCTCTAGACTTAGAACTACTTAAACCTAACTAACCTAAGGACATCACAATGTCCGAGGCAGGGTTGGAACCTGGGACCGTAGCAGCAGCAGCGCGGTTCCGGACTGTAACGCCTAGAACCGCACGGCCACACCGGCTGGCCGAATTTGAAAGGCAATGAACAGCTTATCAGTAGTGACAGGATTCGTGTGCTAGAGCATACACAAAACTTTCCGATCACAGCTAGTTCCACAATCTTGCTGTAAATTACCTTATATTACGTAGGGTTACTTATGAGAAAAACGTAAATTATGCATTTTTCATTTATGTCAGTTTACCGTTACATTAATTAAAAACAGTAACTGAAATGCGAGTGGTTAACTACTGTATGTACAATGTCGGATAAAAAAAATGGTTCAAATGGCTCTGAGCACTCTGGGGCTTAACATCTATGGTCATCAGTCCCCTAGAACTTAGAACTACTTAAACATAACTAACCTAAGGACATCACACAACACCCAGGCATCACGTGGCAGAGAAAATCCCTGATCCCGCCGGGAATCGAACCCGGGAACACGGGCGCGGGAAGCGAGAACGCTGCCGCATGACCACGAGTTGCGGACTGTCGGATAAAAATCGCAACACGAAAAAGTAATTAATGTTGGGTGATGAAATTTCAGAACTCATTTGCCTGGGTAACATTTAAATGCTGGTACTCTGATAACCGGTATAACCTCCAGAATTTTGAGTCCAACACGCAAACGTTCATGCGTTGTACGGGTGCCAGACGTCAGTTTGTGGCATGGAGTTCCATGCCTGTAGAACTTGGTCAGTCATTACATGGACGGGTAATGCTGTTTGTGGATTACGCTGTAGTAGGCTTCCGATAATGTCCCATGTGTGTTTGATTGGAGACAGGTCTGGTGATCGAGCAGGCCAAGGCAACTTGTCGACACAATGTAGAGCATGTGAGGTTACAACATCGGTATGTGTGTGAACATTGTCCTTTCGGGAAACATCCCCTGGAATGCTGCTCCATGAATGGCAACATATGAAACGGATTCAACACACTGACGTACGAATTTACATTCAGGATGCGTGGCACAGTGGCACAGCCGAGAGAGCGTTCGTAATTCCAGGTATATGCCCAGTGTGTCTGGCCCGCAGACAGGTTATGGCCACCACTGGCACAGATCCAGAACCAGATTTCATCAGAATACACAACAGACCTCCACCCTGCCCTCCAATGAGCTCTCACCTGACACCAAAAAAGTCAAAAGTCACAAACGGCGTTGTCCGGGGTCAGGGGTCAGCTACAGGGCACCTCATTCGGAGCTGTCCTTGCAGTATCCGACTTGTAACGGTTCATTGTGTCACTGTGGTGCCAACTGTGGTGCTCAGATTGCCGCTGCAGATTCAGTGTGATGCGTCAGACCCACATGCCGAATACGACGAGCTTCCCTCTCGGTAGTGGTACGTGGCCGTCTGGAGCCCGGTTTTCTTGCGACTGCACGTTCCCGAGATCAGTGCTGGTGGCCGTCATGTGCAGTGACAATTCCTGTCCAGTCTTCCTGCAAAACTACAGGTGGAAATTCTAGTTTCTCTTAGCCCTACTACGTGACCCAGGTCATACGCTGTGAGTTGTTGATAACTGTGTCTTGGTCGCCTTTAAGGCATTCTTGACTAATATTAATTCCCACGTCGAATCCCAAAGGTAACTAAGTCTCACGACCGTTACAGTGTGTGTTTAAAACAAACCAGATTTGCTACTAGCGCCACTCTTATTCGTCATCTGTCATATTCAGACACAGACCTACCAACTTTTGTTAATATTGCACAACTCCTTCGTTGTGTTACGATTTGTTTCTGTCAGTGTATTTATTCACAATGGAGGATATTTTGAGGAGATTTGCTATAGTCTGGCTTAATATATACAGGCCCAGACTGCCATTCATTTATTGTTGTGATTATTATCATTACCACTGGATAGCACACTGGACTCGCATTCGGGAGGACGACGGTTCAATCCCGCGTCCGGCCATCCTGATTTAGGTTTTCCGTGATTTTCCTAAATCGCTCCAGGCAAATGCCGGGATGGTTCCTTTGAAAGGGCACGGCCGACTTCCTTCCCTAACCCGATGAGACCGATGACCTCGCTGTCTGGTCTCCTCCCCCAGAAACAACAACAACATTACCACTGGAATCCTTTACTGTTTATTTTATGTTCTCCTGGCTTTGTAAATGTGTTGTCTAGTATCGAGAGAGGCTCAAGGGGTATGGACCACTGCAAGAGATACTGCAAAGCAAAGCGGTATCACGAGGCACCAATGAAATGCCAGGAAGAAGCCGTCCCTCCCGTAGTTCCGAGGCGCTTCCTCCGCGCCTCTGCCCCGAAATAGTATCAGCAGAGGCCAGGAAGGCAGTTCTGTTCGAGGTCGCATCCTGCCCACTTCCAGGAACTTCGTGTCCCAATAACGTCGTTCTGCTAGCTACTAGCTGTGACACAGCCTGCGTCCACCGCCGGGGAGTGAAGAGACTTCGTCTCCTGTGAAGTGTACCTATGCGCCAGCGCTATCAGAATTGTATCTACAAGTGTCTACGAACTTTGTTTTCTAGTGACTGTACTGAAACAGCAGCACGTCCATTCTGAACTTGTATCAGTTCCCCCGTCAGCAACAGAAGATCATTTAGTGTGTTCTGATCCCTACTTCCGCGTATGTAGTTTCATAGCTACAGCCCAGCCTGGCGAGAAAAGATAAGTTTTGCCGTAATTAATAAAGTGTTACGTATTCAGAGCGATCTACTTAACTGTTTTATTGCTAACCACCTCAGTGTCCAAGAAGTCGGACGCAACTGTAATTGTGTGTGGGATTGACTGAGTGCGCGTGTTTCTCTGCAAAACAGTGTAATTTGGTATTTAAAGAAAGATTGTTTATGAATGTACGCCTACATCTACGTGATTACTCTTGCAGAGGGTTCAATGAACGGCCTATAATTTGTCTCTCTACTGTTGCACTTTCTAACGCCGCACGGGAAAACCGGAATTTTCCTGTGCGAGCCCAGATTTCTCTATTTTATGGTACCGATCATTTCTCTCTCTGCAGGTGGGTGCCAACAGAATGTTTTCGGAATCGGAGGAGAAAACTGGTGATTGAAATTTCGTGAGAAGGTCCTGTCGCAACGAAAAACGCCTTTGATTTAATGCTTGCCACTCTAATCTACGTATCACGTCTGTGGCACTATCTCCCCTATTTCGCAATAATACAAAACGAGCTGCACTTCTTTGTACTTTTTCGATGTGATTCGTCAGTCCCACATGATGCGGATCAGACACCGCACAGCAATACTCCAGAATAGGGTGGACAAGCGTGGCGTAAGCAGTTTCTTTAGTAGACCAGTTGCTCCTTCTAAGTGTTCTACCAATTAATCGCAGTCTTTGGTTTGGTGTACCCACAACATTATCTATGTGATCATGGAAATTTAGGTTATTTGTAATTGTAACCCTGAAGTATTTAGTTGAATTTACAGCCTTAAAATTTGTGTGACTTCTCGCGTAATCGAAATTTAGCGGATTTCTTTTAGTACTCATGTGAATACCTTCACACTTTTCTCTATTCAGGGTCAATTGCCACTTTTCGCACCACACAGATATCTTACCTAAATAATTTTGCAATTACTTTTGGTCATCTGATGACTTTACAAGACGTTAAATGACACCATCATATGCAAACAATCTAAGACGGCTGCTCAGATTGTCTCCTGTGTCGTTAATATTGATCAGAAACAACAGAGGGTCTATAACACTTCCTTGGCGAACGCCGGATGTTACTTCTGTTTTACTCGATGACTTTCCGTGTATTACTACGAACTGTGACATTTCTGACAGAAATCACGAATCCAGTCGCACAACTGAGGCGATATTCCATAGGTACGCAGTTTGGTTAGAAGACGCTTGTGAGGAACGATGTCTAAAGCCTTCTGGAAATCTAAAAATACGCCATCAGTTTGACATCCGCTGTCGATAGCACTCATTACTTTTTCGCAAGAACGATATTTTCTGAATCCGTGCTGACTGTGTCAATAAATCGTTTTCTTCGAGGTACTTCATAATGTTCGAATACAGTATATCTTCCAAGACCCTACCGCAAATCGCCGTTAGTGATATGGGCGTGTAATTCAGCGCTAATTTAGGGTATTGGTGTAACTTGAGCAATTTTCCAGTCTTTAGGTAGGGATCTTTCTGTGAGCGAGCGGTTGTATATAATTGCTAAATGTGGAGCCATTGTGTCAGCATACTCTGAGAGGAATGTGTATTGTACGTCGATTACTTTCACGAAAACAGAGTAGTAACGGTATTTATTCACAGTTGTTCTGGTACGCAATAGTCCCTGAGGTAGCATTTGCTTAGAAGCAAATAGTTGACCGTAAAACTACTTGATTCCAGCAGTCTGCTATAGGGAAGTCAAACAGGAACAGTACTTGAGCTAGAGTAAGGTCCTAACTACGCAGTACAATAGTCATGTTGGAACTGTTTTCTTGAAACGGTAATTATACATGTAGCAGGGCAATTGCGCTATACAGGGCATACATATTTACAATTAGTAACATTTTGGTACCTGTGGAGCTATTTCTTGCCCACAAACGGCAAACAGAAAGTACAGTAAACTAAGTAATACAAGAATGATGACACTATGAAGATATGCAACGACGTCATCAAAACGGAGCGCATTGGCCTTTTAACAGTATTGAAAGCACCAGTGGTAAAACAAGCGAGAGAATGTCGTAACAGTGAAAACGTCCTACGTTCTGCAGAATTGGCTGGCAGGACGTGGCGAATGTCTTGCAGTGAATTTGGCGTACCTTTTTCTGTAGGAATCTACCGCTTAAAATTCCATATTCTTAAATATTTGTGGTAATCCATTGTGGTAGAATCTAGTCACAGTATAATATACACTGGCGTCCAAAATTAGAGCAACAAACCTCTATATCCCCGTCCTGTACGTAATTCACGATATAACCATACAAATTGTGAACAGATGTCCTTACGATTGTGTTCTGCACGGAAGGTAGCATTCCTGTCAACGGACAACCACGCCAACGGTTGCGTCAGGGCACCTCTCAAACGTGGTAGTGATTGCCGGGTAGTCCCACAGCCACAATGGCCGTGTATACAGCCACAGACGGTGCAGTATGGCACAGAGAAGACGCCTACCAGACTTCCTGCGGTGGAGAGCCATAGGAAGAATGGAAGCCCGATGGCTTACTGTGAATCGTTATGTTGTTTCTCGGACGTGGCGGCATTTCATAAAGACCGAAACTGTACCCCAAAGACCAGGGCAGGGCCGACACGTGTGACATAAAAAGAGAGGACCGGTTTTTTCTGTAAGGGCACGACGGTACCGCCTTAGTACTACACAGCAACGGGCATCTGACCTTGCAGCTTACACTGGACGTGTTGCATTGAGGCAAACGGTGTACAGAAGGCGTCGTCAGAGTGGTGTTTATTGTTGGAGACGTGCTGTATGTATACTTCTGACGCATCTTCACTGAAGAGAACGTCCTGAGCGGAGTCGTCAACACGCCATCTGGACGGTCGAACAGTGGGCCAATATTCTTGTCACAGATGAATCCAGATTTTGTCTGCAATGAACATGGAACACAATTTCAGGACCCAAACATTGTGGAAAGAGCGAAATCGAGGAGGATCCGTAATGATGTGGGCAGGGATTAAGTTGACCAGTCGAATATCTTTTTATGAAATTGTATGGGTGAATCAGCAAGGTTTAACTGCTGTCAAGCATAGTGACGAAATCTTGGAATGTAATGTGTGGTTGTTGCGAGGAGCTGTGGGCCCAGACTTCGTACTGATGAAAGATAATGCTCGACCACGTAAAGCACGGGTATTTGATGTTTCCTTGGAAACTGGAGATATTTGACGTACGGCGTGGTCTGCTCGCTCTCCCGATTTGAATCCCACAGAGCATGTCTGGGATGCGCTTGGGAGACGGGTTGCATCATATGAACATCCACCAACCACTCTCCACGAGTTGCGAGCTGCTCTGCAGTAAGAACGGGCGTTATGGCCTCAACACGAGACTGATGACATCGTTTACAGTACACCCCGTCGTTTTTAAATGGTCAAACCCCATACTGAACAACATATTAACCAGATGTCAGAACGTGTGTGCAAATCCGACAAGTTGAAAAAAAAAACGAGGAACATGACTGTGTACCTCTATGCATGTTGCAGTTGTTTACGTTCTGTATTCTTTACATTATTTCCACTTTACTATCACCTCTTTTTGCTGGTTTGTAGCAAAATAAACGTGACCTTGCAAAATTTACGTTTGTTGCTTTAATTTGGACAACAATGTATAATGCAAAAACTGTCTATATTCCGTGAGCTACTCTCCGGCAACTGATACAAAAACGAGACGTCGATGTTTCTTGGTACAGCGCAAGCTGATGGACTGCTTGTGATACTCATATTTTCATGCTAGTGTGCGTGTGCGTGCGAT
This sequence comes from Schistocerca cancellata, assembly GCF_023864275.1. NCBI lineage: Eukaryota > Metazoa > Arthropoda > Insecta > Orthoptera > Acrididae > Schistocerca > Schistocerca cancellata. Next base: position 427,063,128 of record NC_064633.1, read on the forward strand.
GTATTGCAGATCAGTCTACAAATCTACCAGCTGGGTATACCTTTACCTTTTATTTTCTGTGTGATGTAGCTGCATCGCCCGTAATTCATGAGACAGGAAAATAAACTACTCATAAAAGCGCGGTTACCCAAGAAGTCACGCACGTCCCGGCGGGTGACTGCCTGAACGTCCTCCGCCACTAGAGCTGCCACCAGCAACAGCACCACACATTCAGCACTGGAACCCATGTCCTGTGCAGAAAGGTACAGAAATAAGTTCCTGTTCTGTAACAGACGAACATGTTCGCTTACATTATGTTTCGATCTCATCCATTATATGTATCCATGCTGTGTGGCCCACGAAATGTATTCAGACTAATAGAGGTGTTTCACTTGATTAACACAAATGAAACTCACCGAATAAACTTTTGTGAAGAGTCAGAAATGCGTGAGTTTGCAGTAGTGCGCCCGCAAGCTCGTTGGGCATTCTAGTGTCATAAATAATTACGTAAATAATAGATTACAAACTACTAATACACATTTCTAGTTGTTGTAAATATATTGAAGCTTAATTACATTGGCGTAAGTGTTATTGTGGTGAAAAGCAAAGTAAAACGGTGAAAAAGAGTATTCTTATTTCTGCATCTACAGTCTTAATTTTAGGTCTGTACTCATGCGCGAGAATCGTACGAAAAGAGTAACAAAAATTCGTTTAACAGTTGTGTCATAGTATCCAGCGATGAAATCAACAACCCTTCTGTGAAAAGTGTAGATGATGTCTTAGATTAGTTAAACAGGTAATTTGCCGCGGACGTAGGGTAAGGTTTCACTGGAGCTATTGTAGTGGGGAAGAGTATGAGGTGATCGATGTGGCTCATCCATGGAATTTTAGATTATTCCAGAAACGGGGGAAAACGGAGGAAAGGCACGTGAACATTTGTGTCCTTCAGCTAGAGTTAGGAATCACGAAAATTTAACTATCACATTTGAAGGATGCTGGGGAAAGGCAGCAAACAGAGGGTGAACAGGGGAAAATTTTATTAGCATATTCGAAACTCATTAAGGAATGGACTTCACTTCCTGTCAGAATTAGGTAAGGAAGAGACCCTTACAGATGTGGATAAAGTTAGGGCACAATAAAACAATGGTAAGAATCTAATAGACAAGTCGGATGAAAACAGAACAGGAAAAGAGGAGTTATGCTGCTAGGTAGCAGCCATTGGAGCGGTGTAGACCAGCAGCTATAGGGAAAGTTAGTTGCAGGCTTCGAGGTCACAAGCTTCTGAAAGGAAGTGCTGGCCTAAGATAGATAACAGAAAACCTAACACAAATGTGTAGGGATTTTAACAAAGGAGGTGAGGTATTGATAGTTGGAGGAGCTGGAAGCGGCCTGGCTAGAATCGAATAATACAGTACTAGGGTTGAGCTGGACGAAATAGGAGCAGGTACTCAGCGCATAAATGTTTGTTTTATGGAAATTCTGTGGTACCATGACCAATCCTGGCTTAACTCTGCTGTAGAGCGAGTAAACACTGAACTGTGTCGGCTCCTTTAGATGGATGCAAAGTCTCATAATGGAGCTGTTCCAGTGATTACTGTAGGAAGATAGTGATATATGTTTCTCGTGGCCTATACCTAAATGCAGAAAAAACAAAGGAGGCCACAGGCACATAAAGGAAAATCCTTGTGGTTATAGCGGCCATGGAAGACTCTGACATCAGAACAAATACAGAATTCAGAGAGTCATTAAACGAGTGAGAGAGACCCTAATTCATTTTATAATAATTGAGGAAAAATGAAATCAGTTGCTTCATCAGAATATTACGGAGGTTAAAACTAAAGTAAATGAATAATTAATTCGTTTGAAAGGGTTTAGCAGCTGGAAAGACATTGATGTCGTTTGTCTTACTGAACGCCAGATACACATAGGGGTAGAAAATCTTAATGTATGTGGTTATAAGTTATCTGCTTATTCATGTAGAGACAATCTGAATAAAGGTGGTGTTAGATTTATAGAAAAGGCATATAAATACAAAAATGTAGGTATACATACATTCTGTATATACAGGACATACAAGCATGTGCTTATAAGATGCTTTAGGAAAATGTAGTATTTGTGAGTGATACAGTATACAGGTATCCACAGGGTAGTTGGGAAATATGCATGAGAAATTTTCATGAATTTTTGTGCTATATTTCAGACAGAAGGAAGGAATTATTAATCGGTGGCCATTTTAATGTACATTTTTCAAATTAAGCTGACAGGAAAAGTGATTTAGAGGTGCTTTTATACACTTATGATTTGGTGTGTCATAAATTTTCCTACCCAAGTTACTCAAGATAGTAATATCACTACAGTTACCGTATTTGTTCAACAAGCAAAAGTTAAGAGACATGGACCTATCGAGTGGTAAACACTTTGTCAGGTCATGGGGCATAGTTAGTCACATTATACAACTTAGTTACATACACAGTTCGGAGACGCTCTAAGAAAGCAGTGACGCTAACTATTGAAGACTTAAAGAAAGCTTAAAAATTGCTACTTGGGGTGAATTTTACAATGAACCTAATGCTAATTAAACTCATCAATTTTAATAATGATTTTGTATCCATTTTCATACAATTTTCTTAAAAAATAATTAAATGTAGTAATGGCACATCACTTAAAGAATCCATGGGATACTACAGGCATCAGCGTCTCTTCACAACGGAACAAGGCACGAAATATCCAGAACAAGTTGTGAGGTGGCAGCTTGAATGAATATCAGTTTCGCACCTTACATGAGAGATTTATACAAATCGTAACAAGTAGCTGAATATGTCACCTGGCATATTTTGGTGATAATGAGCAGATACGCCTATCAAAATGTGCAGTATGTAATGCAAGGGGGTCCGCAGCTCGTGGTTGTGCGGTAGCGTTCTAGCCTCCCACGCCCGGGTTCCCGGGTTCGATTCCCGGCGGGGTCAGGGATTTTCTCTGCCTCGTGATGACTGGGTGTTGCGTGCTGTCCTTAGGTTAGTTAGGTTTAAGTAGTTCTAAGTTCTAGGGGACTGATGATCATAGATGTTAAGTCCCATAGTGCTCAGAGACATTTGAATCATTTTTAATGCAAAGGGATGACACTCAATTTGACGGTATTAACACACTGAACCTGAATCCTGCATGTCAATGAGAAAAAAGGTGAAAAAGCTGCTGGAGGAAATGTTTTAGTTTGGGGCAGGCGTGAGCTGTGCTGTCACGGCCCGAGTACAACAGAATGCTTCTAAAAAGAGATTCGTGACCCACAGCGAGAGGGACAACGAAGGCACCAGGCAATACATCGAGGAAAGTAGGTATCAGGCCAGCGCTGCTTGCGATGGAGAAATTCTTTAGAAAACAGCATTGGGGAATTTCGAGATGGATGCAAAAAGACCAGCGATGCAGTTGATCAGGTGAAATGCTCGTGGTAGACTCATGATGTTCGGGTGTAGCTTTCAGGCGTCAGGAGCGTGCACAAAATGTCCTATTGGATGAAATAAACTTCTACACGTCTGTGCCGGTCTGTGGACGTACCGCCGTCGGCCCTCACGTGGAAGGTTCGTTCAGACAGGTACGACCGTAGTAGCGTCATGTGGGACGTCGGTATCCCTTGTTCAGAAAGTTTGAACTCGAGACCGTCGTAGCACACCGTGTCCTGCGCTCGGGAGACGTCGAGGAACGCTGCCCCAAGGTGTTCCCTTGTTTCCAGTGCCCTCATCGCCGGTTCTACCACCCGCAGGAGCTGGTAGGAAGTGGCATGTTCTTCTCGAAACTCGAACTGCTCGTCCTGGATTATGCCCTCATGGGCGACGTGCTCATCAGTGTTCTTGCGTACAGCCTCTCGCAAATCTTCGAGAGGGACGGGAGCAGGCTGATGGGTCGGTATCTGGTTGCCTGGCGTGGGTCTTTGCAGGATTTCAGAATGGCCACAACCTCCGCGTGTTTCCACGCAGAGGGGTAGACACCTGAGCGGAGGATCTCGTTGAAAACATCGGCAAGTTGCCGGTGTAATCCCGGTGGAAGGTTCATCAGCAGGATGTTTGTGACGCCATCGCTGCCTCCAGCCTTCCTGGGGTTCAGCGAGTGAAGCTGCACAGCAACTTCTTCCTCCGTTATCTGCGCGATAACATCGCCTTCCTCCCTTGCGGCGCGGAAGGTTGGTAGTTCTTCGTGGACCTGCCGTATGTGCTCCATGTCCATGACGTCGGCAACCAGTGTGAAGTTTGCTGCGAATACGTCAGACAGAACGCTGGTTTCGCGTCCGGATCGCTGGCGAAGTCGTTCCCGACCTGTAAGGGCCGTATTCGCTGTCTCCTGCGTAGGAAGGTTCTTACCACCCTCCATGCACTACCATCCTCAGGATTGAGGGTAGACACAAGGTCTGCCCATTCCTGGTTCCGTTGTTGATCGAATGCTGCCTTAATTTCCCGTCTCATGCGGTTTAAGTGGACCTTCTTGTTGGTTGGCGAGTGAGATGCCATTCACGAAACAGTCGGTTCTTCTCGGTGATCGCGTCCAGAATAGGGCACGGTAGCTGTCGCGAAAAGTCTCGTGGCGCTTGGTGATGTTTCGGCCTGGCTTCATCTGCTGCTCGGAGTATTCTTCGCGTGAAGAATGCTAGGGCGGCGTTTGCCCCTACCTCTACGGGGTTTGGCTCGTCCTCAAGCAGTTCGAAGGCTTTCGTCCGAAAGCGCTTGGCGTCCAGCCTGCGGCAGCTCGGATGGCTCTCTGGAAGAGAAGCACCGACCACTTCGAGGACAAAAATGACCGGCACATGTTGAGAGGACAAGACGTTTCGCGTCGCGGCGATCGCGATTTGCCCGATGCCCTTGAGAAGAGCAATATCGAGCACGTCCGGTTGTCCCCATACAGGGAAGATCGTGGGGTCAAATGGCCCCACGGTGAACAGCGCGAGAGAGGCGGCGCCCGCTGCGGTTGACAGTTCGCGAGTTCCATTCGGTGTGTTTCGCACTGAAATCTCGGGCAATGAAAGCTCGCCCTCCAACGACAGCAGGGCGTCGCAGTCAGCTTCGTCTAGTGGTCTGCCAGGCTGCCGGTACATCGACACGAAAAGAATCTTTCCGGCAGTGGCGTTGACGGCCACTCCTGTGGCCTCCAGTGCGTTGAGCGCCGGCAGTTGAACCCGGTGGTGGCGCAGTGACTTCTTCACGTAGATGGCAGTTCCGCCCCCGAGGGTGGCTCTGTCATCTCGGTAGCATCAAAAATCTGCTGCCCGCACGTCTACCCCGGGTTTGAGGAAGGTCTCTTGCGAAAGGCAGATGTTGACCGCATCGTCCCGTAGGAACTGGCGAAATTCACCCTGCCGGGTGTGGAGTTCCCTAGCGTTGAACGTGCAAATGGTTATCCATTATAAGGCTGGCTTCTCTCGGCGGTGGCGTGGAGGGCCGCCGTCACTGCTCCCACGAGCACCGGTAGGTGAGTAATCAGCTGGCCGAGCGACCGCAGAAGCGCGGCCAGCTCGGTGGTGTCTTCCTTCGCTGTTTCGGGAAGATTTGACCACGTCGCGACGTTTCCCGGAGTCGGCAGCGGAGCACCGTGCTGGGAACCTCCTACGCGGGCGGCAACCCTCCTTGCAGCCGCGGGCGCCGGCAAGCCGGATCCCCCCGACTGCAGGCGACGCCGCCGGCGAAGGCAGCTGCGCCAGCTGCGGTGCCGGTGCGGCCTCCCCTGCGAGCGGCTATGGCCTCTCTGAGGGGGCGGCCGGCTTCCTCTTAGCGACGTCCGCGAAGCTGCGACTGGGGTTTACGGGGCTGGCGCACTTCCCGTGCTTGAATGCGGCGCATCTTCGATAACAGGCGACGTGGTCCGCGTTGCAGTTGCAGCACTTCCGCCGGTCTTCTTTCTTCTTGGGGCAGTCCTGCGACTGGTGCTCGTCGGCACACTTCCAGCAGCGCTCAGGCATCCTGCAATATTTTGCCACGTGATCCATGCACTGACGAATCATTGGGCTCGTTTGCCTTTCGCACGGAGTTGTTCGACTTTTACGTTGAAGTCGGAATGTTGTCAACCTGAAAAATTTTCCGGTTGTCAACCAATACCACTATAAGCAAGGGCATGTCCCTGTGGGTCCTGGGCGACGTCATTAGGCCGACGTGGCGGGTCTGGAAACCGGTTTTCTCCAGCTGCCGCTGTAGGAACGCCGGTTCCATCTTCAGTGGCAGGTGGCGAAAGACGACCTTCAGCTGCTTCAGCTGTTCAGTGCTCTGCGTGGCGGCTGGTCACGGCAGAGGTTCGAGTCCTCCCTCGGACATGGGTGTGTGTGTTAGTCCTTAGGATAATTTAGGTTAAGTAGTGTGTAAACTTAGGGATCAATGACCTTAGCAGTTAAGTCCCATAAGATTTCACACACATTTGAGCATTTTGCTCTGCGTGAAGCAGTTCCACTTATCGGTTTCTCAGAGCTGCACGAATTTCGCGTGGTCCTCTATGCATTCTGCTCACCTTGTACGTGTCGGTCCCCGCCATCTTCTTTCGCAGTTTTACGACTGAGCCGGCCGCGGTGGTCTAGCGGTTCTGGCGCTGCAGTCCGGAACCGCGGGACTGCTACGGTCGCAGGTTCGAATCCTGCCTCAGGCATGGGTGTGTGTGATGTCCTTAGGTTAGTTAGGTTTAAGTAGTTCTAAGTTCTAGGGGACTTATGACCTAAGATGTTGAGTCCCATAGTGCTCAGAGCCATTTTTACGACTGAGTAGAGCTTCTCCCTCAGCTCACTATAGCCCTCGTGCCACTGGATGGTGATCAGAGGCGGGCGGCCGGGCGGTTTCGTCACCGAGGTCGGTGTGGTCCCGTCCCCGTCAGTCTCGGCTACTCCCGGCAGATCTGCATACCGGTTTGCAGCCTTGACCTGTTTCGGCGTCACCAGTTCGAACGCCCTGGCTCTCGCTGTGTGGCGCAGGGAGGGCGCGATGAAGCCTTCTTTATCGGGTTTGCTCGGCGATGCAGTCGTCCTGCGACGCACCCTCCTCTTCTTCCCACTGGCGCGACCGGAACTTGCCTGGGGGGAGAGAGTGTCCTCTACGGCCGCGGCTGGGCGCTTTAGAGTTGTTTGCTCGACCTCTGTAGGCTTGTCCAGTGTAGTCAGACTGGACGTTGGTGAGGGCGTGGCGGTTTTGTAGTCGGCGTGGCTGGTGCGATTCCTGGCACGGCAGCTGTCGTGACGGCTGCGACATGCGCTTGGATGTCGCGACCCACGGGCACCAAGGACCGGAGTCTCGAGAGTACTCCCTTCCTGTCCTCTTCTGTACCCATGGCCAAACGTTGCATGTAGATGCAACTCTCCTCGGGGGTCAGCCTGACGATGGGGGGGGGGGGGGGGAGGGGGCAATTTCCTCCTTTGTGAGAGGGGATCGGCGGCTCGATGCGTCGTCTCTGTCCTGTGAGTGTGCGGGCGCGGTGCCGAACATTCGCGGAAGTTCTACGTCCATCCGCCGTCAGACGCTGTCGGTGTCCGCGAAATATCCCTTGGACCGTCATCTGCCACACCCTGCGTCTCGCCAGAGAGATCATCTCGTTTCGGCTCCTCCTCCATGTCGTGGCCTCCAACACAACTTTTGCTTTTTTAGAAAGCGACGACAGAATGGTTCAAATGGCTCTAAGCACTATGGGACTTAACTTCTGAGGTCATCAGTCCCCTAGAACTTAGAACTGCCTAAACCTAACTAACCTTAGGACATCATACACATCCATTCCCGAAGCAGGATTCGAACCTGGGACCGTAGAGGTCGCACGGTTCCTGACTGTAGCGCCTAGACCCGTCGGCCAACCAGGCCGGCAAAGCGACGGAAATTTTTCCTTTCTTTGATAGGGGCGTCACGCCACGTGCATTTTGCCACCCGAGTCCCTAAAGGCCCTTGCAGGCTGATGTCAATTCTGGAAGAACGCTGGTGAGCGAGAACACGCGAGGCGAGTAGCCGACTGCGTGAACCCGCGCGACCGGCCGCTACAAAATCACGAGCGAAGGGTTAGCCACGGTAGCGTCAGCATAGAGCGTCCGCAGCACGCTTCGGCAGCCACAGCGCAGCTGCTCCTAAGGGTGGGTGGTTGTCTTACATCCCCTCCCCAAGCGAGGCTTTCTCTCTGCCGTACTAGCTCGCGCGTCAGCGGTCGGTCAGACGCTGGCGTCGGCGTCTGTCGTGCCGTCGGTGTAATTGCCTCGTCCGTCTTAGTCAACCGTTCGTTTCCTTTGCTGAGCGTCTTTTTAATTAGACTCAATGCTGGTTCCCATGCAGTGCTGAGGTTGTAGCCTCAATCTCGGTTGGTGTGTGTGTCCCTGGTACGAATTTCGATAGCCACCCTAACGTCGATGTCCCAGTATTTAGATGTCTGAGCCAGGACCCTGTTATATTGGTAGTCCATTTGATATTGCTACTTCGTGAATTATATTCTGTCGTGTTATTTAGGTAAATGAGGTACATAAAACAGTCCCGCCTTTTTGATGTGTCTTACAACTGCTGCAATATTGGAAGCCACAGTGGAAGCAGACAGTGGCAAGACAGACGTAATTAAATCGAGAAACCCCACCAGTCTTGAGCGCTACTCGTGTTAGACAACGTTAGTAGAAAACATTTTGATTTTTCATCTAGCAAAACGTTCGACGAACGTTCATAATGTTATAGATTCATTCGCAGATAGGAAATCACCTTGTAAATCCATAGTAAGATTAAAGAGAAAAAAAAAATGCTGGAACCTAAGGATTGAAGAAATGTGTACTGCCTTGCTTGTCTCTTATCTTCACTGGTTTTCTGTTCTCTATATTTAATTTTATATCACAGAGAAGGGAAACTTATTAGCTAACAGGCAATATATATATATATGCATATAAACTGAAGCGCCACAGAAATTGGCACATGCATGCGATTCAAATACGGAGATACGTAAACAGGCAGAATACGGCGATACGGTCGACAACATCCGTATAAGACAGCAGGTATCGGAGACAGTTGTTACATCGGTTACTGCTGCCACAATAGTAGCTTATCAAGATGTAAGTGAGTTTGAACGTGGTGTTATAATCAGCGCTCGAGCGATGGAACACACCATCTCCGAGGTAGCGATGAAGTGGCTATTTTCCCGATGACCATTTCACAAGTGTACCGTGAATATAAGAAATCCGGTAAAACTTCAGATCTCCCACATCCCTGACACCGTAAAAGGATTCTGCAAGAAAGGGACCAACGACTACTGAAGAGAATCGTTCAGCGTGGCAAAAGTGGAACCCTTTCGCAAACTGCTGCGGGTTACAGTACTGGGCCATCAACAATTGTCAGCGTGTGAACCATTCAACGAAACATCATGGATATGGGCTTTCGGAGCCGAAGGCCTACTCTTCTATCCTTGATGACTGCACGACACAAAGCTTTACGACTCGCCTGAGCCCGTCAACACCAATATTAGGCTGTTGATGACTGGAAACATGCTGCCTGGTCGCGTTTCAAATGGTGTCATGAATCCATGGCCCCAGCATATTAGTAGGGATCTGGTGAAGCTGGTGGAGGCTCTGTAATGGTGTGGGGCGTGTGCAGTTGGAGTGGTATGGGACCCCTGATTCGTCTAGATACTACTCTGACAGGTGACCCATACCTTAGCATCCTGTCTGATCATCTGCATCCATTCATGCCCATTCTGCATTCCGAGAGACTTGGGCAATTCCAGCAGGACAATGCGACGCCCCACACGTCCAGAATTGCTACAAAGTGGTTCAGGAACACTCTTCTGCCGTTAAACACTTCCACTGGCCATCAAACTCCCCAGACATGAGCATTAATGAGTATATCTGGAATAATTTGTAACGTGCTGCTCTCCACCCCTCGTACTCTCACGGATTTATGGACAGCCATGCAGGATTCGTGGTGTCATTTCCCTCCAGCATTACTTCAGTCATTACTGGAGTCCATGCCACATCGTGTTGAGGCACTTTGTTTGCTCGCGGGGGCCCCACACAATGTTAGGCAGATGTACCAATTTCTTTGGGTCTTCAATGTATACACTCATGTATACTTGTACATACACGTGCATCCATATATAAATATATATAAAAGTTTACATATTAATAAATTAACCTAAAGACACATAAATCTACTACAAAGCCTATGTGGTGCGTTGTATTTTTTCTCTTAGAGTGTATATACACATTGTAGAGAAAAGAGAAAGGCAACGCACGTGAAGGCCTTGTGAGAGTGGCACGTAGGTGATGTACAGGTACAAACAAACAAAAGATTATAATTTCAGAAATTCTGGATGATTTTTCAAGAGGAAGAGCATCACAAATTGAGCAAGTGAATAATACGTTGGTTCACCTCTAGTCTTTATGAAAAGAGATTCACTTCTGTCCTGACAGATACTGTGCCATTGGAGGGCCCTGTCTCTAATGCTCAAAAGTTATCACGTTCTTTCTGCTCTCTTTATGTCGACCGCTTCCTTCTTGAGACTGTGTTCGACCGTGGTTCACCCATACCTGCCAACATCGTCGAACGGAGGCATCACTCCTATTGAAATGTCGAGCAATTTGCCTATTACTGAGACTGGCTTCTTTGAACCCAATTACACGTCATCTCTTAAGTGACATCTGCGTATATTGTTCAGACACCTGTCTGCAAGGTATAGTTGCTGTCCAACTGAATACGTGCAATAAATTCACTGCCACTTTATTCCCTCGTATCATCATGTCCTCTCTTTACTATCTTGATCCAAGGCTTGCGCTATCACACTTTTCATGACCACTAACTCAAAGATGAAGAACAAGTGAATTTAATTTTCTCGTCTTGGCTCGGGATATAGTGGCCAGTGGTTATTGTAGTGTTTGGCAGCTGGGCCAAACACCTTGTAGTCGAGGTGGCTTTTCAAGGCACGCTAACTAATGCAGACGGGCGTGAATTCTGGAACAGGATAACTATTGAATGGTAGCAAGAAAAGTACGTAGCTGCTTTATACTTAACTTTTATTCTCTGATGAATACAGCGTTCTTCTTGAGACATTTATACTATAACTCTCAAAGTAGGCAAGGCTAATGGCGCCTTGCTAGGTCGTAGCTATGGACTTAGCTGACGGCTATTCTAACTGTCTCTCGGCAAATGAGAGGAAGGCCTCGTACGTCTAGTCGCTAGCAATGTCGTCCGTACAACTGGGGCGAGTGCTAGTCCGTCTTTCTAGACCTGCCATGTGGTGGCGCTAGGTCTGCAAGTACTGATGGCGGCGACACGCGGGTCCGACATGTACTAATGGACCGCGGCCGATTTAAGCTACCACCTAGCAAGTGTGGTGTCTGGCGGTGACACCACATTCCTCCCCCGCAAATCGGCGAACGGTCGTGTTATAAGGCTTCCGCCCGCCGTGGGGAGGGCCCCATGTTGACGTATGCGATGAGGTGGGGAGCCTAACAACAGGCGAGGCTGTGCCACCCGCACCCGGCCATTCGGTCCGAGGGGAGCTAGGAAACGCCTGGAAACCTACTCCAGGGTGCACGTCAACATGCGGCGGATGCGCCCGTAATGAGACAGGGTCGACCTCCATTGCGTCGGGGTATCCGACACGCGATGACGCCATGTGGTCCGGAGAGGGCAAGTGTTCCATGGCGGAGGACAGCTGGTCACGGGAAGCGATCGGCGGCGCGTGACCCAGGGAGGCGGGTGGCGGCTGCAGCGAAGCGTCCACTGCGGGCGGCGCCGGCGGCGGCTGCTGCGGCGACGGCGGCTGCGCGACGCCATGAGGCAAAATGGAAGGCATCGTCGGTAACACCTGGGGATGAGGCGAGCCAGTAGATGGGTCCCCAGGGCGCTGACCGGACGGCTCCGTCGCTGAAAGCAGACGGGGAGCGGCAGAACCCAGGCGACGACAGAGGCGCAGCTGATTGAGATGCCGACGCACCTCACCAGAGGCCCCCAAAACCAAATACATCGCGCGGCCGAGGCAGCGAAGAATGCGCCCTGCGAGCCAACGCCGTGAACCGCGATAGTTGCGATAGAATACCACGTCGCCTGGAGCAAAAGCAGGAGTCTGCCGCTGCACAGGAACCTGATGCGGCGGATGCAGCAAAGACATCAAGGTTCGATGAGGACGACCGTGAAGCAACTCAGCCGGCGAGCGACCATCGCGGGGCTGAGAGCGATACGAAGACAAAAAGAGCAACAACGCGTCCTCCCGAGAATGCGACTCTTTCAACTTCAACATCTGTGACTTGAAAGTCCGGACCAAACGTTCAGCGGCACCGTTTGACTGAGGCGAAAACGGCGCGGACGTCAGATGTTGAATACCATTGGCCTGGCAGAATGACTGAAATTCTGCGGACATGAATTGTGGACCATTGTCGGAAACAATAGTCTGTGGAAGACCTTCAATGCAAAAGATAGCAGACAACGCTTGGATGGTGGCAGATGACGTCGTGGAAGACATCCGGACAACAAAAGGAAAATTACTGAAGGAATCGACAACAACCAACCATCGAGCATTCCAGAATGGACCAGCAAAATCTATGTGTAAGCGTTGCCATGGGGAAGTGGCTTTTGGCCAAGCAAAGTATTTCCGCGGCGGTGCGGATTGTTGTTCGGCACACGCCATGCAAGAAGAGCACATATTCGTAATCGCAGCATCGATTCCGAACCAAGTACAGTGCTGACGAGCAAGTTGTTTCGTACGCACTATACCCCAATGTCCTTGGTGGAGAAGCTTTAAGACAGATGACTGTAACGAACGTGGGACCACGACCCTAGACTGATCATTATCAGAACGCAACAACAAAACACCACGTCGTACAAAAAGTCTCTCCTTGTGAGCAAAAAATCGGCGAACCATCGGATCCTCGATCCGTGACTTCGACAAGGGCCATTGCGTAGTAACAAAACGCAAAACGGTAGCAAGGACAGGGTCTGTAGCTGTGGCTGTAGCTACACGACGAAAATCAATCGGAAACGATTCGACCACGTCATCAGTGTCCGCATCAATGAACATGCAAGCAAGTTCGGAAGAATCGAATGCTTTATCCTCGGCAACAGGCAAACGGGACAACGCATCTGCGTTTCCGTGCTTAGCAGTGGACCGGTACAAGATATCGTAGCGGTACGGCGAGAGGAAAAGAGACCAGCGAATGAATTTCTGCGCTGTACGTGGAGGTACAGGCTTGTTCGGATGAAAAAGCGATGTCAAAGGTTTGTGGTCGGTAATGATGGTAAAGTGACGACCATACAAGAAATCGTGAAACTTCGTAACACCAAACACGAGAGCCAAAGCTTCTTTCTCTATCTGGGAATAATTTCTTTGCGCTGACGAGAGCAATTTGGACGCAAAGGCAATAGGGCGATCATGCGAACCATCTTTGTGCGCAAGCACAGCACCGATCCCGAAATCCGATGCATCTACCATCAACAAAAGGGGTTTCTGGGGATCGAATGGCGTAAGGCAAGTATTTGAAAGCAACGCCGATTTCAATTGGCGAAAGGCGCGTTCGCATTCCGTCGACCAGACGAACGGAACACCTTTACGGCGTAAGCGATGAAGCGGAGCTGAAATGGAAGAGGCATTGCGCAGAAAGCGATGATAATAATTAATTTTTCCCAACACACTCTGTAGCTGCTTCAAAGTTTGTGGTGCAGGCAAGTCCTGTATGGCACGGAGGTGCTCTGGACTCGGATGGATGCCTTGGGCATTTATGACATGTCCCAGATACGGCAAGTCACGAGCAAAAAACACACATTTGTCCTTCCGCAAGCGAAGACCATTCTGTCGCAAGACCTGAAATAGTGTTCTGAGATTTTGTAAATGTTCTGCTTCTGTCTTTCCTGAGATCACTATATCGTCCAGATAGTTAGCTGCAGTAGGGACCGACGCACAAATAGTTTGTAAATATTGCTGAAACAATGCAGGGGCGGATGCACACCCGAATGGCAGTCTTTTGAATCTGTATAGTCCAAGATGCGTGTTAACCACCAATACGCGCTGGGATTCTTCGTCCACCGGTATTTGCAAGTACGCATATGCTAGGTCCAACTTTGAAAAATATTTTCCCGGGCACAGTTTGTCAAAAAGATCTTCCGGGCGGGGCAAAGGAAAAGTAGCAGTCACTAGTTGTGGATTCACTGTGGCTTTGAAGTCCACGCAAAGTCTCAATTTGCCGGAAGGTTTTTGCAAAATCACTAAGGGTGAGGCCCAGAGAGAAGCCTGCACACGTTCAATGACACCTTGCGATTCTAAATCTTTTAATGTTCTTGCGACCTCATCACGCAATGCGTGGGGAACATTGCGCGCTCTGAAAAATTTCGGTTGCGCGTTGACTTTTAGTTCCAAATGTGCTTCATAGTTCTTAGCGCAACCAAGGCCCGGTGCAAAAATGTCTGCAAATTCCTCACATAGACTAGAAACACTGGCTGAAGGCACAGTCTGGTTCACTGAGAGAACCTGATTCACAATAGACAAGTTAAACAATTGAAATAAATCTAAACCAAACAAGTTCACTGCAGCAGAAGAACGAAGAACGTAAAAAGACACAAGTTCTGTTTGTCCCTTGTATGTTGCAAGAAGGCTGCACTGTCCTAACACAGGGATATGCTGTCCTGAATAACTAGTGAGCTGAACTTTTGCGGCACGCAACGGCGGTGCGCCCAGTTGTTTGTACGTGGCGTGATTGAGCAATGAAACTGCAGCTCCGGTATCGAGCTGGAATGGTATCACTTGTCCGGCAAAGTCCAAATCTACAAAAAGTTTGTCCTGCTGACGACAAGAGCGACTGTTTTGTGCAACGTGAACAGACACTGGTACAGAATCACTTGCGACGTGACGGGATTGCCGTCGACGTCGACGCACACTTTTTGTGGGACGAACACAGTCACTGTTAGAAAGAGAAACACTGGGCGGAGTGGCATTAACTACGTGAATGTCCATGGGCGAAGGTTCCCGAGCCTGAGTGTCCGTGGTTCGATTCCGGCGCGAAGCAAAGGGCCTGGAACGGTTGTGATTGTCTGATCTGAGCTTTTTCTGGCAAACACTTTGAACATGTCCTTTCTTGTGACAGTAAAAGCAAATAGCTTGGCGGGACGGGCAATTTTCACGCGAATGTCTAGTAGCACACCGCGGGCATGATTTCACTGCATTTGTGTGCTGGCGAGGCACACCTGGCTTAGAGCGCGGCGTCAGCTGCGTCGAAGTGCGCGAGGGCCGGTTACCGGGCCGCGCAGCGCGTCCAGCGGGCCGGTTAATGTTACACACTGCTGGCGAAGCTTCAAAAGATTCCTGAGCACAGTCAAGTGTGTCTTGCCTATCCAATATGTCTATCACTTGTTGAAGGGAGGGATTGACTAGTTTCAAAATCTGTTCCCTTATGCGAACATCAGAAACGTTCTGTGCTATTGCATCACGCACCATTGTATCTGCATAAGGAAGGCCACAGTCACACTGAAATTCACAATCCCTAGTAAGGCCTTGCAAAGTTGCAACCCACTCCCTATTAGTTTGACCGGCCGTACGTTTTGTACGAAAGAACGTATACCTTTTTGCAACCACATTAACTGTTTCTTTGAAATAGGCATCTAAAGCCGACACAATTTCTTCGTAGGACAGTGTAGCTACGTCGCGTCGGGGAAACAATTTCACTATCACACGGTACGTTTGCACACCGACACAAGACAATAAGTGAGGCTGCCGCTCGTTACCTTGAATTCTGTAGGCTGCTAGATGAAAGCCGAACTGTCGTGACCATTCCGGCCACGATTCTTGAGTGGAATCAAAGGGTCTGAATTGCGGTGCAACAGCATGTGGTGGCTGCGGCAGCTGTGACGCGGCGGCGGCCGCATCATTTTGCAGCGCACGTTGACCCTGGACGAGCTGTCCCAGGGCATCCAATAACGCCTGCGTCTGCTGATTCTGCAAGCGATAAAATTCGGACAGTACATCTGGAGATTGTGGCGAAGCCATGACACAAACAAATGTAAGCAATTAGAAAGAACAAAACCCTTTTTTAACTCGTCGCCAATGTAGTGTTTGGCAGCTGGGCCAAACACCTTGTAGTCGAGGTGGCTTTTCAAGGCACGCTAACTAATGCAGACGGGCGTGAATTCTGGAACAGGATAACTATTGAATGGTAGCAAGAAAAGTACGTAGCTGCTTTATACTTAACTTTTATTCTCTGATGAATACAGCGTTCTTCTTGAGACATTTATACTATAACTCTCAAAGTAGGTAAGGCTAATGGCGCCTTGCTAGGTCGTAGCTATGGACTTAGCTGACGGCTATTCTAACTGTCTCTCGGCAAATGAGAGGAAGGCCTCGTACGTCTAGTCGCTAGCAATGTCGTCCGTACAACTGGGGCGAGTGCTAGTCCGTCTTTCTAGACCTGCCATGTGGTGGCGCTAGGTCTGCAAGTACTGATGGCGGCGACACGCGGGTCCGACATGTACTAATGGACCGCGGC
Source organism: Schistocerca cancellata (assembly GCF_023864275.1). Lineage (NCBI taxonomy): Eukaryota > Metazoa > Arthropoda > Insecta > Orthoptera > Acrididae > Schistocerca > Schistocerca cancellata. The sequence continues at coordinate 427,079,539 of NC_064633.1, forward strand.
CGATTTAAGCTACCACCTAGCAAGTGTGGTGTCTGGCGGTGACACCACAGTTATGTCCAGGAAGGTGGTTCTCGGCGGTCTGCCGGAGCAAGCGCCCGTGAATACTGTGATTGTGGCGTGTGAATCATTAACTGTAACCTGTGCAAAGGAGCGCTAAATTGTGTAGACATGATCGGATCAGCATCTCTGTGTACGAGAGACAGTTTGCAAAAGAGATTCACAGCAGCATAAATTGCAAGGTCATTTGTGCATGCGGCCAGTTAGTGATAACTCCATAGACTTTTTGGTGTCATACTGTCTCTGTCAATGACACTGCAACAAGTGGGGAGTGTAATATATGCTGATGAATACAGAATTGATTTTAATGTGTGCTGCTGAATACAGAATGGCATATTCGTAGGTGAGTACTTCCATTAAGCAGCTTAAGTGATGTTAAGCTAGGTAAACAATAAATGTTCTTCACTGGTACAGATGCGACGTTTCGAGGCGCTCTCTAAGTTATAGTTGACACGGACCCTTTATTATCACGTGTTGTACTTTTTAGTGATTAGTTTGAAACTCGTTATATCACTACAGTACATACCCAGATAGGTGGCAATTTTCATTCCACCTCTTCGCTGTATGGGAATTCTGGTCCCTGACTGCAAGCATCTGTACGCATTGAACATGCCTTCTGGACACTTCTCTGTTAGTTACAAGAAATGTTGAAAGTGGCAAGTACAGAAGTGCATTTGAGTTAATATAAAAGTTGCTCCTTGAAGAAACCTTACTGGTACATGCTCCATTTCTGCGTATTGATTTTTAATGCATACGCTGCAACTAAGAATTTATGGATAAGTCGCCATGCCTTAAGGCGTATACATTTATGTAAGAAAGAACTGTTCGTTCACTTTGCTAATGCAAGCATTGTAAGGCCAAAGAAGCCGAATTTCCGATTTGATGTTTAAGAAGTATTTAGTCGAGGGAACACTGCGCTGAAGTAGCACCAGAGAACAGAATTCGCAGCGGTTCTGTTCAGCTGATCAATTGGTTACTCAAGTGCAATACATTACTAATGCTTGATGTAAAGTGTTAATGAACTGCTCATCTTTATATCTAATCTCTTTCAACCGAGTCGTGAACCAAGAGATGTTAACTGGCTAGAAGTTGTTCACATTTGTTACTAAAGAAATGCTTAATTTTAAGAAAGGTTCTATATGTCGTATGTTTTAGGTGACCCATTAAGTGCAAGATTTAAGCAACTGTTGAAATTTACTATTATCATTAAAAAAATAATGGGTGAAAACATTAACAGTCTTTAAATTTTGCTGTATTTGAATGTGGAGTCTTTTGTAAAATCAAATCTACTTGTTAAAATAAAGTGACTGAAGTTTGTATGTACCCAGACCGTTAAGGTAAAGGTCTAGTGGTGCAACAGTGGTATGTGTAGCTATGATATGGAATTTTAGTCATTGATAGTTTGCATTGTAACATTAATTAGTTATCAAGTTATAGTGGGCTCATCATCAGATGGAGATGTTGCAGGAATATTATTTTCTGAGCTATGTGCAGCTAGACATAGGGTTGTAGTGCTTACTCAAAATTAACGAAACACGAGCATGTATCAAATGAAAATATCCCAATGTTTTATGATACTTGTATCGCATGGCACATGCACTAGAAATTCATTTCGAAAAATGTACATTTTAGCAAACACATGTGCACATGCACACACATACACACACCCACGCACACACACACACACACAGACGCACGCACACACACACACACACACACACACACACACACACACACACACGCCCACCCACCCACACACACCCACACACACACACACACACACACACCCATGCACGCACACACACCCATGCACACACACATACACACCCATGCACGCACACCCACCCACGCATGCACACACACACACACACACACACACACATTCTACTGTGAGCAAACACTGAACGTAAGTACTAAGAGCACGAGGGGGTAGTTATTACACTGTGTCAAATCACGACGTTATACACTAGATACATTAAATTCCGGAATAAAATGCTTTCATGCCTTGACAGTGGACATAAGTGAACACTGGAGCTTTATGAGTCAATTAATTGGTAGTATATACACAGTGTGAATAAAAAAATACAGGCAAACAGAGTGAAGTAGGTACCAGGATATGTGACACACATTCACTTTTTTATGTAATAAATATTTCACTATAATTGTTGTTCAGTAACTTTTCTGACCCCCACATGGTATGTATATATCCAATGTATAAGAATATCGTCTTGAAATATTGAGTTTTTATGAAAGCAAGCATTTATTCCCGCCCTTTAATACATCTTACACCAAAGATCACGATGATATAACTATCATTTTCATATATGTTCAGTTTACATTCAGTGTTTGTTTATGGTTAACTGAATGCACTTAGGTATTACTGGTGTGTGTGTGTGTGTGTGTGTGTGTGTGTGTGTGTGTGTGTTTGTGTGTGAGTGAGTGAGTGAGTGAGAGAGAGAGTGAGAGAGTGAGAGAGAATGTGTGCATATGCGTGTGTTTAAGTTAGGTCTAGTATACCGTATAAAAATGATTTTATCATTGATGCCATGCTAGGGAGGTGCTTTAAAGTGAAACGACCTTTTCGTTTTATGCACATTCGTTACTTGTAGCTAATGGTCCTAATCTTGACACGTGAGGTAAATGCGTAAATAAATACATTAATTAATTTCCGTTATTTTCGCCACCACCACCACCATAATGCACATGGTCCAGAACATAATAGCTCTGTAACATCATCTGATGAGAGTGCAGTGGCTCAAAAACTACTTAACAGTGCAATGAATGGTATTAAATTGAGGAACAGACTGGTTTGGTATCACACCTATTTAAAGCGCCATTCATAGAAGCAGTCCTCAAATTTAGTATAATGATATAATTAATGGATTCGTATTGACACGTGTGCTGTTGTGAAGGAAACGAAATGTAATAAAAACCATATTTAAATGTCTCGGTTCTCAGGATCTCTAGTATGTAATAACACTCCTGCAACTGGAGTTTGGAGATCAACGCTCTGCTTGGCAGCTATAAAAGTTTGTGCTTCAGAGAGCGCTTAATCTTCATACGGCTTTCCACTCCTCCTACTGTGCGTGCAGTGAATTTATAACGCCGGCCGACGAGCTGCTGCATCTGCTCGCTTCCCAGTGCTTATTTCAGGAGGAGCACTAAGCCGCTCCAAAAGTCTTCGTCATTTGTTGGCATTTATAGCCAGGTGCTGAACGAGTTATTACAATTCAGATGACACCACTTTGGCAAGTAATGCCTAGCAAAATGGTGCACATTGCCTATAAGTCACGGAAGTATGTACGTACCGTCCCCATACTTTCGTTTCTTTAACAATTTTCATCTCATGTACACAAGCTAATGGAATGTAGCGGATTGTAGCCAGAGACCTCTTGTTTTACACGATGGCCCACTAAACGATCTACACACATCAAAAAAAGTTTTTCATCACACCGGTTACCACAACTCCTGAGGATAGATGTTGATTGGATATTGTATCACAGACTCAGTCCCTTTGACTGTTCAGAGATGTTAATAAACCCGCCAAAAGATGAAAATAACCATGCTTGAGCAGAGCCTACTACACTGAGGGCGTTCGAAAGCCGATCAGTTCCAGTCATTCCACCTGGAATGAGGTACACAGTTTGTGTTGTCTGTAGTTCAACCGTCCCTAAAAGGTCAATACCGCTGTACGATCACGTCCGCATTGTTACTATGTGCCAGGAAGTGCTCTCAACAAGGAAAGTGTCCAGGCGTCTCGGAGTGAACCAAAGCGATGTTGTCCGGACATGGAGGAGATACAGAGAGACTGGAACTGTCGATGGCATGCCTCGCTCAGACCGCCCAAGGGCTCCTACTGCAGTGGATGACCGCTACCCTGACGGCAACGCCACCATGTTGAATAATACTTTTGGTGCAGCCACAGGACGTGGTGTTACGACTAAAACTGTGCGCAATAGGCTGCATGATGCGCAACTTCACTCCCGACGTCCATGGCGACGTTCATCTTTGAAAACACGACACCCTGCAGTGCGGTGAGATGGGTCCAACAATGTGCCGAATGGACCGCTCAGGAATACCATCACGTTCTCTTCACCTATGAGTGCCGCATATGCTTTCAACCAGACAATCGTCGGAGACGTGTTTGGAGGCAACCCGGTCAGGCTGAACGCCTTAGACACACTGTTCAGTGAGTGTAGCAAGGTTGAGGTTCGCTGCTGTTTTGGGTGGCATTATGTGGGGCCGACGTACGCTGCTGGTGGTCATGGAAGGCGCCGTCACGGATGTACTATTCGTGAATGCCATCCACCGACCGATGGTGTAACCGTATTGGGAGCATACTGGCGAGGCATTCGTTTTGATGGGCGTCAATTCGCGCCACCATCTTGATCATCTTGTGAATGACTTCCTTCAGGATAACGACATCGCTCGACTAGAGTGGCCAGCATGTTCTCCCGACATGAACCACATCGAACATGCCGGGGATAGATTTAAAAGGGCTGTTTATGGATGACGCGACCCACCAACCACTATGAGGCATCTACGCCGAATTGCGCGTTGAGGAGTTGAACAATCTGGACCAACAGTGCCTTGATGAATTTGTGGATAGTATGCCACGATGATTACAGGCATGCATCAATGCAAGAGGGCGTGTTACTGGGTATTAGATGTACCCGTGTGTACAGCAATCTGGACCACCACTTCTGAACGTCTCGCTGTATAGTGGTACAACATGCAGTGTGTGGTTTTCATGAGCAATAAAAAGGGCGGAGATGATGTTTATGTTGATCTATTTCCAATTTTCTGTACAGTTTCCTGAACTCGCGGAACCGAGGTAATGCAAACCTTTTTTTGATGTATGTATAACGCGCAATGGCCGGTAGTGGAAGGAGAAGCGGACAACTGATTTCACATAGAGTCGCAGCTCAGTAGACAAGATCTCTAATGCACTACTGTGTGGTGATGTTCCACTCTGAGAAATTCAGGAAGCATTTTGGCCGTGTGAGGTATTTTTACCGTCAATATTATAGACAGGACGAGGAAAGGTGGTGGTGTGAACAGTGCTATTACATTATTTTTCTGTTTCACATGTACGTTTTAGTTCGCTTTTCTTTAAAGATAGATGGAAAGTGGTCCAAATTGAGTGTTTTCGTATAATAACGCTCAGTCCCTTATATGGCATTTTTTTGCTTCACAAATGTATCGTCGTTTAAGGAATTCCTAATTATGTACGCCAGTTCTCAGTCAAACTTCAATATTCGTTAAAGCGGCAATATAATATTATCGTTTTATGTTGTATTCTTTAAACTTTCCGAATGGGAAAAGGGCGTATGAATTCTGACATTTTACACATGTTGCCCCCAGTTGTTGGAATGTGACGAGACGTGCCACTTTCAAGTTTTAGGTTGTGGATAGACAATAGTAGAAATCTGAGAGGTTTCTCATCAGGAACTTCCTCGGGCAATGGTCACGCGACTAAGCTACTTTGGGTACCTCTTAAGTCAGAGTACTACAAAAGCGCCTTTTAAAGCAGTACAAACCATGTGAGCTCCCAACGGATCTTAAAAAAAGCTCACAAGTTGTCGCGAAAGATTAAGCAGAGAACAGAGCCACAACTATGTTACCATAAGCGACGTGTGCAGCAATCTGCATTTACACGTCCAGATATCATTTTGTCAGTCATACGACGGGGGGCCAGTACGTCTCCAGCATATAGTTTGTTGACAGAGAAGACAAGAAGTGCTGGAAAAGAAAGTTCTCCAAGCTTTCACAGCATGCAGCAATAAAGGGGAAGATATCCGGTTGTCACTGTGGCAATCGTTGAGGTTTCCACTCCTACGGTAATTCTGAGCAGTGTACGAGAGTAAAGAGCCTGTACTCGATTTTGGGGCTAGCACACGGCGGCGGCGGCTTATGTCTCGATGTTAAAGAGTCGCTGATCGGTGCCCTGCTTCGGCTTGGCGCACCTTCAGCTGTTTTTTTCGTAAGTGTCATGTTCAGTATTTGTTTTCTGTTTGAACTACATAGTTCACAATTTGAGAATCTGTTTCGGAAGTTGTGATTGATTTTAATATTTAGTTTTCTATCATACTGGGATCAAAAGTTGATGCTATTCAGTACAAGTACGTTTTGTGAGTTGCCCAGACTTCAGAAAATGATTTACATGTCAGTTTACAGTCTTCCAGAGAGCATTTGGGTGCTTTCTGTATTGGGTGCGTACTGTGTTTATAAATCTGGATACTATGACGTTGATGACTTAGCAAATTATTTAATTTTTAAGGCATATTGCTATTTGCATTTTTTTAAAATGAAAGTAATTGTAAATCAATCTACCTTCAACTTAAACAATTCTGATTGAGAGAAAAGAAATTAGTACTTTTAAGACAACTTTCACTCACTCAATCATCTGCTCCCTCAACGTTCTGATGACGTGACCCTTTCCATGAAAAATTAATATCATCAGAAGATTGTGGTTCACCGAATTGCAGTCTCAGTGCGAGAGTGTTTCTATCGCAATACTGGTACCGTTACGAGAAACATATTCTTTTCTTTTAATATGGAAAGACGGCCGCTGCGGTCGAGCGGTTCTAGGCGCTTCAATTCGGAACCACGCGGCTGCTACGGTCGCAGTTTCGAATCCTGCCTCGGGAATGGATGTGTGTGATGTCCTTAGGTTTAAGTAGTTCTAAGTTCTAGGGGACTGATGACCTCAGATGTTTAGTCCCGTAGTTCTTAGAGTCATTTGAACTATTTAATCTGGAAAGATAGCTGGATACGTTTTAATTCTACGAACTGAATTAAATATTATTTCGTGGATGTTTAAAATTCAGCTGCATTAGCATTGAGCAAAATGAATAATTATCAGTTTAACAGTTATTTGATCATGGTAAATTCTATCTGAACATGGAATTGCTTGTTTGGTCATATGTGTGTTGAGTTCGCGAGTGTAGCAAGCAGATATCACAAGAAAACTGATGAGCCTCGGTCACAAATACGACAAAAGAAGTAAATATTTCAAAGTAAGTACTTCGGACTAGAAGCAACTCCGTTTGACACAAGTCCTGCGATGGGGTGTGAAGAAAACACGATGTTGATTGAATTAAGAAGAGAGAAATAATAGGGAGTACCTTCAACTGTGTACTGAAGTGACATCGCTTGAAGATACATTTTTAAATATGCTCCTATTAATCGCCTTTCTCTGCAAAGAGTTAGTTTACCACGGCCTTTCAGTAATAATATTTTACCCGCTAACATTAACAGGAACCCCAGACACACAGATTATTAAAAGCTGTCAGTAGACCAGAAAGGAGTGCAATATGCGTTAACAAAAACGTTTGACGCTTTGCCCAGTAAACCAAAACGTCTGACAGCGATTATCGCGTATATATATATATATATATATATATATATATATATATATATATATATTTGTTTTTTATTCTATTACGGCCTTATCACTTTGAGACATGGTGTAGAAACAGATCTGAGGATGGTCATTACTGACTGAAACCGGTCATCATCAAAAGAATTGATATTGTGATCAAAGACTGGAATAAAAATCATTGGACAGTATTGGATCACTGTTCATAAATGCGACTATGTCGCAACTGCTGGTTCTACAAGTATATCCTAAAAACATTTCCTCTGGACAACTCAGTCTGTTTGACAGACATACAGTTATTTAAAAACTGGTAGCTTGTAAAGGAAAAAAAAAACGACCTTGTTTTAATCGTAGCTGTTTGAATACGACTGAAAAATAAATATGTTTACTAATACACTCATTGAAGTTAAATTTAGGCAGTCTCACATTCGGGAACTTATAAATGGCTATTGTAAAGCCCTCCACTGAGACTCATAATATAACATCTCCTGCAAACTGACTGTTCCCATATCATTTCGATAAAAATAATCGTACAAGTGATTTATGGAACTTATAACTACACTACTGGCCATTAAAATTGCTACACCAAGAAGAAATGCAATGATAAACGGGTATTCATTGGACAAATATATTATACTAGAACTGACATGTGATTACATTTTCACGCAATTTGGGTTCATAGATCCTGAGAAATCAGTAACCAGAACATCCACCTCTGGCCGTAATAACGTCCTTGATACTCCTGGGCATAGAGTCAAACAGAGCTTGGATGGCGTGTAGAGGTACAGCTGCCCATGCAGCTTCAACACGATACCACAGTTCATCAAGAGTAGTGACTGGCGTATTGTGACGAGCCAGTTGCTCGACCAAAATCGACCAGACGATTTCAATTGGTGAGAGATCTGGAGAATGTGCTGGCCAGGGCAGCAGTCGAACATTTTCTGTATCCAAAAAGGCCCGTACAGGACCTGCAACATGCGGTCGTGCATTATCCTGCTGAAATGTAGGGTTTCGCAGGGATCGAATGAAGGGTAGAGCCACGGGTCGTAACACATCTGAAATGTAACGCCCACTGTTCAAAGTGCCGTCAATGCGAACAAGAGGTGAACGAGACATGTAACCAATGGCACCCCATACCTTCAAGCCGGGTGATACCCCAGTATGGCGATGACGAATACACGCTTCCAATGTGCGTTCACCGCGATGTCACCAAACACGGATGCGACCATCATGATCCTTTAAACAGAACCTGGATTCATCCGAAAAAATGACGTTTTGCCATTCGTTCACTCAGGTTCGTCGTTGAGTACACCATCGCAGGCGCTCCTGTCTGTGATGCAGCGTGAAGGGTAGCCGCAGCCACGGTCTCCGAGCTGATAGTCCGTGCTGCTGCGAACGTCGTCGAACTATTCGTGCAGATGGTTGTTGTCTTGCAAACGTCCCCATCTGTTGATTCAAGGATCGAGACGTGGCTGCACGATCCGTTACAGCCATGCGGATAAGATGCCTGTCATCTCGACTGCTAGTGATACGAGGCCGTTGGGATCCAGTACGGCGTTCCGTATTATCCTCCTGAACCCACTGATTCTATATTCTGCTAACAGTCATTGTATCTCGACCAACGCGAGCAGCAATGTCGCGATACGATAAACCGCATTCGCGATAGGCTACAATCCGACCTTTATCAAAGTCGGAAACGTGATGGTACGCATTTCTCCTCCTTACACGAGACATCACAACAACCTTTTACCAGGCAACGCCGGTCAACTGCTGTTTGTGTATGAGAAATCGGTTGAAAGCTTTCCTCATGTCAGCACGTTGTAGGTGTCGCCACCGGCACCAGCCTTGTGTGAATGCTCTTAAAAGCTAATCATTTGCATATCACAGCATCTTCTTCCTGTCGGTTAAATTTCGCGTCTGTTGCACGTCATCCTCGTGGTGTAGCAATTGTAATGGCCAGTACTGTAAAAACAAGATGAATGAGGTAAAACAATACTGGGATTCCGCTAAGCGTCTTAAAATGTCAGCAGAGCAGATACGGCACAAGCTTAGGCTCCTGTATGAAGTCTTCAGATAGTAGCACTGTGATTGTGATTTGGATTTTCCGTGGTTTCACAGAAGTGTCTCATTCGCACTCCACAATGTCTCCTTCAGCAAAACACTATTTACCTTCAGATTAACATCCTGCGTAGCTAGTGCTCCATATGCTGACATCGATGTCTGTGGCACGTTAAAGAGTAACGTATGAAACGAATAAATCGATTTTACTTAATGGCACTATAACTGAATCTTCAGTTAGCAATTATTTCTACAGAAAGTCGCATTTTTCTCACAGAATTCTTTGTCCAGTAGCAAATATTTCTACAGTAAGCAGCTTACCTGCTTCAGCGTGGCGCAACTTGTGGCAAGTGGCACGGAGGTCACCTTGCGTTTTTACTGAGATGTCAGCTGCGTGGCGCCGGAGGTGACGAGGACTGCCGCTCGGCGGAAGCTCGGCCACCGCAAGGAACTGCCGCTACAGTGATAACAGCCAGTAATCTAAAGCCAGTTAAGAAATGCTGACCATCCGGAGCCTCAGTCGTACGGTAAATGAGACATAAAATTACCAGAAGAAATACGTTCTAAGGAGAAGAAATGAAAAAAAGGCGCATCACGAAGGAATTATCCGGATCGGACAGAAATCGTAGATGTGATCTAAATGCGCAGATAAAAAGATGACTACAATTTCAGAGAAATTGGATGTTTATTCATGAGAGAGAGCTCCACAAAGTGAGCAAGTCCGCGTTTGTTCACTTCTGGCCCTTATGTAAGCAACCATTCGGCTTGGCATTGAAAGAGTTTTTGGATGTACTCCTAAGGGATATCGTGCCAAGTTGTGTGCAATTGACGCCTTCATACAGGCACTTTCTCGAGCTCGTTGGAGGGTCTTGCCCACAATCCTCCAAACTTTCTCAATTGGTAAAACGTCCGACGACTTTAGTGGCCTGTGTAGCATTTGGCAAGCACGAAGAAAAGCGGTAGAGACTTTCGCCATGTGCAGGTCAGCGTTATCTCGCTGAAATGTAAGCCGATGTTGACCATAGAGCTTAGAAGGATGTAGAGTGGCCTTCGGCCGGCGCGGGATGTGCCAGGTAGCCCCGCCTCTCTGGGTTCCTACAGCGCTGGGGCCCTGCGCTGCCGTTATTGCCTGGGTACCGTTAATTCCTTCCTTTATGCGAACAGGTATGCAGTCTAGAGCTTTTCGTTGTTCAGTCCAGTGTTGGTCTGGTGTAGAGTCGGAGACGAGTTGTTATTGTGTGAGATTCTACTGTTGTGCGCGAAAATTTTCCTGCTTTCCAATGGGTATGTGTGTGGCGTATGGTTGTAATAACCGCAGGAAAAAAAAACAGATAATATCGAGAGGAGAAGAATTTCTTTATTTCTTTCCACCGCTTTCCTAACGATCCAGAACTGAAGGAGAAATGGATTGGAGCGATCAGAAGAGACAACTGGTAACCTTCAACTCACAGCCGTATCTGCAGCTGTCATTTCAGCGAGGAAGACTTCGAGAATTCTTCTCCTTTTCGAAGATATTTGAAAAAAGATGAAGTTCCATCGATATTTAGTTCACATCCACCACATCTACAGCCATCAACATCAGCTTCAAAGGTAAGAAGAGTTCTCAAACGTGTTACTTCGCCTATTCCATCGTCAGTGCCCGAAAAAGTACCATAAACTGATTTAACGATAACTAAAGAAAAACTAGAAAAGACCCAACAAAAACTAAATGACTCTAGAAAGAACTGCGGAATAAGAAACTAAAACAAAAGAGACTGCAATTAAAAGTGACTAGTTTATCAGACATCGTTAAAGAACTAAAAAGAAAAAATCTTATTCAGTCAGAGCACGGCGATTTGTTGTGCAACATTTCTCCAACATCATTGTGTATTGTGCAGAGAGAGTCAGAAAAGCGTGTGAATCCAAACATGAAGAAACAGTACGATGACTGCATACGGAATTTCACCACGCCGTTGCATTTCTTCTCTCCTAAGGCTTACAACTTTGTACGACACACTTTTCAGACTTGCCTGCCGCATCCATGAACAATTGCTAAGTGGTTTTCTTCCATCAATGCTGAATCAGGTTTCAGCTCAGAAGTCTTCCAGCTACTGAAAGAAAAATGCAAACTTCATCATGGACTTGTGTGCAGTTTGATATTCGATTCAATGGCCATTCGACAGCATATTGATTGGGATGGAAAAATCTGTATGGATACATGGACCTCGGATGTGGAAATACGGACGACGGAGCCCCAATTGCCAATGAAGTGTTCGTCATTCATCTCGTGTGCATCAATTCATTGTGGAAAATTCCTCTGGGTCACTTCTTCATTAAAGGGATCACTAGTGAACAAATTTAATGTCTGATTTCCTAGTGTTTGCAACTTCTGTCAGACATAAACATAAAAGTCGTCTCAGTCGCCTGTGACGGTACTTCATCCAATTTTGCGTATTTCGGAAAATTTGGTTGTAATTTCAAAGACAAAAGCAGCTGGTAACGCATTTCGAAACAGGACCTCATCATGTCAATGTGCTTTTCGATCTATCACACATGCTAAAGTTAGTACGCAATTCTCTCCATGACTTGCAAGAATTTAGCGGGCTCAGATGGGAGAGGTATATGCTGGAAAGTCTTCGATAAACTGTTACATTTGCAACAAATGGAAGGTATGAGTGTGGCTAATAAAATAAAAAATCAGCATGTCCGGTTCAAAAATCAAAAAATGAAAGTGAAGCTAGCAGCTCAGTTGCTTAGTAGGAGAGTGGCGGATGCACTGAAATATTGTAAAATGAAAGGCATTCCAGGCTTCGAAGACTGTGATGGAACTATCAAATTCGTAAATATTTTAAATGATTTATTTGATGTACTAAATTCCAGAACTATTACAGAAAAATATTTAAAACAAGCAATGAATGAAAATAATGAACTTGATGTTCAGAAACTTACATTCTGCAACTAAAATAATAAAACGGCAGATTAGTACTCAATGGTCCCCGTAAAACTGGTTTTATGGGTTTTCTGATATGCATCAACAGCATGCGCAGAATATATGTCACTTTTACAAAAGAGGAGAAGTTGCTGAAATATATACCCATGTATAAAATAAGTCAAGACCATTTGAAGAAATTGTTCTGCTATATCAGAAGGAGAGGAGGAAACAACGACAACCCAAGTGCTTACGAGTTTTGCCACTTGTTCAGGAAAATTATTGTGCATAAGTAGTTGCATGAAAGTGATGTTAGCAGTGGAAATGTAATACCACTTGATAAAATTGACCTTTTGGGACTTGGAATTGGAACTAAATTAAGCAGTGAAGATAAAATAAATGTGTCCTACGCCTAAGTCAAGCTTCTTGGACGCAGAAGTTTCAATGGGGAAGTATTAAAGAAGATCAACCCTTCTTACCAATGGAGCCAGTTTTTTCCACGTTATGTATGGATGTTGTGGAATACATTGGAGGACACGTTGTGCGGAGCCTAGGGCGGAAAATAAAATCTGAAGAATGTTTGGTGGCAATCAGTGAACATAACGAAAATATGCCTTTGAACTTAGCTGTGAATTTGGTTTCAATTAAAAACCGTGGAGGGTTGGTGCAGCCTTCGTCTGATGCGAACCGCATATGTAGGATTTGTGAAAACATTTTTAAGACAAGCACATTGAAAGAGAGACCAAAGAGCAACAGTTTGCTCAACCAGTGCTCAATTTATTTGTCGACTCGCCACACATCTCAAATGGGGAAGACGACCACAGAAACTGGATAATTGACAGCATTGGGAAAATTTATTTTAGTATTAGAGTCAAGAAATATGTATGTGTTAAAAACCAGAATATTGAGGAAAAAAATTACACAAAAACTTTAAAAAAAGTTGTTCATTTCAAAGGCCAATAATAAAAATTTGTTACAAATAGTTAAGCTTACTCCTTCATTTATTTACTCATTTTAATTTATGCTAATGTTCAAATTAATAAGACATTAATGCTGAATTATGCTAGGATTAAAAAACAGCTTTTCCGTTATGATTTCTAGGAAGAGAATGGTGCAGAGAGACAATGAAAAAGAATTGTGCACAATCTATTTGCTTTTTCCGTTATTTCTCTTGTGAATATATTAAACATAACAATAATCTGCACCTAATTTTGGATGTTTATTGCCGTGCGAAAGTAATAAAATTAGCAAGCAAATATAGTATGTGTTAAATAAGTAAGTTTTTCAGTGAAAGTAATGCCATGCAATTTGATTTGTTTTTAAGTTTTTTTATCTCGCCGCCTATATTATTTAGTTTATTTGTTCATCTCCATGAATACGTTAATAACTAACAACTAGAGATCAGAAAATCATGTGATATAAGTTAGTGAGCAAAAAATAGGAAGGAAACAGGAGCGCGGGCTGTGCCCAGCCGGCCAGGTAGGTGCCCAGAGGGCGAGGCAGGCGAGCACATGCCGGCCGGGCCTCCGCCGTGGGGAAGGCCGCTCTATATCCTTCTATGCTCTGTGATGTTGACTTGCCAAGAAGGGCAACAGAACGTGACAAAATATCATCAACGTAGCACTGTTCTGAAAGGGTACCGCAGATGACAACAGAAGGGCTCCTGCCGAGAAAAAAAAATGCAGACCACACTATCACACACGGTTGTCGGGTCCTGTGGTGGTATCCCTTCGTTATCTGGACTGTGTCCAGATACTGGCATCGGGACTCAGTTCGAAGCGGAGTCACCACTGAGGACAATTCTACTGCAGTCAATAAAATTCCAAGCCGAAGACGTGTCTGGGCATGCCCCGAATAGCAGTGGGATACAAACTTGTCTGTCGCCTCCAACTACGTCGAGATTCTGACGATATAACACGCTAGTAGGATAGATGTTGGCACGACATCGAGCAGGAGGAAATCCCAAAACTCTGTCAATGAATGCGAAGCCGAATAACTGCTTGCGTAAGCGCTAGAAGTTGATTAACGCATTATTGATTTTCTCAGTTTGTGAAGCTCTTTCTCTTGAATAAGTTATCCACTTTTTCTGAAACTGTAATCATTTATTTGTCTGTACACGTACATCACAGGTAACAATTTCCGTCGAATCCAGACAAATCCTGCGCGGTTCTTCGTCTTAGGATGTCTTAGTCAACCACGCACATCGAAGATCATACTACTAATTTGGAACTTTGTAGCTTGTGAATAACTGACACTAGCAATGGGAGGCCACGAGGCTGCAATCACGGATATACTTCAAACTTTGTACATCTTTAGTAGGCCATTACAACAACATGATGTGCGAGAATAAGGTGCGCTACTCTGACAATTCCGAGAAAATAGCAAGAGAAGATTTATGGGTGTATGAAGTAACTGATGTACTCTATCTCTGCGAAGAGGTCGGAAGTAAAAAGTAATGACCGTCAGGTGCACTAGGCGACTGTTCGAATTCTGTCAACACTAATTTTTTTATCTATATTTTTTCGTCACTGGTCGCATTATTTCATTTATATGACGTTTCAGAAGTAAAATACTGAAAAAAGCACTTCCTTTTTCATGAAGTTT
Source organism: Schistocerca cancellata (assembly GCF_023864275.1). Taxonomy (NCBI): domain Eukaryota; kingdom Metazoa; phylum Arthropoda; class Insecta; order Orthoptera; family Acrididae; genus Schistocerca; species Schistocerca cancellata. The sequence continues at coordinate 427,094,547 of NC_064633.1, forward strand.
AGTAAATTTCGTACGTTATTTGACTATTTACTATTTGTAAAGCCTAAGTCACCTCTCGATAAATAATGAAGCGAGTGACGTTATTCACAATCAGTAATGCAGTAAGCCACAGTGTGCCAGGCCACAAGAGTAATGTGCGGCCGATATCACGCTTTGTAGGATGGTATTAGTCATGCAGTTATGGAAAACATAAACTGAAACTTTATGGAAATACACTCCTGGAAATTGAAATAAGAACACCGTGAATTCATTGTCCCAGGAAGGGGAAACTTTATTGACACATTCCTGGGGTCAGATACATCACATGATCACACTGACAGAACCACAGGCACATAGACACAGGCAACAGAGCACGCACGATGTCGGCACTAGTACAGTGTATATCCACCTTTCGCAGCAATGCAGGCTGCTATTTTCCCATGGAGACGATCGTAGAGATGCTGGATGTAGTCCTGTGGAACGGCTTGCCATGCCATTTCCACCTGGCGCCTCAGTTGGACCAGCGTTCGTGCTGGACGTGCAGACCGCGTGAGACGACGCTTCATCCAGTCCCAAACATGCTCAATGGGGGACAGATCCGGAGATCTTGCTGGCCAGGGTAGTTGACTTACACCTTCTAGAGCATGTTGGGTGGCACGGGATACATGCGGACGTGCATTGTCCTGTTGGAACAGCAAGTTCCCTTGCCGGTCTAGGAATGGTAGAACGATGGGTTCGATGACGGTTTGGATGTATCGTGCACTATTCAGTGTCCCCTCGACAATCACCAGTGGTGTACGGCCAGTGTAGGAGATCGCTCCCCACACCATGATTCCGGGTGTTGGCCCTGTGTGCCTCGGTCGTATGCAGTCCTGATTGTGGCGCTCACCTGCACGGCGCCAAACACGCATACGACCATCATTGGCACCAAGGCAGAAGCGACTCTCATCGCTGAAGACGACACGTCTCCATTCGTCCCTCCATTCACGCCTGTCGCGACACCACTGGAGGCGGGCTGCACGGTGTTGGGGCGTGAGCGGAAGACGGCCTAACGGTGTGCGAGACCCGAGCCCAGCTTCATGGAGACCGTTTCGAATGGTCCTAGCCGATACCCCAGGAGCAACAGTGTCCCTAATTTGCTGGGAAGTGGCGGTGCGGTCCCCTACGGCACTGCGTAGGATCCTACGGTCTTGGCGTGCATCCGTGCGTCGCTGCAGTCCGGTCCCAGGTCGACGGGCACGTGCACCTTCCGCCGACCACTGGCGACAACATCGATGTACTGTGGAGACCTCACGCCCTACGTGTTGAGCAATTCGGCGGTACGTCCACCCGGCCTCCCGCATGCCCACTATACGCCCTCGCTCAAAGTCCGTCAACTGCACATACGGTTCACGTCCACGCTGTCGCGGCATGCCACCAGTGTTAAAGACTGCGATGGAGCTCCGTATGCCACGGCAAACTGGCTGACACTGACGGCGGCGGTGCACAAATGCTGCGCAGCTAGCGCCATTCGACGGCCAACACCGCGGTTCCTGGTGTGTCCGCTGTGCCGTGCGTGTGATCATTGCTTGTACAGCACTCTCGCAGTGTCCGGAGCAAGTATGGTGGGTCTGACACACCGGTGTCAATGTGTTCTTTTTTCCATTTCCAGGAGTGTACTTCATGCAAATAGATGTGGTTTATTATTTCATTATACACTCCTGGAAATGGAAAAAAGAACACATTGACACCGGTGTGTCAGACCCACCATACTTGCTCCGGACACTGCGAGAGGGCTGTACAAGCAATGATCACACGCACGGCACAGCGGACACACCAGGAACCGCGGTGTTGGCCGTCGAATGGCGCTAGCTGCGCAGCATTTGTGCACCGCCGCCGTCAGTGTCAGCCAGTTTGCCGTGGCATACGGAGCTCCATCGCAGTCTTTAACACTGGTAGCATGCCGCGACAGCGTGGACGTGAACCGTATGTGCAGTTGACGGACTTTGAGCGAGGGCGTATAGTGGGCATGCGGGAGGCCGGGTGGACGTACCGCCGAATTGCTCAACACGTGGGGCGTGAGGTCTCCACAGTACATCGATGTTGTCGCCAGTGGTCGGCGGAAGGTGCACGTGCCCGTCGACCTGGGACCGGACCGCAGCGACGCACGGATGCACGCCAAGACCGTAGGATCCTACGCAGTGCCGTAGGGGACCGCACCGCCACTTCCCAGCAAATTAGGGACACTGTTGCTCCTGGGGTATCGGCGAGGACCATTCGCAACCGTCTCCATGAAGCTGGGCTACGGTCCCGCACACCGTTAGGCCGTCTTCCGCTCACGCCCCAACATCGTGCAGCCCGCCTCCAGTGGTGTCGCGACAGGCGTGAATGGAGGGACGAATGGAGACGTGTCGTCTTCAGCGATGAGAGTCGCTTCTGCCTTGGTGCCAATGATGGTCGTATGCATGTTTGGCGCCGTGCAGGTGAGCGCCACAATCAGGACTGCATACGACCGAGGCACACAGGGCCAACACCCGGCACCATGGTGTGGGGAGCGATCTCCTACACTGGCCGTACACCACTGGTGATTGTCGAGGGGACACTGAATAGTGCACGGTACATCCAAACCGTCATCGAACCCATCGTTCTACCATTCCTAGACCGGCAAGGGAACTTGCTGTTCCAACAGGACAATGCACGTCCGCATGTATCCCGTGCCACCCAACGTGCTCTAGAAGGTGTAAGTCAACTACCCTGGCCAGCAAGATCTCCGGATCTGTCCCCCAATTGAGCATGTTTGGGACTGGATGAAGCGTCGTCTCACGCGGTCTGCACGTCCAGCACGAACGCTGGTCCAACTGAGGCGCCAGGTGGAAATGGCATGGCAAGCCGTTCCACAGGACTACATCCAGCATCTCTACGATCGTCTCCATGGGAGAATAGCAGCCTGCATTGCTGCGAAAGGTGGATATACACTGTACTAGTGCCGACATTGTGCATGCTCTGTTGCCTGTGTCTATGTGCCTGTGGTTCTGTCAGTGTGATCATGTGATGTATCTGACCCCAGGAATGTGTCAATAAAGTTTCCCCTTCCTGGGACAATGAATTCACGGTGTTCTTATTTCAATTTCCAGGAGCGTATTACCTTCCAAATGTCATATAATTTTAATAATATGACGAGTGTCGAAAAAAATAAAGTAGTAAGTCGAACCTTCGTCTCATACACAGTCGTTTCACGAAGTTCGAATGCTAACCACTTGACCACCAAGAACCCTAACTTCCGGTTACTACGCACAGATAGAGACGGCAGATAATAGACACATATAACTTCTCCTGCGGGTTTGTCGGAATTGTTAGAGTAGTGCACCTTACTACTTGCAGATTATGTTATTTTAATGGTCTACCAAAAGTGTACAAAGTTTGAAGTAAATCTGTGATCCCAACGTCGTGGCCTCCCCTTGCAAGCGACAGTCCCTCTCACCACTTAACGCCAAACCCGTAGTACGTAGTCAGTGCGATAAGATGGCTCGACGTGAATATGTGCCTGAATGATGGAAATTTCAGTGTTTAGCCATGCCGGTACCACACAGTGAACGAACATAATTTATCAAATCAGAGTGTCCCATGTGTCTACTAGGAATGATTTACCACTCGGCAGCCATGTAACACGGCGTAAGAACAGGGACCAGTGACAAATGTCACACCTTGTCAGTGACAACTGGCATCGAAAGGCTGTTGACTGAAATCTTTCATGCATCTCTTATTGCGCCGATATCTATATGATACTACACTGAAACGCCAAAGAAACTAGCACAGGCACGCGTATACAAATACAGAGATATGTAAACAGGCAGAATACGGCGCTGCAGTCAGCAACTTCTGTATAAGACAAGTGTCTGGCGCACTTTTTATATCGGTTACTGCTGCTACAGTGACAGGTTATCCAGATTTAAGTGAGTTTGAACGTGGTGTCATAGTCGGGGCACCAGCGATGGGACACATCATCTCCGAGGTAGCGACGAAGTGGGGATTTTCCGGTACGACCGTTTCACGAATGTACCGTGAACATCAGGAATCCGGTAAAACATCAAATCTCCGACAGCGGCCTGAAAAACTCCCTGCAAGAACTGCACCAACAACGACAGAAAATAATCGTTCAAAGTGACAGAAATGCAACCCTCCCGGAAATTGCTGCAGAATTCAACGCTAGCCCATCAACAAGTGTCAGTGTGCGAACCATTCAACGAAACATCATCGATACGGGCTTTCGGAGCCGAAGGCTCACTCGTGTATCATTGCTTTACGCCTCGCCTGGGCACGTCAACTCCGACATTGGACTGTTTATAACTGGAAACATGTTGCCTGGTCGGACGAGTCTCGTGCGGATTGACGTGTACGGGTGTGGAGACAACGTCATGAATTCACGGACCCTGCATGTCAGCAGGGGACTGCTCAAGTTATGGAGGCTTTGTAATGGTGTAGGGCGTGTGCAGCTGGAGTCTGAGACGTCTAGATACGACTCTGAGAGGTGACACATACGTGAACACCCTGTCTGATCGTCTGCATCCGTTCATGTCCATTGTGCTTTCCGACGGACTTGTGCAATTACAGTAGGACAATACGACATCCCACACGTCCAGAATTGGCACAGATGGCTCCAGGAACACTCTTCTGACTTTAAACGCTTCCGCTGGCCACCAGACTCCCCAGACATGAACGTTATGGAAAATATCTGGGATGGCTTACATCGCGTTCTGCAGAAAGGCTCTCCACCACCTCGTACTCTTACACATTTATGTACAGGCCTGCAGGACTCATGGTGTCAATTGCCTGCAGCACTAATTCAGACTTTAGCCGCCTCTATGCCACACCGTGTTGGAGCACCTCTGAGTGCTCGCGGGGATCCTACACGATATTGGGCATATGTACCAGTTTTATACCTGTATTATAGGTGATGGTAACAATTGCTAAGACCGAACCGCTAAGTCTCGTCTCATTTTTCAAGTAATTATTCAGTTGCATGTTCTTGATTTAATGAGTTCCATAGAGAAAGTGAATGAACCCTCTACCACATATGTTGGAAGCCATCTGTGGACGCCAAATATGTTCGAAGACAGGCCCAACTTCTAAAGGTAGGCCACATAGGATAAAGACCTTAGTGCTCCTCACCATATAGAATCTGTGGCCTCACTGTTTTGTGTTTAGCGGCTCCTGCTTCTGTAAGTCTCCAGAAGTACGGACTGGGCCTGCACAGGTTGGGGTCACTTTCTAAAGAACTTTGTTACTGAATAATGCAATGCATTGGGACAACTAAAATAAACCGATTAACTTCTGATGACCGGGGCCTACATTAGTGCAGAATTTTTTGACAGACAATGATCGCCGTTGACTGTAGAAGATAAATTTTTTCACTTCGCTATTGTAGTTTTGGACTTGAGTCCATTGTAATGTGGTACTGCAAAATATTTTGCATCAGCATATGCCACACTTTTAAAGTCTTGGGATGTGTATACATGTCATCGTCAACATGTCGCTAGATTTTAAAAGTCTGATGCAAAATCCTTTGCAGTAAAACTTCCTAATGGCTCAAAGATCAAAGTTTCAATAGTCAAGGATGAACATGGTGTCTTCCGTAAAATAAACTATATGATACTTACCTCAGTTAAAAGATTATCTAAGTGAGTGCGTTTCGCCAAAAGGTCTCCCAAGAAAAGTGGCGGGGGTTGTTCCGGGACAAAGAAGGTGGGAAAGTTATGTAGCAGTTACTGTTAATGGTTTTCTCTTTTCTGAGGGGAAGTAACAGCATCGTCCAGACGCAAAACCACACGTACAAAAAAATTCACACAATGAAATTTGAAGGCAGACGAAGGAGAAATACGTATTACAGCTGCGGATTCATCGTGGTGTTGTAGTAGTAGTAGTAGTAGCTTTATTCATCTGTAGATCTTTTTTTACAAGGATATAGAACATGCCAAAGTATTTACAAGCTTAGACCAATTTAAAATAAGCTAATTCGTGTAAACATTCATTTACAGACTTCTAGTTAGAGACAATAATTAGATTTACTCATGGTATACAATACTTTTTTTACAAATAACTTATGAAATAATGTAATGCCACACTGTTCACTCATATTTCACTATCAGTCACTGCACACACTATACACACATTGTTTCATAACACTTAACACACACACACACACACACACACACACACACAGGGCCATTTCTGTTCTCCGCATTCAAATAGAAATTATTTATCTCTAAGCGTGGGTTCAAAATGTCTCCGAGCACTAAGGGACTTAACATCTATGGTCATCAGTCCCCTACAACTTAGAACTACTTAAACCTAACTAACCTAAGGACATCACACAACACCCAGTCATCACGAGGCAGAGAAAATCCCTGACCCCGCCGGGAATCTAACCCGGGAACCCGGGCGCGGGAAGCGAGAATCTTAGCGTGGGAAAACATCTCATTGCATAGCTTAAAGATACGGACTAGTTGGAATATTTGGGTTCCGTTCCTTAAAACTGGGCAGTGTATTCATTGGCTGGGTTTTCCCATTGCTGGAGGGATGTTGACCAAGCCGTTATCGGGAAACTCAGATTGGAGGGCGAACGCCAGAGCATTCTTCTGGGCTGGAAATCGAGAATGACACGGATGTAGGTACTTGTACAAGAGTTGTGAGCTTGCATTGGAGAGGCATCTAGTCACTTTATGACTGATGAGCAAGCCACAGAGGAAGTAGTTCTAATAGGAGTACATCGTTTCACGACGATATGTACTAATAAAAGTTTTTCTGGATTCCAGCCGCGTCAAGTGGTTTAAAATCCGCGAGCTTTCGGCCGAGTACTCTTCGGCTATTGTCAAGCGGTGACTGTCTTCTGGTTGCGAGTGCTGTCTGTATAGCTGCGTTGCCTTCCGTGACGTCACTGGTACCCGTCCGGTACCATTTGTGGTACTGTTTGTGTTGCTCGGCCGCCACACCCGCTTCAACCTTCCGGTGACCGGGTCCTACGCTGTTCTTAGCTGCAGGCCGCCGTCTTTATTGTGTTGTCACAAATTTTTATTTCGAGCGCTTCTTTTGTTATGCTATCCCAAAAAACTTTTAGTCCGTGTGATAATAGGTGTCTCATCGAATGCAATACGATGACCGTTTTCTAATGCTTGCTCTGCTACCGCTGATTTCTCTGGGTACCGAAGAAGAAAACATCTCTCGTGTTCTACACAGCGCTATTCAATGGTACGCACAGTCTGTCTAATGCAGAATTGTCCACACCCTCATGGTGTTTTACATACTCCTGGCGTTCTGAGGCCTACGTCGTCTGTCACAGGCCTCAAGAGGTCGAATTTTTGCTGGAGCCCTGAGGACCGAATCGATTTTATGCCTCTTTAGGAGCCGGCTGATCTTTCCTGTTATTCAGCCATAGAACGGAAAGAACACAAACTTCTTCGAGTCCTCCTCGGAGCCTTTCTGCTTACGAATTTTTGAAAAGATAGCTTGCGAAATCTGGCAGTTGTTGTAGCCATTTACCTTGAATACCTTCTGTAAGTGGCTCAGTTTGTTCGGTAGATTTTCAGAATCTGAGACTGTTTCGGCTCGATGCGCTAAGGTCCTCAGAACAGAACGTTTCTGCGACGGATGGTGATAGCTGCTAGCATGCTGATATCGGTCTGTGTGGGTGAATTTCCGGTAAACGCTGGGGCTGAGACACCCTTTTGCTTTACGGCGGTCGAGGACATCAAGGAACGACAAGGCACCATCTGTATCTACATCGTGAACTTTATGCGGCATGGATGTTGTTGATGTATTCCAAGAATTATCCCTGCGCTGGCCGTGGTGGTCGTGCGGTTCTAGGCGCTCCAGTCCGGAGCCGCGCTGCTGCTACGGTCGCAGGTTCGAATCCTGCCTCGGGCATGGATGTGTATGATGCCCTTAGGTTAGTTAGGTTTAATTAGTTCTAAGTTCTAGGGGACTGATGACCACAGCAGTTGAGTCCCATAGTGCTCAGAGCCATTTTTGAATTAGCCCTGCTTCTAACGTCCATGGGACCAGAAAACGAACGTGTCGTCGACGTAACGATGGTAGCAACTAGGCTTTTCAGGAGCCGTCTCCAGCGCGATGTTTTCAAAGTACTCCATGAACAGATTGGCTACAACTGGAGCTAGTGGGCTCCCCATCCCAACGCCGTCCGTCTCGTTGAAATATTCTTAATAACACAAGAAATAGATGACTTCAGAGTAGGCTTGAATAAAGCGAAACACTGTCGTCAAATAATTGGGAGAGGAGATGTATGGAGCCTTTAATGGGATCACGCGTGAACAATGACGCTACATCAAAGCTTACCATGATATCCCCTCCCGCCGGCGGTTCGAGTCGTCCTTCGTGCAGCGTGTTTGTCGTTCTTACCATAACTTAGTTTAACTTAGTTTAAGCACTGTGCAACTCTAGGACCGATGACCTCAGCTGTCTGGCCCCTTAGGAATTCACACACATTTGAACATTTTTTTTATCCGCAGATGTCAGCTTTTGAGAGTGGAATAGGATAGATGCCACTATTTCGATGTTGGCAGTAATGGGTGAACAATGGCCGAACACATCATCGAGAAGGAAGCAGTGGACGTAGAAAGACGACAGAACGTGAGGACCGAGAAATTGTCAGAGAGGCTCTCAGCGTCGTCATCATCATCATCATCATCGAACAAACGTGCAACTGGTGCACCAAGACCGACTTCCATTGAGCTCTGTACACCAGCAAGCCCGTCTACAGTGGTGTTGGGCTCCGCCTGGAACCCCGTTTGCCGGCCGCGGTGGTCTCGCGGTTCTAGGCGCTCAGTCCGGAGCCGCGCAACTGCTACGGTCGCAGGTTCGAATCCTGCCTCGGGCATGGATGTGTGTGATGTCCTTAGGTTAGTTAGGTTTAAGTAGTTCTAAGTTCTAGAGGACTGATGACCACAGATGTTAAGTCCCATAGTGCTCAGAGCCATTTGAACCATTTTTTGAACCTCGTTGATGGGAGCAGAATTGTCTTCACTGACGATTCTTGATTTGAACCGAGCAAAGACGTGTCTGAAGACGCCACGGACAGCAGTGAGATATCATTCTATCGCCCACCATACGGACCGACAACCAGGCGCTATAGTCTGAGGTGCCATTTTATTTGATGGCAGTACCCCCCTGGTTGTAATCCGCGACACACGTAGAGCACAGCGGTACTTCGACGATACCCTCGGCTCCGTTTTGCTACCTTCATTTTGCACATAAATTTAAGTAATTCAAGCAGCATTTGCGACCTCGTAATCAGAAGCGTTAGAAGTTAGAAATACGTTTTAGAGATATAAACTATTTTATTTAGAAAATAGCTACAACGCACGACATCCTAAATGTGCCAATAATGTCCATGTCTGGGCAGTCTGGTAGTCAGATGTAAGGTTTAAACTCAGAAGAGTGTTCATGGAGTCACTCTGTAGCAATTCTGGTCTTATTGGTTGTCGCATTGTCCTTCTGGAATTGCCCAAATCCGTCGGAATGCACAACGGACATGAATGGATGCAGGTGATCGGACAAGGTGCTTACGTGCGTGTCACCTGTCAGAGTCGTATCTAAACGTATAAGGAATCCTATATCACTCCAACTTCACAGGCCCACACCATTACAGAGCGTCCACCAGCTTGATCAGTCCCCCGCTGACATGCAGTGTCCGTGGCTTCGTGAGGTTGTCTCCATACCCGTATACGTCGATCCGCTCGATACAATCTGAAAAGAGACTCATCCGACCAGGCGACATGTTTCCAGTCATCAACAGTCAAATGTCGGTGTTGACAGGCCCAGGCGAGGAGTAAACCTTTGCGTCGCGTAGTCATCAAGGGTACACGAGTGGGCGTTCGGCTCCGAAAGCCCATATCGATGATGTTTCGTTGAATGGTTCGCACGATCACACTTGTTGGTGGCCCAGTATTCAAATCTCTAGCAATCTGAGGAAGGGATGCACTTCTGTCACGTTGATCTATTTTCTTCTGTCGTCGTTGGTCCCGGTCTTGCACATTCCTTTTCCGGCCCCAGCGATGTCGGATATTTGATGTTTTAGCGGATTCCTGATATTCACGGTACACTCCTGAAATGGTCGTACGGGAAAATCCCCTCTTCATTTCTACCTCGGAGATACTGTGTCACATCGCTCGCGCACCAACTATAACACCACCTTCAAACGCACTTAAATCTTGATAACCTGCCACTGTAGCAGTAGTAACCGCTCTAACAATTGCACCAGACAATTGTCTTATATTCTGCCTGTTTATGTATCTCTGTATTTGAATATGCATTACTGTACCAGTTTCTTTGGCGCTTCAGTGTAGACTAAGTGTTTTGCGCTACTCTTCGAGGGCCCTTGTTGAAAACAGATGACGTGCGCTTTTGTCCAGTCACTAGGAATACTTCGCTCCACCAGCGGCTTGTAATACGCCGCTGCTAGAACAGAGGTAAGTTCTTTCGGAACCCCTATGAAGAATCATTTATGTATCTCATTAAGTCTTGTGACCTTTTCTCTGTTTAGTTCTCTGTTTAGTGGTATCAGTTGATTTTATATCCCTTGGCCGCTTATTCCTACAAGTCATATTGAAGTTCGTTGGACGGTTTAAGGAAGGAACCGCAGACTTTGGTGTTTCGGCTTTCTACAGCTCAACCACAGATTAGATACCATTATTGTCACTGAGTTACTGGACAGATGACGTTGATCTGTTCATCGACGTAGCGTACGAACGAAACGTCTTTGGATTTGTCAGATCGGTGGACAGGATTTTTCTTTCGCATCCGTTGAACGCTTCTCGTATTTTTCTCTTAATGTTACATGTAGCTTCGTTCAGATTTTTTATGGGTATAAGCCTTTGCATTCGTTTAAATCTGTGGTGAAGCTATCTTTACTTTCAAAGTTGGTTTCTAAGACGGCTGTCTAACCATGGCGAGCTTGTCCCCTCCCTCACAATTTTGCTCGGTATATACCTGTCGAAGGAGTATTGCACATAATTTTTTAGTTTTGTCCACATATATTCAACATTTCCAGCTCCAGAGATGTATAACTGTAATCTGTTTTTGTCACACTAATCATATCTTGTTATACTTATTTAGATTTATGTTGACTTCCGTAATCATCCAAGCCATGGCGACCTTTCCATCCCTCAGTCCTACTCATCGTCGGTCATGTTTCTGACCAGGGGATGTAAGACATTATGTTCAGATATCATTTCCCTGTTTAACTGCTGAAGACAGTTATTGGATAAGATACTTGGAACAATGTCATACGAATTCCTGTCCTTACAGCACCCATCCAAATTACTTGAATCTGTCACACCATGTCTGGTAAGTAGAATAATCTGCGTCAAATCGATGCATTCGAACTCCCGCACGCACCACTGCTTTGCGCTTTATTGGGCGGTTCTATAGACGTCTCTGTGGGCAATGCGACTGACGTCTTCTGTCTGAAACTAACGTCTGCGGTGGAATGACAACAGCTTCGAACCTGTAGCGGTCATTGACGATGTCCACACATTGTAGTCTTGCACAGGTCTGTTTCTTCCCTCTGTATCATAGTATCCCGTGGTCTAGGGGTTGCCGGCACGGTAGCTCAGCGTGTTCGGTCAGAGGGTTAGCTGCCCTCTGTAATAAAAAAACTGAGTTAATCGATCAACAACGAACTTAAATGGATGTCTTACGACGTCCGCCCCGAGCTCATGCAACGAAGGAAAGCGAACAAAATGAGAATTAAAAAAAAAGGGGGTAGCGTATTTGTTTCATAATCAAAACGTCTTCGTTCCCGAGTTCGATCCCCGCCACTGCCTAAATTTTGATAAATTATCAGCATTGACAGCCGAAGACTTCCGGCATAAGAAGTCAGCCTCATTCTGCCAACGGCCTTGTCAAAGAGGGCGGAGGAGCGCATAGAGGTTCAGGGCACTCTCTTGTCCTAGGGGTGGGAAATTGCCCCTAAAGGCGGAAGAATAAGCAATGATCAATGACATGAGGATGCAGAAGGCAATGGAAACCACTGCATTAAAGACACGTAACGTGTATCCACAGGCCATGTGGCCTGTAATTGAAGAAGTGTCATGATGATCTCTCCATTGGCAAAAGATTCCGGAATAGTCCCCCATTCTGATCTCCGGGAGGGGACTGCCAAGGGGGAGGTTATCATGAGAAAAAGATTGAATAATCTACGAAAGGATAACGTTCTTCGAGTCGGGGCGTGGAATGTCAGAAGCTTGAACGTGGTAGGGAACTAGAAAATCTGAAAAGGGAAATGCAAAGGCTCAATCTAGATATAGTAGGGGTCAGTGAAGTGAAGTGGCAGGAAGACAAGGATTTCTGGTCAGATGAGTATCGGGTAGTATCAACAGCAGCAGAAAATGGTATAACAGTTGTAGGATTCGTTATGAATAGGAAGGTAGGGCAGAGGGTGTGTTACTGTGAACAGTTCAGTGACCGGGTTGTTCTAATCAGAATCGACAACAGACCAACACCGACAACGATAGTTCAGGTATACATGCCGACGTCGCAAGCTGAAGATGGACAGATAGAGAAAGTGCATGAGGATATTGAAAGGGTAATGCAGTATGTAAAGGGGGACGAAAATCTAATAGTCATGGGCGACTGGAATGAAGTTGTAGGGGAAGGAGTAGAAGAAAAGGTTACAGGAGAATATGGGCTTGGGACAAGGAATGAAAGAGGAGAAAGACTAACTGAGTTCTGTAACAAGTTTCAGCTAGTAATAGCGAATACCCTGTTCAAGAATCACAAGAGGAGGAGGTATACTTGGAAAAAGTCGGGAGATACGGGAAGATCTCAATTAGATTACATCATGGTCAGACAGAGATTCCGAAATCAGATACTGGATTGTAAGGCGTACCCAGGAGCAGATATAGACTCAGATCACAATATAGGCTGAAGTTCAAGACATTAGTCAGGAAGAATCAATACGCAAAGAAGTGGGATACGGAAGTACTAAGGAATGACGAGATACGTTTGAAGTTCTCTAACGTTATAGATACAGCAATAAGGAATAGCGCAGTAGGCAGTACAGTTGAAGAGGAATGGACATCTCTAAAAAGGGCCATCAAAGAAGTTGGGAAGGAAAACATAGGTACAAAGAAGGTAGCTGCGAAGAAACCATGGATAACAGAAGAAACACTTCAGTTGATTGATGAAAGGAGGAAGTACAAACATGTTCCGGGAAAATCAGGAATACAGAAATACAAGTCGCTGAGGAATGAAATAAATAGGAAGTGCAGGGAAGCTAAGACGAAATGGCTGCAGGAAAAATGTGAAGACATCGAAAAAGATATGATTGTCGGAAGGACAGACTCAGCATACAGGAAAGTCAAAACAACCTTTGGTGACATTAAAAGCAACGGTGGTAACATTAAGAGTGCGACGGGAATTCCACTGTTAAATGCAGAGGAGAGAGCAGATAGGTGGAAAGAATACTCTGAAAGCCTCTATGAGGGTGAAGATTTGTCTGATGTGATAGAAGAAGAAACAGGAGTCGATTTAGAAGAGATAGGGGATCCAGTATTAGAATCGGAATTTAAAAGATCTTGGGAGGACTTACGGTCAAACAAGGCAGAAGGGATAGATAACATTCCATCAGAATTTCTAAAATAATTGGGGGAAGTGGCAACAAAACGACTATTCACGTTGGTGTGTAGAATATATGAGTATGGCGACGTACCATCTGACTTTCGGAAAAGCATCATCCATACAATTCCGAGAACTATCGCACAATCAGCTTAACAGCTCATGCATCGAAGCTGCTTACAAGAATAATATACAGAAGAATGAAAAGAAAATCGAGAACGCGCTAGGTGACGATCAGTTTGGCTTTATGAAAAGTAAAGGGACGAGAGAGGCAATTATGACGTTAAGGCTAATAATGGAAGCAAGGCTAAAGAAAAATCAAGGCACTTTCATAGGATTTGTCGACCTGAAAAAAGCCTTCGACAATATAAAATGGTGCAAGCTGTTCGAGATTCTGAAAAAAGTAGGGGTAAGCTATAGCGAGAGACGGGTCATATACAATATGTACAACAACCAAGAGGGAATAATAAGCGTGGACGATCAAGAACGAAGTGCTCGTATTAAGAAGGGTGTAAGACAAGGCTGTAGCCTTTCGCCCCTACTCTTCAATCTGCACATCGAGGAAGCAATGATGGAAATAAAAGAAAGGTTCAGGAGTGGAATTAAAATACAAGGTGAAAGGATATCAATGATACGATTCGCTGATGACATTGCTATCCTGAGTGAAAGTGAAGAAGAATTAAATGATGTGCTGAACGGAATGGTCTAATGAGTACACAGTATGGTTTGAGAGTAAATCGGAGAGACACGAAGGTAATGAGAAGTAGTAGAAATGAGAACAGTGAGAAACTTAACATCAGGATTGATGGTCACGAAGTCAATGAAGTTAAGGAATTCTGCTACCTAGGCATTAAAATAACCAATAACGGACGGAGCAAGGAGGACATCAAAAGCAGACTCGCTATGGCAAAAAAGGCATTTCTGGCCAAGAGAAATCTACTAATATTAAATACCGGCCTTAATTTGAGGAAGAAATTTCTGAGGATGTACGTCTGGAGTACAGCATTGTATGGTAGTGAAACATGGACTGTGGGAAAACCGAAACAGAAGAGAATCGAAGCATTTGAGATGTGGTGCTATAGACGAATGTTGAAAATTTTTTGGACTGATAAGGTAAGGAATGAGGAGGTACTACGCAGAATCGGAGAGGAAAGAAATATGTGGAAAACACTGTTAAGCAGAAGGGACAGGATGATAGGACATCTGCTAAAACATGAGGGAATGACTTCCATGGTACTAGAGGGAGCTGTAGAGGGCAAAAACTGTAGAGGAAGACAGAGATTGGAATACGTCAAGCAAATAATTGAGGACGTAGGTTGCAAGTGCTACTCTGAGATGAAGAGGTTAGCACAGGAAAGAAATTCATGGCGGGCCGCATCAAACCAGTCAGTAGACCGATGCCCAAAAAAAAAATCATTAACAGTGACGTAATGCAATACGTGTCATAGAAGCTTTTTCCATGTGTGGGTAAGGGGGATTTATAAATTTCTTACGTTAAATTTGCTTTATTATAGTACCTTTCATAAATTATTTGCTGGGTAGTAATATCCATTTCATTATTTAAAATTATGTTACTTTAAAATAATTGTATTAGAGTTTTGAATATTGTTTTCTTTTATTAAGATTTTCTTTACATCAAGCGTAATGTGTCTGTGGTAAATTGTCACACCCACCTCAGCTTAGCCCTTTCACTCACATATTACGAATCAATATCCCGGTAATTCCACAACATACTTAAGAAATTCACTATTATTACGAGAAGAGCAAAGAGTTCTTTCATTTCATGTGTAGGTGTTCAAATATTCCATTTCTAGTTAAAAGTACGAATTTTTTTAATTTTCCTCATAAATTATGGGAATGTAGTTGAATAAACGATTACATAAAGTAAAAATCATTTAAAGAATTCGGATTTTGATCCTACAACGCAGATAAGGATTTCTTGAAATAATGTAACTGTGGTGTCACCGCCAGACACCACACTTGCTAGGTGGTAGCTTTTAAATCGGCTAGTATACGACGGACCCGCCTGTCGCCACTGTCAGTAATTGCAGACCGAGCGCCGCCACACGGCAGGTCTAGTGAGACGTACTAGCCCTCGTCCCAGTTGTACAGCCGACGTTGCTAGCCATGGTTCACTGACAACTACGCTCTCATTTGCCGAGACGATAGTTAGCATAGCCTTCAGCTACTTTTGCTACGACCTAGCAAGGCGCCGTATTCAATTTATATTGAGATTCTATTACTGTATCATCAAGAGCGATGTTCTACAAATGTGGATTAAAGTTAAGTATTCCAGAAGCTACGTACTTTTCTTTATAGCATTCATTACGTATCCTGTTTCAGACTTCACGCCAGCCTGCGTGAGCTTATAGCGTGCATTTCGGTCTCCTCAAACAAAACAGTGTTGGCACTTCTGCCGACACTTCAGTAACTAAGCACTATAACATAGATCTGGAGTCTTATTGAGTTCTGTTCTCTAGACTCCGTACCTTTTTAGTGAACCATGTGACAGTTGAATAGCTATTGAATGCAAGTAGTAGATTTTGATGGACTGATCCTGCAAGTGGACGCCATCAGATTGGAACTCGGTCCAGTTACGGAGGCGAGCAGCCTGCCTCAGATGTGAACCGAACAGAGCAGGAATAACTGTCAACTCGACTGTGGTTCCAGAAATGTGATGTTAGCACGAGATGGCGTAACCGAACCTGATGGCAGTGACAGCTTACAGGAATTCATCACTGCTGCCAGACAAAGCTGATATACTGCTGTACAGACACTGTCTATAAGTACAGTTTACTGCGAGTAGTATCTATTGTCAGTCAGTTGTAGAACCAAGGTATGCAATTTTACACCTGCTCACTAGTTCTGGCAAAAGCTTGCTGGCAGCAGAAACGTGCTTGGCGTTATAGTCGATTTTGAATCTCCCCGGCTTGGTGCCAGGAACACGTATATTTGAAGAAGCGTTCATCCTATCAAGTACTTTATGAAGTCTTCGTGTTTGGAACTTATTGTATTCATATTCTTCCTAACTTTTGGATTACCCAACGCAGCAAATCATTTTCCCGATTAAATCACTTCGTACTTCTTAATTATTGGTGCAATGGAGATGGTACTTCGCGTGCATGTTTCACAACCACCATCAAGCAGACATGAACCGCATAAGCTCCAGCTTATGAGTCAACATCGTGGAACAGAAAACCAAGGTCAGTACTATTTATGCCGGCCGCGGTGGCCTTGCGGTTCTAGGCGCTGCAGTCCGGAACCGCGGGACTGGTACGGTCGCAGGTTCGAATCCTGTCGCGGGCATGGATGTGTGTGATGTCCTTAGGTTAGTTAGGTTTAAGTAGTTCTAAGTTCTAGGGGACTGATGACCTCAGATGTTAAGTCCCATAGTGCTCAGAGCCATTTGAACCATTTTTTGAGTACTATTTATGATACTTGCTCTTTCAGACTGTCTAAGCACCGAACAAAGTATGTAGGTGTCTTCCTCACTCCTAAAATAAAATTGCCTCTGAAGTCCACAATACAGCCAAAGTGCATGAATTTTTTGCTTGTTTGAAGGGTTCTCGGGTGTCCAGTCGGATACGATCGTCGAATGCCCACGATATTTAATTGAATAACCGTTGTCGTCATCAGGTGGTAGTGGTGATGCAATAGTCTGTCCGCTCTCTGCCGCTAGTATTTATCTCTCGTGTGTCCACGTGCGATTCTGTGCGCCGCAGCGCATTGCGTGTCTGGTGGTGGGGGAAGTAGGGGCTGTTGTAGGTAGTTGGGGGGGGGGGGGGGGACGCAATATGTCTTCGGTGATCATGGCGGATTGATCCCGTGCCCCCTTGCACCGTTACTCCTTGATAGAGATTTGTATTGGCTTCCAGGCATTACTGAGTTTGTAACCAGTGTCCCTGTTGACGAGGTTGTCTGTTACGCGAATTTCTATGACCTCTTTGAAGAAAGAGTAACAGTAGTTATTTGTGGAGGCCACTGCTTTTTTCTCGTCATAATTCACTGTGCGTCCAGTGTTTATGCATTCTGCTAGGGAAGATTGGCTTGGTTGGCCTAGACGGGTGTAGCGTTGGTGTTCTTTGCATTGATGTTCCACTATACGAACCGTTTGGCCGATACAGGATTTTCCACAGCCGCACGGAATTTTGTATGCCCCATTTCTTGAGGCCGATACTGTCTTTCACGGTTTCTAGTAAGGCGCGCGTCCTGGCCGCCACAAATAACAGCTGGGACTGCATGTTCAAACACGCCGTAGAAAATCGAGTACCTCGGCAACATGGAGACTGGTTACCAACTCAGTAATGTCTGGTAACCAGTACTAAGCTCTATCAGGGAGCAACGGTGCCGGCGGACACGACATCATTCCTTCACGGCCACCGAAGAGAACTGTCGGCAGAAAGCTGAAAGACCTTTGCACCAGCACTATCTGATGATAGCGGAACGGTTATTCGCCGAAATATCGTGGGCATTCGACGATCGTATCCAGTTGGACACCTGACAACCCTTCAAAAAGCATACACGCTGGTAAAGTCTCAGATCACAATTTCTTTTACTTAAAAAACGAATAGTTTGTAGTGCCTTCAACATCAGACAAAATTTCGAATGCTGATATTATATGTATCCTGAAGATGACATGACCGAGACATGACGATAACATAACGAAAAACGTAATGTAGGCTATCACACGTATTTTCCCCCGATTTCTATGACTGAATAGTTAACAGCATTTATATCTTACGAATAGCCAATAATTTTGCGATTAACATAAAATAAGGCTGTACTCGCAATGTGAATTTGCCACTAAAAAGGTCGCCAAGGCTGGTAACCTCTCAGAGTAATTCCTTGAGGACTTGTGGTTCATCAGTAATAATAATAATAGTAATAATAATAATAATAATTATAATAATAATAATGCCACTCTGGAGACACGCCTGTTTTTCTCTGGTCTGGAGTTTTCGGATAGGACTCAGAGGAAACAGTCAGTCTACATTTTACCTGGGCTTCAAAGGAACAATATCTAAGTTGTTTGATATTTATATGAAGCACTAAAACTTGTGTTATCTATCTCGGTACGTCGTTGTGTATATAACAAATAGACCTTAAGGTTCACTTACATTATATACACGATGATTCAGCTGCCCCCACAGATGTCATTTTATGCATCCCACAATGTTAATAACTGGCCTTCAAAAACCACACCCGAGAATTTCATATCTTTTTCTCTCTCAAAGTGCAAACTACACTGAAGCGGCAAAGAAACTGGTATAGACATGCGTATTCAATTTCAGATATGTGTAAACAGTCAGAATACGGCACTGCTGTTGGCAACGCCTATATAAGACAAGTGTCGGGCGCGGTTGCTATATATCCGTTAATGCTGCTACAATGTTAGGTTATCAAGATTTAAGTGAGTTTGACCGTCGTGTTACAGTCGCCGCATGAGCGATGGGACACAGCATCTCCGAGGTAGCGATGAAGTGGGGATTTTCCCCTCACGACCAATTCACGAGTGTACCGTGATCATCAGGAATCCGCTAAAACATCAAATCTCCGACATTTATGCGGCCGGAAAAAGATCGTTCTAGAACGGGACCAACGACGAGGCTATTGCGCAAAGCGAAGACATTTTACAATACCAAAAATTTTCCAAACAATATGGTTTTGATTCCTCTGTTAAATGAGACTAATTTCGGAGGATCAGCCCTTTCGGAAATAAGAAAGTTGACAACGTTTGCGACTGTTTCCAGCAGATTTCAGCTATTGTGGGATTCCATTTAGTTAATCCCTAATGTTTTATAAGAGTAAGTTAGGCTGTCTGGGGTTAGAAAGCTGATTTGAACACCATTGTGCTTTAGTAGGTTTAGTCATATTTAAATGTTATACTCCTGCCTTTCTCCTACTGTGCAATGATTTGCCTAGCCAATCAGAGAGGGACCTGCAGTTTCCCACTGACCGCAGCAGTCTACAAAATAGTTTTTTTAAACATATTATGTAACATGGTGCCAGAGATGTAACAAGCGAGAAATAACAAAACACTCTTGAGGATGACACGGGATTGATTCCAACATTCAGCTGTTTGTAGCCTGACACTCACCGAGACCAACTTTCTTGTTTTGTTTACACGGGCTTCGTTTTCTCTTTTCTCCTTGCGTTGTCAATTGCACCTTATAAGGCGTCGGACGCTAAATTCGTTTTAATCTTCTCTCCGCAGTATGTTTCTTCCCATAGGTGGACAAAAGTAATCAATGTAACAAAAAATTTCTCTTGTATGAGCATGTGACGATAAAGATGGGAAACTGAAGTGTACTAATTAAATTGAAAATTGCTAAAAGAAATCTTTCCTCAACTTCATGTCTTCTTGAAGGGATGCAGTGCAACGATATAGTCCTTCTGAAATATATTAAAACTATTATGAATGGGTACAAATATTTTAATCTGTTTATTCAGTATATTAGATAACTGATTGCAACATACATCTGAAATACCCATATATTGTGACCATATGACACCAATAATGTGAAAGTGATTAAAAAATATGTGTGACTGGCCTTAAAGTTTATTGTGCTCGAACTGCAGGCAGGGTATGTCGAATAAGGTGTAATTGCCCTCGACATTTTGTGTCTACATTTCCCCTAAATAAACAGTTCGTTTCACAAGTTTCCGTAAGTTGTGACTGCAACCACAGATTAATGCAAATGCATTTTAGCCACAGTGCATCCTTAGAGACGTAAGTGAAATACTTTGCAAAAATAAAGTTCCATGAAAAAATATCAAGTTCGTTAAACTCACAGTGAAAAATATGACAAGTCCGTGGACTCATGCAAGAACTTATTAAGTCATTAAAATAACGCTGAATGTTAGACTTAGTATGCAGAATCTACCGCAGACAATATTTTTAAGTACACTCGAGCACAAAGGAATTTTACAAGTCCCTAAATCAGTCACACGAAAAATTTGAGACACTCTTAGAAACGCAAGATTCCGGGTTACCAAGGATTCTACTTCCTTAACCGCATATCACCGGCTGACCACGACCAGTATGGTTGAGTTCATTTCATAGTCATCAGTCTGCACGTGAAAAAATTATTGTAATACTACTACTGAAAACATGCTCCTAAACCTATCACCTAATTCTCATGCGCTAATTCCTCTTACAAGTATAAAGGGTTGTGCTGCGGTCTTAGTTGTCATACAGTAAAGGGAAAACTGCACCGAAGCCACATGCAAACATTTAGTTACATCAATGAATATCTTGTCGTATCCGGCAACTAATTTCTTTTAGTAGAATATATGTTTCAGAAGATAACGTACAAATGCTATCTTTTTTGACCCACTTCTAAATTTTCTTTTTCTTTGTGCAGTTGAGCTGGATGAGCTATAGTCTCCCATAGCTAGCAAATGGTTCGGAAATTATTCGAAGCCAGGGTTGTCTATAAAATATATCGAGGGGAAACGACATTTCCAAAAATCTCGTAAAGTTCTTGACAGATTTACTTCTAATACTCTAATTAACGGTACTGCAATAAGTATGCGGACGACCATAGGCTATAAACATATTTTAAAAATATATCGGTTTTCTGTTAAAGCAAACTGCGAAAAAGAAAATGGTGTGCTCTGTTGTGAAAAAATATGATTTTTTTTCTTTCACGCAGTCGGTTTTAGCTACGATTGTGGGACATTTAAACCATTAGTCAAGTTCTTTTTCCTGTGCATATTGTTTCTGCTTATACTTAATTTTAAACAATAATTGTACACACAACAATGTGTTGTTTAGTTTTTTCCTCACAGACGTTTTAACAGAAAACGTGTGTATTAGGAAATCATTAGACTCCTACTACTAATATTAATACTTCAACTAATCAGCTACTCATTCCGAATCGTACTAAATTTTGAAATTCTACCCGTTCGCAGATTAAAAATATGCGAAACAATGTGCAAGCTACTATACTCCAAGATCCAGCAACTGGAGGTCATTCTCAAATCCCATATACCAATTATTCCAACCAATTTACCCATTCAGTTTAAGAGAATCGGGGTTTCGTTAGGAAATAACAACAGAGAGGGCTCAAAGTCTGACATTCAAATATTTTGAAACTGATCTACAGTCGGAGACTTTCTCAATTGAATGTGTCCCTTCTCTGGTAATTTAGAACGTCAGTTCATAGCTTTCACCCACAATATAAAAAAGATGCATATTTTTAAATTTAGTAACTGTATAGTGGACAATCAATTTGAGAAGGCACCTTAAAAGCAATGAAAAACAAAATATGTTTTTTCATTCATATTCTATATTAATTATTGATACTTACGGTTAAATACCTTCGAAATTGGCGGAATCGGGAAGAGGAGTAGAAATTCACGACACACTGTTCACACGGATACCCAGATTAGGACGTATGTGAAATTCCAGTCTATGTTTACCAACTCTGAAGCATTGTTCGCTAGTAACATATAGGTTTTCACTCTGGAGCGGAGTGTGCGCTGATATGAAACTTCCTGGCAGATTAAAACTGTGTGCCCGAAGCATCCCCCAGGCTGTGGCTAAGCCATGTCTCCGCAATATCCTTTCTATCAGGAGTGCTAGTTCTGAAAGGTTCGCAGGAGAGCTTCTGTAAAGTTTGGAAGGTAGGAGACGAGGTACTGGCAGAAGTAAAGCTGTGAGGACGGGGCGTGAGTCGTGCTAGGGTAGCTCAGTTGGTAGAGCACTTGCCCGCGAAAGGCAAAGGTCCCGGGTTCGAGTCTCGGTCCGGCACACAGTTTTAATCTGCCAGGAAGTTTCTGCATCAAAGCAGTCTCTGGACTGAAGACCACAACAACAACAACAGCAACAACAACAACCTATTCTCCATAATTACAGCCTATTGCTTGAAAAGCTAAAGTAGACAATACAAATAATAGTTCCTTGGGTAGTTATAAATTTGTACATTAACTATTTATTTCTCATACTTAATACCACAACTATCTATTGCTACAAAACTTTTAACCAGTTACCCAACTACTATTACTACTATAAGCCCTACAGATTCTGTTCTCTGTTTCTTATTCTTTTTTGGTGCGTTTAACTTGTAGATGCTTCTTACCGCTACTGGATCCACCCTCATACTACCCCGATCAGCAGCCGTTGTTTGCTGGATACCTCGGGCGTCGGGCAGCACGTCAGCAGCGTTTCTATTATAGCAAGCAATTCTACCCATCGCTATTACGTCTTAAAGTCCCACACTTAAGTGATAAATTGCACGAACGCAATGTAGGTTCTTGGGAAACTCTATCATTCGGTGATCGCTGATCTCAGTTACCTCCTCTCCAACTGCAGAGCACATTGTCTAGTCCGGATGGCAGCATGCTGACTTATGGTTGAATGCCTCGTGAAGTCTGCTTAGCCTTCCAGGGTATATACATGCAATATAGTCCAAGATGCTCCACTCGCTCTTTAGTGCTGTTTTGTGATCCAACATTCTTAACTTCTGTCGTTCATTACCGGCCGCATCTTCATAGATCGCTCAGTCTCACAACGTGTGTTCTGGACCTCCTGCACTGCCGCAGGCACAGCTATCATTTATCTATCATTGTACAGAGATACGTAGAATGCGGCCATGGCCAGTCAAATAATGTATTAATCCTGGTTAAGAAATGTAATTTTTAATTTGTCCTTGATGCTAAGGAGAAATTAGTGTATTCTATAGCCTGTGCCTGATGTGTCCCATTCATTTTTCCACAGTTGTAAAAGAAAATCTTTTATAAATCTTTTCGAATTGACCCCAGTTCCACGCACCCTTCACACTTCCATTTGTTTGCTCTTCTTTAAGAATTAAAAGGCTTTCCATTTCTTAATTTCCAAGCCCACGGGGCATGGTCCTAGAACTACAAACAAAGCATCATTTGTCGTAGTGCAGCAGGCACCCTATAATCTTAGTAGCATCCCTCGTTGAACTCTTCTCCTTAGTGAGGCTGGATTCAGCAGCTGCAATGTATGACCCCAAATGCTCGTACGATATCCTACGATGCTAATATAGATTGCTGGTATATTTTGATTATTTTCATGGGATGTCGAAATTGCCTATTTGCAATGGTTATAGCTTTATTCATTACGTTTCTTCCTTTTTCAGCCTGCTTCCTCTATATAACGTGCAAAGTTACGACATTCATCTAGAAATATCCCTAGATATCTCGTTACTGCACTTCTCGCAATCGTTACGTTATTTAATTTTATTTCAGAGGTTCTTACTAGGTTCCATTTCAGCAGGAGGTACGTTTTTTGTGAGGTGCTAGTGACAGTTTAACGTTTCGACATTGCTAATTAAAAGAAGCACCTTCCTGTCGGTAGGAAATGGAGGCGCCTGCAGTGGATTAGGGAGTCAGCTGTTGAAGGAGCAAAAGTGCACAGCAGCGATTGGGGAAGGAGCGGCTGTTGGGATAGAAGACGGGGGAGTAGAGGAGGAAAATGGTGACACTAATAGTTGTTGGGAACAGGGAGGTACGGAAAAAGACACATTCGGATAGGAAGGGGTAAGGAAATGTGAGGATGGGAAGGAGAGAATGCCCTGATAATGTGGATTGGATTGGGTGGACCTATAGCTTGTAGGATGGGTAAATGTCAGGCTGTATTTATGAACTTTGAGAAGCAGATGGTTGAAGTTTCTTTGGGAGAACATGTGGAGGGAGTATAGTTGGTGGTTGATATTTCACGTGGCTTAGGAAAACAGTACTTACCGCACGCAGTCCAACACTGCTCCAAGGCTGGTCTCATTGTTGCTGGGTTGGCTCCATCCTTTGTTGCCAGCGTCGTAGCGGTGTAACAGTTTAGCGTGTGTATGTCACTACGTGTCTGCAGTATGTCTTTATAGCAGTACATCGGAAGATCGTTTTACTCATTGAACTCTTTCTCTGGCTCTTTCATGTAATGCGCGAAACTTTCAAGTTACTCCAGAATGTTAATAAAACAACAATTTGAGACTGAATTCATTATTTCCATGTGCTGTTATACATTTTATATATTAAGCTTCACGTGTTTTATAGGTGTATCGAACGTAGTTCTATCATTTGTGCCCACGCGTTCCCTGAATCGAGTACGGAAATTACATCCTGTCTGTCATAAATAAAAGTTACCACACTCTGCACACAGTATCTCATATACTTACATACTGAATTTAGTGACCATAGTTTAATGGAACCTTGTAAAGAAGTGCTATTCTTACTGTTTTAGAAAACATCTCGCTATTTATAGCGATCCCCCTGTACGTACGAATTATACGCTTTCTGTACTTGGTGTGTATGGTTTTGTTTGTTGGAAGTTGTTCCATTTTATTTTTAATTCTTTAATGCAAATTGGTTACATCACTTATTTTGAAGCTATTTTTCCACTATCACTTCCTTGAGAATGTCTCGTTCACGCTGCTTTTTGAGCCCTGTAAACGGCAGTTTTAAAAGCCTGAAAACCACGCTGATAAAACAAGCTTCTTTATGATTATGGGGTGGCAGGAATTCTAGCATATTGAGCTACCCGAACACGTCGCTTTTCTGTTATAATATACGATTCTATGATACTTTATTCTGATTGAGATGTATGGGTAGTTAGTGAAGGATTTATTTTCGTGCTGTAGGAAAAAAATTCAGCTCATAACCCCGAAATGCGTTTTTCCTTTCCTCGATCATCGTTCTGTTTCTAGAATTTATTGTTGAACGTAAATACGTTTAACTTTAACTGAAGGTGATATGACTTTTCTTATAGTTCCGCTGTGTTTGTTAGTTATAGACTGTGCTTTGTAATGTCCAGTGTTTCTTTCATAGGTATATCAGTATGTAGATTTACAATGTCTAAAGATGCGAGATTAGCATCAAGTGGTATAACGATGTCTTTTGGTTTTGTTAGCAAATTGAATGCTGTTGTTTATAATCTACGTTTGTATAAAGCTTCGTTCAGATTTGTGCCAGATGCTTCTTTCGCATTCATCATACTAGTCTATTATTCAGGCATGTCTGTAACATGACATAACATGATGTTCGTTGATTGTCGTAGGATCTAACTACTACGTGTTTCAAGTTGCTGTAATTCCTGGTGATTATTCATTAAATGTCTGCTGCTATTACCTCTTGCGCAGAATTCTGATCTCATTCAAGTAGCGGCGAATACTTTGATTGTTGATAATACTTCCAAATAACACACCAAAGTATGTTACCCTAGTTTATACAAAAATTTTCTAAACTAACACCTACAACTATCGTTCTGTCTGTATCATTTGCTGTTTTCTTTTGCTTAGTCACAAGTCATACTTTCCTAACGTTTTAACTGCACCATTGCATAATTAGATGCTTGGGGTAACATCCGAAGTTTAGTGTAATTCCGCTGCGTGATGAGTAAATCAGTGAGGAGCCATAATCGTTCCTCTTTGAGTCGATTTCATCGCTTGTCATACGTCCATTTCTGCCTCTATGTCTGATAAATGTTTCTATCAGGCCTTACGTCACATCATGAATTAGTAACAGATTATTTCCCTTTGATGGAGAGTGCGTGGTCATTAATGGCGAGCTAATGCGTGATTAACTCACCGTGTGGCTGTCAATCAAGGAGAAAGGCAAAACGAACAACGAGCGATGAGTTATAACACTGATTAGTTTAAGTGACGTGAGCTGATTGTTTAATAATTTACCAACAGACCGTGACAATCTGGCGAGCAATCAAGTTAAATCCTTCGGACGTAATTACCTGTGTCTCCAAAATGCGCTTATGTTGATGTACTAAGGCTAATGACCTTTCGAAACAATCATGATCGAAAACTTGCCATGAGAAAGGTGGCGGTGCCAAACCGCTAGTTTTATGATTATATCTCCGCCAGTCTGAATGAACGTGATTTTTAAAATTTTTTTGGACCTTTTACGTGCCACCAACAGATTTTTCACAACGGCACAATACTGTGCCAACTGTTTTCCCTGGTTCTACACTCCTGGAAATGGAAAAAAGAACACATTGACACCGGTGTGTCAGACCCACCATACTTGCTCCGGACACTGCGAGAGGGCTGTACAAGCAATGATCACACGCACGGCACAGCGGACACACCAGGAACCGCGGTGTTGGCCGTCGAATGGCGCTAGCTGCGCAGCATTTGTGCACCGCCGCCGTCAGTGTCAGCCAGTTTGCCGTGGCATACGGAGCTCCATCGCAGTCTTTAACACTGGTAGCATGCCACGACAGCGTGGACGTGAACCGTATGTGCAGTTGACGGACTTTGAGCGAGGGCGTATAGTGGGCATGCGGGAGGCCGGGTGGACGTACCGCCGAATTGCTCAACACGTGGGGCGTGAGGTCTCCACAGTACATCGATGTTGTCGCCAGTGGTCGGCGGAAGGTGCACGTGCCCGTCGACCTGGGACCGGACCGCAGTGACGCACGGATGCACGCCAAGACCGTAGGATCCTACGCAGTGCCGTAGGGGACCGCACCGCCACTTCCCAGCAAATTAGGGACACTGTTGCTCCTGGGGTATCGGCGAGGACCATTCGCAACCGTCTCCATGAAGCTGGGCTACGGTCCCGCACACCGTTAGGCCGTCTTCCGCTCACGCCCCAACATCGTGCAGCCCGCCTCCAGTGGTGTCGCGACAGGCGTG
Source organism: Schistocerca cancellata (assembly GCF_023864275.1). NCBI lineage: Eukaryota > Metazoa > Arthropoda > Insecta > Orthoptera > Acrididae > Schistocerca > Schistocerca cancellata. The sequence continues at coordinate 427,121,744 of NC_064633.1, forward strand.
AATGGAGGGACGAATGGAGACGTGTCGTCTTCAGCGATGAGAGTCGCTTCTGCCTTGGTGCCAATGATGGTCGTATGCGTGTTTGGCGCCGTGCAGGTGAGCGCCACAATCAGGACTGCATACGACCGAGGCACACAGGGCCAACACCCGGCATCATGGTGTGGGGAGCGATCTCCTACACTGGCCGTACACCACTGGTGATCGTCGAGGGGACACTGAATAGTGCACGGTACATCCAAACCGTCATCGAACCCATCGTTCTACCATTCCTAGACCGGCAAGGGAACTTGCTGTTCCAACAGGACAATGCACGTCCGCATGTATCCCGTGCCACCCAACGTGCTCTAGAAGGTGTAAGTCAACTACCCTGGCCAGCAAGATCTCCGGATCTGTCCCCCATTGAGCATGTTTGGGACTGGATGAAGCGTCGTCTCACGCGGTCTGCACGTCCAGCACGAACGCTGGTCCAACTGAGGCGCCAGGTGGAAATGGCATGGCAAGCCGTTCCACAGGACTACATCCAGCATCTCTACGATCGTCTCCATGGGAGAATAGCAGCCTGCATTGCTGCGAAAGGTGGATATACACTGTACTAGTGCCGACATTGTGCATGCTCTGTTGCCTGTGTCTATGTGCCTGTGGTTCTGTCAGTGTGATCTTGTGATGTATCTGACCCCAGGAATGTGTCAATAAAGTTTCCCCTTCCTGGGACAATGAATTCACGGTGTTCTTATTTCAATTTCCAGGAGTGTAGTTCCTAACGGTACACCACTATTACGTTGGCAGCAAGTAGGCCAATGACAGCAAGACTCTGAGACTGTTTACGATACATATACACGATCAAAACATCTGATGCTGAGGTGGTTCACTTCACCTGCCCGTCACTTCCCCTATCAAGTGGAACAGAAAGATGAAGACAATGTATGGTTTGACCTTGTAAGTATCTGTCTCGATACTACTTACAGGCGTAAATCATTAGTTAATTAAATTTTATCATGGGCATGCAGACGAGAAGAAAGGGCCGTACCACGGTCATAATAATCAGAGGAGCCCAGATTCAATTCATCAATTTAAATGTATTCTACAATTAAGATTTACGAACGAACAATGCCTTCCAGCTTACTGAAATCTGAAGGAGAGTGTCCACTGGTATTCACAAATGGTTTTACACGCGATCAACAACAATACACTAGAAATAAAATTTACAAAAAAATATCATGGAAGGAAGTACAAGGCTTAGACGAACGCGAGAGATAAATACTAGAAATGAGGAGTAACAGAGAAGCATGATAGCCTGTCGGCAGTAGTGTACCGCACTGTAGTAAACCGCACTATCCAGTAACATTAACATGACCACCTATCAAAGACCTGGATAACCACCTTATGCAGTGCAGACCGCTGCGAAGTGTGCAGGAAGAGGGTCACTGAGCTTCTAGAAATAGCAGACAGGAATGTGGAGACATGTCGACTATAGTACCATGGTCAGCTACCCTAGGTTTCTCAGTTGAGGATCCCTGCAGCACGATCGAGATGGTTCCACAGATTCTCCATTATGTTTGATTCCGGGGAGTTCTGTAGCCTGGGAAGCACATCAAACTCATCCTGGCGCTTTTGGAATCACGCACGTACACTGCGAGCTGTATGGCACGTCGCATTGTTCTCCTGGTAGATGCCATCGTGCCGAGGAAAATCGAAACCGCATGTAGGGGTGGACGTGGTTCCCAAGGCAAGGATTGATGCAAACTTGTGTTGACCGTGCGGCTGGTCCCGGCGGAGGTTCGAGTCCTCCCTCGGGCATGGGTGTGCGTGTTTGTCCTTAGGATAATTTAGGTTAAGTAGTGTGTAAGCTTAGGGACTGATGACCTTAGCAGTTAAGTCCCATAAGATTTCACGCACATTTTTTGACAAACTTGTGTTGATCCATTGTGCCCTCCACAATGACGTGATCGCACAGAGAAATGCCACAAAAACGTTCCTCCGGCCGCGACCCTTCCGATGATTGTTGCAGGGTGTTTTCGTACGCTGCATGACGTGCACGCCAACGGCCTTTTGTCCGATGAAGCGTAAAACGTGATTACGTTAATGGCGTGCAAATTCCAGCCTTCGTCGCCGATGAAAAGTAGACAGCATAGTTGCATGAAATAGGCGCCTACTGCCGAGGCCCATACCCAACAACGTTCACAAACTTATCCGTTTCGGAAATGCTTCTACCCTTGGCGCGAAAGCCAATGATTGTGCCCTTCTGTTTTCCGTATCCCGCCGATATGTATTTATATACTTGTACTGCTAGTGCTGCCATCTATTACCTGTGAGTGGTAACTGCACGTTGACGTTGAACATAGACGGTGGTCACATTCTTTTGACTGTGCAGTGTATTAAGGTGGCCGACGATTGTATTCTGATTTCGTGAATAATGTCTTATTTTCGACTAGCAAATAATAAACGTTATACTCGTTGCTCAAAAGCTTTCATTAATGCGATAGGTGTGTGACGTCTTAGATCCAGACTTTGACTAATATGACGCCTGCGACGAAGTCCTCTGTGATTAACGCTGACTACGCGAACACCACGTGTAGACTGCTCCAGGACACCGACAAAACTGCACTTGACTGACGACGCTGGATTCTTTAAAATATGGATCCCAACAAGAAAACAGTAGGCTGTGAAGCTAGACCCTATTTTCAATCCCATCCCTTAAAACAGCATTCCTACGAAAGGCTGTGTCCTTCTGATAAGCAAATTCTGGGGGAACCATCCACATACACTATATGATCAAAAGTAAAGACATGAACATTATTGACCATATCTGCGATGCCATGCAACGTGCTGTTCAGAAGAGATCTCCACCCCCTCGTACTCCTACGGTTTTATGGACAGCCATGCAGGATTCATGGTATCAGCTCCTTCCAGCACTACTTCAGACATCAGTCGAGTCCATGACATGTCGTGTTGGGGCATTTCTGCGGTTTCTCGGGGGCCCTACACGATATTCGGCAGGTGTGCCAGTTTCTTCGTCTCTTCAGTGTAATATTGGACGTGTTCGATATTACCGGATTGTCTCCAAACAAGATTTATGCGAATGTCACGGTAGAAACAGACCTGAATATCGTCAGTAAACAACACCCAGTGTCAATCCTGGGGTGTCCAGTTCTGCATGTTTCCTTGCCCATTTGTAGCGGAGTCCATAATGTGTGGAGTACGCCGTAGTGTTCGTCTTGGTTGTGGCTTTGAAGATACGGGTCACGCAATCCTCTCCTAACAGTCTAATGTGTTCTGCTGCTTCTTCAAACACCGAATTCAGTTTTTAAACAGTTAGCCTACGGTTCCATTGAATCGTACTGTTCACCTCTCGAACGTGGTTGACTTGTGCGACGTAAGTTCTGATCACAATGTGAGTTGGAACCGTTCCCGACCCACGTGATGGTTTCCCGATGCACACGTGTAATATATTCACTCTCCTGTTCCACAGACGTCTGTAATGCGTCCCTGATTTGGCTTTATTTTCAACTGAAGTGCTGCAATCAGTTCTAGTGTGACGCTTAACCCGTATTTAGCGATCATGGTGTTGTGTATATGTTTAGAAACATCTTCCGATCGGTACAGCAACAGTCACATTAGCAACCCACCTGCACGACATATCGGGGTGACGTAAAACTTTTGTTTATGTGTGTATTTTCTACATTACCATTTGTATGTAGTCTCTTCCATGTAAATCAGCCATTTCTACTTTTTTTGCTTGTTGAAGACATTATGGACCTTTTTTTTTATTGAAGATGAAGTGTAAAAAGGTTTTTATAAATTGCCATAAAAGGTTTTGAAACGAGTTCATAATCCGCATTGTTCTCTAAATCTCCCAGCTGAATAGTCTTTTCACAACAGAGAAATCCTATATACAGCCGCCGATGTAATGAAAGGTACCGTAAACTTGCATTCTCATTGCGTTTCAGTAGACGGTGCTGTGTCTCTAATCGTGAATGCAATAGTGCGACTTGCATCGTCTTTGATAGTGCCTCCAAGGACCGGTTGAAGTTCAGGCGGTGCGCGCTTCGTCACTTAACGGCAACAGGGGTTGGCAGCCAGGGGAGTGGCCCTCAGAATTGGCGGCAACCACAGCGACGGCACTGGAATATTCAACGGCTGTCGTGAGAAGCGACAGACTTGTGGAACTGGTTGCCGCTTAATCGTCATAGACTGATGTAGTAGTGGTCGCTTATCAATGCACTTGAGCCGTGGCGAGCTGGCGCCAGTGTTATTTTGTTCATGTATCGTTGAGTTCGATTGTGATTGAGCTAAGTTATCTTTGCTTTTCGCGTATCTTATCTTACGGGTTGGCGGTCGAAGCGAGTCGGTTGTTAGCCTTCGACGGGTAACCATCGAGATCCCGTGACATTCGCGGGGAGACGCGTGTCAACCGCTACCGAACGAGCGTGATGACGTTACAAGTTGTGATGTGAAATTGGTTGGGCGTTTTGCCGACATGGGCAGCTTGGAGATTCAAGTTCTGCGACTTCACTGGGAACAAAGTTTGACGGGAAGCGGTGAAGCTGTGGAACCCGCTCCCTCGTATTGTGTACCTGATGTGAAGTAAGTCGTCGCAATTGTTCGTTAACCGACGCACTGATAGATTTTAAACTCTATTATTATGGTGAGACTTTCATAGTCGAACCTTAAGACGGTGTGGAAGAGTTCAGTTGGCCTAGTCAAATGGTGGCCGTTATTTGAAAATTTTCTCAGAAGACTTACTAGTGCTTTGTGTCTCTTGCAATCAAATGGTTTTATGTTGCAGTTTTTAAAGCCTGCATCTATTAATACAGTTGTCCATGTGTAAGTGACTCTAAGGTTCTGCCGAGTGTTTCTATGTTTCAGAGTTATTGGAGTGTCTTTGTGATTCGGGCGGAAACTTTTTGTTGTGCCAGCGCCTTGGCGGGGAGTGAAATGTCATCCGAGGTCTAGGCCTGCCAGTGTTTAAGAACCTGGCTACACCCGGAGTTGTTCACATATCGCCTTTCAAAGTTTAGTATTTATCTTCCTTCCGTCGAGGCGGGTTAAGCTGGTAGATACATACATTCTATGTAACCTGTTTGTATATGAATTTGTTTTCTTAAATATTAGGGACTAGCAACTGGCTAAAACTTAAACTGCATAGCATCTGCTGAGTTCCTTGTGCAGCTTTTTCTAGTAATTTTTTATTAACACGTCTGAGCACGTGAACATTTATTTTTTAAGGATCAGTGTTTCTGTTGTAAGTTTTTTTTTATTTAAGTGATTCTATCATGTCGTGTAATGGCATCTTAGCTTGGTACTAGTGTTCAAGTGTTATTGAGTCACCCTTTACCTGTAATTGTTTTCATTATATTTATTTTGAGGGAAGTCCTATATGAGAGTTTCTAACTGTACTTGCAAAGTTTTTATCTAGTGGCTCGTCCACAATTTTTAATTGTCAATTTCTTTAAAAGGGGTAATGTCAATAAACTGTCTTAATTATAAATTGTCACTACCAACCATGATTCCATCCCGCTTCCTCTTTTATGGTATTTAAGATATGGTGTGTAAGTGTGGCACGATTAAGGAATCACGTTTCAGCATTCTCAGCCATACAAACCAACGGATTTAGCAGGAATTAGGTCAGTCGTGTTTTGGGCCGGTAAAACATTTGGACGTAGGACGCTTCACATGTTATCGAGGCTAATTCAAGAGCGTGGTAGTATCAGGACGCGATTCTCCATCCTGATGTTCAATAATACAATTGCGGAGACTGAATAATGTGTCAAGAAGATGATAAACGTGCCCATCGTATCCAGCTCGCGGTGCCCATTCTTGAGTAGGCAACAGTCAACCGAATGGAATGACCTGCGGTATCTACTGAAGTGAATGCGACTGATTAAGATGCTGGGGCCAGTTGAAACACACAGTACGAGGGCACGGGTCACGTCGTCACACACTTCGAAAATACCAAGTGGATCACTATGGTGCAACACGCTGTTTAATGGTACTCAGCAGCATACTTTTGTTTCGCAGACATACATTTTCGAAAAATCTGCCTTCATTTTGTTACTTCACAACCAAAATTTAAAAAAAAAGAAACGTTTCGGAAGACTTATTTCTTTCCCTCCGAGTTTCGCACAAACTCACGCCATTAGGCAGCAGCTGCACATGAAAATAAATGTGTATCTATATCTGCAGCTACATTCATACTCCAAAGCCACCGTATGGTGTATGGCGGTGGGAACGTTGTACCACTTCTATTGATTTCCTAGCTTGTTCCACTAGCAAATAAAGGGAGGGTAGCCTTAATACGCGCCCTAACTTATCTATTCATGTGCGAAATATACGTTGGTGGCAGTAGAATCGTTATGCAGTCAACGTCAGATCCCTGTTCTCTAACTTCTCCCAATAGAGTTTCGAGAAAGGAACGTCGTCTTCCCTCCAGGGATTCCGATTTTAGTTCACGAAGTATTTCTGGAGTGCTTGAGTTCTGACTGAAACTACTGGTAACATATCTAGCAGCATACCTCTCAAATGCTTCAATGTCTTCCTTCAACCCAATCTGGTGGGGATCCCAAACATTCGAGCAGTACTATGTGCCGGTTGTCCTACTGTTCTACAGGTCGTTTTCGTTATAGATGAGCTACGCTTACTTCAAACTCTCCCAATAAACCAAAGTCGACCATTCGCCTTTCCTACTACTGCTCTTATACGTTTGTTCTATTTCATATCGCTCTGAAAAGTTCGTGGTCGACCTGACACGACACGACCGAATCACACTTGTTACTACAGAGAGAGTTTTGCCTTCTTCCAGCTCAAACGTAAAAGTATTTCAAGACTGCAGCGTCTTGTAGCAACCGCCATCCATTTTCCCTGCACTGGATTTTACCTCTTTCCAGCAGAGCACTATTCGTCTTTTTAACCCAGGCAGTGCCATACTGTTCGCCTTGTTGGACCTGGCAGCCAGCAGTCACGCACACAAGTAAATTCATCTCCTATCAGCTTCAGACGGCCGTATAACTCGTCCACATATGCGTACCATTAGATTGTGAAGGTAAAATTTGGTGTATGTTTCGTGCATCTATATGAGTTTTACATTATATTAGTTCGATCAGCCACTGCAAAATAGCACCACAGGTAAAAACGACAGGATACGAATATGGCAATGTAATGGGCACCAGACCACATGGTGTCTATAGTATCGCGCACTTCATTAATTGTTAAACATGTCGTTTTCCCAAGGGCTACATGTTTTCATTGTTAAACAGTGTTATGCCAGTAGTTCGTAGGCACCTGTTGCAGACGCATTTCATGGGAAATACCCTGATGCTGCAGTGTCGAACACTTCAGCAATGACGGCATTAATCGCCCGTTTCCGGGAATGCGAATTAGTTACAGACAAGAAGAGAGAACCGACTAACCGGTGATTTTGACGGACGCTAAACTGTCTGAGGTGAGGGGTGCGATGCTGCATTAGCATTCAAACGTTTGAGGAGACAATCGGTCCCGGTTCAGTTTCCGTATGGTAGGGCTTGTAAACCAATGCAGAAGTTGAAATTTCGAGCATATTACGTTCATAGTGTGTAGAAATTGAAGGCACCGGATAAAGAAACGTGACTATCGTATTGTAATCCACGTGATTTCGGTGATGTAATTTCAGAACTGGACAGTGGTTCTTCACTGACAAGGCGTGGTTTCACGTTAGTGGATACATGAATAATTTAATTCTAGTTACTTCTGATTACACAAGAACGTTGATAATTGTCACACATACAACGAAACAGTTCATCTCGAAGGCGAACTATTTAGTGATCGAATCATCTCGGAAGGATGATTGCCACCGCGTTCTGCACATTTAGCGTCTCCGGACTTCCTCCTGAGGGGCTGTCTTGAAGTGTCTATAAAACAGGTCACACATAGTGGCGAAACCAAAAATTAAGATAGCTACGGAGGATAACTACTTGAGCGGCAACGTACTCCACAGAGCGCCCTCAAACATCATAAAACAAGCACGTGCATGCTATTGAGCAGAGCAGGCATTTGTAGTGTATGATGTAGACAATGTATGTGAGATTATGAAATAAAATATATATTATAAAGATACATATACTTCGGTACTTACGCTGTACGTGATTTTTCGAATACTCTATAATTTTGAGCAATTTGTATGTGGAACAGCATCTCTCCTTCACCTTACTAACTACCAACTCACAGAAATACTGTTTTTGCAGATGAAACGTTTTGGTTTCATATAGGTTGGCTATGTAACAAATACAGTGACGTTAACGTTTCGTAAATTTTACAAAGAATGAGTTGAGTGATTTGTGTTCACATTGGAATGTTTCTATAACACTTGTGAAGCAGTGGAATCACGCGACAATGGATAACATTCTGAGACAGTTCAAATAGTTCCAACGGTTTTTAGTAAGAAGGATTTGTGAGTGATCTCATGTTTCTCACTGGTGATGCAAATCAGAATCACCAAGATCAGAAGAAAAATCATGCTTACTTTCTTGTTAAAATCTGTTTTATTCTAACAGTTTTCTTTGTTCAGCATCTCCGATAACGTTGAAATAGCTGGCATGTCTATCTTCATTCCTGATGATAAGAGTGTCAGATGATGATAGGCTCCAAAAAACAAAAATATAATCACTGAGATAACATTAGGATAGCGCTTTAGAGAAATTTTTTATGTCCTTTCTGATTGAAGGTTTGAGGTGCTTATACCTCTCACTTATGTAATGAAATGGAGCTCCTACAGCCGTCCTTTCAATGTTATTTATTATATGGCTACTAGTTTCGGTGATTTAATACACAATCTTCAAGACTTAATTGACGAGGGATTCCATCAATGGCCAACATCTATGAACTGGTTTCCGTAGACTGTAACTACGATGTTGTGTCTTCAGCCATTGATACTTGGAGACACATAATTTTTACAGTGTACGGAAACTAATTCATAGATGTTGGCCATTGATGGAATCGTGTACACGAGTGAATTTAACCCCCCACCCCCTATGTCATTTAAGGCCTGAAAATGGTGTATTGAATCACCGAAACTGCTAGCCATATAATAAATAACATCGGAAGGACTGTTGTAGGTGTTCTATTTTACTACACTTTAGAAAAGAAGTATACTGGCATGCAATAGCTGCTATCCTGAGAGAGCGACAGTTATGTTATCTGATTCACGTGAGATATCCAAATAACAGACAAGAAGTTGAGTAGGATATCAGTAACATATGACTGTGATGTTCACATGACAGCTCACGTTCATTTCTTGTAACCTGCTAATGCGGTGACTGCTATTTCAGCCTCTGAAAAGCACCTCTAAGATGCTGACGTTTTATGGAACACACAAATATGTCCCAACGTAAATCACAGATACAAAAATGAGAGGGAACCACAAATTACCCAGTAAAATTTTGTTGGTTGGGTTGCAAATTGAAACGGCGACCTACAGTAAAAGAATTTTCTTCTTTTTTGTCTGGAAAATGTATAAGGATAACATTTCGTCTTCAGCTTTTGGCGGCATCACTGTTTTATTGACGAAAACGATATACTCAGGAATGCAGTGACGAGGTAAGGTAGTGTTGCCGATTGTAGCCCTTTCTATAATAGGAGCGACGCTGTTAACTGTATGTGTCATTATTTAATTTATTTGGAAATTTCTCACGGTTGTTTTACATCGAGAAAATTACTGGAAGTATTCTTCTGGTACACTCATATTCCTGTAGATGCCAGCAAGAAAGGTTGCCGAGGCCTTTGGCGTCCTTGTCCTCTCAGTACTGTTGAAATCCACGTGGTAGATACCGAATTTCACACTGCAAACAGGAACAGAAGCTTTTCAAATATCAACAGTTATTACTTGTGGTACTGACCAGTAGCGCACAACAGTAGTGCAAAACCACACACGAGCACAGAGACACACACACACACACTAACACACACACACACACACACACACACACACACACACACACACACACAGTATCAATAGTCTGATAACTTTAGCCTATATTTCTCAAGACGACGACATGTTACTACAAAAGTGAAGTCATAGACGAAATACTACTCGTTATCCAGCAAGAAAAAATTTCGGCATTGTAGTTACAAAGAAATTCGGCCTGATGGGTCACATGTAGGCAGTTGGAAAGGTTTTGTACTGTGTAAGAAGGAAAGCAGGAAAGACGACGTTTAAGGCTTCGACGATATTGCAACGTCAAAGAAGGACCACTAGATGGTTACTAGGAGAATGGCGGAAGGAACCAAACATTTTTGTGGTAAAGAAGCCATTGTGAAACTTTCGTTAGTTAGTTACATCTTCCATGGATTATTTACACAATAAATCGTAATAATGTGGAGCGAGTCATTTTACATTCACATTGCAAATCAACCCTTTTAAACCAGAATCATTTCTGGTCGGAAGCAAATTACTCTTTATGCGGTAATGGTCTTAGGTAATTTTTTAGTGATTTTAGGTGCAATATTTACACAAAAATATGTTTTAAAAACATACTTCGTAACTTTGCTTCATTCTATGGATAAATTGACTAATTATTAAATATTCTTTATTGTAACAAGTGATAAAATTATCATTCAATTATTGTCATCCAAAAGAACAATAACAATAGTCAATTATACTGTGAAATAGATGCAAACTAATCTCATCCGTGTATTCCGGTGGTCACGAGCGGCTGCGCAGTGCTTCATTTACTTGCTTATATTTCCACACTGATGCCCAACAGCGGGTAACACTTGCGCATGATGGAAAGGGTGAACATTCACAAATGTAAACCTCAGGTTCCCAAAGGCAAAAGGGAAAAATACTTCTGTTGCAGCTAAGACATTAAAACGTAATGTACACAATTGCAGTAAGAGGGTCTGAAAGGGTTATTTTGCTACTGTGGCTACATGCAGAACATCTATAACGTTTCTTTCTTTTTTTTCTTTGGATGCATGGAGGTAAATTCCGTCTTTGCAACTAAATGGGAGGCAGTTTTATTTTGCCATATGCGTTTCACCTCTTCCATTTATAAAGCAGTTTTAATATATACAGGGTAGTCCATTGATCGTGACCGGGCCAAATATCTCACGAAATATGCGTCAAACGAAAAAACTTCAAAGGTCAAAACTTGTCTAGATTCAAGGGGGAAACGAGTTGGCGCCACGGTTAGCCCACTAGATGGCGCTGCCATAGGTCAAACGGCTATCAACTGCAATTTTTAAATAGGAACCCCCATATCTTATTACATATTCGTGTAGTACGAAAGGAAATATGAATGGTTTAGTTGGACCACTTTTTTCGCTTTGTGACAGACAGCGCTCTAATAGTCAAAAACATATGGCTAACAATTTTAGACGAACAGTTGGTAACAGGTTTTTTAAATGAAAGTAAAGAACGTAGGTACGTTTGAATATTTTATTTCGGTTTCAGTGTGATACTTGTAACTTTGTGAACTTATCATTTCTGAGAACCCATGCTATTACTGCGTGATAACCTGCAAATACCAGATTAATGCAATAAATGCTCAAAATGATGTCCGTCAACCTCAATGGTTTTGGCAATACGTGTAACGACATTCCTCTCAACAGCGAGTAGTTCGCCTTCTCTAATGTTCGCACATGCATTGACAATGCGCTGACGCATGTTGTCAGGCTTTGTCGGTGGATCACGATGGCAAATATCCTTCAACTTTTCTCACAGAAACAAATCCGGGATCGTCAGATCCGGTGAACGTGCGGGCCACGACCAATCCACCTGTCATGAAAAACGCTATTCAATACCGCTTCAACCGCACGCGAACTATGTGCCGGACATCCATCATGTTGGAAATACATCGCCATTCTGTCATGCAGTAAAACATCTTGTAGGAACATCGATAGAACATTACGAAGGAAATCAGCATACATTGCACCATTTAGATTGTCATCGATAAAATGGGGTCAATTATCCTTCCTCCCATAATGCCGCACCATACATTAACTCGCCAAGGTCGCTGAAGTTCCACTTGTCGCAGCCATCGTGGATTTTCCGTTGCCCAGTAGTGCATATTAAGCCGGTTTACGTTACCGCTGTTGGTGAATGGCGCTTCGTCGCTAAATAGAACGCGTGCAAAAAATCTGTCATCGTCCCGTAATTTCTCTTGTGCCCAGTGACAGAACTGTACACGACGTTCAAAGTCGTCGCCATGCAATTCCTCGTGAATAGAAATATGGTACGGGTGCAATCAATGATGATGTAGCATTCTCAACACCGAAGTTTTTGAGGTTTCCGATTCTCGCGCAATTTGTCTGCTACTGATGTGCGGATTAGCCGCGAAAGCAGCTAAAAAACTTACTTAGGAATCATCATATGTTGCAGGTCGTGGTTGACTTTTCACATGTGGCTGAACACTTCCTGCTTCCTTAAATAACGTAACTATCCGGCGAACGGTCCGGACACTTGGATGATGTCGTCCAGAATACCGACCAGCAATTTAGCGCACGCCCGTTGGGCATTCTGATCACAATAGTCATACATCAACACGATATCGACCTTTTCCGCAATTGGTAAACGGTCCATTTTAATACGGGTAATGTATCACGAAGCAAATACCGTCCGCACTGGCGGAATGTTACGTGATACCACGTACTTATACTTTTGTGACTATTACAGCGCCATCTATCACAAAGCGAAAAATGTGGTCCAACTAAAACATTTATATTTGTTTACGTACTACACGAATATGTAATAAGAAATGGGCGTTCCTACCTTAAAAAACGCAGTTGATATCCGTTTGACCTATGGCTGCGCCATCTAGCGGGCCAACCATAGTGCCATCTGGTTTTCCCATTCAAGCTAGACGAGTTTCGTTCTTTGTAGTTTTTTTCGTTTGATCCTTATTTCGTGAGGTATTTGGCCTGGTCACTATCAATGGACCACCCTGTATATATATATATTAACTAAATGCATTATGTGGTAGTTAAAAGTAAGTTATATATTACGTTTTTCTTCTTTTTTACGTTAGGAACAGCTTTTGCACCACAAGTTTCATGAAATTGAGATATCGTTTAGTTACCTCTTTTGCTTTTTATTTTTTTTAAGACACAGATATATTTTTTTATGTAGTGGAACAGTCTCAAATGCCTAAAGGTTTTTATTTATTTACTGCTGACTGGTATCGACCACTGTTTTATTGTCATCATGAGACAGTTTACTACTAGGGAGTCTGTTGATGCTGGCGAGGACGGGAGGCCAGATTAGGAAGTGCGCTTGGTACTGTTTGTTAACATTCCAATAGAAATAAGACAAAATGTTTCAAAAAATTTTATGTAAAGATCTATATTTTACACATTACAACAACAGAAATTTTCTACGGAATATAAGGAGTTGTCAAGCAGAATTTCTTGCAGTTTGTATACAAATTTTACTTTGCTGTCTATCACACATTTTATATCGCTTTGTAAGTTATCAAAAATATTAGTTGCTGCATTGTGCATCCCTTTTAGTGCTAAAGATAATCTTAATGATCTGGGGTAATGAACGTAATTTTTCCTTCTGGTGCAGTAATTATGTACATCGTTGTTCCTTTTGAGCTAGAGAGGAAAGTGATTTAGGGAAATCACAGGGAATATAAAATTCTTGTTCACGACATCGTAAGTCTAGAAGTTCCGACCACAGACACAAGAAACGCGTCATAACAAAACAGGGACTGTTATTTCGTTGTCTCTTATCACCCTCCCACACTGATATCAAGATACGGCTTTCACCAGCTCTCAACTCATTGGTATGTGTTGCCGTCGTGACGAAAGACAATATACCATCCCTGACTCCCTGTTTTCCAACCCATGAATGAACATTAGTGGACCATATGGTGGAACGTTTTTTGTGCTGGAAGATAGTCTCATAAGCATGTTGATGGGAGGGCAAGAACTGATGTTCGGAGTTCTCCAGTTCAGTGCTGTAGGTAACACATGCAAATTTCATAATGTGAGATTTCAGGACACACCAAAACGAAGTCCTGACATTACTCTGGTGTGAAAATACGTTAATTCAACGCATTCGCTTATTCATTGAAGATAACCAAGGCTAAATCATAGCTGATAGTGTGATCGCTTGCAACTGTCTGCCGCCGGCCGGTGTAGCCGAGCGGTTCTAGGTGCTTCAGTCTGGAACCGCGTGACCGCTACGGTCGCAGGTTCGAATCCTGCCTCGGGCATGGATGTGTGTGCTGTCCTTAGGTTAGTTAGGTTTAAGTAGTTCTAAGTTCTAGGGGACTGATGACCACAGATGTTAAGTCCCATAGTGCTCAGAGCCATTTCAACCATTTGAACTGTCTGCCTTCACGTGCCCAAAGTACCATTAGTCCGGTAGTTATGAGGTGCATTGCAGCAGAGAATATTATGTGGTGTACGAATAACGGCGAGCTGGAATTTTCGAACTGTATCCCTGCAGAAATCACAGAAGTTGGAGCAGAAAAGGCAATTTGTACCTTTTGCGTGAGTTCCTTTAGGCGTTTCCTTGCTGCAAGATAAAGTTCATTAAAACAATACTTAAAATTATCTCATACAGATAGTGAATCATCAGAAAAGTTATGTAAGTTTCCTAGTTCACGAGGCATGTCTACGAATTTGCTAAATGGGCTTATCGCTAGTCAGTGTGTGATCCGTCTCTCTTCACAGATAGTAGGTAAGTGATCCATCGTGATTTCACAGCACAGTAATTTAGCGGAAATTATCAATGAAACTTAGTAATATCTCTATGATTCGGTGTAACTAACGTTTAAAGCCGATGTTTTTTTTGATATTGCCTCGGAATATATTTGTTATGCGATAACACAAGTTTTAATCGTGTCTGCGTTACCAAATTCCCTCTGACGTGACACTTCATCCTATCCCATTGTAATGTGAGGTAGTTTCCTGGAACTGTCCATGAACAAATCAAATTTGAATAGATATTTTCACCGTTTGCAAAGTTTGTTTTGAAGTAAAGTGAAGAGAAAGACATTTCATGAAGTCCTTCGTATACAACAGTTTATTACAACAAGAATTCGTACAAATCGAGGTTGTTTCAAAAGGGAGTGCAGAAGAAATATTAACCTACACAGCTCTTGAATCACATACAATCAGCAGTGGATGATGCGGCGATAAATGTAGGCTGGATGTAAACAATAATTATCAAGTCAACTCTTTTCACATATAATGGCACATGGAACAAAGAGTGTACAGCGGACGAGTTACTACTCCCCACCTGCATTTTATTAGAGAAAATGTTACAGGTGGCTTCAAAATAATTTCGCGCTTAATGGAACTGAAAGCTAAATTATGTTGAATTCTTTCGGGTGGTTGGGGTCTTTAGTGGAAAATATGTCAGTTTAAAGGTAAAAAATCACCATTCTTTTCTGAGTAATATGAGAAAAATCACATAAAATATGTAATCGTATTACTTTCCGCATGGGGTTTCTCCCTCTATCCTGTTACACCCTGGTACGGACCATCTATATCGTATACTACACAGTTTATTCCTTCGGTAACTTTTCCCACATGCTGCACAGTTTAACACGAGTTTCACTTCATCAAGATTATTTTTAATTTTTCTCTAAATTTACACTCTCAGCCTCACACACTACCTCTCAGTCTCGCAAATGCCACACTCATTTCATTACTCTTATACATGATTTATTTTCTAAGCGAGAAATGCTTCTCTTTCATTCCGTAAACCTTTTAATCTTACATTTATTTTCCAGAGCATGTTATCTCAGGTTATCTCAAAGTTGATTATGAGCTCCGATTTCCCCGTATGCTGTAAAATTTCATCCCAAAATTCAGTCATACTTTATTATAATCTTATTTCATGTCTTACCAGAGAATTCTTCCTTCGTCAGTATTTCGTTCCTAGCTGTTTGACTATAAGAGCTATTAATGTGACGCCTTCGCAAGTCACCCAACTATTTGAAACAGTATTATTTTCTTTCGTGATTTTGGGACAGCGTGTTTGCTTCCGATAGGTGAGACCAATCACTGAATTGAATAAACACTTCTTGATGGAAACCCTTCTCCAAAATATTCTCCTTTCTCCCTCTTCCCCCTACCTACAAAAATTTTCTGTTTAATTAGAAGGGCAATATGTGTAGTCATACACACAGGTTGCCATCGCACATATACACTCCTGGAAATGGAAAAAGAACACATTGACACCGGTGTGTCAGACCCACCATACTTGCTCCGGACACTGTGAGAGGGCTGTACAAGCAATGATCACACGCACGGCACAGTGGACACACCAGGAACCGCGGTGTTGGCCGTCGAATGGCGCTAGCTGCGCAGCATTTGTGCACCGCCGCCGTCAGTGTCAGCCAGTTTGCCGTGGCATACGGAGCTCCATCGCAGTCTTTAACACTGGTAGCACGCCGCGACAGCGTGGACGTGAACCGTATGTGCAGTTGACGGACTTTGAGCGAGGGCGTATAGTGGGCATGCGGGAGGCCGGGTGGACGTACCGCCGAATTGCTCAACACGTGGGGCGTGAGGTCTTCACAGCACATCGATGTTGTCGCCAGTGGTCGGCGGAAGGTGCACGTGCCCGTCGACCTGGGACCGGACCGCAGCGACGCACGGATGCACGCCAAGACCGTAGGATCCTACGCAGTGCCGTAGGGGACCGCACCGCCACTTCCCAGCAAATTAGGGACACTGTTGCTCCTGGGGTATCGGCGAGGACCATTCGCAACCGTCTCCATGAAGCTGGGCTACGGTCCCGCACACCGTTAGGCCGTCTTCCGCTCACGCCCCAACATCGTGCAGCCCGCCTCCAGTGGTGTCGCGACAGGCGTGAATGGAGGGACGAATGGAGACGTGTCGTCTTCAGCGATGAGAGTCGCTTCTGCCTTAGTGCCAATGATGGTCGTATGCGTGTTTGGCGCCGTGCAGGTGAGCGCCACAATCAGGACTGCATACGACCGAGGCACACAGGGCCAACACCCGGCATCATGGTGTGGGGAGCGATCTCCTACACTGGCCGTACACCACTGGTGATCGTCGAGGGGACACTGAATAGTGCACGGTACATCCAAACCGTCATCGAACCCATCGTTCTACCATTCCTAGACCGGCAAGGGAACTTGCTGTTCCAACAGGACAATGCACGTCCGCATGTATCCCGTGCCACCCAACGTGCTCTAGAAGGTGTAAGTCAACTACCCTGGCCAGCAAGATCTCCGGATCTGTCCCCCATTGAGCATGTTTGGGACTGGATGAAGCGTCGTCTCACGCGGTCTGCACGTCCAGCACGAACGCTGGTCCAACTGAGGCGCCAGGTGGAAATGGCATGGCAAGCCGTTCCACAGGACTACATCCAGCATCTCTACGATCGTCTCCATGGGAGAATAGCAGCCTGCATTGCTGCGAAAGGTGGATATACACTGTACTAGTGCCGACATTGTGCATGCTCTGTTGCCTGTGTCTATGTGCCTGTGGTTCTGTCAGTGTGATCATGTGATGTATCTGACCCCAGGAATGTGTCAATAAAGTTTCCCCTTCCTGGGACAATGAATTCACGGTGTTCTTATTTCAATTTCCAGGAGTGTATAAGCGTGAGGAAAAGACTTCATCCACTGGTAACGCATCAGTAATCAGTTAGCCATCTTCACATTCACAACAATGCAAACATCTGTACCATCATTTAGAGCCCTGCAGTCCGGAACCGCGCTGTTGCTACGGTTGCAGGTTCGAATCCTGCCTCGGGCATGGATGTGTGTGATGTCCTTAGGTTAGTTAGGTTTACGTAGCTCTACGTTTAAGTGGCTGATGACCTCTGATGTTAAGTCCCTTAGTGCTTAGAGCCATTTTAACCCTTTAGAGTCTTTGGGACCATTCAGACTAGTGTAAAAGGGTACATAAAAAATGTGCAAAAAAGAAAGTATGGGACCAATTAGAATAGTTTAGCGTGTGTGTCAAGCGTATGAAAAGAGAATATATGGGACCATTTACACTAGTGTATCAGGGAGTACTGTGTGTATGCAAGAGATGTCGGCGCCAATGGTTACACGCTTATTGAAATGGCAAGAGCATATAGGAGAGTTGTTGTAGGGCCTTAATGACAGACAGTCGTATAAAGTCGCTGATATGTAAGAAGAACCTGTGTAGTAACAATCATGAACACTCTGTCAGGTAGAAACTATGAATTTTCTTCAGTTCTCTGCGTAGAAACCCTATTAGAGTCCGTGCTGATGACATGAGGCAAACAGTCATTATTTGGTCATTCAATTCTTGAATGGAACGGGAATGGCACGTTAATGGCACAACGAAAAGCACAAACAGCACCACTCTTCAGGTTCGCTAAATACAGCGGTAGAGGAAGATGTGAACAAAATAGTCACGTTGCGATATTTAGAACTTTCATATGCTGTGCATACACTAATTTTAACTGTCCAGATGTTTTCCTTTCCTTTAGTTTCCTCATGGCTCTAATCAGTGAGATCTCTTCCAATACTCTCTTACCTCCAGGGTAACAGACCAGCCTCTCCTCTTATAACCATTATCTGAAAATGCTACTGACAGATTCTTGGAGGCTTATTCTGCTAGTAACTTCGGACCACTGTATCAAACCATGTGTTAGCCAAACATGAGGTATGGCTCGAGTCGAGCTTGTGACTTGTAACTTAAGTAGCAAAAAACGCCAAATAACCACCCTCAGCAATGAAGCACGTAGAATAGGAAAGGGAGAAGCAAAAGGCTTGTAGGCTTTCTACGTCTACCCTCAGTATATTAATCCTTTCGCTACGGTGAACGTCTGTAGAAGCCGGTGGACTGCTGTAGCAGTTCCGCCTCGCGTATCATTTCTCCGCTTCACTACGCTCGACTTGAGTGGCTCTAATCAGTGAGATCTCTTCCAATACTCTCTTACCTCCAGGGTAACAGACCAGCCTCTCCTCTTATAACCATTATCTGAAAATGCTACTGACAGATTCTTGGAGGCTTATTCTGCTAGTAACTTCGGACCACTGTATCAAACCATGTGTTAGCCAAACATGAGGTATGGCTCGAGTCGAGCTTGTGACTTGTAACTTAAGTAGCAAAAAACGCCAAATAACCACCCTCAGCAATGAAGCACGTAGAATAGGAAAGGGAGAAGCAAAAGGCTTGTAGGCTTTCTACGTCTACCCTCAGTATATTAATCCTTTCGCTACGGTGAACGTCTGTAGAAGCCGGTGGACTGCTGTAGCAGTTCCGCCTCGCGTATCATTTCTCCGCTTCACTACGCTCGACTTGAGTGGAAGTTTGACCTATGCACCATCTAGCGCTTTGTTCAAAGTCTGTAGCTAACAACAGAGTCACTTGATGGCAGCTGCATTCAGTTTCAAAGCGTTGGTTTCGCTTGAATAGCACTGCTCATTTGCCGCCTTGTTTCTAATCTGAAGTGACGTTGTTAACGTCAGTTAATTTCTACTAGAAGTGATATGTCAGATAAGCGATATACTGTGGAGGAAGCTCTTTCTCTCAAACTGGGTATTGACTGAGAAGATGGAAGCGAATTATCGTCCGAATCTGAAGATGAACATGAAACACCTATTGTAGCTGCTTTTGCATCATGTACACGTGCTACTCCAGCTGTTCCATTGACATCCCCAGACTTGGATTTGTGCAGAGACACGACACACACTATCAAAAACATGTGTCATTTGTGTAAATATTTTCCCAAATAAATACATAGTATAAAGTCCAATAATTTCGATAACACCACGAGTGCGAAAGCAGGACTGAATGACACCGCGGGAAGCGCGAAAACTGCGCCGTACTGCGGGCATGGCAGGGCGGGTCTGGATCTCGTTTACAGCGCACGGAGCAACAATCACGGCGCCGGCGTGAAAGGGTTAACAATAGTGTGTCTCTGGTTGCTGACGATGTCGGTATAAATCGGTAGTTTAATACGTTACAAGCGTTTAACGTGTCTGTAGAAGCAAGAACTAAGGAGGTGTCATAAAGGACTTCGTAGCCTGATTGTTGGTAGTATGGGAAGACACTGATGTTTCATTAATCGATAGAAAATCAGCTGAACTTAAAGGACTAATATGTCTCTAAACCATACCATACGATATAACGTCGACTTACCTGAAACCAGAATTCCATTCCAAGTTGTCCAGAAGGCTCCACGCTGTATATCCGATTACATTGGCCCCATCTTCGTTAATAGCTTTCAGCATTTCTGCCAGGTATTGCTGAAATAGAGTATGATATTCTGTAAAGTGCATTAAATGGTATCAAACTAATGACGTTAACCTTAAAACTAATTTGTTCCATTTAACAGAGCAAGTAAAATGAATTGAATCCATTCTGACCCGCCAGATAAAAATGATACGCATAGTCTCTCAAAATTACAATCGTACTTCCAGGCAGGTTAAAACTGTAGGAGAGATGCCCTGGCACAGCACACGTTGTGCAGGCACCCCGTGTGACGTTCCTGGAAAGCTCTGAGCCGTTGCCTACGAAACGAAAAAAGTCCAAGTTTGAGACTGAATCTGGTACAGAGTTTGAATGTGCCACGATGTTTCAGCTTCTATTATCAGTTGGCGATTATACAGCCTGCTGGTGTTATAATCATGGGGCATCTATCATACTCTCCACACAGCACCTCGGGAGCCAGCACAGAAAAACGTCACTATTTCACTCTTGCTTTCCGAAGACAGACACCTGTCAGCGAGCAGTGAAATGAGTGGCAAGTGGCCATGGGGAAAGCATTTTTCTAGTGTAGACGTGGCTCGTTGATGATTCCATGGGGCCAGAGCAACAGTACTATTCTGGAAATATAGACCTCTAGCTCTTAGGATATTCGGTTCAGCGCTCATGACCAGTAATTTAGAACTTTATTACAGCTACATAACTTACATAAGACATAAAAATTAAATATCATGTGAGCACTGTGGGTACAAATTGAGTTACCTCCCAGGAAACATCATGATAACACCGTGTACATCTCCTCTAGCCTTGTAGCGGCTTCAATTCAGCGAGGAAGATGGTCCACACGTTTCTTCAGGCATGACGTGCAGTAGAAGATACTCATAGACGATTAGAGACGTGCCATGTTGTGAAAATGTTGACTGTCAGTTAATCAGCTGTTCCAAGTAGCTCCCGACATTTTTTTTTGCATTAAGATGGAGGGCCAGTTGAAACAAGAAATGTATATTTAAAGCCCTATGAACACTACTTTCTCATCAGACATGTAAAAAAGGGCAAAATTTGGTGGCTGAGAAGAAATAAAAATCCTAGTTCATGTTTACTGTAATCTGAATGAGTGGAATCAAATAAAACCAGTCCCTAAACATCGCAGAGCAAACACCTCTGTGGAAGAATGCCTTCAACACACTATGCGTTAAATGCCTCTTTGGGTTGTCAGGGCGCTTGCACCTTGCATCATTTAAAAGAAGTAATGTTAATACTCATTGGATCACATTGGATGCCTCCAGGCAGTCATTGTCCAGTTTCTGTTTTGGTGGGCCCACTGAAGAAATGTAGCCTTATGTGCCACAGTGAGCAACGCATTTCCCCAGGCACTCTTTGCACCTTTTCATGATAAGTAGTGGATAGCACTTTGGGTGCATCATATTTCCCCAGTGTTTCACTTCCGACTAATTTCAGGGAGCATTGACATTTTTTTGGGATTTCTGCGAGTACCTGTATATAGTAATTTCCTCAGAGACATATGAAAGACAGTAAAATAATGCATGAGGACGAGGTAAGAATTGTTAACAAGACTATCAGTGAAACAAAGTATATAAATTACAGCGTATGGTACTTGTGTTGGATGAGACTTTCTGGCACTATCCAAACGCACAGCAATACTCTGAATCTTTAGATGTACGTAATACTGATCCCGCACTTATGATGAATACTCAGGAATCAGTCAAGCAGGAGTTCTGTCAGCTAATTGCTTCAAGTAAGTTCTCCTTCAATTCTATCTCTGTTCCACCAACATGAGCCTTATGACAAATTTAGAGTTTGTGCCCCAAGAAAAGAATCTATAGTAAGGAATCAAACTAGAAAAAATTCGCCGCAAACTTGCGCTGCATGCACAGAAAATCTAAAAACTTTTGATTCCAAACTTCAAAACTTTTTTTCGTAATGGCCTCAATCAATTTCGTATGCTGTAATGGCAGGGTTGGACCGACTGCCTCGTGCTGACAGAAGTTTATAGATTACATCTCGACAGAATCATAAATCACAATTTAAAAAAAAAACTTATTCCGTGCACAATACGAGAAAATATGATGGAAGAGTGACTACCTCCCACAATTGTTCCATTGTACATTGATAACAGTACAGACAGACAACTGAGCGTTTGCTGTAAATACAATTCACTTACGCCATAGTAGCTGATACGCTCTTGATCATCCAGGTCTCCATAGTCAGCGTAACCATTCTCTGTAACGATGATTGGGTAGTTCGGGTACCTTGTAGACGCCCAGTCCAAAACTCTGCGGAAACCCCATGGCACAACCTATAAATAGAGACGTCAAACGGGCAGTATTAGACAAATAAAAGTGTGCTGTTACTTTTGTTACAGTAAACAGTGTTATGCTGGTATTGTGACTGATGGTAACAAGGAGTAATTTAGGTCCAGAATGAGATTTTCACTCTGCAGCGGAGTGTGCGCTGATATGAAACTTCCTGGCAGATTAAAACTGTGTGCCCGACCGAGACTCGAACTCGGGACCTTTGCCTTTCGCGGGCAAGCGCTCTACCATCAGAGCTACCGAAGCACGACTCACGCCCGGTACTCACAGCTTTACTTCTGCCAGTACCTCGTCTCCTACCTTCCAAACTTTACAGAAGCTCTCCTGCGAACCTTGCAGAACTAGCACTCCTGAAAGAAAGGATATTGCGGAGACATGGCTTAGCCACAGCCTGGGGGATGTTTCCAGAATGAGATTTTCACTCTGCAGCGGAGTGTGCGCTGATATGAAACTTCCTGGCAGATTAAAACTGTGTGCCCGACCGATACTCGAACTCGGGACCTTTGCCTTTGCCCGCGAAAGGCAAAGGTCCCGAGTTCGAGTATCGGTCGGGCACACAGTTTTAATCTGCCAGGAAGTTTCATATCAGCGCACACTCCGCTGCAGAGTGAAAATCTCATTCTGGAAACATCCCCCAGGCTGTGGCTAAGCCATGTCTCCGCAATATCCTTTCTTTCAGGAGTGCTAGTTCTGCAAGGTTCGCAGGAGAGCTTCTGTAAAGTTTGGAAGGTAGGAGACGAGGTACTGGCAGAAGTAAAGCTGTGAGTACCGGGCGTGAGTCGTGCTTCGGTAGCTCAGATGGTAGAGCGCTTGCCCGCGAAAGGCAAAGGTCCCGAGTTCGAGTCTCGGTCGGGCACACAGTTTTAATCTGCCAGGAAGTTTCAGTAATTTAGGTGTTTATTTGGAAAGATTTGGTTAATAAGAATGTCAGCATCTTCCTTAATAAATAATTAGCGTTTCATGGTAAGTGTTACGGTTCGGAAAAGATGTCCCATTCATGAATGAGACACGAAATAAGAGAACGAGGGGCGTAGTGCAATATACTGACAACTGGCAGCTTGCCTTGAGCTTACATTATTTGTAATTACAAAACCTGTGTTCGTTAAATGCTCTCATAAGTTATGAAACGCATTTGTCGCTAAATATAAAAGTTCTACGAATTGTTTGGCACTGGAGTATTCAGCGGTCTCTTCTAACAATTTCTTCATAAATTATAAATATCAATATAGTTACTACAGTTTTATGCACATATTCCCATCAGTTCGGCATTGTCATGTAACTTTCGATAATAATGCTTGTTTACACTTCGTATTAAGACATGTACGCACCAAGAAATGTTTTCATAGGCAGATATTTGAAGCAGTGTGTGTGTGTGTGTGTGTGTGTGTGTGTGTGTCTTACGGCAGATACTTCGCTTTTTTGAACATTCGTTTTGTTTTTTGTATTTTTTCCTCATAATATTTATTATACAACGTAGTGAATATTAGAACATAAAATGCGCAAAATAAGTACACCAAGACCTAAATTATTACTGTGACCTCGCATGTTATTAAATAGAAATAAAGAAAAATTGATACAAATAATGGGCAAGTAAAAATTTCTAATTCACTTCACGCCACTGTTCAAAATTCGAAATGTTTTCAGAAGCTTTCACCATGGAGAACATAGAGAGCATTTCGTAATGATACCGAAAAATAATTTGTTAAAAGAGAGATTCGGTACTACGCTCAAGTCTAGCGTAAAGCCTAAGAAAAACGGTGCCCGTATCCTGCTAAAAAGCCCCTATCCTGCTAAAAAGCGACTTCTGAAGAGTGTTACTTTCTGATAAGCAATCGAAATGGCCTTGCTTGCTGGGAAGCTTTAAGCTAGGTTCATTCTGGGTAAACCGTGCAAATAGTTAGGGTGCAAAAATCAACGGTACTTCAGAATGGATTCTGTTGGTACTAACGACGTAATGACGCACAAAATCTGCAGATCGCTTGTGGGGAAACCTTGGGGCCCTACCGCACTGCGACACCATGGCAACTCTACTGGCAGCGCTCCGGTCTGCCGGTACGCCTACTAGCACAGTCCGTTTTCAGTAGCGAAATGGACGCTACTGAACAGGCGCCCATAGCTGTTATAGTACGTATTTTAGATCCCACTTTTACTGGCCTTTTTTCATGTTTTCGCCCATTCTGACACCTCCAAGATTGTCGTAACCAAAGATCTTGCTGCAGAAGAGAAATATCTGACAGTATCGAGGTTGAACAAGTGCTCATATCTCTTAAGGTGCGCATTTTACTGCCCACGTTTTCTAGACATTTTTGTTTTGTTTTGATCCATACTAGCACCTCTGTAGGTTGCCTACGCTGCGATCTTGTCAAGAATAGTATTCGTAGAAGTTTTCCACCGTCACAGGTATTTGAAAGATTCTCGCTTAAAACTTCCGAATCAGTCGTTTCCGGACCAGGCTCTCTTACGTCAAACTGATATATTTACCTTTATCTATCATCTCTGAGAGTTTTTAACATGGAATCACAATGGAGAGGTTTTTCAATTTTTATTTGAAAAGTAATTAATTATGAAACTTAATTTAATATTGCAAATATATACTTGGAACAAAAACTAAGAAATCAGCCTCATCTATTTACATTTTCGTCTCTTAAACTAATTCAATCACATCTGACGTCTCAGGCCCATTAGCATCACTTGTTGCAGCAAAACATGTAGCTGTGCTATTTCAGTCTGGAAGTAGCTTTTGAAAGAAACTTTCATGCTCTGGAAAGTGATGTGTTTTGTTTTAAAATTCTTGTTATTGTAGTGGATCACAGGAACAGGCTGTGAGACACTGAAGATCGATAATTTACACGTTTTCCAACCATGCAGTGCTCGGAAAGTTCGTTACTGCATATAGTTTGAAGGTGGTTGTAAATTGAAACTGTGTGTTCTTCGGAATGAGCTGCATTTACGACGCTCATGTTTCCCACAACACTTTTCTTCAGTTCACAGTTTGAGTAGTCCTGAAATGAAGTGTTCCAGACTTCTGATTTCATTTAGTTTTGTAGACGAAAGATTCCTTGTCAAAACTGTCCATAGAGCACACTTTGAAGTGGAAGAAAACTACGTATCGGTGAGTTGCAGGTAGCCCAAAGCAGCTCTCCTTATGAACTGATGTGGGACGGCCATAAGCTGCCCTGCTTTTTGTTGACAGACCTGTTGGTAGACTGAAGAAACATAGTCCTTCTGGAAGAGCTGCCATACTGAGGTAGATGCCAGCTACGGGAGGCTCCATTGAGCCCCATGCATTGTGTCTGGCGTCTCTGCTAATAGAGCTGCTTTCGTATTCCAGTGTGGTAATTCCCTAACATCATACCAAAGTCACGTGACGTAGGAGGCAATATAGAGTGCGACCGCAAAGTCCGTGTAAGGCTGGCAACACATTCATGTCGCTGTATAAGCTGGGGGCCAGGAATCACTACTAGTGGCTGCAGTTATGTTGGTTGATTGGATTCAACATTTTAGTTTTAAAACATTGAAATTAATTAATTATGTTAATTACATTTAAACACTGTACTCACTAATATCAAATTAGGTTCTGGAAATGTTTTCCTCTTAGTTGAAGGCATAGTTCAACAAGTTTACATCTATTTGCGAACATCGTTACCAAAGTGTCACGTGTAATCAGTTTGCAGTCAAGCAATTATCACTGTGTTCAGTTCATCTATTTCCTTTGGGTTACTTTGACATAAAAATGTTTCAGTTATACCCGAAAGGAAATAGTCGGTCGGAGTCAGATTCTGCGAGCGCGCAGGCCAGAGACCTTCAGTAGTTACAATCTCTCCAAGGATTTCGTCTAAAAGTCATAGCGACTGGTGAGTCATTAGAGCGGTAGCGCTGTCTTATTGGAAAAAAAGAAATGATTGATACCGTTTTCATTCAGCAGGTCAATAAGGAAATACATTATCTTGGAACAATAGACATCCGAAGTGACGGTTGTATCGAAAAAGATTGGCCCTATAATTCACGTTCGTGTTATCGCAACCCACACTCTGATTTTCTCGGCGTATAATGACATTTCCCTTAAGGCAAGTGGATTTTCTCATTACCGAGTTCGTTAAATTAATGTAGCGAGACAGGTGAAACCAAGCCTCATTTGCGAAAAAGGTTCCATGTCGGTTAACAATCGTTGAAACCATGCGTAATACGTGATTCGTTTTACATGGTCCACACACTGTAATTCTTTCTCAGTACTAATTTCACACAGATACATCCCTAATTCTTTGGTTACAGCCTTCTGCTTGCCGTACGAGAGATTTTAGCCTGTTGGGATAAACTCCTCACAGATTTTGTTGGACTCCATGAGATGATGTCCGAAATGTCGTCAAGCTTTCGTTCTGTTGAAATTGTGGGCCTACAAATTCATGAGGCGTCATGAACTGAACGTGTTGTCTGAAATTTGCGAATGAAATCATGTACTGTATCACTATGTGAACACCACGAAGCAGGAGAACGCAATCTAAACTGCAGCCTCATATGGTCCGAAAAGTTTCCACCTGCACAGAAAATCTCTTCCACTAATACCACTTTCTCTGTAATGGTAAGCATTCTCACTACACTCAGCCTACGCAAGAACTAGACAATAACACAAGTAACAGGCGCAACGCACACGTAACAGTAAAACACTCTCCCACTGAGGTTCACGGAAGACGAGCAGTGAGACTTGGAAGTGTTGACACCCTCACACGCTGAACTAGACGAGACAATCGAGGCTCCCTGTTGCGGAGAGACTTTGTGGACTTACGGTATATTGCCACAAAAACCCTGTTCTGTGCATCTTAACTCCAGAGGCTTACTTCATTTATGGATCTATAATAATTATATAACAGCAGTTCCTCATTTTAAGAGTCTCTACGAGGCAACTCCTCAGCGTTAGATGTTTTGTTAGCGACTTTGATTACTGAAATACAGTCAGAATATTAGAGATGAATAGTGCTAATGAATTAAGATTTATTTTGACTATGGAGAAATAGTAGGAACTGAGTGAAACATTTAATATTGAGCAGAGGAAAGCCTGATTTTTCTTTTGGTCAGAATGTTATTTCGTTTTATGAAAATCTAGAACATAGTTGCATTCATCACAAACGATCTGGGATCTGATCATATAGAAGTCTTAAAATAATATCTGTGATGCATTTGTGAGATTTGAAAAGCTCTTAAAATGATATAAAGCTACAAGGGACGCAAACCTTGAAAATTAGGTAAGTGCCGAGTTTCACATGCGAAAAATGACAAAAGTAAATCATTATATTGGGAAACGTTGTAATTAACAAAAGACGTGTGTGGTTCAAGAACTGACATTTGTTGCAATGGAAAACATACTGATCAAATGTCCAGATGACAGAGTGGTTGTAAAACTCGAACACAGCAAACAGTTTGCAGCTAGCGGCTCAAACAGGCTCATTCTATATAATTCAGACCAAGAAACGTAGACGTGTCGAAGCAATGTTCGTAATCTAGATAAAATCATATATATTTGAGAAAAAGAGAACAACAATTAATTAATGCTTTTAGCAGTGGGAGCACTGTGGAAATTGCATATCAGAACAGTGTTTATAATGTTAAAGATAGTTCCTAACTGTGTGAAAAGGGTACCTACAAATTTAGACAATGTAATACTGTTACTACACTTGGACGCGCGAACACACACACACACACACACACACACACACACACACGCACGCACGCACGCACGCACACGCGTCCACGTGCATATTTTACACAATACACGCAAGAAAACATTTCCTTATAACAGCTACCCACGGCAAGGAATAATCTGGCAAAGGAGCCCAACAAGACCTGAGAAGATGCAGTAAGCAGCAAGGAAACCAATGACGACACAGGCTCCCGTCGCTGAGATGTTGTTACAGCTCCTCAAAGAACCCGTAGTAGCGGTGACCACCGAGACACCCTGATAGCTATTAAGCAACACTTTTTGGGCCTCGAAACTGTGGAGACCTTTTCGTTTTAATATTTTTAGCATAGTGCAGAAGAGTCAGAAACTGTAAAATATAATTATATTAAATTTCAGCCTCCAGTTGCATAAGCAAATAAAATTTACCTAGGTTTCGGCTATAATAATGTAGCCTCCTTCAGAATGTCACAATATAAAATTAACATTAAAATATGCCAGATACTGGCGTTGTCAAACTTAAAATCTTGGTACAACATTACATAGTCGCGTCACTTCACTCATGTTTCGTCGATGGGCCACACCAACGGGCCAGACAAGTGGGGAGTCGTAACTCAGCGCCCGCGAAACATGAGTGAAGTGACGCGACTATATAATGTAGCACCAACAATTTAAGTTCGACAAGGCCAGTATCTGGCATATTTTAATGTTAATTTTATATTGTGACATTCTGAAGAAGGCTACATTATTATAGCCGAAACCTAGGTAAAGTTTATTTGCTTGTGCAACTGGAGGCTGAAATGAAATATAATCCGTTTTGTTTCACCATTCAGATTAGTCCGCTGGGTGTTTCTCGGTCTACCAACACATGCCTGGGTGACCTGTAGGAACCAGCCCTCACTGTCACCTTGTACAAGACAACTTCCTCGAACAGTTACCAAAGAAGTGGCTACATAATGCAGAAATTGTGCTAAGCCTCTTGGCTCGAGTGTGTTTTGTACATTTTTTATTCTTTTATTCCTTTTTCCTTTTATGTCAAAATTCGTGTCGTTTAACTCATGTACAGTGTTTCGGAGCAGCTTTCCCACATTTTCATGTTAGATTACTCTTAACTTAAAACAATGTTTAATCCCTGGCTCGTTTAATGGCACGAAAATAGAAGTACGGCACAACTAAGTTTTTTGTGACAAGCTGTTCAGGAAATGTATCATTATTGTACGTAATTGGTCGATATCGTGAAAGCTTTCGTTTGGAGTGTGGCCCTATAAGGATGTGAAACTGGGCAATTGGAAAAGAAGAGAGAAGACGGCTAGAGGCCCTGGAGATGTGATGCTATAGAAGTATGGTCAGGTGGAGAGACAAAGTAACAAATGGAGAGGTGCTTAGAAGAGTACATGAAACAAGATCTCTGTGGAGGCACATCCAAACAAGAAGAGATAAACTCTTAGGGCACATCCTACGACACAACAACATCATTGCAACAATATCAGTAGGAACTATTGAGGGAAGGAATCGGCGGTGACGACCAAGGATATCATACATGCAACAGATCATGAATGACGTTGTCTGTAACACAAATGTGGAGATGAAGAGGAAAGCAGACAGAAGAGAGGAATGGCGGTCTGTTGCAAACAAACCTCAGGGTTGACAACCAAAAGGAAAAGAACTGGTCGATTAAAGCTTGCCACTCGAATAATAAACCGTTTTCATTTAATTATTTCATATCAATTGATTTTTCATGCGCCACAAATTACTTATTCACATAAGTTGTACCTTGTAAAGGAGACGAGAGCAGCTGCAGTCTCCAGAATCCATTGTGTGAACAAAGTGCTAAAACCAATATTAGTCCGGACAGGATATAAAATGTAGACTGGCAATGGCAAGGAAAGCGTTTCTGAAGAAGAGAAATTTGTTATCATCGAGTATAGATTTAAGTGTCAGGAATTCGTTTCTGAAAGTATTTGTATAACGTGTAGCCGGGTATGGAAGTGAAACTTGGACGACAAATAGTTTGGACGAGAAGAGAATAGAAGCTTTCGAAATGAAGTACTACAGAAGAACGCTGAAGATTAGATGGGTAGATCACATAACTAATGAGGAGGTATTGAATAGAATTGGGAAGGAGAGCAGTTTGTGGCACAACTTGACCAGAAGAAGGGATCGGTTGGTAGGACATGTTCTGAGGCACCAAGGGATCACAAATTTAGCATTGGAGGGCAGCATGGAGGGTAAAAATTGTAGAGGGAGACCAAGAGATGAATACACTAAGCAGATTCAGAAGGCTGTAGGTTGCAGTATGTACTGGGAGATGAAGAAGCTTGCACAGGATAGATTAGCATGGAGAGCTGCATCAAACCAGTCTCAGGACTGAAGACCACAACAACAACAACAACAACAACAGGATGGAGACGTGATTGTACGAAGGTCCTGCTTAACAGACTTTGCGCCAATTATCTACATCAAACTCCAGCCTTCCTTGCAGTGTCTCATGGAGACAGGGCACGTGCCACTGTCAGTAACTCATCTGTTGGATTGAGACGTTGAGCTCGACTGTCCTCTTGGTACCATTTGGGGGCAGTGGACGATTTGCCGGCACTGAGTGTAACGCCCTCAATTGTCTCATCAGCACAAATATGTCACAGACTGCACACTACCATCAGAGTCACTTTCTGTCAACAGGCACACATAAAACAGAAATCATTCTCATTGTTTACAGAAGAACAAATTTTTTCAAACTGGTCGCGCATTCTACCAGTCGGCGTTCCTAGCCATCAACGTCATACGACTCTTTCCTTTTTTTGTAGGTAAGGCCGTAAATCTGCAATCCTATCTTGCTAACCGAAAAACCACCGCAAGCTCGTGATCACTTAGAATGCTAAAGAAGAGACGGTGCACTATGGATAATTCTTAACACTAGCTTTTGCAATGTGTCACATTTCATAGAAAGAATGTGTAATAACAATTTATTTATGTTCAGATCCTAGTCTTTATTCTTGAGAAGACAGCTTTGAACCATCACCATGTATGATGATGTGGCAAGAATTCATAAGAGATAAAACATCATATAGCTCAGCTGTGAAGTAATGATGCGTAGATTAAAAGGACTTCCAGGGCAGACTCAAGGTTTCCATGCTGTGAAGGTGCGATAAGCTCTGCATGTTAACTTACCGTGAGCCAGACGGTGGAGCTGGTAGGGTAGGTGTAGTTGGGCATCCTGAAGGCTCCCGAGTCACGGTCCATTGATGGAGAGATACCATGCTCTCGAGAAAACACCGTCATTGTTGTGTATGAATTGAATCCAAGGAAATCCGCAGATCCTGTGACAGACATGCCAAGTTTTGAGATATTCTTATGTGAAAGGTAACTTTGACTCAGTACATCATAATTTATTATCACATTCTGAAAGATACAGATATCTGTATAAATAGTTATAAAAATTGGGATCAGACTAAACAGTGCCCATTAAAGAAAACTCGTTATTCAACGCTGTCTGAAGGTACTAGATAGTAATTCCTGGAAGAATGGAATCCTTCATTGTACAGCCATTAAATAACCAAAATATTTGTTTTATATAAAATAGTAATTGTATTCGTATTAGGTAAGTCATATCAGTTTTTGGCTTCTGCTAGTCATTCTCCGACTAATAACATGCGGTTATGACAGTAAGAGCAAGACCTCAAGTTCAGCTATATCAGTAGTTAAGTATGTCACAACAATTCTCTCTGGATCCTGGGTATCGATGTAATTACAGTGATTACAGTAAAACACATTGACAGTAATCCACAAAGTTGTCCAGAGTAGGGGGTGTGACTATAATAGCAGTGATATCGATCCGTGGTATCTGTTGTGTAGCTGTTTTCCCTGTGCGCTACTCTCCATAGATTCTTCAGTCCGATAGGTAAGAAACTAATACGGGATTTAACAGCGGCATGGTGATTTCATTAAACAACGAAGTTAGTGCTTCTGAAAAGAATAAATGGATTTGTGTAACACATCAATAGTCAACAAGCGTTAACGAAATAATAACGTTCAAAGACACAGAAAACCAAGCACATTAAGCATCTGGTAAATTGCTTTCCGCGACACTTTGAGCTTCAGTACGATATATTTAATGTTTTCTACTGTGTTTTGATCAAAATTTTTCGCATTAATCTATGGCTAACAGTAATGTGTCTTACCTCTACAATATTTGGAAGAGATTTGATAGAACCCTTCCAGAGTCATCAAAGAAAAGTTAATTTTTTAAGGTTTTTTTTCTTGTAGGGGCGGTGGGGGGCATATGGGAGGGCTTTGGGATTGAGTAGTATTAACTTGTCCCCGCTGCAGTAGTTACGCTGATATGCAAAGACTAGCACTGATGCCAAACCAATGGCACTGGAGGCTTTCTTCCCTCGCTGGTGGGGCCTTATGGCACCTGCAGTCCACTCACGCCATACGCCATCTGTCACTCTGCTCATTAGCTGTTGAGCGTAGGAGACATCTAGTGCTTTTTTTTTTTTTTTTTTTTTTTTTTTTGGAGGGGTAGGGGGTCATCAATCTTGTGACTGGTTTGATGCAACCAGCCACGAATTCCTCTCCTGTGCCGAACTCTTCATCTCAGAGTAGAACGTGTAACTATGTCCTGGATCTACTGGATGTATTCCAGTTTCTGTCTGCCTCTACAGTTTTTACCTTATATACTCCCGCTATTTACATGGAAGTTATTCACTGATGTCTTAACTGATGCCATATCATCCTGTCCCTTCTTCTTATCAGTGTTTTCTACATATTCCTTACTCTCCGATTCTGCACAGAATCTCTCCATTTATTACCTTACCAGCCCACCTCATATTCAACATTCTTCTGTAACACCTCATCTTTCTCTTATGATCATTTCAGGATTGTACTGTGAACATGAGGAATCCGGTAAAACTTCAAATCTCCGATATCGCTGAGCTGCGAGAAGATCCTGCAAGAACGGGACCAAAGGATGACTGGACCCTATCGTTCAACGTGACAGAAGTGCAACCATTCCGTAAATTGCTGCAGGCTGGACCATCAACAAGTGTCAGCTTGCAAACCATTCAATGGTACATCATCGATACGGGGCTTTCAGAGCCGAAAGCTGACTCGTGTGTCCTTGATGGCTGAACGACACAAAGCTTTGTGTCTCGACTGGGCACGTTAACACCGACATTGGACAATTGATTTCTGCAAAGATGTTGTCTCGTTTCAAATTGTATCGAGCGGATGGACGTGTACAGGTCATGAATCCATGGACCCCCAATATCAACAGCGTACTGTTCAAGCTGGCGGAGGCTCTGTAATGGTGTGGGGCGTATGCAGTTGGAGTGATATGGGACCCCTGATACGTCTATATACGACTCTGACATGTGACACGTACATAAGCATCCTGTCTGATCACCTGCATCCATTCATATCCATTGTGCATTCCGATGGACTTGTGCAATTCAGCCGGACAATGCAACACCCACACGTCCACAATTGCTACAGAGTGGCTCCAGGAACACTCTTCTGAGTTTAAACACGTCCGCTGACCACCAAACTCCCCAGACACGAACATTATTGAGCTATCTGGGATGCTTTGCAGCGTGCTATTCTGCAGAGATCTCCATCCCGTCGTACTCTTACGGATTTATGGACAGCCCTGAAGGGTTCATGGAGTCAGTTTCCTCCAACACCACTTCAGACATTATCTGAGTCCATGCCACGTCGTGTTGTGGCACTTCTGCGTTCTTGCGGGGGTCCTACACGACGCTACGCAGGTACACCAGTCTCTTTGGCTGTTCAGTGTATTTCTAAGTCTTTCGGGGTTCAGTATTGATCTTGAATTGTTGTAATACATAAAAATTTCAATGCAATTTCAAAGCCTTCTGGCACTTGGTGATTGCTGATTTTGATATTGTTGTAAATTTTTTAAATAGAGAATTATAAAGTGATTATTGATGTTGATCATGTTGTAATTTTTTTTTTAAAAAAGGGGAAAAGTTTCAAAGCAAATTTTTAAGCACTGTGGTTATTGGTTGTTAATAACTGACTTTTCCCTTCATTCCGTTGTAAGGGCAGATTTTAAATTTGGTCATGAAATAAATCTAGATGTCGTCATTCACAAGTGATGTTGAACCTTGGGCTTGGCCCTTTCATGAATTCCTGCCGCCACCAATGAAAGAACATTTCCGTAAACAGGTGCTATCATCTAGATCCTTCTTCTTGTCAAATTTTTCCAAGCATGTCTTTCTTCACCGATTCTGTGGAGAATCTCTTCATTTCCTGTCATTCTACATCTGACGGTCTTCGGTTCTTTTCCGGTTACCCATCCGTCCACAATTCACTTTCGTATAGTATTATGTTCCAGATATACATTCTCAGAAATTTCTTCCTCAAGTTTTAACAGATGTTTATCACTATAGAACCTCTTTTGGCTAGGAACAGCTTTTTGTTTTTTGTCGTCTTTGCATCGCAATGTATAACTTTACTTCCAAGGAAACACAGTTCCTTCTCCTTGTCTATTTTGTGGTCCACAATTCAAATTGCGTGCTTCTCATTAATCTCATTTTTGCTACTCGTCTTTGTCTCAATCACTTAAAGTCCCACAATACCCAACACTAGGCAACCCTGAAGTACCCACACACACACCCGCATTTTTCCGCCCTTTTACACTTTAAGTCACCGTTTTATCGCCTGTTTTTCTTGTATCTTTTCTTCTTCCGTTTTTTAAAAAATGTCTGTAGGCTGTAGAGCAGCGTACTAAGCTGCTGCCAGCCCTCCCCCTTCGGGGGGAATTGAAAATCAATAAAGGAAAAAACAAAAAGCTCAGCCAGTCAGTCTAATCTCACGTAAGTCTGTGGACACATCGCCTCGCGTTAGACAGCTTACATACTTTCTTGTTCTGTGTACGAATGGACGTGTTTGTTAGGTTTCCTTCTGACTTTGTTGTTCGGTCTTGTTGTTGTTCGTTCTGTCCTTCGTTCATCGTGTCTGTCCTCTCCCGTTGTGTTGTTGTTCGCGGGCCTCTCCACAAGACCCTCCGCGCTTTCCGTCATTTCAACCCCACGACTGTCCCGGTCGCAGTTACAACAGCTTACTCCTCTTGAAAAGCATCATGGGGGCGACCGAGTTTAACGTCTCCACCCGACGGACGGATTACCATCAGCAGCGTCATAAGCTCTCAGTTCATCATACACTGCGAAGATTTTTTTTTATTGAACCCAAGACATTGCCGCAAAGTCTAATGATTAGGAACTTTAAATTCTCTCCCTGCCGGCCAAATATTGGCAAAGAAAATTTCTTCCGCCACCAGGATTCGAACTGGCTTACCTCAGGGTCAAGCACCACCACACAAGCGTGCATTAGTGAAGTCGGCCGAGAAAGTGGGTGCCATCTTCATTGAACGTAATCGCTCCCCCTTTGGACTGTAGCGCGAACGCACATTTTGCTCCCGTGTGCTGGATGAAACCACTAGGGACAGTTCAAAATCATTTGACGTGATATCAAGCAGCAAAGGGTGCATATGGTTTTCCAGCTTTCCAGTGTCAAACCGTATTACAGCATGGTCAGGTGGTGGAGGAATGGTGGGGGGATCGGGGCGGGGGGATGGTTGTGCAACATTGACACATGCGTGAATAAAATGTCAAAGTGCCCCTGAAGATTTCAACACCTTCGATGACATCTGTGCACGTTTCTTAGGTACTTTAAAAATGTCTGTGTACAGAGGCAGCCATTCACTAATGCCTAAATGCTGAGACAGCCCTTCCTGCACTCATAACATATCGCATGCGGCCAGTAGACGCCAGTTCAGCGACACAGAGCCACTCAGCGGAGTTTGTCTGTCTCACTGACGTCTAGGAATGAGTCAATTGATGTATTTGTACAGGGACGATTATAAAGTTCCCAATAAAGGTACATGGGTTGCATCGTAAATTTTGCAGAACTGGGGGTCTTTGTGGGACCCACTGCCGTTATTCAGGCATGTGTCAATGTTGCACCATGACGCCGATTCTGTGCCTTAACTAGAATTATATATTAATACCATCAGCTGCTGACAGGAGTTGATATATATCAATGGGGACAGGTGAAAATATGTGCCCCAACCGGGAGTTGAACCCAGTATCTCCTGCTTACATGGCAGACGCTCTATCCGTATGAGCCACCGAGGGCACAGAGGATAGCGTGACTGCAGGGACTATGGAAATCCATATAAGTCTATAATTCTGGCAATACTGGCCACGACCGTCCTCTTCTGTGCGAATGCACACATATTACCCGAACTCTTACGGGACTTGGTAAGAATGTCTTCCGCGTGTAATGAGTATATTGGGTAGGAACACTACGAATGTAGTGTGTGGACATATATGATGAGAATATGGGTCACGCGGGAGGCGTGCGCAGGGTAGTCCCCTGCAGTCGCACTATTCTCTGTGCCCTCGGTGGCTGAGATGGATAGAGCGTCTGCCATGTAAGCTGGAGATCCCGGGTTCGAGTCCCGGTTGATACATATCAACGCCCGTCAGCAGCTGAAGGTCCTAATATATAATTCTGTTCTAGACGGCTGCAGGTCATCAATAGTGTCTGTTCTTTCGAACATGTCCGAAAGAATAGACACCATATCCATATAAGTATATAAATCTGTGCCATTACCTCTCCCTCTCCCACTTGCAAATTGTCCCCCCCCCCCAACCCGAACTCAGGACAGGACACGAGGGGACAAAACAGTAGGGTTGAAAATGTATGAACATCCTTTTCTGCCTCGGATCCGGTTCCAGCTTCTGAATGCTTTCGTGGCTACAGTTTACAAGGTAGTGAACTGTAATTATGTTATACCCTCATTAACAACATCCTTCCCAGAGGGAGAGCGGGTCCTTGGACATTAACTGTTAAGGAGAGCAGAGAACAATCACGGCTCAGCACTTTGTAATCTTTACCCTAGAACGTGCGACATGACCTATGTTCATCAACTCACCTGCCACAACACCTACTGCCTTTCACAATGTCTGGCTCCAGATCCGAATGCCATGAATTATTTAGATAACATTGTCTGACCAAAAGCTTCTTCCTTCTACACAAACACGGCTCTCATTTGCTCCACTACAAACACAGGTTCGTGTCACACGTGCTTCACTTGCCAACTCGAAAGCAAGTGGCATAATGTCCTGTAGCAGAAGCTCCTCCTTCGCAAACCGGTATCCACTGTATTCAGTCTGCAGAACACTCATTGAACCCCTCTAGATTGACACACGTCACTGCTGTCTGAGTGACCCACGCATACGAGGCATGGCAGGAAAATAAGTGCATTAGATTTTTAATTTTTTTAGAAAAATCATATCTGAATAAAGTTAACAGGATACTGTTCATATACGTTTACTATTTTCCCACACAATACTTGTCAATGCATGGGTTGAGCTGTGGCACAATTTTCTTCATTCCCTCCTCGACGGACTCTCCCACCAGTTCCGTACCAACTTTCGACAAGATGTTAATCTGAATGCCCCAAGTCAGGAAATACAATTGTCGGCGGGGGGGGGGGGGGGGGCAGGGGAGTAATTAGTCCTAGAGTGTGTTAGTGGTTAAGGCAGTGTGAGCACTGCCTTTGCCGTGCAACAGGGACATTTCTCTCTCCTCCCCCTGTCAGTTTTCCTTTCTTTTTTTTTTTTTTTTGGTCATCAGTCTACTGCCTGGTTTCATGCGACCCGCCACGAATTCCTTTCCTGTGCTAAACCCTTCATCTCAGAGTAGCACTTGGAACCTACGTCCTCAATTATTTGCTTGACGTATTCCAATCTCTGTCTTCCTCTACAGTTTTTTGGCCCTCTACAGCTCCCTCTAGTACCATGGTGGAAGCCATTCCCTCATGTCTTAGCAGATGCCCTATCATCCTGTCCCTTCTCCTTATCAGTGTTTTCCACATATTGCTTTCCTCTCCGATTCTGCATAGAACCTCCTCATTCCTTACCTTATCAGTCCACCTAATTTTCAACATTCGTCTATAGCACCACATCTCAAATGCTTCGATTCTCTTCTGTTCCGGTTTTCCCACAGTGCATGTTTCCCTACCATACAATTCTGTACTCCAGACGTACATCCTCAGAAATTTCTTCCTCAAATTAAGGCCGGTATTTGATATTAGTAGACTTCTCTTGGCCAGAAATGCATTTTTTGCCATAGCGGGTCTGCTTTTGATGTCCTCCTTGCTCGTTCCGTCATTGTTTATTTTACTGCCTAGGTTGCAGAATTCCTTAACTTCATTCACTTCGTGACCATCAATCCTGATGTTAAGTTTCTCGCTGTTCTCATTTCTACTACTTCTCATTACCTTCGTCTTTCTCCGATTTACTCTCAAACCATACTGAGTACTCATTAGACGTTCATTCAATTCAGCAGATCATTTAATTCTTCTTCACTTTCACTCAGGATAGCAATGTCATCAGCGAATCGTATCATTGATATCCTTTCACCTTGTATTTTAATTCCACTCCTGAACCTTTCTTTTATGTCCATCATTGCTTCCTCGATGTACAGACTGAAGAGTAGGGGCGAAAGGCTACAGCCTTGTCTTACACCCTTCTTAATACGAGCACTTCGTTCTTGATCGTCCACTCTTATTATTCCCTCTTGGTTGTTGTACATATTGCATATGACACGTCTCTCCCTATAGCTTACCCCTACTTTTTTCAGAATCACGAACAGCTTGCACCATGTTATATTGTCGAACGCTTTTTCCAGGTCGACAAATCCTATGAAAGTGTCTTGATTTTACTTTAGCCTTGCTTCCATTATTAGCCGTAACGTCAGAATTGCCTCTCTCGTCCCTTTACTTTTCCTAAAGCCAAACTGATCGTCACCTAGTGCATTCTCAATTTTCTTTTCCATTCTTCTGTATATTATTCTTGTAAACAGCTTCGATGCATGAGCTGTTAAGCTGACTGTGCGATAATTCTCGCACTTGTCAGCTCTTGCCGTCTTCGGAATTGTGTGGATGATGCTTTTCCGAAAGTCAGATGGTATATCGCCAGACTCATACATTCTACACACCAATGTGAATAGTCGTTTTGTTGCCACTGCCCCCAATGATTTTAGAAATTCTGATGGATCCACCGATCCGCTCTCTCCTCTGAATTTAACAGTGTAATTCCCATTGCACTCTTAATGTTACACCGTTGCTTTTAATGTCACCAAAGGTTGTTTTGACTTTCCTGTATGCTGAGTCGGTCCTTCCGACAATCATATCTTTTTCGATGTCTTCACATTTTTCCTGCAGCCATTTCGTCTTAGCTTCCCTGCACTTCCTATCTATGTCATTCCTCAGCGACTTGTATTTCTGTATTCCTGATTTTCCCGGAACATGTTTGTACTTCCTCCTTTCATCAATCAACTGAAGTATTTCTTCTGTTACCTATGGTTTCTTCGCAGCTACCTTCTTTGTACCTATGTTTTCCTTCCCAACTTCTGTGATGGCACTTTTTAGAGATGTCCATTCCTCTTCAACTGTACTGCCTACTGCGCTATTCCTTATTGCTGTATCTATAGCGTTAGAGAACTTCAAACGTAGCTCGTCATTCCTTAGTTCTTCCGTGTCCCACTTCTTTGCGTATTGATTCTTCCTGACTATTGTCTTGAACTTCAGCCTACTCTTCATCACTACTATATTGTGATCTGAGTCTATATCTGCTCCTGGGTACGCCTTACAATCCAGTATCTGATTTCGGATTCTCTGACCATGATGTAATCTAATTGAAATCTTCCCGTATCTCCCGGCCTTTTCCAAGTATACCTCCTCCTCTTGTGATTCTTGAACAGGATATTCGCTATTACTGGCTGAAACTTGTTACAGAACTTAGTTAGTCTTTCTCCTCTTTCATTCCTTGTCCCAAGCCCATATTCTCCTGTAACCTTTTCTTCTACTCCTTCCCCTACAACTGCATTCCAGTCGCCCATGACTATTAGATTTTCGTTCCCATTTACATACTGCATTACCCTTTCAATATCCTCATACACTATCTCTATCTGTCATCTTCAGCTTGCGACGTCGGCATGTATACCTGAAGTATCGTTGTCGGTGTTGGTCTGCTGTCGATTCTGATTAGAACAACCCGGTCACTAAACAGTTCACAGTAACACACCCTCTGCCCTACCTTCCAATTCATAACGAATCCTACAACTGTTATACCATTTTCTGCTGCTGTTGATACTACCCGATACTCATCTGACCAGAAATCCTTGTCTTCTTTCCACTTCACTTCACTGACCCATACTATATCTGGATTCAGCCTTTGCATTTCCCTTTTCAGATTTTGTAGTTTCCCTACCACGTTCAGGCTTCTGACATTCCACGCCCCGACTCGTAGAACGTTATCCTTTCGTTGATTATTCAATCTTTTTCTCATGGTAACCTCCCCCTTGGCAGTCCCCTCCCGGAGATCCGAATGGGGGACTATTCCGGAATCTGTTGCCAATGGGGAGATCATCATGACACTTCTTCAATTACAGGCCACATGTCCTGTGTATACACGTCACGTGTCTTTAATGCAGTGGTTTCCATTGCCTTCTGCATCCTCATGTCGTTGATCATTGCTGATTCTTCCTTATTTTTTGTTTTGAATGCTGATTCAGGGTCTCATAATATCGATGTGCGTTGACGGTGCCCCTCTGAGGCACAGACTCGAACAAAATGGTGCCTTTTTTGTCCTAGAACACAGAGAGTAGGAATTTTTGCCCGAGATTTTGGTTTAGAATTCGTTTGGTAGGTGGGTGACTTGGACGACTGTCTTTTTGTCTCAAGCGTATAATGAGCCACCCACGTTTCATATTCAGTCACAACAGAGCTCAGATATTCCTCACTTTCCAATTCAAGTCGCTCCAGAAACTCGTGGCCGCTACTGAGATGTCTTCCTCGAGCTGCTCTGTCAGCTGTATTGGGACGTACTATGTGCACAGTTTCTGCTAACCCACGTTTCTGTGGAAGTCTCGTATCAGAGAATTCTAGAGAGATCTGGAAAAACCGCAGAAATGACAGTCACTGTGAATCGATAGTCTTCACAAACAGTTCCCTCGATTGTCTGCACCAATTCATCAGTCAAAATGGAAGGTCTTCCACTCCTCTGTTCGTTCATTTGTTCTGTCCCCACTATACTACCTACACCTCTTACCCACGCTTATTCTATTCATAACATCTTCGCCGTAACCGTTTTGATTCACGAAAAAATTTCGGTAGGTGTTATTTATTCCGCGAGAAGGAAGCGGAACACAGTACGTGTCTGGCACTTGGCAGAATTTCCTACCGCCATCTTTCACACAGCTGGACATTACAACATGGGTTTACGTACTATCGTATTCGTGCAGTGTTTCGTCAGGTGAGCGGATTTTCCTCTAACACAAAGGGTTCCCAACCATCAAAAAACCACATTACACTTACTCCCTGAACATGCATCGTACACGCGACAAGTGAGTACCCTCAGTTTAGCGTACAATGTGCGGCACCCTCATTCCTAATGACTGTAGTACTAACGGCAGATCTTAGATGTGTCGGCAACAGGCACAGAAGATAGTAATGTTGATGCATAAATGATACTTAAGTTGCTGGGTGAAACATTCAATTAAGTATTAATAGATTAATTTGTAGTAGTATGTAATTAAGAGCGCCTTAGCTGACTGCGGGATTGATAAACAGAAAAGATGAGTAATCAAGCCCCTTCTGTTGTTCTACTGACCGTTGATCATCCTCTTCTCCTCCTCTGTGAAGCTGGGCAGGCGCGACCTGGGTCGCCCCTCGGCTCTGCTGTTATTGTCCACACGTTCGCGCACCACGGCCGGGTAGTCGCCGTCCACCAAGATAGGGTTCGCGTACAGGCCAAACTGTAACAGGTTAAGAGAGTGCCAGTTGCCTACGACACGGCTGAAGAAACTGTCTTTGTGTCATATGCTAGTGTAAAGAGCAAAAGTGAAAAAAAGGGTGTGTAGCCGTAATAGAAACTAGAATGTACAACTTGTGATATAAGGGGCGAGTCTCTAATTATTGCCACCAAGAATCACTCCGAAAGTATGATAGGAGCTGAAAAGTTTGTAGGAAAAAAGTTGCATGGGACAACGGTTTTTTTTTTGCTAGGTGGGGTCGTCGCTTCAGAGGTATGAAGGTCAACTTTGTTCTTTTAAACGTAATGCTATAGTTTGGTAATTATTTTCTGATAGGGGCTATCGAGAAGAATCCAATGATGTGTAACAGTAAGGTCTTTGAAGGTCACAAAGGTGGCATGAACGTCCATTTACAGAAGGTGTTCGAAGTAATGACCATTGGTATCGATGCAGTGCTGCAGTCTTCTTATTATGGGTTGAATGGTATTCCTTATCACTTGGGCACTTATCGAAGCACATGCTCTGACAATTCTCCGTGATTTCCCTAAATCGTTCCAGGCAAATGCCGGGATGGTTCCTTTGAAAGGGCACGCCCGACTTCCTTCTCCGTCCTTCCCTAATCCGATGAGACTGATGACCTCGCTGTTTGGTCTCCTCTCCCAAAACAACCAAACTCTGACAATTCTTTCTCGTATATCTTCAGGTGTAGTTGGAACGTCTTTATAAACAATGTCTTTTCCGAATCGTCACAAGAAAAAACCACGAGGCATCAAGTCTGGCGAATGAGTCGGCCACGACACATCTCTTCCGCGACCAATCCTACGATTTGGGACTTGTCTCTGCAACTCATTTCTGGCCATCAGCGAAAAATGTGCTTGACACCCATCGTGGTGATACCACAATATGTTCCTTGTTCCTAAAGGTATTTCTTCCAATAGGGTAACTAATGTTTCTTGCAGCAATGTGTTGTACTTCCTACCATTAAGATTTCCTTCAATGAAATAGGGTCCTATAATTCTGTCCTCCAGAATCCCACACCGTACATTCACCGATCACGGTTTTTGGTATGCAACATGCCGCAGCCAACATTGGTTATTAGTTGCCCAATAATGCATGTTATGTAAATTAACATTTCCGTGGTTCGTGAATGTAGCCTCGTCAGTAAATGCAATCAAATTAATAAATGTGTCATCCCTCTGAATCTGAAATTGAGCCTATCGGCAGAATTCAATGCTTCGCATACAATCCGACCAGTTAATTCTTGGTGGAGGCATATGGTAAGGATGATACTTACGATGCAGAACACGAACAACACCACTCTGGCTCATGACAGTCCCTTGCGATTTGACGAGAACTAACACAAGGAATTCAAACCACAGTGGCAAGAGTACCAATTTCCGTTTCTTCGTTAGTAACTATCCTTTGCCGGATATGTTTCCGATGCGTTCAAGATCCAGTTGTTCTGAATTTATTATATACATATTAAATGTACGACTTGTAGCGTGAGTACGTTGAGGATACATTTCAGCACATAAATCTGTAGCTCTCACTGAATTTCGTTGGAATTCTCCGTAAATTAGAAGCATATAGACTTGTTCTTCGAAGGAATACATCATTCACATTCGCTCTGTTCGACGGTACTAGTCTTAAAGTTGCTATTAGTGTTGTATTGCGAAACCCTTTAATGGTGTTTACATGTCAGTGGCACGTTAGATGGATATGGCGCATTTGGCGAATATGGACTATTTGCACGATGTACGAGAGATAATTGTCAGAGCATGTGCTTCGATAAGTTCCGAAGTGATAAGGAATACCACTCAATCCACGACAAGAAGATTGCAGCACTGCACTTATACCGATGGTCATAACTTCGAACACCTTCTGTAAATGGACGTTCATGACACCTTTCTGACAGTCATTGACTTTCAAAGACCTTACTGTTACACATCATAGCCGATATCAGAAAATGGATACCAAACTATAGCATCCCATTTTAAAAAAAACAACGTTGACCTTCACATCTATGATGCGACCCCGCCTATCAACAACAAACTAACGTCATTTATGGCCCCCGTTGTCCCATGCAACATTTGTCCCACAAACTTTTCAGCTCCTATCATACTTTCGGTGTTATTCTAGGTTGCAATAGTTACTGACACACCCTGTATTGTGAATTATCAGAAGCTATTCATGAGCATGTTTCATGTAGTTTATATAACGACTGTGTATGGATAGAGAAGGGTTGTTAAAAGACCTTTCGTGTTCCAGTTTCCTTTCCTAAAGGTACAAGTTTTTTATAAAGCAGCTATTCATTTGTTATTACTTGTTATTATTAATTATTTGTAGCTAATATTCATGTTTCGTAATG
This sequence comes from Schistocerca cancellata, assembly GCF_023864275.1. Classification (NCBI taxonomy): domain Eukaryota; kingdom Metazoa; phylum Arthropoda; class Insecta; order Orthoptera; family Acrididae; genus Schistocerca; species Schistocerca cancellata. Next base: position 427,166,103 of record NC_064633.1, read on the forward strand.
ACAGTATTTGTTTAAGGAATTTTGTGTTTCAAGAGACATTCCTCTTGGCAGCGGCCTCCTGTCCTATACATTGCTTTCCACGTTCTCCTGACATCCACCGAAACCAAACGCTTCCATCGGATTGCTGATGGGTATGGCGTCACTCATCGATCCACATAATTCCTTTCTAGTCCTACACTGATCAGTGGCGTCACTCTTTACACCATCTCAAGAAATTCAGAAATGTTCGGATTATGAAGAAGTACATGGCAATTGCATCGCGTTCTTTTTAAATCTCTACGCGCAATTGTTGTGCAGATTGGACTGTTGGTAGCGCTTACGAAGACACAAGTCGTTACTTCCACTGTCACATGCAGTTTTTTATGACCACCCTCCGCAATGCTCGACGATGTTTGACCGTCAATACATGAGGTCTGCCTGATTTTGGACTCGCTTTCGGGTGGACGGCGGCTCAATCCCACCTCGGGTGATCCCGATTTAGGTTTCCCGTGATTTCCCTAAATCCAAATGCCGGGACAATTCCTTTGAAAGGGCACGGCCGACTTCCTCTCCAGTCTTTCCTAATCCGATGAGACCGATGACCTCGCTGCTTGGTCTCCTTCCCCAAATCAACCCAAACCAACCTGGTTTTGCCTTAGCTGTGGTTGTTCGTTCGCGCTTGCACTTCAGTCACATCAACAACTGTCCATTTGGGCAGATTTTTAATGGCTGAAATGTCTCTGCTGGATTTCTTACTCACGTGGCACCCAATGATTAGTCCACGAAAGAAGTCACTGAGAACACCTGGCCTACGCTGTTGTTGTTTTGGTCTTGAGTCCTGAGACTGGTTTGATGCAGTTCTCCGTGCTACCTTATCCTGTGCAAGCCTCTTCATCTCCCAGTACCTACCGCATCCCACATCCTTCTGAATCTGCTTAGTGTATTCATCTCTTGGTCTCCCTCTATGATTTTTACCCTCCACGCTGCCCTCCAATACTAAATTGGAGATCCCTTGATGCCTCAGAATATGTCCTACCAATCGATCCCTTCTTCTAGTCAAGTTGTGCCACAAACTTCTCTTGTCCCCAATCCTATTCAATACTTCCTCATTAGTTATGTGATCTACCCACCTAATCTTCAGCAGTATTCTGTAGCACCACATTTCGAAAACTTCTATTCTCTTCTTGTCCAAACTATTTATCGTCCATGTTTCACTTCCATACGTGGCTACACTCCATACAAATACTTTCAGAAATGACTTCCTGACACTTAAATCTATACTCGATGTTAACAAATTTCTCTTCTTCAGAAAAGCTTTCATTGCCGTTGACAATATACATTTTATATCCTCTCTACTTCGACCATCATCAGTTGTTTTGCTCCCCAAATAGCAAAACTCCTTTACTACTTTAAGCGTCTCATTTCCTAATCTAATTCCCTCAGCATCACCCGACTTAATTTGACTACATTCCATTATCCTCGTTTTGCTTTTATTGATGTTCATCTTATATCCTCCTTTCAAGACACTGTCACGCATTCTGCTATTATTGCTTCTCTACTGACAACACAATTCTCCCCACCGCCTTTTATACTGGTGAGTCCTCCTACCGTGATATTTAGTAGTCAGTTCAGCATTACATAATGATGTCACGGTGATATTAGTTCAAGCCCAATAAAGGAGATAGCATGTTTCAGAAATCAAACACATAAATCCAATTTATTACAGCATGCTTCTTATGATGATGGTCTATATAGACGACTACCCCGACAACTTTAAAATGTACAACAAACGATATCTTTCAACTACACAGAGTGGGGGAGAAGTCCTCACATCCTCTAGTATCGAATGCTAATTGATTTTAATTGATTTATAAATTATAGAGCGCAGAAATAGTCGTGACTGACGCCGGAACAACAGGGAACTGACATGTATTGAGACTAGAAAATAGTGCATTGATAATGACTTGGCACTAGCCGAAATCTGGATTTGCCAAATGAAACCTGCAAAAAAAGGACCACAGACTGCTGCGCTCTATAATTTATAAATCATATCACAGTCGCTGTGTGCACCCACGTTCCTAATGGAAGGTAACCTGATGATTTGCTTTGTTTTTAGCACAAATACATACTTACGTACTTAGTTTCCGATACAGCGATATGTTACTCATCATGCTGTAAACACATTTCCATATGCCTGCATGTTCTACGTGGCATATGTTTTAACATGTCCCATGTTATAGTCCGAAATACATCCTCAGGAGAATTGCACAGTTTTTCGTTTGTAACATAACGAAGTACAGATACATGCGCTTTAATGACTCCCCATAATGAGCTGTCAGGTGTGGTGAGGACAGGATTTCATGGTGGCCACATCAAGGTGGCTTGTGTTACCGATGAACCTCGACCTATCTACCGTGTCGAAAATTGTTCATTTAGGAACTAGCACTCTGCATGAGTGTAGTGAGTATGTGCTCCGTCTTCCCGCAACCATATGCGCTCTGTGAGACCCGTTTCCATCAGCTGAGGTATTGACCATTACACTTACACATGTAAGTATCTTTCCCCTTTTTAGCACGTCAGCTGTGATAAACAGCATATTCATCTGAAAAAATAACCTTAGCAGGATTCACGGCATGCGGAAATTGTCTTGAAACAGTCTTCTTCCTTCCTCTCCGAGACCTGTCTTTAACGAAGTCAAAAGCAAAAGCACGTCTTTCCCAACCCACAACTGTTGCCTTTCGCGGTGGGCCTTAATAAACCTTTCTTGGAATGCTCCTACAACAGTCTCATTGTCTGCCCTGCGTGTTGTCGTTCTTGCACCCACACACTTGTTACAAAGCGTCCGTCAATAGTGTAACCGCGTCGGCTCTCATTTATCACGGCTACAAATTTAAACTCCAGAGCAATTGCGGCTGGAACTGTGAAGACATATAAAAATGAATTCCAATAATTGATTCCTACAACTGATAAAAAGTAACATAGCTACGCCGGCCGCTGTGTATGAGTGGTTCTAGGCGCTTCAGTCCGGAACCGCGCTGCTGCTACGGTCGCAGGTTCGAATCCTGCCTCGGGCATGGATGTGTGTGATGTCCTTAGATTAGGTTAGGTTTAAGTAGTTTAAGTCTAGGGGACTGATGACCTCAGATGTTAAGTTCCATAGTGCTTAGAGCCATTTGAACCATTTGAACCATTTGAACATAGCTACCAGCCTGTATAATGAAGCTGATACTAAACAGGGGTTGAAGGGTACAGGAACTTCTTGTCCACCCTGTACAGGGTTTAGCGGGACTCCGCTCACATACTTTTAGACATTGTTCTGGGATATATTCTGAGCTGGTGTGAGGTTTCCACGATCTCCGACGGCTTTTTATGGAATTATTACATTTAGTTTGGTTTCTTGCTGCAGTCAGCTTAGTATCCGCATTGCACTGAAAACAGTGCACACCAGTTCCATTCACGGACGAAGCGTCAACTTCGTAATGCCTATGAGAATGATACGTTGGCAGCTGGAGAATATTCACCCGTTCCCTTGCGAAAACCACTTGCTGGGATATTCTATAAAAGTTTTCATGAGATGCTGTACAAGTCTACGTGTGATTCCCAACAGGTATTGTTCAGCGGTTCTTTTACGCTCTCTGTTTAGGAAGCAATCCGAGGTTTATCTACTTTCTTGTTTTCTCTATACATTTAACATCTATTACTCCGATTTGATACAAATTACAGATGCTGCAGAAGCATTTTAGTGCAGATGACAGAAGTGTTTTGTAAGCAGTCTCTACTGAATAGCAAGAGCAGATTGTAAAATAAAACGACCCAGTAAAAACTAGCTGCCAGTAGAGATTCTTCATAGTATTAGCAGTACGATTTTCCATTACGGTGGCACTACATTTAGTACATGGCTTTTTTGTAGATAACACTTTCTAAAACACAGATATAGTCACAGTTTGCATCGCAGACATGACCATCATTCTTGACGCGACGTTAGGACTCTCTGGAAGTGGACGAGCAACGTAAGGAAAACTGAACCTACCTCAAACTGGAACATACGCTCCTGTGCTGCCAGCGTCTCCTCTCGGTCGTCCAAAGGTTCGTACCAGTTAGTGCTCAGTGTGATGCCGACTCTGCCTGCAAAAGACATGAAACAGGACAGGTAAAGTATATGATACCGAAATCAAACAGTAGCTGTAAAGGGGCTAGTCTATGACTTTACTGGTATAAGCGATTTCTTTGGTATGTAGCTCTTGATTATGTATCCTCAAGTTCTCTTCCTATCCTATATGTATCTACTACATTCTGAATCTACAAATAGTATCTAGGATATCTGTTCGACAATGCGTGTTTGCTGCTGGTTTCTGTCGGTGCCTAATGGTACAGTAACCAGGCCATGAACGCCTTGTGGGTGTCTACCGCCCCGTGTCATCCCCTGCCTTGCGGCGTCACACGGATGCAGCATGGAGGGCCTTTTCGCAGACTTTCCAGACCAAAGTAACTGTTTTATGCGATGGAAAAGTATTCTGCGTAAAGGGACGACGTTAGTAGTTGCTTCCAGGGTGCAAGTGTCCTAGGAAGCAGACATAGAAGCAGTCACATATCTAATTTTGCTCACATCTCGATGAATGTAACGACGTACCTCGGTATTTGTGGGCATAAATCGCCATCAGTTCCACCATCGAGCCACAGACAGCTTTGGAAGACATCGTTCAACGCACATCTATGTGACTTTGAACACTTCCAAAAGTCAGAATCCTCTCGCTCAAGAAAATTTACGAACAGTCTCATTTTCATTTCTGGATATAATCATATTTTAATTGATCTGACGAATTTTAATTTTGTAATGAATGTGCCTTGACAGTAACTAAGTTGAATGGTTGCTCAATAATTAATAGTTTCAGTATTCATGTCTTATATACTGAAATATGCTTTACAGTCATTTTACATGATATTATTTCAAACTACATCAATCAAAATTACTGTTTTTTGTATATTCAGTGATATATTTTGCAGTTTGAAATTTTCCTCTGATGTGGATGATTGAATGTCACACGCTGTCATCTTATTAACAGGTACACACAGATGTAACTCTAGCAAACCGGAAGCAGCAGCTAAGATTTATAGTTGGAAAGCACAGGAAAGCAGGAGTGTGTTGGACATCACAAAAACGGTTTGGGATGGCTGAGTTGCCTACTTTGCAGCAATTCCAATGGAATCGCATCCGGTACTTGTAGACTTGGGTGCGCAGGTACTAACCGAGCTCTTGCTAAGATCGCGGGACATTTATATTCGTAAGAATAAGGCAAACAGTCAGGCTGCAATCCCTTGGAGCCCAGAACATCCCACGATGAGCCGAAGCGTAAGATCGAGAAGAAGAGCTTATCAACGAGCTCTAAGGCAATCACAGAGCACTCCCAGGTTCGATGACTCCAGGGCAATGAAGAGGCGCTGCAAAACATTCTTGAGCAAACAAAAATAATATACTGGCACAAACTTTTACGAAGACAACGGCAATTTAATACATGAGGAAGACCTATAAATTATTGACTGAGTAGTTTAAGGAACCTACTATGATACGACAGCTGGTTGGAGGGAGTCAGCAACATATCTGCTTATCGCCGTACTTCCTGATGACAACACAGCCAAAGATACTGAAACTCACGCACAACGCAGAAGTGAACTAGGTAACGAGTACGACAATCAGACGTTGGTGACACATTTGGCTCAAGAAGAAGTTGCTGTCGCCATTTCCAAGCTCAAACTTGGCAAGGTTCCTCGTCCGGACTGCGTCTACCCAGAGGCTGTGCCGATGATAGGTTCATAGATAGTGCCATATTTGATAGCAGGCGTTGCGAATAGGTAGGATCCCGCCGCTGTGGAAAAAAGTTAGAGTAGTAGTGATTAAAAAGGGAAAAGATCAAGAACCGGTATCACCGAAAATCTATAGACCTATTTGCTTATTAAACGTCTTGGGAAAAGTCTAGGAACATCTGCTCTGCGATCGGTTGCAGGCGCACAGGGAGCTCTTGGGCCTAAACCAGTGTCAATATCGACTCACAAAAGGGAAGTCTATAGATGATGCGGTCAATAGAGCTCTTCAGGTTGTAGAAAATTCAACAACGAAGTATGCAGTCACGCTCATGATTAACATCGCAGGCCCTTTCGACAATCATTGGTGGCCTGAGATGTCCGCAAGCCTTCGATTACGTAGGGTCCCCAGATCTCTCTATAAGAAGTCTCTACATTGCAGAATGAGATTTTCACTCTGCAGCGGAGTGTGCGCTGCCAGGAAGTTTCAAGTCTGTAGATTATTGTAGTGGACGTAGCGTCCAGAGGTTTGCGAGGCAGAGTAAGGTAAGCGAAAAGGTTACCAAGGGTTGCCCTCTAGGCTCCATAAGTAGTCCACTGTTCTGGGATCTTAGTATCGAACCCCTGTTACATCTATCAGACCGGGCTGATGCTACCGAAGGTGTTGTCGCAGACTCGGATGACATTCTAGCAGTTGTGTCTGCAGACTCCAGGATGAGACTTGAGGAAAAGGCGAATGATGTGCCTGCTGAGATCAGCGTTGGTGCAATAGCAAGAAACTGACTGTAGCTGTTCATAAAGCCACATACATACTTCTGAAGGGAAGACTTTCTCTTGCCAGAAATCCTTTCCTGGGGCTTGATGGAATATCTGCAAAACGTGGCACTGTTTACAGATATTTAGGCATTCTTCCTGACGAGGAAAGAATCTTTCTAGAACACATTGAATCTGTTACTCAGGAAGTGGCCAAAGTTACGTATAAGACTGTCCGCACTAGTACTGCTGACTATAAATTGCCGTTACATGTGGTGCGGTCATACTAAGAAGCTATCTTCAACGAAGTTGTGGGTTTCGCTGCAACCATGTGGGCCCATCGCGTTAGACTAGACAGCTACTAAACTATACTGCGATGAAGTCAGCGGAGCGTGCTTCTGAGGCTCACCGGTGGCTTTCTCACTACACCTGTAGAAGGTTTACTGCTAACCCTCGGGATATGTCTGATGGATATTGTGGTAGGTTACAGAGCAGCGCTGTGTTGGTTGGGGCGAGAGCAAAAAGATCGTGTCAACGAGATCACACGAACGCATTTACTCATAAAAGACGTTTATGAGCCTGGAAGTTAGGCGAGTGGCAGGCTGACTGGGTCATAAGGAGTACTGCAAGGCATGTTTACATCATATTACCAAACATGAGGAACAGGATCAAACTGCGCTTCATAGCCCCAACTCAAGATACGGTGCATCTATTAATAGGTCACGGTCCTTATCCCACATATTATCTGCGGTGAGTGGGACATAGTCACACACTAGTCTGTGAGCACGGAGAGGAAGATTCCGCTGGTCATGTGCCATTCTCAGATACCCCTTTATTCAGGTAGACTGCAGGCAACTAGACAGCGGTCTGCAAAAAATTGTAAGTGATCAAAACTTGCGGACTAAAGTCAGTATATCACATCAGATATCTTAAAGACAACGGCTTAACTTTCAACCTATTAGATCAAGTGGACGCTCTGAGTATCAAATTAATGTCAACAGGTCACAACAATCGTTTCCTCAATTATTATTTCATATGGAGAAACTGCAAATACTTATGTATAAATTGGGGCAAAAGAGGAATTAAATAAAAGGAAAGGAAATAATGATATGGTCATCCACACTGGTATCTGTAGACTCGAGGTTTGCCGAGGCACGCATGTACCAGTATGGCTGATGTAGAAAAGAGTAGCAGCAATAGGTTTAGAGGTAAGTGTAGCTCTGCTGGTCGGTCAACCTCCAGTTCTTCCGAGGCTGACAGTGCATATCTAGTATCGTAAGATGGAAGTTAATCACTTGGAACTTGAGGTAATTCCCTTTATTTTATATTTTTGAACTGAACTGAAATTCCCAAAGTCGTCGTTGAGCCCATTTGCTCTTTCAGGCTTGCTACTACGGTTCATGTAGGATTACGTTGCAAAAGTACTTATGTCGTTTAAGCAAATTATATCTAATGAGCTCGCTTCTTAATAGGGAATGTGACTTTCAATAATGAAAGCGACACAGAGGTACCGGCCGGAGTGACTAATCGGTTCTAGGCGCTACAGTCTGGAACCGCGCGACCTCTACGGTAACAAGTTCGAATCCGGCCATGGATGTGTGTGATGTCCTTAGGTTAGTTAGGCTTAAGTAGTTCTAAGGGGACTGATAACCTAAGAAGTAAAGTCCCATAGTGCTCACAGCCACTTGAATCATTTGACACAGAGGTAGTTTTTCCCACTTCTAAAATAATTCACGTTACTTCATTAGGTTTAAGTACGAATATTACGGCTTATTTCTGTAAACAAGGCTGAAATGAAATAAATTCATGAAGTTCAATCTCACAGTGAGTCGAGATTGTAGGGGGGTATCCATCGTCACAAAAAATGGGATATATTCATTTCAGTACAAACTGACAAGTTATTAGAAATAAGTATGAGTAAGGGATTTGTCCATAAAGTCATCAACACTACTGACTAAAATAGAAACTTACATTAATTTATTACACACATTAAGTTAATGGAACGTAGCTATTGGGTCATATGCGAATATCGTTCTACAAGTAATGACCCACATTAAAAAAAAAGCCGTTAATACACATCGACAAACGTCCTTGTTGGTGCTTCACATTCGATGTCTGTTCTGTGCGCCGGTGAAGTTTCGAACCGTTATGGCAAATGGCAGAGCTATAGTATAGCGTCAAAATGGCGTCTACATACGACTCACGTTACAAGCAGCGTGCTGTTACAGAATTCTTGTAAAGAAACCGTGGTGAACATCCATAAACGTTTGTGTGCAGTGTATGGCGATGCTGCCGTTGATAGGAGTACAGCTGGGCGATGGGAAAAGTAAGTTACAGCCTCAGGAAATGCAGAAACAGAGCTCCATGATCAGCCACGCTCCCCATATCCTGTCACAGCCACTGCTCCAGACATGCTGAATCGTGCCGATGCCATTATTCCTGCCGACCGGTGCATCACAACTCGACAATTGCTCTAAAGTTGTCGTTCAGTGTTGGAAGTGCGTCTGCAATGATCGAGACTCTCGGATGTTCAAAGGTCTCCCACGAATACTCACAGTGGACCACAAGATTCAAAGGAAGGCCATTTCATCTGAATTTTTGGAGCGTTTTGAGACCGACGGCGAGGCCTTTCTGTCACGGGAGACGAAAGGTGGGTGCATCATTTTGCACCGGAAATAAAAGGGCAATCTATGGGTTTCATCATCCTCATTCACCACAAAAGAAGAAATTCAAGACACCCCTGTCTGCCGGAAAAGTCATGCTGACAGTCTTCTGGGATTGTGTTGGCGTCATTCTCGTGGATGAGATGCCAAGAGGTCAACCTTGCCTCATCCATCCTACAGTCCAGATTTGGCACCCTCGGACTTCCATCTCTTTGGGCAGCTTAAAGATTCTCTACTACTGGGAACACTCTTTGAAGATGGCGAGAGTGTCAGTCATGTAGTGAAAACACGGCTACGCCTACAGGACAAGAACTTTTACCAGGAGGGAATACATACGCTTCCACAACGTTGGCTCACGGCCGTAGAACGTGATGGAGACTACGTAGAAAAACAGGGCATGGACAAGACATGTTGATGTATATTGTCACCAAATTCTGACTCTAAACAATAAATACATTCTAAGAAAAAATGGGGCATTATTTACCGAACGACCCTCGTACGAGCGAATTATCGTCATTATCATAAGACTTTCGATAACCGCATCTGGATAGAGCTCTGTCAAGACTTGGGTCCATACAGTTAGTTTTTAGCTGTGTTTTGGTCCAGCATTGTTCCGTTGCTTTTTTGCCATAGCCTTTGTTTCGTCTATAAACCCATCGAAGAATTTCCTTAGTTCTAATGCAATCCATTTTCCTCATTGAATATCCTGCCCACCTCTATTTCGTTTTCATTATTGTGAATTATCCTCTTCCCTGATATTCAATTTTTGAAAGATTTTCGTGTTAAAATTCCATATCTCACTGTCTTAATCAAAACAATACACTTACAGTATAAGGTACCCTCCAAAACAGGCTTCAAAATGAAATACACGGTAATGATGTAAGTATTTATTTTCTTTTTCTCCTCTTACAATAATAACTATCTGCACACCTTTTTAACTTGCCTTGTACTTCTTGCTAGCTTACTATATTTAAGTGAGTATCAGTGTACAGTCTGGACTCACCGTTCTGCGTGGAGCGGTACTGCTCGTCGTAGAGGCGGTAAACCATAGCGTGCGCCCGGATGACGGTGTGCGACGCCAGGTAGTCGCCGATACCAGAAGCGTTCTGTGATGGGGCCTGGCCGCCGCTGCTAGCGTAGCCGCGAGTAAATGAGATGGGCTCGTTAAACGTCGTCCACAGTTTCACCTGCGAAAGGAACGTGTTACCACTGTATTGTCAGATGCTGGTGATTTTACGAGGCTCAGTGAGAAAATGTGGCTGGATAGTAAACCGTCGCACCTCATATTAATTTTCTGGGCTCTATTCTTCGTGACAATAGTTTCGAAGGTGAGCATCCGTACAGTAAACAATCTATTTTAAATTTAAAGCTTGCATGCGTCCTTGCTCGCTATGAGAACTGTCATGTCCGCTGCAAATTCATATATTACGACATGCTCTTGGCCCCTATTTCACTTGAGAATGGCTCGTAAGGCTGAAATCGGCCAATCGTACGAAACGAATTACGTGTTAATGGAACAACAGTTTGAACCGCTCCAGTGTCCTTAAGAGTAGTTTGTTAACGAGACATCTGGCGAATGACAAAGTCAAGAGAAAGTCACACGTTGTCAACAAAAGAATTTGAACTCTTCAAATATCACGTATTCGAGAAATATCTAACCGCAGTATGGGACCGTGAGAAAGAGTTATCATTTTACGATTAGAGTCTAGTTCAAATTTGGTACTTGATGATTCAGGACATTCAGAGTTTCTAAAAAATAGTCACGCAAGGAAATGCAACTGCATCTCACTGGGTTTCATCTCGTCTAGTCTAAAATTTCGAAAATACCACGCACAATTTGTCTTTAACCACATCTAATGCAAGTGCTACTGTCGTAACTGTAATTCATCAGTAAACTACTGCTTTTATAGCCTTAACGTTTCCTACTGTTTCTTGTGTTGCTTCTTTGTGCCACCCACTTGGTATTCCCTATTTGAATCTAGCAATGATCTTCATCAGTCCTTCTAACATCGATTTGTTTCGCTAAATATTCTATCTCCATTTCATTTCCGCTGCTGTATGATTACGGCTTCCATCCAAGTTGCTCTATGTTCCATATAATTGTGTTCCTGTTGGCCCAGTAATTGATGATGATGATGATGATGTTTGGTTTGTGGGGCGCTCAACTGCGTGGTTATCAGCGCCCGTACAATTACCCAATCTTTGCTCAGTCCAATTTCGCCACTTTCCTGGATGATGATGAAATGATGAGGACAACACAAACACCCAGTCATCTCGAGGCAGGTGAAAATCCCTGACCCCGCCGGGAATCGAACCCGGGACCCCGTGCCCCAGTAATTGACTACACGCAACTCTCCACTTGTCGCTTAGTGACATTCAGTTTTTCAATGATTTCCTCAGGTCACTTTCTCACTGTCAGAAGTCAGAACGCGTAATAGGCACTGAATGTCAATTATCCTTTTCAGAAACGTCAGAAGCTTAACACTGAAATGGAGAATTATGTTACGAAAAGAAATCTAGGCTAATTTCAGTCTTAAGTCTATTCCATTTGCTGTTCGTAGAGCACATGTCACCCACTTCCTATATAGAAATGAAAGTCACTTGGTTCTGCATTATTTTGTTTTAGACCTATTGTTATAGACTATTGCAACATTGTGCAGCTACTTTTCAAGCCGACTCTCAAAACTGATAGTCCGCCCATAAATGAAGTCTGTTTCCGCTAGCAGAAAATACTAGATTATTATTCACGCAAATGATTGTGAGTAATCACCACATACATCAACTACTACGAAAGTGTAACCCCACGATTAAGAAATCACGCCCTTGAATGAGATTTTCACTCTGCAGTGGAGTGTGCGCTGATATGAAACTTCCTGGCAGATTAAATCTGTGTGCCGGACCGAGACTCGAACTCGGGACCTTTGCCTTTCGCGGGCAAGTGCTCTACCATCTGAGCTACCCAAGCACGATGCACACCCCGTCCTCACAGCTTTAATTCCGCCAGTACCTCGTCTCCTACCTTCCAAATTTTACAGAAGTTCTGCGAACCTTGCAGAACTAGCACTCATATCAGCGCACACCCGCTGCAGAGTGAAAATCTCATTCTGGCAACATCCCCCAGGTTGTGGCTAAGCCATGTCTCCGCAATATCCTTCCTTTCAGTAGTGCTAGTTCTGCAAGGTTCGCAAAGAGCTTCTGTAAGGTTTGCAAGGTAGGAGACGAGATACTGGCAGAAAATCTGTGAGGGCGGGCCGTGACTCGTGCTTGGGTAGCTCAGTCGGTAGAGCACTTGCCCGCGAAAGGCAAAGGTCCCGAGTTCGAATCTCGGTCCGGCACACAGTTTTAATCTGCCAGGAAGTTTCAACCATGACCTTGTTTACCAACGGGAAATAGACGGTCCGCTGAACAATATTCTTAGATTTTCCTTCATATCTACGAGGCTCTGCTAATAACAATAATAATAACCATTTAATGTAGCTGAATGCCCTGGTGTAAGTATCTCAATTGGATACCACTTCGACAACTTACATATACCTAACCTATTCTCGTTATCCAAATGGATACAGGGCATCTTCAGTTTAAAGTCGAATCAGAAACATGTTTTATTTCACCATCATGGAGAGGTGAATACTGTTGAGTACGACTTTGTCCACCATGGTGAGGTGGGCTGAAGAGTGCTGTGGCAACTGTCGTCGTAGGAAAGCTGGAAGGATCAGAAATGATTAGAGACCAACTCAACACAGTAAACAGATCTTTAACTTGTATTCCCCCAAGCGTATAAAGACTCATTAGAAATAATGCTGCCATCGGCGCCTGGCGGTAACTTACAATTCTGTTGCCAACCTAAAGACTCCGGTGGTGTGGTATAGATACGTGATACCACAAATACTACGTTAAAGGCAGACTGAAAGAAAATCGTTGTCCGACGGGCATTCGATCTTGCTCCAGATTTCTATGTACATGCATTACCGCTACATCACCAGGTCCGAGGAAGGAAGTGATAGCACACACAACAAGGAGAACCAATTTCACGATGTTGTTTCTTCAAACTATGCTTGTATTGCATCACCAACATTAAAATTGTTCTAACACGTTTTTCTTGGTGATCAGTGATCGAGACCGCCACTGATGTGCAGTATCTACAGTAAATTCCTGCTCCTATTACAGTAATGATCCTGATGTTTCTAGAACTTCAATGTTATCATTTACGGTACATTTTCGTTAAGATTATTTGCAAAATATGTATTACCAGTTAGGCAATCTACTTACTGAAAATTGATATTTGGGGTCTACTTCGTTTCGCCAGTTTTCGTACACAGCGGTGATACATCATCACATATTCGACACAGTTGCTCTCTATGCGCTCTGTTAAATCTAACGTTCTTCCTATGAACTATTCATGTTGGAAATACAAATGCTATTATATCTCACTTGAATTCTGTCAGTATCACTAGAGAATGTATAATTTCGGCACACTCTTCCATACTTAAAAAATATGGACGTTTATGCCCATCTCCATCAAACGTTGGCAGCATACTATCCCTAGGGGAAACTTTAGCTGTCAACTAGTTTGCAAAATTCTCTGTCCTGACATACAGATTTGAGTTTTCCATGTGGTCGCCAAGCTGATTAAAGCGTAGGTCGTGATTGTTAGTTAGGAAAGACACGAACGACTTCTTCTCTCATCCTTGTCCAATCCGAGCTTGGGTTCGATCTCAAAAAATTCTTGTTCGATATGTGGTGAAACCCTAACATTCTTCAGAAGCTAAGGACTAACGTTTCTCCCTTTCGACCCGAACAGAAAATCTGTTCGATCTCCACTTGACAGTATCTTTCTTTTAATTCCTCACTGGTGTAAGACAGGGGACAGTAGCTTGCCTCGGAAATTGCATCGATGGTTGAAATTACTGTGATCATGAGAAGATGTTATCGTATTTCACTTTACATATTAATTACTGTAGAACAAAATCCTACAAACCTTAGTTGTAGTGAAATTATCCTTACTATAATCAATAATAAGAGAAATATCAGTATACAAAATAACTCACCCTGTCGCCGAAGTTGTCAAAGAGCACCCTGGCGTACTCGAGGAAGTAGTCCGCGAGGATGGGATTAGGCCAGCCACCTATGTACTGCAGAGCTTGCGGTAAGTCCCAGTGGAACATCGTCACCTGTAAGGTGGGAGACGTTGGCTATGAACGTTACATTTGATATATTTTCATGATGAAAATACCAAGATTGTCATTTATTTTCTTTCCTTCAATTCCGTAGTAAATTACGGAGTATCAAGTGAATGACACTGTGCCACAGTGACTGGCAAGGATAACATTACTGTAAGGAAAGAGTTTCAGACGACATAGATTGCCAGGGATATTAGGAAAAAAGATGATTTAACATTTGGAAGTTATTTTAAGGACTGCCTCCACTTACTTGAACGGTTTACATAGGCTTCAAGAAAAGTCGAAAAGTGAGTGAACGGGAAAATAAATGCAAAATCGGGAAAATGTAAGAGATGGATAGTGAACGCCGATTTCAAATAAAACCGTAGCTGAAAGTTTTCCAATAAGTGATTCAAGCCGTCGTACAATACAATGCAATATTCCAGTTAACCTTTAAAACCAATTTCTAAAATTCTGTACTATGGTAGTAGTGTTAAAAGTGTATTCGAGTGTGGTTATGTTTTCTTGGATTTTAAATAGTAAAACTGGAAATTACTTTTGAAACCGTTGTGGCTAGCTCATTCAATAACAGATACAAGTATTTTCAATCATCTTATTTTCACTCGCACTGTACCAATAGCCTTGGCAATAATGACGTTGTAATTGGAGCCTAGTTAGGAGAGTATTTCTGTGTAAGCCGATAAAAATACATTTTATTACTTTCGTGGGGCGGCAATAAAGTTAAGATTCTTAATTTCTAAGAAACTGGACAGCATGATGAAAAGCTGTTTATGCGCTACAAAATGATCTCATACCGTAGGGATTTTTTTTCGCTAGAGTGGAACTAAGTGACTGAACATGCTTATGTTTTTCTGAAAAAAATCCCCTAAAAGTAACATAACAGTTGGGTATAACGAAAAACAAGGAATTCTGAATGTTACGTAAGAAGCCACGTCAATACACATATACGAAACAGTAACAGCAGTCATATGGAACAAATCTGTAAACGAGCATCAAGAAAAAATGTAACTGCATCAGTGTCGTATAGACACCTCGATTACATTTTAATTAACTGGAGCAAATTTTTTAACAGTATTTGGCACCGTCATGTACATGTAAAGAAATACAAAAAACCTGAAGTAGAAACTTTTCTTTGCACATAATATATATCACATTAGTCATAGTTTATTTGTATGTTGGTGGTGATGGTGTTTTTACATGTATTTTTTTTTCTAAGGACTCAACTTTATCGTCATCACTGCCATTATAACTGCGATGCTTCAACAATGGTGAACTTCATCAGAGTACCTTTAAATTATAGTTTTATTGACAATTTAAAACTAGTGTAAAATGTGTGACTAGAACGAATCGGTCAAGAGCCGATGTCCTTGTGAACTTATATAGGCACGCAGAACTGAGTTGTACTCCAGAAGAAGTCAGAGGTGCAGCCCGTGACCGACCCCCGAAAAATAAAATTAAACTATTTCCGCAGCGGGTGGCTCTACAGGCGTAGTCAGTCCAAGATAGATCCGCGGATCCTTGCCATTTATTTTTACTGACAGGATATTCGTCCTTTCATTCTTGTTGGTATCTATTGTGTAACTGTTTCACTTGCTAATATAAGGGTCCGAGAGGAATTTATGACCAGTTTCTCCTCAGATTGACCAGTAAATTCCTCAGAGTGAAGAAATTTTTACACTATCGTCGATAAGTTCTATGAACGCTAGGATGCGCATTTATGCTGCAGAATAATGCTATGTGGAGTAGTGAATGGCCAAAGCATAGTGTGCACGTCTGAATGGATTCTTCCAGAGAATAGACATTAAAGCGTTCTTACCAGTGGCTGGATATCGTTCTCCAGTAATAGGTTGATGAGATTGTTGTAGTAGTCGATTCCCGGCTGGTTGATGACGTCCAGGTCCCCATTAGGCAGTATGCGAGGCCAAGAGATAGAGAAGCGGTATACTTTAGCCTGAAACAAACAATGCAGTGTTACACTAGCATTTCTACTGCTAGCGGTGGACAGCAGCGCAATAGTTACGGTATTGTGGAAGAACATTCAACAAACGTCTTCGAAAACTAACAGTAAAAGCTTTTTAAACGTAGGAAGTAGATTTATGTCATTAATTAGACTTCGAAGGTGTTAAGCAGTGTCGATCACTGACAATGTCGAAATCTGCAGAGTTTATCTAACTTGAAGTGGCTGACTATTTGGCAGTATTTTGTTCAGGTACGTCACCTTCGAACACCTGGTGGACACATTAATTTCAACGGATGATGTATATAAAAGAAGCTGAAAATTGTTATTGTTCTTTGTGAATGTGTATTTTGTAACAGAACATCAGTGAAGCTTACATTTCGCATTTGCTGGATCAACAAACAACTATCTCCCTGCAAGCTAATTGAGGGAAAACTTCATGCAGTTCGTATCTAATGTCTGCAATTCATGGAGACATTATTTATCTGCGCTGGCTTTCGGGCTTTTGCCAAATGTCAGACGGCTGTTTTCCCAGCTGATTCTGAGGAGCGGTTATGAGAGAATAAGAGATAACTGAGGTTGGGCAGAACTGGCAATAGTTTTGGTGGTACAAATCTGGAATCACAGCTATGTCAGTATGAGTGTAAGAAATTGATAACTTGCAGAAAATCATTATCATTCGTAGTGGATGTTTTGGATTATCATCAGTTCAGTAAAGTTATTTCCCGTCTACACTGAGAAACTGTCCTCAGTTATCGTGTGAAAAGTATTTGTGAAAATAATGGTTGTGACATTATAGATGATACTAAGGGAATTTACATGCTCTTTTTACATGAAAATATTATCATAGCTTCTGTGATGCTGAGATGCAATTCCATATTGTCGATGGGGTATGCGAAGTACGGAAAATATGCGTTATCGTTAGAATTTTGACACGCTTTGCTAAACAAAGGCCTCCGACAGAAACCCCTCCATTTATACGCTTCCATGGTGCTCCTGCATGTTTCATAATGTCCTCCACCAGGTTTCCATTTCTTTGTTGTCCCAGCTTTTATTTATCCCTTAAAATAGAATGACCTATCAATGTGGTCTGTCGACCATCCGTTCGCCGGCTTATATGTCCCAAATTTAATTTTTATTACGGCTTCATTACATTTATTTTTATCCTAGGAATTCCCATTGTTCGCTAAGCGGCTTTCATGCGTTCAGGATACCTGTTTTGCGAACTTCAAGTTTTTGTCGCTCTGTAGGTTCTACTTTCAAACTTTCACTGTCGAGCTATCATATTTGTTGAAAGTTTTATACACTCGGAAAAAATACTACGTTATTTGCAAAATTGAGGCAGTTGAAGTAATTTTGATTACACGTATTTTTTCTCTATGTCCAGAGTTTAATCATCTGTAAATATCCTCTAAGGCTGCTGACTGTATCTTTTCTGATACAAAATGTTTTTAGCACCACTGTATTATTCCTGTTTTCAGCTTAAGTCCTATACGTTCGTTGTCAAATCTATTTCCAATTTGATTTCTCCTCAAAGTATATATTATGGACAAAATGCAATCTCGTCCTATTCTACTAATGTATTTCGTCTGCCTTTTTTGCGTCATTATTGTTGAGTTTTTATTCTTAAACTTGATCAAAATTGATGTTTTTAAGAAGTTACTGAAACCGCTACTAGAGGCCTCTGCATCTTCACCAGAATGTGAACATTGCCATCCATAAATGATACAATATGTGACAATTCTGAACTCATACTAGGGGCAGCTTGCTGGGACATAGTTATTCACATAAATTATTTTGATCGAGTGTAATACGTGTCTCAACACAAACAAAGTGCCGTATCACCCGCGAGTATGTTATGCTCAAATTACACCCTACTAAAAGTCCCAATATTGGAACCATGCCGTAGAGAAATAACATGGGATGCGTTTCATTGACATTGTTGCACTTTCCGTTAGATATTCATCACTCCAGATGATGATGATGTGCACCCTCTGTTCCTGGAACGTTAAAATATAGGGAAACTGTGACAGAAGAAGAAGAAGAATAAAGGAAAGCCGTAGAGCCTTTTCTCTATCTTTGGCCTAGCCTTGCGTCGGCTCTTCCATTTGACTTGACTTTGCTACCGCGCGATTGCTGCAAAAATGTTTCAAATGGCTCTGAGCACTATGGGACTTATCTGCTGTGGTCATCAGTCCCCTAGAACTAAGAACTACTTAAAACTAACTAACCTAAGGACATCACACACATCCATGCCCGAGACAGGATTCAAACCTGCGACCATAGCGGTCGCGCGGTTCCATACTGTAGCGCCTAGAACCGCTCGGCCACTCCGGCCGGCGCGATGGCTGCACTGAGCATTAATAGATCGGGCTTAGACAGTCATGTGGTCGGTGGGTTTGCAGTGAGGTCGGATAGTTACGGGGACGACCGGGAGAATACTGTACGCCCATTTGCCGAATGGTGAGGCGATTTTGGTCGGGACCGGCAGCAGCAATGACGCCTGAGGCGGGGTCGCTGTTGGCCTGGCTCGACGCAGAGTGGCGGCACAGCTGAGTGCGACTTCGCGTCGCGAGGCCTCCTTGTCGCAGCGGAACTGGGGTTGGCAGTGTCCACAGTTGCCGTTCGAGGGAGGTTTACACCTGTGTGCGGCCGTGTCCCACCCTGTGGCATCGCACGGTGTCTTCGGAACTCTCGCTGACGCTGCCGACTGCACCCTATCTTGCGGGTTTGCTGTTTACTGCTGTAAGTTCTGTGCCCCGAACTGTTAAGTTATTTTTGGTCCGTTTCTGTTTAGAAACCGTACCGAGCTGTGAATGCACAGCTTTACTTTTATGCTTAAACAGTTTACGAATTCCGCCCCTCCTATAGTGCTACATATGCATAATCCCGTTGATTGTGGTTGTTGATGAGGGTAGTGTTTACGGTTGGCAATCGTTGTGGAAGCACGTACTATTTAAAGCGTTCTTGTCTAAAAAGAGTAAAAGTTCTAATCACCAGTAATTCTGCCGTTTCCTCCTAAACTACCGAGCGACGTGGCGCGGAGGTTAGCAAATTGGACTCGCATTCAGAGGACGCCGGTTCAATCCCGCGTCCGGCCATACTGATTCAAGTTTTCCGTGATTTACCTAAATCGCTCCAGGGAAATGTCGGTATGGTTCCTTTGGAAGGGAATGGCCGACTTCCTTCCCCATCCTTCCCTAATCCGAAGGGACTGATGATCTTGCTCTCTGGCCCACTCCCCCAAAAGCAACCAACCAAGCAGCTGCTAAACTGATTTTAATTCAGAAATGCCATTTTAGCCACTGTAAGACTCCGAAGCTGTCCGTTTCACCATTCAGCAGAATTGGTGTCACTTAGGTTCATTTCGTTTCTAGTTACCTAGTGCTTCCGTGAATTATCTTGTGTAATTAATCACAGATCCGCTGCCTGTTTTTGTTGCGGTTAGGTAAGGAAAGCAGAGTCGTTCTTTGATTAATTTTCATTTTCCTGTGTGACAGTTTAAAGATAGAATTATGGTGGCCATATGAATCCCAACAACTGCCACTGTTTAGCTTCATTAAAAAAAATCCTCGCTTTTACTAGATGGTTAGCTGTAAATTTTACTGTGTTATATTCATCAAGGTTGGTGCCTCGACAAATACCGGCACCCTTGGCGGTGAATGTTTTTTGTATATATTGTAGAGTGAGATATATTTTTTCTTTGTAGTGGCGAGCCCTGCCTCTGGGATTGTCATCGTCCAGTGCAGTCAGGAGAGCTTATGCTCTCTGAAAGGTGCCACAGCGAAATAGCGCCTCATTGATGCACTCGTATATTGTTAAGAAAGCGTTTTCTCTTTAAATTACAGTCTCTAAGTCACACTACAAAGTTAAAAGAGTTCTGATTCTATTGAGCCCATCGGGCTAGAGGTTTGATAAATTAACCTTCCGTGTGAATGATTATCTCCAGAGTAATTTTCGATTAAACAAAATTTTATGAATGGCCTTTTTCTTAAACATCCCTTTCGGAGGGGTGAGTGAATCTTTGATGCCTCTTCTACTTAGGATTCAGGTAATTATTGTTACTGGAATTAGATTGTAAATTTAGTTTCGAAATATCACTCTACTTGCGATCCCTCCTAGTTCGTATTAGGCACTTAAGAACTCATTTTTCCATGGAACGTATTTTTTTTCAGGGGGGGGGCTTAACGCCGGATGTTGTAATCTGGATATTGAAGTTTTGGTGAACAAAGAGTATTGTGATATTCGCTCCTCAATTGGGCTTGGGCATTGCGTTCCAGCAGCCCTCTGGCCTGGTAACACCTCTTCAGCATTCTGTACTGTCAGCTGTTTGAACTATAGTGCGATAGAGAAATGCTTGCTTAAACATAAACGAAGCTCCTAGCTAAGCTTGTGTTTGACCTGGACCGGCACCTGTCCAGTGTCCTCAATACGATAAAAGTGTCAGTCGCGGTCAGAATAGTGAACTGTGTAGTTGTGAGTGGATTATGTCAGAGCTAAGTGACTTCGAATGTGGGAAAATTGTTGGTTCTCACGCGATGAGTACTTCCGTAACCGCAGTAAACAAAGTAACTGGTATTTCAAGAGGCACCACATCGAACATTTACGCTGCATCCAATGAAAGCAGAAATACACAATCTGCTAGGGTGCAAAGCGAACGAAAGCGTGTGTTGGGTGATTGTGACAGACCGTCACTGAAGAGGATTGTGACGCAAAATATGAGGACGACAGCTGCGAAACACAAATGTCCTTAACAGGAAAACGTAATGGCAGAGCCGTAGAACCTGAAGTATGGAGAAATTTGCTCGGATGAGTCTTGTTGCACACAGTTTCCAACGTATGGCAGAGTTTACGACCCATGAATGAAATAGGGCGGGGTTGGATGATTTGGGCAGCCATATCTTGGTTTTTCATGGGTCCATGGGTCATCTACAATGTCGCATTATTGTCCAGGAGTATTTGAACATTTTGGCTGATCATGTCCCACCACTGGTATAATGTTTGTTCCCCAATGATAACACTGTGTTACAAAATGTCAGGGCCCCTGTTCACATAGCTCGCATCGTCCAGGTTTCGTTTTGGAAGCACGAGGATGAATTCTCGTACCTCCCCTGGCCACCACAAATGCCATATGTCAGTATTATTAACCCCTTGTATTCTGCTTTGGAGAAAAGTGTACGTAATCGTTATCCACGTCTTCCAAAGTTACTTGGACATGACACTATTTTGCAGGAAGAATAGTATAAGACTTTCTTTAAGACCAGACAGAACCCGTATTTATCCATTCCGAAAAAGCTGGAAGCTGTTTTGAATGCCAATGGTCTTCCTGCATCATCTTAGGCACAGCAATGTCTTGTGCTTTTGGTGTTTCAGTATGATTGTCCACTCCCTGTACATTTGCTGTGTGTACTCACCCCCAGGTCCTTGAGCGCCTGTACATCCTCGGCATACTTGTGGTACGAGTCACAGGCCACGTCTCCATTGTCCCCGTTGTTGCCGTATTCTGGGTGCTCATGCAGCATGTGGTCCCAGATGCTCTCTCCTTTGCCTGTAAAGTAAAAGGATGTCTCGCAATAGATAACAAGGATTTTGCTTTATGCAGTTAGCAAACCCGACGATGCTTCACAATTGCCAAGAATGCATGGGAATTGGATATAAATCCCAATCTGCTTCACTCACCCTTCTTTATCTCCTCCTCTTCCGCTCTTTATCCATGTCCTCCTGCTGCTCCTCTTGCCCCCTCTGTTTGACTCCTCCTTCCACCCAGCCTCTCATTCTCCTCTTCCCACCCCTATCTCACCTTGAGTGTCGTTTATTTTTATCGCAAACTCGTATTCCGAAGTATTCTAAACATAAGCCGATAATCCATAAACACACACTTTTCTGTTTTCTGTGAAATACGACTGTGAGGAAGAAAACAAAACAACACATTGCTGCGTATACGATTTTACTTTCAAAAATGAGAGAGAGGGAGAGAATTTTTATTGGAAAACCGATTCCTCTGACTGCAAGAAAGAAAACAAAACGCCGAATTCAAAGAGCGGAGTACAACACAGTTTTTTTCTCACAGTCGGTTTTAACAGCAAACCTGTATAATTTATTTAAGATTATATATCTATAGTTTTGTGTGGGTCTGTATATAGTTTAAGCAATAGCCTGTGACTGTCCGAATATTCATTGCATTATCGTCGGTCGAGGACTTTTTCAGACAGTTGTTAACAGTTTCTCCCGTTTGCGTAGTACATGTACATTGTCTATAATATAAATGTGAAGCCTGTGTCCGTTCGATTATCCATAGAGTATCGTGTGCAAATCTGGAGTAAATCGACAGAATAGTTTTCGAAATTTTTTTTGACAAATTTTCGCTTAATGTATTACATATGCACGTATATATTAAAAACATGTACTCTACACTGACGTAAAAATCGCAACGTCAAAGAATAATTAATTTAGAGTAAGGAAATTTTGGGAATATATTCACCTAAGTATCACGTTTAAGTGATTAACATCGCAGGCCAACGAAAGAGCAACATAAGTCATTGTAAATGTGAAATGCTGGTACATTAATAACCTGTGTAACAGCCAGAATGTTGGATGCAAGCATGCAAACCCTTTGATGCCCCACGCGTGTTCGATTGGAGACAAATATGTTGATCGAGCAGACCAAAGCAACATGCCGACACTCTATAGAGCATGTTGGATTATAACAGCGGAATGTCGGCAAGTATTATCCTGTTGGAAAACGCCCTCTGGAATGATGTTCATGATGAATGACAGCACACCATTCGAATCATCAGACTGACGTAGAAATTTAAGGCCAGGATTAGTGAGATGGCTCCGAGACTGCTGCTGCTGTGAAACGAAATCTCGCCCCAGGCCACAGCTCCAGATGTAAGTCCAGCGTGTCCAGCAAACAGACACGTAGGTTGCACGCGGTCAACTAGCCTCCTCCTAACCAACACACGGCCGTCATTGGCGCCGAGGCAGAACCTGCTTTTATCAGAAAACACAATAGACCATCCTGCCGTCCCATGAGCACCCGCTTGTCACTGAAGTCGAAAATGGAGGTGGTTTGGTGCCAGTGCAATGCACGCTACAGGGCCTATGCTTCTTAGCTGTTGTTGAAGTAACCGGTTTTTGATAGTTTCATCAGAAATTATAAAATCATTGGAGGAAGGGGCAACAAAACGATTGTTCATGTTGGTGTGTAGAATGTAAGAATCTAGCGATATAACACCTGATTTTTCGGAAAAAAATCATCCACAGAATTCCGAAGAGTCCAAGGACTGACAAGTGTGAGAATTATGGCACAAGCTGCTTAAAAGGTTGAGTATCCGAGTTACCGACAAGAATAACACACAGAAGAATAGAAAAGAAAATTGAGGATGTGTCAGATGACGATCACTGTGGCCTTAGGGAAGACAGTCTTGACGTTTCGGTTTGTAATGGAAGCAAGACTAAAGATAAATCAAGACTTGTTCGTAGCGTTCGACAATGTAAAATGGTGCAAGATGCTCGAAATTCTGAGGAAAATGTGGGTTGTGTAGTCTTTCGCCCCTACTGTTAAATCTGTTCACAGAAGAAGCAGTGATGGAAATAAAAGAAAGTTTCAGGAGTGGCATTAAAGTTCAAGGTGAAAGGATATCAATGATAAAATTCGCTGATGGCATTGCTATCCTCAGTGGAAGTGAAGAAGAACGACATGATCTGCGGAATGGAATGAGCAGTGTAATGAGTACAGTATGTGGACTAAGAGTAAATCGAAAAAAGACAAAAATAATGCGCAGTAGCAGAAATGACAACAGCAGATAACTTAAAATCAGGATTGATGGTCACGAAGCAGATGAAGTTAGAGCAAGTAGGACACCTAAAGCAGACTTACACTGGCAAAAAGTGAATTCCGACCAAGAGAAGTCTACTAATATCAGACATACGTCTTAACTTGATAAAAAAAAATTCTGAGAAATTATGTTTCGAGCACAGCATTGTCTGGTACTGAAACATAGACTGCGCAAAAACCGGAACAGAAGAGAATCGGAACATTTGAGATAGTGCTACAGACGAATGTTGAAAATTAAATGGACTTATAAGGTAAGGAATTAGGTGGTTCTGTGCGGAATCGGAGAGCAAACGAGTGTGTGGAAAACACGATGAGGAGGAGGTACAGAATGATAGGACATGTGTTAAGACGCCAGCAATAACTTCCATGGTACTAGAGGAACTCTGGATGGTAATAGCTGTAGAGGAAGACAGAGATTGGAATACATCCAGCAAATAATAAGGACGTTGCTTGCAGGTGCTACTCTGACATGAAGTGGCTGGCACAGGAGAGTAATTCGTGGCGAGCCGAATAAATCCACTCAGAAGACTGATGACTCAACAAAAAATATACAAATAAAAAAATAGAAAAAAATTCGTTGTGCACTGTGGTGCCAACTGCTGTTCAGATCGCTGCTGCAGATGCATTACGATGCGCCAGATCTATATGCTGAACACGATGATCTTCTCTCTCGTTTGCGCCACGTGGCATCCGGAACCTGGTCTTCTTGGGAATATGCATTCTCGTGATCATAGCTGTGAGCAATCATGTATAGTGGCTACGTTTCTACCAAGTCCTTCAGCATTAACGCAGAAGGAACATCTAGCTTCTTGTAGCCCTATTACACGACCTCGTTCAAACTTAGTGAGATATTTATAGTCTTTGTCTCCTTAAAGGCATTCTTGACCAACATCAACACACCACGTTTAATTCCAACGGTTACTAATTCTCTCGATAGTTACAGCGTGTATTTAAAGGAAACCTGCTTTTCAACATCATAGTGGTGCTACTAGCACCACTCTTACGCAATCGGTGCGAAATCTGAGTAGGCATCATCTTGCAGATGTAGAAACACGCCTACCAACTTTCGTTTATAGTGCTCGACTCCAAATCGGTGTTATGATTTTTTTCCTAGCAGTGTGTGACCGTCTGAATGATATTTAGAATATCGATAGAAAATATGAAGTAGATGGGTCAAGAAGTTATCGAAATTTTTGTTAATAATGTTGTCTCGTTATATGGCATATATACACTTACATAATACATACGTTACAATAAATTCTAGCCTATGTCCATCCGAACGTTTATTAGAGCTTCGTGTAAAAAGATGAAGTAAATCGATCAAGTACTTTTTGAAATTTTTGGTACCGACATTAAACGATGACATGCCTTCATATAGTAGTATGGGTATTCGTGAAAGTAGACAGTTAAATGAAGAAAAGTTTTATTTACTACTATTACTATCACATATATTATCATCAGGTATAAAAAAATGCAAATACTGCAATGTGTCAAGCCAACATACATGACAGAAAATAGTATGTTGAACTGTATTTTGTTTGTTTTGGTGGTGGTATTCGTAGACATGTATTCACTTTTGAAACTGGTACCAAGTCAGTTGTTATGATGCCGTATGATGAGCTATAGTAGTATCGACGAAAAGACACCCAGATCGTATACTTTTTTTTATAGAAGGTCTTATATTTTCTAATTTAAGAATTCAGATTTTACAATTTATGACCTACACAATTGAAATTGGTAGTTTGTGAAACACTTCGTTGGCTGGAAATGAACATCTTCAAACATTAAGAAGCTGGCGCCAGCTCCTACGCGAAATTTGTACAGTACTTCTCATATTTTTCTTCGGGCATAGACCTACGTCATATAAGTTTTCTAGGACGTCTGATTTTCGTCACCAAAATTTCGGAACCATAATTACAAAACCAAGGAACAGAAGTATATAAACAGACGAAATGATTAGTAAATGGAAGGTAGTGAATAAAATGAAGTGATATTAGACTTTGACACTATACTAAGTGCTGTCCTATATCCAGACGATCTAAGACTGATTTTCACTGAATGAAGATACCCACAGAATAAAACCTAAACTGTCTGTACATAAAGAAAAATTTATGACGTATCGTGGCGTACAGTCAGTAAGAACAATAACAGTCTTCGATAATAAAAGTTTGGAGCCAGCTAAACTTTTTAAATATATATGATGCCACATCACATATGACCGCAACCGTGATGGGGACCAGAAATTAAATAAATTTAGTTTCATAAGTAAACCGATTCAAAAATGTTTACAGAATAAAATGAGGAAACTATCCATCTGAGGTGTCAGAAAACGATAGCAGCGAAAACTCTTACACATGGAAGTGAAACATGGGCAACAGCGTGACAGCAAAAAAAAAAAAAAAAAAAAAAAAAATTGGGGTGGGGGATAGCAGAAAATGGAAGGAAAATGTAGACTGTGTGGCTGGAGAAAGACTCCCGGTAAAGGCCCTTATAATACATACGAACTGGAAGACAAAATGTGGGAACGATATATAGATGAGATGGAGTATGCATCGGACGATATATCTAGTACACGAAGCGAAAAGTGCGACTGGTAGTTAGTATGCAAAAAAGTAAAATCCACCATTTTTTTTTGCTACTAAGAAACCAGCCGGTTTTTCCGAGTGTTACCAATAATTCTGGAAAAAGTACTTGTCCATGAAACTGTCGAATTATCTGCTTGCCGTACGGCCGATGGTGATCTGCAAGTACAGAGTGGAAATGTTTTGATTCATTTCCATTCTTGAAGATCTATTTTAATAGATAATATGAGTTAAAAGATAATTTTTTCCAGCCCTGCCATCCGCCTTCCATACCTTGCACTACAGCATGATAACACTCACTTGTTCGAGGTAATTCAAGATAACAAATTTCCAACAGCCAAGGACGAACTCTATACAGTGTCATGACTAAATTGTGATGGAAACAGGGGAAACAACTTTTGTCCAGCCATAACTGTGGGTTCTTTGATGGCTCTGGGAGAATGTTCGTCAAACTAGAATACATGGAATATTGTTTCACTTTATTACTTAACTCAATAAAAGACTTACTAAACATTGACACACTTCTTTGTAGCACGAGTAGTACATAATTTGCAAATTTCATTGACTATGATGCCTTGATTGACTTGATGACTTGATGCACTTGTTTACAACAGTTCTCTTACTGTACAAAATGCAACCATAACGAAATTATATTTCAATAACTTTAAGAAATCGTTGATCTTGCACTATTACGTCGTCTCCATCATATGAGGTCATGTAATGGCCAGAGTGCCTGCATGCTCCATGCTACACTGAGGCGACAAAAGTCATTGGATATTGATATGGACATAAACAGACGGCGCTAGTACGGCGTACACAAGATATTAAAGGACGTGCATTGGCAGAGCTGTCATTTGTACCCAGATGATTGATGTGAAAGAGTGCCCTACTTGATTATGAGTGCACCACCGGAAGTAACAGACACTGTGCACGGAATGATAGTTGGAGCTAAATGTATGGCGCATTTCTTTTCTGAAATCATTACTGTATTCATCATTCCGACATCCACAATGTAAAGAGTGCACCGCGAATACCAAATTTCAGGCACTACTTCTCACAATGGACAACGCAGTGGCCGATGGCCTTGACTTAATAACCGAGACCAGCGGCGTTAACGTAGAGTTGTCAGGGCTAACAGACAACCAAAACTGCGTGAAATAACCACAGAAATCAATGTCGGACGTTCAGTGAACGTATCCGTTAGGAGAGTGCGCCGAAATTTAGTGATAATACGGGTATGGCAGCAGATGAACCACGTAAGTGCCTTTGCTAACAACACGACAACGCCTGCAGCGCCTCTCCTAGGCTCCTGACGATATTGGTTGGATCCTAGACGACTGGAGAACCGTGGTCTGGTCAAATGAGTCCCGATTTGAGTTGGTAAGAGCTAAAGATGGTATGGCACAGACCTCACGAAGCCATGGACCCAATTTGTCAACAAGACACTGTGCAAGTTAGTGGTGAGTCCATAACGGTGTGGGCTGCGTTTATATGGAAGGGATTAGTTCCCCAGTTCCAACTGATCCGATCATTGACCATTTGATGCCATTCATGAATTTAATGTTCCCAAACAATGACGAATTTTTTGTGGATGGCTATGCGCAATGTCACCAAGCCACAATTGTTCGCGATTGGTTTAAACAACGTTCTGAACAATTCGAGCGAATGATTTGGCCACCCATCGACATTTATGGGACGCAATCAGGAGGTCAGTTGGTGCACAATATTCTGTACTGGTAACAATTTCGCAGTTATGAACGGCTATGGAGGCAGCACGGCTCAATATTTCTGCAGGGGTCCAGCGACTTGTGCAGACCACGCCATGTCGAGTAGCTGCGCTATGCCTGGTAAAAGAAAGTCCGACACGATACTAACAGCAATCCCTTTGCTTGTGTCATCTCAGTGTATATTGAACCATGACATGAGGACGCTGCTTTGTTGAGAGGGAGGAGCGGGCTTTTGGAGTGCCTCCTATTGATCTTTGCGGATTGCATCACGCCGTCGCTAATGTATGCGGTACCGAATAGCTTTGCCGACTTTGCTGTAGCAAAGCTGTCTCTTGACGATACTTCATAGAGCCTATGGAGTATCGTCGCATTTGTAAGATTGGGTTCGTGATTTATTGTCTGAAAGGCCACACTTCATAGTAATTGACGGCGAAGCATCGATTGAAAAATGAATGATATCTGTCGCTCTCAAAGAATGTGCCCTCTGCTGTTCCTAATATGCATAAACGATTTAGGAGGCAATCTAGGTAGCCCTTTCAGATTGTTTGCAGACGTGCTGTAGTTGTCAGTCTACAAAAGTCATCAGAACATCGACAACGGTCTTGCCATGTTGGACAGACCAGGTCTAGCCCGATCGCAGAAGTGGAGCAACGCCAGGACCCCTTGGTACTTGGTTGGGTGACTCCCTGAAAACAATACGATAACATATAAGCTGGCTGTGGATGACGCTGGAGATGTCCTCCGATGGTGTTACATATGTTCTCGATTGGACACAGATCTGGTGATCTACCAGGCCAACGTAATATTTCGACACTCTGTAGACCATGTTATGTTACAACGGCAGGATATGGGTGAGCGTTTTCCTGTTGGAAAACACACGGCCATCACTGGGACCGAGGTAGAACCAGCTTTCGCCGGCCGGTGTGGCCGAGCGGTTCTAGGCGCTTCAGTCTGGAACAGCGCTACCGCTACAGTCGCAGGTTCTAATCCTGCCTCGGGTATGGATGTGTGTGATGTGATTAGATTAGTTAGGTTTAAGTAGTTCTAAATTCTAGCGGACTGATGACCTCAGATGTTAAGTCCCATAGTGCTCAGAGCCATTTGAACCATTTTAGAATCAGCTTTTATCAGAAAACACAGCAGATCGCTCTGCCCTCCAACGAGCTCTTGCTTGACATCACTGAAGTCGCAAACAGTGGTGGTATGGGGTCAGTGGAATGCATGCCACAGAGCGCTAGCTCGTAGGTATTCTTAAGGTAACCGGTTTGTAGCAGCGTGTTGTGTCACAGCGGTACGGACTGCTGCTCAAATTGCTGCTGCAGATGGAGTACGAAGTGCCACAGCCACACGCCGAACAAGATCGTCTTCCTTCTAATTAGTGCCACGTGGCCGTCCAGAGCCCGGTCTTCAAGCGACCGTACATTCTCGTAGCCACCGCTGTCAGTAATCATGTACTGCCGCTACATTCCTACCAAGTCTTTCTAAGCCGCGCGGGGTAGTTGCCGCGATGGTCTAGCGGTTCTGGCGCTGCAGTCCGGAACCGCGGGACTGCTACGGTCGCAGGTTCGAATCCTGCCTCGGGCATAGGTGTGTGTGATGTCCTTAGGTTAATTAGGTTTAAGTAGTTCTAAGTTCTAGGGGACTTATGACCTAAGATGTTGTGTCCCATAGTGCTCAGAGCCATTTTTGGGTAGCTGCGCGGTCGAGGGCGACTTTTCACGAAACTCGTGGCTCCCCCCGTTTGAGGTTCGAATCCTCCCTCGGACATGGTTGTTTGTGTTGTCCCTAGCGTAAGTTAGTTTAAGTTAGACTAAGTAGTGTGTAAGTCTAGGGGCCGACGATGTCAGCAGTTTGCTCCACTAGAAGCTTACCACAAGTCTTTCTGTAAAAGAAACACCCGGCTTCTCGTAGCCGTGTTACACGACCTTGTTCCAATACAGTAAGGTGTTATGACGTCTTTGTCACCTTAAAAAATTCTTGACTAATATGAACTCACTACGTCCAATCTCAAAGGTAACTACGTACCCACGACCGTTACAATGTGTACTGAAACACGCTTATAGGGCTGTGGCGAAATTTGAAGAGACATCACCTTTTAGATGTGGAAACACACCTACCAACATTCTTTTATTTCGCACAACTACTCCTTGGTGTTGCGATTTTTTTCTGTCAGTTTATTCTTATTACCAGAATATCAAAACCAGTTGCAAAATAAGTCTGAAACCTGTATCATAGGATAAGTAGCAACCGGCTCTAAACAATACAAAGCGTGAGTACTGGAAGAAATCCGCTAAATTTTGGTTACGAAATACATCACACAGACTGAAAAGTTGCCAATTCAACTAAATAGTTTGTGATTATAATTACGAACAATAGATAATAGAACTATCACATAGAAAATATTATCGGCGAAAGCGAACCAAAGACTGTGTGTTATTGACAGAACACTTGAAGATGCAATAACTCTACTAATGAGGCTGCTCATATTAAGCTTGTCTCTCCTCCATTGGAGAGCTGCTGCGCTATGAGGGATCCGTACCAGATAGGATTGGCGAGGACCATCAGGGAACGGCAGATCACTTTGTGTTGTGAGAAAGGGAAGAGAGTGTTGCGGATGTTATGCTCGAGTTCCGGTGGCAATCACTAAAACAAAGGCATTTACGATCCGACGATACATTTTCACGAATTTTCAGTCATCAACTTTCTCCTTCGCAATAAAATAGACGATATCAAGCGGTTTTTTTTTTTCACGTACTACTCGAGAGTGGAACTAGTCTGTAAGTGGTTCGATGAATCCTCCGTGAAGCACTTAAATGTGAGTGTATTAGTAGATATAGATTTAGTAATGTCAACTCGCTAGCCCTCTCCCCCCTCCCCCTAAATAACCACCTTGTATCCTGTATAAGTAGGCAATATTTTTTTCACATTTCTCAGGTACGGGCATTGTATAGTCTCAAAGACTCTCAAAAATGATAGATATGGCTGAAGGAAATCAACGGTTCTGAAAGTTTGGGAAAACATGTAACGAAATATGTAGAAAACAGGCTGACTACAATCAATCGCAGTTGTCCTTGGGAGTAATCAGGTGATTTATCGACAGCTTAAAAGTGATTAATGTAACTTAATTATAAAATGAAATGCTACCTTTATCAGAAAGGACGGGAGAAGACACAAACGTTTCAGGTAACAAACTGCAGTGTAAGACAAAAATGTACTGTAATGAAAATGAAATGTTGAATGTTGGGTGAAACATGTATCTAGGCGAATGGATGGTAGATGGTCCAAAGAAGTTCTTCACTGGTTTCACAATACAGATTACGCTTCTGAGCACAAAACAGCATGCGTTTAAAAACCATCGCTCGTCCGAAACTCAGATTGCCCTTTTTTCGCACGATGACCTGCAAACAATGGACGAAGCAGGATCGAATATTGCTAGGTTTCAGGAAACAGTGCCCCCTTGAGACTGTTAACAAAGCATCAGAACAAAATTTCAGATACATGATTGGCTCGAAAGGTTTTTGAGTAACATAACCCAGTAGCTATCCCGGATAGCCGCGCGACCTAACGCGCTGCTTCCTGGCGGATTAGTGTCGCGGTCTGGTGTGCCGACCAGCCTGTGGATGGTGTTTAAGGCGGTCTCCCGTCTACCTCGGCGAATGCGGTCTGGTTCCCCTTACTCCGCCTCAGTTACACTATGTCGGAGATTCTGCGCAAAAACTGTCTCCACGTACCTGTACACCATCTAGTGAGGGCTGAACCGCACGGTAACCGGGCTTTCGGTGTGGGGCGGCGGTGAGGTGAGTGAACTGCTGTGGCCTGTTGCTGGGTTGTGAACCTCTGAGGGCTACGGAGGGGCGAAGCCTCTCCGTGTTTCTGGGTCTCCGGTTTAATACACAATGCAATATAGCGCAGTACTGTAATCGAAACAATCTCATCTTGAGAGATTTCAGCAACTGTATAAATATTTAAGATAATTCTCATCCATTATTCCGTCTAAGTTGTTCATTTTTAATTAAATTAATTGCTTCGATGACTCTGGATCATATTCGGGTGTAAGTGGTTATCTACTCTTGTATGTGGTTCTGAGCAGGGAGGACGGTTTCCTGACGCAACTACTTAGATCCGAAGATGATTCAAAGTGCTCGAAACAAGTAATCTGACTAAAAATGTGCAAGTGAGACGGAAAAAATATCAGAATCAGAACACAGTACGTTGTCCTGTTGTCTATCACAGATTCGCGTGTTTATCAGAGACAAGGGCACCGTCTTGTGTGCATAGGGAAGCATGATAATAAGCGATCTGACGGATAGGCGAACAGCAACCTGTTTGCCGATGGCGCTGTTGTATACGAGAAGGCGTGGCGTCGTTGTTGGGTGACACAACTAGGGTAGAGGACCACTTGGACAGAATTGCTGTTTGATGTGATGAACTGCAGCTTCCTCCAAATGTGCAAAAACTTAAATTATACAGATAAAAGGAAAACCAGTCCAGTAATATTTGAATACAAAACTGTATGTGCTTGTTGCCTGACACTGTCACGATCATTAAATACTTATACGAAATAAATCAAAGTGACGTGAAACGGAATATCCACATGACATCATTTTCAGAGTAGGGGAATGATCTTTAGTGTGTTTGATGAACTCTAGGAAAGTGTAGATCTATAACGGTAACGCATAACAGAACATCTATGCGTTCCAGTCTTTAACTCTTTTTCGAGTGTGTCGGACCCCTACTAATCCATATTAAAAGAAGACAAGGAAACAACTGAGACGCGAGCTGCTAGATTCCTTTGCCCCTAGGTTCAAAAAACACGCAAGTATTATGGAATTGATCCATGAACTCAAATGGGAATCCTACTGCCACTAAAAATCATTTCATGCAAGACAAGAGAAATGAGGTCTAGATCGGGAACAAATAGACAGTCGTTTTCCATCTAGATTCATTTGAGAGTGTAACTGGAAAGGAAATGACGACCAGCGGGACAATACACCTTCCGTTATGCACCGTATCGTGATCTGCGAGACTTAATTGAATATATACGAATTACGTTGACAAACAAGTACTTGTGTAGCTTAAAACATCAATACGAGGAAGTCTGCAGGACCCCTATACCAGCATTTGATACAAAATGCCGTGGTGCCTAGAATTTAGGCACGGATGACACCACGCACAACGTATCATTCGTGCTGGTTGCAGCGACCCCGCTCCCTACAGCGCATACGACATGAAACTCCAACGAATCTGGAACTCCGCAACCAGACCAACTAAGGACATCAACAGCACTTCGGCCAGGTCAACGGGCGGCGTACGCGGCGACTGTAGACGTCGGTAAGTCGCGCCTCTTCATGCATCCGCCATTTCACGTGCCAAAGATAGAGCCGCGCGTATCCCTCTGCGAGGCGTCCGCCGCTCGTGGTCTCGCGGTAGCGTTCTCGCTTCCCGAGCACGGGGTCCCGGGTTCGATTCCCGGCGGGGTCAGGGATTTTCACCTGCCTCGAGATGACTGGGTGTTTGTGTTGTCCTCATCATTTCATCATCATCCACGAAAGTGGCGAAATTGGACTGAGCAAAGATTGGGAAATTGTACAGGCGCTGATAACCACGCAGTTGAGCGCCCCACAAACCAAACATCATCATCATCATCATCCCTCTGCGAGGCGGCCTTTGTGCCAGAACACGAGCTCAGGAGAGCAGTTACGTAGCAGCCAGCAACCTGGAGATCTCCACTACGCCACGTCAAGGACTGTGTCATCGTCTTCTTGACAGCACGCTGCCCCCTCAGCTGGGACTCATCAGTAATCAGCGACGTGCTCGTAGAGACTTGGTAATAACTGTGCAGTTGTTCTTCTAACTGGAAAGACTGTTTCAGGCTAGAAGTTTCTATCCTTGTCGCACTTAGATACTTCATTACAGTTGGCTCTCAATACTTCTTCAGCGAAGTACACTCTTAAGAGTTTTTAAGTGTTTATTCTCCTTGACTGAAGTTTGGATTTCGACTTTGCTTTTAAACTTGAAGTGAGAAACTTTTTTTCCGTTGTAACTTGTTATCAAGACTTCAGGACTCTGCTCATTAAAGAGCGCGTGACTACAGAAGCTTAATTCACAGTTTTTATCTTAAAGCTCTTAAAAATTTAAGACTGTGTTCAATGACGCTTGGGTGGCTCTTTGAAGTACCATGAAAATAGTTTATTTACTTGTGTCCAGCAGCGGTGTACACAGCACCATATACGCGATGATGGTGGTGGTGGTGGTGATGATGGTGGTGATGGGGGCACTAACCCGAAGTATCTTTGTTGTACTGTCTTTTCCAGATCTTCAGGAAACTAATCATCCTCAAGTTTATAAAAGTCGAAGACAAAATAGAAATGTGTGTCGCTTACCATCCTCGTTCCAGGCGCCCTCTATCTGGTAGGAGGCGGTGGCGGCTCCCAACAGGAAGCCCTCTGGGAACTGGTTGACCTCTCTGCTGGTGGCTGTTGCCAGTAGACACACAATTCCCAACAGCTCCAGACATAACGTCACAGGTGCCATCATGTTGGTATCTATTGCTCTAAAGGTACTCGTTGTCAGCTTATAAACTCTCGCCCATATCAGGTAACACTCGAGTGCCACCAAATGATCGTTTATAGCAGCCTATCACGCGTACGATCTCGTGATAAGCGTGCTGTAATCTGATGATTACTTCCTGTACAGCCACTCTCGTATGTGTTGCGACATTTGCTGTAAAACTAGCAATAGCGTCAACCTGAGGAATATATCAACCAGAGTAATACACATCGACTTTAGAGTGGACGTAAAGGGTGCAACACCAAGGTGATCTCCATACGCAATTGAAAGTTACGGTGTATGACTGGAAGCGACAGATGGTCTAGTGATAAAACATTGACAAACTTTCATAATTAAACGGTGTCGTTGCACGATCTGAAAGCTGAAGTATTTCAACAGCTATGTGTAGTTGTCAATACTTAGAAAAATCGCGTCATTTTTCAGAATATTCCGACAGGAATTAGTGGGCTTTTTGCTGAGATTCCCTTCCTGTAGCTGTTCGTAGAGCCATCCCTGATAGCAATAATTCAGCAAGAAGGCCGAAAAAGTCGGAACGGTAGCTTTTATAATAATGAGAACACCCAACAACATTTATTATAGGCGGCGGCTCCGAAAGCCTACGTTCTTAAGTGGCCCAGAAAATTTCGCAACAGGAACCACTGAACTTACTGCAAATTCCCATGCATTAACACTCGCAATTATCGGTCTCTGATCGAGGAAAAGTCTTTGAAACTTTTTGATGCAATCTATGGACTCTTTTGTTGTTCTTGACTGAACACATCCATTTCAATCAAACTTGCAAAGCATTAGCTGCACGGTCTTTGTTTGCGTAAAATCCTGTTCGAATTTAATTAAAAAAGAGTTCTCAGTTTAACTACATAGTGCTGTTCCCTGGACATTCTCTTCTCTAATCAGTAGTCTTATTTTTATGCAGACCATTACGACTTCTTTTCTTCTGCCAACCCCTCTTGTCTGCCATCCAACACCCTCACTATTTTTTATTGGCTCATCGGTCTTCACACAGTTTTGATGCGCCCACCACGAATTTCTCTCTTGTGTCAACCTTTTCATCTCAAAGTAGCACTTGCAACTTACGTCCACAATCATTTACTGGATGTATGAGGTGCATTCAAGTTCTAAGGCCTCCGATTTTTTTTCTCCGGACTGGAAAGAGATAGAAACATGCGCATTGTTTTAAAATGAGGCCGCATTCATTGTCAATACGTCCCAAAGATGGCAGCACCGTACGGCAGATGTAATTTTACCGCCAGCGGCGATAATGAGAACTGTTTTAAATATTTAAAATGGCGACGTTTTCCTTACTTGAA
Organism: Schistocerca cancellata; assembly: GCF_023864275.1. Lineage (NCBI taxonomy): Eukaryota > Metazoa > Arthropoda > Insecta > Orthoptera > Acrididae > Schistocerca > Schistocerca cancellata. The sequence goes on from NC_064633.1 coordinate 427,202,460, forward strand.
CAGCGTGCAATCATTCGTTTTCTGAATTTGCGTGGTGTGAAACCAATTGAAATTCATCGACAGTTGAAGGAGAAATGTGGTGATGGAGTTATGGATGTGTCGAAAGTGCGTTCGTGGGTGCGACAGTTTAATGAAGGCAGAACATCTTGTGACAACAAACCGAAACAACCTCGGGCTCGCATAAGCCGGTCTGACGAAATGATCGAGAAAGTGGAGAGAATTGTTTTGGGGGATCGCCGAATGACTGTTGAACATATCGCCTCCAGAGATGGCATTTCTGTGGGTTCTGTGCACACAATCCTGCATGACGACCTCAAAATGCGAAAAGTGTCATCCAGGTGGGTGCCACGAATGCTGACGGACGACCACATGGCTGCGCGTGTGGCATGTTGCCAAGCAATGTTGACGCGCAACGACAGCATGAATGGGACTTCCTTTTCGTCGGTTGTGATAATGGATAAGACGTGGATGCCATTTTTCAATCCAGAAACAAAGCGCCAGTAAGCTCAATGGAAGCACACAGATTCACCGCCACCAAAAAAATTTCGGGTAACCGCCAGTGCTGGAAAAAGTGATGGTGTCCATGTTCTGGGACAGCGTGGGCGTAATCCTTACCCATTGCGTTCCAAAGGGCACTACGGTAACAGGTGCATCCTACGAAAATGTTTTGAAGAACAAATTCCTTCCTGCACTGCAACAAAAACGTCCGGGAAGGGCTGCGCGTGTGCTGTTTCACCAAGACATAGCACCCGCACATCGAGCTAACGTTACACAACAATTTCTTCGTGATAACAACTTTGAAGTGATTCCTCACGCTCCCTACTCACCTGACCTGGCTCTTAGTGACTTTTGGCTTTTTCCAACAATGAAAGACACTCTCCGTGGCCGCACATTCACCAACCGTGCTGCTATTGCCTCAGCGATTTTCCAGTGGTCAAAACAGACTCCTAAAGAAGCCTTCGCCGCTGCCATGGAATCATGGCGTCAGCGTCCTGAAAAATGTGTACGTCTGCAGGGCGATTACGTCGAGAAGTAACGCCACTTTCATCGACTTCGGGTGAGTAGTTAATTAGAAAAGAAATCGGAGGCCTTAGAACTTGAATGCACTTTGTATTCCAGTCTCTGTCTTCCTCTACACTTTTTACCCTCTACAGCTCCCTCTAGTGTTATGGCAGTTATTACCTGATGTCTTAACAGATGTCCTATCATCGTTTCCCTTCTTGTCAGTGTTACCCACACATTCCTTTATTCCCCAGTTTTGCGGAGAACCTCGTTAATCCTTACCCTGTCAGTCCACCTAATTTTCAACATCTTCTGTTGCACCATATCTCTGTTTTGGTTTACTCATAGTCCATGTCTCACTACCACGCAATGCTGTGCTCCAAACGAACATTCTCAGAAATTTCTCACTCAAGACCCATGTTTAAAACTAGGAGACTTGTCTTGGCCTGAAATGCCCTTTTGCCAGTACTAGTCCGCCTTTTATGTCCTCCTTGCTCCTTCTGTCATAGTTTATTTTGCTACCTAGGTAACAGAATTCGGAAAGGTGAGCACATCTTTTATATACGAAGTAACCTGTTTTTACGAAATATGACGTGCTCCCACTATTATTTACTGATCTTTGTACAATATGATGATTTTACATCTGGCATTTCGTGGGGATTCTATATTTTTCTGAATTTATGGCCAATTGTGAGCTTGATGTCCTATAATATGTGTTAATGAGGTAAACTCAGTCACTTGAAGATGGCATAAAAGACCGAAATCTAGATCGTAATTAAATAATCAATAATACAGTCAAATGGTGGTTTGTTCATGTAAAAACTAGTACACGACTGTTGCTCAGCAACATCGGAAACTGTTAACAGATTATATTCGTAGCAGGTAGACCATTTCTTGACAAAGTTAAGGGTTGCTACCAAGACAAAGCGTTGCGGTAAACCGTCCAAGGCTAAACAATACCGTTCCAGCTCATTCTGCATCACAAACGGTCACAACTGATGCTTTTTTGGAGTCTCAAATTTCAGCTGTCGATGCGTTTCCTGACGTGGCAATCAAGGACTGTTTCCTCATTCATCGGATGAAGAAACCATTGCGTGTCACGTAATTCCAGAAAGATGGTCGTTTCCTGCACAGGCAACATGAAGACTCGTACAATAAAAGTCTCCGCCAGGTCATTACAAAAGAAGCACTGAAAGGCGGAGGACTAACATCATTACCATATTGTTTAGTCACACCTTGATTATGTTGGAGGTGATAACCGCGACTTTATTACTATTCCTCGTACAGTCAATAGCAAATTAATCAGAGGCTGATGTGGTGTTGGCTTGGGATCACATCTGACAACACAGATATTGGAACTGTTGGGCGTCTCAATTCGTGCCTTGCGAACTTTTTGTTGTAAGCCAGCATGGCTGCTGGTGTTCGAAGTGCTCAACATCAGCGTGTATAATAGGACCAGATCGTCACTGCCGGACATCTGGGACCAACTTACGTCATCGTTGGACAGGCATTGAGCCTTCACCTATCACTTTGTGAAGGGCATTTAGTGAGTACCAAGATTCGGAAAAAAACCAGAGCTGCTAATCATTTATGACTGGCAGTCACATGTGGATGACAAGAGCAACTGATATCTATAGATAATAGTAGCAGCACGTAGACTGGGAAACTTTCCTCAAATCACTTCCCGTGTCAGTGCCAGATAACAACATAGGTACCGTGCAGAGCAATCCGCTTCTTTCAGCTTGCTGGAGTTACTGCCTACGCGTGGAACGGTTATTGCTGACTGTCACTGACCAGAGAAATCAGTACGGGTACAGGAACTCACCATAATGCAGTCCACCCAAGGAATGAAGTATCCTGCACTGGTGATTCGAAGTAGATGCTGGTACACGCTGATGGCAGGGTAAGAGCACCTAGAAATCCTCAATCGTTGTCTCCCTCTTTGATCGGAGCTTGTTGTTAAGGTTACACATCTCTTTCTACAGTGAGGTGACAAAATGTCATGGGATAGCGATATGCACATATACAGATGGAGGTAGTATCGCGTACACAAGGTATAAACGGGCGGGGCATTGACGGAGCTGTTATTTGTACTCAGCTGATTGACGTGACAGCGTGTCCGGCTTGATTATGGCTTCATTACGGGAATTAACAGACTTTGAACGCGGAATGGAAGTTGGAGCTAGAAGCATTGGGGATTCCATTTTCGAAATCGTAACTGATTCAACATTCCGAGATCTCCAGCGTCAAGAGTGTGCCGAGGATAACAAAGTTCAGGCATTAATTCTCGCCAAGGGCAATGCAGTGGCCGGTGGCCTTGACTAACGACAGAGAACAGATAATCAATACTGCGTTCAATAACGACAGAAATCAATGTCGGACATTCGATGAACGCATCCGTTAGGACAGTGCGGTGCAATTTGGCGTAGTAGGCTACGGCAGTAGATGACCGTCGCGAGTGGCTTTGCTGACAACACGACATCGTCTGCAGCTCCTCTCCTGGGCTCCTGAGAAAAAGCAGATTTCAGAGTATTTGACGGCTCAACACAAAAGTTTTGACTCAAGTACAGATAGTGTGGAGGATCGGTGGACAAAGTTTAAAACCATCGTACAATATGCATTAGATGACTATGTGCCAAGCAAGATCGTAAGAGATGGAAAAGAGCCACCGTGGTACAACAACCGAGTTAGAGAACTGCTGCGGAAGCAAAGTGAATTTCACAGCAAACATAAACATAGCCAAAGCGTTGCAACAAACAATAATTACACGAAGCGAAATGTAGTGCGAGGAGGGCTATGCGAGAGGCGTTCAATGAATTCGAAAGTAAAGCTCTATGTACTGACTTGGAAGAAAATCCTAAGAAATTTTGGTCTTATGTCAAAGCGGTAGGTGGATCAACACAAAATGTCCAAACACTCTGTGACCAAAATGGTACTGAAACAAAGGATGACTGACTAAATGCCGAAATACTAACTGCCTTTTTCCAAAGCTGTTTCAAAGAGGAAGACTGCACTGTAGTTTCTGCTCTAGATTGTCGCACATATGACAAAATGGTAGATATCGAAATGGACGACAGAGGGATAGAGAAACAATTAAAATCTCTCAAAAGAGGAAAGGCCGCTGGACCTGATGGGATACCAGTTCGATGTTACACAGAATACGCGAAGGAACTTGCCCCCCATCTTGCAGCGGTGTACCGTAGTTCTCTAGAAGAGCGTAGCGTTCCAAAAGATTGGAAAAGGGCACAGATCATCTCCGTTTTCAAGAAGGGACGTCGAACAGATGTGCAGAACTATATCTCTAACGTCGATCAGTTGCAGAATTTTGGAGCAGGTATCATGTTCAAGTATAATGCCTTTTCTGGAGACTAGAAATCTACTCTGTAGCAATCAGCATGGGTTTCGAAAAAGACGATCGTGTGAAACCCAGCTCGCGCTATTCGTCCACGAGACTCAGAGGGCCATAGACACGGGTTCCCAGGTAGATGCCGTGTTTCTTGACTTCCGCAAGTTTAATGAACAAAGTAAGAGCATATGGACTATCAGACCAATTGTGTGATTGGATTGAAGAGTTCCTAGATAACAGAACGCAGCATGTCATTCTCAATGGAGGGAAGTCTTCTGAAGTAAGACTGATTTCAGGTGTTCCGCAGGGGAGTGTCGTAGGACCGTTGCTATTCACAATATGTATAAATGACCTTATGGATAACATCGGAAGTTCACTGAGGCTTTTTGCGGATGATGCTGTAGTGTATCGTGAGGTTGTAACTATGGAAAATTGTACTGTAATGCAGGAGGATCTGCAACGAATTGACGCATGGTGCAGGGAATGGCAATTGCATCTCAATGTAGACAAGTGTAATGTGCTGCGAATACGTGGAAACAAAGATCCTTTATCATTTAGTTACAATATAGCAGGTCAACAACTGGAAGTAGTCAATTCCATAAATTATCTGAGAGTAGGCATTAGGAGTGATTTAAAATGGAATGACTATACAAAATTAATAGTCGGTAAAGCAGATGCCAGACTGAGATTCATTGGAAGAATCCTAAGGAAATGCAATCCGAAAACAAGGAAGTAGGTTATAGTACACTTGTTCGCGCACTGCTTGAATACTGCTCACTGGTGTGGGATCTGTACCAGATAGTGGTGATAGAAGAAATAGAGAAGATCCAACGGAAAGCAGCGCGCTTCGCTATAGGATCGTTTAGTAATCGCGAAAGCGTTTCGGAGATGATAGATAAACTCCAGTGGAAGACTCTGCAAGAGAGACGCTCAGTAGCTCGGTACGGGCATTTGTTGAATTTTCGAGAACTTACCTTCACCGAAGAGTCAAGCAGTATATTGCTCTCTCCTACGTATATCTCGCGAAGAGACCATGATGATAAAATCAGAGAGATTAGAGGCCACATAGAGGCATACCGACAATCTTTCTTTTTACGAACAATACGAGACTGGAATAGAAGGGAGAACCGATAGAGGTACTCAAAGTACGCTCCGCCACACACCGTCAGGTGGCTTGCGGAGTATAGCTGTAGATGTAGATGTAGATCCTAGACGATTGGGAAACTGTGACATGGTCAGATGAGTACCGATTTCAGTTGATAAGAGCTGATGGTAACGTCCGAGTTGGGGCGGACCGCACAAAGCCGTGGACCCAAGTTGTCAACAAGGCACTGTGCAAGCGGATGGTGGCTCCATAATGGTGTGGGCTGTGTTTATGTCTAATGGCCTGAGTCCTCTGGTCCAACTGTGCCGATCGCTGACTGGAAATGGTTACTTTCGGCTACCTGGAGACCATTTACAGCTATTGATAGGCTTCATATTCCCAAAAGATGGAATTTTTATGGATGACAAGGCGCCAATTCACCGTTCCACAGTTTGGGATTGGTCTGAAGAACTTTCTGGACAATTCTAGCGAATGATTTGACCACCTAGATCGCCACCGGCACACGCTCTTCACGAAAATCAGCCATTTCAAAAACAACAACAACCCAAAACAGTTCTTACTCTAATCCTGACCTTCAGCGACGGCACTTGGTTTACTAACGCTGGAGCTTTCGCGGTGTGCGATCCTACTGGAAAAACGCGGTACTGCAAAATCTCTGCCGAACAAAAAATTAGTTAGGTTTCTTTGGGATTCCCCCTTGTAGAAAAATATTTGGGACGGGCTACGTAGGCTGTGGAAATGGAGGGAGGAGGACATATTGGTATCTGTACAGGAACAGTCAAGTACTGAGGCACATGGGTTTCATCTTTTTGTTGATGAGATGTAAGACGTTTAACGACTTGAAATTTGTGTGCGAGGAATTAAGTTAGATGACAGATCAATATACGAGAAGGGAGACGGATATGGAAAGTAAGGTTCAATTCGCAGCATTCTAGATGCTGTAAGGGAAATTTTTGCTTAGCGGAAATCTAGATTACACTGGTATAGGTAAGCTTGATTTAGATAAGGCTTTTGTGAGCGTAGAAGACGAAGGAACAGAGTAATCATTATAGATGGATTTTGTGGTTTCAAAAAGTTTTTTTTACTGTCGCCTTTTTTGTTGATTGTCCTGGGCTCCATGTTAGTCTGGTTTCAAGGGTTAGTCCAAGACATTTGAATGTGCTTGTAAGATAGATGAGATGGTTACTAATGATGTGGTGGAAAACAAAGGAAAGGGAAACGATGTATAATATCTTCTACTGCTTGAGATTGACGAAATTTAGATTCAAGTATCAGGAGCTGAATTGGAGGTGAAGTAATTCGGTTGGATCTGGAGGGCCCATTGGAAAGTCTTCAAATCTGGGTGAAGGAGAAGGAAGACAACGTCATTTGAAACTAGTGCTTAAGGACGGAGAGCTTTTTGTCACCTCGATATCAATAACAGGTAAAATTCCAGAATCTTATATCTCGATACCACAAATATACTTCGGTAATTTTGGTTAAATGTTGGGTACTTACTAATCGAGGTGGTAATTAACATCTTTAACTAGAGTAAACAATGGGTTACTAAGTGTTTACAGATATTGTAATTTACGGGTATCTGAACTAGCCAATTATTTTAGTTCAGAATTGCACACCATCTGCCTTGGTTTTTACGGTATTCAGCACGGGACAACGGTTCACGGTTAATTCTGATCAACATGGAATCGACCTATAATTCCACAGAGGTAAGAATGATACATAATTCAGTTGTCAGTTAATATGTAGTTCTAGGAACCTAACAGAAACTAGGGGAATTAATAGTTCTCGTTCCGATTTAACAAATGGTTACTGCTGACATGAGGAAACTGAAATTTGGCTGTCTCGACTTATTTTAAAATACTGAAAAATGAATTTGGCAAATATTGCGAGAGGAGGAAAAACTGACTTCAATTTAGTTCGTTCGGTTTCTCAAATTCTTGTTGCGCGTCATTTACCTTGTAATTACCAACTGTTTTTAAGAGATCTGTAACGTAGGACCCTCATTTTAGTTCCTATACATCCACTCATAATTTTATTTTATTGCAAGTTTGGATTTTTATCGTTTCCTTCTTCACAGATGTTACTAATAAGCTCATGAACTGTGACGTAATACGTCAAATTTTTCGCCGAAGCTTCTATATTACATTCGAAAGTTACCTCTAATTTTATACTTCAACAATTTTACTCTTGTTTTCTTATCACAAATACATCATGAGCTTCAGTTGAAATGCACTAGAAGATCATTTGACAATAGTAGACGAAACGTGATGGATATTTGTATGAATGATGCACGGATCTCTTCCAGTAGTTAATAGTGGCAGTAAGACTATGCTAGTGTGCTAAGCTATAATATTAAAATTTACTAATGACATATTCTGTTATAGGGTACCATTCCACAAGAGATGTTAGGTAACAACGTGTTACTTTCTGCCATTTTATATTCAGAAATTGCGCAAAACATCTTGAGAAACGCCGTGTGTGTGTGTGTGTGTGTGTGTGTGTGTGTGTGTGTGTGTCAGATTTGCAGCAACTGGACCTACTGAGAGATAGAGAGCACTACTTGAAATTCAAATACTTATTGAAGTTACGACACGGAATTAGTTTGAACGCGGTTTGATGGTAAAGCGGCCTTAGTATCGAACTCTAATTACCAACGTGTCCATAATTTTAAACTGATTAATCTCATGAGAGGGACCTACTAATTACGAAATTAAATACATAACCCACATAAATCCAAATATTACTACAACTTATTATGCGTGCACTTATTAGTACAGAACGTCACAACATTTAATTACACACAAATCAAGAATATTTAACCGAAACATGAAATCAACTGCAAGAGAATGAACACTACGTGACTAGGATGGCTAATTAATAAGGTGTGCCTGACACTGATAAACTACTTCTTAATAGATATCAAACATTATGTAGCCATATGAAGGCAGTCACTGCATGACCGAAAGAAAGAAGACTGAGCTTGTGAACTCAATCAAGGTCAGCTTGTGTGAGTTTACTTAAGTATAGAAAATCCTAACTTTGTTGCGATCTAATCAGCCGAACCTGCTGTATGATGTTGACATAATTGTGAGACTGGAGACTTGTAAGTGAAGGCCACCAGAACTGTAAATATTGCCTTTCGCTCCCTCCAAGTCCAAGACCGTCCTACGGAGTCACGAAGAGAATCGAACTGACACTGCCTGCCCTGTAACAGAAAGGCGAAGTAAGCTGACCACCGCACTCCCAGGATCTATTCTGCGCGGTTTTTCTCGCGAAATCCTTGTCTGCCAAAGAGAAGAGTTTTCCTAACTTGCGCTAATAGTGCTGTTGCTAGTTCGTAGTGTTACTCCCACCAAGGAGTGCACAAAACCGAGCTTCCGATCGTGTGTCTGTCAGTCAGTTACGTTCTGAGAAATATGGGCTTTCGATCTTCGGCATGAATCAACTTTTTTCATCGGCCAATGACCGGTCATTTCACATGGAAAAATACTGCAAAATAGCTCTTTGTTTTTCAAGAGTTGTCAGGACGATACTTTATGTCTTTGGGTACGAAATTCCTTCCTAGACAGTGGCCTCTACAACTGTTGTTTAACACGACATGTGGGAAATCCGTAGGAATATTGTATTCGCTTTCAGACTAAGGGTAAAGACAGACTTCTTTTGAAATCTGTCTCTCTACTCCCGCCTTCCATGAATTCGCTGAATATGCAACGAAGTTCAATAGAAAAACCGTGTTTCGGCAGGAGGAGAGCCGAACGGTAAAGACGGTCTCTCCTCTGTTGGGATGGTTCTCTATAGTGCCGTTTTAATGGGGGCGAGTCTATTCATATTGTTAATTACCTGGAAAAAGCTGAACCAAGCCGTCACGGTGATGTTACACCGGAATATATTCGGTGGGAGCTTACCTGAGCTGTATGGTGTGACCACTAGCCACTGTCCTTTGTCGGCTCATCCTTGAGCTGTGGGTCCACCCAACTGTGTGTCCACAGGCCTGGGGGGTCTTACCTGCCCGCTATTCGTTCGCGTTTCGCTCTCGCCATTCCACCGAGACTGCGTTTCACAAGCGAATCACCACCTCTATGGAAGCCGATATTGCTGATTAGAGAAGGAGGTGTCTGGCCTAACAGTCACTGCTATTACTCTTACCAAATCTGAGAACATTTGATCGATCTGAATATGAGACACCGAGTTATTAACTGGATTTCAATATCAAAAACTAAAGAGAAGAGGCAGGCCAGGGAAGGCCTGGAGCTTCTCAATCTGTCATTGCTCTTTCAGCAGTAAGGACAGCGTTTTGCCATTATAGCAGAAAGACACCGTCAAATAAGCTCACCACGAGCTGAGGCTACATGGTGTCCCCCTCACTCGTCTTGGGGTAGGCCACAGACTCCTGACTCATTGCTTCCTGCTCTGGTGTTAGGACGCGGTACTTAGGGTGTACAAATATTAGTTTATCAAATTTTTAGTTAATGCCTTTGATATTCATAAAAGAGGACAGATGTTAGTTTGACAGCTGATATGCCTGATATTTTAGCTGACAATGAGACGAACGTGGCGCGACATTTAAGATATTGTGAGATGTCTCACTTGCTTCCAAATCTTTTAGGGAGAAGGGGTTAATGTAATACTAGGTTAACTGTGTCATCAAGGTTTTGTAAAATCAAATATGGCTCCTGAACAATCTATTCTCTGCCTTCTCATCAGAGTACTGATGTGTTGCTGGTACTGACGGTGGTTCAAAGTAAAAGATTCAAATAATAACTGTGACAACTATTGCTGCAAAACGTAACTCTTAAGACTATCTCTCAGTTAACAAACTGCGACCACTATTCGTGCTGAGTTGTCGGAATGAGCAGTGTAATAAGAAATCGTTCAGGAATGACTAGCCTCTTCTGCTGTGGAGAGTCAGGAATCCTCTGCCACTTGACTTCTTCAACCTTCACTAACAATGGCAATTTTTCTCCCTGGTAGGTCAAGTTACCTCCGATTACCACAGTCCATAATACTTCAGGAATTTTCATTTCTGGGTTAGAGTATGGCGTGTTGACCCTTGCACAAGACGATAACGTACTTGCTGTTTTCATTAAGAAGCTGATACAGAATTTCTTGTGCAACAGATATCTCACTTCTAAGATAAGAACACTTCCGCTGTCCAAGTGGCACCACCACTTAAAATGTCCTTCTGACTTTCCAGAGATATACGACTCCCCTGAGATTTCAAGTGACTCACTGATATCGACCACCCAATCCATCAAAGAAAGCTTCTTGCTTTTAACGGCAGCCTCAAACCGGTCAGGCCAATATCATTCCCAGGCCGTCACCAACGAAGAAAATGTAATGATTTGGAACTTCTTCTCAGTCACCTGTTATTAGTTTATTCTACTTTTTAGTTTGTTCTCTCCTTCTACCTTTTAAGAACTTTTTCTGTTTCAGTGCAATTATGTTGTCTGCAAGTATATCAGCAAACAAATTTTGACTAAAATTTCTGGTATTTTTCTGTGTCGTTGTCAGTTATCTTGAAACGAGGTAGCACCTCACGTCGTCTTACGAAACTACGCATTTCAGAAAAGCGGACTCGCAGCCATACAAACAACAATGCTGTTTTCTTTTTCCGAGTTGAAGGCGGGCAATGTCGTTTACTCAGTACACTGTGGTGACAAAAATCATGTATAACGATATACACGTATGCAGACGGCGATAGTATCGCGTACACACACGTTATGAAAGGGCAGTGCATAGGTGGTGCTATCACTTGTACTCAGGTGATTCACGCGAAAAGGTTTCCCAAGTTATTATAGCCACACTATGGGAACTAACAGACATAGAACGTGGAATGGTAGTTGGGGTTAGACGCACAGTGCTTTCCATTTTTGGAAAATGTTACGGAATTCAGTATTACGAAATTCACAGTGTTAAGAGTGCGCCGAAAATACCCAGTTTCAGAAACTACCTCTCACCACGGACAACGTAGTAGCCACCGGCTTCTCTTAACGACCGAGAGCAGCGGCGTTTGACGACAGAGCTAACAGACAAGCAACATTGAATGAAATAACCGCAGAAATCGCTGTCGGTCGTACGACGAACGTATCCTTTAGGACAGTGCGGCGAAATCTGGAGCTAATGGGCTATGGAAGCAGACGACCTACGCGAGTGCCTTTGCTAACAGCACAAGCTCCTCTCCTCGGCTCGCGGCCATATTGACTGGACGCTGCCTTGGTCACTCCCCGATTTCAGTTGGTAAGAGCTGATGGTAGGGTTTGAGTGTGGCGCAGACCCACTGGAGCCATAGACCCAAGTCGTCAATTAGGCACTGGGCAAGCTGGTAGTGGTTCCATACTGGTGTGGTCTGTGTTTACACATAATGTACTCGGTCCTCTAGTCCAACGCAAACTATCATTAACTGGAAATGCTTAAGTTCGGCTACTTGGAGGCCATTTGTAGCCATTCATGGACTACATCATCCCAAACACCAATTTCATGTCACCAGACCACAATTGTTCGTGATTGGTTTGAAGAATATTCTGGACAATTCGAGATAGTGATTTGGCTATTCAGATCACCCGACATGATTCCCATCGAACATTTATGGGATATAATGCAGAGGTCAGTTCGTGCATAAAATTCTGCACCAGCAACACTTTCGAAATTATGGACGGCTTTAAAGGCAGCATGACACTATATTTCTGCAGGACACTTCCAGCGATTTGTTGAGTCCATGCCACATCGAGTTGGTGCGCTATGCCGGGCATAAGGAAGTCCGACATGATATTAGGCTGTAACCCATGACATTTATGACCCCAATGGATTTGAGATGACGTCTGTCACTGTGGCTTCCTGTCTCTTATTACGGCTCCTATCTACTTTTGCCACATTCTTCGCGAACGTATGGAACAAATTACAGCATTAAACTACTCCATAAGTGTAAAGATTTACCAAACGGATTGTAACCGGCGAAGCCCTTTAAGATTTCAGCTGTGGCTTGAAAGAATCCGCACAACCTTATAAGATTGTAAGAATTCTGAAATGGCAGCTTTTGGACTTAATATAAATAATGTAAGTAGGCTGTTTATGTTTTCTTATTGGCAACGTTACGCAGCGCTCTATATGAAAATCACTGGCTGTGCTGTGTGCAGTCTGTGGCTAATTTGCATTGTTGTCTGCCATTGTAGTGTTGGGCAGCGGCAGCTGGATGTGAACAGCGCGTAGCGTTGCGCAGTTGGAGGTGAGCCGCCAGCAGTGGTGGATGTGGGGAGAGAGATGGCGGAGTTTTGAAATTTGTCATGAACTGCTATATATATTATGATTATTAAGGTAAATACATTGTTTGTTCTCTATTAAAATCTGGCGGCTAACCTCTAACTGCCCAACGCTATGCGCTGTTAACATCCAGCTGCTGCTGCGCAACACTACAATGGCAGACAACAATGCAAACTAGCACACAGAGCGCTACGTAACGTTGCCAATAAGAAAACATAAACAGCCTACTTACATAGCCCCCACGCTCCCCACAAAAAATTTTACAAATTGTTTTGGGCAGTGGCCAATAATGATTTGATAAAATTTTTCATAATTACAATAACAAAGATATCAAATGCACACACTTTTTGATACAATGTTGGTCAAAGGCTAAAATTTTCTCACAGTCCATAAAGACAGTCCTTATCATTTATCACAGTAATATTACAGTGTTTTTTTTCTCAAAGTCTGGATGTTTCAATAAAATGTATGAGTCTAAATAGCTTCAGAGTGTACAGAAATTCCAGTTATAAACTTATAGGACTTGTAAAGGGGAGTGAGAACATAAAGTGATGACGTTACATACTTTCCATGATGACGAATAAGATAAATGTATCAATTTGATATGAGGATCCCTGTAAGGGAAACAAACTTGTTCATCTTCGCTGTTGTGAAAACCTATCTTCTACTGAACAAGCTCTCATAGCTCTTCAGCTATGCATTGTAGAGCTCACGTTTACTGGAAATGTTTTCCTTGTTTTCATCCATGCTACAACTTCTGTAAGTAGCGTACCCTACTATCTTAGCAACAACGTTAACTACATGTGTTATGCAGTCAGAGGTGTCAGAACGGTTTTCGCTTATAACTTCCACTGGTTTCTTTCTGATACAGGGAACTAGCCCTAGTCTCAAATTGACACATTTATCCTTCCCCATCTTCATAGAAAGTTTATAACTTTATTACAGAATCACCCGGTATATACAGGCATTTACAGGCGACAGCACCTACAACTTTCACACTCTTAAGCGTGTTGGATGTCGTTTCGGAACATGGTTATATATTTAAAATGTTGTTTACTTACTCCTGTTAACAAATCCTAGAAGTTTGTAAAGGGAATTTCCGAACACCCTACTCTGGCTGTCTGCATCTTGTAGCCTAGTGATTGTAAAAATCAACAGTGTGGCGCAAGTGATAAGCATTAGCCGGCCGGAGTGACCGTGCGGTTCTAGGCGCTACAGTCTGGAGCCGAGCGACCGCTACGGTTGCAGGTTCGAATCCTGCCTCGGGAATGAATGTGTGTGATGTCCTTAGGTTAGTTAGGTTTAATTAGTTCTAAGTTCTAGGCGACTGATGACCTCAGAAGTTAAGTCGCATAGTGCTCAGAGTCACTTGAACCATTTGATAAGCATTCCTCGAGACACAACTATCAGAACTAAATCGGTCTTAGGTAGTATTGGCACAACAGGCGTATGGGGACACACTCCATTGTTGCCAGATGCATCCAAGATGGCGGTGACGACATCATCCAAGATGGCGTCGTGTAGACTTCCAAACAGCCCATGACATCATCCAAGATGGTGGCGGTGACGTCGTTGAAGATGGCGGATTTTGGTGGGAAGTTTGAATTTTGGCAGGAAAGTGCCACGCCGCCCTCCCTCCCCCTGAAAAATGGTGTGAAGTTCAAATTCCAACAGGATCATGCACAACACCCCTGTTAACTCTACTAAGCAAAGAAAATCGCAGGAAGATAGCTCACTTGGCCTATTTCCACTATCCTAAATCAACAGACCGCCACTTCCTCCTACGAACTGGTGCCAAGTTTCAATTTTGGCATTAAGAAAGCTCACTTGGTTTTTCGCTACCAACCTAAGAAAATTGCGTAAAACAGAGATCACTTGTACTAACCCATCACGCGACCGCCTCCTCCTCCTATGAACTGGTGCCAAGTTTGAATTCCAACAGGATAATACATCACACCCTAGTTACCTCTACTAAGCAAAGAAAATCGCGGGAACATAGGTCACTTGGGCTACCTCCACCAACCTGTCACTCGACCGCCACCTCTTCCTACAAACTGGCACCAAGTTTGTATTTTGGTGGTAAATGAAGGTCAATTTGCGTATCTCTACTAATCTAAGAAAATGGGGCGAAAGAAAGCACACTTGTACTAACATCAGTCATCCGACCGCCACCTCCTCCTAAGGATTTGTGAGAGAAAAGGACTTGGGGGTAAGTCTTTAGTATTTAACTAATTTCATGCAGGAGTGTTCACCACGTGTTTCGGACTCCAACTGACTTAGTACACACCGCCACCATCAGAAAGTTGTCAGGCAGAAGGTAGCGAGTATAAAAAGATCTGTTGTCAAATACATTACACTAGCAATTTTCTAAACCCAAATGATGTTTCGTACCCAGTCACAAAATTCAGTACTGTGAACTAAATCGAAGGACATACAGTACACGATATACTGACGTAGGGAAACAAAACAAATGAAGATATCTGGGTGTATATCACCAAGCACCATCATAACTTACGGAAAACCAAAAAATATAAAGAAACGTTCGCCAATTTCTTATAACTTATGATTATGGAACAAAAAAGTAATTCGTTTAAGAAGAAGAAAGAACACTAAATAAAAGTTCGTAAAGTTCACAAATCTGATAGCTTATCGCCAATGGATATACATTAAAAGTTGATGAAATTTTTCAAGCACAGATCTCACTGAAACAAACAAGAAGTGTATTCTTAGAACTATCCATATCTAAATCTCAAGTGTGAATATGTTACAATATCTGCGCAAAGAAGTAAATAAAGTGATTATTTTGTTATTATGTTACTGCGATGTGGTTGTCTAACTTTATTTTATGAAATGAAGTTTTGGAAGAAAGTGATCCGCGTGGTGGCACGTCGTTCGTGGGGTCCCGTGTCCAGTTCTTGGTCACGACGGAAGTTTTATCCAATTGGGGTTTGGATGTCGCGTTGCCCACGTCATCATTTTATCATCGATGTGCAGACCGAAGTGGCCTCAAATGAAGAGATTTGCAACAGGCATCCAAACAACCGCAAATGCGATCTCCCGGCCAAAAACACCATACCATCTGTTCGATTAGTTTGTATTATTGGTCATTAATAAGCATCATCAGACCAAATTCTACTAACAAAGTAAAAGCGCCTTAGACCGATACCTTATATTTAATATTACAAATTTATGACAATCACATCAGCAGATTAAGTTTGTTTAATTTATGCGCAGTGAGTCAATGAAAGAGGACGAAATAAGAAAAAGAACAAAATAACCAGAAAATAATTATTATACAAAGCGAATAAAAATTCAGTTCGGAGATATTCTTTCATCTAATCATTCGATTACTGCTCTAGAAATGCCAGTAAATAGCTGCAGTACTTAATCACTGAGTATTCACTATTACAATAATAACTGGGTAGTAGTAGTGGACAGCATCTGTTCACTGATGTGTTCATGTCTCATGCATTATTCGCACTTCTAAGTTAATAACCGATTGGTATACATGTAATTAAGCGTTAACTTTACAGAATCAAAATTAAATTGTAGCCTTCGGAAAGAACTAAAATCTGAAATCGTTAATATTCCCATTTCACTTCTCCAAGCTGCATGCTCACGAATGAAGGGACTGTAGGCCAGCTATCAATTGATTTGCTACATGTTCAAATTCGTTTCTTCCAAATAAATGCATATCATTAACATATTAAATTCCTAGGCTTTCTCAAAATGATTTATAAGTACTGATAGCTTACTAAAGATTTGCTGTCAGTATATTGCACTCGATATTGATATTCTCTAATTACCTTGTGAAGAAATCGTGGATTTTATTTTTCTAAAACCCGAATTCAATTGAGCGGATTCAGAAGGAATGATGACAAAATTAATGTAAAGTGCCGATGTTATGCAACTGCCATGGGCGATAAATTTCCTGGTGTCCTTAACGTGTTGTGCTGACTGAATCAATTGATCTGCAGCAAACATTCAGTTTTTACGCCACTCTCAAAGCCGAGCATAACACAACATTACGTGCTCAACAAATTTTTCGCGAGTGCGCTGAATGGTGTATTGTATTGTGTGTATTGAAACCACGGACCTAGAAACGACGGAGAGGTTTCGTCCTGCCTTTGCCCTCAGTGGTTTACAACCCCACAACAGCCCACGGCAGTCCACAAACTCCACTGCCCCCCCACATCGCACCCAGGGTTATTGTGCCCCCCCCCCCCCTTCGGAGAGTCTCATACCAGGGCCGAGCGTAACCCCACATGTTTGCGTGCTAGAGTAATTATGGTGAACGCGTACGTTGAGGCAGTGTTTGCGCAGCGATCGCCGACATATTGTAACTGAGGCGGAATAAAGTGAACCAGCCCACATTCGTCTAGGTAGATGGAAAACCGCCTTAAAAACCATCCACAGACTGGCCGGCACACCGGTCCTCGACACCAATCCTCCGAGTGGATTCGTGCTAGGGACCGGCACGCCTTCTCGCTCCGGAAGCAGCGAATTAGACAGCGCGGCTAGCAGGGCGGGCATGTTCTGAATGGTACTCCAAGGCATGTGATGTTCGTACAGGATTTTTAGGCGAATGAAAGTCTGATGAAACAGGAAGTTAAACCTTATTTCACGTTAACACTGTGTACAGTGTTCTGAAGTTGCTCCATTTTGACAGGTGCGTTTCAGTCACCACTGTTCGCTGTGATTTTCGTCGTGTGTACGACCTTGTACCTTACGACCTTGTACCTCCTGCAGTTCAAAGCATTCGTCAACAACACTATCGGTTTCAAGTCACTGGTTATTCACAGGAGGGTAAATCCGCGTTTCACGACGGTGTGCTGCGTTGAGTCATTCCGGGAATTCAGCAGATTTCTGCACTTTGTTCACAGAAGTATAGTCGTGCCAGGAGAGAATTATCCATTCCTCATGTACCCGTCGGTCGCGTTTTGCGACGATATTTCGGGTTGAGACCATACAGGTTTTACTTGAAAGAAGCCCTTAATGTGCAGAATTTTGTTAATTCACTCTGGACGTACGTACGGCATGTAACGCGTGTGTGTTTTCACTTTTAATGTTTCGTATACATTGGTTCAGTGACTAAAGATGCATAAGATTTGCATTTTATCTCTTGTACATATACACTTCAGATTAACACAAATTATAATTTAAAGTGTCCCTAAGCGTTTGTATGTGAAGGCAAATCTCAGGAGCTACTGTAGGCATTCTGATGCAGATTTCACTAACATACAAATGTGCGACGAAGGTTTGTGCATACAGGGAGGAACAAAAAGGTATGGCCAAACTTTTATGTAATATTCTTCCCATGTAGGGGAAGAAAATGCTGTAGCGACATGGCTCCGGAAAAGCTTTATTTCCATATTAGAGCTCTGTTTCTACAACTCTACGACATGTTAATCACAAGAAACACGCAGGAAAAGAAACCATATCAGCACATTATGAAACACTTTTCTAAATGAAGTGTTCAAAACGCCCTCTGTTGGCGACGAACAATACATCAACCGACTGTCACGTTTAATCCCCGATGAGCTGATGTACCTCTCGTACGCAGCCTTCCATAGCACGGGCACGTAGACTCTGTACACCTCATACCGGGGTTCAGTAAGTAGAGCTCTCAACTGCCCCCACAAAAATAGTTTAGTGTGTATAGCCCCGGAGAGAGTGGAGGCCAAGGAACTGGTTCACTTCTACCTGTCAATCTGTCACAGAATCTGTTATTTAGAAGGCTCGGAACATTAACACAGAAATGAGGAGGAGCTGCATTAAGTACATCGTTTGTGAAGCCCATGCTGTCTCGCAATGGTGAAGGGACATCTAGCAGAACAGGTAGACTATCCTCTCAGAAAGCATGGTAAGTTTCTCCGTTGAGCCCGTATGGAAGGACGTGATGCCCCAGAAACCAGTTGTGAATAGTTATAGCACAGACGTTAACAGAAAATCTATGTTGATAACGTGATTGCACAATTTCATGCGGATTCTTGGCAGCCCATACAAGCTGTTTGTGAAAATTTACAATTTACTTTGAAACGAAGCATCAAGAATTAACACCACGTTTGCACTAAAGTCAGGGCTGACATATTTTTGAATGAAGTATTCGCAAGACGCGGACCCATGCAGGAAAATCATCTGCTGATAGAGCACGCTGTACAAGCTGTGGTTACCGTAGGTACATATGTTAGAAGCCTCCAGACAGTCAGCTGGTCAACATTACTGATTGAAGCTAACAGTCTTATTCTGACAGAAGGGCTGTCGTCAGTTGCGCGAAGAAGTTGTTGAGATGTCTTCGTCCTCCAAGGCATTCCCTCTTCGCGAGTGGTAGGATTAAACGTCACCTGCTCCCTAGACAACGATCAGTTGCTTCAAACTTTCTCCTGTCGGGGCACCATCTTCCTGGAAACCTCTTCCGAAACAAATTTCAAGCATCACTGCTATTACCGTCTGCTAGTTAGTACAGCGAATGGAAATCTGCCGACTCCGCATTTGAGTACACTTCCATTTTACTATCCCGGAAACCAAATCCTTGATGAATTCTAAGCGGTTAATGCTACGTGCTTGCACATTCCGTGGTGAACACTTAACAGCTGATGCTACGTGCTGATGCTAGTAGAGCAGTGAGGTTAGTCGCACTTCGAGACAAGCAGTGTACTGAGGCGCATGTCAACATTTCCTTCCTTGCACTGCAGCAACAAACGCTGACGGTGAATTCTGTACTTTTTCTGAATAAAAAAAAATAATAAGTTGAAAATCGCGAACTGTGACTGTGCTGCAATGGAAAAGTTTCCTACTTCAAGACGCAAAAATTTTGAAATTTTCAATTTTAGGTTTTTTCATCGATCATAATCTTTGAAATTTCCTCCTTCCAATGATTATTACACAAGAAACTGTGTGGGTGTGACCATGTACATTTGACAGTTCTCAGACTTAAATTTGACTTTTTGAATCCTCTTCCTTCGAGGGCAATTATTTAGGAAATAGGAATTCAAAGACTTTCAGAGTAGCTGAGGAAGAGAAATCATATGGAGAAAATGTAGCCACCGCTCATATGTAGTTGATGAGATGAATAGAACACATTTTTCTTGTAGCAAACTATTGGCAGTTTATTTAAGTACTACATATATCAGTTACAGCTGCTTAACACTTAATACAAACTTTAGACGCCAAGAAATATGAGACCCTGCTCGTGCGTACTCTTAGCCACATCCTCTGGTAAGATTACACAACATGTAGTCAAAGGGTAGAACTAACAAAATTCATAAGAAAATGTCCTTCATAACGTGTGAATTCATCATGCCATCATTGGGAGCAATTATCGCATTTAATCCAGCCTTCCGTGAAAGGCTCCTTGTGGACTCCACCACACCCTGGGCATTCCAAAACACATTAGATCCTTCCTTGAATTAGGACCTGGTTGTTCCGGAAGATGATGGCACGGTTAAGTCCAGATTAGCCCTGCAGATGCTGCGCTGCTTCTTGTTGGTGTTTTGTCTCTTCTTGGTTATGTCTGGTTTAGCTTATTTTTCTAACAATGCATATTTGTACGGAGACCCAGACAAGATTTAGGACTTTTGCTATTTTCTTCTTTGTTGTGGGTCGATCACTGGAAGTGGATAAATGCTGTATAGGCATACACCTGTTCGTACATTAGCACTCTGAACTTCATTTGTGTCCCGTTCTTGGTTTTCTCCTGGTGACTACACAGGCAAATCTTCTGTAATTGAGGAGTTGTTGCTGAATTGCTTTGCCTTCTTCACTTATTTGAAATTCGGCTCTCTCAGTGATTTCTGATGGAGCCAAGACTTCTGATGTGAAGATGTCGTGATTGAACTGCAGTATTCCCGCCTCTAAAAAAATAGTAACCGTTACAAACAAGGTGGGAGTGCGGACGGCGGGGGAGGGGGGGGTTGGTGGGGGGGGGGGGGGGGAAGAGTACGGTCGTAGTCTTTCCCACTATCCTACAGCGCACTGTCAACAGGTGTGCCACACAAATATCACAAATGGCAGTCACTGTTCCGTTCCGATGTGTGTGTTCACCATCGTCCTCAGGATTGACGATTCGCATCACGCAATCGTCTCCTAACAGTTTCATACGATAAATAACATTCTGACGCCTATTCGAACCCCGAATTTAGTTTTGAAGCACTCAGTTCCAACGACCCAAAGACATAGATATCGATCGTACTGTCAAACGTGGATGACTTGTACTTTGTAAGTTCTGAACACAACCTGCCAGTTGTAACCGATCCCGGTCCACGTGACGATTGTTCGATGCACACGCCGAGCAAATTCCCTGGTCGAGAAGCCTCCCACGCGCAATGTTACAATGTGGACCTTAATTATGGTCGCGATTGTCCTTCGTGAGATGATGTATATTCACCCTTCCGTTCCACTGTCTTCTGTAAAGCGTCGCTAATTTTGCATTACTTTCAACTGAATTGCTGCATATCTTTTCAACCCATAGCTGGCGCTCGTGGTGTTGTGTATATGTTTATAAACAACGTTAGAGGTGGTCTTCCGATCGGCACAGCAAATGTGAATTTAACAACACACCTGCAAGATAGATCGGGAAAACGCAAAACTTTTCTTGATATGTGTCTTTTATGCCTTACCATTTGCGTGCAGTGTCTTCCATGAAAATCCACCATTCCACTGTTTTTGCTTGTTGAAGATATTTTTGACCTTTTTTAAATTGAAGACGAAAATAAAAAAGGCTTTTATAAGTTGCCCTAAAAGGTTCTGAACGAATTTCAATCTCCGCATTCTCCACTAAATCTTCCTCCTGAGTAGTGTTTTCACAGCTATATACAACCACCTGTGTAGTGGAGGGTAACGTAAACTTGCATTCTCAGTGCATTTAAGTAGACAATGCTGTGTCTCCAATTGTGAATGCGATAGTGTGACTTGCATCGTGCCTCCAAGGACGAGTTCAAGTTTAGACGGTGCGTGCTTCGTCACTTAACGGCAACAGGGGTTGGCAGCCCGAGTAGTGGTCCTCAGAATTGGCGGCAACCACAGCGACACCACTGGAATATTCAACGACTGTTGTGAGACGCAACGGACTTGCAGAACTGGTTGTCGCTTAATGATCATAGACATGGCTACATACTGCAGAAATTATGGTAAGCCTCCTGGCTCAAGCCTGTTTGTAAATTTTTTATTCCTTTGCCTAATGTTCAAAATTGGTGTCGTTTTACTGGTATCCAGCGTTTCATAGCAGCTTTCCTACGCTTTTACGCTAGATTACTGCAACTAAATATTTAATATGTGACACATTTTAAAATACGAAAGTAGAAGTATGACAGAATTAAATTTTTGTGACTAGCTGTTCAGGAAATGTAGAATTAATGTACGTAAATGGGCGATTAAAGCTTACCACTCGAAGGATAAACCATGTTCATTTAATTATTACATATGAAGCGATTTTTCGTACGCCATAAATTAGTTCTTCGAAGTGGCAAGAGAGGAGAGCAGCTACAGTCTCTAGAAACTATTTTCGGAACAAAGTGCTAAAAACCAGTATTAGTCCGGTACAGGAAGGATACGTGACAGAACGAAGCTCCTGCTTACCGGACTTTGTGACAATATCCTAGCTCAAACTCCAACCTTCCCTGCAGTGTCCCATGGAGACAGGGCTTTACTAACACATGTGTTGGATTGAGACGTTGAGCTTGACGGTCTTCTTGGCCCATTTGGAAGCAGTAGACAATATGCCGGCACTGAGTGTCACTCTCTGAATTGTCTCACCTACACAAACATATCAAACATTGTCCACAGACAATTATTGTCAACAAATACATATAATACAGAAATCATTCTCATTTTTTATGGAAGAAGAAATCTTTCTAAAATTTGTCACACAATCTACCCCAATCTACACGACGGGGCTCCTAGTCAACAATGTCATACGACGCTCACCTTTGTTTTGTAGGTAAGACTGTAAATCTGCAGTCCTTTCTTACTAAAAGAGAAATTTCCGCAAGTTAGTGTTGCCTTAGAATACTAAAGAAGAGGCAACACACCACGGATAATTGTTAAAAGTAGCTTTTGCAGTTTGTCACGTTTCTCAGACAGAATATATAAGAACGATTTATTCACTTTCAGATCCTAGTTTTTCTTCTTGAGAAGACAACAAGGAACCATCACCACGTATGGTGAAATGCTATGAATTCATACGAAAAAAAGATCATATAGCTCATCTGTAAAACGTTGACGCACAGATTACAAGGACTTCCTGGACAGACTCGAAGTTTCCATGCTCTGCAGATGGGATATGCTCTGCATGTTAACATACCGTGAGCCAGAAGGCGGCGCTGACGGGGTAGGTGTAGTTGGGCATGACTCTGGTGTCATGCTGCATTGATGGAGAGATACCGTACTCTTGAGATGACACCATTAGTATTGTGAACGAATTCAATCAAAAAAAAATCCGCATATCTTGTGACAGACACGATAAATTTTGAGATACTCTTCTGTAAAAGTAACTTTGGCTCGATACATGGTCCTTTATTATTACACTGTGAAACATAAAAATATATGTATTTATAACTGTAAACAATGGGGATCAGACAAAATTGGGTCTATTAAGGAAAATTCGTTATTCAACGCGTTTTGAAGGTACTAGATAGTAATTCCTGAAAGAATGGAATCCTTCATTGTCCTTCCTACACTAATTAAAGTAATCAATGTATATCTTTTACATAAAATAATAATTGTATTCTTCTAAGATAAATCATAACAATTTTGGCTCCTGTTAATCATTCTCCGACAAATTACGTGCGATTATGACAGTCAGAGCAACACCTCATACCTAACTGTACCAGTAGTTGAGCATCCCATAACATTTTTCTTTGAATTATGAGTATCGATAGAATTTCAGTGGTTACAGTAAAAAATGTTGGCGGTAATTCAAAAAGCTGTCGAGGTTGAGGATGGCACTATAATTACAATGATATCGACCAGTTGTACCTGTGGTGTAGCTATTATCTCTGTTTCTTATTCTCTCTTGATTCGTCAGTCTGCTAGGTAACAAACTAATGCGGAGTTAAGCAGTGACATGGCGATTTCATTAAACAATAAAGTCAGAAGGATGTCATCACATTTAGTGCTTCTAAAATGAATAAACGTGTAACCTAACTCATAATGGGTTTGTGTAACACGTCAGTAGTCGACACACGTTAAAGAAATAACAAATTTCGAGAACCAGAAAACCAAACACATCAACTCGTGGCTTTATTCGCTCGCTGGGTCCCTCTATTACCTGCGGTCCACTCACACCGTCTGTCGCTCGCCTCATTAGCAGGTGAGAGGAGGGCCCCTTTTTCTCCTGGATCTATTCCATTCTCTGTCTTCCTCTATAGATTTTAGCCTCTACAGATCCCTCCAGTGCCATGGAAGATATTCCCTGAGGTCTTAACAGATGTCCAATCATCTTGTCCCTTCTTCTTATCACTGTTTTTCACATATTCCTTTCCTCTTCGATTCTGCGCAGAACCTCCTCATTTCTTTCTTTGTCGATCTGTCTATTTTCTCAAATGCTTCAGTTGTGTTTTGGTCCGATATTCCCGCCGTCCGCGTTCCACCAACAAACAATGGTGTACCGTACTCGAAATGTACGTTCTCATAAGTGTCTTCCTCAGTGCCCACCATATTATAAATTTTTATTTATTTATTTATTTGTTTCTCGGGCGTAGGGTTATCAGACCGACTGTTGTGATGCGGCCTGCCACGACATCCTCACCTATGCGTACATCTTCGCCTTTATCTATTACACCCAAATAATCAATTATATGTTGTATATACTCCAAGTTATATCTTCCCCTACTTCTTTCCCCGCTACAGCTCCTTCAGGTTCTATGGAAGTTATTACTTCATTTCGTAAACATCTCCTATCATCCGGATCCTATTTCTTGTCAAAGTTTTCCAAGCATTTGTTTCCTTGCCGATTCAGTGGAGAATCCCGTCATTTATTTTCGCTCAATCTAATTTTCAGTATACTTCTACGGAACACATCTCAAACTCTTCGGTTCTTTTCCGGTTTCCCCTTGCCCACAATCCACTTTCGTACAATACTGCGTTCCAGATATACATTCTCAGAAATTTCTTCCTCAAATTTTGACAGATGCTTGATATTAGGCAACCTTTTCGGCCAGAACAGCTTTTTCTTTATGCGTCCTCTTTGCTTCCACGAGCGTAATTTTACTTCCAAGGTAAGACAATTCATTCTCTTTGTCATTTTTGTGGTTCACAATTTTATGTCCTACAATGCCACATACTGGACTACACCAAAATACCCACACACAGAGGCGCACGTGGTTGTGCATGTGCACGCACGCACGCGCACAAGCACACACGCACTTACACACACACACACACACACACACACACATACACACACACACACATTACCCACCAACTACACTGTGCAACACAATTAATGGGTCACTTCTAACTCCGTAATTGTCATCCATTGCGAATCAGAAGTTTAAAATTTCTCTCAACGGTGCATACCGCTCTCCTCTGCAATGGTGCCCTGCGAGTCCAAACTCGGTGTTAGCGGTGCTGCAAACAGCAAGGTGTTGACACATAAGAAAAAAAAGTCCACAGTTCAGAACTTCGAGTGAAGTGAAAGGTAAGGTAATCATGACAATTTGGCACCAAAATTTTAGCCAGTGCTACTGTGGACGTGTCACACAATGACAAGGTCATCAAACTCCCTCTTACCCACATTCCACGTCTTCTCTTGGAGCCTATGGCATGTAGATTAGAACCGCTACTCTCAGCGTTACCATGTGTGGCCGAGAAAAACATTTCCCTCCCACACTCGCTCACAATCGACACACAAGTTCCTAATGGTCTTGCATCTACATCTACATCGACATGGATACTCTGCAAATCACATTTAAGTGCCTGGCAGAGGGTTCATCGAACCACTTTCACATTTCTCTATTGTTCCAATCTCGTATAGCGCGCGGAAAGAATGAACATCTATATCTTTCCGTACGAGCTCTGATTTCCCTCATTTCACCGTGTTGATTGTTCCACCCTATGTAGGTCGGTGTCAACAAGATATTTTTGCATTCGGGGGAGAAAGTTGGTGATTGGAATTTCTTGAGAAGATTCCGTCGCAACGAAAAACGCCTTTCTTTTAATGATTTCCAGCCCAAATCCTGTATCATTTCTGTGACTCTCTCTTCCATATTTCGCGATAATACAAAATGCGCTGCCTTTCTTTGAACTTTTTCGATGTACTCCATCAGTCTTATCTGGTAAGGATCCCACACCGCGCAGTAGTATTCTAAAAGAGGACCGACAAGCGTAGTGTAGGCAGTCTCCTTAGTAGGTCTGTTACATTTTCTAAGTGTCTTGCCAGTAAAACCCAGCCTTTGGTTAGCCTTCCCCACAACATTTTCTATGTGTTCTTTACAATTTAACTTGTTCGTAATTTTAATACGTAGGTATTTAGTTGAATTTGCGGCCTTTAGATTAGACGGATTTATCGTGTAACCGAAGTTTAACGAGTTCCTTTTAGCACTCATGTGGATGACCTCACACTTTTCATTATTTAGGGTCAACTGCCACTTTTCGCACCATTCAGATATATTTTCTAAATCGTTTTGCCGTTTGTTTTGATCTTCTGATGACTTTATTAGTCGATAAACGACAGCGTCATCTGCAAACAACCGAAGACGGCTGCTCAGATTTTCTCCCAAATCGTTTGTATAGATAAGGAACAGCAAAGGGCCTATAACACTACTTTGGGGAACGCCTGAAATCAGTTCCGCTTTACTCGATGACTTTCCGTCAATTACTACGAACTGTGACCTCTCTGACAGGAAATAGCAAATCCCGTCACATAACTGAGACGATATTCCATAAACACGCAATTTCACTACGAGCCGCTTGTGTGGTACAGTGTCAAAACCCTTCCAAAAATCCAGGACTACGGAATCGATCTGAAATCCCCTCTCAATAGCAGTCAACACTTCATGTGAATAAAGAGCTAGTCGTGTTTCACAGGAACGATTTTTCTAACCCCATGTTGACTGTGTGTCAATAGACCGTTTCCTTCGAGGTAATTCATAATGTTCGAACATAATATATGTTCTAAAATCCTGCTGCATATTGGCGTTAACGATATGGGCCTGTAATTTAGTGGATTACTCCTACTACCTTTCTTCAATATTGGTGTGACCTGCGCAACTTCTCAGTCTTTGGGTACGGATCTTTCTTCTAGCGAACGGTTGTGTATGATTGATAAGTATGGAGCTAATGCATCAGCATACTGCGAAAAGAACCTAATTGGTGTATAGTCTGGAGCAGAAGACTTGCTTTTATTATATGATTTCAGTTGCTTCACTACAACGAGAATATTTACTTCTACGTTATGTTGGCAGCTGTTCTCGATTCGAATTCTGGAACATTTGCTTCGTCTTCTTTTGTGAAGGCATTTCGGAAGGCTGTGTTTAGTAAATCTGCTTTGGCAGCACTGTCTTCAAAAGTATCTCCATTGTTATCGCGCTTGTGATAGGCATCAATGAAATCACCCCTTCTCTTGGGGCTTTGAATCCCAGGCACTTCGCGGTCGAAAACTGCATTTCGCAGATCGACGAGTAACAGGACGGCACTTTTGACAATCTACGACATACTGACATCCCTGGACGATTCAGACCTTCTGTAATAAAGCGTGAATGGGCGGGAGGCCCCAAAGGGCAAGGATCAGCCGACTAATTGGAAAGTTTGCCCTATACCTCGCTCCCTCAGGCCCTTTCTTTCTCAAAGTATGAGAACTATGTGAGTATGTGTATCTGTTAAGTGTAGGTGACTGTAATGGGTGTGAGTGTAGTTTAGTGTCGTGTTCGTGTTGGA
Organism: Schistocerca cancellata; assembly: GCF_023864275.1. Classification (NCBI taxonomy): domain Eukaryota; kingdom Metazoa; phylum Arthropoda; class Insecta; order Orthoptera; family Acrididae; genus Schistocerca; species Schistocerca cancellata. Next base: position 427,230,044 of record NC_064633.1, read on the forward strand.
CAGGGTGAAACCCGTTGCTGTACATAGCCTAGTCCACAGTAAGAGCAGCAAGGGGGCCGCTGAGCTTAACGTCTCCATCCTAGGAAAGAATAGCCATCAACAGTGTCACATGCCCTCAGTTCATGGGACACTGCAGAGAGGTTTGATATTTAAACCAGGGTACTGGCGCAAAGTCTGGTAATCAGGAACTTCAATTCTTCCCCTGCTGGCCAAATACTGACAGAGAAAATTTCTTCCGTCACCAAGATTCGGACCGGCTTTCTTCCAGGCCGGGCGCCACCGCACAGGAGTATGTTAGTGATATAGGCCACCACGAAGGCCGGTGCTCCTCTTACGGCAGCTCGGGGTAGCATCACCACTGGTGGTCGCTCCCATTTGGACTGTAGCGCGACAGTAAATTTTGCTGTAGTATGCCGGGCACAAACATTAGGAACCGTTCAAAACCAATCGGCGAAATTTGAACATGATCTCCAGCAACAAAGGGTGTTTA